>NC_077227.1:343522206-345922206 GCF_027887165.1 Monodelphis domestica | reverse complement strand
TTCCAAATTGCCCTCCAGAATGGTTGGATCAATTCACAACTCCACCAGCAATGAATTAATGTCCCCACTTTGCCACATCCCCTCCAGCATTCATTACTTTGCATAGCTGTCATGTTAGCCAATCTGCTAGGTGTGAGATGATACCTCAGAGTTGTTTTGATTTGCATCTCTCTGATTATAAGAGATGTAGAGCACTTTTTCATGTGCTTATTAATAGTTTTGATTTCTTTGGCTGAGAATTGCCTGTTCATGTCCCTTGCCCATTTGTCAATTGGAGAATGGCTTGATTTTTTGTACAATTGATTTAGTTCTTTATAAATTTTAGTAATTAAACCTTTGTCAGAGGTTTTTATGAAGATTGTTTCCCAATTTGTTGCTACCCTTCTGATTTTGGTTACATTGGTTTTGTTTGTACAAAAACTTTTTAATTTGATGTAATCCAGATTATTTATTTTGCATTTTGTAATTCTTTCTAATTCTTGCTTGGTTTTGAAGTATTTCTCTTCCAAAGGTCTGACATGTATACTATTCTGTGTTCGCCTAATTTTCTTATAGTTTCCTTCTTTATGTTCAAGTCATTCATCCATTTTGAATTTATCTTGGTGTAGGGTGTGAGGTGTTGATCTAAGCCTAATCTTTCCCATACTGTCCTCCAATTTTCCCAACAGTTTTTATGAAATAGTGGATTTTTGTCCAAAAGCTGGGATCTTTGGGTTTGTCATATACTGTCTTGCTGAGGTTGCTTGCCCCCAGTCTATTCCACTGATCCTCCTTTCTGTCTCTTAGCCAGTACCAAATTGTTTTGATGACCGCTGCTTTATAATATAGTCTGAGATCTGGGACTGCAAGACCCCCTTCCTTTGTATTTTTTTTTTCATTAATTCCCTGGATATCCTTGATCTTTTGTTCTTCCAAATGAACTTTGTTATGTTTTTTTCTAAATCAGTAAAAAAATTTTTTGGAAGTTCCATGGGTATGGCACTAAATAGATAGATGAGTTTGGGTAGGATGGTCATTTTTATTATATTGGCTTGTCCTACCCATGAGCAGTTAATGTTCTTCCAATTGTTCAAGTCTAGTTTTAGTTGTGTGGAAAGTGTTTTGTAGTTGTGTTCATATAGATCCTGTGTTTGTCTCGGGAGATAGATTCCTAAGTATTTTATTTTGTCTTGGGTAATTTTGAATGGGATTTCTCTTTCTAGTTCTTGCTGCTGAGCTGTGTTGGAATTATATAGAAATGCTGATGATTTATGTAGGTTTATTTTGTATCCTGCAACTCTGCTAAAGTTGTTGATTATTTCAATTAGCTTTTTGGTTGAGTCTCTAGGATTCTTTAAGTAGACCATCATGTCATCTGCAAAGAGCGATAATTTGGTCTCCTCCTTGCCTATTTTGATGCCTTCAATTTCTTTTTCTTCTCTAATTGCTACTGCTAGTGTTTCTAATACAATGTCAAATAATAGAAGTGATAATGGGCATCCTTGTTTCACTCCTGATCTTAATGGGAATGGATTTAGTTTATCCCCATTGCAGATGATATTAGCTGATGGTTTTAGGTATATACTGCTTATTATTTTTAGGAATGACCCTTCTATTCCTATGCTTTCTAGTGTTTTTAGTAGGAATGGGTGTTGTATTTTATCAAAGGCTTTTTCTGCATCTATTGAGATAATCATGTGGTTCTTGTTGGTTTGCTTGTTGATGTGGTCAATTATGTGGATAGTTTTCCTAATGTTGAACCAGCCCTGCATCCCTGGTATAAATCCTACTTGATCATGGTGGATGACCCTTCTAATCACTTGCTGGAGTCTTTTTGCTAGTATCCTATTTAAGATTTTTGCATCTATATTCATTAGGGAGATTGGCCTACAGTTTTCTTTCTCTGTTTTTGGCCTGCCTGGCTTTGGAATTAGTACCATGCTTGTGTCATAAAAGGAGTTTGGTAGGACTCCCTCTTTGCTTATTATGTCAAATAGTTTGTATAGTATTGGGGTTAACTGTTCTCTGAATGTTTGATAGAATTTGCTGGTGAATCCATCAGGCCCTGGGGATTTTTTCTTAGGAAGTTCTGTGATGGCCTGTTGGATTTTTTTTTCTGATATGGGATTATTTAAGAAAACTATTTCTTCTTCTGTTAGTCTAGGCAATTTATATTTTTGTAAATATTCATCCATATCACCTAGGTTGGTATATTTATTGCCATATAGTTGGGCAAAGTAGTTTTTAATGATTGCCTTAATTTCCTCTTCATTGGAGGTGAGATCCCCCTTTTCATCCTTGATGCTATTAATTTGCCTTTCTTCTTTCCTTTTTTTAATTAAATTAAATAGTACTTTGTCTATTTTGTCTGTTTTTTTCAAAGTACCAGCTTCTAGTCTTGTTTATTAGCTCAATAGTTCTGTCACTTTCTATTTTATTAATTTCTCCCTTAATTTTTAGGATCTCTAGTATGGTTTTCTTCTGGGGGTTTTTAATTTGTTCATTCTCAAGTTTTTTGATTTGCATTTCCAATTCCTTGGTCTCTGTCCTCCCTAATTTGTTAATATATGCACTCAGGGATATGAATTTTCCTCTAAGTACTGCCTTGGCTGCATCCCATAAGGTTTGAAAGGATGTTTCGCCGTTGTCATTTTCTTCAACGAAATTGTTAATTGTTTCTATGATTTCTTCTCTAACTATCTGATTTTGGAGTATCATGTTATTTAATTTCCAATTAATTTTTGATTTGGGTCTCCATGTGCCCTTGCCGATCAATATTTTAATTGCCTTGTGATCTGAAAAGGCTGCAGTTAATATTTCTGCTTTTCTGCATTTAAGTGCCATGTTTCTATGACCTATTGTATGGTCTATTTTTGTGAATGTGCCATGTGGTGCTGAAAAGAAGGTGTACTCCTTTTTGTCCCTATTTATTTCTCTCCATATGTCTATTAGTTCTAATTTTTCTAAGATTTCATTCACCTCTTTTACCTCTTTCTTATTTATTTTTTGATTTGATTTATCTAAATTTGATAGTGGTTGGTTCATGTCTCCCACTAATAGGTTTACTGTCTATTTCCTCCTTCAATTCTCCTAGTTTCTCTATTAAAAATTTGGATGCTATGCCATTTGGTGCATACATGTTGATTAGTGATATTTCCTCATTGTCTATACTTCCTTTTAGCAGAATATATTTACCTTCCCTATCCCTTTTGATCAGGTCTATTTGTACTTTGGCTTTGTCAGATATCATGATTGCAACTCCTGCCTTCTTTCTATCGGTTGAGGCCCAAAAGGTCTTACTCCAACCTTTAATTCTAAACTTGTGAGTGTCAACCCGTCTCATATGTGTTTCTTGAAGACAACATATGGTAGGGTTTTGGGTTCTAATCCAATCTGCTATTTGTCTGCGTTTTATGGGTGAGTTCATCCCATTCACGTTCAAAGTTATGATTGTTATTTGTGGATTCACTGGCATTTTGATATCTTCCCCTAGTTCTGACCTTTCTTCTTTAGCTTTCTCCTTTTGAACCAGTGATTTACTTTAGGTCAGTCCCCCAAGTCCCCTCCCTTAAGATGCTTCCCTTTCTAGCCCATCCCTTTTTATGCTCCCTTCCCCTCCCCCCTCTCCTTCCCTCCCTTTTTGTACTCCCTCCCCTCTCCCCCTCCTTAATTTTCCTTTCTTTCTTGCCCTAATGGATAAGATAGAATTCAGGATCCCACTGGATCTAGATGTTCTTCCCTCTCAGATTTGATTTCACTGAGAGTAAGGTTTAGGTAATTCCACTTCACGCTCTCTTCCTCTCCTTCTCATATGAGAGTTCTTCCCCTCCCCTTCCCATGTGTATCTTTATATGGGAAAGATTATTCTATTGATTCCCCCCCTATTTCTTGAAGTTGATCTTAGTATTATCGACGGTTCCCCCCTCCCTTTTCCTTTCTTTGCTCCCACTTTCCCCAAATCTTCTTAATGCCCCAATCTTTCCCTATGCATGTTTCTTCTAACTACTCTTATGATGATGAAATTTATGAGAGTTACACAAAACATTTTCCCCACATATTAATATATATAATTTGATGTAAATGTAGTCCTTATAGAAGAGAGTTTGACTTAATGAAAAAGGTAAGATTTATCTCCTTTTCCCTTTCTTTCATATTTACCTTTTCATGTTTCTCTTGCTTTCTGTGCTTGGATATCGAACTTTCCACAGAGCTCTGGTCTTTTCTTAGCAAATGCTTGGAAATCTTCTATTTTGTTGAATGTCCATACTTTCCCCTGGAGGTATATAGTCAGTTTTGCTGGGTAGTTGATTCTTGGTTGGAGACCCAGCTCTCTTGCCTTTCTAAATATCGTGTTCCATGCTTTGCGGTCTCTTAGTGTATTAGCCGCTAAGTTGTGTGTGATCCTTATGGGAGCCCCCTTATATCTGAAGCTCTTCTTCTTGGCTTCTTGTAGGATTTTCTCCTTTCCTTGGAAGCTCTTGAATTTGGCAATTACATTCCTAGGCGTTGTCTTTTGGGGATTTAGTATAGAAGGTGTTCTATGAATCCTTTCTATTTCTATTTTGCCCCCTTGCTCCAGAACGTGAGGGCAATTTTCTTTTATAATCTCCTCTAGAATAATATCCAATTTGTTGTTTACCTCTGGTTTTTCTGGGAGACCAATGATACGGAGATTTTCTCGTCTTCCTCTGTTCTCCAGGTCCGTGACCTTCTCAGTGAGATATTTTATGTTTTCTTCCAATTCATTAATTATTTGGGTTTGCTTTATTGATTCTTGCTGTTTTATCATCTCACTTTCTTCGAGGTGCTTAATTCTGGTCATTAGGGACTGGTTTTGCTTTTCAGCCTTGTCTGCCCTTCTATTGGATGCTTCAAGTTCTTTTTCCAATTGAGCAGTCTTATCTGTCAGACAGCTGATCTCTTTCTCCCATTTTTCTTTCCAGAAGTTCCAGTTTGAGATCTTCCAGAGCTTGTTGATAGTTTCCATTTTGGGAGGCATGTTCTGAATTTTTTTGGATTTCCTCCTCATTCTCCTCTTTTCCTTGGGTACTTCCACCATAAAAGTTTTCAATAGTCACTTTTTTCCCTTTCTTCCTGGAGGCTTGATTTTGGGCCATGTGAGCCATCCCTTTGGTGGTTTTATTCCCCTTTCCTTTTTGGTCTGGGGTTTGGGTTATATGGGCGGTTTTTCTGTGAATTTAGGTTGCTTCAGACTAGTTCTTCCCAGCCTCTGAGCCCAGGTATTCAGCTCCGCCCAGATAATCAGCGCGCATTGTTCAGCGCAGCCCGCCCCAAGCACAGTTCCCCTGGATTCTCCAGTGAAAGCGCCCTGAGACGTTTTTTCCTGGCAGTCCCCAGATCCCAAGGACCCTGGAGTGCCCCCCCAGACAGAGACGCTCCCCACTCACTCGCTGTCCCGGTGAGCGCTCAGGTAGCTCACTCTGGTTTGGTGGGGGAGGTGGGGTGGGGGAAGGGCGGCTCAGTTCACTTTTCTGTGCAAGCTTTTCCTTCTTATTTTAGTGTGGAAATGTTTAAGCCCCATGTACCTTTGCCTCTGTGGGGTACTGGGGATTCCTTCTGTTCCTCCAAAGGTGATTTTATGCTCCTTTGATGTAGTCTATTTCGTTCGGTGCCGGGGAGAGGAAGCGTGTGGAGTCTAGATTGCAGCCATGATTACCCGGAAGTCCTCAGTTTTTATTTTTATTTCTTTGAATGATGTCTCTACCTCTTTATATTGTGTTACTATTGTCTATTCCATCTGAATAATTAGTAGTATCTTAAAAATTCTGTTTTTCATCAACATAGCTTTTATTTATTTATTTTTTAATTTTATAAAGTCAATTTAGAACATTATTCCTTGATTACAAGAATCATATTCTATCCTTACTTCCAGTACACCACCCTTCCTGTAGCCCACATGCAATTCCACAGGGTATTACATATGTCCTTCATCAGAACCTATTTCCATGTTGTTGATGTGTGCACTAGGATGTTCATTTAGTTTACATCCCCAGCCATATGCCATGGAACCATATATTCAAGCAGTTGTTTTTCTTCTATGTTTCTACTCCCACAGTTTTTCCTCTGAATGTGGATAATGTTCTATCTCTTAGATCCCTCCAAGTTGTTCAGGTTCACTGCATTGCCAATAATGGAGAAGTCAATTACATTTGATTGAACCACAGTGTATCAGTCTCTATGTACAATGTTCTCCTGGTTCTGCTCCTTTCACTTTGCATCAATTCCTGGATGTCATTCCAGTTCCCATGGAATTCTTCCACTTTATTATTCCTTTGAGCATAATAGTATTCCATTACCAATATATACTGCAATTTGTTCAGCCATTTCCAAATTGGAGGGCATCCTCTCATTTTCCAATTTTTTGCTACCACAAAGAGCGCAGCTATGAATATTCTTCTAAATATATTTTTCCTTATTCTCTTTTTGGGGTACAACCCCAGCAATGCTATGGCTCAATCAAAGTACAGATAGTTTTTAGTGCCCTTTGGGAATAGTTCCAAATTGACCTCCAGAATGGTTGGATTAATTCACAACTCCACCAGCAATGCACTAATGTCTCAACTTTGCCACAATCCCTCCAGCATTCATTACTTTCCATTGCTGTCATGTTAGCCAATCTGCTAGGTGTGAGGTGATACCTCAGAGTTGTTTTGATTTGCATCTCTCTGATTATAAGAGACTTAGAACACTTTTTCATGTGCTTATTAATAGTTTTGATTTCTTTTTCCAAAAATTGCCTATTTGTGTCCCTTGCCCATTTATCAGTTAGAGAATGGATTGATTTCTTGTACAATTGGTTTAGCTCTTTATAAATCTGAGTAATTAAGACTTTTGTCAGAAGTTTTTGCTATGAAGATTTTTCCCAATTTATTGCTTCCCTTCGAATTTTCGTTGCAGTGGTTTTGTTTGTTGATTTTTCATTTTGTGATTTTTTTCTAGCTCTTGCTTGGTTTTAAAGTCTTTCCTTTCACAAAGATCTGATATATATACTATTCTGTGTTCACCTAATTTACTCAGAGTTTCCTTCTTTATATTCAAGTCATTCACCTATTCTAAGTTTATCTTGATATAGGGTGTGAGATGATCCAAACCTAATCTCTTGTATGCTGACTTCAAATTTTCCCAGCAGTTTTTATCAAATAGTGTGTTTTTGTCTCCAAAGCTAGGTCCTTTGGGCTCATTATAGACTGTCTTGCTGAGGTCACTTACCCTAAATCTATTTCACTGATCCTCCTTTCTTTCTCTTAGCCAGTACCATATTCTTTTGATAACCACTGCTTTATAGTATAGTTTGAGATCTGGTACTTCAAGCCCACCTTACTTCTCATTTTTTTCATGATTTCCCTGGATATCCTTGATCATTTGTTCTTCCAAAAGAACTTTGTTATGGTTTTTTCTAATTCAGTAAAAATATTTTTTGGTTGTTCAATGGGTATGACACTAAATAAGTAAATAAGTTTGGGTAGGATGGTCATCTTTTTTATGTTAGCTTGTCCTACCCATGAGCAGATAATGTTTTTCCAATTGTTTAGATCTAATTTTAATTGTGTGGAGAGTGTTTTGTAGTTGTGTTCATATAGTTCCCATGTTTGTTTCGCCAGATAGATTCCCAAGTATTTTATATTGAATAGGGTGTTTTTAAATGGAATTTCTCTTTTTACTTCTTGCTGCTGGGATGTGTTGGAGATATATAGAAATGCTGATGACTTGTGGGGGTTTATTTTCTATTCTGCAACTTTGCTATAAAGTTGTTGATTATTTCCACTAGCTTTTTTGTTGATGCTATAGTATTCTTTAAGTAGACCATCATATCATCCACAAAGAATGATAACTTTGACTCCTCATTGCCAGTTTTAATACCTTCAATTTCTTTTTCTTCTCTAATTGCTACTGCTAGTGTTTCTAGTAGAATGTTAAATAATAGAGATGATAATGGGTATCCTTGTTTCCCTCCTGATCTTAGTGGAAATGCTTCTAGTTTATCCCCATTACAGTTCATGTTTGCTGATGGTTTTAGACATATACTCTTTCTTATTTTTAGGAAAGGCCCTTCTATTCCTATACTTTCTAGTGTTTTCAATAAAGGCTTTTTTCTGCATCTATTGAGATAATCATGTGATTTTTGTTGGTTTGCTTGTTAAAATGGTCAATTATGTGGATGGTTTTCCTAAAATTGAACCATCCTTGCATTCCTGGTATAAATCCTACCTGATCATAATGAATAACCCTTGTGATCCCTTACCGAAGTCTTTTTGCCACTATTCTATTTGGTATTTTTGCATCTTTGTTCTTTTAAGGAGATTGGTCTATGGTTTTCTTCCTCTGTTTTTTACCAGTATGGCTTTGGAATCAGTACCATATTTGTGTCATAAAAGAATTTGGTAGAAATCCTTCTTTGCTTATTCTTTGAAAAAGTTTGTATAGTGTTGGGATTAGTTGTTCTTTGAGTGTTTGATAGGATTCACTAGTGAATCCACAAGGCCCTTGGAATTTTTTCTTAGGAAGTTCTTTGATGGCTTGTTCAATTTCTTTTTCTGATATGAGATTATTTAGGGATTCTATTTCTCCTTCTGTTAATTTAGGCAATTTATATTTTGGTAAATATTCATCTATATCACCTAGATTGCCATATTTATTGCCATATAATTGGGCAAAATAGTTTTTAATGATTGACTTATTTTCCTCTTCCTTCAAGATTAGGTCTCCATTTTCATCCACAATACTTTTAATTTGGTTTTCTTCTTTTCTTCTTTTTTTTAAAGATTCACCAGAACTTTGTCTATTTGATTTGTTTTTTTTTAAAATAACCATCTTCTAGACTTATTTATAAGTTCAAGAGTTTTCACTTTTGATGTTATTAAATTCTCGTTTAATTTTTAGAATCTCTAATTTGGTTTTCATATGAGGATTTTTAATTTGTTCACTTTCAAGTTTTTTTGATTTGCATGTTCTTTTTGTTGACCCTTGCCCTCCCTAATTTGTTAAAATATGAACTCAAAGATATAAATTTTCCCCTGAGTACTGCTTTGCCTGTATCCCATGGATCTTGAAAGGATCTCATCATTTTCATTTACTTCAATGAAATTATTGTTTGTATGATTTGTTCTTTAACCAATTTTGGAGAGTGGTATTGCTTGATTTCTAATTAATTTTTTATTTTCTTCTCCATGTACCCATACTAATTATTATTTTCATTGCATTATGGTCTGAGAAAGTTGAATTTATTTTTTTCTGCTCTTTTGCACTTATTTACCATGTTTTTATTCCCTAGTACATGGTCATTCTTTGTTTTTCCACCCATTTTTTTAATTTGGTCAATCTCAAACATTAGTCCTTGTTTGCAAAAACCATATTGTATTCCTTTCTCCCCTATCCACACCCTTCCCATAGCTGACGTGCAGTTTCACTGGGTATTACATGTGCCCTTGATCAGAATCTATTTCCCTGTTGTTGGTGTTTACATTAGGATATTCATTTAGAGTCTAAATTCCCAATCATATTCCCTCAACCCATGTAATCAAGCAGTTGTTTTTCTTCTATGTTTCTACTCCCACAGTCTTTCCTCTGAATGTGGATAGTGTTCTGTCTCATAGATCCTTTTGATTGTACCACAATGTATCAGTATCTGTGTACAATGTTCTCCTGGTTCTGCTCCTCTCACTATGCATCACTTCCTGGAGGTGGTTCCAGTTCCCATGGAATTAATCCACTTTATTATTTCTTTGAGCACAATAATATTCCATCACTAACATATACCACAATTTGTTTAGCCATTCCCCAATTGAAGGGCATCCTCTCATTTTCCAATTTTTTTTGCCACCATGAAGAGCCAGCTATGAATATTCTTGTGCAGGTCTTTTTCTTTATTATCTCTTTGGGGTATAAACCCAGCAGTGCTATGGCTGGATCAAAGGGCAGACAGTCTTTTATTGCCCTTTGGGCATAATTCCAAATTGCCCTCCAGAATGGTTGGATTAATTTACAACTCCATCAGCAATGAATTAATGTCCTGACTTTGCCACATCCCCCTCAGTATTCATTATTTTCCATTGCTGTCAATCTCCTAGGTGTGAGGTGGTCATGGTCATTCTTTGTGAATTTACCATGTGCTGCTGAAATAAAGTGTATTCCTTTTTGTCCCTATTTATTTTTCTCCTCATATGTATTAACTCTAAATTTTCTAAGATTTCATTCACATCTCTTACCTCTTTCTTATTTATTTTTTGGTTTGATTTATCTAGATTTGACAGAGGAAGGTTCAGGTCACCCAATAGTTTAATTTTACTATCTGTTTTCTCCTTCAAATCCACTAGTTTCTCCTTTAGAAATTTGGATGCTATACTACTGGGTGCATACATATGGAGTACTGATAATTCCTCATTGTCTATACTGCCTTTTATCAGAATGTAATTTCCTTCCTCTATGTTTTGACTAAATCTATTTTTACTTTGGCTTTTTGAGATATTATGATTGCAATTCATACCTTCTTTTTCTTGTTTGAGACCCAAAATTTTTGCTCCAACCTTTAATCATTACTCTGTTGGTGTCTACATTCATCATGTGTGTTTCTTGTAGACAACATATGGTAGAATTTTGATTTCTATTCCACTCTGGTACTTGCTATTGTTTTATGGGTAAGATCATCCCATTCATGTTCAAAGTTATGATTGTCACCTGTGTATTCCCCAACATTTTTATATCCTCTACTAGTTCTGCCCTTTCTTATATCTTTTTAAAACCAGTGGTTTGCTTTTAATCAGTCCCCCTATTCCCTGCCCATATGATACTTCCTTTTCTGACCCCTCCCTTTTTGTTCCCTTCTTCTTAGTATTTTTTAGTGTCTATCAAGTTCCCTCCTCCCTGTCTTTCCCTCCATTTTTATATTCCCTGATCCCCCCCCTTAGTTTTTACCTTTTCACTTTCCCTGTAGGGTAAGATAGCATTCAATATCCCAATGAATATAGATATTCTCCCCTCTCAGAATTTATTTCACTGAGAGTAAGGTTTAAGTATTACCTATTAGCACTCTCTTCCTCTCCTTCTTATGATAGTATTCTTCACCTCCCCTTCCCTTTGTTGGATATAGATTATCCTAATATCTTATTCCTTCAAGTTTCTCTTGGTGTCATATTTTCCCCCCTCCCTCTTTTTTGTATGTTATCTTAGACCACTTATTACCCCAATCTCTACCTATGAATTATTTTTCTAATTATTATAATACTGAATATAATTTTTGAGAGTTACAAATAATATTTTAATATATTAATATAAACAATTTGATCTTATTGATGTCCTTAAAGAAGAAAATTTAAGTAAAACATTTTTACCTTTAGCCTCTCTCTTATTTACCTTTTCATGTTTTTCTTTTTTTTCTTTTTGAATTGATTTATTTTGTCAATTTAGAACATTATTCCTTGATTACAATAATCATATTATTTCCCTCCTTCCTCTCCACCCACCCTTCCCACAGCCATCACACAATTTCAGGGGAATTACTTGTGTCCTTGATCAGAACCCATTTCCATGTTGTTGGTGTTTGCATTAGGATGTTCATTTAGAGTCTACCTCCCCAGCCATATCCCCTTGACACATGTATTCAAGCAGTTATTTTACTTCTTTGTTTCTACTCCCACAGTTTTTCCTCTGAATGTGGATGGATAGTGTTTTTTCTCATAGATTCCTCCATAAAAATCTCATAGATTTCAAGTGATACTTGTTCAGGATTAATGCATTGCAATTCATGGAGAAGTCCTTTACATTCAATTGTACCATAGTATATCAGTCTCTCTGTACAATGTTCTCCTGGTTCTGCTCCTGTTGCTCTGCATCAGTTTCTGGAGGTCATTCCAGTTCACATGAAATTACTCCAGTTTATTATTCCTTTGAGCACAATAGTATTCCATCACCAACATATACCACAATTTGTTCAGCTATTCCCCAATTGAATGGCATCCCCTCATTTTCCATTTTTTTTTCCACAAAGAGGGCAGCTATGAATATTTTTGTTCATGCCTTTTTCCTTATTATGTCTTTGGGATAAAAACCCAGTAGTGCTATGGCTGGATCAAAGGGAAGACAGTCTTTTTTAGCCCTTTGCGCATAGTTCCAAATTGCCCTCCAGAATGGTTGGATCAATTCACAAATACATCAGCAATGCATTAATGTCCCCACTTTGCCACATCCCCTCCAGCATTCATTGCTTCTCTTTCCTGACATGTTAGTCAATCTGCTAGGTGTGAGGTGATACCTTAGAGTTGTTTTGATTTGTATCTCTCTTATTATAAGAGATTTAGAATATTTTTTCATGTGCTTATTAATAGATTTGATTTCTTTAACTGAAAGTTGCCTATTAATGTCCTTTGCCCATTTATCAATTGGAGAATGGCTTTATTTTTTTTTTGTTCAATTGGTTTTGCTCTTTATAAATTTGAGTAATTGGACCTTGGTCAGAGGTTTTTGTACTGAAGATTGTTTCCCAATTTGTTGCTTCCCTTCTAATTTTAGTTACATTGGTTTTGTTTCTACAAAAAGTTTTTAATTTGATGTAATCAAAATTATTGATTCTTCATTTTGTGATTTTTTCTAGCTCTTGCTTGTTTTTGAATTCTTTCCTTTCCCAAAGGTTTGACATGTAAACTATTCTGTGTTCACCTAATTTGCTTATAATTTCCTTCTTTATATTCAGGTCATTCACCCATTCTGAATTTATCTTGTTGTAGGGTGTGAGATGTTGATCCAACCCTAATCTCTCCCATACTATCTTCCAATTTTCCCATTTTATTCCCCAATTATCAAATAGTGGATTTTGGTCCCAAAAGCTTGGTTCTTTGGGCTTATCATAGGCTGTCTTGCTGAGGTCATTTATCCCAAGTCTATTCCACTGATCCTCCTTTCTGTCTTTGTCAATACCAAATTGTTTTGATGACCACTGCTTTCTAGTATAGCTTGAGATCAGGGACTGCAAGTCCTCCTTCCTTTGCATTTTTTTCATGCTTTCCCTGGATATTCTTAATCTTTTGTTCTTCCAAATGAACTTTGTTATGTTTTTTTCTAATTCAGTAAAAAAGTTTTTTGGTAATCCAATGGGTATTACACTTTTCTTTCTTTTTTTTTTTTTTAAATTTTAGTGTTTGGATATCCAACTTTCGCCTTAGTTCTAGTCGTTTCTTTACAATACTTGTGAATCTTTCATTTTGCTGAATGCCCATACTTTCCCCAGGTAGTATATAGTCAGTTTTGATGTATAGGTGATCCTTGGTTGAAGACCCAATTCTCTTGCTTTTCTGAATATCATATTCCAAGACTTGTGCTCCTTTAATGTGGAAGTTGCTAGATCTTGTCTAATCCTCATTGATGCTCCTTGATATCTGAATTATTTCTTTTTGACTTCTTATAAAATTTTCTCCTTAGCTTGGAAGCTCTTGAATTTGTAAATTACATTCTATGGCGTTGCCTTTTGAGGATTTAGTATAGAGGGTGTACTATGAACTCGCTCAATGTGTATTTTGCCCTTTGTTCAAGATTATCAGAGCAGTTTTCTTTCATAATTTCTTATAGTATGCTGTCAAGATTTTTTTTTTATTTCTGTGTTTTCAGGTAGAACAATGATTCTCAAATTGTCACCTCAAGAATTAAAAAGTTTATGCAGCCGTGAATCTGTAGGAATATATCCTAATTTCCCTTGCTTTGTTGCACTATTTACCATAGTGTCTATTCTGTCTGTCTTAATCTGCCTATGTATACTAGTCTGGGAATTGCTAAATTGTCAGTGGATACAATGAAAAATTCCTAAAACATAAAAAAAAAATAGAGACGCAAATATCTTCAGTGTTATTGTGGAAGGCAATAAGAGTGGGTTTAAATAAGAAACCAATATAAGGAGTTAAGTAATTGTTGCACAGTAATAGTACCAATAATGAATATATATTTATTATAATTATCATTGTTATTCATTAATAATAGTCTATAATTTTAAACAAGTATCAATTATTAATATTAATTATTGTTAGTAATTAATAATAGTTATTAGTGACTAATAATGATCAAAATTTTATAATTATTTTTATTGATAATATTAGTATTATTATGTTCCAAAATTATTCTTTAACATTGCATTTAAGTAATTTGATTTACTTTTGACTATGTTCAATTTTAGAAATTTGTTTTTAATTTATTCCAATATTATTAATACTTAACTATTAATAACTCTTTTATTTAAATGTATTCAATTTAATGTTATTAGATTACTAGTAGTAGGAAAGGTATTTTTAATTTTTTAAATTTCCTGCAGTTATTACTTCTTCCCTGAGGGTGGGGCTACAGCTGCCTTTGAAGGGTAAGACACTAGATATTAGGGGTACTGAAAAAGCAGGGAGAGAGAAAGGAATGTGTGAGGAGGGAAGGGAGAGGAGAAAATTGAGAAAAAATGCCCTTCCTTGTAATTCAATCCTTTCCCCTCCCCCAGAGGTAAAGCCAGTGGCCCCGTATTTCCAAAGTTAGGGGAGCTCCTAACTGCCAGTGACTAGATTTTTTTGCTCAGGATCTCTAGGTCTGCCTCTCAAACTATTGAGCACTTGAGTTCCCCAACACCTCAGTCACTGCTCTCCAGCCTCTTACAGTCAGGTTCCAAAGTTTTGGGGGAGCTGGGGATTACAGTCTCCTCACTCCAATCCCCTGCAGCCTGGAAGTACCCCAAGATTAGTTTACTGTCTGTTTATTTTAGGGGGGCTACTCCCTATGCTGTGCTGCATTGGACTGAGCACAGTGGCAGTTAGAACCCTGCTTCAGCTTCACCAAGGTTTCTGGGCTGTGGAAAGTGCAAGCAGTCATGGGGCTGGGAAAGATCAGGAGTTACTGCTGGGCCCTAGAGCCCCTTGGTCCCCTCTGTGCAAAAGGCTTCTTCCACTCTTATCCAAGCTAAAGGAATAGGGGTGTAGGGGGCACCACATGTAGGGAGAGTCCTTACGAATCCGGGGT
Source organism: Monodelphis domestica (assembly GCF_027887165.1). Taxonomy (NCBI): domain Eukaryota; kingdom Metazoa; phylum Chordata; class Mammalia; order Didelphimorphia; family Didelphidae; genus Monodelphis; species Monodelphis domestica. The sequence goes on along the minus strand of NC_077227.1, from coordinate 345,907,230 downwards.
GGTAGGCTCAAAAAGCAAAATGTTTCTCTGTCCTGGCCAAGGTGTGTTCTGCATCTGAAAGCAGACAAAAAGCTTGGCTAAAATTCCCTAAGCACTAGCTCAAAGCTCTCTCAGAAGAGAATTAAGAATCCAGTTTCCCCATTTACAGTGGTTGCCATCTGTTATATTTTAAATTAATATATCTATCAGTTATTATTTTTCATAAAGTTTATTAATAGAAAAGGTAGATAAGCAGAGATTTAAAGTCTCTTCCTTACTCTAGGTTCTGACCATGTGTTGCCTAACCTGCAAGAATCTTCTTCTCTCTCCCACCTCTCTGCTCCAGCCCACAATTGGTGCCAAAAGGACGTTGGTGGGCTCCATCCATTCTCCTATATTGATGTTTGCGAATGTTCACAGATGGAAATCTGTCATGTAAAGAATGTGGATGAACCAGGTCGACAATCCAGGAGGGGGAGGGGATAAAATCCCTTCAACACAATATATAAACATAACATCAATACTTTTGCCAAAACCTTGTAACTTTAAGTTCAGTTCATTAATATGAACAGAAAGATCTGGAAAAAAAACATCAGGGTGTTGACCCACTTAATCATCATTGAGCTGAGAAAAGTTTCCCAGATAGATACTTATCCTCAAGAAATACCTTAATTTCTTCAAAGCACTCCACAAAGCCCTCAAGAACTTTGCCTCAGCTCAGCTTTCTTACATTATTGTATATCAGCAGTTCACTGTAGGTGGAATCAATCTCCAGTAAAAATGCAGAAAATTCTCACTTGTGAAGGGGGCAAGCAGCTCTTCAATTAATTATTTTTGTGACAATTGACATTAAGTCGTTTAAGTTGGTGAATCCTTCTTTGGCACATAAAGCTTCTGGCCGGATAAGACAATGAAAAGACACAATCGGAAGTCCAATAGTTTCCATAAACAATTTGACAAATTCAACTTTTTTCCCCATCATGTTTGGTGCCCCATCTATCATCACTGACACAACATTAGAGATATCAATGCTTAGATCATGGAATATTTGTATAACAACTTTACATATTTCACTTTCTGATGTACTTGTTGGCATTGATATTAAATTCATCAATTGCTTCTCTCAGTGTGAGACCATCAGAATATCGACCAATAATGGCCAACTGAACATGTAATGTGACATCAGTAGTTTCATCAAAAAAGATAGAAAAATATTTACAATTACTTATGTCTCTCTTTAATTGATGTTGTATGTTTGTGTTCAATTGTGTTGTATGTTTGTTATTTGATCTTTTATAATATTTCTACTGAGTGGTAACTCAGATATTCTCTTAATAATTACATCTTTATACTACATATTGTGAAATAGAACTGATGCACATCTTAGCAGAGTTTCTTTAATAAATTCTCCCTCACTGAGTGCTTTTCCATGCTGAGCTAAGGAGTGACCAATGATCAAATTTGCAGATGTTAAATTTGTAGAGCCTTTTACAAATTTAAAGGTGGAATTAGATTGGCTCTTATAAAGGTGTAGCTGCCTGGAAATGTATTCCTTCCTTTATCCTTCCTTTTTTTTAAAAAAAACTGGGAATGGTTAGTTTCAAAATGTCTATTTATATTCCACGTTCTGCTTACTACTGTTTTAGTACATGGAAAGCAAAATGATCTGCCATTTTTTTCTATAATGCCATACATCTCGGTTCATGTCTTTTGAAAGGGTTGATTGGCTACTGCTACTACCACTTCCTTTACTTAATCTTGTTTTTTTTTATTTTTGGGGTTCTCCATTGGGGGGCAGTGAGAGAAGATAGAATTATAGATAGCCTGTTAGCCCTGCAGTCAATTAGGGGTTAACTAGCCTAACTGACCACCAGATGGCACATGCAATTGTTATTAGTAAAGGACAGGGTTAATAAACAGAAATAGGGGTTAATATGGATGCATAACAGTAATAGTGGTGAAATGGAGTCTGCACTATGCTGCAAGATGGCATTCCTTATGTAAATTAAGATGGCTGCTGCTACTTCTAATGGTGGGAAATAGCACCCACAGCACAGGCTCTTGCCTCTCCCAGACTTCCCCTCACTTATCTCAGTATTGATGGTCAATTAGAAATCCAGGATACCCTGGAACAGTAGTTTGGATGATGTGGTTAGTGGTAATGGTGATCACAGGGCCCCCAGAGATGTGATCCCTGTGGTATTCCACTGCTCCCTGCTCCACTGGCCATAAGTGAGGTCAAAGATCCTCTAACAGCCTAACCAGAAGTCCCAGAAGTAGATATTCTGTGCCAGTTCTGTTGTTTTGACCTACAGACCTCCAGAACCTGGCTGTGCAGGAGCTGAGGATGAAATGTTCTTCTTGGCATGAGGCTCCATACTTTTCTGTATGTGGTCATGTGTCATCGAAAATGGCTACACGTGTCAGTGCTAACACATGTGTCATAAGTTCACCATCATGGATCTAACCCCTATGCTGAACTATTTAGGATTGCAAAGTGAGCTTGCTAGTGAGATTCTCTGAGTATATCAGAGCTGCCTAATAAGAAGGTTCATCAAACTTTTTATGACTGGATTTTCTTGGTGCTTGGCAGAATGTCAAGGGAAATTTTCTTTGGTAATATATTCCACATTTGTTTCTTTCCTTTTTTCTTTTTCTGTTATGCCAAATTGCTGACATTAAGAATAAGGACAGATTCATTTGGGGAGAATAAAGAAATAATATCTGTGTTCTGAGTAACTGTCACTTTCTCAAAAAGAGTATTTTATTGATGTTCAAAATAAATTCATGAACTTCTTTTAGTGGGCTTTGACCCAGAAAGCCTGGCTTATATTGATATTATATGTTTTTGGAAAAGGAAAAATAAAAATCTTTTATGTTTTATTTTCTTCTGTTTGCATGTTTGTTTGCTTGTTTTTTTCCTGAAGAAGACTTAGAAATTTAATGGCCTCCTAAAAATAAGCCTGGCATTTGTTTCAGTTTTCAGATTTTTAAAACACTTTCAATTCTTGTTTGGGGCGGGGAGGAGGGAAATGGAAAGTGGACTCTGAATGATTCTGTGAGAAAGGAAAAGATTTCAGAGATAAGGTGGGCTGTTTTCCACAAACAGATATTTGCGTCTCCTGCCTCTTCAACCAATTTTCTCCTTTATTTTTGGAAGAAAATACCAGACTATATTTCTCTAACAACCTCACATGGGAATGAGGACCCTCATATCTTGATGTTGTTTTGTGATAACTGCTCTTTTATCTTTGAATATTTTTCAAAACTTAGAGAGGAATGTGAAGGGGGTGAATAACACATTTCATGTAAAGCAAGAAAGGCAGCATGATACATTGAAGATAAGATCACCAGCTCCCTGAGGACTTGCATTCAAATTTTACCTCTTTCACTTACTGTATGTGTGATGGAGGCAAGTCATTTAAGAGAAAAGGAAGTACCTTGATTATGGTCCTAATATATGCCAGACACTATGGTAAATGCTTTAGAAATATTATCTCATTTGATCCTCACAACTGTGGAAGGTAAATACTATTATTTCCCCCATTTTTGCAACTGGGGAAGCCAGTTAAAAGAATTACCCAGTGTGGTAGAGGCCTCAAACTCAAGAACTGTAGTTACAGTCTGGGAAATTGCTGGAGCCTCAACCAGAGTGGGGAAAGGGCCCCAGGAGATGTTCTGGAATTTTGGGAGAGGAAGAGTTTTTGTCAGAGAGAGGCAGTTTGCTCTCTCAATCCTGAGACAGTTTAAGGAAAGGTCTGGTCAAGACTTTGCTCCTGAGGAAAGTCTTACATCTTTCCCCTGGTGATCAGACACTCACCCTTCCCTCTCCTTGCCCCTCCCCCCCATGGATTCTTAACTGAAGTGGCCAGTTGGAGAAGATGCCAAGCAGCTGACAAGATCACCTGACAGCTCCTGGTGCCCTGGGTCTGGACGGTGCCCAGGGGGGCCAAGACCAGGTCCATCCAAGCCTGAATCTCTCAGGGGCCCAAGGCTGCCAAGGCCTGGGTTCCCCAACTTGAGGAGGGAGGTATGGGTAGCTAGAATAGGGACACCTTTCCATTTTTCCTCACAAAACCCCTTCCCACAACCATTTCCCTGTGTTATTCCTAAATTTATCAGTTAGAATAAAATTTGTTGTCTTTCTCCAACTGACTCTAGTGTGAGTGGAAATCTTAGTTCCAGGTTGAGGGGCGAGGGTAACGCTCTCTCTCTAAGGAAAAACATTAGTAGTAGAGGGAAGTCAAGAGGCAGTTTGGGGGTTGAGCAGCCATAGCTGAGAGGAGTCTGAAGGGGGGGAGTACTCACTCCCCCTCTCCTCTTCCTTGGCCAAATTAAACAGCAGCTGTCTCCCCTTGAACCCCAATTTGAGAAGGAAGGTCTCTACTCTTCCCCTCTTTCTCCCTTTATAAGAGACTAACCCTCTATTACACCAGGAGCATAAAGCTATTGACTGTTGTAATGGAGGGATTAGTTGGTGGTAAAAGGAATAGAGGAAGAATGAAAATATCCCCCGAAAGCAGAATCCAGAAGAGGCAGCTAATATTTAAGTTTGACTCAGAGAGAGGAGAAGGGGGTTGATTAATTTCCCCCTTCAGCCTTCCCTCCTCAGCTACAACTGCTCTCACAAACTGGCTCTTGACTTCCTCCACTACTAGAGCCTAAAGGTTTCTTCTCTGGAAGATTACTCTCCCCCCTCAAGCTGTCCCACTCAAACTTGAGTCACTTTGCAAAAGGATAAAACTTTGATATAAATTAAGCCAACTAGTGTAACACAAAGAAAATGGCTACAGGAAGGGAATTGATGAGGACAAGTGGGGGAAAGGTATCCCTTCTCTAACTACTCCTTTCCCTCCCTCCTTGAATTTGGGGAACTCAGGCCTTGACATCCTAGGCCCCCTGAGAGAGTCAGGTTGACTGGCCCTGGTCTTTGGCCCCCTGGCCATAGTTCAGACCCAAGGCACCAGGAGCTGTGAGGTAAAGTTTTGACAGAGGTTCAAATGTCTTCTTCAGCTGTCCCTTCATTTGGGAATGGGGGGGGGGGAGAATGTCCAGTCACCAGGAGAGGAAAAGGGTGAGTATATCCCCAGGAGAAAGGTTTGGCCAGACTTCCTCCTAGGCTTCTCCACGTTGAGAAAACTTTCTAACAGAAATCCCAGCCAGAATCTTCTGGTTTCTCAACATTCCAGACCTGCTGGCACCCCTCCCCTGTCAAAGTGAGCAGATCCATCAACTCTTCAGCCTGTCACTCTTCCTTGAGTGCAAACCTTCTGTCATACTGTCTGGGGTGTAATCTGAATTCAGATCTTCCTCACTCCAGGGCCAGCACTCCTTCCATTGCACTACTAATTTAAGTTCTCTATACCACAATTTCCCCATCTGTTAAAGGAAATAGGTTGGATAAGATAGCCATTTCCATATTAAATTTAGACTCTTTTGATACCGCAAAGGTAAAATGCCATTCCTGTCTAAGAAGTGTAATCTTCCCAGGCATGATTGAGCCAGGCTAGACAGTTGTGAAAAGCAAGAGGTTTAGAAACATTTAGTCACTAACTATTCTAGCCTGAAAAAATGAAATGGTATTTTAAACACTCTTTCAGGCAAATATCTATCTGGGTGTGTTTTCAAACTCTTTAAATTTAGATTTATTTATTTATTCATTACATTGAAATACCTAGTTAATTTGCTCCCCCTCTCATTAAAGATAGCGTCATTTGACAAGAAGATATATGTATGTGCATACATACATACATGCACACACACATACACACACATATATAGAATTATATCTTGTTTTTATTCATCCATTCTTTTTCTGGAGGTGGATACACATAAATGATTCTTCAGACGATATTTCTGTTGCTATATATAATGTTTTCTTGGTTCTGTTCTTCTTAATTTCACCTTGGTCTTTTCATGTTTTTAAAAAATGAACCTACTTTTCATTTCTGATGGCACTGTAGTGCTCCATCAAGACCATATTCCACAATTTGCTTAGCTGTTCCCCAGTTGAGGAATATTCCTTCAATTTCTAGTTCTTTGCTATCACAAAGAGAGCTGCCTTAAATATTTTAGAATTTATTCTTTTCTTTTTTCTGTGATCACCTTAACAAATAAACCTTACACTGGTCTTGCTGAATAGAAAAGGTATACACAGATATAGAACTCTTTGAGCAATCTTTTTTCCAAATGTTCTGTTGTCCCTCTTTCATTGTTAAATCATCTAAGAGTTAAGCTATATGAATTAATATGATTAGTTGCTTAATGTGATCACACTTAGAAAAATTTATTCAGTTATGGGAACACTTTGGTTTACAGGAATCCCCAGTTGAAAGGCCCCTCCATTATTTTGTATGTATTTTCTGTTTACTTATATGTAAACATATGGGATTCTACTCCCACCATCCCCATTCTCCTGACCTTTGAAACAAAATTTCTTAAGCACAAGGGGATCTTTTATTTTTGTTCTGTATCCCCAGTACTTAGCCTTCTACCTGGTACATAGCAGGCAGTTAAGAAATATTTATTGATTAAATAAATAAAATTGAAAGGTAGAATGTTTGCCAGTGTCCATGTTTCCCCTGCCTTTGTCCCTATTCTCAATTCAGGTAGCAGCCAAGTTAGAGAAGATGAGACTGTCAAAAACGCTTTTCTCCTTCCATTAGCCTTATATAGTACTTTGTATCAGTAGACTGCTCTGTAAGCATCCTGATCTTGAGCAGTCATGTCACTTCTCTGCTTCTTGGTTTCCTTATCTGTAAAATAAGGTATTTGACAGAACTGAGCTCTAAGGTCACGTCTAGCTCTATTAGACAGTCTATGGTTTGCTGTTCCCCCAGGCTCCTCTGTTCATGGTTCTGAAGTCCAAACAATAGGGATTTTGTGTCAAAAGAAGAAGAGAATTGTAGAACCTAGAACCTGAGGCAATCAGATACTTCAGAGAGGGAAGCCTTCCTGGAACAGTAGCAACACCTAATTGTCCAGGTCTACAGCAACACCAGCACAACAGAAAAAGAAAAGGTGTGCCAAGTATACTGCCACCACAAGTGAATGCTTTTGTGAGTGAGGAAAGTTCTGAGATAAATGGTTGACTAGCACATGTTTGCTGCTCTATTTTGCATGTAATATGTTCTCCCTGATTCTGTGCTACCTTCCTTGGCTTTGGATAGCTGCTGTATTCTCCTTTCCTGCTTCCATACTAGGACCTTGGATTTGGCAGCTATGTAAATTCATCTGACCCATTAGATTCCATTTATTTTCTGACATAATTTGGGATATGTCCTCTTTTTCCAGGAAAGTTTATCTTTCAGCCTGTTTTTTGTGTCTGTCGAACTGCACAGGTCAGTTTTACTCTTCCTTTTTTAAGATATAAGAATTTAGTATGAATCACATTTACTAATATTATTTTAAAATTTCCCTATGTGGATAAGACTTACTTCTCCCCATCCCAGACATTTTATTTCTTTTTTAAAAATTTTAAACATTATTTTATTTGATCATTTTCAAACATTATTCATTAGAAACAAAGATCACTTTTTTTTTCTCCCCATCTCTCCCTACCCCTCCCATTGGTGATGCATGATTCCTCTGGGTGTCACATGCGTCCTCAACCCAAGCCCATTTACTTACTATTGGTTTCTGTTGTAGGGTGTTCATTCAGTCTCTCCTCTATCATATCCCCTTCACCCCTGTAGTCAAGCTGTTGTCCTTCCTCAGTGTTTTTACTCCCACCATTTGTCCTCTGCTTCGGGGTAGTGCATTGGTCCCCAATGGTTGTTCAGGGAAATTGCATTGACACTAATGGAAAAGTCCATTACTTTCTATTGTACTACAGTGTATCAGTCTCTGTGTACAATGTTTTCTTGGTTCTGCTCCTCTCACTTTGCATCACTTCCTGGAGGTCGTTCCAGTCTCCATGGAATTCCTCCACTTTATTATTCCTTTTAGCACAGTAGTATTCCATCACCAACATATACCACAATTTGTTCAGCAATTCCCCAATTGAAGGGCATCCCCTCAATTTCCAATATTTTTTGCCACCACAAAGAGCACAGCTATGAATATACTTGTACAAGTCTTTTTCCTTATTATCTCTTTGGGGTACAAACCCAGCATTGCTATTGCTGAATCAAAGGGCAGACAGTCTTTTATTACCCTTTGGGGATAGTTCCAAATTGCCCTCCAGAATGGTTGGATCAATTCACACCTCTACCAGCAATGAATTAATGTCCCGACTTAGCCACATCCCTTTTAGCATTCAGTACTTTCCTTCACTGTCATATTAGCCAGTCTGCTAGGTGTGAGGTGATACCTCAGAGTTGTTCTGATTTTTCATCTCTCTGATTATCAGGGATTTAGAACACTTTTTCATGTGCTTATTAATAGTGTTGAGTTCTTTGGCTGAAAACTGCCTATTCATGTCCCTTACACATTTATCAATTGGAGAATGGCTTGATTTTTTGTACAGTTGCTTTAGCTCTTTATAAATTTGAGTAATTAGACCTTTGTCAGAGGTTTTTGTTATGAAGATTGTTTCCCAATTTGTTGCTTTCCTTCTAATTTTGGTTACATTGGTTTTGTTTGTTCAAAACCTTTTTAATTTGATGTAATCAAAATTATTTATTTTACATTTTGTGACTCTTTCTATGTCTTGCTTGGTTTTAAAGTCTTTCTCTTCCCAAAGGTCTGAAATGTATACTATTCTGTGTTCACCTAATTTACTTATAGTTTCCGTCTTTATATTCAGATCATTCACACATTCTGAGTTTATCTTGGTGTAGGATGTGAGGTGTTGATCCAGACCTAATCTCTCCCACACTGTCTTCCAAATTTCCCAGCATTTTTTGTCAAATAGTGGATTTTTGTTCCAAAAACTGGGGTCTTTGGGTTTGTCATAGACTGCCTTACAGAGGTCTCTTACCCCAAGTCTATTCCACAGATCCTCCTTCTGTCTCTTAAACAGTACCAAATTGTTTTGATAACCACTGCCTCATAGTATAGTTTGAGATCTGGGACTGCAAGGCCACCTTCCTTTGTATTTTTTTTTCATTATTTCCCTGGATATCCTTGATCCTTTGTCCTTCCTACTGAACTTTGTTATGTTTTTTTCTAATTCAGTAAAAAAAATTTGGAAGTTCAATGGGTATGGCACTAAATAGGTAGATCTGTTTGGGTAGGATGTTCATTTATATTGTATTGGCTCATCATACTCAGGAGCAGTTAATATTTTTCCAATTGCTCAGTTCTAGTTTTAATTGTGTGGAGAGTGTTTTGTAGTCCTGTTTTATATCCTGCAACTTTGTTAAAGTTGTTGATTATTGCGATTAGCTTTTTTGTTGATTCTCTAGGACTCTTTAAGTAGACCATCATGCCATCTGTAAAGAGCGATAACTTGGTCTCCTCCTTGCCTATTTTAATGCCTTCAATTTCTTTTTCTTCTCTAATTGCTACTGCTAGTGTTTCTAGTACAATGTTAAATAATAGAGGTGATAATGGGCATCCTTGTTTCACTCCTGATCTTATTGGGAATGCATCTAGTTTATCCCCATTGCAGATGATATTAGCTGATGGTTTTAGATATATACTGTTTATTATTTTTAGGAAAGACCCTTCTATTCCTATGCTTTCTAGTGTTTTTAATAGGAATGGGTGTTGTATTTTATCAAAGGCTTTTTCTATGTCTATTGAAATAATCATGTGATTTTTGTTGGTTTGCTTGTTGATATGGTCAATTATGTGGATGCTTTTTCTAGTATTGAACCAGCCCTGCATTTCTGGTATGAATCCTACTTGATCATAGTGAATGATCCTGATCACTTGCTGAAGAGTTTTTGCTAGTATCCTGTTTAAGATTTTTGCATCTTTGTTCATTAGATAGATTGGTCTGTAGTTTTCTTTCTCCATTTTTGATCTACCTGGCTTTGGAGTCAGTACCATATTTGTGTCATAAAAGTGAATCCATCAGGCCCTGGGGATTTTTTCTTAGGGAGTTCTTTGATGGCCTGTTGGATTTCTTTTTCTAATATGGGATTATTTAAGAATTATATTTCTTCTTATGTTAATCTAGGCAGTTTATATTTTTGTAAATATTTATCCATATCGCCTAGATTGGCATATTTATTGCTATATAATTGGGCAAAATAGTTTTTAATGATTGCCTTAATTTCCTCTTCTTTGGAGGTAATGTCTCCCTTTTCATCTGTGATACTGTTAAATTACTTTTCTTCCCTCCTTTTTTAAATTAGGTTGACCAGTACCTTGTCTATTTTGTTTGTTTTTTTCAAAACACCAGCTTGTGTCTTATTTATTAATTTAATACTTCTATCACTTTCAATTTTATTAATTTCTCCCTTAATTTTTAGGATTTCTAGTTTGGTTTTCTTTTGGGGGTTTTTAATTTGTTCACTTTCAAGTTTTTTGATTTGCATGTCTAATTCATTGATCTCTGCCCTCCCTAATTTGTTAATATATGCACTCAGGGATATGAATTTTCCTCTGAGTACTGCTTTAGCTGCATCCCATAAGGTTTGAAAGGATGTCTCACCATTGTCATTTTCTTCAATGAAATTATTAATTGTTCCTATGATTTGTTCTCTAACTAACTGATTTTTGAGTATCATATTATTTAATTTCCAATTGATTTTTGATTTTTCTCTCCACATACCCTTACTGATCATTATTTTTATTGCCTTATTATCTGAAAAGGTTGCAATGATTATTTCTGCTTTTCTACATTTGTATGCCATGTTTTCATGACCTAGTGTATGGTCAATTTTTGTGAATGTGCCATGTGGTGCTGAGAAGAAGGTGTATTCCTTTTTGTCCCTATTTATTTTTCTCCATATATCTATCAACTCTAATTTTTCTAAGATTTCATTTACCTCTTTTTAATTTATTTTTTGATTTGAGTTATCTAAATTTGATAGTGGTTGGTTCAGATCTCCCACTAGTATAGTTTTATTATCTATTTCCTCCTTCAATTCTCCTACTTTCTCCATTAGAAATTTGGGTGCTATGCCATTTGGTGCATACATATTGATTAGTGATATTTCCTCATTTTCTATACTCCCTTTTATCAGGATGTATTTACCTTCCCTATCCCTTTTAAATCAGATCTATTTTTGCTTCGCCTTTGTCAGATATCATGATTGCTACTCCTGCCTTCTTTCTGTCAGTTGAAGCCCAATAGGTCTTACTCCAACCTTTAATTCTGACCTTGTGAGTTTCTACCCATCTCATGTGTGTTTCCTGAAGACAACATATGGTAGGGCTTTGGATTCTAATCTACTCTGCTATTCATCTATGTTTTATGGGTGATTTCATCCCATTCACATTCAATGTTATGATTGTCATTTGGGAGTTTCCCAGCATTTTGATATCCTCCCCTAATTCTGACCTTTCTTCTTTTGCTATTACCTTTTGCACCCATGGTTTATTTTAATTCAGTCCCCCTAGTCTCTTCCCTTGTTATGCTTCCCTTTCTATCCCCTCCCCTTTTGTTCCCTTCCTCTCCCTCCTCTCCTTCCCTCCCTTTTTGTGTTCTCTCCCCTCCTACCCCTTGGTTTTCCCTTCTCCCTTACCCTGTTGGATATGATAGAATTCAAGATCCCAATGGATCTAGATGCTCTTCCCTCACAGAATTGTTTTCACTGAGATTAAGGTTTTAGTATTACCACTTAGCACTCAGGAAATTTCCTCTCCTTCTCAGAAGAGAATTCTTCCCCTCCTCTTCCCATGTATATCTTTGTGCAACAAAGATTGTTCTATTTAATTTATTTCTCTTTCTTCAAGTATATCTTAGTACCTTCATTGATTCCCCTCTTCCTTTTCCTTTTTTTTCTCCCTCCCCTCCAAATCATGTTAATGCCCAATCTTTCCCTATGAGTGATTCTTCTGATTAATCTATTAATGCATACAGTTTTTGAAAGTCACACATAACATTTCCCCCATATGTTAGTATATATAATTTGATCTAATTGTGGCCCTCATAGAGGAGGGTTTGAATAAAAAAAAATAAAACACTTTTCTCCTTTTCCCTTTCTTTCATATTTACCTTTTCATATTTCTCTTGCTCTTTGTGTGTGTATGTCAAACTTTCCACTGAGTTCTGGTCTTTTCTTTATGAATATTTGGAAATCTTCCATTTTGTCAAATGCCCATACTTTCCCCTGAAAGTATATAGTAAGTTTTGATGGGTAGCTGATTCTTGGTTGAAGACCCAGTTCTTTTGCTTTTCTGTATATCATGTTCCAGGCTTTATGGTCTCTTAGCATGTTTGCTGCTAGGTCATGTGTGATCCTTATTGACACACCTCTGAATCTGAAGTTTCTCTTCCTAGTTTCTTTAATATTTTCTCCTTAATTTGGAAGCTCTTGAATTTGGTGATTACATTCCTGGGGGTTGTCTTTTGGGGATTTAGTATAGAGGGTGTTCTATGATCTCTTTTGATTTCTATTTTGCCCTCTTGTTTGGAAACATCAGAGCAATTTTCTTCAATGATTTCTTGTAGTATGATATTGAGGTTTTTATTAATCTCTGGTTTTTCAGGTAGACCAATGATCCTCAAGTTGTCTCTACTTCCTCTGTTTCCCTGGTCTGTCACCTTGTCAGTGAGATATTTTATGTTTTCTTCTAATTCATTAATTTTTTGACTTTGCTTTATGAATTCTTGTTGTTTGCAAGATCACTGTCTTCCAGTTGCTAAATTCTGGTCTTTAAGGACTGGTTTTGATTTTCAGTTTGGTCAGCCCTTCTGTTAGAGGCTTCCAGCTCTTTCTCCAATTGTGAGATTTTGTCTGTCAGGCTGAAGACCTCTTTCTGAATTTGTTCCCATTTTTCTAGCCAGAAGGTTTCCATCTTTTGGATAAACACCATTTTGAGTTCTTTCAGAGCTTGTGGATAGTTTCCATTTTGGGGGGAGTGTTTTGATTTTGCTTGCATTTCATCCTCTTTTTCATTTGTTTCCCCTCCATAAAAGTTTTCAATAATCACTTTTTTTCCCTTTCTTCTTGGAGGGTTGATCTTGGGCACTCTGAGCCATCCCTTTGGTGGTTTTCCCTTTCCTTTTCAGCCAAGAATCTGAGTGAAATGGGTGGATTTGATGTTTTTGCCTCAGGCTGATTTTTCTCAGCCTCCGAAATTTGTTAGCTTGCCTGCCCACGCAGTCTGTGGTCTCTTCTCTCCCATGCCTGCAGGCTTCCCCTGTAAAACCACTCCATGGGGGTAGTTCCCTGGTAGTCCTTGTCAGTTCCCAGGGTCCCTGGCATTCCCCCCCTCACTACAGTGAGGAGAGGAGGAGATTTTGCCTCAGGCTGTTTCTAGAGCGTCCCCATTTGCAGTTTGCAGAATCCCCCACGGTCTGTGAGCTCTCCAGTGAAACCTTTCTGAGGGGTAGTCCTCTGGGAGTCCTCTTTAGATCCCAAGGACCCTGGAGTGCTCCCCACTCACTGCAGAGACATTCCTCACTCACTTGCTGTCTTCTGTAAGTGCGCTGGTCCCTACTCTGGGTTGGGGGACGGCAGCTCAGCTCAGCTCACGCTTGGCAATGAGCTTTCTCTCCCTCTTATTGTGTGGAAGTGTTCAAACCCCACGTACCTTTGTTGCTGTGGGCTGCTGGAGAGTCCCTCCAATCTTCAAAGGATGATTTTTATGCTCTTTTGAGGTAGTCTATTTCATTTGGCTCAGGGGAGAGGAAGCAATTTGTGTCTAGATTGCTGCCATGTTTACCCGGAAGTCCCAACATTTTATTTCTTACACTTCATAGGTGGAAGGATATTTTTAGAAGGCAGATCAGTTATATAACTAAGTGGGTAATATGTTGTTAGGGTCAAGGATTCAAGTATCATCGAGAGATTATAAGTAGCCTTTTAATTTTTGTATCTATTTTTTAAAAATATTGTAACTTAAACATCAAAAAATGCAAATTTTAAAATATAAGAAACATTGTAAGATTATATATAAAACTACAATTTATATTATTCATAACTTTTAAAAAAGTTTACATTTATTCTGATATGGTAGTACCAAAACTATACTATGTATATTTGTTCTCTTCTGAACATAGACTGCTTCCTTTTAAAAATACTGGATCTATTCTCTTTCCCTCTTGTGGATAATTTTCTAGTGAAGCATTGGCTTGCCTATATATATATATATATATATATATATATATATATATATATATATATATATATATATACATACATATACTTGCCATTCATATACTATACTACTTTAAACTATTCCACAACCCCCCAAAGTAAAAATGCTAGTCTGTCTTTACTATTCTAATCTCTCTAACCCTATTCTAAGATTTGGGATTAAGGAGAGTGGGGTAGGTCATAGAAGTGAAATACAGAAAAATGGTTTTGAAAACAATAGCAACCACTGTAAAGATTAAATTTTAGGGAAACTGAGGCAGGTAGAAATTAGTTTCTCTTTGCAAGGAGTATTATATTTTTAGAGTTTTATTAAAGGTTGAGGATTTAAGAAAAATACAAGTAAGAAAGGCAAGTGCCAGGTGGGCCAAAAGGCCCAATTCAATTTCACTCACATCATGAGACCCGTCTGCTTGCTAGTGGAGACAGGAAGAGAAGAGACCCTGCCTACAGCAAAGACCCTTTAAATCATAATTTGCTCTCGGCCCAGGTAAGAATTCAGTGAGATTACAAAGCATTCTGGGGAAGTGGAGCAAGGACTTCTGGGGATTGAAGTCTTGGATTCAAGTCTCCATTTTTTACATCAATGCAACAATTTAAAGAGTTTGTTAACAACAATATAATTTTCTTATTTCCTAAGGAATTATAAGTAAAAGTTTTTTTATAAATAATATCCATTCCTAACATTACTATGTAGCTTAATTTATGTTAAATATGCTATCCATCTGTCCTTAATCTATCTAGAATTTTAAGTGATTTACCTAATCTGGCTTTGTGTGTTAGTTGTTAGCATGTCAGCAACTTAACCTTATACTGTTAGAATGTTAGTTCCATTAGTATTTTACAAATGTACACCTCCTTCACCTTAATGATATTGCTACCAATTGGTAAGGGTTCACATGACCACATGACTGAGTATTGTAATAGCCTACTGGTGGGTTTCTTTGCCTGAAGTCTATCCCCATTATAATCCATCATCCCATTAGTTGTAAAATTGATTTTCCTAAAGCTCATGTCTAGCCATGTCTTTTCCAATTCAATAAACTTTGTGGCTCTTTCCAAGATAAAATATAAGATGACAAACCTTTATCAATTGTCTTCTCTCACTTTCCCAATATTCTTACATCTTACTCACTTACACATTACAATCTGTGATCCTATGATACTTACCTCCTTATTGTTCTTTGCATAAAACTCTCCATTGCCTATATTGGCCACTTTCCCTAGTTGTCTTCCCTGCCTGGAATTCTCTTCCTCATTTCTGTCTCCTGTATTCTATGACTTCTTCAAATTCTTCCTAAAACTCCACCTTCTCTCTAAGAAGGATTTCCTGATCCCTCTTAATGCTACTGCCTTTCCTATAATGATTATGTTTAATTCATGCTGTATCCATCTTGTTTTGTATGAATGTTTACATGTTATCCCTCCCATTGGATTGTGAAATTTTTGGATCTCTGGTACTTATCTCACTGCAAATAGTTGGTGCTTAGTAAATACTTATTGTCTGACTTTATTAACCTATAATTAATTATTCAGAAAATAATGAAGTGTCTTGTTTTCAATTCTATAGTTTGTTACATTCAAAATGGGAACTCACTATCTAAGATCTTTGAGTCATTGTAAAGATATACTTAGCTCTGAAATGCTTTTTTTCAGAAGTAGTATTATTCCCCAAATAAGGGAATAATTTCTCCATATAAATGTATATCAAAGCACAAGAAAATGCATTTAACTTTGATGTGAACTACTTAGTTGACCAAAATAACAATTAATTGGTTTAAAAAAAATACCATTGGGGGCAGCTGGGTAGCTCAGTGGACTGAGAACTAGGCCTAGAGACGGGAGGTCCTAGGTTCAAATCTGGCCTCAGCCACTTCCTAGCTGTGTGACCTTGGGCAAGTCACTTGACCCCCATTGCCTAGCCCTTACCACTCTTCTGCCTTGGAGCCAATACACAGTATTGACTCCAAGATGGAAGGTAAGGGTTTAAAAAAAATACCATCTAGTATCTTCTCTTAATCTACTCTCTCTAGGCATTGGCCTATCGTTCTTCTGAGCTAATGTTGGGTATTTGTTAACTTCTGAACATGAACTATGCTAGACATTTCTCAGATTATAGATTGGACCAAATTGAATGGGGCATTTGTAGTTTTCTTATGTGTATGCCCATATTTCCTTCTAATGACATCACTTCTCTGCTAAGGCTAGGTATTTCCCTTTGTACTTAAATATTAAAATATCTGAGCAATAAAAGATAAAAATAATCCTGGCTAGAACATTTTGATGAGAATGCCTATACTGGGAATAGCTGAGTCCTTTTGCTATTTGAATGGTTGAAAGAAAAACTTTCCCTTTATAAAGTCTATTGCACCACTAATTAGAAATTTTTTCTACTATTTCATTGTCATATAAATTTCTGTCTCCCATTGAAGTATAAATGTAATGTTACTCTCTGAGACAATCACATTAGGTTGCTTATCTCTGTGTTCCCATGTGCAATTTGAATTTTTAGGGAATCCTTGTATTGGAAGGATTCTAAGGAGCCACCTAGTAACTCTTTCTGTTTTGCAATGGTATAATCTCATCTGTCTAGCAGATAGAACTCTGATATTAATTGTTTGGAATGAGTCGAAGTTTTCTCTTGTGGCTAGACACGGGAACTATCTGAAGTTTAATACCTTCTAGTAAGACAAGAATTGGAATCCTTGGTGGAGGGATTTGTTTTTTCTTCCCATGTAAACACATTAAGTTGACCCTTCATGTCCTCTTAAAGCAGTCATTCTGGTTGTTTATGTGTGACTGCAAATTGCAGATTGTATGCTTATATGGGGATTGTAAATCCTCCACTTTGAACTTTAATTGGTGCCAAATAAACAGAAAGTTTGGGGTTATTTTCTTCCTGGGTTTAGAGATTTCTATGGCACACTTAGAATGTGTTTATCTCAGCAAACAGAAAGATAACTCCTTAAATGGATTGTCATGCTTCTAGCTTCAAAACACAAACCCTGGGTAGCTTGTTCTTCATTTTTCAAATCCTTATCACATCACATTTATTGTTTGTGAAATAGAGGGTGAAAAACATATGGACATCCTTAATTTTGCCTCATTTTCTTTTCCTAAAAAATACACAGATACATATATATGTAAGAAATACATATTCCCAAACTTCCAATTTAGGCTAATTAGTCTATAGTTGGCTTTAAATTTCTGGAACTTAAATCATTGATAGTTTATTTGAACCTGAGTTGATTGTAAATATTTTATTATCTAGGCTTCGTTTCCCAAAACAACTTGAGATATTTCTTAAGTATTCTTTAAGATATTACATACTATTTGACTCATAGGCCTTTTATGGATCATTCTTCCAATTTCTACTCCTACTGTGTCTTTCTGCAGGGATGGTCATAAATGATTGTTGTTTTATTAAACCACAACAAGTAAATATAAGTGACAGAAATTGAAGTCACTGTGGAATTTAAAGTAAAACATATGTACATGGCTGTGGGGCTTCAAATTAAATAAAGGATAATTGAAAAAAGAAAGCTTAACCCTTAAAGAAAGCCAAGAATCATAAAGATCCAGTTTGAGCAAGAGATGTGAAAATAAACAGACCAATTAAGAAACAAAATAATTTGCTTTTCAAAAGAATTGTTTTCTCTAGCTGTCTGCATTATAGACTATTTTTATTTTTTATTTATTTTTACTGCCCCCCCTTTTTATTAACATATTTTTTCCATGATTACATGATTCAGGATTCCCGCTTCTCCACTCTAGCCTCCCACACTCCCAAACCTGACAAGCAGTTCCACTGGGTTATACATGTATCACTGTTCAAAATCTATTTCCGTGTTATTCATATTTGCAATAGAGTGATCCTTTAACATCAAAACCCTAATCATATCTTTATTGAGTACATGGTCAAGCATGTATTTTTCTAATTCATTTCTGTTCCCATAGTTCTTCCTCTGAATGTGGAGAGCATTCTTTCTCCTAAATTGCTCTGGATTGTCCTGTTACTGCTCGAAGAAAAGTCTATTACATTAGACTGTGCCATGATGTATTGGTCTGTGTATACAGTGTTCTCCTGGTTCTTCTCTTGTCACTGCATCAATTCCTGGAGCTCACTCCAGTTTACATGGAATTCTTCCAGTTCTTTATTCCTCTCAAAGCAATAATATTGCATCACCAATATATACACAATTTACTGAGTCATTCCCCAATTGATGGACACCCACCCATTTTCCATTTTTTTGCTATCACTAAGAGCATGGAGATAAATATTTTTGTACAAATCTTTTTCCTTATTATCTCTTTGGGTTACAAACCCAGTAGTGATCTCCTCCCCCCCTCTCTATTTTGTTTCTATAGGTATTCAGAGATTTAAATTTTTCCCTGAGTACTGCTTTGGCTGTATCCCTAGGTTTTGATATGCTGTTTCCTCATTGTCATTCTCTTTAATGAAGTCTGTAATCATTTCTATGATATCTTCTTTGACCCACCTCTTTTGAAGAATTAGATTATTTAATTTTCAATTGACTAAATTTGCTTTTACATGGACCCTTGTTAATTATAATTTTACCCCATTATGATCTGAAAAGGTGGCATTCATTATTTTTGCTTTTCTCCATTTGTTTGCAATATTTCTATGCCCTAGTACATGGTCAATCTTTCTATATGTACCATGTACTCCTGAGAAGAAGATATATTCTTTTTCATCCCTGTTCAGTTTTCTCCTGATGTCTCTTAACCCTAATTTTTCTAGCATTTCTTTTTCTTCCTTTACTTCTTTCTTATTTATTTTTGCTTTGATTTATCTAGTTCTGAAAGGGGAAGTGAAATCCCCCACTAGTATGGTCTTACTATCAATTTACTCCTTGAGTTCCTTCAATTTTTCCTTTAGAAATCTAGATGTCATACCATGTGTTGCATAAATGTTTAGTAATGATATCATTTCATTGCTTATGATGCCTTTTAGCAAAATGTAAATTCCTTCATCATCTCTTTTAATAATATCAATTTCTACTTTGGCTTTGTCTGGTATCATGATTCCTATTCCTACTTTTGTTTTACTTTATAGGATGCATAATAAATTCTTCTCCAGCTTTTTACTTAAATCTCTGTGTATCACCCTGCCTTAAATGTGTTTCTTGTAAACAACATATAGTAGAATTCTGGTTTTTAGGCAATTCTATTATCCACTTCCATTTTATGAGTGAGTTCATCCCATTCACATTCAGCAATATGATCACTGTGTATTGCCCTCCATAGTATTATCCCTGTTGGATCCTGCTCTATTCCCTTTCACTCTGTTTCTCCTCATCAGTATTTTGATTTTTGTCACCCTCCAGTTCCCCCTTCCTTCAATTATACCCCACCTCTTCACTTGTCTTCTTCCCCTTCTTCTTCTCTGTAGGATGATAGAATTCTATAACCCATTGAGTAT
The DNA here is from genome assembly GCF_027887165.1 of Monodelphis domestica. Lineage (NCBI taxonomy): Eukaryota > Metazoa > Chordata > Mammalia > Didelphimorphia > Didelphidae > Monodelphis > Monodelphis domestica. The sequence goes on along the minus strand of NC_077227.1, from coordinate 345,887,652 downwards.
ACTCATTTTCCACTTTCTGAGTCAATTACAATGAGAGTGAATTTAAACATTTCCCAACACTACCCTTATCCTTCCATCTCTGTATTGATTTTTCTCGCCTCTTTATGTTATATAATTTACCCCATTCTATCTCTCCCTTCCCTTTTACATGTCATTCATCTGCATAGATATCATACATACATACATACATATTGTTTCATATCATCACATTTACATATACATCATATCATCATTTATCATTGTATACATCGTATTGTTATAATCAGCTTACTTCTCCACCCTCTTTCTAAGTAAATTCCTTCCATCTTTTTGAGTACAAAGAGTAATTTTTGAGAATTCCAGAAATCCTCTTTCCATGAGGACATAAACATTTTTACCTTAATGAGTCATTGTATTTTCCCTTTCTTATATATCTTTCTGGACTTTTCTTGTGTCATATTTGGCCTTTAAATTTTTCTGTTTAGGTCTGGCTTATTCTTCAGGAATGCTTGGAAATCTTCTATGTTATTGAATTACCATTTTCCACCTGAAACAATATGCTCAGTTTTACTGGATAGATGACTCTGGGATGTTGACCCAAATCTTTTGCCTTCCTGAATATCATATTCCATGCCTTATGATCCTTTAATGTAGAAGCTTCTAGGTCCTGAGTGATCCTGATGGTAGCTCCATGTTATTTGAATGATTTCTTTCTGGCTTTTTGAAGTATTTTTTCCTTGACTTGGTGACTCTTGAATTTAGCTATTACATTCCTAGAGGTTGTCAATTGAGGATTTCTTTCTGGAGGCAATCTGTGAATTCTTTCAATTTCAATTTTATTTTCTTTTCAAGGATCTCTGGGCAGTTATTTTTGATAATGTCCTGTAATAATATTCCTGAGTTTTTTTCAGTATTGTGCCTTCATCATGGACCAATAATTCTCATATTGTCTTTCCTAGATCTATTTTCTAGGTCATAATTTTTAATATAATATTTCATGTTTTTCTCTGTTTTTTCATTCCTTTGATTTTGCTTTATTCTTTCTTGATTTCTCAGGAAATCATTAGTTTCTAGATGAACAATTCTTATTTTTAAGGTCTAGTTTTGCTCTTTTTAGTTTTTGATTCCCCTTTTTTCAATTGGCCCATTTCCATTCCTTTCTTCTTGAATCATTTTCATTTTCCTTCCCCAGTTTTCCTCTACCTCTCCTAATTGACTTTTGAAGTCTTTTTGAGCTCTTCTAGATTTTGTGTCTAATCTATGTTTATTTTGGACTTTGAGTGTGTTTTCTTTGCTTTCACTGTCACGTTCCATGTCTGTATCTTGCTCATTGTCTCCAAAAATATTCTTTAGAGTTAGGTGCTTTTTAAAAATCATTTGCTCATTATCCCTATATAATTATAGATAGACTCTGTTTTCTGGGAATATGGGGTGCCATCTTAAACTTCATACCTTCCTTAATTATAGTTTCAGCTTATTTTATGGGTTGTTAATAGTTTACCAGATGGTCTGAGGACTGAGAGCTCTGATAGTCCCCTCCCCATGGTGATTCAATTGACTCTTGATATATTTCTTGCTTAAAGACTTTCCTCAGGCTTGAGTGTAAGCTTTTGATTTCAGCCTTCTTCATCAGGTCAGGTATTGATAAAATTCTAGCCCCAGGCTTGACTCAAGTTTTTTGTCTCAAAGTGTTCTTGATTCCATCAGGCACACCCTTTATTGTCCTGTAATGGAGCTCCACCCTTAGTTTTAGGTAGAAAGATCTGGGGGAGGCTACCCCTGAGAAATGTGTCCTCACCCCAAAGCAAGGATTATATCCTCATCCCAAGTCCAGACTGGGATTCCTGCCTTTGTTCTGGCCCCACACAGATCAGTCCCCTTTAGTCCAGATTGCCCTGGGCTGAGACTAAAGACTTCTCCATATAATTGAAATTTAAAGTTGACTTGGACACTATTTTCCCAGACAGGATCTCAGGGTCTGCCTGTTAAGTAGGGCTTTATTTTGGAAGCTGTGAGAGCAGATGTGGGGGTGGGTGGGGTGTAAGGGTAGCCATTTGCTCTTGGTTTGCTCTTCACTCTACTCCCCTCTCACCTCAATTCCCCCAGTGGTCTCTGCATACCTTTTGGATTTTTCTTTTTTTGAAGGTTTTTTTCATTCTGTCTCCTTTTGGTTTTTTCACTCCTGTATTCATTTTGTGTTGATACTTTACTCTTTGTCAGAGAGGATTTTCATTGCATTATAGACTTTGAGGGGACTTTTTGATTGATTGAATTTGTATTTAGTTATATGCTTTTCCAAAGATAATATATTTCTGCAAAGAATCTTAGGAGCTGTGTTTGTTTGTTTTTTGCAGACAGCATGGGTCACCAATAGTATAATGTTAGAACCTCAAAGTGAGGTTGAATAGTTGTGCTTATCCTGAATTTCAATGTGAATTTACTGTTTACTGGTCTTTGCTTTTAGACCTCTCTTTTTCACAATGAAAGATAATCAAGATAGATCAGTCTAGAAGTTGAGAATAAAAATAAGAAAAAAATTAATCTTTTCCCAAAGTGGATACAAGAGATTCAATCAAAGAGTTAAAAGTAATTGTTTGGGAAATTCTAAAAACAAAATTGCTTCTATTCTGCTAAAGTTTATATACACATGTGCACATGCATACAATCCCTCCTACATCTCTCTCATATCTGAGTTATGTTTAGAAAACTGGAAGTAGTTTGGAGTTTATGGCTTTATATCAATTTTAATTTGATTTTATAAAATTGTAAAATAGATAAAATATGTTATTTTTAAAAGGAAATGAAACATTTGAAAGATAAGAAGATAAGACACCAAGCTTGATTAATTGAAGCAGTTTCCAGATGAAGGAAGATAATGGCCCCACTGTCTTTTGCATTGGGGCAAGAAGGCACCTGGAGTATTGTATTGAGTTTTGGGTACCATATTTTAACAGAGAAATGAAAAAAAAATTGTGTTCTCAGAAGGAATAAAACAAGGTCACAAATACATGATGTACACATGCATGGACAAATACATGATAGATAAGGAAAATGCTATATTCTTATAAAACTAGGCAACTTTTACCTCAAAGACTGTGACCAATAAAAAGAAACTAGTTGATGAAGTGGATATGATAAGAGTCTTGGGAAGAAGGAGAAAGTGACTATCCCATATTAGAATTTGCCAGAAAAGAGATGAAAACCAGCTATTGTTTGACATGCACACTAAATTTTGCAGTTTTAAGTGATGATTTGTATCTTCACGTGTCCTCTTCTTTTTCTGCTCTTCGTTTAATGAGAGAATGCATATTTTATTTGATGTTGACAATAAAAAAGAAAAGAGAGGTATCATGTACAGGCTAAGTGAAGTAATAATCTCAGTACTAGAGTATTCCTATATTGGATGTTGGACACCAAATTTTAGAAAGAACATTGGTAAGTTGAAGATATGTAAAGAAATGTAACCAATATTAGTGCACGGGATTGTGATCATACTGTTTGAGAATTGGTAGAAGAAAATGGAGAAATCTGGACATTTAACCTGCAGACCATGGCTGGCTTCAAGCATTTGATGAGCTATCACATGGATTAGAGGGATTACATTTCTTTTCTTTAACTTCAGAGGCAGAGTAAGGCTAATCTGTAGAAAATGCAGTTAGTTATTTAATCTTAATGAAAGAGAAAAAGTTTCCTAACAATTAGAGCCTTAGAAGTAATAAATTTTTCTCACTTTAGGAATTCAATCAAAACATTGTCATTCATTGAGTAATGTATATTTTACAGGATGGACTTGATCAAGTATAAGTAGGAATAAATGGCTTCTGAGATACCTTTCAACTCTAGAATTATATAATTCTCTTAATATTTACAGATTATGGGAACCAAGTCCTTTTAGCAATGGTTTTAGGAATTTGTTTTCAAGAGAATTAAAATCTTGAAGAATTATTTTTGAATGTATGTATGGAAATTGGTTATCTTTAATTATTTTAAGGAATTTCTTTCAGGAGAGGGAATTACCATATATGGCTATGACCATATGACTTTTAAAAGTCAATATGTGACCCAAGGGATCCATTTCTTTTGAGCTTGACACCATTTGTTTTTAGACAATATCTAATGCCCTTTGTAATACTGAGTTTCCATAATTTAAATGGGAGGTAAAATGAAGCTTGTGATACATTTATACAACCTCCATCCATTATAAAAAAAAAAGATCATGTTTGAAATTTATTAGTATCCAATGAGGACTCCTCTTGAATGCTCTTAGGAATTTTTTTTCCTTGTCCAGTTCATAGTCTTCTTTGAACATTGATCATTCTCCAACATACTTCTAAGAGATATGGTAAAGTCCTTTAACTAATGGCTTTCTCTAATACTTCTTTATATTGAATGGTGTAAGAGAAGGTTTGACATCTTGGAAAGAAATGAACAAGGAGAGAGCTGCAGAATTCTACAGCAGTAGAGGATGGGCAGGAAAAAGGAATTCAAAAATTTGGAGAGGGAGGAGTGCTGAACTGATCCAGCTACAGTTGGGAATAGACTTCTGCCTGGCACCGTAGACCAGACAGGTAGCTCCAACTGGTTCCTTGATCTAATGATCTTCTCTCTGTCATTTACTGACCCAGATCAGATGAGAAGATAAACCTATTGGACAGCACTTTGGGAAATAAGTTGTTCAACATAAGATTTTCCATCTACCTCCTTAAATCTGAACTTGGTATACTTACAGTGCAGCCAAGAACCAGAGTCCTCTTTATTCTGACTCCAAGTGAGTCAGGTGAACCAAACCTGATCTGCTTGACTTTGGGGGAAGGATATTAGCTTGTTAGGGACCTCTTTTCCCTCATTCTTTCCTGATCACTAAAACATTACCCTCCATCTACCTTTTACCTTTTCTGTTTCCCTCTAATAATTTTTAGTTAAAGAAAGACTCAGTAACTGATTCAACTATGATTGGAGTGAACCTTAACAGTGAGGGGAAGAGAGGTGACTTTATCTCCCCAAGAAGAAGAGAATTTACCACCAAAAGTCTCTTCAATAGATCCTTCAAAGGACCCAGCAGTCAAAACTAAAGGAAGTCTTAGAGGATGGAAAGAGATGTTTCCTTTTATCTCCCTTTTCCCTTTATTACAAATCTTCCACATTTCACCATCTATTGCAATGGGTAATTTCAGGCTATCAAAAGAAAATAAGTCCTGTAATATGATAACCAAATGGAAAGGGTTTGGGTCTGAACCTGTTGAATGACCAAAGACCTGGTATCTGAAGACCAGCTTGGTTATGTCTGAGAGATTTACCTCCAGGTTGGCAAAGTGAGAAAATTTTTAGTCATAGTAAATATTTTTTAAAAATAATTTTTATTTTATTTATATCACCAAAAATTTCTCTAGTATCATTCAGCTTCCTCCCTCTCTGTAAACCATGCCATGTAACCATCTATATATTTAATGAAAAAAAGTTAGAGTAGAGGAAAAGTAAACGGAACTGATTCATACATTTAAGAAATCTGAAAATATGTGCAATGTACTATAGCCCCCAGTAGTAAGAGTAGGTCCTAGTAAAATCACAACCATAATTTAGAAATAGCTAGACACATAGCCTAGGTATCATATAAGGTCACTAACCCTTCCTTGTTATACTTTTTAAAAACTGTATATTCTTCCAAGAAATTACTGATGCAAGAATTCTGTGAGAAACTTGGTTAGATGTTTAAATATTAACTGTGATTTATTATCCTATAGAAAACTCTGTCTAAACTTCTGTGAGGTAAACCAAATCATTGTACTAAGATTGTAAATCATTACTAACCACTGTACATGTAAAAAGTTTTCCTATTCCCTTAGCCTACATCATTTTTTTAAATAAAATACTAGCTTCAATCAATAAACCTCACCTCTGATTGCTACCATTTTCAGTGGCCCTCCTGACACATGTCATCCTTCTCAGCACATCTCATTTTTCTCACCCCTTTTGGGACCCCTGAATGTTTGTTAGTATCACTTGATAATATAATATAATCATAGATATACTTTTGTAAAGATGTGAATTGGAAATTTCTTCTTAATCCCTCCTTTCAAACGATGAGTGTATTTTGTAATTTTGCAGCATTCATTTTTGGTATGATTGTTCTTTTAATTTTGTTCATCCATTCCAAAATTTGTGGCTAGCATCTCAGATTCTTATCCTTTCCCATCTCAAAAAGTTATACTTTTCACATCCTTAAGAGTTTGTTTTACTCAATTTTAATTTCTCCCTTAATTTACTATTTCCAACTTATTTCTCTTCCTGTGAATGATTATGTGTGTTTGTATATATGAGTATATTCTTTCTTTTTTTTTTGTTGAGTTCAAATGACAGTCAAATTCAAATGGCAGGCATTTCCCTCTATCTTGCTCCTAACTGTGTACCTTGATTATGTGAGGTAGTTTCTCTTAGTCTTCCTTTTCCTTCACCCTTTCAATCTCCCCACCTCCAGTATTTTTCTCTTCTGTTCCCTTTCCATTGTTAGGATCTTTAAGACATAAGAGAACTCATATGTAAGTCTTGTATTATTGCACTTCTTTCAAAGACCTGATGATGATAGAATTCAGAGGGGACATGTAGTTTTGATTACTGATACTTTATAATACCTTGAGGTCTGTATATGTAATTCTATATTCATCCCTATCTCTCTTTATTGTTTCCTTTGCTTTTCTAGGTATTTTATTTTTTCCAAATAAATTTTATTATTTTGTTCAGTTCCTCAAAATATCACTGTGCTGATTTGATTGCAATAGTATGAAAGTTGTAAATTAACTTGGTACTATTATAAGTTCCATATTATTGGCAGAGTCCAGTAATGAACACTGAATATTACTTCATCTATTTAAGTTTTAATTTATTTTTCCACAATAAAGACAGCCAGGTGGTGCTATGAATAGAGTGCTAGATTTGGTGTTAGGTACACCTGAATTCAAATACTCTGTTAGACATTTATTAAAAGTTTGACTCTAGACAGGTCAATTAAATTCTCATCCTCAGATTTCTTATTTGCAAAAATGGGGATAATGATAACAACTGCATCACAGATTGTTGTGAATACCAAATAGACTAACATGTAAATTTCCTGAAAGCTTTACAAGGCTATATTTATGTTTGTTATTTTTATTATCACACACATTAGTAATTGACTAAGTGGATCTAATATATGTCTCCAGGCAAAGTGATGGTTTATTATAGTTGAATCTGAAAAGATTGATCTAATATTTTTGAAAAAGGGGTTTTTAATACATAGGTTCCAAAGAGAATTGTTTTTGAGGAAGAAAAAAAAAACATTTAGATCCTCAAGAGGTTTTTGTTGTTGTTGTTGTCTAACTGGTTTTATTAGAAGGATTGTTCATTATTTGTTGTTGTTTTTTAATTGTATTAAGAATATTTTTCCATGGTTACATGATTCATGATTTTTCCAGCCCTTCTTCCATCCCCCCTCGTGGAGCTGACAAGCAATTCCACTGGGTTATACATCATGCATCTTTGTTCAAAACCCATTTCCATAGTATTCACATTTGCAATAGAGAGATCTTTTAATTACAATACCCCAATCATGTACCTATCAAACCACATGATCAACCATTTTTTTCTTCTGAATTTCTACTCACACAGTTCTTTCTCTGGATGTATGTAGATAGCATTCTTTTTTTTTCTTTTTAAACATTATTTTATTTTGTCATTTTCAAACATTATTCATTAGAAACAAAGATCATTTTCATTTCTTCCCCCCACCCCATTACCCCTCTCATTGGATATGTGTGATTCCTCTGGGTATCAGATGTGCCCTTGATCTGAACTCATTTCCATGTTATTGGTTTTGGCATTAGATTATTCATTTAGAGCCTTTCCTCAATCATATCCCCTCCACCCCTGTAGTCAAGTTGTTGCCTTGTCTTGGAGTTTTTACTCCCACTGTTTGTCCTCTGCTTGAGGGTAGTGTTTTTTTCTCCTTGATCCCTGAATGTTGTTAAGGGACATTGAATTGACACTAATGGAAAAGTTCATTACTTTTGATTGTACCATAGTGTATCAGTCTCTGTGTACAATGTTTTCTTGGTTCTGCTCCTCTCACTCTGCATCACTTCCTGGAGGTTGTTTCAGTCTCCATGGAATATTTCCACTTTATTATTCCTTTTAGCACAATAGTATTCCATCACCAACATATACCATAATTTGTTCAGCCATTCCCCAATTGAAGGGTATCCCCTCATTTTCCAGTTTTTTGACACCACAAAGAGTGCAGCTATGAATATTCTTGTACAGGTCTTTTTCCTTATTATCTCTTTGGGGTACAAACCCAGCAGTGCTATGGCTGGATCAAAGGGCAAGCAGTCTTTTATCGCCCTTTGTGCATAGTTCCAAATTGCCCTCCAGAATGGTTGGATCAATTCACAACTCCACCAGCAATGAATTACTGTCCCAACTTTGCCACATCCCCTCCAACATTCATTACTTTCCTTTGCTGTCATGTTAGCCAATCTGCTAGGTGATACCTCAGAGTTGTTTTGATTTGCATCTCTCTGATTATCAGAGACTTAGAACACTTTTTCATGTGCTTATTAATAGTTTTGAATTCTTTGGCTGAGAACTCTCTTATTTTCCTCTTGATTGGAGGTAAGGTCCCCCTTTATATGTATGATACTGTTAATTTGCTTTTCTTCTCTCCTTTTTCTAATTAGATTGACTAGTACTTTGTCCATTTTGTTTTTTCAAAGTACCAGCTTCTTGTCTTACTTATTAGTCCAATAGTTCTATCACTTTCAATTTTATTAATTTCTCCCTTAATTTTTAGGATTTCTAATTTGGTTTTCATCTGGTGATTTTTAATTTGTTCGCTTTCAAGTTTTTTGATTTACATGTCAAATTCATTGATCTCTGCCCTCCCTAATTTATTAATATATGCACTCAGGGATATAAATTTTCCTCTGAGTACTGCTTTGGCTGTATCCCATAAGGTTTGAAAGAATGTCTCACCATTGCTATTTTCTTCACTGAAATTATTGTTTCTATGATTTGTTTTCTAACTAACTGACTTTGGAGCATCATATTATTTAATTTCCAATTGATTTTTTATTTTGCTCTCCATGGACACTTACTGATCATTATTTTTATTGCCTTATCATCTGAAAAGGTTGCATTAATTATTTATGCTTTACTGCATTTGTATGCCATGTTTTTATGACCTAGTATATGGTCATTCTTTGTGAATGAGCCATGTGCTGCTGAAAAGAAGGTGTATTCCTTTTTGTCCCTATTTATTTTTCTCCGTATATCTATTAACTCTATTTTTTCCAAGATTTCATTCACCCCTTTTGCCTCTCTTTATTGATTTTTTATTTGATTCATCTAAATTTGATAGTGGTTGGTTCAAATCTACCACTAGTATAGTTTTATTATCTATTTCCTCCTTCAATTCTGATAGCATTCTTTCTCATTAGTTTCTCTGGATTGTACTGGATGATTTCATTGATACTAGTAGAAAAGTATAGACTTCTGGTCAAGATGGCGGCTTAGAGAAAGCTAAAGTTCAGATCTCCGGAAAACCCTTCCCGACCAATCTCAAACTATAAGCTCCTAAGGCGCCGAAATTCAAAATGATCAACAGCATAGACCCTGGGAATACTCCTCCTGGACCTGGACCTGGATCAAAAGGTACGGCCCCCCTCAAAAGCCAGAACCCGAGATCACTCGGACCTAAGGGGTAGGAGCACAGAGTCCAAGGCTCCGGGAAGCCGCAGCCCCACCCTGCTGTCTGAATAACAACCCTCGGGGCCTTCTATCCGAGTCCCAGTGAAAGTCACTGCCCTCGGAGCTCCCCCCCCCCCCACAGAGAGCAGGGTCAAAACAACAGCAACCCTTAGGGTGGGCAAGACAGCCTCACGGGCTGTATCCTGCTATCCAAGTCTCAGTGAAAGTCCCTGCCCTCGGAGCTCCAAGAAGCCGCAGCCCATCACCCCGCAGGCCGATGAAACAGCCTCACGGCCAGCTATTCTGAAGGCAACTTCCGGAAAGCAACCCGATCCAGAGAGCCGGGGGAGAGTGTGGCCTCCTGGTCCGACCCTTCCATTCCAGTTCCAGTGAGGCATACTCAGTTTAACCCAGGGAAACCTCATAGAACCGGCAATGTGCCCAGGACTAAAGCCTCTGAACACCAAACAGAGATAAGAAAAACTAATCCTCCACATTCAGAGATGGCAAACTCCACAGAAGCACAGAAGCCCCAAAATACCAAGAAAAATAAGAAGAAAGGGGCAACTTTGGACATATTCTATGGAGCCAAAATACAAAATACAGAGCAGATAGAAGATGATATACAAGAAAATGCTCCAAAATCTTCCAAAGGAAATGGAAACTCTCCAGAAACCCATGAAGAATTTGAATCAGAAATGACCAAAAAGATGGAAGCCTTCTGGGAGGAAAAGTTGGAAATAATGCAAAAGAAATTCACGCATTTACAAAACCGGTGTGATGAAACTGAAAAGGAAAACCAGGCTTTAAAGGCCAGAATCAGGCAGCCGGAAGACAACAATCATGTAAAAGAGCAAGAATTAATAAAGCAATGCCAAAATACCAAGAAATTAGAAGAGAACATAAAATATCTCACCGACAAGATGACAGATCTGGAAAATAGAGGGAGAAGAGATAATTTAAGAATAATTGGACTCCCAGAAAAGCCAGAAATAAACAGCAAACTGGACATGGTGATACAAGATATAATCAAAGAAAATTGCCCAGAGATTCTAGAACAAGGGGGCAATACAGCCACTGACAGAGCTCACAGAACACCTTCTACACTAAACCCCCAAAACACAACTCCCAGGAATGTAATTGCCAAATTCCAAAGCTATCAAACAAAAGAAAAAATCCTACAGGAAGCCAGAAAAAGACAATTTAGATATAAAGGAATGCCAATCAAGGTCACACAAATCCTTGCAAGTTCTACTCTGAATGATCGTAAGGCATGGAACATGATCTTCAGAAAGGCAAGAGAGCTGGGTCTCCAACCAAGAATCAGCTACCCAGCAAAACTGACAATATACTTCCAAGGGAAAGAATGGGCATTCAACAAAATAGAAGACTTCCAACTTTTTGCAAAGAAAAGACCAGAGCTCTGTGGAAAGTTTGATACTGAAAATCAAAGAGCAAGGAATACCTGAAAAGGTAAATATTAAAGAAAGGGGAAAAATTTTATCTTCTTCTTTTACTCAAACTCTCTTCTATAAGGACTACATTTATATCAATCTATGTATACTAATATGTGGGAAAAGTGTAATGTATAAATAGGGGGTAAAGAAAGACCAAATAGAATAATGGTTCTCACACAAAGATTCACATGGGAAGGGGAGGGGAAGAAAACTCCTATAAGAGGGAGAGGAAGAGAGGGGGGGGTTTACTTAAACCTCAATCTCAGGGAAATCATCTCTGAGAGGGAAAAACATCCAGATCCATTGGGATCTTGAATTCTATCTTACCCAACAAGGGTAAGGAGAAGGGAAAACCAAGGGGGGGAGGGGGAGAGGGAGAACAAAAAGGGAGGGAAAGAGAGGGGGGAGGGGGAGGGAAGAAAAAGGGAGGGACTAAAAAGGGAAACATCAAGGGAGGGGACAAGGGGGACTGATTCAAAGTAAATCACTGGACTAAAAGGTAGAGCCGAAGAAGAAAAGGTTAGAATTAGGGAAGGCTATCAAAATGCCAGGGAGTCCACAAATGACAATCATAACTTTGAACGTGAATGGGATGAACTCACCCATAAAAAGTAGACGAATAGCAGAATGGATTAGAATCCAAAACCCTACCATATGTTGTCTTCAAGAAACACACATGAGGCGGGTTGACACCCACAAGGTCAGAATTAAAGGATGGAGTAAGACCTTCTGGGCCTCAACTGATAGAAAGAAGGCAGGAGTGGTAATCATGATATCTGATAAATCCAAAGCAAAAATAGATCTGATCACAAGGGATAGGGTAGGTAATTATATTTTGTTAAAAGGGACTCTAGACAATGAGGAAATATCATTAATCAACATGTATGCACCAAATAATATAGCACCCAAATTTCTAATGGAAAAACTAGGAGAATTGAAGGAAGAAATAGACAATAAAACCATACTAGTGGGAGACTTAAACCAACCATTATCAAATTTAGATAAATCAAATCAAAAAATAAATAAGAAAGAGGTAAAAGAAGTGAATGAAATCTTAGAAAAATTAGAATTAATAGACATATGGAGAAAAATAAATAGGGATAAAAAGGAATACACCTTCTTCTCAGCACCACATGGCACATTCACAAAAATTGACCATACATTAGGTCACAGAAACATGGCACACAAATGCAGAAAAGCAGAAATAATGAATGCATCTTTCTCAGATCACAAGGCAATAAAAATAATGATTAGTAATGGTACATGGAAAACCAAATCTAAAACCAATTGGAAATTAAACAATATGATACTCCAAAACAGTTTAGTTAAAGAGAAATCATAGAAACAATTAATAATTTCATCGAGGAAAATGACAATGGCGAAACATCCTTTCAAACCTTTTGGGATGCAGCCAAAGCGGTAATCAGAGGTAAATTCATATCCCTGAATGCTTATATTAACAAACAAGGGAGAGCAGAGATCAATCAATTGGAAATGCAAATGAAAAAACTCGAAAGCGATCAAATTAAAACCCCCCAGCAGAAAACCAAACTAGAAATCTTAAAAATTAAGGGAGAAATTAATAAAATTGAAAGTGATAGAAGTATTAATTTAATAAATAAGACAAGAAGCTGGTACTTTGAAAAAACAAACAAAATAGACAAAGTACTGGTCAATCTAATTAAAAAAAGGAAGGAAGAAAAGCAAATTAACAGCATTAAAGATGAAAAGGGGGACAGCACCTCTGATGAAGAGGAAATTAAGGCAATCATTAGAAATTACTTTGCCCAATTATATGGCAATAAATACACCAATTTAGGAGAAATGGATGAATATATACAAAAACACAAACTGCCTAGACTAACAGAAGAGGAAATAGAATTCTTAAATAATCCCATATCAGAAAATGAAATCCAACAAGCCATCAAAGTACTTCCTAAGAAAAAATCCCCAGGGCCTGATGGATTCACCAGTGAATTCTATCAAACATTCAGAGAACATTTAATCCCAATACTATACAAACTATTTGACATAATAAGCAAAGAGGGAGTTCTACCAAACTCCTTTTATGACACAAACATGGTACTGATTCCAAAACCGGGCAGGTCAAAAACAGAGAAAGAAAACTATAGGCCAATCTCCCTAATGAATATAGATGCAAAAATCTTAAATAGGATACTAGCAAAAAGACTCCAGCAAGTGAGGGGAGGGGAGGGGAAAGATCATTCACCATGATCAAGTAGGATTCATACCAGGGATGCAGGGCTGGTTCAACATTAGGAAAACCATCCACATAATTGACCACATCAATAAGCAAACCAACAAGAATCACATGATTATCTCAATAGACGCAGAAAAAGCCTTTGATAAAATACAACACCCATTCCTATTAAAAACACTAGAAAGCATAGGAATAGAAGGGTCATTCCTAAAAATAATAAACAGTATATATCTAAAACCATCAGCTAATATCATCTGCAATGGGGATAAACTAGATGCATTCCCAATAAGATCAGGAGTGAAACAAGGATGCCCATTATCACCTCTACTATTTGACATTGTACTAGAAACACTAGCAGTAGCAATTAGAGAAGATAAAGGAATTGAAGGCATTAAAATAGGCAAGGAGGAGACCAAGTTATCACTGTTTGCAGATGACATGATGGTCTACTTAAAGAATCCTACAGATTCAACCAAAAAGCTAATTGAAATAATCAACAATTTTAGCAAAGTTGTAGGATACAAAATAAACCCACATAAGTCATCAGCTTTTCTATATATCTCCAACACAGCTCAGCAGCAAGAACTAGAAAGAGAAATCCCATTCAAAATCACCTTAGACAAAAGAAAATACCTAGGAATCTACCTCCCAAGACAAACACAGGAACTATATGAACACAACTACAAAACACTCGCCACACAACTAAAACTAGACTTGAGCAAATGGAAAAACATTAACTGCTCATGGATAGGACGAGCCAATATAATAAAAATGACCATCCTACCCAAACTTATTCATCTATTTAGTGCCATACCCATTGAACTACCAAAATACTTCTTCACTGATTTAGAAAAAAACATAACAAAGTTCATTTTGAAGAACAAAAGATCAAGGATATCCAGGGAAATAATGAAAAAAAAAACACATATGATGGGGGCCTTGCAGTCCCTGACCTAAAACTATATTACAAAGCAGCAGTCATCAAAACAATTTGGTACTGGCTAAGAAACAGAAAGGAAGATCAGTGGAATAGACTGGGGGAAAGCGACCTCAGCAAGACAGTATACGATAAACCCAAAGATCCCAGCTTTTGGTACAAAAATCCACTATTTGATAAAAACTGTTGGGAAAATTGGAAGACAGTGTGGGAGAGACTAGGAATAGATCAACACCTCACAGCCTACACCAAGATAAATTCAAAATGGGTGAGTGACTTAAACATAAAGAAGGAAACCATAAGTAAATTGGGTCAACACAGAATAGTATACATGTCAGACCTTTGGGAGGGGAAAGGCTTTAAAACCAAGCAAGATATAGAAAGAATCACAAAATGTAAAATAAATAATTTTGACTACATCAAACTAAAAAGCTTTTGTGCAAACAAAACCAATGTAACTAAAATCAGAAGGGAAACAACAAATTGGGAAAAAATCTTCATAGAAATCTCTGACAAAGGTTTAATTACTCATATTTATAAAGAGCTAAATCAATTGAACAAAAAATCAAGCCATTCTCCAATTGATAAATGGGCAAGGGACATGGATAGGCAGTTCTCAGATAAAGATATCAAAACTATTAACAAGCACATGAAGAAGTGTTCTAAATCTCTCATAATCAGAGAGATGCAAATCAAAACAACTCTGAGGTATCACCTCACACCTAGCAGATTGGCTAACAGAACAGCAAAGGAAAGTAATGAATGCTGGAGGGGATGTGGCAAAGTAGGGACATTAATTCATTGCTGGTGGAGTTGTGAACTGATCCAACCATTCTGGAGGGCAATTTGGAACTATGCCCAAAGGGCGACAAAAGAATATCTACCCTTTGACCCAGCCATAGCACTGCTGGGTCTGTATCCCAAAGAGATAATGGACAAAAAGACTTGTACAAAAATATTCATAGCTGCGCTCTTTGTGGTGGCTAACACTGGAAAACGAGGGGATGCCCATCAATTGGGTAATGGCTGAACAAACTGTGGTATATGTTGGTGATGGAATACTATTGTGCTAAAAGGAATAATAAAGTGGAGAAGTTCCATGGAGACTGGAACAACCTCCAGGAAGTGATGCAGAGCGAGAGGAGCAGAACCAGGAGAACATTGTACACAGAGACTAATACACTGTGGTATAATCGAACATAATGGACTTCTCCATTAGTGGTGGTGTAATGTCCCTGAACAATTTGCAGGGATCCAGGAGAAAAAAAACACCATTCATAAGCAAAGGATAAACTATGGGAGTGGAAACACCGAGGAAAAGCAACTGCCTGAATACAGAGGTTGAGGGGACATGACAGAGGAGAGACTCTAAATGAACACTCTAATGCAAATACTGTCAACAAAGCAATGGGTTCAAATCAAGAAAACATCTAATGCCCAGTGGACTTACGCGTCGGCTATGGGGGGTGGGGGTTTGGGGAGAGGAAAAGAAAATGATCTATGTCTTTAACGAATAATGCTTGGAAATGATCAAATAAAATATATTAAAAAAAATAAGAACATGAAAAAAAAAGAAAATATATTACATTTAATTTTTCCACAATGTATCAGTCTCTGGGTACAATGTTTTCCTGGTTCCCCTCCTTTTACTTTGCATCAAATCCTGGAGTTCTTTCTAGTTCACATAGACATCCTCCAGTTCATCATTCCTTTCAGCAAGTTAGTATTCCATCACCATCAGATACCAAAATATCATTATCCATTCCCCAATTGATGGACAACCCCCTCACTTTCCAATTTTTTGCAACCAAAAAGAGAGTAACTCTAAATATTTTTGTACAAGTATTTTTTCTTATTATTTCTTTGGGGCAGAAATCCAGCAGTGGTAGGGCTAGATAAAAGGACTGGGATTTTTAAAAGTCTTTTTTCATAGTTCCAAATTGCCCACCAGAATGGTTGGACCAATTCCCAGCTCTACTTTCAATGTATTAGTCTCCCAAATTTGTCATATCCCCTACAGCATTTCTCACTTTTCTTTATTGTCGTATTGGCCAGTCTTCTAAGTGTGAGGTGGTATCTTAGCATTGTTTTAATTTGTATTTCTCTAATCAGGAGGTATTTAAAACATTTTTTTCATGTGGTTATTGATAATTTCTATTTTTTCATCAGAAAACAACCTATTCATATCCCTTGACCATTTGTGTATAGGGAAATGGTTTGATTTTTTGTAAATTTGAATTAGTTCCATATATATATATTTGGAAAATTAAACCTTTGTCACAGAGTTTTATTATAAAAATATTCTCTCAGTTTGTTGCTTTCCTTCTAATTTTGTTTGCATTGGTTTTGTTTGTAGAAAACATTTTTAATTTGATATGATAAAAGTTATTCATTTTACATTTTGTAATGGTCTTTATCTCTTTCTTTGTCTTAAATTCCTTCCTTTCCCACAGATCTGACAGGTATACTATGCTATGTTTATCTAATTTATTTATTTTTTCACTCTTTATATTTAATTTCTTTACCCATTTTGAATTTATATTTCTATAGAGTTTCTATAGCATTTAAGATATTGATTTAAACCTAATTTTTCACATATGATTTTGCAATTTTCCCAAAAATTTTTGTCAAATATTGAATTCTTGTCCCAAAAGTTGAGATTTTGGAGTTTATTGAACACTAGATTGCTAAAGTCATTTACCCCTGGTCAATTCCACTTATCCACACTTCTGTCTCTTAGGCAGCACCATATTGTTTTGATGATCACTGCTTTATAGTGCAGTTTAAGATGTGGTAGTAATAGAACCCCATTCTTCACATTTTTTCAATTATCTTCCTTGATATTCTTGATCTTTTGCTCTTCCAGATGAACTTTGTTATATTTTTTCCTATTATAAAATTTCATGATAGTTTGATAGATATGGCACTGAATAAGGAGATTAGTTTGGGTAGTATTGTCATTTTTATATTAACTTGTCCTACTCAGGAACAATTAGTGCTTTTCCAGTCATTGAGATCCAGTTTTCATTATGTGAAGTGTTTCATAGCTGTGCCCATATAATTCCTGTGTTTGTCTTGGCAGATAGATTCCTAAATATTTTATATTATCTAGAATGATTTTAAACAGAGTTTTTCTTTCTAAGTTCCATTGCTGAAGTTTGTTGGAAATATATAGAAATGCTGATGACTTATGTGGGTTTATTTTGTATCCTGCAACTTTGCTAAAGTTGTTGATTATTTTGACTAGCTTTTTGTTTGATTCTCTGTAGTTCTTTAAGTAGACCATCATGTCATCTGTAAAGAGCGATACATTGATCTCCTCCTTGCCTATTTTAATGCCTTCAATTTCTTTTTCTTCTCTAATTGCTACTGCTAGTGTTTCTAGTACAATGTTAAAGAATAGAGGTGATAATGGGCATCCTTATTTCATTCCTGATCTTATTGGGAAGGCCTCTAGTTTGTCCCCATTGCAGATGATGTTTGCTGATGATTTTAGATATATAATATTTATTATTTTTAGGATAGGCCCTTCTAATCCTATGTTTTCTAGTGTTTTTAATAGGAATGGGTGTTGCATTTTGTCAAAGGTTTTTTCTGCATCTATTGAGATAATCATGTGATTTTTGTCAGTTTACTTGTTAATATGGTCAATTATGTGGATGGTTTTCCTAATATTAAACTATCCTTGCATTCCTGGTATGAATCCTACCTGGTCATAGTGAATAACTCTCGTGATGACTTGTTGGAGTGTTTTTGCTAGTATCCTATTTAAGATTTTTGCATGTATATTCATTAGGGAGATTGGTCTATAATTTTCTTTCTCTGTTTTTGACCTGCCTGGTTTTGGGATCAGTACCATATTTGTGTCATAATAGAAATTTGGTAGAACTCCTTTTTTGCTCATTCTGTCAAATAGTTTATACAGTATAGGGGTTAGTTGTTCTTTGAATGTTTGATAGAATTCACTTGTGAATCCATCAGGCCCTTGGTATTTTTTCTTAGGGAGTTCTTTGATGGCTTGTTCAATTTCTTTTTCTGATATGGGGATTTTTATGTAGTCTGTTTCTTCCTCTGTTAATCTATGCAATTTATATTTTTGTAAATATTCATCCATATCACTTAGATTGTCATATTTATTGCCATCTAATTGGGCATAATAATTTTTAATGATTGCTTTAATTTAGTCTTCATTGGAGGTGAGGTCTCCCTTTTCATCTTGAATACTGTCGATTTGGTTTCTTTCCTTTTTTAAATTAGATTAGATTCTGTTTTGGCATTTCATCCTCTACAGTTTGTCACTGTTCCCCCTAAGTGTAATTCTTCTAGCTGTCCAGGTGATAATAAAAAATTTAAAGAGTTGTCAATGACCTTTATTCTTATAGGTATACATATCATTTTAACATATTGGGTCTCTTTAAAAAGTATTTATTTTATTTTTCTTTTTTTCCCTTTGTCTTAATTACATTTTGATGATTTTCTTGAGTTATGTGGCTGGTGTAACATTTAAATTAGTTTTTCTACTAAAGAGTATTATATTTTTATGAAGTATATTAAAGATTATTAGAATTAAGAAATAAAGAAATACAAAATAAGAACAGCACGTGCAACCTACATTTTGCCTGACTGGTAGAGAGACGTGTGTGCTTAGAAGTGGAAGCAGAGAGAGCAAGTAGACAGTATAGTCAGTTTAAATACCCATTTTGTTCTTGGACAGGTGGGTATCTCCGGTGAGATTTTAGGGAATTCTGGGAACTACCAAGGACTTCTGGGAATTGAAGTCTGGGGTTCAAATCTCCATTTTTACATTGGGCATCAAATTTTCTGTTCAGGTCTGGTCTTTTCTTTAAAAATGCTTGGAATTCTTCTATTTTGTTAAATGACCATACTTCCCCCTGTAAGAATATAGTCAGTTTTTTCTGAGTAATTGAT
Source organism: Monodelphis domestica (assembly GCF_027887165.1). NCBI lineage: Eukaryota > Metazoa > Chordata > Mammalia > Didelphimorphia > Didelphidae > Monodelphis > Monodelphis domestica. The sequence continues at coordinate 345,868,412 of NC_077227.1, read as the reverse complement.
TCTTGGTTGTAGACCTAGTTACCTTGTTTTCCAGAATATCATATTTCATACCTTTTAGTCCTTTATTGTAGATACAATCAGATCCTGTGTTATCCTCACTGTGGTTCCATGGTATCTGAATGACTTCTTAGCAGGTTGTAATATTTTTTCCCTGGTCTGATAGTTCTTGAATTTGGCTATAACATTCCTGGGTGCTGTCAGTTGGGGATTAAGTACAGGAAGTTATCTGTGGATTCTTTTACTCTCCTCTTTTCCCTCTTCTTCTAGGATATTGGGGCAGTTTTCTTGGACAATTTCCTGTAGTATGATGTCCAGGATTTTGTTATGGTCTTCCTGTAGACCAATGATTCTTATGTTGTCTCTCCTGGAATGATTTTCTAAATCTTCTGTTTTGTGAATGAGGTGCTTAACATTTTCCTCAATTTTTTTCATTCTTTTGGTTTTGTTTTATAGTGTCCTGCTGCCTTATGAATTTGCTTGTTTCTTGTTGTATATTTGTTCTTAAAGACTAGATTTCATCCCTGGATTTTTGGTCATCCTTCTCCTTCTGGTCTGATTTTCTTTGGAGGTCATCTTTCATCTTCTTTGCCTCATCTTTCATCTCCTTTGCCTCATTTTCAAGCTGGTTGGCTTTCAAGACACTATTTTCTTGTTTTGGTTTAAGTGCCTCTGTTTCCAGATAACTTATCTTACTTTTTAAGTTGTTTTCCCAGTTGTCTGCAGCCTCTCTTAATTGTGTTTTAAATTGTCTTTTGAGTTTTTCCAGAGTCTGTATCCAATTTGCTGGGTTTTCTGTTTTTTGTTTGTTTGTTTGTTTGTTTTTTTGCTTGGTATTCCCTTATCCTTCTCTGTTCTGTTTGCTCTTTGTTCATTGCCTATATAGAAGCTTTCAATTGTAATTTCTTTCTCTTTTTCTGTTGTTTGTTCATATTTTCCCCTTCTTTACTCCCTGCTGTTGCCTTAGCTGTTGCTCCTCTCATTTTGTTTTGTGGTTTTGGACTTTTCTTTCTGCCTTCATCCTTGGAGTTTGTCAGTAAATCTCTCAGTGCAGTCTGTGGTGGAGGGGTTTTAGAGCTTGAGTTTCCTTGCCCTCTGAAGACTTAGATGGGATTATGTCCAGCTGGGTTGCTGAATGTGCCCTGAGGCCAAAACCTTAGGAAGGGGGGGCAATATGGAGTGTCTCTGCTGCTGCAAATATAGCTCCCACTCAGCTCTGTGTTTCTTCTCTAACTGCTTCCCCATTGCCTGTGTTGGATGGTCTGAGCCTGGTACAGTTTTGCCCACAAGGTACTCCCTCCAGACCAGTGCCTTTGCCCACCCAGAGTTTCCAGGTGCCACTGGAGGCTTAGAGCTCTAGGTGGGGGAGGTGTCCCAGGACCTTCCTTCTTCCTTCCCCTTAAATCCGAGTGTTCTTGAAGAATTCTGGCTTCTGGGCATGTACTTTTTAAGTTGAGTCCAGCAGGAGGGTTCCTTGGCTCTGTCTTGTTCTTAGGTTTGATTTTCAGTCCCCTAGGAGCATTTAGTTTGTAATCAGTAAGGAAGGGTTTTCAGAGGTCTGAACTTTTGCTGCCTCTATGCCACCATCTTCAAGAATTATGTCTTAATTGGTTTTTGTAGTCTTTTTTGAGCCATTCCAGAATCTGTATCCAATTCATATTTTTCTGTTGTACTTTTAGATTCCTGCCATCACTCTATGCCCACATGGATCAGCCCACTTCAGTGCAAAGTGCCCTGGGATCAGACTCTGGATTTCTCCACTGATTTGAAATTTCAAGGTTTATGGATTGGCTTGTACCTCTTTTTGTCCAGTCATGATCTCAGGGTCTGCTGGCTTTAGCTTAGGATCTGAACCTGTGATAGTAGATGTGGAGTGTGGGGGTGTGGCTTGCTCTTGGCTTGCCCTTCTCTCTTTGCTACAGCCTCTTGCTGGTTCTATTCTCCTCTTACCCCAGTGTCCTATATGTTCTCTGCCTTGCCTTTTGGGTTTCTCTTTTCTTGAAAATTGTTTCACTCTGTCTCCTTGTTGGTTCTTTCACTCCTGTATGCATTTAGGGGTGATAGTTTAATCTTGATTAGAGAAGATTCTTGTGGTGACACAGAGAAATTTTTGATTACTCTGCCATCTTGACTCCCAGTTTTTTGTTTTGACTAAGTGATATTACTACAGGAAAAGTCTGTTGTAGTTATTAAGAAAAGGAGAGGGCTAAATTCTATATGCAAAGCTCCATATTAGCTTCACCATCCATGATATTCATTGATCTAGAGGTATTCCAAACTGGAAATTGAACTTTTTAGTAAGGATATTTTGTTGGAAATGCTTTGAATCTGTCAAGTTCTTTCCCAGAAATAGTCTTCTGTTATTACTCCAGGAACAATTAGATTTATTTAATAGGGAAACAAATTGTGTCCATAAAGAAACTTGCAAGCATCCATGGGGCACACCTAAAAAGAATTTAAAGTAGGTTAGAGCAGATTTCTCCTTAGTACAATTAGGGTATATGGGTATGCAAAATCAGTTGTGTGGTCATAAAAGCTAAGAGGAAAAGATCAACGATAAGTTAACTGTTCCCTTTTTGGATATGTAGACTTTCAGAGGTTACTGTGAATATGGGGCTATGGATAGAGTGAGTAGTGGGAAAGATTTTTAATGTGTTCAAAACCAAAGGGAGCTTAAATAAAGTCTTACCACTTCAATCCGATTCCCTACCTTTTTATCTGACGTCTTCCTTTGGACAAGTCCCCTTATCATTTCATACATGAGAGCAAAATGTAGTTATTTCCCAGGGCTCATTTTAGCATTAGTTTGTCTGGGGGATTTCATGGAGCACTTAAAAGTAGATCCTCATATCCGCTCAGGTATCTTGCCTTTCAATATATGGCAAATAGTCAACTCCAATCACGGAAACCTTCTCCTTCCACCCTGTTCCTTGCTCTTTCTTCACCAAAATGAAAATTTAATGTCAAAAGGAAATATCATTTATCTCTGTATTTATCTGGAAGGAGAACTTATTTCTGTTTTCTAAAGCATAGATATTTGGGATGTACATTGATGAGAGACACTAGGAGAGGGAAAATCCCCTAAAGGCAAACAATAAGAATATTTTAAAGATGGATTTTATTTTATATTTTCCCTTCTCATCTGCCAGTCCTAGATGATCTGGTCCAGACAGCATCTGCTCCCTCTGGACTGGTTGTATGCTAGAATATTGAAAACAATCAGTATATTTAGAAGAGAGGAGAAGAGAGGATGGAAAAGTTTTGACAGAGGCCAAAAAATACCAATAATTTGGCTCTTAGGTGCATTTGATATCTGTTTTTTGACTACTGGGAGAAATGTGGACCAAAACTTGAGGAAAGAATTCATTCTCTGTTTAAAAATGCTATTGCTAATCCTAGAGAATCAACCAAAAAGCTAGTCGAAATAATCAACAACTTTAGCAAAGTTGCAGGATATAAAATAAACCCACAAAAATCATCAGCATTTCTATATATCTCCAACCCATTTTATCAGCAAGAATTAGAAAGAGAAATTCCATTTAAAATCACCTTAGACAATATAAAATACTAAGGAATCTATCTGCCGAGACAAACATGGAAACTATATGAAAACAACTACAAAACACTCTCCACACAGTTAAAACTAGACCTAAATAATTGGGAAAATATTGTTTGCTCATGGGTGGGACAAGCTAACAATAAAAATGTCAATCCTACCCAAATTAATTTACTTATTTAGTGCCATACCCATTGAACTACCAAAACACTTTTTTACTGAATTAGAAAAAAAACATAACAAAGTTCATTTGGAAGAACAAAAGATCAAGGATATCCAGGGAAATCATGAAAAAAAATGCAAATGAAGGAGGACTTGCAGTCCCAGATCTCAAACTATACTAGAAAGTAGTGATCATCAAAACAATTTGGTACTCGTTAAGAGACAGAAAGGAGGATCAGTCTATGATAAGCCCAAAGATCCCAGTTTTGGGGACCAAAACCCAATATTTGATAGAAACTGCTGGGAAAATTGGAAGACAATATGGAAGAGATTAGGTTTGGATCACATCTCACATCCTACACCAAGAATGCAGAATGGGTGAATGACTTGAATATAAAGAAGGAAACTATAAGCAAATTAGGTGAAGACAGAATAGTATACTTGTTAGGTCTTTGGGAAAGGAAAGTCTTTAAAACCAAGCCTGAGGTGGAAAAAGTCACAAAATGTAAAATCAATAATTTTGATTACATCAAATTAAAAAGTTTTTGTACAAACAAAACTAATGTATCCAAAATTAGAAGGGAAGCAACAAATTGGGAAACAATCTTCATTACAAAAAACTCTGACAAATGTCTAATTATTCATAAAGAGCTAAATAAATTGTACAAAAAAAATCAAGCCATTCTCCAATTGATAAATGAGCAAAGGACATGAATAGGCAGTTTTCAGATAAAGAAATCAAAACTATTAAAAAGCACATGAAAAAGTGTTCTAAATCTCTTATAATCAGAGAAATGCACATCAAAACAACTCTCAGGTATCACCTCATACCTAACAGATTGGCTAACATGACAGCAAAGGAAAGTAGTGAATGCTGGAGGGGATGTGGCAAAGTTGGGACATTAATTCATTGCTGGTGGAGTTGTGAATTGAACCAACCATTCTGGAGGGCAATTTGGAACTAAGCCCAAAGGGTGCTGAAAGACTGCTTGCCCTTTGATCCAGCCATAGCACCGCTGGGTTTGTACCCCAAAGAGATAATAAGGAAAAAGACTTGTACAAGAATATTTAAAGTCTTGCTCTTTGTGGTGGCAAAAAAAAAATTGGAAAATGAGGGGATGTCCTTCAATTGGGGAATTGCTGAAGAAATTGTGGTATATGTTGGTGACAGAATACTATTGTGCTCAAAGGTATAATAAAGTGAAGGAATTCCATGGGGACTGGAACAACCTCCAGGAATTGATGCAGATTGAGAGGAGCAGAACCAGGAAGACATTATACACAGAGACTGATACACTGTGGTGCCGTCGAATGTAATGGACTTCATTATAGGCAATGTAGTGATCTTTTACAACTAGGAGGAATCTACAAGAAAATCCACTATCCACATTCAGAGGAAACACTATGGGAGTAAAAACACCAAAGAAAAACAACTGCTTGAATACATGGATGGAAGGGATATGGTTGGGGATATAGATTAAATGAACATCCTAGTGCAAACATCAACAACATGGAAATACATTCTCATCAAGGACACAAGTAATACCCAATGAAATTGTGCATGGGCTGTGGGAAGGGTGGGTTTAAGGGGAGGGAGAGAAATAATGTGATTATTGTAACAAAGGAATTGTTATAATGTTGTATATGTTATAAATTGACTAAATAAACTAATTCAAATGAAAAAAATAAAATAAAATGCTATTGCTGAATTAACATTGGGAGTAAAATGAAAGCTGGGAAATTCATATGATGGGGAAAGCAAAAGGAGTCTTTTAAGAAGGATGATCAGTCCTTGAATTATACTTACAACGTCTAACTCTACCATAGAATTGTTTGAATTTCCTGTGAGTAATCTAGGAGACAATTAACAGATATAAGTTAGACTTTGCATTTTTTTAAAGGTAGACTTAGCTCCATAGTCTAAAAATCCCTAAAGGTGTTTAACTGGCTACTGTTTCCTTTTATATTGCACCTTGGACACCACTGAACCCTTCCATCCCTGAATCAGAAAATTATATTGCAATGTGAGCTTCTTGAGAGAAGGGATGTCTTAATTTTCTATTTATACTCTCAGGGCTTTGTACATAGAAAATACTCAATAAATGTTTTAATTTATTATCCATCCATATATCTATTTATTCATTTATCATAAAGATTTTTCTCATGTGAGTGAAATTTGATTTTCCTTGAAAATTATCTATCATCTTTCCATTTCACATGCTTTATATTATATTCCAGTCACAAATTTTTTCCTTCTATAGTTTGCCCACATCTAATACTCTCCTTCCTCCTTTCTGTCTATCCAGACTCCACTTATTCTCCATGGCTGAGTTCATCTGCTCTAGCTAACACTGATTCTCTCTTTCTCTGAATTCTTATAGCACTTACAGTCTATAGTATACATTTTAATGCTTGATTTTACAACGTTGGTAATTTCAGAATGCTATTTTTCTTAATAATAATTTTCAAGCTGTTTATTTGTTGAGGTGGGACATTTGTACTAGAAAATTCAGTAGAGTAGAAAATTCCTGGTGTGTAAATGTCCTCCACAAATATCAGGTGACTCAATTTAAGACAGATGCTTGGTTGAACTGTGTGGATGGGAATGAGAGTGATTTACTCATTGTTAATGAGTTAGGCTGTATCAGAAGTAGGATCTGAGTCTTTCTCATTATAAGGCTAATTGATCCATTAGATCGTAAATCTTTTCAGAGCAGGAACTATCTTTGCTTTTATTCATATTTGTATCCCCAGTAGTTAGCATGGTACTTGGAAAAATAGGCATTTGATAAATGTCTTTTGGCAGACTGACTAATCTATTAAGCCAATAGTTACCTCATACTTATCTTTTGTTGTATCACATTTTTGTCTGATTTACTGGATAATAAGTTTCTTGAAGATGGGAATCTTGTATTAAAAAGTATTTCTTTTATAACATACCTTATTGGTATTGACCACAACATTGGGGATGTAGCATATGTTTTAAACACTTGATGTTTGATACAGTGCTATTAATTTTATAGTAGTAACTAACCCATTCTTCATTCAAATAAAAGTTGTAAAGCACCAGTTAGTTCAATTCAATAACAATTTAATAAAGTAGCTGCTGTTTGCCAACTTCTGGATTGTTTTTACTTACAATGATTTTAATGGTATAGATAACTTCCAACAAGGAAACTTCCTTTGCCATTGTAAAGTGTTATTTTATCTATAACTTACATGATGTCCTCATGGTCATATCCTGGCCATCTCTTTGCCATACTACACTCAACCTGCTTTCTACCTCTTGCTTTGAGAATAACAATTAAACCAACTGTCTCTTAAAAGTTCCTCTTAATCACTTTCTCTGACAGCAATCACCATTCCCTTGGATTTTCTTGTCCAAGATATTTTTACTTAGCCACCACTCTCCTATGTATACCATTTTCTCATATTAGAATGTAAGTGACTTGAGGTTAGAGGGTGTAATGATTGATTTGTTTTGTATCTCTAGCTCTGATCAAAGTGCCTAGAATATAGCCAGGGCTAATAACTTTTTCTCCTTCATTTATTCAGTCACTCTCTTTATTTTAAATTTTCCAAAGGCTATATCTTGACATAATCTCTAATCTTTTTTTCTGACATTTTGAGATCCATGTTCACTCCCTATCTCACATTGCTTCCCCTTTATAGATATGATATAGGTTGCATCATGCATATATAAACATTTTCATGTTTGTAATGTAAAAGAAGTCACAGTCATTCTTTAGAGAGTTGATTAGATCATTAGGAGTTTATACAATTTGACCAGGGACTCATATCAAGTAGATCAAACTGAGACTTCCTCCCTCAACTTCCTGATTCTGAGGTCAGATCTCTTTCTACTATCGTACAATGTTGGGGATATAAATAAAGTAAATATGTGTTGCCTTGTGAGCCAGGTAACTATATCTCCCTTTTGTGACTCTAGAGATACCCTGAAGTGTTAACATTTCTCTTTAATTATATCTGCTTGAGTCACTAGATTGTATTCTACTCACTATTAGCCAAAAGTGAAATAACTGGCAGCTATGACTCCATTTAACCACTTAATATACAACAACATATAACAAAGGCAAAAATAAAAGCATCTCTTTACAATACTTAAAAGGCATATTCTTTCTTATAAAGTTTTGGCCTCTGGGGAGAGTGAGCTTAGAATAAGGAGGTTCTGCAAGACATAAGTCTCACCAAATTCTTGTCTATATGTGGCATTTCTGCTGGATGAATCAGGCTACTTCTATGCTGGCCACTTTGTTGCTCTTCATGACATTGATGCTGGATTGGCTCCAAAACCCAGAATTGATTAACTTCCAGACTTAGACTATAGGGGCTTTCTCTCCTCTCTCTCTCAAGGTCAGAGTCTCTAGATGAATTTCTTTCACTTACATGAATAAGCATTGAGATGGGTAAGTACTATATAGAAGGTCACATGTTGGTTTAAAGGGCCCAACACCTTTCTCCTTTAAATGTTATCTCTAATCAGATACTATTAGCAAGGAAGTCACTACAAAAGAAAGATATGTCTAACAGAGAGAAAAATGGAAATACCTTTTATGTAGACTTCAGCTTAGCTTCCACAACTATATTCAATCAAAGAAGCTGATCTCCACTTTGTGTTTAAGAGATTGGTTACAGAATGTCTATACATGCTCCAAAAACTCTCTAAGGCATCCTTTACCTGCCATCACAAATCTGTAGGAAGAAAGTTCCCCAACTTCTTCCACATGAGGAATAGAATGAGTCATTCATATTTGTAAGTCCCCCATTACACAAAAGTAAAAGATTTCCTGTATCCAAGGACTTTGTAATCCTATATACATATGTAATGATTTCTCAGATTGAGTTGACCTTTCTACCATGCCAGATATTTGTATATAAAGATATAAAGGTAAACCATTTGTTCTTAGACATAAAAATATCAACAACAAAAAACCTAAACTAATCATTCTAGACTTTGAAATAAGATTCACACAGGGAAGTTTGCTATTGCTTTAGATGATTCCCTTTGACCTTTAGCTTCAATAATCATAGAAATATAGTTTTAGGGCCTTAGGGGTCACTAGTCCAACTCACTCATCAAACAGATGGTGAAACCAAGGCCCAGAGAGAAATTCCTTCCTTGAGAGCACATAAATGTTCATGAGGTTACCATCCTACCCAAACTTATCTATTTATTTTGTGCCATACCCATTGAACTTCCAAAAAAACTGTTTTACAGAATTGGAAAAAAACCATAAAAAAGTTCATTTGGAAGAACAAAAGATCAAGGATATCCAGGGAAATAATGAAAAAAAAATGAGAAGGAAGGTGGCCTTGCAATCCCAGATCTCAAACTATACTATAAAGCAGTGGTCATCAAAATAATTTGGTACTGGCTAAGAGACAGAAAGGAGGATCAGTGGAATACACTTGGGGTAAGGGACTTCAGCAAATCAGTCTGGAAAATCTAAAGACCCTAGCTTTTGGGACAAAAATTCACTATTTGATAAAAATTGCTGGGAAAATTGGAAGACAGTGTGGGAGAGATTAGGCTTGGATCAACACCTCACACCCTACACCAAGATAAACTCAGAATGGGTGAATGACCTGAACATAAAGAAGGAAACAATAAGTAAATTAGGTGAACACAGAATAGTATACATGCCAGATCTTTGGGAAGGAAAGATTTCAAAACCAAGCAAGACTTAGAGTCACAAAATGTAAAATAAATAATTTTGACTACATCAAATTAAAAAGTTTCTGTACAAGCAAAACCAATGTAACGAAAATCAGAAGGGAAATAACAAACTGGGAAACAACCTTCATAACAAAAAACTCTAGCAAAGGTCTAATTACTCAAATTTATAAAGAGCTAAACCAATTGTATAAAAAATCAAGCCATTCTCCAATTGATAAATGGGCAAGGGACATGAATAGGCAATTTTCAGTCAAAGAAATCAAAACCATTAATAAGCACATGAAAAAGTGTTCTAAATCTCTTATAATCAGAGAGATGCAAATCAAAAGAACTCTGAGGTACCACCTCACACCTAGCAGATTGGCTAACATGATAGCAAAGGAAAGTAATGAATGCTGGAGGGGATGTGGCAAAGTTGGGACATTAATTCATTGCTGGTGGAGTTGTGAATTGATCCAACCATTCTGGAGGGCAATTTGGAACTATGCCCAAAGGGTGATAAAAGACTGCCTGCCCTTTGATTCAGCTATAGCATTTCTGGGTCTGTATCCCAAAGAGATAATAAGGAAAAAGACATGTAGAAGAATATTCATAGCTGGACTCTTTGTGGTGGCAAAAAATTGGGAAATGAGGGGATGCCCTTCAATTGGGAAATGGCTGAACAAATTGTGGTATATGTTGGTGATGGAATACTATTGTGCTAAAAGGAATAATAAAGTGGAGGAATTCCACTTTGGATTCTGGAACAACCTCCAGGAAGTGATGCAGAGTGAGAGGAGCAGAACCAGGAAAACATTGTACACAGAGACTGATACACTGTGGTGCATTCGAAGGTAATGGACTTCTCCATTGGTGGTAATGCATCTATTCTGAACAACCCAGAGGGTTACAGGAGAAAAAAAACACTATCCACATCCAGAGGAAAAACTGTGGGAGTAAAAATACTAAAGAAAAACTACTGCTTAATGACATATGTTGAAGGGGATATGAATGGGGAAATAGACTCTAAATGAACATCCTATTGCAAATACCAACAACATGGAAAGAGGTTCTGATGAAGAACATAAGCGATACTCAGTCAAACTGTGCATTGGGTAAAGGAGGGGTTGGGGAAGGGGAGGGAGGAAAAGAAAATGATTTTTGTAACCAAGGAACAATGTTTGAAATTAAAATAAAAATAAAAACAAAACAAAACAAAAAATCAAAAGTTCATGAGGTTGTAGAGATGAGTTGGCGTATTTTAACTGAGGTATCCTAACTCCAATTCCATCACTTTTTCAATAACTGGATACTTTCCTATTATAACATATACTTCTTATATGGACATTTCCCTTTGTTCATCTAATAATCATTGTTCTGATAACTTATTTAACACAGGTTATATCTTTTGTGACTCGTTTAGGCTTTCAGCAAGGAAATTCATCTTGGTTTTCTAGGACTTAAATGACCATTATATTTAGGTAGCATTTTGCCATTAATACATCAGATAAGGTATCAGTGTGTGGTGTTGGTGGCAGCCAGAGTGCTAAAGGCAGCTGATTTTATATAATTTCATGCTTTTAAATTGTTAACATCTGAAAGACATTCTTTTTGAGGCAGAATTGCCATCTCAGGTTATAGGGACATGTCCTTGAAATTTTCAGAAGTTTTGTTTGGTCATATAATGTATCTGTTTTTTACATCAGTATTTCTTTCCTTTTTGCCTTTCCCTAAATTCTTGCCTCAATTTACTATGTTTCTGACTTAAGTGCCTCAAAATGACTTCTATATTATAGTGTGCAAGAAAATAAAAATCCAATGGGTATGAGAGAAGGATAATAAATGGCCATTTATTGAGCAGAACTAAAACTCAGATGAATGGTATATTTTCATGCTTTTGTTTTCCACATGTTACTTATAAGGTAGGGGATCACTACTAGGTAGTAGGGAGCATTTTATATGCAAACAAAATGAGGGAGAAATAATAATTTACTATAAAATAATAAGTATGAGATGTATCATCCTTAAATTATCACAGACATACAGATATTTCTGTACCAAATCAGGCATAAATGGCACTATCCATGTTTAAATCCCTTGAAATATTAGGGTATCTTGTACTTATAATCAAAATACAATCAATTATCATCTTTTGTAAGATTATGTTTCTAGAAATTGGAAAAGTAAAAATATGAATGTTGATGCATAGGACCCATGGGAATAGAGGGTCAGGCTCCCATGACCACTGAAAATTGCAGTCTTTCAGAGATTACTGAAAATACACTTTTCTGTATACAAGGATTTATAACAAAACATTACTTCTGACAATATACACTTTTCCTAACAAAGTAACCATGAAATAACCATAAAATGAAGAGAGAGGAGAGACAATCCAGACAGGAAGGGGAGAGGCAGGAGCAGTGATGAAAAGGTAGAGAAAAGGCAACTTGCCATCTCTATTCTCCCTATTTTCTCCTTGATTGAATTATTCTCTGATGAAAAGCACATGCCTAAGAGTTAGTCAAAGTCCAAGTTGGGCTTGAAACTTCTACCACGGATAGCTCAGCCAGGCCTGACCCATCCCAGTTTGACCTGGAAGCATGAGGCATGTGATTGTCAATGTGAGTGAAAATGAGGTTGCTGATAAAATAATATAAAGCCTTAAAGTATAGAAAGTTAAATGTGTGAATGTTGAGGAGTGACAGTAGTTTGATGAGTATATTTCTCTTGGTACTTAGCCTTTCAATTCCTTTTAGGATAATGTGATTTCTGCAAAAGATGAACTATTCAAGATGAATATTATTGGGCAGTTTCTGTGCTGCTCCTTCCTTCTAGAGAGAAAACATATATTGAAAAAATTGTAGAATTTTAGAGGATTAATTTTTCATTATATTCTTAATCAACCTATATCATCACCTCTCATCACACAAAATCATCTGTATCTTTATGAGGGGTGCTAGCTTACTACCACATCCTCTGTCTATGTATACTTCTCTCAAGTACTATGATAATGATAAAAATCACAAATATCATCTTTCCATGCAGGAATATAAACAACTCAACGTTATTGAGTCCCTTAAATTATCCTTTTCTTATTTACTCTTTTATATTCTCTTGAATCATATATTTGGATATAAAATTTTATGTTTAGGTCTGGTATTTTCATCAGGACTACTTGGAAATCTTCCATTTTATTAAACAACCATTAACCCCAACCCCCTCAAAAGAATATAATCAGTACTGGTGGGTAGATGATTCTCAGTTGTAAACCCCATTCCCTTGCCTTCTGGAATACCATATTCCAAGCCATCTGATCCTTCAGTGCAGAAGCTGCCAAATTCTGTGTAATCCTAGCTGTGGTTACATGATATTTGAATTATTTCTTTCTGGCTATTTCCAATATTTTCTCCTTGGCCTGGGAGCTCTTGAATTTGGCTATAATATTTCTGGGAGTTCTTATTTGGGAATTTGTTAAAGGATGTAATCTGGATTCTTTCAACTTCTTTTTTACTTTATCATTCAACAATATCAGGGCAGTTTTCTTTAATAATTTCTTATAATGTGATGTCAAGGCTTTTTTATAACAAGTTTCAGATATCTCAATAGTTCTTTGATTGTCTCTCCTTGATTTATTTTACAGGTCAGTTGTTTTCTCAATGAGATATTTCATACTTTCTTCAATTCTTTCATTGTTTTGATTTTGTTTTATTGTTTCTTGATGTCTCATGAAGTAACTAACTTTTATTTGCCTAATTCTAACTTTTAACAATGATTTTCTTCTGTGAGCTTTTGAACCTCCTTTTCCATTTGATTATTTTTTCTTTTTTATGAAACTTTTCTTCAATGGATTTTTGTACCTCTTTTTCCATTTGGCCATTTCTACTTTTTAAGCTATTGTTTTCTTCTTGCATTACTTTAATTTTCTTTCACCATTTTCCTTTAACCTCTCTTATTTGATTTCTGATTTCCTTTTAGAATTCTTCCAGCACCTGAGACCAATTTCCATTTTCACCTGAAGTTTCACATGGGGCTACTTTGATCTCAATGTCTCCTTCTGAATGTGTGACTTGCTTTTCTTTGTCTTCATACAAATTTTCTATGTTTGGTTGTTTATTTTTCTATTTGCTCATTTTCCCAGCCCTTTTTTGATTTGTACTTTTATTTTAAAGATGGGTTCTGTGCTTAGGGTATAGAGTACACTCTATTAAAATTTATTTTTTCCTTGCTGCTACTCTCAGCTATAGTTTTATTTTTCTGCAAGTTTTGGTTGTTCCAAGGTGGTTTGAAAGCCTGTAGAATAAGAGCTCTGGAAGCCACATCCCAGTAGTGACTAAACCTCCTCTTGGGAGTGTTGATAGCATGAAGGGCTCAGAGCACTGTGAGCTAATTTGTTTTGGAGGTAGAGGCTTCACAATAGGCTTGATAAGGTCAAGCACCACAGACTTGGGGCCCTACTGTAGGTTTGTGTCAGGACTTGGAACTTCAAGGGTTGATCATGGTATGCTCTGCTGTTTGCTTAGCTAAGGTCCCAGTGTCTCAAATTTGGCTAGCTCTCATTAGAAACCTTGTTCAGTAGATGGGGGGTAGTTGTCTTGCACTCCTCTGCAGGCAGTTTTATTTCTGTCTCTTCTCTTTCCGTGTAAAATAAACCCTCTCTGCCTACCTTTTAAAGTTTTTTTTTTTTAGGTGAGTTACATCACTCCACCCCCTTGGTGGCTCTGTGGTTCCAATATTTATTTAAAGGGTCTATTTTAAGACTGGTTTGAGAGGATTCTCAGATATTAATCCTTGATTTCTGTGCTGCTACTCTGACATCTTGGCTCTACTGGAAGATGGCTTTATCCAATATCTATTGTGTTTTTGTATATTTTTATTAAATATTTCTCAATTACATTTAATTGATTTCCATCCACTTTTTGTGGTCTGGGATTAAGTGATTGATGCCTCTGTTATGGAGGGAACAAAATTCCATCTGACTTGATTTCTTTACCTAGCTTTTGGTTCAATTATATATGTGGTGCCTAAAGGTTAGGGGTGGAATTATATTATCTTCTTTTCTTTATTGCCAGAAATATTGCCCTTTAAAACTAAGATTTTCCCTCCCTTTCAGGGATTTTTTTCTACTGTCAAAAAAAGTCAACTTACTGAATTTCACATTTATGGAGCACCATGATAGCTGTAATGAGGCATTTAAAAGTAACAGAAGACAATCTTTTACCTTTAGAAGCTTGCAATCTAGGGCTGGGAATATAAACACAAAGGAAGTCCTTCCAAAATAACACAAGGTCAAAGGGATCTCAGAAAGACTAATTTATACTTACCTGACTCAGAATCTCCTATGCAACATTAATTCTAATTGCCATAGAAGTTCAGAAAAGAGAGACAATAAGAATGGATGGATGAAATATGAGGAAGAATAAGTATAAACATCTGGAAGAAATGTAAACATCTCCATTTTGGTTCAAGAAGACTAACTGTGCAGGTTCAGAATGGAAGAGTTAGCCCAAAAACAATTTTGCATGGAAAAAATGAGCAGGTCTTAATGGATTATAACCTCAACATGGCTCAGTTTTTTTTTTTAATTCACAGCCAAACAGACTAATGCCAGAATCTTATGATAAATGAAAAGAGGAATTTTCCAGAGGCCAGGTGTGTTATAGTTCATCTGTGCATTATTCCATTCAGAATATGTTAGACCTCTGAATTGAATTCTGAGATCAGGAGTGGGAAAGAAATTGACAAGCTGAAGCAAATCTAAGAGAAGAGAACAGTAGAGGTAGAGAATAGACTGGAGGCTATGGTAGATAAGGATGGGTTTCATCTGAGGATGTTTGGATTGCTGAAAACAAGAAATAGAAATAGTGTCTTCCTTATATTTGAAGGACTTTCATGGAGAAGAGGGATTAGATTTTTTTCTGATTGGTTATATAGTCAATAATAATGAATAAAAATACATGGTATATTGAGGTTCAATGTTAGCTTAAATTTAGTAATAAACAGACATAAATAAATGTAGAAAGTTTCCTTTCAATAAAGATATTCAGTTGAAATAGATCATCAATTTGTGGCAAAATTATCGAAGAGATTCTTATTCAGATATGGATTATCCTAGATATCTTCTGAGGTTCCATTCAATTATGGTAACCTGTATAATAGTAATAGAGTAGTGGCTTCATAGAAAATGTGTGAGTTGTACAGAATTTAGATACATTCATAAAAGACAGGAGGGCCTTGTCCTAGAATTGTGTGTGTGTGTAGCTGGATTGAGAAAAATAGGATAATAAATACAAGATATTAGTATTGTTTTCTATGTTCTTTTAATAATTCCTAACCCTTATCTTTCCATCTCCTTATATGAGTTTCTTTAGTCAATATTTTGTTAGGGACATGACACTCTAATTAGTAGACCTTGTTTTGGAAGTTGTAGTAGATATAGTCCAAGGATCTTATTTACCCTCAGTAAAGATAACAAACCAAGGTAATAGCAATATGGGTACATTTAGGGTCAACATGGTCCTAATAATTTCCAATTTCTTTTATGTAATGACCTTAACCATTTTTTATCCATTGTGCTAAAATCATACGATTTTAGAGGGAAAAAAATTCTCAGAGTTCATCAGGTCTTATTGTCTCAGTCTAAAGAGAAGAAAACTGAGGCTCAGAAATTTAAAATAACTTGTTTATAATGACAATATGTTGATAATAGTGCTGAAATGGAAAATGAATTCAGTGTACTTTCCATTATGCTACTCCATCTCTCCCATGTGTCAATGTTCTTATACTATTCCATTGGAATTTCCTCCTTTATCCATGAGGAAATGAAACTGATTTGACTTTTCACTGGGCCTAGAAACTATGTATCTAGTGTACTCTAATTTATATAAAAAGGTAGGAAGAACATTCTTGAATTTATGTGCTCATGAAAAGTATGAAAAATGTCTGTTATTTTCAAGAGGTTGGAGGATGATATATATTCCTAGAAGTAACCTACTACCTTTTAATTAGTCATTCAACATCATGTTCCTTCTAATGTTTAAAGTAACTTATTTTCAAAATGTTAGGAATTTTTCTCTCTTGCTTAAATGAAGGAACATTAAATGCACAACTTAATCAAAGTGACATTAGATACATGTTTCTGCCAACAGTAAAAAGAGAGAATTAACATTTCAAATTGAAATGGGGTAATATTTCCCTCTAAATATGGGTTGGGAATATAATTGCACCATTTTCTGTATTTGAAACACTATTACTTCTCTTCAGCCCTTTCTGAATTATTGCATTGTATAATATATCTGCATTATATGTGGGAATAATAGCCAAGATCTTGACTGAGTGCTTGCAATGCTTTTATTGTCGAATATAAAGTTTAAATAGTTATACTAATGATCATTACTCATTCATATCCTCCATTTTCACTTTTCTGCTAACTGAAATATTTCCCTCTCTCTTGAGCAAAGGACTAGACTAAGTACTATAAGTGGCTCTAAATAATTTTGAATAATGTTTCCAGCTTGTCCAGTGCATAGATCTAAAAAAAGTTGTCCTTGGTTTCTGATGTGGTTCTTTAATAACATGCCCCACCTCCAGTAATACAATGTATATCAGAGGATATGTTTTTTCCTAGCCACTTGTCACACAAAATATTATTTGTTCTTGCAATCCAGTCACCTTTGTAATCTTTAAAAACTTTCATTTAATTAGATCCTAAAATACTAATTAACATTATTACTAATTAGAAATACTAAATAAATAAATAAAATAAAATACTAGTGCATTGTGAATTATTTAGTTCCCGATTATGTCATCTATTATGTTTTTAAAGATTACAATGTGTTTCAAAAATCCAACTCCACAAATTACAGATGGAAAAAGTTTATTGGGCTACAAACTCAAAATAATTCAAAAAGGTGACATGGCAAACAGAAGATGATGCAATTTTAGGTTCCTTAAGAGGCATAGTATCCAGAATACATTTTCTCACCCACCACTCCCCCAAGGAAGTCTTTACATACCTGGGGTAGATACTTCCTTAACTCACAAATGAGTTTGAGGTATTTTGAATCACCTCAATCTGGTTTCTTTGGTTTGTGAATACAATTTATTGGGGTGTGACTACACTGGGTACTACAGCTTCTTGTAACCACAGATAAGAGTTGGGTGGGAGGAGGACATCAAAGAAGCAAAGCAGTCCTGAATGGGCTTAACAAGCCCTTATACCAGAGGTCTTAGTCTTCCCTGATCATCTTGTATACCCAGCAGAAACAGAAACAGGTGTTGTGGAGTGCTTAGACTTAGTTAAGCATCAAAGAAGCCAAGGACATCCACTGAAATCCTAAGCCATCACAAATCATTTTTCTTTTGTCTTGAAACAGGACTTCCGTGATTCTGATAGACAGAATGATGCTGATGACTATGTGCAATTATGCCCTCACTTAAAACCAATTTGTATGTGAGTAAATGATGGCAGCAATGCCATTTTTATTCTCTTCAAGTAAAAAGGACAACAGCCATTTAGAACAAAGGAGGTAGTAGTCTCTTTCTCTGTCTCTCTACAAACTCTCTCTCTCTCTCTCTCTCTCTCTCTCTCTCTCTCTCTCTCTCTCTCTCTCTCTCTCTCTCTCTCTCTCTCTCTCTGTCTGTCTCTCTCTCTCCCTCTCTCTCTCTGTCTCTCTCTCTGTCTTTCTCTCTGTCTCTCTCTGTCTCTCTCTGTCTGTCTCTGTCTCTGTCTCTGTCCCCCCCCTCTCTCTCACATACACACATTTCCCTTAGCCAGACAATATATGAAATAATGTGCTCAACTTAGAAGGGGTGGAGGTACCATAATTTTGAAAGTATATTGACAGATTCTGTCTAGAAGATGGCAGCCATATGGCAAAGGAACTTGAGATAATTATATGATGATTACTTGGAGAAAAAAGATGTCTTTAAAAAAGGGCTTACAGAGATGTTGTAGAAAGGAATTTTGTTCATATACGGTTTGTATGAAACAATGTTAGAAGTTGCTTTTAGCTCAAATCCTAGATTTCTGTGGTTCAAATTTTTTTATGGAATTTGCTCCTGCCAGACATTTAAAAAGACCTAACCTTAACACCAATTATTTTTTTCAATGATTATTCTTTTTTATTAATTTTACAATAACTTTCTAATTTCACTTCATACCTAAAGTCATCTGCCAAAGCATTCAACCTATCATATTCCTAAAACATAAGTCAAACTATGTTTTTATCTTGCAGACCATTTTATGAGGGCTTTGTACCAGCTTTAGAAGTGTATTATTCCCACAGTGAAACCCCTCTCTACTTAGCAAAATGCCCCTGGATTAATGCCCAGGTTATATCAAGGAGAAAATTATCACCTTTAGAAATTTCTATTTCAGGAAATTCAATAATAGCCAAGATCTTGACTGAGTGCTTGCAATGCTTTTATTGTCGATAATAAAGTTTAAATAGTTATACTAATGATCATTACTCATTCATATCCTCCATTTTCACTTTTCTGCTAACTGAAATATTTCCCTCTCTCTTGAGCAAAGGACTAGACTAAGTACTATAAGTGGCTCTAAATAATTTTGAATAATGTTTCCAGCTTGTCCAGTGCATAGATCTAAAAAAAGTTGTCCTTGGTTTCTGATGTGGTTCTTTAATAACATGCCCCACCTCCAGTAATACAATGTATATCAGAGGATGTGTTTTTTCCTAGCCACTTGTCACACAAGATATTATTTGTTCTTGCAGTCCAGTAGAAAAATTCCTATGGGCTCAGAACCTAAGGGGGAAAGAAAATTATGGGTCTTATACAAAAATCAAATGACTCATAATCTTAATGATACAGACCTACTTGGGAAACTCCCATCATCCTTATTTAAACTCCTGGGTTAAAATAGCACCAACTCTTCATTACTAATATTTCAGAAATATAAAGGCAGAGGCAGCAACCCAGTTGAAGTCTCTGAAAATTTCCCCCCAAACAACTTAGAAATAACTATCAAACCAAATTCTGGAATGTGTGACCACAAAAATGTGGGTTTCAAGACTGTGAATTGCCAAAACTGTAAAGATAATTTTTAGTGTCTTGATTTAAATAAAAAATAAGTGGTCGCCATGGGAAAAATTCCCAAATATGAAAAATACCCAAGTCAGCTGGGTTTTATGGAGATTTTTAATTAATATAAATGAAAGAATTAAAGGAAGAAAAAGAGTAGAGAGATGAGTTTATAGTAGTAATGGCCTAGGTCAATTGGCCTAGGCCTTAAGAGAGACTAGTCAGTCTTTTATCAACTCACCACAAGATTTGTCCCCAGCAAAACTCCAACTAAGTTCAGAGGCCCAGCTACTCCAAATTGTCTGAGATCCAACTCCTCTAAGTTGAGAGAGTCAGCTCCTTTTAAAGACAAATTTCTCTTATGCCACCTCCCCTAAATTTTCACATCTACCAATCACAGTAGATGTTTTCCACAGGACTGACCATTCTTAATTCACATCTTTTGTTAATCACCTTCCCTGAGTAGACTAAAACTTCACACCTCTTGCTAAGCTTGCCCTTTGTGAGTTGCTTGACCTTTTAGTGATTAATTTAACCTTTATAGGTACTTATCACCCTTTTGTATTAGATCTTAAAATAGACCTAGCTTAAGGGCTTTTGGCCTCACTATAAGTATGAGTTAGGGACTTTTTCATTGTTTAGTAAGGAGTTTACAGCTTTATCTTCCCCTAAGGTATGCCTAAGTATGGGTGGAGTAATGTTAAAATTCCCAATACATTCCTGATCAAGTACCTACATTGTTTAAATGGGGAATAGTCTTAACCAAATGTTCCAAGGTAGAGTCTGAGCAGTTTTAAGATTCACAAATGGCAGAACTAACATGAGATTGTGGCGAAACATTTTCCAGAGGAAGACAACTTATAAGGTTGGAATGGAGAGATGATGTTTTAGTGAGGGCTATACAGAGTAAAAGCACAGGTAGCACGTGTTGGGTCTTGGAGTTGGTTGCAACAGTGGCAGAAGCACTTTCAAGAAATCTCAACTCAGAGATGATAAGAGGATTAGACTATTTCTGAGAAAGAGATTGTAGGGAAACTTTTTTTGCATTGAATTGAGGAACAGGTACTATTGGGAATCTCATTGCCCATACATAGTTTTAAGTAACATTTCCAGGAAAGAGAGGGGTGCTTGTGATTGTGGCTATAAGAAACCAGGGATAATTCTAGAATGCACGCCAGCAGAGCAGTGACCACATGTATTCAAGATTACACCACCTTGGAAACAACAAAATCTTAAAGATCAGAATTAGTTCTGAAAACTGCATCATGAAAAAGCCTGAAATTGTGACAGTGCCTCACCAACACCAGGTGAGTGAACCCAATTTTTACATAAAGTACAAAATCAAGAAATGGGCTGCAAAAATAATCAGATAGGAAAAAAAGAATCTGACCATAAAAAATATCCTTTAGTGACACAAGATAAATGTACAACTCTGAAGAACCTAATGATGTGAAAATAGCTAAAAGAAAAGCCTTAAAGAAAAAGAATGCAAAATGGACATATGTCCAATAAGGATTCTTAGAAGAGCTAAAGAAAGAGGAAAAATGGAAAAAGAAATGACAGTAAGTCAAGAAAAGTATTAAAAAGAATGAAATATTTGGTTAAAAGCCACAAAAATACTGAGGAAAATAGCATATTGAATTTGGTCAAATGTAAAAAGATAAAAATTCACTGAAGAAAATAATGTCTTAAAAATGAAGAACAAGTGAAAACTAATGACATCATGAAACATCAATAAACAATAAAAGAAGAGGGGAGGGAATAAAAACAAAATATATAAACATGGAAAATATTTTCAAAATTAAAACAATAAACACAGGTTCAACAGATAGTTCTAGAGTGAAAAAAATGTCTTTCTAAAATAACATAATTAACTCTCATTGGCAGCTAATGGTATATGGATCAAGCACTGGTCTTCATATCAGAAGACTTGAGTTCTGATCTGGCCCCAGATATTTACCAGTTGAGTGTTACTGAAAAAGTCACAACCTCTTTTGCCTCAATTACTTCATCTGTAAAATTAAGATAATACTTGTACCTATATACAGGGGTGGGGTTGTTGTAAGAACCAAATGATATGATATTTTTGAAGTACTTAAGACAGTGCCTGGCAACTAGTTTAATAAATGCTTCTTTCCTTCTTTCCTTTGGATTGTGTTAATTTCTAATCAGACTTACAACTGAAACCTTATGCATAGGTTTCCCCATTAAAATGTTGTTCTCTTTTCTTTTTGTGTCCTCAGAACTTCCCACTTTGCTTTGCACATAGTAAGGACTTAATAAATGTTTTTCCCCCTTCTTTCTCTCCTCCTTCCCTTCCTTTATATGCTTCCATGGTGAATGACCTACTATCTTTGGGATGATATTACAGAATTGAATTGAACTGAGTCATGAATCCTCATGATCTCATTTTGACATTACCTAACATATATTGAATTTGTTTATAATGGACTAAAAATAACTGAATTGGCTAGCCAGTTTTTCTCTTAATATTGAGACTACCACCAGAGTTCTAAATTAGAATAATGAATCAACAATGACAATACCTTCTTCTGGCTCAAATTTCCCTAAGGAGATAGTAATGTAGGAGTCTCTTCTAAAGACACATCAGGAAAGGGTATCAATGTTTCACAATGATCCCTATCATTATTTCTTAGCACACACTGCAGAGGTTTTAGCTAATAAAACAATGGGTACTGATTTCCCAAAGGCTCACATAAATGCCCAGGTGTGCACAGGCACAGGGTCTTGTTCTTCTTTTTGCTCTCCACTGCTTTTCTACATATCCCACTGTCCCTAATGTGCTTTACGCCTCCAAAATTAATGTCCCACAGATGGCTAAACACCTTCTAATCAAGAGTGTTCCTGTTACAGCTGCTCACAGTTGTATCAAAACAGGTGTGAACCTCAAATACAATGTAGATTTCCCAATACTACATTTCAAGATGCAATAGTTTGATGCTGATCTGCTCACTCATAGGTTTTTCAGTTCTTTTTTTTTCTACCTAGAACTTTATTAAAAATTTAGTCATTTCCCCTCCTCCTCCCCTGTGTGCCTCCATGAACAATATTAAAAATACTCCTTTGACAACAAAGAGCACAACATTTCTCTTACTATCTACTTTTTGGGAAAATTCTGTTTTCCAAAGAGATTACATAACTGAAATATTTTTATTTTAAGGGTATTTTGATTGAAATTCTTGATTCTGGAGTTCCTGTCTGAGAGACAAAGAAGCTGAGAATATAGAACCTTGAAGTCACTCATTTCATTTTGAGGAGGCAATGTAGACCAGGAGACCTGGATTCAATACTAAGGCACACCATTAACTAAGTGCATAACTGAAATAAAATTATTTAATCCCTTTGAGTATCTGTCTATCTGTAAAATTGGAATAATGATTCTTGGATTATCTGCTAATTAACCAATCAGCAAGCATTTGTTTCTTAAGGATCTGCAATGTGCAAAGAATTGTTCTAGGTGCTAGACATATAAACATGAAAGTTATTGCCCTCAGGTAACTTATTTTCTAAGAAAAAGGACAGCGTGTAAATATATTAGTATATACAAAATGTATGCAAGATAAACAGAAGGTAATTTGGAGGGTGTGGTAAAAAAACTTGCAGGGGGCAATCAGCAAAGATGTCATGTAGGTGTTTTTAAGCTCACCTTTGAAGGAAATGAGAGTTTTTAAGAGGTAGAGATGAGGAGGGAATGGATATAGGGCATGAGAGACAAGCCTGTATAAAGCTACAGAAATGGGAGAAAATGCATATGAAAAACAAGAAGGTCAATTTGGCTAGTCTTTAGAGTGCATGAAAGAAAATCATGGATAAGACTGGAAAAGATGAGAGCCACAGGGCAGAAGGCTTTAGATGTCAAACAGAGGTATTCGTATCTGACATTAGAGATACAGTAAAAGGACAATAATGTTCATCAAGTAGCAGAGTGACATGGTCCTACTAGAACCATACTCCTTCCCTTAGCCTGATTATTTGAGAAGTGAATATAGACTAGTTGTAAGGAAATGGGGAGGGATAGACAATCTGTGGACAACTAGGTTTTGCAGTGGATAGAGTCCTGGCATTGATGCCAGGGAAAATTTGAATTTAAATCCTGCCTCAGACACTTTCTAACTGTGTGACTCTTGGAAATCACTTAACTTCTCTTTCTCTTTTTAAAAAAAATCCATACCTTCTGTCATAAAATCAATACTGTGTATTGATTTCAAGGCAGAAGAGCAGTAAGGGGTAGTCAATGGGCATTAAGTGACTTGCCCAGGGTCACATAGCTAGAAAGTGTCTAAGGACAGATTTGAACCTAAGACCTTCCATCCCTGGGCCTGGCTCTCAATCAGCTAAGGTACCCAGCTGTCCCCCTTAACTGCTCTCTTAATATGCAAAATGGGGGTAATAATAACATCTCTATCCCAGGGTTATTAAGAGAGATATCACTTATCTTTTTATCATTTATTTATTTATTTATTTATTTTGAAAATTCATTAAAATAGCTGAGTTCTAGATTCTCTCTCCCCTTCCCCTGTTGTGAAAGCAAGAAATATGATATAAATTACACATGTGAAGGCATGCAAAATATATTTCCATATTAGTTATGTTGCAAAAATGTAAAAAAATAAAGTGAAAGACATGTTTCAGTCTGCATTCAGACCCCATCAGTTTTTTTTTCTCCAGAAGTAGATAACATTTTTCATCAAGTTCTTTAGAATTGTCTTTAATCATTTGCTTGATCATTGTGCAATATTGTAACTGTATACAATTTTTTTTTTCTGGCTTCATGCACTTAACTTTGCATCATTTCATTTAACTTTTCTCGGGTTTTTCTGATACCATCTTGCTTGTCATTTCTTATAGCTCGATAGTTTTCCTTCAAAATAATATAATGCAGCTTGTTCAGTCATTCCCCAATTGATGAACATTACTTCAATTTCTAATTCTTTGCCACTGCAAAAATAATTTCTACACCTTTTTCTAAATATAGGTTTGTTCCTTTTTATTTGATCTTTTTTGAGATCCAGACCTATAAGTTGTATTGCTGTGCCCAAAGTTATTCACAGTAAGCCCTTTGACCATAGTTCCAAATTGCTTTCCAGAATGATTGGCTCAGTTCATAACTCCACCAATAATATATTAGTTTCCTAATTTTTCCACATCCCCTTGAACTTTTGCATTTCTTTTTTTCTGTCACATCTGATAGGTGTGAGGTGGAACCTCAGAGTTATTATAATGTCTATTTCTCTAATCAATAGTGATTTTTAGCATCTTTTACTAAGATTATATATATATATATATAGATAGATAGATAATTTTTATAAAGCACTTTCCAAATTTTTTTTATTTTTTTTAATATATTTTATTTGATCATTTCCAAGCATTATTCGTTAAAGACATAGATCATTTTCTTTTCCTCCCCCCCACCCCCCATAGTCGACGCATAAGTCCACTGGGCATTAGTTGTTTTCTTGATTTGAACCCATTGCTTTGTTGATAGTATTTGCATTAGAGTGTTCATTTAGAGTCTATCCTCTGTCATGTCCCCTCAACCTCTGTATTCAGGCAGTTGCTTTTTCTCGGTGTTTCCACTCCCATAGTTTATCCTTTGCTTATGAATGGTGCTTTTTTCTCCTGGATCCCTGCAAGTTGTTCAAGGACATTACACCGCCACTAATGGAGAAGTCCATTATGTTCGATTATACCACAGTGTATTAGTCTCTGTGTACAATGTTCTCCTGGTTCTGCTCCTCTTGCTCTGCATCACTTCCTGGAGGTTGTTCCAGTCTCCATGGAACTTCTCCACTTTATTATTCCTTTTAGCACAATAGTACTCCATCACCAACATATACCACAGTTTTTTCAGCCATTCCCCAATTGATGGGCATCCCCTCGTTTTCCAGTTTTGGGCCACCACAAAGAGCGCAGCTATGAATATTTTTGTACAAGTCTTTGTGTCCATTATCTCTTTGGGGTACAGACCCAGCAGTGCTATGGCTGGGTCAAAGGGTAGATATTCTTTTGTCGCCCTTTGGACATAGTTCCAAATTGCCCTCCAGAATGGTTGGATCAATTCACAACCCAACCAGCAATGAATTAATGTCCCTACTTTGCCACATCCCCTCCAGCATTCATTACTTTCCTTTGCTGTTATGATAGCCAATCTGCTAGGTGTGAGGTGATACCTCAGAGTTGTTTTGATTTGCATCTCTCTGATTATAAGAGATGTAGAACACTTCTTCATGTGCTTGTTAATAGTTTTGATTTCTTTATCTGAGAACTGCCTATCCATTTCCCTTGCCCATTTATCAATTGGAGAATGGCTTGATTTTTTGTACAATTGATTTAGCTCATTATAAATATGAGTAATTAAACCTTTGTCAGAGGTTTCTATGAAGATTTTTCCCCAATTTGTTGTTTACCTTCTGATTTTAGTTATATTGGCTTTGTTTGTACAAAAGCTTTTTAGTTTGATGTAGTCAAAATTATTTATTTTACATTTTGTGATTCTTTCTATATCTTGCTTGGTTTTAAAGCCTTTCCCCTCCCAAAGGTCTGACATATATACTATTCTGTGTTTACCCAATTTACTTATGGTTTCCTTCTTTATGTTTAAGTCACTCACCCATTTTGAATTTATCTTGGTGTAGGGTGTGAGGTGTTGATCTATTCCTAGTCTCTCCCACACTGTCTTCCAATTTTCCCAGCAGTTTTTATCAAATAGTGGATTTTTGTCCCAAAAGCTGGGATCTTTGGGTTTATCGTATACTGTCTTGCTGAGGTCGCTTTCCCCCAGTCTATTCCACTGATCTTCCTTTCTGTTTCTTAGCCAGTACCAAATTGTTTTGATGACTGCTGCTTTGTAATATAGTTTTATGTCAGGGACTGCAAGGCCCCCATCATATGTGTTTTTTTTCATTATTTCCCTGGATATCCTTGATCTTTTGTTCTTCCAAATGAACTTTGTTATGGTTTTTTCTAAATCAGTGAAGAAGTATTTTGGTAGTTCAATGGGTATGGCACTAAATAGATAAATAAGTTTGGGTAGGATGGTCATTTTTATTATATTGGCTCGTCCTATCCATGAGCAGTTAATGTTTTTCCATTTGTTCAAGTCTAGTTTTAGTTGTGTGGCGAGTGTTTTGTAGTTGTGTTCATATAGTTCCTGTGTTTGTCTTGGGAGATAGATTCCTAGGTATTTTATTTTGTCTAAGGTGATTTTGAATGGGATTTCTCTTTCTAGTTCTTGCTGCTGAGCTGTGTTGGAGATATATAGAAAAGCTGATGATTTATGTGGGTTTATTTTGTATCCTGCAACTTTGCAAAAGTTGTTGATTATTTCAATTAGCTTTTTGGTTGAATCTCTAGGATTCTTTAAGTAGACCATCATGTCATCTGCAAAGAGTGTTTCAATTCCTTTATCTTCTCTAATTGCTACTGCTAGTGTTTCTAATACAATGTCAAATAGTAGAGGTGATAATGGGCATCCTTGTTTCACTCCTGATCTTATTGGGAATGCATCTAGTTTATCCCCATTGCAGATGATATTAGCTGTTGGTTTTAGATATATACTGTTTATTATTTTTAGGAATGACCCTTCTATTCCTATGCTTTCTAGTGTTTTTAATAGGAATGGGTGTTGTATTTTATCAAAGGCTTTTTCTGCATCTATTGAGATAATCATGTGGTTCTTGCTAGTTTGCTTGTTGATGTGGTCAATTATGTGGATGGTTTTCCTAATGTTGAACCAGCCCTGCATCCCTGGTATGAATCCTACTTGATCATGGTGAATGATCTTTCCCCTCCCCTCCCCTCACTTGCTGGAGTCTTTTTGCTAGTATCCTATTTAAGATTTTTGCATCTATATTCATTAGGGAGATTGGCCTATAGTTTTCTTTCTCTGTTTTTGACCTGCCCGGTTTTGGAATCAGTACCATGTTTGTGTCATAAAAGGAGTTTGGTAGAACTCCCTCTTTGCTTATTATGTCAAATAGTTTGTATAGTATTGGGATTAAATGTTCTCTGAATGTTTGATAGAATTCACAGGTGAATCCATCAGGCCCTGGGGATTTTTTCTTAGGAAGTTCTTTGATGGCTTGATGGATTTCAATTTCTGATATGGGATTATTTAAGAATTCTATTTCCTCTTCTGTTAGTCTAGGCAGTTTGTATTTTTGTATATATTCATCCATTTCTCCTAAATTGATGTATTTATTGCCATATAATTGGGCAAAGTAATTTCTAATGATTGCCTTAATTTCCTCCTCATTGGAGGTGCTGTCCCCCTTTTCATCTTTAATGCTGTGAATTTGCTTTTCTTCCTTCCTTTTTTTAATTAGATTGACCAGTACTTTGTCTATTTTGTTTGTTTTTTCAAAGTACCAGCTTCTTGTCTTATTTATTAAATCAATAGTTCTATCACTTTCGATTTTATTAATTTCTCCCTTAATTTTTAGGATTTCTAATTTGGTTTTCTGCTGGGGGTTTTTAATTTGATCGCTTTCGAGTTTTTTCAATTGCATTTCCAATTGATTAATCTCTGCTCTCCCTTGTTTGTTAATATAAGCTTTCAGGGATATGAATTTGCCTCTGATTACCACTTTGGCTGCATCCCAAAAGGTTTGAAAGTATGTTTCGCCATTGTCATTTTCCTTGATGAAATTATTAATTGTTTCTATGATTTCTTCTTTAACTAAACGGTTTTGGAGTATCATATTGTTTAATTTCCAATTGGTTTTAGATTTGGTTTTCCATGTACCATTACTAATCATTATTTTTATTGCCTTGTGATCTGAGAAGGCTGCATTCATTATTTCTGCTTTTTTGCATTTGTGTGCCATGTTTCTGTGACCTAATGTATGGTCAATTTTTGTGAATGTGCCATGTGGTGCTGAGAAGAAGGTGTATTCCTTTTTATCCCTATTTATTTTTCTCCATATGTCTATTAATTCTAATTTTTCTAAGATTTCATTCACTTCTTTTACCTCTTTCTTATTTATTTTTTGATTTGATTTATCTAAATTTGATAATGGTTGGTTTAAGTCTCCCACTAGTATGGTTTTATTGTCTATTTCTTCCTTCAATTCTCCTAGTTTCTCCATTAGAAATTTGGGTGCTATATTATTTGGTGCATACATGTTGATTAATGATATTTCCTCGTTGTCTAGAGTCCCTTTTAACAAAATATAATTACCTTCCCTATCCCTTTTGATCAGGTCTATTTTTGCATTGGCTTTATCAGATATCATGATTACCACTCCTGCCTTCTTTCTATCAGTTGAGGCCCAGAAGGTCTTACTCCATCCTTTAATTCTGACCTTGTGGGTGTCAACCCGCCTCATGTGTGTTTCTTGAAGACAACATATGGTAGGGTTTTGGATTCTAATCCATTCTGCTGTTCGTCTACGTTTTATGGGTGAGTTCATCTCATTCACGTTCAAAGTTATGATTGTCATTTGTGGACTCCCTGGCATTTTGATTGCCTTCCCTAATTCTAACCTTTTCTTCTTCGGCTCTACCTTTTAGTCCAGTGATTTACTTTGAATCAGTCCCCCTTGTCCCCTCCCTTGATGTTTCCCTTTTTAGTCCCTCCCTTTTTGTTCCCTCTCCCTCCCCCCTCTCTTTCCCTCCCTTTTTGTTCTCCCTCTCCCTCTCCCCCCCTTGGTTTTCCCTTCTCCTTACCCTTGTTGGGTAAGATAGAATTCAAGATCCCAATGGATCTGGATGTTTTTCCCTCTCAGAGTTGATTTCCCTGAGATTGAGGTTTAAGTAAACCCCCCCCCCTCTTCCTCTCCTTCTTATAGGAGTTTTCTTCCCCTCCCCTTCCCATGTGAATCTTTGTGTGAGAACCATTATTCTATTTGGTCTTTCTTTACCCCCTATTTATACATTACATTTTCCCCACATGTTAGTACACATAGATTGATATAAATGTAGTCCTTATAGAAGAGAGTTTGAGTAAAAGAAGAAGATAACATTTTTCTCCTTTTCCCTTTCCTTCATATTTAGCTTTTCAAGGTATTCCATGCTCTTTGTTTTTTGGTGTCGAACTTTCCACAGAGCTCTGGTCATTTCTTTGCAAAAACTTGGAAATCTTCTATGTTGTTGAATGCCCATACTTTCCCTTGGAAGTATATATTCAGTTTTGCTGGATAGCTGATTCTTAGTTGAAGACCCAGCTCTCTTGCCTTTCTGAAGATCATGTTCCATGCCTTACGATCATTTAGAGTAGAACTTGCAAGGTCTTGTGTGACCCTGATTGGCATTCCTTTATATCTAAATTGTCTTTTTCTGGCTTCCTGTAGGATTTTTTCTTTTGTTTGATAGCTTTGGAATTTGGCAATTACATTCCTGGGAGTTGTGTTTTGGGGGTTTAGTGTAGAAGGTGTTCTGTGAGCTCTGTCAGTGGCTGTATTGCCCCCTTGTTCTAGAATCTCTGGGCAATTTTCTTTGATTATATCTTGTATCACCATGTCCAGTTTGGTGTTTATTTCTGGCTTTTCTTGGAGTCCAATTATTCTTAAATTTTCTCTTCTCCCTCTATTTTCCAGATCTATCACCTTGTCGGTGAGATATTTTATGTTCTCTTCTAATTTCTTGGTGTTTTGGCTTTGCTTTATTAGTTCTTGCTTTAAAGCCTGGTTTTCTTTTACAGTTTGGTCAAACTGGTTTTGTAGATGCGTGAATTTCTTTTGCATTATTTCCCACTTTTCCTCCCAGAGGGCTTCCATCTTTTTGGTCATTTCTGATTCAAATTCTTCATGGGTTTGTGGAGAGTTTCTATTTCCTTTGGAAGATTTTGGAGAATTTTCTTGTATATCTTCTCCTCTCTGCTCTGTATTTTGTATTTTGGCTCCATAGAATGTGTCCAAAGTCGCCCCTTTCTTCTTATTTTTCTTGGTATTTTGGGGCTTCTGTGCTTCTGTGGAGTTTGCCATCTCTGAATGTGGAGGATTAGCTTTTCTTATCTCTGTCTGGTGATCAGAGTCTTTAGTCCTGGGCAGATGTTGGTTCTATGAGCTTTCCCTGGGTTAAACTGAATATGCCTCACTGGAACTGGAATGGAAGGGTCGGACCACGAGGCCACACTCTCCCCCTGGCTCGCTTTCAGGAAGTTGCCTTCAGAATCGCTGGCCATGAGGCTGTTTCGTCAGCCTGCAGGGGGATGGGCTGCAGCTTCCCCAAGCTCCAAGGGCAAGGACTTTCACTGAGACTTGGATAGCAGGATCCAGCCCGTGAGGCTGTCTTGCCCGCCCTGAGGGTTGCTGTTGTTTCGACCAGCTCTCTGCAGCGGAAGCCCCAGGCAGTAACTTTCACTGGGACTCGGGTAGAAGGCCCTGAGGGTTGTTGTTCCGAGGACCCTGCTCTCTGAGCTGGGCTGGGCTGCGGCTTCCGGGAGCTTTGGACTCTGCGCTCCTACCCCTGAGGTCCGAGTGATCTCGGGTTCTGGCTTTTGAGGGGGGCCGTACCTTTTGAACCGGGTCCAGGTCCAGGAGGAGGGTTCCCAGGGTCTGTGCTGTTGATCGTTTTGAATTTCAGCTCCTTAGTTGCTTATAGTTTGAGATCGGTCGGGAAGGGTTTTCCGGAGATCTGAACTTTAGCTTTCTCTAAGCCGCCATCTTAACCGGAAGTGTCGCACTTTCCAAATATTAAAGTACTATATAAATGCTGAATATTGTTCTGATGACTTACTGAATGGGGGAAAGGGAAGAAAATAAGCACTTATTAAATTTCTACTATGCGACAGGCACTGTGCTAAATGTTTCACAAACATACTCCCATTTCATCCTCATAATTTACTTGGTAGGTAGGTGTTGTTATTACTATTTTACAGTTGAGGAAACTAAGGCAAAGAGAGGTTAATTGATTTGTTCAGGACTATGTAGCTAGTAAATATCTGAAAGTAAATTTGAGCTTAGCTCTTCCTATGTCTAGGTCCATGCAGCTGCTTCAAAATGCAGTGCTGCTGATAATATTTTTCAGTCAGTCTCTCTACAACTGAAGTTATGATCCAATGGTCCCTATATCCCCAGACATATAAGTCTCTTTCCCTTTGAGAACTAAGTTACTGCTGAATAGAAATCCCAATTAGTTAAAGAGAATTGCTAGGATCAGTAGATGTGTTAAGCAGTTTAGGAACTGTTTCATCTGTTGTGTATTTTGACACAAGATTGGACATTTTTTAATATGATCCACAGAAATAGGCAATGCATAGGATTACCACTCATGACATTCAAATGGTGCCTTTTCCTGGCAGTCAGTCCTAGCCCACTGGCTGGCCAGCACTTGCTTTTATTTCTAAGCTATAAGGAGTCTTTCCCGGTATTCTCTCTATTAATCCCTTCCAAGGACAGATTCTATCAAGAAGTGACATTTGAATTGTGACTCTAAAACCCAAAGGTCTCCAGATGACTACTTATCATGCTGGCTAATTTTCATATAATTCTTATGCAGCACCATATTTCACCTTAATTAATAATCACATTTTCCATTATGTACTCATTAAATTGAGGAGAAATCTGATGGTATATTACATATACCATACCATACTCATTTTGCTCTGCAGCATTCATCTTACATGAGACTGTTAAACAACTGAAAAGTTATCATTGTTGAGAGGTCCAGTACTTACCAAATTAAAGGTGGTGAAGCTAGAATATGTTGAGAGAATGAAGTAGTCACTGATGATAGCTGTTCAATTAATCTCTGAGGAATGCCAATGTATTTGTTAGAAGGGGAGCAGAAAGTCTGGAAAAAACTGACCTGATGAACATTGGTGTGGAACCTTCTTATGTGGGTACTCAGGTTCCTTCTAAAGATTCTGTTCTATTTGGCTTGTTAAACTTAATTTCCTCATTTCAAAATGGGGTATGGAGCCATTTGTTCTCTTTAACTTTAAAGCTTTGCTCTTTTTAACTTTAAAGTTCTCTGGAAATGTGAGCAGGTTTTATTGTTATTACAACTTCTTTCTCATCTTTGGGTATGAAGTTTAAACAGAAACATTCTTGGGGAAAGTTACTATCCTGAATTATCTGCTGAATTTTAACTTTTGGTAGAATAACATACAGGTGGATAAAATGATCAATTTTGGGGGGTATTTGAATGAAAGTGCTGGAATCATCTTTGATAGGTTTATTGAAAGCAAATTTTTGTTGTTTTGAGGAAGCAAAATTGTACAGTGGATAGAGTATTGGGTCTGGAACTAGGAGGATCTGAGCTCATATCCTACCTTAGACACTTACTTTAGCTGTGTGACCTGGCGTAAGTTACTTAACCTTTGTCTACTAAAGCTTCCTTCACTGTAAAATGGGGATAATAATAGCACATATTTTCCAGGGTTGTTTTGAGAATCAAATGACATAATATTTGGAAAATTCTTAGATTAGTCCCTGACACATAATAGAAATTTAGCAAATACTGATTTTCTTCTTTGTTGTTATAATTATTAGTGAATTGCTACAAATTGCTCATATTCAGTAGAACATGGCAGGTCACAGGGATTCAGGACTGAGATGAAGGATAAGCTGGGTGTACATGGTTAAATGCCATAGTATCAGGAATATCTCACATCAAAGAAATGAGTGAGAAGAAAGAAGATATGCATAAATATTGTCTATCTAGAGGGTAGGAGATGGAGCCAAGATGTTAGAGTACAAACTGAGACCCTAGTGAACTATCTGAACATTTGTATCCAAACAAATTTAAAATGCTCAAGTAGAATTTTGGAGGGGAATGCATGAAATAAAGAAATCTCTGGCCCATAATTCTGAGCTGAAAACTGACTTTATTAAAGTGTAAATAGAGTCAGTGATCCTATCACACCAAATTTGTAATGAAAAACATTCTATGGATTTTCACAGTTGCTTTTATAGGCTTTTGGTAATTGATACAAATCAGTGATTAACAAAACTTATATACTCAAAGTATGCTAGCTATAGTTAATAAATTCTAGTACAAGGTTCAAGCACTTTATTAAACCTGACACTACCATGTTTAGACAATATTTTAGGAAAAGATTTATTGATATCATAACATATAACTCTGAACAAGAAACTTAAAGTACAATGCTAAACAATAGAGGTAATAATGAGCATTCTTGCTTTACTCCCGATCTTATTGGGAAGGCTTCTAATTTATCCCCATTGAAGATGATACTTGCTGATGGTTTTAAATATGTACTGTTTATTATTTTTAGGAAAGGCCCATCTATTCTTATACTTGCTGGTGTTTTCAATAGGAATGACTTGTATTTTGTCAAAGGCTTTTTCTGTCTCATGTGATTTCTGTTGGTTGGATAGTTGATATGGTCAATTATATGGATGTTTTTTCTAATATTAAACCATCCTTGCATTTCTGATATAAATCCCACTTGATGATAGTGAATAATCCTCATGATAACTTGCTGGAGTCTGCATGCTGGTATTCTATTTAAGATTTTGCATCTATGTTTACAAAGGAGATTGGTCTGTAGTTTTCTTTCTCTGTCCTTAATCTGCCTGACTTTGGAATCAGTACAATTTTGTACCATAAAAAGATTTTGATAAAACTCATTTAATTATTCTGTCAAATAATTTGCATAGAATTGGGTTTAGTTATTCTTTAAATATTTGATAGAATTCCCATGTGAATCTATCTAGCCTTGGGGATTTTTTTTCTTAGGAAGTTCTTTGATGTCTTGCTCAATAGCTTTTTCTGAGATGGGATTGTTTAAATATTCTATTTCCTCTTTTGTTAATCTCAGCAATTTATATTTTTGTAAATATTGATCCATTTCACCTAGACTGTCATATTAATTGCCATAAAATTTGCCAAAATAGTTCTTAATAATGACCTTAATTTCCTCTTCATTAGAGATGAGATCACCAGTTTCATCTTTGATACTTTTAATTTGATTCTCTTCTTTTTTAATTAAATTAACTATTACTTTATCTATTTTATTTGTTTTTTCAAAGCACAAACTCTTAGTCTTATTTGTTAGTTCAATAGTTTTTTACTTTCAATTTTATTAAATTCTCCTTTAAATTTTATCATATCCAATTTAGTTTTAATCTGGGGATTTTTAATTTCTTCTCTTTCTAGTTTTCTAAGCTGCAAGTCCAATTAATAGACCTCCTCCCTGTCTGATTTGTTGACATATGCATTTAGGGGTATAAATTTTCCCCTGAGTAATGCTTTAGCTGCACCCCATAGATTTTGATGAGTTGTTTCCTTATTGTCATATTCTTCAATGAGAACAGGAATTGATTATTTTATTTGTTTTTTAACCCAGAAGTTTTGAAGAATTAAATGAGTTTCCAATTAACTTTAAATCTGCCTTTCACAAGCTCTTATTGATTATGTTTTTTTTTTTTTGTATTATGGCCTGAAAAATTGCATTTATTATTTCTTTTTTTAAACATTATTTTATTTGGTCATTTCCAAACATTATTCATTGTAAACAAAGATCATTTTCTTTTCCTCCCCCCCTCCCACCACCTCTCCCATAGCCGACTCATGATTCCATTGGGTATCACATGTGTCCTTGATTCGAACCCATTTCCTTGTTGTTGGTATTTGCAATAGAGTGTTTATTTAGAGTCTCTCCACAGTCATATCCTCTCCACCCCTGTAGTCAAGCAGTTGCTTTTCCTTGGTGTTTTTACTCCCACAGTTTATCCTCTGCTTGTGGAAAGTGTTTTTTAGATCCCTGCAGATTGTTCAGGGACACTGCATTGACCCTAATGGAAAAGCACATTACCTTCGATTGTACCACAGTGTATCAGTCTCTGAGTACAATGTTTTCCTGGTTCTGCTCCTCTCACTCTGCATCAGTTCCTGGAAGTTGTTACAGGCTCCATAGAATTCCTCCACTTTATTATTCCTTTTAGCAAAATAGTATTCCATCACCAACACATACCATAATTTGTTCATCCATTTCCCATTTGAAGGGCATCCCCTCATTTCCCAATTTTTGGCCACCACAAAGAGTGCAGCTATGAATATTCTAGTACTAGTCTTTTTCCTTATTATCTCTTTGGGGTACAAACACAGGAGTGCTATGGCTGGATCAAAGGGCAGACAGTCTTTTATCACCCTTTGGGCATAGTTCCAAGTTGCCCTCCAGAATGGTTGGATCAATTCACAACTCCACCAGCAAGGAATTAATGTCTCTACTTTGCCACATCCCCTCCAGCATTCATTACTTTCCTTTGCTGTCATGTTAGCCAATCAACTAGGTGTGAGGTGGTACCTCAGAGTTCTTTTGATTTGCATTTCTCTGATTATCAGAGATGTAGAGCACTTTTTCATGTGCTTATTAATAGTTTTGATTTCTTTATCTGAGAACTGCCTGTTCATGTCCCTTGCCCATTTATCAATTGGAGAATGACTTGATTTTTTATACAATTGATTTAGCTCTTTGTAAATTTGAGTAATTAAACCTTTGTCAGAGGTTTTTATGAAGATTGCTTCCCAATTTGTTGCTTTCCTTCTGATTTTAGTTACATTGGTTTTGTTTGTACAAAACCTTTTTAATTTGATTTATTCCAAATTATTTATTTTGCATTTTGTGCCTCTTTCTAAGTCTTGCTTGGTTTTAAAATCTTTCCCTTCCCAAAGGTCTTACATGTATAGTATTCTGTGGTCACCTAATTTTCTTATAGTTTCATTCTTTATGTTCAAGTCATTCATCCGTTTGAATTTATCTTGGTGTAGGGTGTGAGGTGTTGATCTCAACCTAATCTTTCCCAAACTGTCCTCCAATTTTCCCAGCAGGTTTATGAAATAGTGGATTTTTGTCCCAAAAGCTAGAATATTTGGGTTCATCGTATACTGTCTTGCTGAGGTCTCTTGTCCCCAGTCTATTCCACTGATCTTCCTTTCTGTCTCTTAGCCAGTACAAACTTGTTTTGATGATCGCTGATTTATAATATAGTCTGAGATTTGGGACTGCAAGGCCCCCTTCCTTTGTATTTTTTTTTCATTATTTCCCTGGATATCTTTGATCCTTTGTTCTTCCAAATGAACTTTGTTATGGTTTTTCCTAATCAGTAAAGAAATTTTATGGAAGTTCAATGGGTATGGCACTAAATAGATAAATGAGTTTGGGTAGGATGGTCATTTTTATTATATTGGCTCATCCTATCGATGAGCAGTTAATGTTTTTCCAATTGTTCAGGTCTAGTTTTAGTTGTGTGGAGAGTGTTTTTTAGTTGTGTTCATATACTTCCTGTGTTTGTCTCGGGACATAGATTCCCAAGTCTTTTATTTTGTCTAAGGTGATTTTGAATGGGATTTCTCTTTCTAATTCTTGCTGCTGAGCTATGTTGGAAATATATAGAAATGGGGATGACTTATGTGGGTTTATTTTGTATCCTGCAACTTTGCTAAAGTTGTTGATTATTTTGATTAGCTTTTTGGTTGAATCTCTAGGATTCTTTAAGTAGACCATCATGTCATCCACAAAGAGTGATAACTTGGTCTACTCCTTGCCTATTTTAATGCCTTCAACTTGTTTTCTTTGCTAATTACTACTCCTAGTGTTTCTAGTACAATGTCAAATAATAGAGGTAATAATAGGCATCCTTGTTTCACTCCTGATCTTATTGAGAATGTATCTAGTTTATCCCCATTGCAGATGATATTAGTTGATGGTCTTAGATATATACTCTTTATTATTTTTAGGAATGACCCTTCTATTCCTATGCTTTCTAGTGTTTTTAATAAGAATGGGTGTTGTATTTTATGAAAGACTTTTTCTGCGTCTATTGAAATAATCATGTGATTTTTGTTGGTTTGCTTGTTGATGTGGTCAATTATGTGGATGTTTTTCCTAATATTGAACCAGCCCTGCATCCCTGGTATAAATCCTACTTGATCATGGTGAATGACTCTTCTGATCACTTGCTAGAGTCTCTTTGCTAGTATCCTATTTAAGATTTTTGCATTTATATTCATTAGGGAGATTGGTCTATAATTTACTTTCTCTGTTTTTGACCTGCCTGGGTTTGGAATCAGTACCATGTTTGTGTCATAAAAGGAATTTGGTAGAACTCCCTCTTTGCTTATTATGTCAAATAGTTTGTATAATATTGGGGTTAGCTGTTCTTTGAATGTTTGATAGAATTCACTGGTGAATCCATCAGGCCCTGGGGATTTTTTCTTAGGGAGTTCTTTGATGGCCTGTTGGATTTAATTTTCTGATATAGGATTATTTAAGAAATGTATATTTTCTTCTGTTATTCTAGGTAATTTATATTTTGTACATATTCATCCATATCACCTAGGTTGGTATATTTATTGCCATATAATTGGGCAAAGTAGTTTTTAATGATTGCCTTAATTTCCTCTTCATTGGAGGTGAGGTCCCCCTTTTCATCCTTGTAGCTGTTAATTTGCCTTTCTTCTTTCCTTTTTTTAAATTAGATTGACCAGTACTTTGTCTATTTTGTCTGTTTTTTCAATGTACCAGCTTCTAGTCTTGTTTATTTGTTCAAGAGTTCTATCATTTTCGATTTTATTAATTTCTCCCTTAATTTTTAGGATCTCTAGTTTGGTTTTCTTCTGGGGGTTTTTAATTTGTTTTTTCTCAAGTTTTTTGATTTGCATTTCCAATTCATTGATCTCTGCCCTCCCTAATTTGTTAATATATGTACTCAGGGATATGAATTTACATCTAAGTACTGCTTTGGCTGCATCTCATAAGGTTTGAAAGGATGTCTCACCATTGTCATTTTCCTCAATGAAATTATTAATTGTTTCTATGATTTCTTCTCTAACTATCCAATTTTGGAGTGTCATATTATTTAATTTCCAATTAATTTTTGATTTGGATCTCCATGTACCCTTTCAGATCAATATTTTTATTGCTTTATGATCGGAAAAGGTTGCATTTATTATTTCTGTTTTTCTTCATTTGAGTGCCATATTTCTGTGTATGACTGTGACCTAGTGTATGGTCAATCTTTTTGAATGTGCTATGTGATGCTGAGAAGAAGGTGTATTCCTTTTTGTCCCCATTTATTTTTCTCCGTATGTCTATTAACTCTAATTTTTCTAAGATTTCATTCACCTCTTTTACCTCTTTCTTGTTTATTTTTTTGGTTTGATTTATCTAAATTTGATAGTGGTTGGTTCAAGTCTCCCACTAATATGGTTTTACTGTCTATTCCTCCTTCAACTCTTCTAGTTTCTCCATTAGAAATTTGGATGCTATCCCATTTGGTGCATACATGTTGACTAGTGATATTTCCTCATTGTCTATACTCCCTTTTAACAGAATATATTTACCTTCCCAATCCCTTGTAATCAGGTATATTTTTGGTTTGGCTTTGTCAGATATCATGATTGCAACTCCTGCCTTCTTTCTATCAGTTGAGGCCCAAAAGGTCTTACTCCAACCTTTAATTCTAACCTTGTGAGTATCAACCTTCCTCATATGTGTTTCTTGAAGACAACATATGGTAGGGTTTTGGGTTCTAATCCAATCTGCTATTTGTCTACTTTTTATGGGTGAGTTCATCCCATTCACGTGAAACAGCCCCTCTGTTTAGCGAGGCCACCCTTGTGCTCTGTGCAGGATTCTCCCATGAAACTGCCCTTAGAGGTAATTTCCTAGCAGTCTTTAGATCCGAAGGACCCTGGTGTGCCCCCCTCCCCCCAGACAGAGATGCTCCTCACTCACTCGCTGTCCCAGTGAGTGCTCTGATATCTTACTCTGGTTTGGTGGGGTTGGGGGGAGGGGGAAAGGGCAGCTCAGTTCATGTTTTTATGCAAGCTTTTCCTCCTTCTTATAGTGTGGAAATGTTCAAACCCCATGTACCTTCATGTCTGTGGGGTACTAGAGAGTCTCTCCATTCTTCCAAAGGTGATTTTTATGCTCTTTTGAGGTAGTCTATTTCATTCGGTGCCAGGGAGAGGAAGCGATTTGCGTCTAGATTGCAGCCATGTTTACCTGGAAGCATTTATTATTTCTGCTTTCTTACATTTATTTGTAATGTTTTTATGCCCTGTTATATGATCAATCTTTGCATATGTGCCATTTGCTGCTGAAAAGAAGGTATATTCCTTTTTATCCCTTTTTATTTTCCTCCAGATATCTATTATCTCTAATTTTTCTAACATTTCATTCATTTCATTTACATCATATATGTTTTTTGGTTTGATTTATCTAGTTTTGATTATTAGAAGGTTGAGGTCCCCCACTAGTATAGTTTTACTATGTATTTCCTCCTTATGCTCCTTTAGTTTCTCCTTTAGAAAACTGAATTCTGTACCATTTAGTGCATAAATGTTGAATACTGATATTTCTTCATTAGTTATGCTACCTTTCATCAAGATATAATTGCCTTCCTTATCTTTTTAATCAGATCTGTTTTTGCTTTAGCTTTGTCTGAGGTCATAATTGCTACTCTTTGTAGCCTTTTTTTGTCTCAGTTGCAGCCCAATAAATTCTGCTCTATCCTCTTACCTTTACCCTGGGTTGGTCTACCTGTCTCAAGTCTGCATCTTGTAGACAGCATATGATAGGTTTATGATTTTTAATCCATTCTGCTATCTACTTCCTTTTTGTTGATGAGTTTATCTTATTCACATTCACAGTTATGATTACTGTCTCTGTATTCTCCTCCATTTCAACTTCCTCCTTTGATTCTGCCTTTTTTCCTATCCCTCTTTCCTTCCCCTCCAACTTTTTGTTTTTAGTCAGTGTCCCCATTTTCCCTCCCTAATGTCACTCCCCTTCCAAACTCTCCCATCTTATTTCTTCCCATTTTACTATAGTGCTTTTTAAATTACACCCCCCAACTTACTAGAAATGCTAGAAGAAATTGAAAGTATTAAAGTAGGCAATGAGGAAACTAAATTATCATTCTTTGCAGATGATGTGATGGTCTACTTAAAGAATCCTAGAGAATCAACTAAAAAGCTAGTGGAAATACTTAACAACTTTAGCAAAATGGCAGGATACAAAATAAACCAATATAAGTCATGATCATTTCTATATATTCCCAATACAACTGAGCAGCAAGAGTTAGAAAGTGTAAGGATTGAGAACAGTCCCTAATAGGATCCTGCAGTCTGATGAATGGACTAGCCTGGAGGTAGTGAAGAGTCAGGTGAGGATTCTGGGAAAAGTAACTGAGAGCTTAGAGGATTCTAAGCAACTAACTATACTTCCAACCTTGAAGGAAACCTGA
The DNA here is from genome assembly GCF_027887165.1 of Monodelphis domestica. Lineage (NCBI taxonomy): Eukaryota > Metazoa > Chordata > Mammalia > Didelphimorphia > Didelphidae > Monodelphis > Monodelphis domestica. Next base: position 345,827,800 of record NC_077227.1, on the reverse strand, counting down.
CAGGAGCATCTTTCTGAGGGTCAGAGAGGATATCTGAAGCCTTAGGAGGGAGAAAGAACCTGATTTCCTTCTTGTTGTGTACCTGTCTCCAACTAGAAATCCTTCACAACCTCCTTTGACTTGACTGCAGTTATTCAAGACTGAGAGGGAGTCAGTTGTACTCTGTGGTCAGATACATTTTCCCCTCTTCCTTTTGGGTCTCCCCTTTCTGCTTTTCCTTGGATACATTTATAGAGATATTATTTTAAGTTTGTGTAGTGTAAGAGAAATAAGAAACAGGGCTTTTGGAAAAACTCAAGACACAAAGCCTCTAGCCAGGGACCATTGAAAACCAACTCCTAGAAAATATAGTTGTTAGGGAATTCCTATCCCACCATCCTATTGCCTTATCCCTCTAACCCCTTTGTTCCCCATCTCTTTAAATAAATTTCAGTTTATGTCAGTTTGAATTTGGTTGGGGTTTTCAAGAGAAGATAGAGATTGAGTGAATAGTGAACAAGACCAAAGTAGGTCTTGTTTCATCTATGACAAGCAAAGATCCAGCTTGTCACTGAGCTTTATAGAGAAGGTGTCATTAATAAAAGCCTTTGCCCTTGAAAGAACTGTCTGGGATACAACATCTTTCCCAGTAGTTACTCCCACATTCAAGATTCAAGGATATAGTTTGTGGTGTATTCTTGGGAAGAGAGGTAGACAGATACCTCCCATCTTTCTCTCTGAGTAATCCAAAGCTCCAAGGTCAGTCAACATTGAGGAATGAGAGTCACAGTTGTCTTTCCTCATATCCCTTTCATTCTCATCTCCCCTTAACCTCTCACTGGAGTAACACATTCATCCAGTGGGTAATTACCTGTTCTCACCTCTTCATCAGTAAGAGAGCAGTCTCAGTCTCCATTTTCCTCCTCTTTTACAAAAGAGAAATTCCATTTAAAATCACCTTATACAATATAAAATATTTAGGTATCTATTTTCCAAGATAAACAAAGGAATCACATGAACACAACTAAAAAACACTTTCCACCCAATTAAAACTAAGTCTAAATAATTGGCAAAACATTAATTGCTCATGGTTAGGATGAGCTAATTCAATAAAAATCACAATCCTACCCAAATTAATTGGCTTATTCAGTGCCATACCTATCAAAATACCAAGGAACTTTTTTATTAAATTAAAAAAATTATAACAAAGTTCATTTGGAAGAACAAAAGATCAAGAATATCAAGGGAAATAATGAAAAAAATGTGAAGGATGGGGTCCTAGCAGTACCAGATCACAAACTAGACTACAAAGCAGTAGTCATCAAAACAATATGGTACTGGCTAAGAGAGAGAAGGGTGGATCAATGTTATAGACTAGGGGTAAATGACCTTAGCAAGCTAGTGTTCAAAAAAAAACCAAAGATCTCAGCTTCTGGGACAAGAACTCACTATTTGACAAAAACTGATGGGAAAATTGGAAAACAGTATGGTAGAGATTAGGTTTAGATAAACATCTCACATCCCATACCAAGAATAAGTTCTTTAAATATAAATAAGGAAATTATAACTAAATTATGTGATACCTGTCAGATCTCTGCAAAAGGAAAGAATTTAAGATTTAGCAAAAGATAAAGAATATTAGAAAATGTAAAATGAATAATTTTGATTACATTAAATTAGAAAGGTTTTGTACAAACAAAACCAATGCAACCAAAATTAGAAGGGAAACATCAAATTGGGGGAAAATATAACAAAAACTCTGACAAAGTTCTAATTTCTTAAATTTATAAGGAGCTAAATCAATTGTATAAAAAATCAAGCCATTCCCCAATTGATAAATGGGTAAGGGACATGAATAGGCAGTTTTCAAATAAAGAAATCAAAACTATCAATAATTACATGAACAAGTGTTCTAAATCTCTCATAATTAAAGGAATACAAATCAAAACAACTCTGAGGTACCACCTCACACCTAGCAGATTGGCCAGTACCAGGACACTAATGTATTTCTGGTGGAATTTTGAATTGATCCAACTATTCTGGAAGGCAATTTGGAACTATGCCCAAAAGGCTTTAAAAAATTACCTACCCTTTGATCCAGGCATACCATTTCTGGGTTTTTTACTAAAAGAGATAATGGGGAAAAATACGTTTACAAAAATATTCAGAGCTAGGCTCTTTATGATGACAAAAAACTGAAAAATGAGGGTGTGCCACAATCAAAGGTAATGGACTTCTCCACTACCAGCAATGCAATGATCCAGGACAATTTTGAGGGACTTAATGAGAAAGAATGCTATCCACATCCAAAGAAAGAACCATGGGAGTAGAAACACAGAAGATAAAATTTCATATGGTTTGATGGGGATATGATTGTGGTTGTTGACTTTAAATGATCATTCTATTGCAAATATTAGTAATATGGAAATATGTTCTGAAAAATGATACATGTAAAACCCAGTGTAATTGCTTGTTGGCTCTGGGAGGGGTGAGGAGGACAGGAGGGAAAGAACATAAATCATGTAATCATTGAAAAATATTCTAAATCAGTTAATTAAATAAAAAATTTAAAAAGAAGAAACTTAAAGACACATAAAATTGTTTCTTTGAGCCATAAAACCTGAGGACCCTATTATTGACATCTATTCCTTCCTTCCTTTCTCCCTTCTTTCCTCCTTTTCTCCCTTCTTTCCTCCTTTTCTTCCTTCCTTCCTTCCTTCCTTCCTTCCTTCCTTCCTTCCTTCCTTCCTTCCTTCCTTCCTTCCTTCCTTCCTTCCTTCCTTCCTTCCTTCCTCCTTTCTAGTCTATAGACTACCCTGCTTCAACTTTCTTCTGGAGCTTTCTTATGTTTCCATTTTTCACTTGTTATTTTTTCACAAGACAGGGTCTTTGATTTCATACCTCTCTTCTCACTCATGTCTTCCTGATGGGTCAGGTGATTTTGGAATTTTACCCAAGTCCTGCCTTGTAATACAGGAAATGTGGATATAGCTTATGAAAGCTCATGCTGATACTGTCAGTCTCCTTACCATAACCTTGTATTGGACTACCTTTCCCTTCAAAATGTGAAAATGCCTGAGGTGTTAGCCTACCGACCAAAATTTTGTGTAACAACTCTTTAGTCTATAGTTGTTATCTTGTTTGGACTCGTTTCACAAAACCAGAAAGGAATTAGGAAGCTACCCTCTCAGGTATTTCTCAAATTCTCAGCCTACATCCCTGGAAGTGGGGAACCATAAATTAGTGTGGAGGCCACTAGCTTTCATTGTAGGAATGATTTCATAGGCTCATAGGTGCCAAAAATAGTGCATGGTAGTATCAACAACACAAGTCACTCTTTTATCCAATTAATATTTATTGGCCTCCCCCAATGTACTAACAAAAGATTTGCCATTTCAGCACAACAGAAGTTTCTGGCCTTCTCAGCTAAATAGATGAAGATTACTGAGGTGGAAATGCATGTAAGTCTCATGTCATATCAAGTTGGATTCTAGTTCAATGGGAATTTTAATTTCAGAGTCTAAGTGAACTTCCTAAGCTTCATCTCCAAAGAATTTATCCTTCTTTCCCAGTTTGTATGTCATGTCACCAAGAGAGGTTTTTGGAATGAATCCCATGGGTCTTAATTTCAATTCATTTACACTGTTTGAGAAGTACACTGTATTTCATGTTAAATAGAGTTGTTACCACTCATTTGAGCTCCTTGAAAGAAAGACACAGCCTAAATACAAAGCAGTCACTGGGAGTGAAATTTGAATTTTAATGCATTGCTTTATCCTCCTAGTACAGATACTCTGGAGAGCACAATAGTCTCAGACATTAACTGGTATTGACGTTTGGGTTTCAGGTGGGCACAGAACTGAGCAAAGGTGTTTATAATCTAGTTGTAATTTTATGGGCTAGCTCATTATCATGCCAAGTATGTGGAGGCAGCTAAGTTAGATCACTCAAGAGTCCTGCTAAGAGATCCTGTTAATATTTTTTTTTCTGATTATATGCCACTTTTTCTACTAGCCCTGTGCTCTAGTCAATCAATCACGAGTTAAGTACCACTTACTTACATAGAACTATATTAAGAACTATGTGGGGATAAAGTAAAAATATATGAGATGTTACTTGTGAGGAAAGTTAGCAATCTAAGTTTTATGGCATAGTAGAACTTAAGAGGCAAGAAACCCTTGGTTCAAATCCTCCTTCAGTGAATTCCTAGCTCACTGTCTATGGGAAGATCACATAACCCCTCTCAACTTTCATTTTTTTTTCATTTATGTCATCGGGTTGTTGTGAGGGTCAAATGAAATAATGTATTAAAAATGATAACAAAGTGTTAAAAAGTGCTATATGAATGCTATCTGCAAGACCTCTAGATGTCTCATCTAGATAGAGTTCCAGGGTGGAGTTAGGAAAACCTGAGTTCAAATCCAGATTCAGACACTTATTAGCTGTATGACCTATGACAACTCTTCACCCTCACTGTACCCTATTTGCCTCAGTTTCCTCATCTGTAAAATGAGGTAGAGAAGGAAGCAACAAACCATAAGAAAATCTCAAATAAGGTCATGAAGACTCAGACATAACTGAAATGCCTGAACTATGACATAAATGCTATTCTTAGTAAAATGAACATACATTAAATAATAGAAAACAATAAAAATGCCATTTGGGAGAGCAAGGGGAGAGATGTGTGCAGAATTTTTATTTCCATTCTACAGGGAACTTCTAATGTTGAATCTTTTTCTAACAGCACATCATTAGCTCCTCTATAACATAATCTATGAGAATTGAATAAAGTCACTGAAGGATTAAAATACTTTCTCATGGTCATACAGTTAGTATGTGTCAGAGGCAGCAGGACTAAATACAAGCTTTTATGATCCCTCTCTCCTCTAACCATGCTTCCTCTCAATAATAAAAAAAAGTTAAAGTCAACCATAACAATAGACATTTACACAATGCTTTACTTTTTTCAAAATGATTTTCCTAATTTTATTTTATCTCAATCAATGATAGAATATAATTTATAAGTAACAAATAATATAATATGGAACATTATGAACTGGAAGAATCATAGAAGGCCTGGAGTTGGCCTTGAAGGAAATATGGATGGGATTTCATAAGGAAAAGAGGATTTGTTTAGGTGAAAGGAACAAATTAGAAAATGAAAGGCAGTGTAGATGGACCTGGTCTGTCTATCTCATATTGAGAAGACCCTATTAATAATTTTTGCTAAGTAACAATTTACTCCTACCAAGATCATAACAGTGCAAAAGAAGTTTGGGTTGTGTTATAAATAAAACTTAATCTGGAGGCTTATTACCAGATTTATATGCATTTACTAGTAAAGAGAGAGAAAGAAATAGGTTTCAGACTTTCTAAATTTAGGTAAAAATCCAATTCTCTATTGCAGCTTGCAATCCAAACCATTGCTTGTTAGAGATGGCCCAGTGAGATAAGAGAAGAAAGAAAGAGCAAGCCTTGAGAGTCAGTTAGTTTAAGAGACTGGCCGTTAAGCCAAGAGAGTGCTCATATTTTCATACTGGCTTTTCAAACTCTCCACTACACCCAGTCCTGAATCATAGACCAATGGCTTTCGAATGTCTTGTGCCATTTTGCCAAGGATGCTGATGTTGGGGCACTTGGATGCTGGGACACTTGGTATGCACTAAGTTAGAAGTCTCCTAAATATTTACATTGCACAATCATTGGCTTTAGACTTGGAGAACCTGGTTTGAATCCAACTCTGTACCTTGTACCTATGTGTGCCTACTGGGCAAGTCAATTAGACTCTATTGACTATAATTTCTTTGTTTATAGATAAAATGAGAATATTGGACTACATGGTTGACCATGACAGTCTCTCCCTATGCTAAACCTATGATTCCATTATTGATTTCTTCCCTACCTAATAATCAATGACAGATGAAGTTTTAAGTAGTGGAAAAGTTTCTTTCCTAGTGGAAAGAAAAAGTCTGCGTCCCATTCCCCTACTCATCTTTTGCTAGAATAATAAAGTCCCCAAAAGGAAGCTGTGATAGTGACATAAATGACCAAGGAAGTGGCTTTTAGCTATTAGCCCATTATTATCTACCTTGTGCTAGAAGGACAGTATTCATATGGGAGAAAAGGATGGGAAATTGGCCTGTGTGTTTATAATACAATATTTCATTTTAAAAATTAGGGCAGTTAATGTTAATATATTTAAGAAGCAAGGATGTAATTTAATGTATTGTGAGCACAGTGTGGATCAATATATGTTCTAGTACAGGTATACTCAGATGAAGATCTCCAAAAAATTCAAAGGTGGATTTCATACTTCCAGACATGGATACCTGGAAGGTTTGGGGATATAGGGAGAGTGGGTCCTGGGGGTAGGTAGAGAGTGACAAACTCTAGGAGTGTATTAAACATCTACATCAAATAGGCTTTGATTTTAAATGCTAGTTTTCATTTCAGGTTCCAGGGGCAATGATGATAAGACCTTGGTGGTATGTTATCTGGTTGTCATTGATCTAGGTTGTTGTTGTTAATTCAGTCATTCAGTTATATTAGACTCTTTGTGACCCTATGACCATAGCTATCAATTGAGTTTTCTTGGAAAAGATACTGGAACGGTTTGCCATTTCCTTCCCCAATGGGTCCTTTTGTTGATAATCAGAAGTTAAAGATTTTGTCCAAGGCTACACAGCTAGGGAATGTCTGAGGTCAGATTTCAAATCAGGTGTCCCTATTCCAGGGTAGAACTCTATCCATTGAGCCATCTAGTTGACTCTTATTAATTTAGGACTCTAGTTCCATTTCTGCATAGGAAAATAGAGTGCCTGACTGCAGGGGCAGAGTATAAGAGTGAATGTGATTAAATCTGTATTGTTATTGGGAAGGATATGGGACAGATGCATAATGTTTTCTTTCCCTCTTGAACTCTTCCCCTTGTTAGATTAAATGCCATTGTACCCTACCCCTTTTTTCTCTAACTCCATGAATCTATTATTTGTGGTTGAATGTGATTGTCCTTAATTTCTTTTCTTATTCATCACCTCCATGTGAATTATACCCAATGGTGTACAAGAGTGGTACAGATATGTAATCTCTTTCACATGATGTTAGAATCAAAAAGTATGTTAGAGTTCATCAGGTTCAATTTTCAAAATCCCTCCTTTAGTTCTAAGATTATAGATACAGAAGATGAAGCTCATGGAACTAAAACAGCTTTCTAGTGATAATAGTTAGCATTTATACAACACTTTAAGGTTTTCAAAGTATTTACAAATATCATCTCATTTGTTGCTTACAACAAAACTGGGAGATAGGTGCTATTAAATTAAAATCTCCTTTTTCCCCCCAGGCGTTGAAACTGAGACCGAGAGCAGTTAAGTGATTTCTAAGGATATCAAAACTAGTAAGTGTTTGATACTTGATTTGAAGTCAGGTCTTCTCTACATCAGGTCCAGCATTCTCTCCATTGATTTATTTAGTTATCTGACTTGTACAAGGCCACAATTAAAGAGGTTGGAGTTAGGAGCTACTCTCAAGGCTTTTCACTATTACTTCATTGATTTTTTCAGGAATGCTCTTGGCTTCATAGTCATTATTTAACATTATATTTTTCAATTCTATTTCCAATTTACTGGATATATTTTTATATATTTGCATAATTTGTAATAAGCTAGAAAGTTCCCCAAAGTCTATGCTTTTGTCATTTCTCATTGATAAGATTAATAGCTAATGAATATCACTTTAAGATTCACAAAGGCATTTACCTACATTATCTCAGACATTGTACACACAACAGTCCTATATGGTAAATGCTATTATTAGTATCCCCATTTTATACATAAAGAAATGAGCCGGTAGCAGTCAAATGACCTGACTTGGGACATACAGTAAGTTTCTACAGCAGGATTTGAATCCTGCTTTCCCTGACTTTACCTCTATCCATTGGGCAGCTAGATGGCTCAGGGCCTGGCATGCTGGCCCTGGTGCCAGAAATACTCATCTTCCTGAGTTCAAATATGGCCTTAAATACTCACTGGTTATATGACTGTGGGCAAGCCACTTAATGCTGTTTGCCTCAGTTTAGTATCTGTAAAATGAAGTGTAGAAGGAAATGACAAACTACTGTAGTATCTTTTCCAAGAAAATCCCAAAAGGGGTCATAAAGAGTTGGACATGATTAGAAATGACTAACCAACAACTCTATCCATTATATCCTTTCTCTCATTGTTAACAGATTGATGGTAGTAAATATATATATATATATATATATATATATATATATATATATATATATATATATATATATGTATTTTATAGAGTGAAATTCAGTCTGTAACAATGCTCCATTAGACATTTGCTGAATGTTCCTCAGAATTGCTGGATGTCAAAGGAATCAGTCCTTTAATAGGCCAGACTGCTAGAATGCCACTGTCATTTACTTTCATTGCTATGTGATTCTAACTAATTAATTTAACTCACTTCCGCCATTAATTGACTGACTGAAATGGTCAAACATATTATGGTGCATGAATATGACATAAGAAAGAAAATAAGAAAGATTAATTCAAGTAAATTTGCTTCTATCCCACAAAAGATTTCACTCCTCTGGAAGGTTTGAGTATAACAAGAGTATACGTTCTTTGTACCCCAGTCTCCTTCTCTCTTGAACTATAGTTCTCTCTATGTATTGGACATTATAAAGTAGAACTGTTTAATAGATATTTCACACCCAACATGTCTAAAACAATTTCTGCTTTTAGTACCTAGGTTCCCTTATTTGTATTTTTCTTTTTTTGTGGAGGCCTCCACTATGCTTCTGTCACCCAGGTTTATAACCTCATCTTTCCCCTATTTCTTCCCCATTTATATCCAGTTGTCAAAGCTTGTCAGTTATATGTCCAAATATAGTGTCTCCAAAATCTTAGTGCTGTTTTAAGCTTTAATATCTTTCATATCTCACGTCTACCCCACTCTTTCCACTCACCCTGTCATTATCCTTTTTCAGATATTTGTCATGATTTACTGGGATTATAGCAATATCCTCCTAATTGATTTCCTTCCCTCCACTAACTTCCCTTTCTAATCTATCTTTTATTCTGGGGACAAATTCATGTTTCTTTAAAAGAGTTTTATTGAGACTTTAAAAATATTACTATAATTTTCTGTGATGCTTCATGCTTCAACATCAACCAGTATTCTGAATCCATGATTGATAACTGAATTGGTCTGAGTCTTGATGTCTTTTAGTGTTTTTAGTGAGATCTAAAGCTGGAAGGAAATTCAGAGGCCATTTAGTCCAATATATTTGTTTTAAGATGAAGGAACTAGGGTCCAGGGAAGATAAATGACTTGCTTGCTGTCACACAGGTAGAAATATCTTTTTTTTTCACATTATTGTTGTCATCATGCAAATTGTTGCGGTCCTGCTCACTTTGCTCTTTGTCAGTTTATACAAATCTTCCCAAGTGTATATGAATTTTTCATGTTTATCATTTCTTATGATGTTCCATTATATTAATACACCAAAATTTATTCAGGCATTCCACAATTGATGGATATCCACTCTTTTTTATCTCTTTACTACTACAAAATATTCTATGATGGATATTTTTGTATGAATGGAGCCTTTCTCTGTCTCTAGCCTCCTTTTTGCTTAGCAGTTCTATTTTTCTTTTTTAATCCTAGACTTATGATGTACTCAATGAAGGGTAGTCATGAGAACTAGATGAAAATGAACTTGGAAGATATTTAATAAAGTAAACGAAAATACAATAGAACATAAATGATATAATATTTGGGGGATTATTAAAATTTATTTTTCTCTAATTACATATAAAAGCAGTAACCAATGTTTTTCAAAGAATATTGAGTCTTGATTCTCTCCCTTCTCTCCTTCCCCCAACTTGCCACTCTGCTAAGGAATCTCATAAAGATTTTATATGTGCAATCATGTAAAAAAATCTGATATTAATGCTTCTGTGGAAGGAAACTCAAATAGAAAATAAAATGAGAAAATAAAAAAAAGTTTATTTTGGTTTATATTCAGACTCAGTTCTTTTTCTCTGGAAGTTGAAGGCATTTTTGTTTAATTATGAGTCCTATAAGATAGTTTCAGAATTTTCTGTTGCTGAGAATATCTGTTATTATAGTTGTTCATGGTTTAATATGCCTGCCACTGTAAAATGCTCTCCTGGTTCTGCTTATTTCACTCTGCTTCAATTTGTATGTCTTTTCAGCTTTTGGGGGGCTTCTCCTGTTAATTATTTCTTACAGCACAATGGTATTCCATTATAATACTATTCTATACTTTACTCTGTCATTCCCCAATTGATGGGTATCCCTTTTCCCCCCAAAATATTTGTCCTACTAAAAAGAGTTGGTTTAAATAGTTTTGTATATATAGGTCCTTAAAATTTTTGTTTTTAAATTTCTTAGGTATACAAACCTATTAATGGTATTACTTGGTCAAAGGGTATATATACTGTTTTAAAGCCCTTTAGGCAGAGGTCCAAATTACTCACCTGAATGACTAAATCAGTTTAAAACTCCCCCAACAATGAATTTGTGTCTCAATCACTGATAGCTGAAGATGACACAGGACAGAGACAGTTTCTTCAGATCTTCAGGCTACATAGCACCAAAACCAGTAACACAGGCAGCAATAAGGGACAGGGTGGATAGGGTCAAACCCTCAGGACTTGGCATCCATACCCTCCAGGTTCAAATTCAGAGAGAGACAGCCAACCTCCAATAGTCTCTGAGTTTACAACTCCTTTCCCCCCTCCCCCCAGCATTCCAGAATCTTTCCCTTTTGGTCTCATGCCACTATCACTTGCAAACTTATCTCTTCCTTTTAACACTACCAAAGCATTTCTCTTTCTCATGCCTTAATTTAATTTAATTTTTTATACAATCCCATCATATTCAACTTACATCTTTGCCCTCTTTCTATGTATATTTCTAATTGTCCTAATAATGACAAAGTCCTTTGGCATTACAAAAATTATCTCCCCATATAGGGATATACAGTTTAACCTTATTGAATGTCTTGATTCTCTTTCCTGCTTATCTTTTTATGATTCTCTTCAGTATTATACTTGAGAGTCAAATATTCCATTCAACTCTGGCCTTTGCATCAGGAATGTTTGAAAGTCTTCTATTTCATGTAATGCCCATTTTTTATCAGAAGGATTATGCTCACTTTTGCTGCATGAGTGATTTTTCTTTGAAATTCTAGTTCTTTTGTATTCTGGAATATAATATTATAGGCCCTCTGGTCTTTTGAAGTAGAAACTATTAAGTCTTGGATGATCCTGACTGCTGCTCCATGACTTGGGAATTTTTAGAATTTGGCTATATTTCTTGGAGTTATCCTTTTGGGATCTTTCAGGAAATGATAAGCAGATTCTTTCAATTTCTATTTTGTCTTCTGGTTATAGGATATTGGGGCAGTTTTCCTTGATAATTTCTTGAAGTATAATGTCGATGCTTTTATTTTAATCATGGCTTTCAGAGAGTGCAAAAGTTCCTAAATATACTCTCCTAAATTTATTTTCCTTGTCAGTTGTTTTTTTTTTCAATGAGATATTTCACATTTTCTCCAATTTTCTAATTCTTTTTATTTTGATAGTTTCTTTTTTACTTGTAATTTTTATTTTATTTTAAAAAATATTTTTCCATTTTTTACATGATTCATTTTCTTTTCCTCCCTTCTAGTTCTATGCTTTCTAGTGTTTTTAATAGGAATAGGTTTTGTATTTTATCAAAGGCTTTTTCTGCGTCTATTGAGATAATCATGTGATTTTTGTCAGTCTTCTTGTTAATATTATGTGGATGATTTTCCTAACATGGAACCATCCTTGCATTCCTGGTATGAATCCTACCAGGTCATAGTGAATAACCCTCGTGATCACTTCCTGTAGTCTTTTTGCTAGTATCCTATTTGAGATTTTTTCATCTATACTCATTAAGAAGATTGGTCTATAGTTTTATTTCTCTGTTTTTGACCTGTCTGACTTTGGAACCAGTATCATATTTGTGTCAGAAAAGGAATTTAGTAGAACACCTTCTTTGATTATTATGTCAAATAGTTTGTATAATATTGGAATTAACTTTTCTTTGAATGTTTGATAGAATGCATTTTTGAATCCATTTGAACCTGTGGATGTTTTCTTAGGGAGATCTTTGATGGATTGTTCAATTTTTTTTTTGATATGTAGTTGTTTAAGTAATCTATTTCTTCCTTTGTTAGTCTAGGTAATTTATATTTTTGTAAATATTCATCCACATCACCTATATTCCCATATTTATTACCATGGGCATAATAATTTTTAATGATTGTCTTAATTTCCTCTTCATTAGAGGTGAAGTCTCCCTTTCATCTTGCATACTATCAATTTGGTTTTCTTGTTTCCTTTTTAAAATTAGATTGACCAGTATTTTGTCTATTTAATTGTTTTTTCAAAGTACCAACTTCTAGGCTTATTCATTAAATCACTAGTTTTTTGAATTTCAGTTTTATTAATTTCTCCTTTGATTTTTAGCATCTCTAATTTAGTCTTCATCTGAGGATTTTTAATTTCACTTTCTAGTTTTTTTAATTTGCATGATCAATTCATTGACCTATGTCCTCTCTAATTTGTTAATATATGAACTCAAGGATATGAATTTCCCCCTGAGTACTGCTTTGGCTGCATGCCATAGATTTTGAAAAGATGCCTCATCATTGTCATTTTCCTCAATGAAATTATTAATTGTTTCTATGATTTGTTTTTTAACTATTCAATTTTGGAGAATCATAATATTTATTTTCTAATTAATTTTTTGATTTTGGTCTTCATGTGCCCTTACCTATTATTATTTTATTGCATAATGATCTGAAAAATTTGCATTCATTATTTCTGCTTTTTTGCACTTGTTTGCCATATTTTCATATGCTAGTACATGGTCATTCTTTGTGAATGTACAATGTGCTGCTGAAAAGAAGGTGTATTCCTTTTTGTCCCTATTCATTTTTATCTACTTGTCTATTAACTCTAATTTTTCTAAGATTTCATTGACATTTCTTACCTCTTTCTCATTTATTTTTTGTTTTATTCATCTAGATTTGATAATGGAAATTTCAGGTCTCCTAATTGTGTAGTTTTACTATCTATTTCCTCCTTCAACTCCACTAGTTTCTCCTTTAGAAATTTGAATGCTATACTATTTGGTGCATACATTTTAATTACTGGTATTTCCTCATTGTCTGTATTTCCTTTTATCAGGATGCAGTTGCCTTCCCTATCTCTTCTAATCAGATCTATTTTACTTTGGCTTTCTCAGTTATCATGCTTGAAATTCTTGCCTTCTTTTTCTCAGTTGAGGACCAATAGATTTTGCTCCAACCTTTAATCCTTACCTTGTGAGTGTCTACCTGCCTCATGTGTGTTGCTTGTATATAATATATGGTAGGATTTTACTTCTAATCCACTCTGCTATTTGCTTTTGTTTTATGGTGAGTTCCTCCCATTCCCATTCAAAGTTATGATTGCCACTTGTGTATTCTCCAACATTTTGATATCTTCTCCTAGTTCTGCCCTTTCTTCTTTTGCTATATCTTTTTAAAGAAATGCTTTGCTTTTAATCAGTCCCCTTAATCCCCACCTTTATTATACTTCCCTTTCTGCCTCCTCCCTTTTTGTTCCCTTCTTCTTGTTTTTTTAGTGTCCATTAAGTTCCCTCCCCCATCTCTTTCCCTTCCTTTTTGTTCTCCCTGTCCCACTCTCTCCCCTTGGTTTTTCCCTTCTCACTTTTCTTGTAAGATAAGATAGAATTAGAAACCCCGATGGATCTTGAGGGTCTTCTCTCTCAGAATTGATTTCACTGAGAGTAGGGTTTAAATATTACCTATTATCACTCTCTTCCTCTCCTTCTTATAATAGTATTCTTCCCCTCCCCTTCCCATATGCCTCTTTGTGTGATACAGATTATCCTATTTATCTTATCTTTTCAAGCTTCTCTTAGTGCCATCTTTTATTCCCCCATCCCTTTTTCTTTTTTGCATATTTCATCTTAGACCACTTATTACCTCAATCTCTACCTATGATTGATTCTTCTAATTACTATAATAATGATAACATTTTTGAGAGTTACAAATAACATTTTCCATATTTTAATATGTATAATTCAAACTTATTGATGTCCTAAAGGAAGAAAATTTAAATAAAAAACATTTTCCTTTACCCCTCTCTGTCTTATTTGCCGTTTCATGTTTCTCTTGATTTTTGTGTTTGCATATCAAACTTTCCACTTACTTCTGGTCTTTTCTTCACAAATACTTGGAAATCTTCTATTTTGTTGAATACCCTCACTTCCCACCTGGAAGTATACAGTCAGTTTTGATTATTAGGTGATCCTTGGTTGAAGACTCAATTTTTTTGCCTTTCAGAATATCATATTCCAAGCCTTGAATTCCTTTAGTGTGTGAGCTGCCAGATCTTATGTAATCCTGATTATTGCTCCTTAATATATGAATTGTCTCTTTGTTGGCTTCCTGTAAAATTTTTCCTTAGTTGGCAATTACAATGCAGGGGGTTGTCTTTTGAGGATTTACTGTAGAGGGTGTTCTATGAATTCTTTAAATGTCTATTTTGCCCTCTTGTTGCAGAACCTCAGGACAGTTTTCTGGGATAATTCTTTATAAGTATGATGTCAGGATTTCTGTTTATTTCTGGGTTTTCAGATAGACAAATGATTCTCAAATTGTTTCTTCTAGACTGGTTTTCATCTAACATCATGTCAGTGAAATATTTTTATGTTTTCTTCTATTTTGTCAGTCCTTCGACTTTGCTTTATTAATTCTTCCAGTTTTGAGGGATCACTGGCTTCCAATTGCCTTATTGTGGTCTTTAAATACTGGTTTTCTGATATAAACTTTTGATTTTTCTTTTTGGTTTAGTCTATCCTGTTTTTCATGGCTTCTAGCTGTTTAATTTTGGCCTCCAATTTGGAATTCCTGTCCTTTAAACCATTATTTTTTTTAAACTATTTTCCACTTTTCTTGCCAAAATTCTTTCAACTTTTCATAATCTTCAATTTAAATTCTTTAAGAGCTAGTGTCCAATTTCCATTTTTTGGAAGGTTTGGATGCATTTATTTGTATTTGCTATTTCCTCTGTAATCTGGGTTTTTCCTCCATAAAAAATATTGAGGGTCAGTGCCTTCTTCTTTTCTTCTTGTTGTTGGGAAGTTGTTTTTCCTGCACATTGTTTTCCATCATTATGCTGATTTTTCCTTCCATTTCCAATCAGAAGTCTGAGTGAGGAAGGCAGTTTTTCTGTGTATGGAGCTAAGGAGCTTGGTTTTTGCCTTAAACCACCTCTCAAATCTCTTCAGCTTCTACTGTTTGCTGCCCTTCTCTGAGCTATCCCCTCATGTGCCAAAGGTCTGTGCTATTCAGCCTGCTGGGGTCTCAGGTCTAACTACTCTCAGAGGTAGGTCTTAGTGGTCGTAGTCAGCTTCCAAGGACCTAGAAGTGTCCCTTAGTCACTCTAGAAGTGCCCCTTGCTTGCTTACTGATTCTAGAGCACTAACTGACTATAGGGCACTGGCTCTGTGTGTGTGTGGAGTGGGCAAAGAGTGATGAGTTTGTGTTTTGGTAGAAGGTATTTTACCCCTTTTTAGTGTGGAAATGTCCAAACTCCATGTATCATCAATGCTGCACCCTACTGTGGAGTCACTTTGTTCATATGAATTTGGGTTTTTGGCCTTTTGAGATATTCTATATTGCTATGTGGTGAAGACAGAAAGAATTCTGGGTCTACACTGCCACCATGTTTACTTGGAAGGCCCTCTCCTTTAATTTTTAGTATTTTCTTTTTTTTTTCTTTTAAAAATAAGTTTATTTATTTAATTAATTAAATAAGAAAGTTTTCCCATGGTTACATAATTCATGTTCTTCCCCTTCCCTTTTCCCACCCATTCCCATAGCCAACAAACAATTCCACTGGGTTTTACATGTGTCATTGATCAAGACCTATTTCCACATTATTAATATTTATTCTAGGGTGATTGTTTAATCTACATCCCCAGTCATATTACTGTCAAACCACATGATCAAGTAATTGCTTTTCTTCTGTGTTTCTACTCCCACAGTTCTTAGTAAAATGGTTTTATAAATGCTAGCTACTATTATTACTTTTTAATCCAGTCTAGACATTCTGCTGAGGGTTAAGTTTTCCCTCCAGGTGGATTCACTATGTATCTCAGGGATCCTTGAAAAAATTTCAGGATCCCAGTAGTGCAGGAATCAGAGGAAATATTTGTATTAACTTCCTTAAGTATAGGAAAACTCTTTTTTTTTCTTTCTCTCTCTTTTTTTTAAAACATTATTTTATTTGGTCATTTCTGAACATTATTCATTGGAGACAAAGATCATTTTCTTTTCCTCCCCCCTCAACTATCCCATAGCCAATGTGTGATTCCACTGGGTATCATATGTGTTTTTGATTCGAACCCATTTCCATGTTGTTGGTATTTGCATTAGAGTGTTCATTTAGAGTCTCTCCTCAGACATGTCCCCTCAACCCCTATAGTCAAGCAGTTGCTTTTCCTTGGTGTTTTGAATCCCACAGTTTGTCCTCTGATTGTGGATAGTGTTTTTTCTCCTAGATCCCTGCAGATTGTTCAGGGACATTGCACTGATACTAATGGAGAAGTCCATTGTGTTCAATTGTACCACAGTATATCAGTCTCTGTGTACAATGTTTTCCTGATTCTGCTCCTTTCTCTCTGCATCACTTCCTGGAGGTTGTTCCAGTCTCCATGGAATTCCTCTACTTTGTTATTCCTTTTAGCACAATAGTATTAAATCACCAACATATACCATAATTTGTTCAGCCATTCTCCAATTGGAGGGCATCCCCTCATTTTCCAATTTTTTGTCACCACAAAGAGTTCAGCTATGAATATTTTTGTACAAGTCTTTTTTGTTATTATCACTTAGGGGTACAAAACCAGCAGTGCTAAGGTTGGATCAAAGGGCAGAGAGTCTTTTATCACCTTTGGGCATAGTTCCAAATTGCCCTCGAGAATGGTTGAATCAGTTCACAAACCCACCAGCAGTGAATTGATGTCCCTACTTTGCCACATCCCCTCCAGCATTCATTACTTTCCATAGCTGTCATGTTAGCCAATCTGCTAGGTGTGAGGTGATACCTCAGAGTTGTTTTGATTTGCATATCTCTTATTATAAGAGATTTAGAACACCTTTTCATGTGTTCATTAATAGTTTTTATTTCTTTATCTGAAAACTGCCTATTCATGTCCCTTGCCCATTTATCAATTGGAGAATGGCTTGATTTTTTGTACAATTGATTTAACTCTTCGTAAATTTGAGTAATTAAACCTTTGTCTGAGGTTTTTATGAGGATTGTTTCCCATTTTGTTGCATCCCTTCTGATTTTAATTACAATGGTTTTGTTTCTACAAAAGCTTTTAATTTAATGTAGTAAAAATTATTTATTTTACATTTTGTGACTCTTTCTAACTCTTGCTTGGTTTTAAAATCTTTCCCTTCCCAAAGGTCTGACATGTATACTATTCTGTGTTTGCCTAATTCACTTATAGTTTCCTTCTGTATGTTCAAGTCATTCACCCATTTTGATTTTATCTTGGTGGAGGGTGTGAGGTGTTGATCTAAACCTAATCTTTTCCATAGTGTCCCCCAATATTCCCAGCAGTTTTTATGAAATAATGGGTTTTTGTCCCCAAAGCTGGGATATATGGGTTTGTCATATACTGTCTTGCTGAGGTCACTTGCCCCAAGTCTATTCCACTGATCTTCCTTTCTGTCTCTTGGCCAGTACCAAATTGTTTTGATGACCACTGCTTTATAATATAGTCTGAGATCTGGGACTGCAAGGCCCCCTTCCTTTGTATTATTTTCATTATTTCCCTGGATATCCATGACCCTTTGTTCTTCCAAATTATCTTTGTTATGGTTTTTTCTAAATCAGTAAAAATTTTTTTTGGAAGTTCAATTGGTATGGCACTAAATAGATAAATAAGTTTGGGTAGGATGGTCATTTTTATTATATTGGCTCATGCTACCCATGAGTAGTTAATGTTTTTCCAGTTGCTCAAGCCTAGTTTTAGTTGTGTGGAAATTGTTTTGTAGTTGTGTTCATATAGTTCCTGTGTTTGTCTCAGGACATAGATTCCTAGATATCTTTTTGTCTAAGGTGATTTTGAATGGGATTTCTCTTTCTAGTTTTTGCTGCTGAGCTGTGTTGGAAATATATAGAAATGCTGATGACTTATGCGTTTGTTTTTTTTTTTGTATCCTGCAACTTTGCTAATGTTGCTGATTATTTCAATTAGCTTTTTGGTTGAATCTGTAGGATTCTTTAAGTAGACCATCATGTCATCTGCAAAGAGTGATAACTTGGTCTCCTCCTTGCCTATTTTAATGCCTTCAATTTCTTTTTCTTCGCTAATTGCTACTACTAGTGTTTCTAGTACAAAGTCTAATAATAGAGGTGATAATGGGCATCCTTGTTTCACTCCTGAACTTATTGGGAATGCATCTAGTTTATCCCCATGGCAGATGATATTAACTGATGGTTTCAGATATATACTGTTTATTATTTTTAGGAATGGCCCTTTTATTCCTATGCTTTCTAGTGTTTTTAATAGGAATGGGTGTTGTATTTTATCAAAGGCTTTTTCTGCATCTATTGAAATAATCAAGTGATTTTTGTTGGTTGGTTTGCTTGTTATTTTCTAATTCTTTAGTCCTTTGACTTTGCTTTATTAATTCTTGCTCTTTTTTAAGACCATTGTCTTCCAGTTGCCTGATTCTGACCTTTAAAGACTGGTTTTCCTTTTCAGTTTGGTCTGATCTGTTTTTTGAGGCTTCAACCTGTTTCTGAATTTGTATATTTTGGTGTCTCAGATTGCTGAGTTTCTTTTGCATTGTTTCCCATTTTTCCTGCCAGAAGGCTTCCATCTTTTTATAATTTCTGATTTGAATTCTTCAAGAGTTTGTGGAGAATTTCCATTTTCTTTGGAAGGTTTTGGAGCATTTGTTTGTGTTTCCTCTTCTATCTCCTTTGAATTCTGTATTTTTGCTCTATAAAATGTGTCCAAAGTCATCCCCTTCTTCTTGCTTTTCTGGGTGTTTGGAGGCTTTTGCACTTCTGTACCGTTTGCCATCTGTATGGTTTTTCCTCCCCTTTCCAGTCAGAAATTTGAGTGAGGAGGGCTGGCTTTCATTGTATGCTTCTGATGATCAGAGGCTTTAGCCCCAGGCAAATTGTCTGTTCTCTGCAGCTGCGCTGTCTTCCTGGGGAAGCCCAGGATCTGCCTCCCCTGCCTGCCGGCATTTTGGGTGTTACTGCTCTCAGTTCCCTCCAGTTACTTCTCCGCTGTCTTACTTCAATGCTCCAAGCCTGGCACAGCACTCTCCGTAAGGTACCTCAGTGCCTTTTCTGGCCCTGAGGTTCCTGTCCTTTCAGAGGGCCCTGCACTCTAGGGGGGGAGGGGTCCTGGCCTCCTTGAGCTCTGAGGGTTTCTGATGGGATTAGGTTCAGCTGGCTTGGTCTGGATGTGCCCCAAAGCACAAACCTGCAGTGAGACTCTGATGGAAGGACAGAACCAGGGGGCTACAGGCTCCCTCAGTCTCTCTAAGGCTGTTTACCTGTCATCTGTATTGGATTCCCTGAGACTGGCCCAGGTTGCTTTCATGGTACATCCTTCAAAACAACACCTTTTGCTAGCCCTGAAGTTCCTGCTGCTGCTGCAGGCTCAGAGCTCTGGGTTGGGGGGGGGGATTGCTGGGACCTTCCTTCTGCCTTCCCCTTAGAACCAAGTGTTCTAGGATTCCAGCTTTTGGGGAGCATACCTTTTGATTTGAGTCCAGAAGTAGGGTTCCCCGGCTCTGTCCTGTTGTTAAGTTTGAATTTTAATCCCCTAGGAGCATTCAGTTTGTGATCGGTAAGGAAGGGTTTTCAGAGGTCTGAATTTTTGCTGCTTCTAAGCCACCATCTTGACTGGAGTCCAATTTTTAGTATTTTCAAATGAGTTGTTATCTTGGGATTTTAAATTTGTACTTTTTCTAATTTTTAATTCACAAGCCCAATTCACTGATCTCTTCCCTCTCTATTTTGTTGATAAAGGCACTCAGAGATATAAGTTTTCTTCTACATTCTACTTTGGCTATATCCTATCGATAAGATATGCTCTCTCCTCATTGTCATTCTCTTTAATGACATCTGTAATTGTTTCTATAATTTCTTCTTTGACACATCAATTTTAAAGTATTAGATTATTTAGTGTCCAATTAATTTTAAATTTACCTTTCCAGGTACCCTTCTTAAGTATACTTTTTATAGTATTATGATCTGAAAAAGTTGCATTTATTATTTCTGATTTTCCACATTTGTTTGCAATATTTCAATGCAGTAGTACACGGTCGGATTCTGCATATGCTTTATGTACTGCTAAGAAGAAGGTATGTTCTTTTCAATTTTTCCCTGTTCAATATATTTGCCTGTTCAATTTTCTCCAGATATCTATTAACTCTATTTTTTCTAACATTTCATTCACCATCCTTATTCTTTCTCATTTATTTTTTGGTTCAATTTATCTAATTCTGAAAGAGAAAGGTTGAGATCCCCCACTAGTATAGTCTTACTATTCATTTCCTCCTTTAGCTCCTTTTATATTTCCTTTAGAAATCTAGATGCTATACCATTTGCTGCATAAATGTTTAGTAATGATGTTACTTCACTGTTTATAGGACCCTTTAGGAAAATGTAATTTCCTTCCTTATCTCTTAATAACATCATTTTCTACTTTAGCTTTGTCTGGTATCATGATTGCTACTCCTTTTTTTAAACTTTAGATGATTCATAATAAATTGTTCTACAGCCTTTTACTTTGAATATGTGTATGTCACCCTGCCTCAAATGTTTTTCTTGTCAAAAACATAAAAGGATTCTGTTCTTTATTCCACTCTGCTATCAGCATCTGTTTTATGGGTGAGTTCATTCCATTCACATTCAGTTTTATGATTCCTAACTGTGTATTTCCCTCCATCATATTATCCCCTTATATCCTGCTATATTCTCTTTCAGTTCCTCCTCATCAGTATTTTAAATTTTTGTCACTCTCCCCATTTCCCCTGTCCCTCTAATTACCTGCCTCTTCCCTTGTCTTATTCCCCTTCTACTTCTCTGTAAGGTAAGCTGGAATTCTATAACCCACTGAGTAGGGTAAGATAGAATTCTATACCCAACTGTGTATACTTGTTTTTCCTTCTCTAAGACAGTTTATGATGAGAGTAACATTTAAATAGTGCCTATCATCATCCTTATCTTCCTTTCTCTATAATTATTTATCATGCCTCTCTATGTTATAAAATTTATTCCATTCTATCTCTCCCTTCCATTTTCTCTCACTGAAATCCTCTCTTTTAGCCCTTGATTGATTTTTATATGTATCATTCAGATACATACATATCATGTCATACATATTGTTCCACATCATCACCTTCACTTGCCTATCATATCATCATATGTTGTATATGTCATATCATCATGATCAGCTTATTTCACCTTCTTTCTGAGTAAATTCCTTCTATTTTGTCTACTACAAAGAGTAATTTTTGAGAATTACAGAAATACTGTTTCCATATAAATATATAAACATTTTAACCCTGAAGAGTCACTTAAATTTTCTCTTTTTAATTTACCTTTTTGGCCTTCATTTTTGTCTTTTGTTTGGACTTCATATTTCTTGTTTAAGTCTGGCTTATTCCTTAGTAATATTTGGAACACTTCTATCTCATTGAATGTCTATTCCCACCCACCCCCCCTGAAAAAATTTCCTTAGTTTTGCTGGATATGTGACTCTGGGATGTAAAACCAAATCTTTTATCTTCCTGAATATCATATTCCATGCCTTTTGATCCTTTAATGTAGAAGCTGCTAAGCCCTGTGTTATTCTGATTGTAGCTCTATGGTATTTGAATGGTTTCTTTATAGCTTTTTAAAGTATAACTCTTCCTTGGCTTGGTGACCCTGAAATTTAGCTATTACATTCCTGGAAGTTGTCATTTGAGGGTTTCTTTCAAAAGGTGATCTGTGAATTCTTTCAATTTCAATTTTATTTTCTTATTTCAGGACCTCTAGGCAGTTTTTTTTTATAATTTCTTATAATATGATGTCCAAAATTTTTTCTTGAACATGACTTTTAGGTAGTCCAATAATTCTCAAATTGTCTCTCCTTGATCTATTTTTAGGTTGTTTTTAAATAAGATATTTCATGTTTTCCTCTGATTATTTTTGTTGTTGTTTTCATTTGTTTGATTCTGCTTTATTGTTTCTTGATTTCTTATGAAATCATTAATTTCTAGATGGTCAGTTATGATTTTTAAGGCCTGGTTTTCCTTTTTCAATTTTTTGTTCTCTTTTTTCAATTGGTCCATTTTTTCTAGCATCACTTCCATTTCATTTCCCCACTTTTCCTCTGCCTCTCTTAATTGATCATTGAAATCTTTTTTGAGCACTTCCAATCCATATTTTTCTTTTGGACTTTGCATTTGTTTTCTTTGTTTCCACTGCCCCCTTCTGTTTCTGTACCTTGCTTTTTGTCTCTATAAAAATTCTTTAAAGTTTGGTGCTATTTTGTTGTTTGTTCATTTTTCCTATCTAATTATAGGTTGTTTCTGTTTTCTTAAAATTTGGGGTACCCTCTTAAACTTTAATCCTTCCTTGATGTTATTCTCAGCTTATTTTCTGGGTTTTTACCAATTCCAATTTTTGGAGATGATGTGATTGTCTGAGGACTGAAAGCTCTGAGAGCCCTCTCCCCTTGCTGATTATAAGCTGATGGCTTATGGAATTGCCCCAGCATTAAGCATTAGCTTCTGATCTCTCTCTAAACTGTATAAATTCAGGGACTGATCAAATTCTATCCCCTGTCTTATTCTCAATTTTTTGGTCTCACTGTGTACTTGATCCAATTAGGCACACTCTTCATTACCCTGTCCTGGTGCTCTTCCTTTAGTTTTGGGCAAAATGATTCAGGAAGTACCACTGTGAACTGTGTCCTCACCCCAAAGTGTGAACTATATCTTCATTCCAAGTCCCATCTTGCATTCCTGGCTTCATTCTGGGCCTACACAGATCAGTCCACTTCATCGGAGACTGGCCTGACTTGGGATTCCAGACTTCACCACAGCTTTTAAATTTCAAGGGGTGTGTGTTGGTTTGTACCACAGTTTTTCCCAGCAGGATTTTAGGATCTAAATGTTGGCTTGGCCTTAAGTTCTAAATCTTTGACTGCAGATATGGTGTAGGGGTGTGTGGTTTGGTTTTGGCTTGCTCTTCCCTTTTTGCCATGACTTCTTACTAGCCCTGCTCTTCTCTCACCCCAGTGTCCCAGATGTTCCCTGCCTACTTTTTGGGTTTTTCTTTTTTTAATAGTTGTTTCACTCTGTCTCCTTGATGGTCCTTTCACTCCTGTATTCATGTTGTGAAGATATTTTAATCTTTGTTGGAAATGATTTTTGTGGTGACATGGAGCTTCTCTAGTTTGATGCTCCATCTTGACTCTGCCCCACAAAGTCTGTAAGTGAATAATCTTAAAAAAAAACCCCAAATATAAACCGTATTAAAATGTGAAAAAAAAATATGCTTTCTTCTGCTTTCCAACTCCAACAATTCTTTCTCTCGATGTGGAGAGCATTCTTTGTTATAAGGTCCTCAGAATTATCTGGTTCATTCCATTGCTGATAAGTAGCTAAGTACATCACATTTGATATTCCAATCTTTCTGCAATTTTGCTGTTACTATGTGCACTGTTTCCTTGGTTCTTCTTAACTCTTCCTGCATCAATTCATGTAGTTCTTTCCAGCTCTTTCTGAAATCATCTTGTTCATCATTCTTTATAGCACAATAGTATTCTATCACTATCATATACCATACTTTATTCAGTCATTCCCCAATTGATGGACATCCTTTTAGTTGACACCACAAAAAGATAATCTACAAATATTTTTGTTCAAAAAGGTTCTTTCTCATTTAAAAAATCTCTTTGGTATATAGACTTAATATTTTGGGGTCAAAGTGTATGCATTGTTTTATAGCCCTTTGGGCATAATTTTTGGAGTATAATTGGGCAAAAAATAAGATGGGTCTCTGTACTTTCTCTGCCATCTTGGTTTTGTCCCTAATATGTGATTTTTAAAAAAAATGTGGTTTTCTAAGCTGAAGTATAGCCCATAGGGATCAACTTGTATGACTTATTTGGTGACCCCCATTTCTATTTAGGTTTGATACTACTGGTATAGTGAACTCCTGGTGAAGACATTTCTTCTACTAATATAAATCCACATCTGTTTTGCTTCTTATAGCCTTATTTGCCAGAAAGTCTGAATAATTAAGTGACTTGTCTCAGGTCCCATATCTACTGTATATCAGAGGCACAAACTGAACACAGATTTTCTGAGACTGCTTCTTTCCTACAATGTGATACTTTATAATAGAGTTTTATCTGAATCAAATGGCATATGCGGTTTATTGCCTTTTCAGTTATATTCCTCAAAAATTCTTATTATCATGCCATTACCCTTCTCAAGAATCTCCCTCTTGCCTTTAAAATAAAATACATTTCTTTCTATTTGACTTTTAAAGACCTTCATGAACTGAATCCAGCTATCCCTTTCAGTTTACTGCACATTACTCTTCCTCATGTAGTATACTTTCACACTTAGCTATTCTTCAGATGTAACATTTTATTTCCTATCTTTTTGCTTTTGCACAGACTGTATTCATGTTTAGAATATATCCATTTCCATCTTCTAAGAATCTTTAGCATCTTTCAAAGATCAACCCATGTGCTTTCTCATATAGGAAACATATTTTGATTCCCCTTTTCATTGAACTATCCACTAAATAGAAAAAAGTTCAGATAGACTGTGCTCCACACTGAGGGAGTATATAATCAAATAAGGAAATAAGACATTGCCACAGAAAGAGCTGGAATGATCATTGAATTTGCAATCAACACATATATTTCAATTGTAGTGGTGCCATTTAATATTTATTTGGCCTAGGGCAAATTATATAACACAGAGTGTTGTTGGGTTGAATCATAGAGAACAGGACTTATGAACAGTATAATCTGAAAAGCAGGTGATCAAATGTGAGAGATATTGTTAAGGAAAGTAAAAATGAAGAAAAAGTTAACCAATTAGATATTCTTTAAAGGAGAGTAAAGAATCAGATATTGCTAAGGATGCTTAATTGTCCTGCTCTGTCCCTGCAAATAGACAAGCATAACTAGCAGTGACCCTTAAAAACCTCTCCATCCCCTTTGTTTAGGCCTATCTGCTACAGTGAAGATGACTTCTCTGAATCCTTCTCCTAGGGAAATTTGTCCCTACCCAATGCAGGGTTTGGATTGTAGGCACTTGTGACATCTCTTTTGATATTTATAGTGTATATCACAAAGGGAGGCAGCTGTAGGTGTATCCTATTCAACTGTACTGAAGCACATTTTATTATTTGCTTTGATGAAGAACTTACAGAGAGACTAACATCATTGTACATGGTTTTCTCTTGGGGAAAAAAAGAAATGAGACAAGTTTTATTTCAGGAGAAGATAGACAATTTCAGTTGGAACAATGCAGAGTGTGTCAACAGTATAACACCTATGAAAAACAGAAGAGATGAGAAAATAGCTGATATTATAGTGATGGAATAATCTCTTATTTTGTAATATCACTTTGTGTGACTTAAAGCAGTGAACTTCCAACCAGGATCTGTCAACCCCTCTCAATAATCTAAGATGACAGCCTGCAGTTCTCCACTATTCCCTGCTGTCATTTAGTTCCTTTGGGGGATTTGATAAATTACATGTCTGTAGAATAAGTAATTCTCCCAGTTCTCCTGTCCTTCCCCAACCCTTGCATCCTTCCAGGTGTGAGAATACCAAGTAGGAAACAATTGGCTGTATTCTGAGCATGTTAATATGTGTTCAAATCACAACTGCAGATGCACAAACCTAATAGGCATCATTCTGATTATTGATGCCTTTATTATTATTTTTTTAAATAGGATTGAACTCTAAAAGGGATTTGTGTGTGAAAAACAATACAAAATTGGAATAAAATAATACTAATCTATGTATCCTGTTACCATACTATCAAAAATCTTTCCCTTTGAACCCGTCACCTGCTTAATTTAGTCTATTTTCAAATGTTAAATAAGGAGAATTAAGATAAGTTACCTAGGTAATTTAGGAATAAAATACTCAATTCATTAAAAACTTATTGGGAACATGACATATATGTGCTCTCTGTTCTAATTAAATTAATCAATAATTCCTTGTGTGCTTTATGTCTTTTGGCACTTCTTAGCAAGTGCCTGCAATAATTATTGATATTTATGGTGTTTTGTAGTTTACTTCATAGTAATTATCTAATTTCATTCTCCAAAATGGATAGGTGGCCTAGATATTATTTTATTTATTATTTTTTGCTTCTGAGAGGATCAAGTGCATAAACATTAATTGGCACACCCAATATCCCACAGTAAATGGCACAACTGGAATTTGAACTTTAATTTCTTATTCCATATTAAGTGCACTTTCTCCTATACCATAATTTTTTCCTCTAAAATTTCACAGCTAAATCACATGTAATAGTAGGTCTAGTTAGTGGAACATGTTCCCCAATATTGTGAATAGTTGAAATTTAGGAAATTTGTTTTTATTAAATGAGTGCTTATCTCGGCCTGTGATGACAAATTGAAGTTACTGAACCAATATCAGATCTTTGTTACTTCTGATTTTACTGAAGTTTACATATATAAATTTAATAATTTCTGACAAAGCTGTGTAAAACCAAGTCAAATCAAGTCAATAAGTATTTATTGAGGACCTATTATATGCCAGACACTGTGCAAAATGTGAGAAATATAGAGAAAAGGAAAAGCATTCCCTAGTTTTATGGGAATTACAATCTAAGATGTAAATAACTCTGTAAAATATTGTATTGTGTGTTTGTGCAACTATTTATATATGTATATAAAATACATAATTTTTAATTCATGTGGTGATAGTTAACTACTTATGAAATAGTTCTACCATAACCCAGAAATTCTAAAGGTGATTTTATTATGTTTAAGCATAGGTTCCAAGTGGGTAGAAACTCTAAACTTTGATTAGGGGGACTAACAAGGATGATTAAGGCAAAATTACAACAGAATAACAAAGAACTAAACCTTTCACATATAAAATCTTGCACAGTCTTTAGACTTTAAACATTAAAAATGCATAAACTCATGTTTACTCAAGTAGCATAAAAGGTATATACAGACTTTAAAAGCAAAATCATAATCATATATTTCCCCTAATAAAACAAATCTAGTTAAACAGACTCTATTGGAAAACTCAGATTACAAATGAAATAAACTACTTTTAGAGGTTTTACTAATGTTCATTAGTATGATGGAGTGAGGAAATTTACGAGCTATCTAGTTGGTGTCAGTAGAACCTATTTTTCAAATAAGGGAGCCAAATTATTTTAGAAGTTCCTCCCCCCACCATGCCACCTTTATTTGGTTTCTTTCCTGAGGAAGAGTTGAAACTTAAAACAAATTTTCACATCCCATGGAACAGGTTGTAGGTAATGAAATGTCCCTGCACTTCCCAAATACTAAAAATAAATAAATAAATAAATAAATAAATAAATAAATAATAAATAAAAGGAAATAAAAAATAAAAAGTTTCATATCTATACACATATATAAAATATATATTCTCAGTTTGAAGTGGTCTCAAAAAGGAGACACTAGCTTTTCAGAAAAGACATAAGAGCTTCTTACCAAAGATGAACTATAGTTGAACCAAGAAGCAGAAGTAAGACTTGAAAGAATTCCAGGCATAGGGGACAGTTATTGAAAATATAGGTCATTGACATAGAGAAATAAATGACTGTAGTGTCCTAATGTTTGTAAACCCCAAGATCTAAGCTCTGGGGAGAAGAACTCACTACTTGGCAAAATATATTGGAAAAACTGGAAACAGTGTGGAAGAGGTTAGCCACTGACCAAGATCTCCACATATATGGATATACCATATACCAAGATGAAATCAAAACTGGATATATGATTTAGAAATGATGGATGATGCCATAAATAAATCAGGAAAACAGTAATTTACCTTTCAGACTCATGGATTAAAGAAGAATTTATTACAAACAAATATAGAGAACATTATGAGTTATAAAATGTACAATTCTGAATATATTAAATGAAAAGGTTTATGCATAAACAAAACCAATACAACCAAGATTAGAAGAGAAATAAATAACTGGGAAAAATTTTATACCAAATATCTCTGACATTTCCTAAATATTTAAAGAACTGAATCAGAAATATCACATATAAAATATCAGAAATAACATTCTCTAATTGATAAATAATCAAAGGAAAGGAAAAATCAGTTTTCACTTGAACAAATTAAAACTGAAGTTATATGAAAAAATGTTCCAAATTACTATTTATTATACATATGCACATTAAAGTAGATCTGAGGTACCACCATGCATCTATCAGATTGATTAAAAAAGGAAAAAATATATAAATTACAAAAAGGACAATTATAAATGTTGGAGGAGATTGTGGAGAATGGGGATGCAATACACTATTGGTGCAGACATAAACTGCTACAACCATGCTGAAGAGCAATTTTGAACTCTACCCAATGGGCTATAAAACACTGTATACTGTAAAGATTAAAATTTAGGGGAGATGGGGAGACTGAGGCAGGTAGAAATTAGTTTCTCTCTGCAAGGAGTATTATATTTTTTAGAGGTTTATTAAAGGTTAAAGATTAAAGAATATACAAGTAAGAAACATGTGACTAGGCCAGAGGCCTAGACAAAATAACCTCACATCACGGAAGAGACCGCCTGCTCCAAAACGGAAGTCCAAAAAAAAGCCAAGAGACTCAAAAGCCTTTGAATCAGCTTAAATACCTTCTCGATCTCGGCCCAGGTGAGATTACAAGGCATTCTGGGGAAGTGGAGCAAAGGCTCATGGGGATTGTAGTCCTGTATTCGAGTCTATTTTTACAATACCCTTTGCCTGTGTGAGGTAATTATTTAGGGATCTACAGAGCATGTGGACCCTAGTGGTAGGAAAAAGGAGTCACAAAGTCACATGGTGTATTGGAAGACCTGACTCTTGAGTTCCCCATAAGGGTGGACAAAGTTGAGTGTCAATTTGAAGAACTAACCCAATGTCACCATGGAGGGAGGAGAAAATGGGGTTTAAAAGGAAAACTTGGGAAGGAGAAGGGTGTTTTTTTTAATTCCCTGCTTGGCTTCTTTCTGTACCTGCCATGGAGAAGATGTTTTTTCTCTCTGTGGCTATTGACTCTTGATCTATGGCAAGCCCCACTTCAATGACAAGGCCTTACCCAGCCAAATGTAGAATCAGTTATAGTAAGACTGAAATTCTCTCTCTCTCTTCTCTCTTCCTACTAATAATTCCTTATAAATCTATTGATTATTCCTCCAGATTAATTTTTATTTGCAACAGTTCCAAAAACACTATTAATAAGTATGCATCCCAAAGAGATCAAAGAAAGGGGGAAAGGACCTATTTGTACAAAAAAATAATTATTTAATCTGTCTTTGTATGTGTGTGTGTGTGTGTTGGCAACATAATGGAAATTATAGGTATGCACATCAGTCATGGTGAATAGGTTGTGGTACATTATTGTAATAGAATACTATTGTGATATAAGAAATGATGAACAAGACTATTTTAGAAAAAGCTAGAGACTTCCAGTCAAGATGCCAGCTTAGAGAAAGCTAAAGTTCAGAGCTCCAGAAACCCTTCCTTACCGATCTCAAATGGAATGCTCCTAGGTCATCTAAATCCAAAACAAACAGCAGAATAGACCCTGGAAACACTCCTCCTGGACCTGGATCAAAAGGTATGGCCCCCCAAAGTCGGAGCCCGAGATCACTCGGATCTAAGGGGAAGGCAAAGGGAAGGTCCCAGGACCCATTCCCCCAACCCAGAGTGCTGAGTCCCAGGCAGCAGCAGGAACCTTAGGGCAGGCAGTGGGCCTCTGGAACCGGCTGTTATGAGGGCCACCCCCTGAAAAAGACCTGAGCCAGTCGTGGGGGCACCCAGACAGCAGGGAGGCAGAGAGAGACAGGGGGGGGGCCCTGTAGCCCCCTGACCAGAACCTTCCATCTGGGTCTCACTGAAGATAACTCCCTGAGGGCATACTCAGTCTGAGGTTAATCCTATCACCAGCCCTCAGAGCTCCAGGAAGCCAGGCCAACTCCCCCCTCAGAGTGCAGGGTCCTCTGAAAGAACAGTAACCCTCAGGGCTGGCAAAAGGGCCTCAGAGCTGAAGGCCGAATCCTGAAAACAACCTGACCCATTCGAGGGGGCACCCAGACAGCAGGGAAACAGAGAGAGACAGGAGGAGCCTGTAGCCCCCTGACCAGATCCTTTCATCTGAGTCTCACTGAAGGTCCTTGCCTGAGTGCATACACAGTCTGAGGTTAATCCTATCACCAGCCGTCAGAGCTCTGGGAAGCCACGGCCCCTACCCCCTCAGAGTTCTGGCTCTTCTGGCCGGCTGAGGCACAGAAACAAGGGCTAAGCCATAGAAATGACAATCTGCCTAGGAATAAACCTCTGATTGCCAGATAGAGATAAGAAAAGTTAATCCTCCCCACTCAGATAGAGATGGCTAACTCCACAGAAGCACAAAAAACCCAAAATTCAAAAAAAAAAAAGAAGAGGGGGCAACTTTGGACACATTTTATGGAGGAAAAATACAAAACACAAGCAAATTCTCTGAAACCTTCCAAAGGAAATGGAAACTCTCTACAAACCCATGAAGAATTTGAATCAGAAATGATCAAAAAGATGGAAGCCTTCTGGGAGGAAAAATGGGAAATGATGCAAAAGAAATTCATGCATCTACAAAACCAGTTTGACCAAACTGAATAGGAAAACCAGGCTTTAAAGCAAGAACTAATAAAGCAAAGCCAAAAGACCAAGAAATTAGAAGAGAACATAAAATATCTCACTGACAAGGTGACAGATTTGGAAAATGGAGGGAGAAGAGATAATTTAAGAATAATTGGACTTCCAGAAAAGCCAGAAATAAACAGCAAACTCGACATCGTAATACAAGATATAATAAAAGAAAATTGCCCAGAGAATCTAGAACAAGGGGGCAATACAGCCACTGACAGAGCTCACAGAACACCCTCTACACTAAACCCCCAAAAGACAACTCCCAGGAATGTAATTGCCAAATTCCAAAGCTCTCAAACAAAAGAAAAAATCCTACAAGAAGCCAGAAAAAGACAATTTAGATATAAAGGAATGCCAATCAGGGTCACACAAGACCTTGCAAGTTCTACTCTAAATGATCGTAAGGCATGGAACATGATCTTCAGAAAGGCAAGAGAGCTGGGTCTTCAACTAAGAATCAGCTATCCAGCAAAACTGACTATATACTTCCAAGGGAAAGTATGGGCATTCAACAACATAGAAGATTTCCAAGTTTTTGCAAAGAAATGACCAGAGCTCTGTGGAAAGTTCGACACCAAAAAACAAAGAGCATGGAATACCTTGAAAAGCTAAATATGAAGGAAAGGGAAAAGGAGAAAAATGTTATCTTCTTCTTTTACTCAAACTCTCTTCTATAAGGACTACATTTATATCAATCTATGTGTACTAACATGTAGGGAAAATGTAATGTGTAAATAGGGGGAAAAGAAAGACCAAATAGAATAATCTTTCTCACACAAAGATTCACATGGGAAGGGGAGGGTAAGGAAACTCCTATAAGAACGAGAGGAAGAGAGTTTTTACTTAAACCTTACTCTTAGGGAAATCAACTCTGAGAGGGAAAAACACCCAGATCCATTGGGATCTTGAATTCCATCTTACTCAACAAGGGTAGGGAGAAGGGAAAACCAAGGGGGTAGGGGGAGAGGGAAAACAAAAGGGGAGGGAAAGAGAGGGGAGGGAACAAAAAGGGAGGGACTAAAAAAGGAAACATATCAAGGGAGGGGACAAGGGGGACTGATTTAAAGTAAATCACTGGACTAAAAGGTAGAGCTGAGGAAGAAAAGGTTGGAACAGGGAAGGATATCATAATGCCAGGGAATCCACAAATGACAATCATAACTTTGAACGTGAATGGGATGAACTCACCCATAAAACGTAGACTAATAGCAGAATGGATTAGAATCCAAAACCCTACCATATGTTGTCTTCAAGAAACACACATGAGGCATGTTGATACCCACAAGGTCAGAATTAAAGGATGAAGTAAGACCTTCTGGGCCTCAACTGACAGAAAGAAGGCAGGAGTGGCAATCATGATATCTGATAAAGCCAAAGCAAAAATAGACCTGATCAAAAGGGATAGGGATATTTTGTTAAAAGGGACTTTAGATAATGAGAGAATATCACTAATCAACATGTATGCATCAAATAATATAGCACCCAAATTTCCAGTGGAGAATCTAGGAGAATTGAAGGAAGAAATAGACAGTAAAACCATATTAGTGGGAGACTCAAACCAACCATTATCAAATTTAGATAAATCAAATCAAAAAATAAATAAGAAAGAGGTTAAAGAAGTGAATAAAATCTTAGAAAAATTAGAATTAATAGACATATGGAGAAAAATAAATAGGGATAAAAAGGAATACACCTTCTTCTCAGCACCACATGGCACATTCACAAAGATTGACCATACATTAGGTCACAGAAATATGGCACACAAATGAAGAAAAGCAGAAATAATAAATGCAGCCTTTTCAGATCACAAGTCAATAAAAATAATGATTAGTAATGGTACCTGGAAAACCAAATCAAAAACTAATTGGAAATTAAACAATATGATACTCCAAAATCATTTAGTTAGAGAAAAAATCATAGAAACAATTAACAATTTCATTGAGGAAAATGACAATGGTGAGACATCCTTTCAAACCTTTTGGGATGCAGCCAAAGCGGTAATCAGAGGTAAATTCATATCCCTGAGTGCATATATCAACAAACTAGGGAGAGCAGAGATCATTCAATTGGAAATGTATATAAAAAACTCAAAAATGATCAAATTAAAAACCCCCAGCAGAAAACCAAACTAGAAATCCTAAAAATTAAGGGAGAAATTAATATAATTGAATGTGATAGAACTATTGATTTAATAAATAAGACAAGAAGCTGGTACTTTGAAAAAACAAACAAAATAGACAAAGTACTTGTGAATCTAATTAAAAAAGGAAGGAAGAAAAGGAAATTAACAGCATCAAAGATGAAAAGGGAGACATCACCTCCGATGAAGAGGAAATTAAGGCAATCATTAGAAATTACTTTGCCCAATTATATGGCAATAAATACACCAATTTAGGTGATATGGATGAATATATACAAAAATACAAACTGCCTAGACTAACAGAAGAAGAAATAGAATTCTTAAATAATCCCATATCAGAAAATGAAATCTAAAGAGCCATCAAAGAACTTCCTAAGAAAAAATCCCCAGGGCCTGATGGATTCATCAGTGAATTCTATCAAAGATTCAGAGAACAGTTAATCCCAATACTATACAAACTATTTGACATAATAAGCAAAGAGGGAGTTCTACCAAACTCCTTTTATGACACAAACATGGTACTGATTCCAAAACCAGGCAGGTCAAAAACAGAGAAAGAAAACTATAGACCAATCTCCCTAATGAATATAGATGCTAAAATCTTAAATAGGATACTAGCAAAAAGACTCCAGCAAGTGATCAGAAGGGTCATCCACCATGATCAAGTAGGATTTATCCCAGGGATGCAGGGCTGGTTCAATATTAGGAAAACCATCCACATAATTGACCACATCAACAAGCAATCCAACAAGAACCACATGATTATCTCAATAGACGCAGAAAAACCCTTTGATAAAATGCAACACCTATTCCTATTAAAAACACTAAAAAGCATAGGAATAGAAGGGTCATTCCTAAAAATAATAAACAGTATATATCTAAAACCAACAGCTAATATCATCTGCAATGGGGATAAACTAGATGCATTCCCAATAAGATCAGGAGTGAAACAAGGATGCCCATTATCACCTCTACTATTTGACATTGTACTAGAAACACTAGCAGTAGCAATTAGAGAAGAAAAAGAAACTGAAGGCATCAAAATAGGCAAGGAGGAGATCAAGTTATCACTCTTTGCAGATGACATGATGGTCTACTTAAAGAATCCTAGAGATTCAACCAAAAGCTAATTGAAATAATCAACAACTTTAGCAAAGTTGAAGGATACAATATAAACCCACATAAGTCATCAGCTTTTCTATATATCTCCAATACAGCTCAGCAGCAAAAATTAGAAAGAGAAATCCCATTCAAAATCACCTTAGACAAAATAAAATACCTAGGAATCTATCTCCCCAGACAAACACAGGAAATATATGAACACAACTACAAAACACTTTCCACACAACTAAAACTAGACTTGAGCAATTGGAAAAACATTAACTGCTCATGGATAGGATGAGCCAATATAATAAAAATGTCCATCCTACCCAAACTTATTTATCTATTTAGTGCCATACCCATTGAACTCCCAAAATATTTCTTTACTGATTTAGAAAAAACCATAGCAAAATTCATCTGGAATAACAAAAGATCAAGGATATCCAGGGAAATGATGAAAAAAAAACACATATGATGGGGGCCTTGCAGTCCTGGACCTTAAACTGTATTACAAAGCTGCAGTTATCAAAACAATTTGGTCCTGGCTAAAACACAGAAAGGAAGATCTGTGGAATAGACTGGGGGAATGTGACCTCAGCAAGGCAGTATACGATAAACCCAAAGATCCCAGCTTTTGGGACAAAAATCCACTATTCGATAAAAACTGCTTGGAAAACTGGAAGACAGTGTGGGAGAGATTAGGTTTGGATCAACACCTCACACCCTACACCAAGATATTCAAAATGGGTGAATGACTTAAACATAAAGAAGGAAATCATAGGTAAATTTGGTAAACACAGAATAGTATACATGTCAGACCTTTGGGAGGGCAAAGACTTTAAAACCAAACAAGACATAGAATCACAAAATGTAAAATAAATAATTTTGACTACATCAAATTAAAAAGCTTTAGTACAAACAAAACCAATGTAACTAAAATCAGAAGGGTAGGAACAAATTGGGAAAAAATCTTCATAGAAACCTCTGACAAAGGTTTAATTACTCAAATTTATAAAGAGCTAAATCAATTGTACAAAAAATCAAGCCATTCTCCAATTGATAAATGGGCAAGGGACATGAATAGGCAGTTCTCAGTTAAAAAAATCAAAACTATTAATAAGCACATGAAGAAGTGTTTTAAATCTCTTATAATCAGAGAGATGCAAATCAAAACAACTCTGAGGTATCACCTCATACCAAGCAGATTTGATAATATGACAGCTATGGAAAGTAATGAATGCTGGAGGGGATGTGGCAAAGTAGGGACATTAATTCATTGCTGGTGGAATTGTGAACTGATCCAACCATTCTGGAGGGCAATTTGAAACTATGCCCAAAGGGCAACAAAAGAATATCTACCCTTTGATCCAGCCATAGCACTGCTGGGTTTGTACCCCAAAGAGATAATGGACAAAAAGACTTGTACAAAAATATTCATAGCTGCGCTCTTTGTGGTGGGCAAAAACTGGAAAACGAGGTGATGCCCATCAATTGGGGAAAGGCTGAGCAAATTGTGGTATATGTTGGTGATGGAATACTATTGTGCAAAAAGGAATAATGAAGTGGAGGAATTCCATGGAGACTGGAACAACCTCCAGGAAGAGATGCATAGCGAGAGGAGCAGAACCAGGAGAACATTGTACACAGAAACTAATACACTGTGGTATAATCAAACGTAATGGACTTCTCCATTAGTGGCGGTGTAATGTCCCTGAACAATCTGCAGGGATCCAGCAGAAAAAACACCATTCATAAGCAGAGGATAAACTGTGGGAGTAGAAACACTGAGGAAAAGCAACTGCCTGACTACAGCGGTTGAGGGGACATGACAGAGGAGAGACTCTAAAGGAAACCCTAATGCAAATATTAACAACATAGCAATGGGTTTGAATCAAGAATACATGTAATACCCAGTGGAATCACGCATCGGCTATGGGGGGGTGGGGAGGAGGAAAAGAAAATGATCTTTGTCTTTAATGAATAATACTTGTAAATGATCAAATAAAATATTATAAAATTTAAAAAAAAAGCTAGAAAAATGTATATGCTCCGATACCGAGTGAAATGAACAGAATCAGGAGATTCACATAGCAACATCAATATTGTATGATAATCACCTGTGAAATGACTTACCTACTATCAGCAATGCAAGGATTATCAATAATGCAAGGATCCAAGAGAACTTCAAAATCAAATAAAAACTCATGATGAAAAATGCTACCCATTGCTATAAATGGATGGAGTCTAAATGCATATGAAAGAATGCCATTTTTATTTTATTTCCTTTTTGAGTATTTCTTGTGTGATATGTCTTCTTTCACAATAAGAACTACGTGAAAACAATGACATGTTAGCCGATATAAAATCTATATCATATTGCTTACCTCTTTGGGAGTGCAATGGGAGGAAATGAGGAAAAGAATTTGGGTCACAAATTTCAGAAAACAAATGTAAAAATTATTTCTGAAAGAAATAAAAAAATAATAAAATATTTGTAGATAAAAAAGAAAATAATCATTTCAAAATTTCAGTGCACATACGTGGTAGGTTAAGGTATGTGAATGTTTACTGTAATTCTAGCCTGGATGAGAGGAAACCCAGTCTCAAAACTAAGTACATGAGTATGTTACCACTGTATATTAAAAAAAGAAAGTATATGTCTTGTTTGAAGAAGAACAAGAAGGCTAGTGTCATGGGATTATAACATAGATGAAAAGTACAAGAAGTAATATAAAAACCTGTAAAGATAGGAATTGCCAGTTAATTAAGGGGTTAAAACATATTTATTATCCTGGAGGAAATAGTGAGACCCTAGATTTTACTGAGTAGGGGGTTGGGGAATGATAATATGTTCAGAATATCAATTTGAGAGCTAAGTGGAAGATGGAACTTTGTTTTTTTTTCCTAACAAGTATTTTTTTTTTGGAAATGCTACTACTTAGTTCATATTGCCTTAGCTAATCTCCATCTTATCGCATCTTCTGCTATCTATCTTCAAAATCATAAGTGAGTGATAAGGCAGAGGTTAGCATATTCAAATAATCTTTGTATGGAAAGGTTTTTGTGGGATAAAAAGGTTTCTCAAAGAATCAATAAATAGAAAATCTGCCTTTACCCCACATTTGTTATGTTCTTCTATGGCTCTATTTTATTTTCTACATAAGGGTCAGATAAACTGAAAATGTGTCATTAATTTTGATTAAAAATATTGGTTTCAAATAATTAGTAGGCAATGAGGAAACTTAACTAATACTCTTTGTAGATAATAGGATGGTATACTTAGAGAATCCTAGATGTTCAACTAAAAAACTAGTTGAAATAATTAATAAATTTAGCAAAATGGCAAGATACAAAATAAACCTACATGAATCATAAACATTTCTTTTTTTTATCATAAAAATCAGGGAGCAAGAGTTAGAAAGAGAAATCCCATTTAAAATATCTCTAGTGTAAACTGAAAAGTTTGACTACTGACTTGAGTTTTCATTTAGGAATTACATAGCTGAATTCCTTGGCGACCTTAAATTAATATATATCAGTCTTTTAAAGTGATTTCCATGTCACACTAGACAATATAATATACCTAGTAATCTACTTGCCTAGAGAAACACAGCAATTATATGAACACAATTACAAAATACTTTTCATACAAAAAAGTCAGATCTAAACAATTGGGAAAATATTAATTACTAAAATGTAAGCTGAATTAATATAATGAAAATGAAAATTCTACCTAAATTAATTTTAGTGCCATAGCAAATTACCAAAAATTATTTTATAAATGTGAAAGAATAATAATAAAATTTATCTGGAAAACAAAATTTAAAAATTACCAAAGGAACTAATGGAAAAATGTGAAGGAAGAAGGCCCAGCAGTTCCAGATCACAAACTACACTATAAAGCAATAATCAAAACAATTTGGTATTATCTAAGTAATAGAATGATGGATCAATGGAATATATTACCTATATAATATATGGTGGTAAATGACCTTATCAAATTAGTGTTTAATAAATCCAAAGCTCCCAGCTTTTGGAATAAAAATCCACTATTTGACAAAAATTTCTGGCAAAACTGGTAAATGATAAAGCAGAAACTAGGTATAGATCAGCATCTTACATCCCATACCAAGATAAGGTCAAAATGGGTATATAATTTAACAATAATGAAGCCATAAGAAAATTAGGGGAACATAGAATAATTTGCCTTTTATATCTATGGAGAAGGGAATAATTTATTACCAAACCAGAGAGAGAGAACATTATGAGTTATAAAATAAATAATTTTAATTATATTAAATTAAAAAGATATTGTGCAAACACAACCAATATGACCAAGATTAGAAGGGAAAGAATAATCTGGGAAAACTTTTTTTTACAATGAATATCTGATAAATGTCTAATTTCTCAACTATATAGAGAACAGAGTCAAATTCATTAGAAAGAAGCCATTCAAATATTGGAAATATAAAGAAAATAAGGGGAATATATGAAGAGATGAAAAGAGAATTAGAATAATACATACTATGATTACATTTAAAAAATAGACCCAAAATCAAGAGGAAAAAAATCCAAGTAAAACAAATCCAATGGAAATTCAAAACCAGAGGATATTTATATTAGCACACATAATTATGTATTTTTAAACATATTATAAATAATATGAAATGATTTTGCACATAATTTGCACCTGTATAAAATGTTTTTTCATTGATGGTGGTTAATAAATATATAATAAATAATCAACAACAACAAAAATTACAAGTCATTCTCTAACTGACAAATGGTCAAATGATATGAACAACCAGTTTTCAGATGAAGAGATCAAAACTATCAATAATAATATGAAAAAATGTTCTAAATCACTTTTGATTAGAGAAATGCAAATTAAAACAACTATGAGCTACTACTTTGATATAGTGATTGGATTAAGAGTTGTAACAATGGAGAAAAAAAATAATATCAAAATTGGAGTGAGATCATAGCTACTCTCCCAGAGAGATCACGTAGAAATTTTTGTGTGGGTAAGGGCTGGTGAAGCTAAGATCCATTTCAGTTCTAAGCTTTTGTGATTAGGTTATCTAATGAAGTATTAAACTCTTTCTCTGACTTAACAAACTTTATCAAACACCAGGAGATGTAAGCACTGGCCTTTAAGTGTTGGCTATGAATACAGTGTTATACCATCTATACTAAAACACCTCAATCAGATGAGGTACTGTTGCTATGGTGCTGGTTCCTCTCAAGCATCATTTTCTGATGGAATCATTTTCTGGTCCAGTTTTCTGATTGTCCAAATAATTTAATGTTTAGCTATTATGACAATAGGAATATATCAAATTAATAACTTTACATGGATCCAATTGTCCATTGGGTATTTTGAAGATAGGATTTGGCTCTCTTCTGATTGTAACAATGAAGGTACTTAGCTCTTCCTTGATTGTGAAGATTAAATTGTAATCCCTTGTCTATTTTTAGATTTTAATCCCCACAAGTGTAAACACAGTATGTAAAAGTTAAATATGGAGAGCTACCAATTTTGGGATTTAACCAAAAAAAGTATGAACACTCATCTCACACACTGAGTGGTAGGTCTGTGACCCATGTGTGAAATAGTGGGTTACAAATCAGGATCTACTGACTGCCTTGGTACACATAACGATTAAGGGAAGTGACACAAGAGAAAAGGGGCCAAAGGAGGAGACTCCTTTCCCTTGGCAGGGACCTCTGAACTTCTGCCTGGCTCAAGAGGAGGCCAGAGCAGATATCTCT
This sequence comes from Monodelphis domestica, assembly GCF_027887165.1. NCBI lineage: Eukaryota > Metazoa > Chordata > Mammalia > Didelphimorphia > Didelphidae > Monodelphis > Monodelphis domestica. Next base: position 345,787,756 of record NC_077227.1, on the reverse strand, counting down.
CTCATTTCCTTCTCTTTCTCTCTTCCTTAATATCTTCCCTCTTTATTGTAAATAAACTACCACAAAATCCATTATGACTTTAGTAATTCATTTGGGATTTATTAATTAAATCTCTGGTGACCAAGTAAATATTATTCAGTTTAATAAATTTAATAGGACTAAGCTATTAAAATTAGGACAAAGATAAACTTGTTTGAAATGAGATGAACTGAATATTTGTCTGGAGGTAAAAAAATATATCTGTACATTCTATAGATACTATGCATGGAACTGAATGATCACTAGAATTGTGCATTTGAAAAGGACTCTGGAAGGAGAAAGAATTTCAGTATGGTTATTGACAGAATAATTCCCTGTATGCATATTTCAAATCAAATGCATTTGCTTCTAGTTATGTTTACATTTGGTATTTGTATCAAGCTCTTATTTTCTTCTGATAATCCATTAACTTAAATGTGGCTCTTATGAAACAATACTGACTTTTCCATTATTGAGTATCTGTTTCAAAAGTCATTTAATCTTCCAGGCAGAATTTGTTGTGCAAAGTTTTATGTAGCCAAGAATAATTTATTTGTAAATGTAGCAGTACCATACAATCAGCCAAACAAGATTGTGTTTCTCAAAATAATAGACTACTGAAGGTTTAAATGTTTCTATTCTCTGCTGCATTAGAAATAGAATAGACATACACAGATACTTGAAACTGTTCAGTGCTAGTGCAGTAACTAGCAAAATATTATTGGAAAATATGCTTTTCCTATAAGAACACTAATATTTTTAAGTGTTGAAGGCAAAAGAATACTATTTTAAAGAAAATATTAAAGTTAAAGGAGAATTTTAGCATTGTGTTTTTGGGGGAATCAAGCATATATTTGTTTTCCCTATATTCAGAATCATGAAGAGTTCCATTTTTTGCTATGTGAAATCACTGTTATTCAAAACACATCAAAACAAATATTAAAGATCAAGAGCATTTTAAAAATAATTGATGAAGGTACCATATTCTGTCACCACTAATGTCATTAACTCAACTTTGCTGGCCAGAAAAGACATGCACCTTGATTTCTGTAACAATTAAAAGAGTAGTTGGTATAAACTGTGACCATGGAAATATGATTTCAAGATATTGTCTTGAGTTAAATCAAATATAAAGTGGTCACCAGGGAAAAATTCCCAAATATGAAATATACCCAAGTCAACTGGGTTTTTATGGAGATTTTAATTAATACAAATTAAGCAATTAATGAAAGGGAGAGAGAGAGAGAGTAAGAGGAAATAATGAGAAAAGGGATAGGCCAGCCCAGGCCAGCCTAGGCCAGCCTCGGCCCAAGCCCTAAGAGATATCAATCAGTCTTTAATCCACTCACCACAAGATTTGTCCCAAGCAAGATTTTAGTGTTCAGAGAGACCCAGCTACTCCAACTAGTCTGAGCTCCAATTTAGCTTTGGCAAACTGAATCACAATTCCCCCTGAATCTTAAAATTTCTCAGACTTGTGAATGTTAAAAATTCTCAGACCCTACTTCATAAGATTTGGTTAAGACCATTCCCCATTTTAAACAATGAAGTGACTTAGTCAGGAAGGTGAGAACTCTACTCCACCCATACTTAATCATACTTTAGGGGAAGATAAAGTTGTAAACTCTTTACTGAACAATGAAAAAGTACTTAACTCATATTTAAAGTAAAACTACAAAACCTTAAGCTAAGTCTATTTTTAGATCTAATACAAAAAGGTGCTAAGTAACTACGGAGGTCTAATTAATCACTAAAAGGTCAAGCAACTTTCAAACTTGCAAGGTGCAAAGAGGTGTGAACTTACTCAAAAGTTTAGTCTACTCAGGTGTGAATTAAGAATGGTCTTTCCTTTGGAAAACATCTACTGTGATTGGTAGATGTGAGAACTTAGGGGAGGTGACATAGGACAAAATTCTCTTTAAAAAGAGCTCAAAAGAGGTCTCTGGGAGGTTCAGCTTGCCAAACCTGAATGGGAGGGCTCGGTGGCTGAACTTAGTTGAGCTGAGGAGCTGAATTGTTGGGTCTCTCTGAACACTAGAATCTTGCTTGGGACAAATCTTGTGGTGAGTGAATTAAAGACTGATGATCTCTCTCTTAAGGCTTAAAGCCTAGGCTGGCCTAGCCCTTTTCTCATTATTTCCTCTTACTCTCTCTCTCCCTTTCATTAATTCCTTAATTTGTATTAATTAAAATCTCCATAAAACCCAGCTGACTTGGGTATATTTCATATTTGGGAATTTTCCCATGGCGACCACTATATTTTTGATTTGAAACCATATTTTCATGGTCAGTTTAAGGCAACCACTCTTTTATCTGTATCAGTTTATGCCAACCACTCTTTTAACTGTAACAATTCCTTATTTCTTAGAATGATAATGTATTTACATTGAACTAATGTCATTTACCTTTTTTTTTAAATTATGCTGTTGATGTAGACTTCTGGACAAGTTTGGGGCAGGTAGGGGCTATAGAAAAGAATTTTACTATGGGAACAATATATAATTAATGCATATGGGGGAATCTTCAATCTTGTAAACATATATCTGTAACTTTGGCTTCATGACTCTTACACACTCTGCTGATTTATTTTACTTACTTTTACTTTAATTTTTAAAAAAACCCTCTACATTCTGTCTTAGCCTCAATACAGTGTATCATTTTCAAGGGAGAAGTGTCAACCCACCTCCAGGCCTAGAGCACAATCCATTGAGCCATCTACCTGCTCCTCTGATTGACTTTAGTAGGCAGCAGATGACACCTTAAAGAAATATCACTGGAAAGTATTATGCAAATCACATTTTTTGATTGTAGTTTATTTTTCTATTTTTCTCTAGTCATGGTTTTATCTGCTTTCATCAAGAAAGTACTTTCCATAGTTTTAGAGCAAAGCAAACCAGAGTATCATTGCCTTTTCTTTTTCACAATTACAAATACATTCTACTCATTGCATAGCCAATTTGGAACTCACAGAAATTCTTTGGACAATCACTATGTAATTTTGTATTACACAATTGAATGCAGTAATTTCCCTGCCCTGTCAAATAGTCTTAATTAAATTGTTTTTCACCTTTGGATTCATAGATTCATGGATCCCTGGAAGAGAAGTTGAGTAATCACCATATGCATAAAACCCTGTGAGGCAGTTGGGGCTGAGGATGGAATGGGATAAAAAACAAATGAGATTGTTTTCAATTTTGACTTCAGTTTTGTAGTGGAGGCAGAAAGAACAGAAAACATATTATTAAAAGAACAAAGTAGGGGACTTCCGGGTAATCATGGCTGCAATCTAGATGCCACATGCTTCCTCTCCTGGGCACCGAACGAAATAGGCTACATCAAAGAAGCATAAAAATCACCTTTGGAGGAACAGAAGGACACCCCAATACTCCCCAGTACCCCACAGAGGCGAAGGTACATGGGGTTTGAACATTGCCACACTATAATAAGAAGGAAGAAAAGCTTGCACAGAAACGTGAACTGAGCCACACTTTCCCCCCCACACCTCCCCCACCAAACCAGAGTGAGCTACCGGAGCTCTCACTGGGACAGCGAGTGCGTGGGGAACGTCTCTGTCGGGGGGGGGGCACTCCAGGGTCCTTGGGATCTGGGGACTGCCAGGAAAAAACATCTCTGGGCGGTTACACGGGAGAACCCAGTGCTGAGCATAGGGGTTCAGTGGAGCTGTACTTGGAGAGGTTGCTCAGAGCATCTGGGTGGAGCTAAATACCAGGGCAGTGTGGCAGTGATAAGGGGCCCAGCTCCCTAAGAAACCTCGGAGGTTGGGAAGATCTAGTCTGAGGCAACCTAAATTCACAGAATATCTGCCCATATCACCTAGACACCAGACCAAAAAGGAAAGGGAAATAAAACCACCAAAGGGATGGCTCACATGGCCCAAAATCAAGCCTCCAGGAAGAAAGGGAAAAAGGTGACTATTGAAAACTATTATGGTGGAAGTACCCAAGGAAAAGAAGAGAATGAGGAGGAAATCCAAAAAACATCAGAACACGCCTCCCAAAATGGAAACTATCAACAAGCTCTGGAAGATCTCAAACTGGAACTTATCCAAAAGATGGAAACCAGGAAAGAAAAATGGGAGAAAGAGATCAGCAGTCTGACAGATAAGACTGCTCAATTGGAAAAAGAGCTCGAGGCATCCAATAGAAGAGCAGACAAAGCTGAAAAGCAAAATCAGTCCCTAATGACCAGAATTAAGAAACTCGAAGAAAGTGATATCATAAAACAGCAAGAATCAATAAAGAAAACCCAAAAAATTAATGAATTAGAAGAAAACATAAAATATCTCACTGAGAAGGTCACTGATCTGGAAAACAAAGGGAGAAGAGACAACCTACGAATTATCGGTCTCCCAGAAAAACCAGAGATAAACAATAAACTCAATATTATTCTACAGGAGATTATAAAAGAAAATTGCCCTCACATTCTGGAGCAAGGGGGCAAAATAGAAATAGAAAGGATTCATAGATCACCCTCTATACTAAATCCCCAAAAGACAACCCCTCGGAATGTAATAGCCAAATTCAAGAGCTTCCAAGAAAAGGAGAACATCCTACAAGAAGCCAAGAAGAGGAGCTTCAGATATAAGGGGGCTCCCATAAGGATCACACACGACTTAGCGGCTAACGCACTAAGAGACCGCAAAGCATGGAACACAATATTTAGAAAGGCAAGAGAGCTGGTTCTCCAACCAAGAATAAACTACCCAGCAAAACTGACTATATACTTCCAGGGGAAAGTATGGGCATTCAACAAAATAGAAGATTTCCAAGCATTTACTAAGAAAAGACCAGAAGTTACCGGAAAATTTGATATCCAATCACAGAAAGCAAGAGAAACATGAAAAGGTAAATATGAAAGAAGGGGAAAAGGAGATAAATCTTATCTTTTTCTTTAAGTCAAACTCTCTTCTATAAGGACTACATTTACATCAAATTATATATATTAATATGTGGGGAAAATGTATTGAGTAACTCTCAAAAATTGTATGCATCATAAGAGTAGTTAGAAGAATCATGCATAGGGAAAGATTGGGGCCTCAAGGAGATTTGGTGAAAGGGGAGCAAAGAAAGAAAAAGGGAGGGGGGGAATCGTTGATAATACTAAGATTTACTTCAAGAAATGGGGGGGGGACTAAATAAAATAATCTTTCCCATACAAAGATACACATGGGAAGGGGAGGGGAGGAACTCTCATATGAGAAAGAGAGGAAGAGAGCATGAAGTGGAATTACTTAAACCTTACTCACAGTGAAATCAAATCTGAGAGGGAAGAACATCTAGATCCAGTGGGATCCTGAATTCTATTTAATCCAACAGGGTAAGAAAGAAAGGAAAATCAAGAAGGGGGAGGGGATAAGGAGTATAAAAAGGGAGGGAAGGAGAGGGGGGAGGGGAAGGGAGCATAAAAAGGGAGAGGCTAGAAAGGGAAGCATCTCAAGGGAGAGGACTAGGGGGACTGATCTAAAGTAAATCACTGGTTCAAAAGGAGATAGCTAAAGAAAAAAGGTCAGAAATAGGGGAAGATATCAAAATGCCAGGGAATCCACAAGTGACAAGCATAACTTTGAATGTGAATGGGATAAACTCACCCATAAAACATAGACAAATAGCAGATTGGATTAGAACCCAAAACTCTACCATTTGTTGTCTTCAAGAAACACACATGAGGCAGGTAGACACCCACAAGGTCAGGATTAAAGTATGGAGTAAGACCTTCTGGGCCTCAACTGATAGAAAGAAGGCAGGAGTTGCAATCATGATATCTGACAAAGCCAAAGCAAAAATAGACCTGATCAAAAGGGATAGGGAAGGTAAATATATTCTGTTAAAAGGGAGTATAGACAATGAGGAAATATCACTCATCAACATGTATGCACCAAATGGTATAGCATCCAAATTTTTAATAGAGAAACTAGGAGAATTGAAGGAGGAAATAGACAGTAAAACCATATTAGTGGGAGACTTGAACCAACCACTATCAAATTTAGATAAATCAAACCAAAAAATAAACAAGAAAGAGGTAAAAGAGGTGAATAAAATCTTAGAAAAATTAGAGTTAATAGACATATGGAGAAAAATAAATAGGGACAAAAAGGAATACACCTTCTTTTCAGCACCACATAGCACATTCACAAAAATATATCATACACTAGGTCACAGAAACATGGCACTCAAATGCAGAAAAGCAGAAATAATAAATGTAGCCTTTTCAGATCACAAGGCAATAAAAATATTGATTGGTAAGGGTACATGGAGAGCCAAATCAAAAATTAATTGGAAATTAAATAATATGATACTCCAAAATTGGATAGTTAGAGAAGAAATCATAGAAACAATTAATAATTTCATTGAAGAAAATGACAATGATGAGACATTCTTTCAAACCTCATGGGATGCAGCCAAGGCAGTACTTAGAGGAAAATTCATATCCCTGAGTGCATATATTAACAAATTAGGGAGGACAGAGATCAAGGAATTGGAAATGCAAATCAAAAAACTTGAGAACGAAGAAATTAAAAACACCCAGAAGAAAACCATACTAGAGATCCTAAAAATTAAGGGAGAAATTAATAAAATTGAAAGGGACCGAACTATTGAGCTAATAAACAAGACTAGAAGCTGGTACTTTGAAAAAACAGACAAAATAGACAAAGTATTGGTCAATCTAATTAAAAAAAGGAAAGAAAAAAACAAATTTTCTATGATTTCTTCTCTAACTAACTGATTTTGGAGTATCATATTATGTAATTTCCAATTAATTTTTGATTTGGCTCTCCATGTACCCTTACTGATCAATATTTTTATTGCCTTGTGATCTGAGAAGGCTGCATTTATTATTTCTGCTTTTCTGCATTTGTGTGCTATGTTTCTGTGACCTAATGTATGGTCAATTTTTTGAATGTGCCATGTGGTGCTGAGAAGGTGTATTCCTTTTTAACCATATTTATTTTTCTCCATATGTCTATTAATTCTAATTTTTCTAAGATTTTATTCACTTCTTTTACCTTTTTCTTATTTATTTTTTGATTTGATTTATCTAAATTTGATAATGGTTGGTTTAAGTCTCCCACTAATATGGTTTTACTGTCTATTTCTTCCTTCAATTCTCCTAGATTCTCCACTGGAAATTTGGGTGCTATATTATTTGATGCATACATGTTGATTAGTGATATTCTCTCATTATCTAAAGTCCCTTTTAACAAAATATCCCTATCCCTTTTGATCAGGTCTATTTTTGCTTTGGCTTTATCAGATATCATGATTGCCACTCCTGCCTTCTTTCTGTCAGTTGAGGCCCAGAAGGTCTTACTTCATCCTTTAATTCTGACATTGTGGGTGTCTACCCGCCTCATGCGTGTTTCTTGAAGACAACATATGGTAGGGTTTTGGATTCTAATCCATTCTGCTGTTCGTCTACGTTTTATGGGTGAGTTCATCCCATTCACGTTCAAAGTTATGACTGTCATTTGTGGACTCCCTAGCATTTCGATATCCTTCCCTGGTTCCAACCTTTTCTTCTTCGGCTCTACCTTTTAGTACGGTGATTTAGTTTAAATTGGTCCCCCTTGTCCCCTCCCTTGATATGTTTCCCTTTTTAGTCCCTCCCTTTTTGTTCCCTCCCCCTCTCCCCTCTCTTTCCCTCCCCTTTTGTTTTCCCTCTCCCCCTACCCCCTTGGTTTTCCCTTCTCCCTACCCTTGTTGGGTAAGATGGAATTCAAGATCCCAATGGATCTGGGTGTTTTTCCCTCTCAGAGTTGATTTCCCTAAGAGTAAGGTTTAAGTAAAAATTCTCTTCCTCTCGTTCTTATAGGAGTTTCCTTACCCTCCCCTTCCCATGTGAATCTTTGTGTGAGAAAGATTATTCTATTTGGTCTTTCTTTTCCCCCTATTTAAACATTACATTTTCTCCACATGTTAGTATACATAGATTGATATAAATGTAGTCCTTATAGAAGAGAGTTTGAGTAAAAGAAGAAGATAACATTTTTCTCCTTTTCCCTTTCCATCATATTTACCTTTTCAGGTATTCCATGCTCTTTGTTTTTTGGTGTCGAACTTTCCACAGAGCTCTGGTCATTTCTTTGCAAAAACTTGGAAATCTTCTATGTTGTTGAATGCCCATACTTTCCCTTGGAAGTATATAGTCAGTTTTGCTGGATAGCTGATTCTTGGTTGAAGACCCAGCTCTCTTGCCTTTCTGAAGATCATGTTCCATGCCTTACGATCATTTAGAGTAGAACTTGCAAGGTCTTGTGTGACCCTGATTGGCATTCCTTTATATCTAAATTGTCTTTTTCTGGCTTCTTGTAGGATTTTTTCTTTTGTTTGAGAGCTTTGGAATTTGGCAATTACATTCCTGGGAGTTGTCTTTTGGGGGGTTAATGTAGAGGGTGTTCTATGAGCTCTGTCAGTGGCCGTATTGCCCCCTTGTTCTAGGATCTCTGGGCAATTTTCTTTGATGATATCTTGTATTCCAATGTCAAGTTTGCTGTTTATTTCTGGCTTTTCTGGAAGTCCAATTATTCTTAAATTATCTCTTCTCCCTCCATTTTCCAAATCTGTCACCTTGTCAGTGAGATATTTTATGTTCTCTTCTAATTTCTTGGTCTTTTGGCTTTGCTTTATTAGTTCTTGCTTTAAAGCCTGGTTTTCCTTTTTAGTTTGGTCAAACTGGTTTTGTAGATGCGTGGATTTCTTTTGCATTATTTCCCATTTTTCCTCCCAGAAGGTTTCCATCTTTTTGATCATTTTTTATTCTTATTCTTCATAGGTTTGTGGAGAGTTTCCATTTCCTTTGGAAGGTTTCGGAGCATTTGCTTGTGTTTCCTTTTCTATCTCCTCTGTGTTTTCTATTTTTGCTCCATAAAATGTGTCCAAAGGCACCCCCTTCTTCTTGTTTTTTTTTTTTTAATTTTGGGTTTTTTGTGCTTCTGTGGAGTTAGCCATCTCTATCTGAGTGGGGAGGATTAGCTTTTCTTATCTCTGTCTGGAGATCAGCGGTTTTTACCCTAGGCAGATTGTCAGTTCTATGGCTTGGCCCTTGTTTCTGTGCCTCAGCTAGCACCCTGAGGGGGGAGGAGCTGTGACTTCATCGAGCTCTGAGGGATGGTGATAGGATTAACCTCAGACTGAGTATGCAGTCAGGCAAGGACTTTCATTGAGACTCAGATGGAAACATCTGGTCTGGGGGCTATATGCTCCTCCTGTCTCTCTCTGTTTCCCTGCTGTCTGGGTACCCCCTCGACTGGGTCAGGTTGTTTTCAGGATTCGGCCTTCAGCTCCAAGGCCCTTTTGCCAGCCCTGAGAGTTAATATTGTTTCAGACGACCCTGCACTCTGAGGGGGGGAGGTGCCATGGCTTCCTAGAGCTCTGAGGCCTGGTGATAGGATTAACCTCAGACTGAGTATGCCCTCAGGCAGTGATCTTCAGTGAGACCCAGATGGAAGGTTCTGGTCAAGGGGCTACAGGCTCCCCCTATCTCTCTCTGCCTCTCTGCTGTCTGGGTGTCCCTGCAACTGGCTCAGGTTGTTTTCAGGGGGAAGCCCTCAGAATAGCTTGCTCCCGAGGCCCCCCTGCCTGCCCTGAGGTTCCTGCTGCTGCCTGGGACTCAGCATTCTGGGTTGGGGGAGATGGGTCCTGGGACCTTCCCTTTGCCTTCTCCTTAGATCCGAGTGATCTCGGGCTTCGACTCTTGGGGGGCTGTACCTTTTGATCCAGGTCCACGAGGAGTGTTTCCAGGGTCTATTCTGCTGTTTGTTTTGAATTTCTATGCCCTAGGAGTATTCTGTTTGAGATCAGTAAGGAAGGGTTTCTGGAGCTCTGAACTTTAGCTTTCTCTAAGTTGCCATCTACTGGAAGTCTTCTATGTCAGGAATTTTTGATGGGTAGATTAAGCTACTCAGGAAGGGGTGGGAATGAACTTCCTTGACACATATTGCAGTGCTCTTTTTTCAATGCCATTTTAATATCTCTTTGAAATAGCAGTTTCTCATTTCATCAGTCTTAAAGTCATTCATATTTTAGACATCAAAGCTATATAGCCCTGTTTTCAGTAATTATTTTCAGATTACATTAATGCATCTTTTCTGGAACCACTTCATTTTTAGAGTTGGTAATTTATTTATAGATGATGTTAGGATGAGAGAAATGCCTTGTTCATGATTAGTTCTGAATTAGACAGGATCAACAAAAGAATTTTCTTTTACCTCAATACTTATAGCAAAATGAAGTGTTAATTCTTTAATAAAAGAAAATAAAAAAGGCCAATAAACTTTGTACCCTTGAAATGAATAGGCATCTGGAAGAACATAAGATCTCCTTTTAAGATTGCTCATCTGGTCAGTCAATTGATATTGAGCACTTAGGTGACAAAATTTCTTCTTGACTCTGTAGTACAGAGGAGATATTATGGATATAGTAAGTGTAATATTATTATCATGTAATAATAATTATTATAATAAAAACTTTTATCACTGTAAGAATTGGAAAAAGAGTTTTTCCTGCAACCATTATTTGATGTGGATAGTGCAAAAGCTGCTATATACTCTCTATTTTGTAGATTAGCCAATTGAACAATCTCCAATGTCTGCTCTTAATCCACTATACCATGACCTACTTATTTGATTTCTTCTTTATTTTAAGCATCCTTCTGAGAACATAAGAACAGATATCATATGGAAACCTTTTTGCCCCTCATGGAGCCCCAAAATTTTTCTGTGGGTACCTAGAAGACTCTCAGATGGAGCTGAAATCAAATGGACCAAACTCTTCCTCCAGCCTATCTCAGAGCCCAGTCCCAGGCTTTCTGTCAGTAGTCTCTTTTCTTTTTCCATTCTTGGCCAAATGCCAACTCTCCCTTATCTCCAAACACAACCCTGATGAAAGAAACTTAGCTTTTGGGACAAATATCCACTATTTCATAAAAACTGCTGGGAAAATTGGAGGACAGTGTGGGAAAGATTAGGTTTAGATCAACACCTCACACCCTACACCAAGATAAATTCAAAATGGGTGAATGACTTGAACATAAAGAAGGAAACTATAAGAAAATTTGGCGAACAAAGAATAGCATACATGTCAGACCTTTGGTAAGGGAAAGACTTCAAAACCAAGCAAGACTTAAAAAGAGTTACAAAATGCAAAATAAATAATTTTGACTACATCAAATTAAAAAGTTTTTGTACAAACAAAACCAATGTAACCAAAATCAGAAGGGTAGCAACAAATTGGGAAACAATCTTCATAAAAACCTCTGACAAAGGTTTAATTACTCAAATTTACAAAGAACTAAATCAATTGTACAAAAAATCAAGCCATTCTCCAATTGATAAATGGGCAGGGGACATGAACAGGCAGTTCGCAGCCAAAGAAATCAAAACTATTAATAAGCACATGAAAAAGTGCTCTACATCTCTTATAATCAGAGAGATGCAAATCAAAACAACTCTGAGGTATCACCTCACACCTAGCAGATTGGCTAACATGACAGCTATGGAAAGTAATGAATGCTGGAGGGGATGTGGCAAAGTGGGGACACTAATTCATTGCTGGTGGAGTTGTGAATTGATCCAGCCATTCTGGAGAGCAATTTGGAACTATGCCCAAAGGGTGATAAAAGACTGTCTGCCCTTTGATCCAGCTATAGCACTGCTGGGTTTGTACCCCAAAGAGATAATAAGGAAAAAGACTTGTACTAGAATATTCATAGCTGCACTCTTTGTGGCGGCCAAATATTGGAAAACAAGGGGATGCCCATCAATTGGGGAATGGCTGAACAAATTGTGGTATATATTGGTGATGGAATACTATTGTGCTAAAAGGAATAATAAAGTAGAGGAATTCCATGGAGACTGGAACAACTTCCAGGAAGTGATGCAGAGTGAAAGGAACAGAACCAGGAGAACATTGTACACAGAGACTGATACATTGTGGTAAAATCGAAGGTGATGGACTTCTCCATTAGTGGCAATGCAATGTCCCTGAACAATCTGCAGGGCTCTAAAAAATACTATCCACAAGCAGAGGATAAACCATGGGAGTAAAAACACTGATGAAAAGCAATTGCTTGACTACAGGGGTTGAGAGGATATGACTGAGGAGAGACTCTAAATGAACACTCTAATGCAAATACCAACAACAGGGAAATGGGTTCGAGTCAAGAACACATGTGATAACCAGTGGAATCGTGCATCGGCTATGGGAGAGGGAAAGGTGGTAGGTGGGGAGGTGGGGAGGAAAAGAAAATGATCTTTGTTTCCAGTGAATAATCTTTGGAAATGACCAAATAAAATAATGTTTAAAATTAAAAAAAAAAAGAAACTTAGAATCCTAGCTCCACTCACTCTCTTCAACTCACTGCCCCTTTGGTATTTTCCCTTCTCTGTTTCTGTGGGGGAAATTATCTTCAAACATATTAAGGTCTCCTAGGCCCCATAATCTACCATAGCTTTATATTCTTAATATCTGAAGATCTTAACATCTTTGAAATATAATCTTCATATATACTCTCTCAATTAGAGTATGAGATTCTTGAATGCATGGCCTGTCTCCCTTTTTTTTTTATCATTTGCATGTGTTAATCTTGAAATTTCTCAGACTTGTGAATGTTAAAAATTTCCACATTGAGGAATCTTCCATTGGAACAAATTCCCTACTGGGAAACATTCCCCATTTTGATGTGAGAACTCGCCAGGATCAGAAATGGGAGGACCTCTACTCCACCCGTACTTAAGACTGCTTTAGGGGAGAAAACTACTTGCTAAACAATGAAAGTACTTGCACCCATGCTTATAATAATGCAAGGAGTTCTTTGAGCCATGCCTGTTTTTTAGAATTGATACAATGAGATGCTAGGTACCTAAAAGGGTCGAGCAAGTTTTCTCTTAATGAGATTAGTTGACACAGCAGCATTTTTTTCTGGTTCAGACTTACTGAGGAGATTAGTCGACTTAGCAAGAATTCAGATGGGCAGTCCTTTGGAAAATGTCTACAGTGATTGGTAGATGTAAGGACTTAAGGTAGGTGACATAGGAGAAAAACCCCTATATAAGAAAAAGCAGAATCTCTTGAGAAAAAGAAATCCTTTTGGAGGATCTCTGATGAGGATCGCTTGGGAAGAATCTCTTGAGAGAGGCTCTGGAGAAGGGAAGCTCTTGGAGGACAATCTCTAAGGAGGTCTCACTGGAGCTCCTCTGAGGGAACTCTGTTCCTCTGGAGGCTCTGGAGAGAGGCCCTTTGGAACAGTCTCTGGCTAGAAGGCTCTTTAAGGAGGACTGTTGCTGGAACTCTCTCTGGTGAAGTCAGCTGAGATGGAGCTGGCCTGGTGTCACTAGAATCCTTGCTTAGACAGACCTTGTGGTGAGTGTTAAAAGACTGACTGACTGATCTCTCTCTCTTAAGACTCAGGTCTAGGCCATGTTGGCTTAAGGCCCTTCATATTTATTTCCTTTTTCTCTCTTTTCTTTAATTCCACATTTATATTAATTAAAATCTCTATAAAACCCAGTTGACTTGGGTATTTGAATAATTGGGAATATTTCCCTGGCGACCACCTTATATTTGATTTAAAAACCAAGACACTGTAGTGAAACATATTTTCTGCAGTCAAATTTACTCACCCTCTCTTATATCTATCACAATTTATATCTTCCACCATTTTAACTCACTACAGTTTACAACATTACTCTTTTAACTGTTACAGTTTAAGGCCTTCAACCATTTTAAATCTAACACATGGGAGTAGAGCATTAAGAATAGCAAATATCTGTCTTGAAAGTTTTGTGTATAAATCCTGTGTGAAGGGAAGGAGGACATATTAGTGACTTATTATCATCTTTAGGTCTTTTATTAAGGATAAGATAGGGGAAAGAATACCAACTGTAGGATTAGAGAATCTCTGTTTAATTCCTGTTACTTACTTGTATGACCCCCTATTCATGAATCATCTTTTGATTTTTGGAGTTTCAATTTTTTACAGATATATTTTCTCATCAATGTGAATATTCCTTCAAATAGTGCAGATTGAAATCCATTCATATTTCAACTTATGCCACTATCATTTGAGTCCCACTATATAAATTCTGTACAGAGGGTGCATCTAACTCACTGGAGGTCCTCATCTAGGTTTCTTGGTATGATGTAAGTTTCAAGGTAGCACATAAGGTGTATGTACATTTCCTATCTTTCAGACTTGCTACCTGAATGGCACAATTCTTTTTCTGCTAATATATCTCTCTGATGATACCTTTCATAATACCTTTTTTATTTTTCATTTTTTATTTTATTAATTAATTTAGAATATTTTCCATGGTAACAAGATTCATGTTCTTTCCATCCCTGCCTCACTCCCCTCCTCCTGGAGCTGGTGAGCAATTGCACTGGATTTTACATGTATCATTGTTCAAAACCCATTTATATATTATTCACATTTGCAATAATCATTTAAAGTCAATATCCCCAATCATATTCCCATCAAACCATGTGATCAATCATACTTTTTTCTCCTGCATTTCTATTCCCACAGTTCTTTCTTTGGATGTGGATAGTGTTCTTTCTCCTAAGTTCCTCTTGATTTACCTGGATCACTGCATTGCTGCAAGTAAAGAAATCCATTATGTTCGACTGTGCCACAGTTTATCAGTCGCTATGTACAGTGTTCTCCTGGTTCTGCTCCTTTTGCTCTTTATCAATTCCTGGAGGACTTTCTAGTTCAGATGGAATTGCTCCAGTTTATTATTCCTGTCTCCAATCTCTTTTACCAACCCATTGTTTTGGTCTTCTTCCTCTTCTCCCATGTACTTCTTTATTTTATGTATATATTTACCACATTTTATCTCTTTTCCCATATCTCTTAGTATAATCCTCTTTTTTTACACCTAGTTTTTAATGTATTTTTAACATACCATCCTATATAGTTTGTCACTGTATCCTCTATGTATACTTCTTCTAGCTATCCTGATGATAATAAAAATTTTTAAGAGTTACCAATATCACCTTTTCTTATAAGAATACAAATCATTTGAACTTATTGGGCCCCTTGATTTTTTTCCTTTCTAAATTCCCTTTGGTGGTTCTATTGAGTTCTATGTTTGGGCATCAAAATTTTTATGTTTAAGTCAGGTCTTTTCTTTTGCAATGTCTGGAAATCTTCTATTTTATTAAATGACCATACTTTCCCCATCAAGAATATAATCAGTTTTGTTGGCTGGCTGATTCTTGGTTGTAGACTCAGTTTCCTTGCTTTCTAGAATATCTTACTCCATGCCTTCCACTCCTTCATTGTGGTTCTGTGTTATCCTAACTGTGACTCCATGATATCTGAATACTTTCTTTTTTAGCAGTTTGTAGTATCTTGTCCTTTGTCTGATAATTCTTGAATTTGGCTATAACATTCATGGACAATGTCAATTGGATATTTAATGCAGGAGGTGATCAGTGGATTCTTTCAATCTCCATTTTACCCTCTTGTTCAACAATATCAGGGCAGATTTTTTTTTATAATTTCCTGTAGAATAATGTCCAAGCTTTTTCTTTTGTCATGATTTTCTAGTATTCCAATAATTCTTAAATTATCTCTTCTGGATCTATTTTCCAAGTCTTGTTTTATCAATGAGGTATTTCATATTTTCCTCAATTTTTTCATTATCTCAATTTTGTTTTATAGACTCTTGCTGCCTTGTGAAGTCATTTGTTTCTAGTTGTTAGAGTCTAATTTTTAAAGTCTGAATTTCATCCCTGGCTTTTTGGTCATCCTTTTTCTTTTGTTCTATTTTTTTTGTAGGTCATCTTTCACTTTCTTTGCTTCATTTTCAAGCTGGTCAATTCTGGATTTTAAGACACTATTTTCTTGTTTTAGTTCATGTGCCTCTGTTTTCAAATGACATATTTTTCTTTTGAAGTTCTTTTTCCAATTTTCTTCAGGCTTTCTTAATGTTTTTTTTTGAATTGTTTTTTGAGTTCTCCCAGAGACTGGGTCCAATTTGCAGGAGTTCCTGTGTTTTGACTTGGTGTTCCTTGGTCTTCCTCTGTTTCATTTGTTCTTTTTTGATTACCTGGATAGAAACTGTTGATAGTAATTTATTTTTTCTTTTTCTATTGTTTACTCATTTTTTCCTTCTCACTTCCTTTGGCCCCTCCCCCCCCCTCATTAGTTGTATTCTTGCTCCTCCATTCATTTGCTGGTTTTGTGGGTTTGTGCCATTCTGTCCTGAAGAGATTTCTTCTCTGTTCTGTTGATTAACTGGATTAGGCTGATGAAGCTCAATGAGCCCTGAGCCTAGATCTTCCCCAGCTGCCAGCAGAAGCTAATGGTAAAGATGAAGGTGAAGGTGTGAAGGCTAAAGGTAATTTCCCTCAGTACTCCTCTCTTCTTTCTTTTCTGCCAATTGCCTCCCTTTTGCCTACCTGGTCAGAGCCCTAAGCTTCCTGTGGTGGTACCAAGGTACTCTGTTGCAGTTGGAGCCTTCTCCCTGGGATCCCAGTCAGCCAAATTCTTATTGTGAGTCTTAGTGCATTAAGTGGGGAAGAGGTGTTGGCGATTGAGCTTCCTTGTTCTCTGAAGACTTCATAGCTGCTCTATTGATAGATGAGATCAAGCCAGGCCTAGCTGATCTGCAGAGCTGAATGTGCCTGAGGTCAGAACCTTCATAGGCAGAAGCAAGAAATGGAGGAGTGGTGGCTGATGGCTGTGACTAGTCTACCCTGTTTCTATTGTACTCCTCCAGCTGCCTCTTTGCAACTGTGGTCAGAGCCCTAACCCTTGAGCAGTTGTAGTAGCAAGGCACTCCCTCTGGCCTGGATCTCTTGAATCCAAGATGCCAGCAATCATCTGAATCTCAGCACAGTGGGGGAGGGGCCTGGGACCTTCTTTATTTATTTTCTTTAAACTGGGAAATTCAACCTTCTCTGCATACCTGTCAGTTGAATTGAGCAGGAGGGTTCCCCAGCTCTGTCCTGTTGTTGGATTTGGTTTTGTTTTCCCCTTGAATAACTTTGTTTTTGATTGGTGTGGAAGGGTTTTCACAGAGGACTCAACTTTCGCTGTTTCTAAACTGCCATCTTGACTCTATCTCCCCTACCTATAACACTTTTTGAATGCTATTCCTTTTTGTTGATATGAAATATGAATCCAATTTATGCTCACTAACTATCTTTCTATCTCTCTCTGCGTGGTCCACAAATTTTATTCCTTGGAAATCATGATATTACATGATTCATAGTCATCTAGCATCAGAGGATGTTGATGTTAAAAATATAGGTTTTTGTTTCAGGAAGAGCTTGGTTGGGGCTTATTGAAAATGATGCACACTTTTGTATATGCAATATACTCTCTCTTTCACTCAATTCTGGACCACGCTCATTGTGTATTTGAAGGTATCTCTTTAAGATAAGTCAATAAGCATATATTAAACTATATTCCAGGGGGACAGCTAGGTGGTTCAATGGATATAGATAGTCTGGGAGTCAGGAAAGCTCATCTTCCTGAATTTAAATCTGTTATCAGATACATAGTAGTAGTTGTATGACTCTGGAAAGTCACTTTACCCTTATTTTCTTCATTTTCTACCCTTATTTTCTTCAACCCTCAGTTTCTTCATCTGTAAAATGAGCTTATTAAAGAAATAGAAAAATCACTTTGCCAAGAAAACCTCAAATGGGGTCACAAAGAGGTAGAGATGACTGAAAATGACTGAATAACAACAACAAAATGTTCCAGGAACTATACTATATATTGGGGAAGCAGAACCCAAGTTAAGTAGTCCTCATCATTGGGTATTTTTTTTACCTTTTTACCATAGATATTATTACAAATGGTAAAGATATTGTTTTAGATCATGAAATCCTTCTGATTTTTCTACTTTCAGAAACCACTGAGCTTATTACATCAAACTTTACAACAAAGCAAATCTTCTGAAATTATATCTAAAGTAATAAAATGAGTTTGACAACTATCCACATGAGAAAATAGTTGTAAATGAAGAATTTCTAGTCTATGATATGTATGTATGTGGATAGCTCATAGATTTAATTTTTCTACAATATCCCTGCAAATGTTATGCTCTGATTAATTACCTCCTCTGATAAGGAGCTGATAACTTTGTTAGGAAATCCATTCATTTGTCAAACTATTGATAGGAGAGACAACATGATGAAGTAGAAATGGCATTGGGTTTGGAATGACCCCTTTTTTTGGTTTCTTGGTTTCTCTTATTGTATTTGGGCCTCTCCCAAGATACCCTAACCTCTAGCTACAACCTTTCCCCAAAGCCTCATTATAACCTGTCAGTTGTTTCTCTTTGATTATATTCCTTTAGGTTAGATGCCTCTTTTCATAGCCTCCAAATATGCCAAACATGTGTCCTTCTTTTCTTATATTCCCTATGGTGTATATAAGACCCCAAGTTCTTCAGTTTGATGGAAATTCCCATTCATGGAATATTTTCCCAGAGAGATATTGTTCTCAGAGATTCAGAGCTTCACTCAGTGTGTGTGTGTGTGTGTGTGTGAGTGTGTGTGTGTGTGTGTGTGTGTGTGCATGATACTGTGTGGTGGCCATAAGAGTAATATTTCCTTTGTCCTGATTAAAGACATGTTCTTTGTAACTGCTTTGGTGGTTCTGTGTTTTTTTCCAGGTTGACACAAGTATGGTATGACTATCTAGATAGTAAGAAAGTCCAAATCACTCTCAGGAAGAGTTAGAACCAGATTGTAGGGCCCAGAAATATGGACGGTGTTTTAGAGACATGTATATAGACTCTAAAGGGACTGGGTATGGGGTTCCCAAGTAATAAGGAGACAAGTAATGGGCAAAGAAAGGACTAGCCAGTAAAACCATGGTATAAGGTTAGAGCAAAAGTAGCACTGACATTGGCTTGTTGCTTGGCCACCTGGTCTATGGATTCCCATCTAATATCCCTCCCAAGTGGCTAAATTAGTCCCAGAGTCTGTGATGCTGTTTAGCCTGTCCTTAGGGGTTACTTAGTTCCAGCTGTGGGGCAGAGAGCCAGGCTGGCCATTTCAACCTCTTTGCTTTCCTTGCTAATTACTCTTCCATCAGATGTTCAATTAGAATGACCCTGTCTAGAATTGCCAAAGATCTCTGTTTTGTCTTAGAAGATTAAAGGGTAGTAACTGTTTTCAACATGATTATTATCATTATCTCAGGGAGATTTTATACTTCAAAAGTCAAAGTCATAATAGCCCAGCACACTGCAATTATTTGCAAATTACCTTAATGTATTTTTCAAAACCCCTTTTTGGCGCTTGGTAATTTGTTTATTTGCTAAAATCATCAGTGTGCAAAAATGATAAATAGTACAGGATGGCCATGAAGTCTTTTAAGCTGGCTAACTTACTGGAAACTCACTGTCACTCTGAACTTCATTTAAAATAGATTTTCTCTTCATTAGATACTTAGTAGGAGGAAATGAAATATCTGTGACTTGTCTTATACTTAAAAAAAACATGGAAATTTCAAGTAGTTATTCTGCTAATTTCATATACTTTGAGAGCTGGAATAGATCTCAGTATCCATCTAGTCCAATCCCAACTCTGCCCCCAGCAACAGATTTTCCATTTACAATACAAATAGTCATTTCTTTTCTTTAAGGCCTCTAGGGAAAGGGATAACTTCCACCTGCCAAGGAAAATATCCCACTTTTGAACAGTTCTAATTGCTAGAAAGCTTTTCTTTACATCAAGCATAAAGTTGCTTCTTGGTAGATTCCACCTGTTACCACTAGTTCTACCCTCTGGGGCAAATAGAATATCTATTCTTTTTTTTTTTTCCTTCTTCTTCTTCTACCAAACAGAGTTACAAGTACTAGAAGGAAGCTATTATGCCATTTGTTTCCATTCATTTTTTAAATTCCCTCCCCTCAGTCTGCCCCAGGGCTTTTCATCTCCAAATTGAATTACTAATTTCTTTGAGTTTATTCACTGATTTGGATGTGAGGTTCTTTGACTTTCTGGCAACTCTTCTCTGAACATTCTATAAAATTAATTGATCCATATACTTACTCCTATTTACTCTAGAGAAATGACTACAATACTGCTAATTTCTGGTGAGAGTAGAGTATATCTAGAGGCAACTGAAGAAAGTAGACAGTAATTGATCCTGTAGATCCAGTACGTAGAGAGATGGCATAGGTATGTAGATAGTCCTCAAGTCCTTCCTGGAGTCAGAAAGATCTATTCCTGAATTTAAATCTGATCTGAGACACATTATTTGTGTGGTGAGTTAAGTCACTTAACCTCTGTTTGCTTCATTTTTCTCACTTGTAAAAATTGGGATAATAATAATATTACAATACCATCTATCATTGTGAGATCAAATGAGATAATACTGGTAAGCACAGCACAGTGATTGCCAAACAGAAAGTACTATATAAATTCCTATTCCCATCCCTTTCTCATTGTTGTACACAAGCGATTATTTTGAATGAGTCTATTTTTAATTATAAGCATTAGGACTTGATTTTTCTGAGTATTTCCCATAACACTCCACTTCATTTGATTATTGAAAAATTGCATGTTAAAACACCCATTTGCTTGGAAGGCAAACTTGAGATCTGAATGGTTAATCAGTTAATTTAAGCAGGGAAGATGGACAATTTTGAAATCTGGAATAGAATAAAATGTTGTTTCTTCAATTGTTTGCAACCTCATTGCTAGATAATCTGAATATTTGCTTCACTTTTATTTTCACTAGGCTGTAGTTTTCATCCTGATAGGGTTTTTCTAGTACTCAGATAGAGGAATCTGATACTTAACAAACAGATGCATTTACCATCTATGAGAATTTTCCCTTCTCTGAAATTATGCCTCAGAAATGAAATGTTTTTGGCTTTCATCCAATGAAGGCAATGAGAGTAAGAGACCTGCTTGCTGTTGCCTGGGGAAGAAGGAAAAACAATTTTGAGTTTTCAGGATTTCATTTCTAAAAAATATGTTTTTCTTTTTATGAGCTAGACAAATCCCTAAAATTATTAACTTTCTTTTTTTCAAATTACTACTTAAAGGCAACAGAACCATGAAGAAAAAGGGGAAAAAAAGGTTCCCAAGTTAGCTGGTGCCACATCAGCTTTAGGAGAATTGTACCCCATGATATATTATTTCAGAATATCTGCTGAGCAATATAGATAACTTGGTCTCCTTTAAGGTTGGAAATAAATAGAACATCAAAATGTCTTTCTGGTCTTGGCAAGTAACATACACTTTAATTTTTTTTTTTGCTTTTTGGATTTGATATTTTGGTCATTTACCATTAGATAATATTTTGTATAGAATAGAAAAAGAATCCTATAAGCATGAATCCTTTGGTCCAGAATGGGAAGACCCATAATCCCTGCCACCACTACTATTCCCTCTGTTTGTGTTCTTGAGGCCTTGCCCATGAAGGTTCTGGGTAACAATGTTATTGATATTGTTTTCCAAAACATATGCTTCTATGGTTCTAATTGCAATGAAAGTATCAGTACAATCAAAAGATATCCTTTCAAAGTAGCCATGCTTTAAGTTCAAAAGTCTCTTCCTTTTCCTCTTTCTCTCCACCCCTCCCCCCATGATTCCCTGCCCCAGTCCACATGGAGGTTAATCGTAGCCTAAGGAAAATCACCCCTGTTTTTTACTAGCTGGTCTTTGATCCTGAAGAAATTGGGTCTGCTACCAGCAGACTTTCTTTCTAATCTAGAATTTATGGTTCTAATTGCAATGCAATATAACACAATATACCAGATATTTATTAAGAACTTAATGTGAATACTCAATATCTGTGAGAGATGCAAAATTTAAATAATAACAATTTATTATTTATTGGATATAATAAATAATGTTATTTATTTATTATTTTAAAATAATATTATTTATAAAAAATAAAATAAAAAATAAACAAGAATAAACAAGAATAAGTTGTTCTTAAAGAATTCATAATAGAGAAAGAGGGTAAGAATAAAATTTAGATAGCTAATGCACATTATTGAAGAACATAATAGTGTAGTACAAGATGGCTGTGTATGGAATCAGACAACCAGATTATGAATCTTGGCACTTCCACTTAATGTCTTCGTCAAGTCCTCCAATCTTTGGGTGCCCCAGGTTCCCTATTTGTAAAGTGACAGAATTGGGCTTGACAGCTTCAAAGATCTCCTTCATATCTATATTTGTGATTTTATGATCCTATATGCATAGAAAACTCATACACATTGTAAAAATGGAGTTTTGAACCCCAGACTTCAATTCCCAGAAGTCCTTGGGAATTTTTGCTAGCTCCCAGAATTCCCTCTAATCTCACTGTGTCCTCACCTGGACTGAGAGCAAAAGGGGTATTTAAACTGACTGTACACGTGGCTCACTCTCTTGGCTTCTGCTTCTGGGCACACACGACTCTTTACCAGGCAGGCAAAATGTAGGTTGCATGTGCTTTCTTATTTGGTATTTTCTTTTATTTCTTAATCTTTAATAAACCTAATAAAAATATAATACTTTTAGCAGAGAAACTAAATTTTAACTGTTACAGTTTGGTGACCTAATGGGACAAAAAACTCAATTAAAAAAAAAGATAGCCTAGATAATTATTTCTAAGTCATGTTTTTCCAAGCCTTTTGAGTTAGCAAGCCTCTTGACTTATCTCACTGCTGCCTGCAATCTAGACCCAGATTTTTCTCAATTGGTCTCAGTCCTGCCCGCCCTTGCTGCCCAGCCCTGCCCGGCTCGGCTTGGCCCTGCTTGCCTGTGTTCCTGCCTGCAGCCATCTGCTTCAGATCCAGCTCTGCCCACCCTGGTGGTCTCTCTCTCTCGCTCACCTGGCCCAGCTGATCACCCAGGATGCTGGTAGCAGACCCAATTTCTTCAGGATCAAAGGCCAGCTAGTAAAAAACAGGGGTGATTTTCCTTAGGCTACGATTAACCTCCACATGGACTGGGGCAGGGAATCATGGTGGGGAGGAGAGAAAGAGGAAAAGGAAGAGACTTTTGAACTTAAAGCATGGCTACTTTAAAAGGATATCTTTTGGTTGTACTGATACTTTTGTTTACTTCACCTGGGAGCCAGGGGAAAAATTCAGCTCCCTGCAACTCTTTAGCCAAATTTGAGATTCCTCCTTATGGGGAGGAAACTCAGGGGCTCAGTGAATTGAGAGCCAGGGCTAGAGACAGGAGGTCCTTACTTGAAATCTGGCCTCGGATACTTCCTGGTGGTGTGGCCCTGGACAGGTTATTTAACCCCCATTGCCTAGCCCTTACCAATCTTCTGCCTTCTGATAATAGGCATCTAAATGGATAAAAAAAAAACAATGAACTTTAAAGAGACTGGAGGTTATATTTTTAAGCCTTTTCAGACTCCAATGTTTTATAAAAATCTCTGTATTTCATTTGCTGATTGCTTTGTTTAAGGTTTAACTTTGTGATTTTAAGTTCATATATTACTGCATTCAATACTATTCTACTTTTAATCTACGTTTAATCTACTGGGTTTTAACTACTGTTAAATTCTGTTGCTTTTCTCCTATAACCATACTGAACAACCATTATTGAGTAGGCCCATATAAAAACAGCATTTCTATTTTTGAATTTGTCAATTGTCACATAGAGGATAGATGGACTCCATCAGAAAGTTGCTATAACAAACTTTGGAAAATTTAATGAGCTAAATATTTCAAATTGATTTTAAGGGTTCTTTAGACATAATTTTTAGAATTGTTCTTAACAATCTCTGGTCATTTTGCCTGCCCCTACCATGAGGTAAGACCCATTTTAGTAGCTGAAGTGAAATACAATTATAAACCCCAACTCCTGCATTTATAAGAATGTGAGAGGAAGTTGAGAATTTAATCCCAGGGCAAATAGTACCCCCTAGAAGCCTCCACCCAAAAAAGGGAAGCATCTCTCATTTATACTCCTCAGCTCAGTTTATAGAGGTTTGAGTTTTTCCTAGACTCCTCTATCACATTTCTGTAGTGATATCTAGAATTCTTCATGATGTTCAAAACCTAAAATGAGTTTTACTTTGTTTAAAAATATGTTTACCAAGGTTGAAAGATTTGCTATGTTTGTAAAAATTGTGACAAATATCCATCAGTTCATAGGCTTTTAAAAATGCCATACAGCAACTTATGTGAAAAATGATAGTGTGTTTGTTTGCTATTGGAATTAACTGGATTACTGAGAATTTTGGGGATACTGATTCCTACATAATTGTACTACTGTTCTTTATATAAAAAAAACTCTTCAACCCCCCCCCCCCAGTCCTCAGACCCCTCTATCTTTTAAGGAAACCATCCAAGTTCCCTCCCCTCAGTTCTCACATCTACCAATCACTGTCCATCATTTTCCCTGTGCCAATGGTGGCTCTAGCTTAACCCAGGACCGCCCAGAGGTCTGTGGCTTTGCACATGTCTGTTGAAGGTCATATTCTCAAATAATTAAATCTTGATCTTTTGCTACAGCCCTTCCTAAATCCTGTTACCCTGAGTAGGGTAGAGATTGGAATAATTAAATTTTGATCTATGCTGCAGCCCTTCCTAAATCCTGTTAGGACTGAGTAGGGTGGAAATTTTTATTTTCCAAGACCTGGTTCTGTCATTCCAAGTATCTCTATTGTATCAATTCTAAAATCAATCATGACTCAAAGAAATTCCTGTTCTGTGCTTAAGCATAGGTCAAAGCCCTTTCCATTGTTCAGCAAAAGGTTTCTGTCCTAAAGTAATCTTAAGAAGGGAGGAGGAGGAACCTCCCATGCCAATGGGGTTCACATTCCAATAGACTATCACTAAGAAATTTTCCAAGTATGAAATTTCCCAATGGTGAAATTTCCAACATTTATAAGTCTAAGAAATTTTAAGGTCTACAAAGCACATGTCACCAGTATTAAGATTTTCTTTAACCTTTTTGATTTTGCAGTAATATAAGTTTAAAATACATTTGCTAATGCATGCCTCAAAAGCTTGAGATTATAAAAATGATGCCACTAATTGTTTTTAATTTTTTTTGGGACTTTGCTTAATGATTCTGTCTGATTCCAGGACAAATTATACAAAAGAGCCATTTCACAGGGCCAATGAAGCACAATGCTAAGTCTAATTAGTGCCAAAAAAAAGCACACAGGATTTATTAGTGTGAAGACTCAAGGTCATGATGCTTAACATATGTTAAGACATAGGCCAATCTTGTATCCACACTCACTCTGAAAATACAGAAGAGTATCCCAAACTTGGCTCCTACTTGCCTCCTAAAATTTAGTCCCTTTACTGTCTTTTCTAGTGTGGCAAACTTTCCGTAGTCCTGACTACTGACTGGGTAAATGCTTACTTGCTTAGATCATTTTAATTGGGCCCTTATTCAATGACCTGTTAAAGATTTACTTTTCCTTTACTTGGAAGTTTTATACATAAGACTTTGATAGTCTATATTTTCATCCAGAAATTTTCTTTTTTTATTTGGATTTTTCTGATGTCTTTTTAATATCTCTTGCCAATTGGTTCATATACCTCATAACTGAGCCATGCATCCCTAAGTGATCCTGTGTTTTTCAATCATCCTCTTCATGAGGAAATATAAAAATATTATTATTTTAAATAGCAAAGTTTAGATGGTGGCCTAGAAGCAGCAAAAGTTCAGACCTCTGAAAGCCCTTCCTTACCAATCATAAACTGAATGCTCCTAGGGGACTGAAATTCAAACCTAACAACAGCACAGAGGTGGGGAACCCTCCTTCTGAACTCAAATCAAAAGGTACTCCCCCCAAAAGCCAGAATCTGAGAATAATTGGTTCTAAGGGGAAGGCAGAAGGAAGGTCCCAGGACCCCTCCCTCCCAACCCAGAGTGTGGAGCTCCCAGTGGCAGCGAGAACATCTGGGTGGGCAAAGATGCTGGTTTGGAGGGTCTACCTTGTGAGCAGTGGGGCGCCAGGCTCAGAGCATCCAGCATGGGTGGCGGGGAGGCAGCCAGGGAGAGACAGGGAGCCTGCAGCCTCATGGCTGGGTCGTTTTGTCTGGCTCCAGTCTCACTGGAGGTTTTTGCCTCGGGGCACATTCAGACCAACCCAATTGAAACTAATCCCATTAGGACTCCTCAGAGCTCAGAGAGGCCAAGACCCCTCCCCCCCTAGAGTGCAGGACCTCCCACAAGAAGGCACTGGGGTACCTTGCTGACAGCGGAGAAGCAGCTGGAGAGAACTGGAGAGAGCCTGGGCAGCTCCAGACTTCTAGGAGTCTTCCTCCTCAGAGCACATACAGCCTAACCCAGTTGAACTTAATCCGATCAAAACCCTCCAGAGGACAGGGAAGCCAACATTCCTCCCCTAGAGATTGTACCAAGAGATCTGACAAAGCTCCAAGAGGGGAGAATGACAGCCCCAAAACCAAAAAAAAATGAGAGGAGTAAGAACAAAAAACAAATACAGGGAATAAAGAAGGGGTAAACTCAAGCAAACAACAGAAAAAAGAAGAAAAAAATAGACAGCTTCTGTACAGGTAATGAGCAAAGAGTGAATGAAACAGAGGGGGAGGTATCAGCAAAGGAAAAATCAGAAATCCCAGAAAATTTGGTACAGGCTTTGGAAGAACTCAAAATGCAATTCAAAAAACAGTTAAGAGAGGTTGAAGACAATTGGGAAAACAACTTAAAAACTAAGATAAATCATCTGGAAACAGAAAATAGTGTCTTGAAAGCCAAAATCAACCAGCTGGAAAATGAAGCAAAGGGGATGAAAGACGAGGTAAAGAGGATGAAAGATAACCCCAAAGATAATCAAACCAAAAGGAAAAAGATTAACAAAAAGCCAGGAATGAAATCCAGTCTCTAAGAACAAGAATACAACAACTATAATTAAGTGACCTCACAAGGCAGCAGGACACTATAAAACAAAACCAAAAGAATGAAAAAATTGAGGAAAATATGAAGAATCTCATTCACAAAACAGACGATTTTGAAAATCATTCAAGGAGAGACAATTTAAGAATCATTGGTCAACCAGAAGACCATGATAAAATAAAAAGCCTGGACATCATACTACAGGAAATTATTAAAGAAATCTGCCTGGATATCCTAGAACAAGAGGGAAAATTGGAGATTGAAAGAATCAACAGATCACCTCCTGTACCTAATCCCCAACTGGCAAACACCCAGGAAAGTTATAGCCAAATTCAAGGACTATCAGACCAAAGAAAAGATATTACAAGCTGCCAAGAAGAAGTCATTCAGATAGCATGGAAACACAGTGAGGATAACACAGGATCTGGTTTTATCCACACTGAAAAACTGAAAGGCAAGGAATATGATATTCTGGAAAGCAAGGAAACTAGGTCTACAACCAAGAATCAACTACCCAGCAAAACTGACTATATTCTTACAGGGGAAAGTATGGTCATTCAACAAAATAGAAGAATTCCAAGAATTCATAAAGAAAAGACCAGACCTGAACAGAAAATTTGATGTCCAAGCAAGAGAATCATCAAAAGGTAATTAAAAAAAGGGGAAAAAAGAAAAACAAAAAAAACTTTTTTTAAGAGACTCAATAAGTTAAAATGATATGTATCCCTATAAGAAAAGAGGTCATTAGTAACTTAAAAACTGTTGTTATTACCTGGGCAGCAAAAAGAAGTACACTTAGAGGGAACTGTGACAAACTGTATAGGATGAAAGGACAAGACATCAATAGGTAAATAGATATATGCATGTTTAAATACATACACATGTTTATGCATATATATACCTACATATATATATATACATATATATATATATATATATATATATATATATATAACTTGAGCTTAAAATATGTTAGTATTAAAAGAAATGGGAAAGGAAACAAATGGGGGTAAATTTATATGTCACAAAAAGCTCATGGTGGGATGGGGGGAGAACATGAATACACTGGAAGGGTAAAGAGGTTGGAGACAGGAAATACTCAACTTTTACATGCTTTGAAATTGACTCAAAGAGGGAAAAACAATCCAATCCATTGGGGGCAGAGAATAGATTTGTGCCCTATAGGGGAGTAGAAGGGTAAAAAACTGATTCTTTAAAAAAAAAGGGAAGCAGTATAAGGGAGGGAGGGGGAGGGGGTAAATTTTAGAAAGACTACAGGGAAAATAAGGGGGGGAATAAGAAGGGAGGGGGTAGAAAGGGAAGTAAAATAAGGGTGGGAACTAGGGTGGTATAGAAGGAAATAGTGAAAGAAGAAAAGGCAGGAACAGGAGTAGAAATCAAAATGCTGTGTAATACTCAGCTAGTAATCATAACTATGAATGTGAATGGAATGAACTCATCCATAAAATGCAAGCTAATAGCAGAGTGGATTAGAATCCAAAACCCTGCCATATGCTGTCTATAAAAAACACACAATAGGAAGTTAGATATGCATATGGTGAAAGTAAGAGGGTGGAGCCAACTCTATTGGGCATCAACTGATAAAAAGAAGGCAGGAGTCTTAATCATGATATCCGACAAAGCCAAAGTAAAAATAAATCTAGTTAAAAGAGATAGGGAAGGTAATTAAATCCTGATAAAAGGCAGTATAGACAATGAGGAAATATCTGTACTCAACATGTATGCACCAAATGGAATAGCATCCAAATTTCTAAAGGAGAAACTAGTGGAGCTCAAGGATGAAATATACTAGTGGGAGACCTGAACCTCCCTCTATCCGAACTAGATAAATCAAACCAAAAAAATAAATAAGAAAGAGGTAAGAGAAGTGAATGAAATCTTAAAAAATTATAGTTAGTAGACATGTGGAGAAAAATAAATAGGGACAAAAAGAAATATACCTTCTTTTCAGCACCACATGATACATTCACAAAAACTGACCATTAGGGCATAAAAACATTGTAAACAAGTGCAAAAGAGCAGAAATTATAGATGCAACCTTCACAGATAGCAATGCAATGAAAATAATACTTAGGGAACATGGAGAAGTAAATAAAAAATTAATTGGAAATGAAACAATACAATTATTCAAAACCAGTTAGTTAAAGAACAAATCATAGAAACAATTAATAACTTCATTGAAGAAAATTACAATGATGAGACATCCTTCAAAAACTATGGGATGCAGCCAAAGCAGTACTCAGGGGGAAATTTATATCCTTGAGTTCATATATTAACAAATTAAGAAGGGCAGACATCAATGAAATGGGCATGCAAATTAAAAAATTAGAAAGTGAACAAATTAAAAATCCTCAGATGAAGACTAAATTAGAGATCCTAAAACTCAAAGGAGAAATTAATAAAATTGAAAGTCAAAGAACTATTGATTCAATAAATAAGACTAGAAGCTGGTACTTTGAAAAAAAAACAAATAAAATAGACAAAGTACTAGTCAGTCTAATTAAAAAAAAGAAAGAAAAAGATATTGACAATATCCAAAATGTAAAAGGAGTCCTCACCTCTAATGAAGAGGAAATTAAGACAATCATTAAAAACTTCTATTCCCAATTATATGGCAACAAATATGGCAATCTAGGTATATTGATGAATACTTACAAATATATAAATTGCTTAGACTAAAAGAGGAAGAAAAAAATTACCTAAACAACCCCATATCAGAAAAAAAAAATTGAACAAGCCATTAGAGAACTCCCTAAAAAAATATCCCCAGGTCCAGATGTATTCACAAATGAATTCTATCAAACATTCAAAGAACAACTAATCCCAATATTAAACAAACTATTTGACAGAATAAGGCTAGAAGGAGTTCTCCCAAATTTATTTTAAGACACAAACATGGCACTGATCCCAAAGCCAGGCAGGCCAAAAACAGAGAAAGAAAACTATAGACCAATATCCCTAATGAATATAGATGCAAAAATCTTTAATAGGATAGTAGCAAAAAGACTCCAGCAAGTCATCACAAGGGTCATCCACTATGACCAGGCAGGATGCATACCAGGAATGCAAGGATCATTCAATATTAGGTAAACCATCCACATAATTGAACATATTAACAAGCAAACTGACAAAATTCACACGATTATCTCAATAGATGCAGAAAAAGCCTAATAAAAGCAGTAGCAATTAGAGAAGAAAAAGAAATTGAAGGTATTAAAATTGGCAATGAGGAGACCAAGCTCTCAGTGTTTGTGGATGATATGATGGTCTACTTAAAGAATCCTAGAGAATCAACCAAAAAGTACTCTAAATAATCAACAACTTTAGCAAAGTTGCAGGATACAAAATAAACCAGCATAAGTCATTAGCATTTCTATATATCTCTAACCCATTTCAGCAGCAAGAGTTAGAAAGAGAAATATCACTTAAAATCACCCTAGACAATATAAAATACTTAGGAATCTATCTGCCAAGACAAACACAGGAACTATATGAACACAAGTACAAAACACTGTCCACACAATTAAAACTAGATCTAACCAATTGGAAAAACATTGATTGCTCATGGGTGGGACCAGTTAACATAATAAAAATGACAATATTGCCCAAATTAATTGACTTATTTAGTGCTATACCTATTGAAATGCCAAAAAACTTTTTTTCTGAATTAGAAAAAAAACATAACAAAGTTTATGTGGAAGAACAAAAGATCAAGGATATCCAGGGAAATCATGAAAAAAAATGCAAAGGAAGGAGGACTTGCAGTCCCAGATCTCAAACTATAATATAAAGCAGTGGTCATCAAAACATTTTGGTACTGGCTAAGAGACAGAAAGGAGGAGCAGTGGAATAGACTTGGCGTAAATAACCTCAGCAAACAGTCTATGACAAACTGAAAGACCCCATATTTTGGGACAAAAATCCACTATTTGATAAAAAATGCTGGGAAAATTGGAAGACAGTGTGGGAGAGATTAGGTTTGGATCAACAGCTCACACCCTACACCAAGATAAATTCAAAATGGGTGAATGAACTGAATATAAAGAAGGAAACTATAAGTAAATTAGGTGAACACAGAATAGTATACATGTCAGACCTTTGTGAAGGGAACTATTTTAAAACCAAGCAAGACTTAGAAAGTGTCACAAAATGTAAAATAAATAATTTTGACTACATCAAATTAAAAAGTTTTTGTACAAACAAAACCAATGTAACTAAAATCAGAAGGGAAGCAACACATTGGGAAACAACCTTCATAAAAACATCTTACAAAGGTTTAATTACTCAAATTTACAAAGAGATAAATCAATTGTACAAAAAATCAAGCCATTCTCCAATTGATAAATGGGCAAGGGACATGAATAGGCAGTTTTCAGATAAAGAAATCAAAACTATTTATAGGCATATGAAAAAGTTTTCTAAATCTCTTATAATCAGAGAGATGGAAATCAAAACAACTTTGAGGTATCACCTCACACCTAGCAGATTGGATAATATGACAGCAAAGTAAAGTAATGAATGCTGAAGGGGATGTGGCAAAGTAGGGACATTAATTCATTGCTGGTGGTGTTGTGAAATGATCCAACCATTCTGGAGAGCAAATTGGTACTATGCCCAAAGGGTGATAAAAGACTGTCTGACCTTTGATCCAGCCATAGCACTCCTGGGTTTGTACCCCAAAGAGATAAGGAAAATACTTGTACAAGAATATTCATAGCTGCTCTCTTTGTGTTGGCAAAAATTGGAAAATGATGGGATGCCCTTCGATTGGAGAATGGCTGAAGAAATTGTGGTATATGTTGGTGATGGAATAGTATTGTGCTAAAAGGAATACTAAAGTGGAGGAATTCCATGGAGACTGGAACAACTTCCAGGAAGTGATGCAGAGCAAAAGGAGCAGAACCAGGAAAACATTGTATACAGAGACTGATACACTGTGGTTCAATCAAATGTAATGGAATTCTCCATTAGTGTCAATGCAATATCCCTGAACAATCTGCAGGGATCTAAGAGAAAAAAAAAACACTATCCAGAAGCAGAGGACAAACTGTGGAAGTAAAAACATGGAGGAAAAACAACTGCTTGACCCCAGGGGTGGAGGGGATATGATTGAGGAAAGACTCTAAATGAACATTCTAATGTAAATACCAACAACATGGAAATGGGTTTGAATCAAGGACACATGTGATACCCAGTGGAATCGCACATTGATTATGGGAGAGGTGGTGGGAGGGGGGTGAGGTTTTGTTTTTTTCCTCTTATCCTCAAATCATTTTAATCTTTAAGTTGATTGTTTTTATGATCCTTTTGGGGAAAATCTTTCCCAATAGGATCAAATGGAGAATTGTAAAAATGGAGATTTGAACCCCGGACTTCAATTTCTAGAAATCCTTGGAACTTTTTGCTAGCTCCCAGAATTCCCTCTAATTTCCCTGAGTCATCACATGGGCCAAGAAAAAAAAGTGGTATTTAAACTTACTGTACATGAGGCTCACTCTCTCGGCTTCTCCTTCTGGGCACATGAGGCTTTCTACCAGGCAGGCAAAATGTAGGTTTCATGTGCTTTCTTTCTCATTTGGTATTTTCTTTATTTCTTAATCTTTAATAAACCTCATAAAATATAATACCTTTAGCAGAGAAACTAAATTTTAACTGTTACAACATTCCTATTCTATGAATTCACTAAAGTGGGTGGGAAGATTGGCAATGGTTTTGAATAGGAATGGAAGAACAGAGTCAGGGAGGATATGGGTGGCAACAAAACTAGACTCTTTGTTGTTCCTACCCAATGACCTAACTCTAGAAATAGTCAGGCCAGCTACTTCTTTATTTTCAACAACGATGCTATTAGAATAAGCATGAGGTGTCACTAGAGAAGCTAAAAGTGAAAAAGTTGAAATAATTTGCAAGTGGTTGATTCTTTCCGTAGGCTTATTCTAGCATAAAGTGTTTAGTAACTGTAATGCAGTTAGTCCAATTCCATTAGGCCCATTCATGGGTAAGATAGTATTCAAAAAGCAGAATGGTATAGTTAAAAAAGAACTGAACTTTGATCCTCAAGATCTGAATTTGAATACCAGTGCCGTTTATTATTACTTGTATGACTATGAGAAAGATACTTAAACTCTCTATATCTTAGGTTCCTCATCTGAAAATACTACTATTTGAATTTATGAGGGTCACATAGCAAGGAACTGTCTGAGTCCAGAAATGAACTCAGGACCTCTGATCTCTAAGCCTGACTCTCGATACACTGAGCCAAATGGTTGCCTCAGCATGCACTTCTAAAACTGTAACACCTACCCCCAACAGTCATACTTTTTGTTAATAATCAGGCACAAAATGAAATTATTTTTACTAAAGGCATATACAAAAATCCCTAAATATATTTGTTGTCTCATAAATTTGGGAAGACTCTCCAATAATGCATGTTACTACTTATCCATGTCTTCTAATCTTGTGCTACTCATCCATAACTTACCAACAATTGACAAAGAATTTAATAATTAATCTTGATTCCTCCTGATTTTGTGAGGATGCCAGTGGACCAATCTAGGCACATGTTGTCAACACTATCCCTGACTCCTGAGAAAATCATCAGTCCATTTATCTGTCATATAAGTTTTTATGTCTTGACTCTTGTTCTTTGAAGTTCCTCATTGATTATGTGCCTGATTATTGTTGCTGTGTACCTTTTAAAATTTCACCTTTGTGAACTTTAGTTCTTCAGAAGTCATTGTGGTCTAGGTCTTGTTCCCCCAAAGCAACCTTGTAATATGCTCATAATTAAAAGGTTAGGGGTTTGCTCTTATGAGAAATGAGGTCAGTAAAAGTGCCTTGCAATTTCCTAAAACCAGTCTAACTTACTGTCTTCCTTTTCATCTCTAGAACCAAATAATTTTCCATCTGAATCATATATCCCAGATATACATGTTATTGTACAAGTTGTACATGGTGTCCATTCAGATGTACCTTAAAAATAGGCAATAGACATTTTTCATTTATTTGATCTTTCCTATGTGAATAGACTAATCAAATTTCATTGGGACATTGTAGATCTCTTTCAAAAGGATCCACAATATTTTGGAGCTTGATGGAATCAATAGAAAATCAAACACAAACAGGAACATCTGAAGGATCTCACCATATACTGTAAATCCTTCTTCACATGAGTTGTTATGCCAGATTTCCTCCATTACATTGATTAATAGTTTTGCCAAGGATATGTCTTCCTGTTTTAGGCCTCACACGATGTTTATTTTCAAAATGTCAGGATTATTCCAGTTCTATCTTTTGATGAATCGTGAATGATTTTCATTTGTAGATAAGAGGTACTTCCTTGTAAAAGATCCCATAAGGTTGCATTTATCCTACTTTTTGTATTAAATAAACAATAAGTATAATGGGATCTTACATTTTCTATATTTTTAATAAATCATGGAGAGAAAAGTACATAGTCCATCACTGAATATAACTTTTGAAAACCTCCTTCTCTATTACTACTCAATTCAAAGATGCCCTTTGGATATAGATGACCCCCATAATTATTTTATGTAGAAATATAATTATATAATAAAATATATTTAGGATAGTTATTTGGTTTGGTAGTTATTGATGAGATGAATTGTTTTGGCCACCTTTTTATCATCTATTATGTCAGATAACTTTTTTTCATGCCTTTGAAATCTTCCTCTCCTTTATATACATTATAATTCAGTCCCTTAATCTTCTAATTGTATCACCTCTGGCATAGATCTCAACTTTCTATTGGATCTAATCTGGTTTTTTTTCTGTCTTTGTTTTTTAATGTCATTTCTCTTTCTAATGTAAGAATCTCATCAACTCTGATATTAGGGCTCAGATGACCTTCTTTATTCCTTTAGAGTCATTATTGGTCACTGTATTTATCAGCACTAATTTTTCCAAAGTTATTTGTCTTTGCAATACTGTAACTATTGAATATATTTCCTGGTTCTGCTCCACTTCACCCAGTATCAATTTTTCCTGGATTGCTGTCAAACTATCTTTTTCATCTTTCTTGTAGCACAATAATATTCTATTCTAGGATATTAAGGGTCTTAAAAGCTAAACAGAAGATTTTATATCTGATTCCAGCAGTAATTGAGAGCTACTGAATTTTTTTGAATTGGAGGGGAGGAGAGTATGATCAGACCTTTGCTTTAAAAAGATTGCTTTGAAAACTGGGTGATGGATAGACTAAAATGGGGAGAAAATTGAGGCAGAGAGACCAGTAAGAAGGATATAGAAATAGCCTAGGCATGAAGTGATGAGGGCCTGCCCCAGGGTAGTGAAAATGTCAGAGATGGGATGGATATTCTCTTTCATAACAGATGTTATGAAATTAGATTAGGAAGGAATTGGCAAATGAATGGATATGAAAGAAGAAATAGTCAGTGATATGATTCAAATATGAAAGCTAGGTTGTGGTCCTAGATGATGAGGCAGAATGTGATGGGAAGTTTGAAAGAGGGGTGTGTTTGAGGAAAAATGAGTTCAATTTTGGGCATATTTTATTTATGATGTCTATGGAATGTCCAATTTGATATATGCCAAAAGGAAATTTAAAATATGTCTGTACATCAGAAGAAAGATTAGGGATATATAAATAGATATAATAATCTGCAAAAAGTGGAAGCTGATGAGATCATTAAGGAAAATCATACAGAGGGAGAATCAAGACCAGAATAGAGAACTAGTGGAACCTATGGTTGGGCTATGTGACATGGATGAAGATCTGGCAAAGAAGTTTGAGGAGTGATTAACAGGTAGTTTGACACCCAAAAGAGTTGTATCATGAAACTCTAGAGAGAAAAGAAGGAGGGCAATGAACCATATCAATTATTGCAGGAAGAACAAGTAAGATGAAGAATGAGAAAAATGCCATTAGATTTCTCAATTAAGAGGCCATTGGTAATCTTGGAGAGAGAATCAGGCTTTCACAGTATACTCCCAAGACTGAAAGTATTTGTTCCAGTAGTTTTCTGGAGATACTCTATTTCCAATGATTATTGACCTCTCTTTCTTTATTGACCCAGGCTTTGAAAAAATGACTCAGTAATAATTGTTTTTCTCTTGGATTTTTCTGTGTTGACTATCTGCTATCCTTTATAAATCTTTATTGGACTAGTTATAAGGGAGAGCTAAGATGTACTGCTCTCTTCTATTTCATCATCTTTGCTGGTATCTCCTGAATTTATATTCTAACCCTGTTTTGCCATTGCCATTTCCTTTCTATTTGACAAATAAGACAGATATTTTCAGAATAAAGTCCTTTCTTGGCTCATTTGATCTTCCTGTTGCAGCAATTAATTACATGGATTCAACTTCTAGATGAAATTATAGTAGCTAATGTCATTTCTGTTCCCTTTTTCCAATTTCTTATTTTCAATATCATATGTACTTAATTTAAACTTAAATTTCATTTTTTATTTCATTTCTTCTCATTCTAATTTTTTCTTCATTTAAAAAAATGTAAATTTTGATCTTATCCCTGATGAAACTAACATCTGTGCACATTTGCTGAGTCAGGGATAAGGTTCATGTTCAAAGTAATATTTTTTTCAATCTTTGAAAATGCATTTCAATTTTTTGTGATGTTATTCAGTTCTTGTCAAGTTCATTGCCTATCGATTGTTAACTTTTGAAGATATTGCTCATGATATAAAGGTATTAACTTCTCTATAATCTCTAAGTCTTTGATTTCTTTTTTCTACTAATTAATAGTTTCCCCAATATTTCTCATCATCCTTGCTTTTTACCACCCTTGTGTAGAAATCACTGAGTAGCTGAAAGTGTGATGATTACATATGTAGGGTCTTATCAGTTATTTCAAAGAACTTCTCTACCAATATTTCCTCAGCAAGTAATATTAGCAAATGAGTTTTATTACTTTCATTTTTTTCCTTCTGCAAATGCCTATCACCAATACTACAGTATGATAACCATATATTCCTTGAAATAACATTTCTTGAAACTTTGGGATATTTGATAAAACCCACTTTGTTAATTCCTTTTTTCTTCCTCACCAAGGTGTACTTGTGAGGTATCTTTCTAGTTACCAGTAACATCCTCCTTTTTTCCTCACTTAATTTCTAATAAAATGTTAAGCTTAATATAATTTTTTGGGCTTTACACAATGGCCTCCCACTTAAAGTACCAATAATTAGATAAAAGTTTGCTGATGGAACAAAATCTATATTTTTCAGCATCTGTGGTCCCTTTTTTCACTACCATGCCATCATTACTTCTGACTCTCAGGAGGACCACAGAGATCAAAAGAAAATTTTTACATTTTTTTCTTTCATAGGCTTCCATTATTTCAGTCTTTCATCACCACAAGATTAATCTATTGGTGATGTCCTTCACAGTTAGTAAAGGCAGCTAGGCAGTACAGTGGATAGAGTGCCAGACCAACATTCAGGAAGACTTATTTTTCTGACTTTAAAGCTGGCCTTAGACACTTAAAATTTCTTCATTACAGTGGGTCAGTCATTTAATCCTGTTCTCCTCAGTGTCCTCATCTATTATGAACTGGAGAAGGAAATGGCAAACCATTCCAGTATTTTTTTCAAGAAAACCTCAAATATGGTCACAAAATGTGGGACATGACTAAAATAATTGAAGAATAAACAATCCTTAGAAAAGTCTTTTATAGAGACATACTTGAAATATTTCCAGAATTGTAGAAACTTCCAAACCTTTTACTCCACTGCCATAATCTTCAAGAATTAATGGATAAATACATACATCTGTGAGAATTCAAGAAGGACTTTGGAAAGATGGAAAGATGGAAGGAAAAATAGTAGCTATAAAACATTCTACCAATTGTTAAATCTATGGGTTCATACTCTTTCATATATACAGTGTCCCTGGGAAGAGTGACATTGAATTTAGAATATGAAGATAAAGAATGTAAACATTATATACATACATATATATATATACACATCTCTCTTCCTTCCTTCCTTCCTTCCTTCCTTCCTTCCTTCCTTCCTTCCTTCCTTCCTTCCTTCCTTCCTTTTTTTTTGTTTTTAAAGTTCAGTTTTTATTTAATTTGAGAAGATTATGAGTGTTAATGCACCCAAGAAACAAGAGTACTGTGATTACATTAGACTACCGAAGATCTGAACTTCTGTTTCTCAAAGAGTTCCTTCAATTGTTGGTCAGTTGTGTCTTCCTTCTGCTGCATGAGCTCTGCAGTTCCTTTGGTAACTCCCTAGGCATCAGGTTTGGACATAGAAGGACAGTATGGCCTACCAGAAGCCAGTGGTAGTGACTCCCAGTAGTCTCTCCTTGCCCTTGCTCTAACCCAGGGCTTGGTGTGCATATTCAAACCACTCCCCCTTTTCAGAAGCATCAGGCAAGAAGCCCCTTTCAGGAGCCAGCTCCTCGGCAATCACTCTGATGTGATAAGGCTCAAATCCACAGCAGCCCCCGATGTACCTGACACCCAGCTTGTAGGCTTCCCTGGCATATTTTTGAATATCCCATCTGGTAGCAACTCTGGGTTCCAGACCAAAAGGAAATTCTGGAAGATCAATAAATCCTTGTTTGCCACAATCTGGAGTATGGTAAGCCAAGGGCTGTGTCATCAAATAGGCTTTCAATTTGGCAGCCTCCAATCCCTCTTTCATGAGTTTCACAGTTTTTAAACTAATTGTAGGATCAAAATGGCAATTCACACCAACAATGGTGTGTACCTTAATAAATCTTGAACCAATAAGCTTTCAAATTACTAGACAAATTGTTGTTGCATACCATGAACAGTAGGGATGAGAAAGAGAAATGAATCCCCCTTAATTTTCACCCTTTTTTGGTGTATTTCCCACAAAATGCCCCCCAATCTGCACATCCTTCAGCTTAGTTTATATAAAACCTCTAGTGGTATGGCTTTTTGCTTACTCAATTAATTGCATTTTTGCCTTCTGATTCAATCACAGACTTATTCTCAAAGTGTAATGTGATCATGGAATGTGGCTTCAATTTTATTATCAGTTTAACATCTTGTTACCACATTAAAACCACATAATCTGTAGATAAATCATCAACAAACCATTTAATTTGGATGCTAAATCACATCTTTCTTTCCTTAAATCTGAAATAACATAATACTCAAATTTGGACAGCAGCACATCTAAGGAAACTTGTGATACATCCTTGAAGAACTACCATCATAAATTAAGCTCTAAAAGTATTTAGGTCCTCTTTTATTCAAGAAAATTTTTGCTAACTACTAAACCTCAATGGATGGGAGCAGAGATTAGTTCAATGAACACAGTAAGAGAATGGAAATGATGCAATGTCTAATGGAGATAAAAGATGTGATACTCAGTGTGATGATATCACTAGAAAATATAATTGGATCAGAAGTCTCAGATTCATACTTCCTCAACTACATGAATTCACTGAATACTTATGTACCTATGTGAATGCCCTATTTGCATGTCACATTTTCTATGTGAGTATGCCCTCCTCTATCAGTGGTTTTTATCTATAGTAAAGTATTTTCTATATATTGATTTGAGATCTTTTTTAATGCTTATGTTGCTCTTGTGTTTGACAAAAAGTTGTTTATTTTGATCCACTGTATCCTATAGCCTTGTAAAACTAAGTATAAAAGTTGGAACTCAGGATTTTTAATTTTAAATGAATGATGCAAAAGTCTTTCTCCTTGTCAGAAGAACAGAAACAAATTCTGGATCGAATAGTTATGCTTTGTCTTTTCAATTATTGTTATGTCATCATCCAAAACAGTGGTCCTATCCCTTCTTTAATTTTCCTCTTTCTCCCAATATAGCTTAAAAAGAAAACATAACAATTTTATTGACCTCCATTGTCTTTCTCAACCTCAGATTATTATTAACTTTAATACTCCTGACACTAGTTTGATAGGACTATAACATGCTTTTATATTTATCTTTTGTTACCCACTATTGCTTCTATCTACTATGAATATCTTATAACAATCTAAGTTTGTTGGTGCCTAATTTGAATATTTATCTCTTCAAACAATTTTTTCTCCTCATTGCAATTGCTTCCTTTTGTAACCTTAGAATTTCTT
Source organism: Monodelphis domestica (assembly GCF_027887165.1). Classification (NCBI taxonomy): domain Eukaryota; kingdom Metazoa; phylum Chordata; class Mammalia; order Didelphimorphia; family Didelphidae; genus Monodelphis; species Monodelphis domestica. Next base: position 345,747,811 of record NC_077227.1, on the reverse strand, counting down.
TCTTGATTCTCTTAGCCTTTTGCTCAAGTCCCTGATGAATTTCAGTTTACAGGATTCTACCTATTCTTTCACTGTTCCTTTAAACTTTTTTCTACTAACAAGGGTATGTTTCACACTATGCCTTGCTTTCCTCTTCTTTCCTTCATCAAACACAGGGGAATATGGTCATTTTTCACTATGGTTCTCATGATTTCTACCCTACCACTAACTAAAAGTGAGAATCAGATTGAGTTATTTAACCCATATTTAAAAATGAAATTATCTTTCAGATAAAATTATAATAAATTTTATACACTTAATTATGGATGAATGAGATACTTACTGATGGAAGTTAAATCAATCATTGCTTACAGCTCCTGACTGGGGCACCATCATTCCCTGGAGATTCAGAATCAGGACTAAGCATATATATGAAATGTCACAACATGGTGTGTATACCATCATCAGGGACTCATCATACAGGAATAATAGTTACCAAGAATGGCAGATTGTGTGACTTTGGGCAAGTCATTGACAAAAACTGAGGCACAGGTAAGATAAATGAACTGCCAAACATAGCTTGTGTGAGAACTAGGACTTAAACTCCATTTTTATAACCTATCACAGTTCTTTTTACCTTAGTACTTACTATGTACAAAATAACCTCATAGAAGATGAAGATAAAATATAAATAAAGGATTTTCTCCCACAGTAATGGAACTTAGAAACTGGTAGAAATCATATTATTTTAGATATAAGCAGTTTAAATAGGTATGTGAAACTTAAAAATTCTCAGACCCTACTTCATAAGGTTTGGTTAAGACCATTCCCCATTTTAAACAATGAAGGAACTTAGATCAGGAATGTGAGATCTCTACTCCACCCCTACTTTAGGGGAAGAAACTCCTTGCTGAACAATGAAAAATACTTAAACCCATACTTATAGTAAGGCAAAAGTTCTTAAGCTGTGCCTATCTTCAGATCTAATACAAAAGGGTGCTAAGTACCTATAAAGGTCAGGCAACTTGTGAATTTACAAGGAGCAAAGAAGTGAGAACTTACTCAGAGGTTTTCTCAGGCATGAATTACTCAAAAGTTTAGCCTTCTTAGGTGTGAATTAAGAATGGTCTGTCCTTTGGAAAACATCTACTGTGATTGGTAGATGTGAGAACTTAGGGGAGGTGACATAGGAGAAATTTCCCTTTAAAAGGAGAGGAAAAGCTGCCTTGGGGGAGTCTCAGAGGAACTCACTCTGGAGATGGCAGCTGGCCAAGGCTGAACTGGTGTCTCTCTGAACACTAGAATCCTTGCTTGGACAAATCTTGTGGTGAGTGGATAAAAGACTGACTGATCTCTCTCTTAGGGCTTGGGCCTGGGCTGGCCTGGATTGGCCTGGGCCAGCCTATCTTTTTCTCATTATTTCCTTCTCTCTCTCTCTCTCTCTCTCTCTCTCTCTCTCTCTCTCTCTCTCTCTCTCTCTCTCTCTCTCTTCTTTTCTTTAATTCCTCATTTGTATTAATTAAAATCTCTATAAAACCCAACTGACTTGGGTATATTTCATATTTGGGAATTTTTCCCTGGCGACCACCTTATATTTGATTTAAAACAAGACACTGTCTTGAAAACATATTTTCTGTGGTCACAATTTAAGCCAATCACTCTTTTAATTGACACAGTTTATAACTCCCACTATTTTAATCACTACAGTAGATACAGCAACAACAATAAAAATGGCAAACATTTATAGAGTGCTTTAAATTTGCAAAGCATCTCATTTGAACCTCATAATCACACTGCGTAGTAGGTACTCCTAATAACCGGCTTTTAATTTTGGAAAGCCAAAGCTTTAATTAACTTTAGTTACAATGGCGTTACCTGTTTGTGTTCAAATTTTCTTCCTAAAAATGAAAGGGAAAATTGCATTAGACTAGTTAATAGGATACTTGTGGCATGTACTTTAAAATCAATTGAATAAGACTGAGAATCATGATTATAGTTAATATTAATATGAGTAATTTTGTTGTGTTTATTATTGTTTCATGTAGTTTTAGTCCATTCTAAAACATTGCATCAATATAAGTAATGAGACCCATGACCTTTTCCACTTTAATCAGAGTTGGCTAGGCAAGTTGAAAGAAATTAGACTATGTTATCATGATATGCTTCACAGACACACACACACACACACACACACACACAGTAAAAATGGAGACTTGAATCCAGACTCCAGTCCCCAGAAGTCCTTGCTCACTTCCCAGAATGCTTTGTGATCTCACTGAATTCTCACCTGGGTGAGAAAACAAATTATTATTTAAAGGAGTTCTCCACCTACTGAGAGTCTCTTTCCTACTTTTGCTTTGGAGCACACTCATGTTGTGTGTGAACATGTCTCTCATGTTGTGAGTGAAATTGAATTTTCCTCTCAGCCCACCTAGCACGTGCCTTTCTTACTTGTATTTTCTTAAATTCTCAACCTTTAATAAAACTCTAAAAAAAATATAATACTCCTTGCAGAGAGAAACTAATTTCTACATGCCCCAGTTTCCCCAAATTTTAATCTTTAGAACATACACACACACACACACACCCCAAACCAAAACCCCAATTGTTTACAGAAAATCCATCTAAATAAGTCAGAATCAATTCTTCATATTTTGGAAGGTTAAATCAGATCAAGAAATATGACTAGGTATCCAGACCAAATTGTTAGCTTGAGTGTTATTTCCTTTATTATATAGGGCAATTCTTTTTCTTTTTTAATTTATTTGCATGAAGAAGATAGAGCATTGCAAAGCAGTTCATCCCCTCAGAAAGTTATTCTCAGAAGAAATGAACTTTTGCATTTCCCATTTGAAAAAAGGAACTTGGAAAATTATGAGAAATGAAAGGCTTAGTTTTACAGAAAGTACTATTGCAAAAGCTTGATGAATTCAAACTAACCTCTAAAGAGTCAGCTCTCTCCTTTCTAATCACTACCAGTTTTTAGAGGAAGATAAAGAAAGAAAGATTCTTTAAGAATGTTGGCTAGAAGTATTGTTGGCATGAACAAAAAAAGGATTTATGTCACTTTCACAAAGTATGGAGAAATTTCCAATGTCTTGAATAGAGCAAAGCATGTTTTGTGTTCTTTCCATAGAAAAGTGGATATTATCTATGTTTACTGTATAGTTGAGTATTCCTCTTAGAAGAAAAAGTAAAGGGGCTCAAGGGATACCTCAAAATATTTGATGCTATCAGAAAAAAAATTCTTTAGAAATATAGTAGAAGATTGTAACATAAATACAATAAAAAGATCATCAAAGAGAAACGTGCCTATTTATTTACTGAGAAAACCGACAACATTTAAGATGAATTCTCTTCTCCCATTTTCTTCATCTCAAAATTCCTTGATTTCACCTCTCAGTCTCTCTTTATTTTTCCCAGTCCCTAAATGATAAATGTTCTTGCTGAGTCTAGCTCCTTTATATGTGTGTTTGATCACTTTACCTATCTTTTCCAGAAACCACCTTAATCAGTCCTTCAGTCTTGAATCTTCTATTACTTTATCCCATATGAATAGGATCTATCATCCCACATCCCTCCTTATTTTTCTTTTTCTTTCAGTTTTAAACTTTTTCAATTACATGTAGAAATAATTTTAACAATTATTATCTGACATTTTGCTTTCCAGATTCACTCCTTCCCTTCCTCTCCTCTTCTTTCCCAAAGACAGTAAATAGTCTAATATAGATTATAACAGTACAGTCATGCAATATATAAAATATATTGAATGACTATACTGTTTATATATATATATATATATATATCCATATTTCTCAGGCCATGAAAGAATTGTAAATATCAGAAAAATTTCACAAATGAAGTAAAGTGAAAAATGATATGCTTTGATTTGTATTCAGACTCCAACAGTTCCTTTTATGGCTGTGGAGAGCATTTTCCTTCATAAGTCCCTTGGGAGTTATCTTGGAACCTTGCAGTTCTGGTTACAGTTTTGTCCTTCATAGTTAATTTTCATACTATTTTATTATTGTATTAAATATTTTCCTGGTTCTATTCACTTCACTTTGTATCAGTTCATATAAGTCTTGCTAGGTTTTTGTGAACTTGTCTTGTTCATCATTTCTTATGTCACAATAATATTCTGTTATAACTATATACCACAAGTTGATTATTGATTCCTCAGTTGATGGACATTTCCTCAATTTCTAATACTTTGACACTATGAAGAGCTTCTATGAAGGCAGAGCCAAGATGGGGGTGTAGAAGCAGGAAAATCTCAAAGCACCATAAGAATCATTTCCAACCAACCTTAAAAAAAATGCCTCAAAATGAATACTGAAGTGAAAAAAAAAGGAGATGGAGAGAAACCACATTTTTTTCCCAAGAACAACTTTAAATGTAGTCAGAGAAGGTCTGGATCATTGGAGTGAAAAGAAAGCATAGCCTTCAGGAGGCAACAGCAAGGAGCACATAGGCAAGACAACAGCAACTCCCATGATTCCCCACATCTACTTTTCCAGGTTTTAAACTTGGGACCAAGCCAACCTCTAGACCTTGACCTCTAGACCCTGGCTAGGCCAACAGCAGTGCAACTCCATGCACAATCCATAAAGTTGCAAGCCCTAGCCCCAGCACAAGATGGTACCCAATACACTGGCCTGAGCCCAGAATAAGTTTGCTCTTTCCAAAACTCAAGGCAAAGTTATAAGACATAGGGCAAGGAAGTTGACATTGTACCTGGCCCTATAAAAGCTAGATAAAGAACAAAAGTCCCCATGTAAGCCTGAGGCTAGACTTTGAGCTTAAGCCTAGGATAGCTCACAGTGATTTAAGCACTGAAACCATCAGTAGTTTCAGGGGTGATAGAATCCAGAGTGGGAGGTGGCTTTCAGAGTTCCTAGCCCACAGACCATCATACTATTTTGGAACAACTGAAACTTGCAGAATTCCATAAATAGAACTGACGATAGCATTAAGGAAATTTAAGATGGTGACCTTTCTATCTTTATATAGTGCCTACCTTTAAGAAAATAGTCAAAATCATAAAAAAATCTGGGAAAATGAGCAAATAGTTTAAAAAATTCTATTGATAGAAAAAAATTTATGGAATGAAAGAAAGGCGAAGCACAGGCATAGAAGGGGACAGTGAAAGCAAATCAAATGCATACAAAGCTTCAACAAAAAAATATGAATTGGTCTCAAGTTCTGGGAGAGGTCAAAAAGATTTCAAAAATCAATTAAGAGAGGCAGAGGAAAATAGAGAAAAGAAATGAAAGCAATAAAAGAAGAAAATAACAGCAGAATTAGCCAAATGAAAAAGAATGTTTAAAAAGCTCATGGAAGAAAACCATTCCCAAAAAATTAGAATTGTGCAAATAGAAGCTAATGGTTTTATGAGACAACAAGAAACACTAAAACAAATCAAAAGAAAGAAAAACCAGAAGAAAATGTGAAATATCTCATTGAAAAAACAACTAACCTGGAAAGTAGAACCAAAAGAGACAATTTAAAAAGTACTGGACTATCTGAAAGTCATGAGAAAAAATAAAAGCCCAGACATCATAATACAAGAAATTATTAAAGAAAACTTGCCTAATTTTCTTGGGAAAAAAAAGCAAAATATAAATGGAAAGACTCTACAGATCACTTTTGTAAATACATCCCCAAAACACAACTCCTGGAATATTATAGCTAAATTAAAGAGTCCCCCAATCATACTGAATGGAATAATTTAAATATCATAGAGCTACAGTCAGGACTACAAAAAGCTTGGAATATGATATTTTGTAAAGTGAAAGATTTAGGTTTACAAATCAGTCACCTAATCAACAAAAACTGAGTTTATTCTTTCAGAGGAAAATTGTCAATTAATAAAATAGAAGATTTTACAGCATTTCTGATGAAAAGACTAGATCTAAGAAAATTTGATGTCCATACACAAACCTAAAAGAAGCCTAAAAAGGTAAATAAGAAACAAATTTTTTAAGGAATTCAATAAGGTTAAACTGCATATATTCCCATATGGAAAGATGACAGTAGTTCTTAATTTTTTAAATCAGTATTAGAGCACTTAAGAGGAGTATACATAGGCAGAGGGTATGGAAGTAAGCTGATTAGGATGATATGATATACAGGAAAAAAGTAAAGCAGTGAAAAATGGGACTGCACTGAGAGAAAAGGGAAGGGAGCGGTGGTATGGAATAAATTATCTCACCTAAAGAGGTATGAAAAACTATTATAGTTCAGGGGATAATGACTATAGTGATGGGCAATGCTTATAACTGTGTGAAATAAAATAACAAGGACAAATGCCCCATTTAGGAAAAAAATCTGAATTTGGAAAGCCAGAGTAAAATGAGACAGCAGTTTTTATTTCTCTTTCATGAAAAGGAGGATATTCCCTAGTGGCAAATGTAAAATAATTAAGCAAAAACCTCCTATGTAATAGGAATACCTCATCTCAGAACTTCTCCCATTTCCTCCTTTCCTATCAAAGCTCTACTTGAGGAATCTGTGACATATCCACTTGAATGCAGAAGTTTCTAACTTAGAACAGCAAAGTAAAAAGGAAAAGTGACATTCCATGTGTTTTAAGGGATAAAGGAGTAACCAAACTGCCTATTGCCCTTGAATCCAGGCCCTCTGTTCCTTGTTATCAATCACTCTTCCAAGGCTCATCTCCAGGATTTTAGATAAAACAGTAATGAAAAGCAACAAACTAGCCTCCACATCCCCTTCCCTAGTCAGGATAAAAATTGAGTATTAAACTGTCCTTTTTCCTTGAAGAAATGGGGTGCAGTGCACTTAATTCTATCTCACTCAAAACTTACTCTCACATCATAACTTCCCTAAAGAGTGGAAAAACAACCATACTTATTCAGATATAGTATCCTATCTTACCCTAAAGAGAAGTAGGAGGGAAATAAGATGAGGCTGAAGGGAGTGGTAATAAAAGGAGGGAGAAGCAGGGATGGTGATTACAAGAAAAACATCTATGAAGAGACAGAACAAATGTGTTATAGAAAAAAATCATCAGTCTGGAAGAGGAAATTTATATGGCCCTCAGAATGAGGAAGGAAAGATCTTTATTATGTGCAGACCCAGAGGGAGATCATAGCTCCCTCAGCATTTGGAGAATAGGTATTTTATATTCTTGATCTGGGCTTGCATCTGGTTTTTCTGGAAACAGGCAGGAGCTGGAATGGGTGTGGCTATCTGATCTTTAGGATGAATTCCTTCATCATTCTCCCCTTTTGATGCTATTTAGAATGTCAGAAAATGTCATCTTTAACATCCATTACTTGATATCCTTTTAAAGAGAAAAAGGTGCCTGTAGTCTTCTGGGTGAATGTAGTTTCTATGAACCATGTCAGGGTGTTGAAAAATGAAATAGGACAGCACGCTATGGTACTGGGGTCCCTCCTTATACTTAAGTATTTTGCTTATTATACGATTTTGGGCATCCTTCACAAATTTTTATTTTGCAAAGCAAACATTTTATGAAAAAAAAACCTATCTCATTTTCTGTAGGAAATACAAAAATTTATGGTTTCTAATTCAGGTTCATTTCTTCTCCTAACTATTTCTACCTGTTCCTTTTTTCTTTTTTCTTTTACTTTAAAAAAATTATTTTATTTTATTTTTTTGTTTAAAATACTCAATTTATTTCCCTCCATCCCCTCCACCCACCTTTCCTGCAGTCGACACACAATTTCATTGGGTATTACATGTATCCTTGATCAGAACCTATTTCTATGATGTTGTTTACACTGGGATGTTCATTTAGAGTCTACATCCCCAACCATATCCCCTTGATGCATGTATTCAAGCAGTTGTTGTTTTTTTTTTGTGTGTTTTTACTCCCACAGTGTTTCCTCTGAATGTGGATAGTGGTTTTTCTCATAGATTCCTCCAAGTTGTTCAGGATCACTGCATTGCCACTAATGGAGAAATCCATTACATTTGGTTGTACCACAGTGTATCAGTCTCTGTGTACAATATTTTCCTGGTTCTGCTCCTCTCACTCTGCATCAATTCCTGGGGGTTGTTCCAGACCCCATGGAATTAATCCAATTTATTATTCCTTTGAGCACAATAGTATTCCATCACCAATATATACCATAATTTGTTCAGCCATTCCCCAAATGAAGGGCAGCCCCTCATTTTCCAACTTTTTGCCACCACAAAGAGAGCAGCAATGAATATTTTTGTGCATGTCTTTTTTCTTATTATCTCTTTGGGGTACAAACCCAGCAGTCCTATGGCAGGATCAAAGGGCAGACAGTATTTTAGCACTCTTTGGGCATAGTTCCAAATTGCCCTCCAGAATGGTTGGATCAATTCACAACTCCACCAGCAATGCATTAATGTCACAACTTTGCCACACCCACTCCAGCATTCATTACTTTCCTTTGCTGTCATGTTAGCCAATCTTCTAGGTGGAAGGTGATACCTCAGAGTTGGTTTGATTTGCATTTCTCTGATTATAAGAGATTTAGAACACTTTTTCATGTGCTTATTAATAGTATTGATTTCTTTAACTGAAAACTGTCTATTCATGTCCCTTGTCCATTTATCAATTGAAGAAAGGCTTGATTTTTTGTACAGTTGGTTTCATTCTTTATAAATTTGAGTAATTAGACCTTTGTCAGAGGTTTTTGTAATGAAGATTGTTTCCCAATTTGTTGCTTCCCTTCCAATTTTGGAAGCATTAGTTTTGTTTTTAAAAAAACCTTTTTAATTTGATATAATAAAAATTATTAATTTTACATTTTGTGATTTTTTTTCTAGCTCTTGCTTGCTTTTAAAGTATTTCCTTTCCCAAAGATCTAACAAGTAAACTATTCAGTATTCACCTAATTTGCTTAGTTTCCTTCTTTATATTTAGGTCATTCAACCATTCTGAGTTTATCTTGGTGTAGGGTGTGAGATGTTGATACAAACCTAATTTCTCCCATACTGTCTTCCAATTTTCCCAGCACTTTTTATCAAACAGTGGTTTTGGTACCAAAAACTGGAATCTTTGAGCTTATCATAGACTGTCTTGCTGAGGTCAGTTACACCTAGTATATTCCACTGATATTCCTTTCTGTCTGTTAGCCAGTACCAAATTGTTTTGATGACCACTGATTTATTGTATAGTTTGAGATCTGGGACTGCAAGTCCTCCTTCCTTTGCATTTTTTTCATGAATTCCTGGATATCCTTGATCATTTGTTCTTCCAAATAAACTTTGTTATGGTTTTTTCTAACTCAGAAAAAAAGTTTTTTGACAGTTCAATGGGTATGGCACTAAATAAATCAATTAATCTGGGCAATATTGTCATTTTTATTATGATACCTCATCCTACCCATGAGCAATCAATGTTTTTCCAATTGTTTCAATCTAGTTTTAATTGTCTGGAGAGTGTTTTGTACTTGTGTTCATATTGTTCCTATGTTTGTCTCAGCATATATATTCCTAAGTATTTTATATTGTCTAGGGTGATTTTAATGGAATTTCTCTTTCTAATTCTTGCTGCTGAAATGGGATGGATATATAAAAATATATCCACTTATGTGGATTTATTTTGTATCCTGAGACTTTGTTAAATTTGTTGATTATTTTTACTAGCTTTTTGGTTGATTCTGTAGGATTATTTAAGTTGACCATCATATCATCTGGAAAGAGTAAGAGCTTGGTCTCCTCATTGCCAATTTTAATACTTTCAATTTCTTTTTCTTCTCTAATTTCTAAGGCTAGTGTTTCTAGTCCAATGTTAAATAATAGAGGTGATAATGGGCATCCTTGTTTCACTCCTAATCTTATTGGCAAGGCTTCTAGTTTCTCCCCATTGCAGATGATGTTTCATGGTGGTTTTAGATATATACTGTTTATTATTTTTAGGAAAGGCCCTTCTATTCCTATACTTTCTAGTGTTTTCAATAGGAATTGGTATTGTATTTTATCAAAGGTTTTTTTCTGCATCTATTGAGATAATCATGTGATTTTTGTCAGTTTGTTTGGTCAATTATATGAATGGTATTCCTCATATTGAGTGATCCTTGCATTCCGTATGAATCTTACCTTCATGAATAATCCTAACTTCGTGATGTCTTGCTGGAGTCTTTTTGCTAGTATCCTATTTAAGATTTTTGCATCTATATTCATTAGGGAGATTGGACTATAGCTTTCTTTCTCTGTTTTTGACCTGCCTGGCTTTGGAATCAGTACCATGTTTGTGTCATAAAAGTAATTTGGTAGAAATCCTTCTTGGCTTATTCTGTCAAATAGTTTGCATAATATTTACATTAGTTGTTCTTTGAATGTTTGATAGAATTTATTTTTTAATCAATCTGGACCTGGAGATTATTTCTTAGGGAGTTCTTTGATGCCTTGTTCAATTTCTTTTTCTGATATAGGGTTGTTTAGGTAATTTATTTCTTCCTCTTTTAGTCTAGGCAATTTATATTTTTGTTAGTAATCATCCATATCACCTAGATTGCCATATTTGTTGCCATATAATTCGGCAAATTTCCCCTTCATTAGAGGTGAGGTCTCCCTTTTCATCTTGGATACTGTCAATTTGGTTTTCTTCTTTTCTTTTTTTTAATTATACTGACAAATACTTTGTCTATTTTATTTGTTTTTTCAAAATACCAGCTTTTAGTCTTATTTATTAAATCAATAGTTCTTTGACTTTCAATTTAATTAATTTCTCCTTTGATTTTTAGGATCTCTAATTTAGTCTTCATCTGAGGATTTTTAATTTGTTCACTTTCTAGTTGTTTAGTTTGCATGCCCAATTCATTGACCTCTGCCCTTCTTAATTTGTTAATATATGAATTCAAGGATATAAATTTCCCCCTGAGTACTGCTTTGGCAACATTGCATAAGTTTTGAAAGGATGTCCTATCATTGTCATTTTCTTTAATGAATTTATTGTTTCTATGATTTGTTCTTTGACTCATCTGTTTTGGAGAATTGTGTTGTTTAATTTCCAATTAATTTTTTATTTACCTCTCCATGTACCTTACTAATTATTATTTTCATTGCATTGCTATCTGCGAAGTTTCCATCTATAATTTCTGCTCTTTTGCACTTGTTTGCAATGTTTTTATGTCCTAATACATGGTCACTTTTTCAGAATACCATGTGGTGCTGAAAAGAAGGTGTATTCCTTTTTGTCTCTATTTATTTTTCTCCACATATCTACTAACTCTAATTTTTCTAAGATTTCATTCACTTCTCTTACCTCTTTTTTATTTAGTTTCTGGTTTGATTCATCTCATTTGGATAGAGGAAAGTTCAGGTCTCCCACTAGTATAGTTTTTCTATGTATTTCATCCTTGAGCTCCACTAGTTTCTCCTTTAGAAATTTGGATGCTATGCCATTTGTTGCTTACATGTTGAATATGGATATTTCCTCATTGCCTTTATTGCCTTTTATCAGGATGTAATTACCTTCCCTATGTCTTTTAACTAGATTTATTTTTATTTCATCTTTGTCAGATAACATGATTGTGACTCCTGCGTTCTTTTTATCAGTTGATGCCCAAAAGATTTGGCTCCATCCTCTTACTTTTTCCCTATGTGTATCTACCTTTTTCATGTGTGTTTCTTGTAGACAGCATATGGTAGGGTTTTGGGTTCTAATCCATTCTGCTATTCACTTGCGTTTTATGGGTGAGTTCATTCCATTCACGTTCATAGTTATCATTACCAGCTTTGTATTTCCCAGCATTTTGATTTCTACTCCTAGTCCTGCCTTTTCTTCTTTCATGATTTCCTTCTAGACCAATGTTTGTTTTTCATCAGTCCCCCTAGTTCCCTCCCTTATTTTACTTTCCTTTCTACCCTCTTCTTTCTTATTCTCCCCCTTATTTTATTTGCAGTCTTTTTAAAACTACCCTTCCTCCTCTCCCTCCCTTATACTGCTTCCCTCCCCACAAGTCCATTTGTTACCTTTCTACTCCCCTATAGGGTGTGAGTCTATTCTCTTCCCCCAATGGATTGGATTGTTCTTCCCTCTTTGGGTCAATTTCAATGTAAGTAAGAGTTGAGTATTTCCTATCTCTAACATCTTTACCCTTTCAGTGTATACATGTTCTCCCCCCTCCCACCATTGGCTTCTTTGTGACATATAAATTTACCTTCTTTGGTTTCTTTTCCCATTTCTTTTAGTATTAACCTCTATTTTTAGCTCTAGTTGTGTGTGTATATACATACATATATATATACACATGTATATGTATTTATGTATACATATATTTATATACCTATTTATGTCTTGTTATTTCATTCTATAAAGTTTGTCACTGTTCCCTCTAAGTGTAATTCCTCTACCTGCATGGGTGATAAAAACAGTTTTTAAGAGTTACCAATGACCTCTTTTCTTATAGGGATACATATCCTTTTATCCTATTGAGTCTCTTAAAATTTTTTTCTTTTGTTTTGTTTTTCTTTCTTCCCTCTTTTTTAGTTATCTTTTGATGGTTCCTTGAATTCTGTGTTTGGACATCAAATTTTCTGTTCAGGTCAGGCCTTTTCTTTACAAATTCTTGAAATTATTCTATTTTGTTGAATGACTATACTTTCCCCTGTAAGAATATTGTCAGTTTTGCTGGGTAGTTGATTCTTGGTTGTAGACCTATTTCCCTTGCTTTCCAGAATATCATATTCAATGCTTTTCGGTACTTCAGTGTAGATGCAGCCAGATCCTCTGTGTTATAGTGTCCTGCTGCCTTGTGAGGTCACTTAATTCTAATTGCTGTATTCTGGGTTTTAAAGACTGGAATTCATCCCTGGCTTTTTGGTCATCCTTCTCCTTTTGGTCCGATTTTCTTTGGAGGTCATCTTTCAGGCTCTTTGCCTCATCTTTCATCTCCTTTGTCTCATTTTCAAGCTGGTTGATTTTGGCTTTTAAGACACTATTTTCTATTTCCAGATGACTTATCTTAGATTTTAAGTTTTTTTTCCCAATTGTCTTCAGCCTCTCTTAATTGTGTGTTGAATTGCATTTTGAGTTCTTCCAAAGCCTGTATCCAATTTGCTGGGATTTCTGATTTATCATTTGCTGATGCCTTCCCCTCTGTTCCATTTGCTCTTTTCTTGTTGCCTGTACAAAAGCTGTTTATTGTAATTCCTGTTGTTTGTGCATATTTACCCCTTCTTTGCTCCCCCTATTTGTCTGTGCTCTTGCTCCTCTCATTTTTTTTGGTATTGGGGGTTTCTGTCAGTCTCCCATCTTGGAGCTTTGACAGAAGGTCTCTCCCTGAAGTCTGTGGGGGATGTGTGCTGTAGTTTGAGCTTCCCTGTCCTCTGGAGGCTTTTGATTGGATTAAATTAATGTCTAGCAGTATTTAGGGAAGGGGTGTTGGAGTTTGAACTTCCCTATCCTCTGGAGGCTTTTGATTAGATTAAATTAAAGTCCAGCAGTCTGTGAGGGAGGGGTGTTGGAGTTTGGGCTTCCATGACCCTGGAAGACATTTGATGGTATTAAGTTCAGCTGCGTTCAGCTGGATGTGCTTCGAAGCCAAAACCTCCTTGAAGGCTGGAGTAATATGGAAGTTCTCCAACACTGTGACCAGGCTGCCTGCTCTGTGCTCCCTCTCTACCTCCTTCCCCACCACCAGTGTTCAATGCTCTGAGCCTGGCACAATCCTGCCCACAAGGTACACCCTCCATACCAGTGCCTTTGCCCACCCAGAGATTCCAGCTGCCACTGGAGGCTTAGCACTCTAGGTGGGGTGGGGGGAGGCTTCCTGGGACCTTCCTTCTGCCTGCCTCTTAAACCCATTTGTCCTTGGATTCCAGTTATTTGGGGGGGGGGCTTACCTTTTGGATTGAATCCAGCAGGAGGGTTCCTTGGCTTTGTCCTGTTGTTAGGTTTGATTTTCAGTCCCTTAGGAGCATTCAGTTTGTGATCAGTGAGGAAGGGTTTTCAAAGATCTTAACTTCTGCTGCTTCTAAGCCACCATCTTTACTCAACCTCCCTCTACCTGTTTCTATGGAAACTTAATTACAAGTCATCAACATTCTTACTTGTCTAAAGCTATCACTTAATCAGTTCTAGCACTCCACAACTAGTCTACTTGCTTCTCTGGAAAATGGAAACTTTTCATTTAACAATTGGCATCCTGTGCTAATTGTAGGTATTTGTCATAATAGAAAGACAGGAAAAAGATCTTTAATTGTCCTTATGGTTCTTTCAAAGACACAGGATGAGTGCGCTAACACTGTTTGACTGCTTGTACAAGTCAGAGCTATCACTGGCTCATGCCACAGTAATTTTACTCAGGAACCACTAGAATTAGTCACATGGGGCAATATGAGTTGAGTCCCAGACTACCTTTACAATGGTTATAAGACTTTCAAATGCTCTCTGAGAATCTTCTTGTTCCTCTTTTCAGTGATGGATCAGTCATAAGATAGCCTGAAATCCAAGCTTATGAGGTTTGATTCCCACAGACCTTTTGTCTTAAATGGCAAAAATCTTACTGATTACAATTGAGAAAAAAAACCCTGTTTTCTCAGTTGTCCAATTTCATTTTTATAAATTCCATAGTTTCAAAAAAGCTTCCTACTTACTTATTCTAATGACTTCTAAAAATGTTCTCCTTAATATTCTCTTAAGACAGAAAATGTCAATCCTGTATCTCTTCATGCCTCATTTATATTTGCCTCACCATGATATTCAAAAGACTTTCTTATCCTGTTTTAAATTCTAAATGAAATTACCTTTTAACATTTTATTGACTTCTCTCTGAGAAAACTCAGGGCTCTGTAGTTTGTCCCTTCTTTTTAGTAAGAAGGTGAGATGAAACAGTTAATTTCTTAAACTCACTTATTTAGAATCATTGGGATTTCTTTTTTTTTTAATTTATGTGGATTCCCATACATTAAGGAGGCATCTGGCTCTGAATCAATTAGAGCCTTTGCTTCAATAGTGGAATTATTTTTCATTAATTAATCAAATTGATATATGGTAAGTAATCCTGTATTTTCACTTTACAAACAATTTCTGCTGGAATTTGATCTTCCCCTAATCTCTCTGCAAATGGTATAGACTGGGTTGGAGCTATGGAGAAAGAGGGGAAAAAGTGAATGAAGGGAGGATCAAAGTCTCCTGGTTTTGGTTTTCTCCTAAATTCTTTTCTTTATACATTTTAAACAATTCATTAGTGGGCAATCCATGAATTCCATTTTTGTATTTTCCTTTTTTTCTTTTCACATTCAAATTTTGCTGCTCCTACAACAATTTTTAATAACAATAGCTTGATAGTTTCAAGTCTGATCTCCTAAAATAAAATTCTGACATTGTGACATGGATAATTTACTTGGTAATTCAGTTAACTCTTTTAAAGACATTCGAAAACATAAAGTTTTAAAGAGAGTTTTCTTAATCTCTTGCTCTGTCCATTTAAGAGGCTGAGGAGCTGAGAGATTTCTGAGTAAGAGTCAGTTAACTGACAGCCTCTGTTGTCGAGGAGCAGAAGGTTCTGTTACCTAGGAGACGAAGGAGTTATATAAGTAGAAGTGGCAGTTGGAAGGGGGCTTTTGTCTCTGGGTTCCCTAGAGAGCAGTGTCCCTGTGTCTGAGACTGGAAGTTAAAAAATAACTGACAATTGGGGATAGAGAAAATGGATTAAAAGCCTTAATAGCCTGTAAGGAGATTGTAGGTGATTTATACTTATCAATTACCTTAGATAGGTAGATAGTGATAAAATTCTTAGTCAGTGTAGGCAGAGCAAGAAACTGCCCTCAAAGGCAGATAGATTTAGGGTATTTTTAGAAATTTTAGTTAGATTTGGCATTTTAGGTATAGTTATATGATTATTCTCACCTTCCTCCTTTCTATCTCCTATCTGAACTTTACTCAAAATAAATTAATTATTTTGTGTTTTATCAAATGGCTTTCCTGACATTTGTTCAAATTCCTACCAAAATTTTAACCCTTCACCAAAGGTTATCCTTTCTTTTTTCACTCTATATCCCCAGTTCTCTCATGGGCCAGTATAATGAGCCTATCACATCCTCTCCTCTCTTTTATCAGTTGTTTTTGAGAAATGACTTATTGTACAACAAGGATCTATCCTCATCACCAATTTGTAATGTTAAGGTGCCACATATGCAGCTTCTAGCTTCTTCAAAGTCTTCATTTTATCAGGTCCCTGAGAAAACTCAAGGGTTTTGCAAGGGTTGCAATATCTGGATTTGCAACCTCCAATAACCAAATTAACCTATAAGTCTCTGAGCATGAATTTTACATTTTGAGAGGCATCTTGAATTTTCATAGGATTTATTTTCCATTCCTTTTATTGCTTTTAGTCCATTTAAAAATTCCTCCTTCATATATATTTCATCTATAAATTCCTGTTTCATCTCTGGCTCATTCATAAATTCCTGCTTTTACCACTTCCTCTGTTTGCTTTGGTTATCTTTATACCAGATCAAGACTTAGTAATTCCAATGAAAAACAATTACAGACACTTTCTCTTTTGCTGTGAGTCAGAGAAGGGTCAATAAGTTTGAAGGCAATTTTAACTTCTTAGTAGCACTATCTCATATGACTTATTATGGCTTCATATGCCAGTTATTTGAAGTACTGGGAAATGAGTGGTTGTCTTTTTTATTAATATGACTTACTTTTCTGCCTTCACAACTCAGACTACTACATAATTGAAACATATTTGAAACTTTCATACTATATTTCTCCCAATGGACTTTAATTAAAATCTCTACCACTTCCAAATTGACTTTGATAAAAGTTTGTTAACCTGTTTCCTTCATTTTCCAATGCAAAATCCTCTCACCTTCTTCTACTTGCTTTTTCATCACCAGTTTTCAAAGGAACTTAGTCTCAAAACATTTACTCTTTCTCCCTTCATAGATATTGTCTAATCTAATTCATTTTAAACATCAATTCAGTTCACAGTACAAATTCATAGATCATTTATATTTTTACACAAAATCATATTCTAACAAATTGCATCTAAATACACATTTACACCTAAACCATCAAATAATTCTTGACCAGAGCACATACTTTGGTGACAATTAATATATCCCAATCAGTTACAACAAATGTTTACAAATTCAGAAATCCTTTAGTAAAATTCCAAACTCTTAATACCTTTTCCATTCCATATTTGCAGATTTATAAATTTAAAAATTATTCATGCTCATAGCATGTTCATCTATCTATTGATTGCTTCAATAATACATATATATTAACATAACATCTTCATATTCTCATTTGTAAACCCAAATTTAGATCATATAGAATTTTCTTCATATTATATCACATCTTCTTCTAAGCTGGTACTGAATTCTTATACACTTTGCAATTTATTAGACCCTCATTTTCATTAAGCAGCCAGCACAGCATTTATCAGGAGTTTGCTTTTCATCTTTTTCTTTATAGTAAAAATTCTTTATACCAATTGTGCTTTGGTTACATTGATTAAAGAGAACATTATATTCCCAATTTCAGTTGACTCAAACAGCAAACATTTTAGATATGTACAAACATTCAAATCTCTAACTATTGTTCATTTTAAATCACAGTGAGAATAGATAATTCTCTCATCATTAAGTTTTATAAAGAATCAAACTTACCTGGAATCTTCCAAAACTAAAAGACAATTTTCAACCCTGAATCACCTTACAGTTATTTCACACAATTCCACAAATACATTTCAGAATCATTTGTGATTTTCCAAAATCATATATATGTATATATATATATATATATATATATATATATCTTAAAGTTAACACCATTAAAAAATCCAATTGAATCATGGGATCAAATCTCCCTCTTTTTGTTCTAATCTCCTTCCTACCCTACTTCAGTGGCCAGCTGAAACAGGGCAGAAGAAAAATAATGAATAAATCTTTCTGCCTTTGTCCTCTATTAAGAGTAAGGGCAAAGTTCCTTTTTTCACTTAGTTAGATGATCTTAAAGTTTAAATGGTTAAAAAATTCACACCCAGGTGTTTATTTTTGAATCTCTCAAACACATTTTTGGTCTGTCCATTCACCTCCCCACCTCCCACTTTCTAGAATGATGGGAGACCGAGAGAAAGAGATTTGCCTGAAAAATGACTTAGAGGTTCCTTTGTCCCAAATCTACTTTTGTGCATACATAGGACAATACAAAGTCACAAACAAAAGAAAATAGCCAACAGACAGTTAACAAGCTTTGAAAGCATGCTTCATCTGAGTTCTTGGAATTATCTACTTTATTTATATTTTCTTCATCCTCCCAAGGAGTGGGGTGGTGGTGGTGGTGGGGGGGGGGAGTATAGTGCAGGCAGGATTTTGTCAGTCAGTTCTAAAGCTTATAAAATAAGACTTATCCAGGTCAGTGTTTCAATGTATCACCTTTAGTCTTGGAGTGTTCAAAATTCTTTGGCTGTATTTCAGAAACAGTTCCCTCCTCTCAGGTAGTCCTAAAACTGATGGCAGATGATCAGTCTTCTCTTCCATCTGCAGGTTTGACTGTGGGCTTGGCACATGGGTCCTTGTCTCTCTGGTGTCTTCAGGCCTCAAGGGGCTTTTGTCACTCATTCCTGAGGAGTCCAGACTGGGTGCATGGCAAGATTCTCTGGGAAGTCCTGCCTGAAGCGAGTCATAAGAAGATTCAGGTGGTGCCACTCTGTTCATTGCAGGGATCCCATGGGGGCACATAGTCTGTTCCCATACCAATGGCTCAAAAGCCCAGCATGGCTGAGTTTCCTGGTCAGAGAACCAAATGTAGTAGAAAAAATCTTCAGTCTGGTGCAGGAAACTCAAATGGCCCTCAGAATAAGGAAGGAAAGATCATTACTACATGCAGACACAGAGGGAAATCACATCTCACACCCTGAACTTCCAGCATTGGGGAAACAGGCATTTTATATTCTATATCTGGTCTTGACTCCAGCTTCTCTAGAACTGGGCAGTAGCTGAAGTGGGGGTGTCTGTCTAGCCTTCAAGCTGAGGAGAGGAGACTGACCCTGTAAGCAGGGAATGAGCTGGAGGGGTTGTCTATCTGACCATCAGACTGAATTTCTTCATCAAAAGGAGGAAGAACAGAATCAAAAGAAGAAAATAAGATGTAGAGGAATACACATTTAATAATCATAACAGAATGTGAGTATTATGAACTCACCCATAAAAAAGGAGATAGAAGAGCCATTTAAAAACCAGAATCCTACTATATATATATTGTTTAAAAGAAACACATTTGAGGCAGGGAAGATGCAAACAGAGTAAAGGTCAGAGGCTTTATTATAAATTTATCATAAATTTATAAAATGTATTATGAATCAGAATTTATTGTGCATCACCTGAAGTAAGAAAAACAAAATGATACTAGTAATCATCGTCTCAGATAAAGACAAAGCAAAAATAAATTTGATTAAAAGGGATAAAGTAGAAAATTACATCTTGCTAAAATGTACTTAAAATGATAGAGTAACATCATTACTAAACATATATGCACCAAATGGTATAGTCTTCAAATATTTAAAGGAGAAATTAAATGAACTTCAGGAGGAAGTATACAGTAAAACTATACTAGTAGGAGAACTCAACTTTCCTGATTCAGATCTAGATAAATCAAACAAAACAAAATTAGAGAGAAATAAAGAAAGTGAATAGAACAGTGATGGTGAACCATTTAGAGACAGTGTGCCAGGTCCCACCCCCACGCCACCCCCAAGACCAAGTGCCATGCCTACTTCCCCCTCCAAGGCCTAGTGCTATACTCTTCCCTTCCCACCACATGCTGGATATGTCCCACCCTCCCTTACCCCACATAGGAGAGGGAGAAAGCACTCTCATTGGGTTGCTTGATGAAGGGGAGGCTGATATGAAAAATGAACTCTGGGGATGAGGGATGGGGAGGGAGGGTGGTTGAATACCCATAGAGAGTGCTCTGAGTGCTATCTTTGGCACCCTTGCCATAGGTTCACTATCACTAGAAACTAATTTTAGAAAACTTAGAATTAATAGATCTCTGGAGAAAACTGAATGGAAATAGAAAGGAATATACCTTCTTTTCAGGAGTACATAGCTCCTATGCAAAAATGACCATGTATGAGGACCTAAAAACTTCACAACCAAATGCAGAAAAGCAGAAATAATAAATACATTCTTTTCAGATCACAGTACAATAAAATTGTAGTCTATAAAGGTCCATGGAAAGATAAATAAAATTAATTAGAAACTAAGTAATCTAATTTTTAAAAAGGGATAGGTCAAAGAACAAATTATAGAAACAATCAATAATTTCATTAATGAGAATGACAAGGAGAAGAAACATTAGAGATTTATGAGCTATAGCTAAGGCAAAATTTAGGGGAAATTTTATATTTCTAAATGCTTACATCAATAAAATAAGAAAAAGCAGATCAATGAATTGGACATGGATACATATTTATGTATATATATTAACATATATTTTTCTTTTTATCCTCTTGTTTTTGGCAGAAGTGATCCATATATTATTTAATGCCTTCTGAGATCAGTAACCAAATAGCCTAACCATATATCCTTTGTCAAGTCTATTTTTGATGTAAATGAACACTCTGTTGGAATGCTATTTTGTGAAACATTCAGGTTATGTTAGTATGCATAGGATATCCTGTGTAGTATTTTATCCTTCTGAGGAGTTTTGTGAAGTTACCCTAAAAGTCTGGAGACTAATATCTTTTAAAAGCAATTTAAGGGAAAGATATTGCCAGTAAATTGGCAGATCTCTTGGAGAATATGTGGTAAGGACCATTATGAGTCCAAATGGACTAAAAAGATGACAGAGGATGTCTTTAAAAATCAAAAGCTACATCATGAAACTCTGAGTGAAATCTATCAAACATTTGAAGAATAATTAATATCAATATTATATAAACTATTTGGGAAAATAGGCAAAGAAGGTATCCTATCTACTAAATTTTTTTTATGACTCAAATGTTATTCAGCCAGAAATAGCAAAAACGGAGAAAAAAATTATAGGCCAATTTCATTAATGAATATAGTTGTAAAAACTTTAAATAAAATACTAGAAAGGAGACAACAGTAAAAAAATACAGATTGTTCGCTATCACTAGAAGGGATTTATAACCAGAGCTAGTTTAATATTATGAAAACTATTAGCATAATTGAGGATATTGGTAACTAAAATAATAGAAATCACATGATTATCTCAAAAGATATAGAAAAAAGGTTTTTTTAGTGGAATGTTTTTTAAAATTATTTAAAATTTTATTTAATTTTTAAATTTTTTCTATGGTTAATGATTCTTGTTGTCCTCCTCTCTTCCCTCCCCCCCCCCCCCCAGAGCTGACAAACAATTTCACTGGATTATACATGTATTATCACTCAAAATCTATTTCCATATTATTCATTTTTGTAATAGAGAAACATTTTAAAACCAAAACCCCCAATCATATATTTATACAAACAAGTGATAAATCATATACTACCTTCTGGATTTCTACTCCCACAGTTCTTTCTCTACAGCTGGCTAGCATTCTTTCTCATAAGTCACTTAGAATCATCCTAGATCACTACGTTGCTTTTAGTAGCAAAGTCAATTACATTTGATTGTCCCACAGTGTTTCTGATACTGTGAATAATGTTCTCCTGACTCTGCTCATTTCACTCTGCATCAGTTCATGGAGGTCTTTCTAGTTCATATAGAAATCCATCCATTCATCATTCCTCATAGCACAATAGTATTCCATCACTATCATATACCACAATTTGTTTAGCCATTTCCCAATTGAGGAACATCCCCTTCTTTTCCAATTTTTTGACACCACAAAAAGTTCAGCTCTAAATATTTTTGTACAAACAGATCCTTTCCCATTTAAAAAAAAATTCTTTGGGATACAAACCTAGTAGTGGTATTGCTAGATAAGAGGGTATATATGCATTGTTTTTTCCCCCTGGTAGACTATTTAATTTAACTTTTAAAATTTTATTTGGTCAATTTCAGACATTATTCATTGGTTACAAAAATCATATTCTATTCCACCCTCCTCTCACTGAATCCCTCCTGTAGCTGATGAGGAATTCCACTGGGTATTACATGTGTCCTTGATCAGAGCCTATTTCCATGCTGTTGGTGTTTGCATTAGGATGTTCATTTAGAGTCTACATCCCCAACCATATCCCCTTGACCCATGTAACCAAGCAGTTGTTTTTCTTCTCTATTTCTACTCCCACAGTTTTTCCTCTGAATGAGGATAGTGTTCTTTCTCATATATCTCTCAGGGTTGTTCAGGAATGCTGCATTGCCACTAATGGAGAACTCCATTACATTTGACTGTACTACAGTGTACTCAGTCTCTGTGTACAATGTTCTCCTGGTTCTGCTCTTTTCACTCTGCATGACTTCCTGGAGGTGGTTCCAGTTCCCATGGAATTCCTCCACTTTATTATTCCTTTGAGCACAATAGTATTCCATCACTAACATACACCACAATTTATTTAGCTATTCCCCAATTGAAGGGCATCCCCTCATTTTCCAATTTTTTTGTCACAACAAAGAGTGCACCTATGAATATTCTTGTACATGTGTATTTTTTCTTATTATCTCTTTGGGGTACAAACCCAGCAGTGCTATGGCTGGATAAAAGGGGAGAGTGTCTTTTAGTGCCCTTTGGGCATAGTTCCAAATTGCCCTCCAGAATGGTTGGATCAATTCGCAATTCCACCAGCAATGCATTAATGCCCCAACTTAGCCACATTCCCTCCAGCATTCATCACTTTTCATTGTTGTCATGTTAGCCAATCTGCTAGGTGTGAGGTGGTTCCTCAGAGATGTTTTAATTTGCATCTCTCTGATTATAAAAGATTTAATTTAATTTAATTTAGATAAATTTCATGTATTTATTTTTTTAATTTTTTTATATCTTTGATTAAAATTTGTCTATTCATGTCCCTTGCCCATGTATCAATTGGAGAATGACTTGATTTTTTGTACAATTGATTTAGCTCTTTGTAAATTTGAGTAATGATTCCTTTGTCAGAGTTTTTTGTTATGAAGATTGTTTCCCAATTTGTTATTTCCCTTCTAATTTTGGTTACATTGGTTTTGTTTGTACAAAAGCTTTTGAATTTGATGTAATAAAAATTATTTATTTTACATTTTGTGACTCTTTCTATGTCTTACTTGGTTTTAAAATCTTTTCTTTTCCAAATGTCTGACATGTATACTATTCTGTGTTCACATAATTTACTTATAGTTTCCATCTTTATGTTCAAGTCATTGACTTGTTCTGAGTTTATCTTGGTGTAGCATGTGAGGTGTTGATCCAAACCTAATCTCTCCCACACTGTCTTCCAATTTTCCTAGCAGTTTTTATCAAATAGTGGATGTTTGTCCCCAAAGCTGGGATGTTTGGGCTTGTCATAGATGGCCTTGCTGAGGTCACTTACCCAAGTATATTACACTGATCCTCCTTCATGTCTCTTTTCATTTCATCTTTCCATCTGCCTGATGACTCTTAATTCTTCATCATTTTTTCCAATCTGTCCACCGCTCATTTTCTTCCCAAGTTATCACTCTTGCACTCTGTTCCCTTTCCTATATCAACCACTTGGTGAACTAGTTCAATGCCATGCTATCCTCTACATTTGAGTTACTTGCCATTCTATCTTAGAAACTGATCATACCTTTTTAAAGCCCAAACATGGATTATTATACCTTTACTCAGAAAATAAATTGAGCAAATCATAAAACTCTATTGACTAGTTCTACTAATTTTTTATTAGCTAATCTCAATTTGCTTCATACTAGAGGAATCGATCCTTTCTTGTCTGATACATAACAACATTTACCATATTGACTCTTTCAAATATTTTCATCTTTTCTCAAATCACCCAAGGCATTCCATCCTTCCAGTTTCTTGGCTAACAATCTTGGCTCACTTTTTACTTAAAAAAAAAAAGCACCATTTACCTTGAACTTCCTTTTCTCTCTTATGTCAGAATATTTAGATATCTTAAAACATTATTTCCTTTTTCACTGATCTTTCACATAAAGAGGTAGTACTTTTCCCTGCCATGCAAAATCTTTCTGTCCTTAAAATGTTAACCCCTTTATCTCATTCCAATCCAAATTCTCTAGTAAATTGTCCCCTCTCACATCCCCACTCTCACTAATTTTCACCATGTCCCTATATACTGGTGGCTTTACTTCTATTTACAAGTATGCCTATGCCTTCTTAATGTTTTAAAAAGAAAAAAATCACTCATTCTTTAGGAAATTTTTTTTTTAGTTTCTAATTAATTTTTAGTCTCTTTCACTGTAGGTTTTGTTGAGTATAATTTTTATAGGAACTTGGTCCAAAAAGGATACATTTAATATTTCTGCTTTTACCCATTTTACTGTGAGGTTTTTATGTGATGGTGCCATATAGTGCTGGGAAAAAACAACAACATTCCAATTTATTCCCATTCAGTTGTTTCTTTTCCAGAAGCCTATCAATTCAAATTCTTCTAAAAATATTTTCAGGTCCTTAATTTCTTTCTTTTTTTGCTTGATTTATCTAATTCTGGGAGAGAAAGGTTAATTTTCCTTACTAATATAGTTTTATTGTATATTTCTACTTATAACTCAGTTAACTCCTCTTTTGGGGATCTGTATGTTTTGGCATTTGGAAAATATATGTTTAATACTGATATTTCTTCTTTGTCTATGGAGCTTTTATCAAGATGTAATTTTATTTCTAATACCTTTTAGTTACATCAGTTTTCACTTTTGATTTTTCTGGGATCATAATTGCTACCTCTGCTATTTTAACTTTAGCTGATGCATAAAAGATTCTGTTTGCGTTCTGTACCTTAATCTGTGGGTATCTCCCTGCTTTAAATGCATTATATTGTGGGAGTCTGGATTTTAATAGAGTCTACTGTCCTGTTCTATTTGTGCATTTATCTCATTCAAACTCATAGTTATGATTATTTTACTGCAAATATTTTACATTACTTTGTGTTTCTATCTTATTTTTTTAGTCTTTCCTTATTCACAAATGTTTTTTTCCCATTCTTACAACTAACTCCCCAAATTCACCTTCCCTCTGTTAAAGCTAAATTTAAAACTCTAGTTCTCAGCTTCCATAGAGTTTATTAACATTTACTTGAAATAGAGAGCATGGAGATAGAGAGAGATTTATGCCTTTTCTAATCTCATTCTAATCTAGTCGTGTGACACTCCACCTCATGACTCTCAGCTAGCATCCTGCAATGTCAACATCCAAGGGAAAAGAGAAAGATCACTTCCTGGCACCCACTCTTTTATTACTTCTCCTTTATTCTAGATCCTTTCTAGGTCATTCAGATTCACTTCACCTGTGACCTATGTTTGGAGCACTCTCATGTAATGTCCAGTCATGTGACATAAAGCTAGCAGTCTGGGGACACAGGGAGGATGATCCCAGTATGTGGTTCTGCAGGAAGGGGACTCCCTTCACAAACCTTTTTCCCCAATTTCTTCCTTTTTTGTTCCCCTTTCCCTTCTTACTTCCCTAGACAGTAAGATAAGTTTCTATAACTAATTGGATATGGATGTTATTTCAACTTTATATTAATGCCAAGTCTTCTTTTCAAAGACATAATAATCACATCAATGTTACTGGAAAATACTTGACAACTCACTCCTCTATGTATCTAGTTCCTCCCCATGGTCTAAATTAAACTAAAACTTCCTTCCCTGGCAACTATTCCTTAATAAGTTTTGGATCTTTTTATTAGTATGTAAGTTCCTTAGTTCCTTGAATGCATAGTCTATATTATTTATGTACTCCAGCAATTATAAAATTTTCCAACCCATACTAGTCACTTAATAGATATTTTTGCATTGATTCATTTGCAAAAAAGAATATATTCTATTCTATGTATCTATGCCATTTTATAGATCCCCAAAGACTCAAGAATAGTAAGAGAATGAAGTTGTATTTTTTGGTCTCTGCTTGGTAAAATGATCCTTTAAAAGATAACAAGTGACATGTTGTTACTAACTTCTAAAAAGTTAGAAAGGACTTGTGGTAAACAAGGGGGAAAGAACTAAATGAAACATCATTTACATTCATGAGAATTTGTGATGAGGAAGCAAACCAAATGAGTTTGATAGCTTGATATGGGATCCTCTTTAATGAGAAATGATTATGGAAACCTGAATACACATGAAGTCCACCCAATCAGTCTTGCAACGAGGCTGTTTCCCTAGCCATTAATGCTTAGTAAAGATGTATAAGCAGCCTTTTTTGATCAAGGCCTAACCTATAAATCTCGATCTTTCTTGAATGATCAACAGCTACAACAATAAAAATAAAAACTAAAGTTCTTATAATTATAGCAGTCAAGCGTGATCCCCAAAAGGAAATGAGAAAGTACATTTTCCTTCTTATTTTCTAGAAGTGACATCTTTAGCTTGAGATAGGGGAAATCTCTCAGGGGTTCCCATGCTTCCGTCTACTGCCCTCTGATTTGAGAGTGAGAAAGAAGAATAAAATGTAAAAAGCTTTTCTACTTCTTTTCTATGAGAAGAGGCTGTGATAAAAGCTGATTAGAAAAAAAAGAGAATCCCCTGCTTTTACACAGCTAACAGGGAAAAGTTTTTGTGACCTAATTACTATCTATAGCTTGAAAGGGACAAACTCTTTTGAACCTCATAATAGATCTGAGGAGCTTGACAGTTCTTAAAATTAAGGTAGGTGCTTGTTGCTGAAAGACCATACACTTTCTCAGCACACTGCTGAGGATAGATGTGTGGTGAAGGTTTACCACTGCTTCAGTAGCCAGAGAGCAGCAGAAATCCTGGATTTGAGCAGGCAGAGAGATGTGAATACCAAAAGTGATGCATTTAGCAGAAAAACAGCTTTTCCTAGTACCAAATAAGGTACACTCTTCTCTAAAGAGATCCAGGACATCATGTTTATTTAGAGTTTAAAGTTGCCTCAGGCTCATGGATTTCTTATTCACAGGCCCCCCTGCTGGGTTTCTGAAAGTTTGTGTCTACTCTTTTCTACAACTACTCAGTGTATTACTGAGAGAGTGTGAAACAGGTTTATGTTGATTATTCTTGTTCCTGCATTCTATTGAATAAATATTGGTAGTTCAGTTTTTCCCCTTCTGATGAATAATTGTTATGATTATTATTGTTTTTGCCTTATCACTAGTAAATGTTTTATGTTATCCCAGGCCATGATTCATTGATTGATATTTGGAATTCTCCTTATTGTGAAGAGGCCCAGTTTCACTGCTTTCATTTTCTACTTCCAGCTCATTCTCTGAATTCCTACACCTTCACACCTGCCTCCTCCCCATTTTCCTTTCCACCTCCACCACTTCTCCAGGTCCTTTTTACATTTTATCTTCTCTTACTAGCATGTAAACTCTTTGAAAGTAGAGTGTCTTGTTTTCTGAATTTGGGATCCCTAATACTTCACATAATTTGTCTTTAATGCTTTGCTCTAACAATTCATCTATCTTTGTATCGATATGATTTGTATAAGTTGGAAGCATATTTTTAGGGACTCAAGAATTAAATATATGAGTTTTAATAGTCAATCCCTCTTGAATTAAGGTTTCCTCTGAGAAACCAAAAGTAGTCAACAAGTTGCTGTGGTTAAATCTAGTCACCCTCTGAGTAAAATCCCTAGATTTGATGATGTGAGAAAATATTGGATGAATAAGACAAAGGATATACAAAGAGATTTGGGATACCAGCTCAGGTGTCATATCTTCAGATTACATTGCCCAAATGCCCAAGATTTCAATCCTCCATAGGATATTTAAGGAAATATACAGAGATGATGAATTTTGATCTAGAGTGTGGGACTTTTTCAGCTTTTATAATTTGTGATTGTTTAAAATGAGCAAAGTCAAAGTCAAATATGAGACTTGCATATGAAAGAACCTAAGAAAGCAGATCATAGAGACAATGTACTTACACAGAACTGACTGTCTTAGTGCCATGTTTTCTAGCTTCTTATTTGTTGAATACCAGAAACACAAATATAAGTTAAGGATTGGGGAATTCTGAAACTCAGAATTTTTATTAAACACATGTGCATTGCCTGGTTATGAAATAGCCTGCATATATTTTAAAAGTATTGGTTGATCACAACTTACAGTCAAGAGTTTACTCAAGAGGAACATCTTGGAACTGATAAAGATGTTTTGGAAAAAAACAAACAACAAAGAAAATAGAAGGCTATACTTCTTTGCACTGTTACCTGCTGCCTCAGAGGTAGGGAAGAATCTCTGAGTTTCTGAGAGAGTTGAATTCAAATAGCTCTAACAAATCCTGGGGCAGTGACAGTGAACCTTTTAGAGGGGCAGGTGATGTGAGAAATGTCCTCAGGAGCACATGGAGAGGAGGAGGGAGCATCCTGGCCCCACATCCCTTTGACATTCTAGTAATGAACTCTAGTGAACTGTGCTGTACATGTACCCATAGAAAAGGCTCTGAGTGCCCCCTCTTGATGCATTCCATAGGTTCACCACCATGGGCCTAGGGTAAGTGTCTTTTCCCTTTCTGAAAGAGCTGAGCAATACTCCAGATGACAGAAGCCTGGCCCAGCAGCATAGCATTGCTAACCCTTCAGTGGAATGATCTGACTCCAGTTTTATAGCAACTCAATCTAGAAGCAGCTTAGCCTAGCCCATCTGCTCCAACTATCAGTGAATCTTGTGAGGAAGATCACCAGGAAAGAGAAAAGCCTTAGGGACTTATAATTCCAGAGTTGTAAATAGCCTTGAGTTGAAATCTGGCCTTAGGAACTTACCAACTATGTGACCCTGGGTATGTTACTTAGCTTCAGTTTGCCTCAGTTTCCTTAATTATAAAATGGGGTAATGATAACACCTAGCTCACAGGATTGTTATGGAGATAAAATGAGATAATATTTGTAGTGTTTAGCATAGTGCCTGGTACACAATAGGCACTTAATAAATGCTTGTTCCCTCTCCCTTCCTTACTTCCTTGACCACATGTATTACATTCATGTGTGCCTCATTATCATGGCACTTGAAATTAATGCCTACTTTCTGTTACATATACTGCCTTTTGGGTGAATTAACTCTAAATTCATGGGTATAATGCTGTGTAATTACTGTCCTTCCTCTTTTAGTACATATCTTAATTAAGAGTTGGATGCTTGTTTCATTAATAGAGGTATGGCCAAACACAGAGTTAATCTCCTAGAACTTTGGCAGTAGTCTGACCTCATAGGACTCAACTTGCTTGAATGGGTAAATATTTGGAGAAGAAACCCAGTAAAGTATGTGTATGGGTGCTCCATAACTATTTGGTCAGGTCACTATACTTGTAATAAATCCAGAAACCTAAAGATAATGGTAGTGGATTGTCTTTCATCATAAGTCCCTTGGAGTTGTCTTGGCTTCTTGTTTTGCTAATGATAGTTAAGTTATTCACAGTTGACCATTGTAAAGATTAAAATTTAGGGGAGACTGAGGCAGGTAGAAATTAGTTTCTCTCTAAAAGGAGTATTATATTTTTAGAGGTTTATTGAAGATTAAGGATTAAAGAAAATACAGGAAAAGAAACACGTGCCTAGGCCAGAGAGGCCTAGACAAGATAATCTCACATCATGGAAGAGACTCCTCTGCTCCAAAACGGAAGTCCAAAAGAGCCACAAAAGCCTTTGCAATCAGGTTAAATCCCTTCTTGATCTTGGCCCACCTCAGAATTCCGTGAGATTACAAAGCATTTTGGGGAAGTGGAGCAAGGGCTTGTGGGGATTGAAGTCCAGAGTTCGAGTCTATTTTTACACCATCATACATTATTGTTGTTACTGTATGCAGTGTTCTGGGACTGCTTACTGCACTTTGTATCACTTCATATAAGTCTTTCCAGGACTTTTTGTGATCATCTCATTTCTCATTTCTCATGACACAATAGTATTATGTTAAAATTGTAAGATTAAAATTAATATCCAATAACTCCAAGGGTTATATTTTATAAGATTTATTAATAATCACTTGAAGTAGAAGAACTAAAAGGACAAAACCTAAGTAAAAAGCATCTGAGTAAAACTCTCCTTCCTCTTACCTTACCCCCCTCACCTCCACCAGCCACATTTCTGGGAGGAGTGAGGGAAAAGCTAAATAAAACTTATATCCTCCCTATATTAGCATGTTAGGTAGAGAAGGAACATGGGAAGCTGGGAAAGAGAATTTCTGGGGAGCAAATTCTAATTATACACAAGCATATATCACAAATTGTTCAGTCATTCTCTAGTTGATGGATAAACTTTTGGTTCACAATTCCTTGACACCACAAAAAAAGCTGCTATAAATATTTTTGTACAACTAGATCCTTTACCCCTATCTTTGTTCTCTTTTGGATACAGACTGTAAAGATGAAATTGCAACAAAAAAGAGATTTGCAAAAAAAAAAATAAAAAGCAAGAGAGTTGGAATTTGGTGAACTGTCAATCAACCAGGTGGAGACAAGATTCCAAAAGAATCTTGAACAGGGAGCAGTTGGGAAGCCCAGCAACTTGAATGGACTTTTTTCCTTGAACTGTTGGAAGGAAGTAGGAAAACCAATTCCTCTCTTGGTCAATGATTTTTATTTGACTGAGTACTAAGAAGATTTGGAGCTTAGCTCTGAAGAATATCTGTCAGCTTTTGTTATCAATATCTCCCTATAAAGAAAATAACCTTATTTCCTGAATTGAACACATTGTGAAAATCTTCAATCAACAGGAAATCATAGTAAATTAGTGAAACCTATTTTCCTCTTTCTCCCTCCCCCATTTTACCTCCTCTACCTTAAAGAATAAAACCCTTTTAGTTAAAAGTTCTAAATTGTGGGATTAGTCATTGGGGAAAGCCTTTAAGCTTACCATTCCTAAGAAGAACTTTTAGATCAGTTGAGAAAGGGACAGGAAGTGGTGTGGAGTGAAGGAGCCTTTCCTTTAGCTGCCTTCCTGGTGTCTCTGTACTATTACAATAAATCTCCTAATATTACCATTTATTATAAGACCTTGTTGTTGTATTGCTTCGTCAAAGGATATGAATATTTTTTATGGCTCTTTGGGCATAGTTTCAAATTGCCTTCCAGAATGGCTGTATCAGTTCTCAGCTCCAACAGTGTATTGGTGATCCAATTTTCCCACATCCCCTCCAAAATTTGCCATTTTCTTTTTTTCCATATTAGTCAGTCTGATATATGTGATATAGTACCTCAGAGTTGTGATTTATATATTGCTAATTAATAATAATTACTGACATCCTAAAATGTGATGTTCCAAACTGAACATAACACTCAAGCATAATAGGACTATCAATATACAATGCTTATTAAGATGATGTTAGCTTGTTATTTTCTTTTACCACATCACATTGTTGACTCATTTATAGCTTGTGGTCCATTAAATCCTCAAATTTTCAGATGAATGACTATATAACACACTTTTTTCATCTTATTTTTGTGAAATTGACCTTTTGAATTTATGCTTAATACTATATTTCTTCATGTTGAACTTCCTTGCCATATTTGGCCCAATATTTTAATGTTTTATATGTTTTTAGAATCTGACCTTGATCCAGTGTCCCTTTTAGTTACTTCTTTGCTAACTGAATAAACACACTATTTCTATTTTGATCAAAGTCATTCATAAAAATGTTAAATAGCATAGGGCAACATACAAATTCCTGGGACACTCCATTAAAGACCTTCTTCTATAGTGATATTGACTCTTTAATGAATTCTCAGTGGTCTAGTCATTCATCCAGTTCTGAATCTTACTAACTGTATTATCATTTTGATCATGACTACCCATATTTTCCATGAACATAGAGAAGATCATTCTCCCATCTCTGCTTCCTTCCATGGAGCATGTTTTGAATGCCATTCCTGGTTCTGGGGACCATGTAGGTAACTTTTGGCCCATTTCTGGTCATCAGTGGTCCAAACTTAAGCTCATCTAGTTGGTTCTTTGCTCTGTGTGAGGGTAGAAGTAAGTTGAGGTCAAAAGGGCCAAGTTAATTCTTCATCTTCTTAAGGAAGAATCAAAGAAAAGTGCAAATCATTTGCCACACAAGAGAAACATAGCCAAAAAAAGGCCAAACAAACACTATCCTGCCACTGTTATGGCATAGGGACAGGAAAAAAGGCACCACGTTACACAAATATTTACCATATCATAATAAACAAAAAGCTCTTTAATCACTAAAGCCACCATATCCCTAGGAACAGGTTCCAAATCACCTATGTGATTATGAGAAAATTTGAAATTGCAAATTAGATCATGCCTCATGTTATAATACTTTTACTATATTAGTATGAGAGATTGTCAAATGGTTTGCTAAAATCCAGGTACAGTATTTGAAACTATTTCCCCAAATTCCTAGATTAATCACACTTTTCAAAATGAAAATGATGCAAGTTCAACACAACTTTTTGTTGACAAAGCCTTCCATGTTGTCTCTTTATTTCCTTTTCTATATATTTGTTTACCATTTTTGTGAATTAATTTTAGAGTTTTTCCAAGGAGAGCAGTAAAGTTCATTTGCCTATATTTTTGAAGAAGTCCCTTTTCTAAAATTCAGGTAAACATTTATCCTTGATGTCCCACAGTTCCTTCCTGTTCCCCAGTATCTTTTAAAGTTCATATCCATAGTCTAATCATTGACATCTATCATATATTTATTTAATCTTTTATATGGGACCAAGATGACAAGAATTCATCAAGAGAAGCTAGGAACTCTATTATTTTTTCTCATTTACTTTTGGTCTCAATGTCTAATTAGACAGTGTTTTATTATTCTGATGTAGGTTTGATTCACTTTAATAGAGAAAATTGCAGGCAAAAATTGAGTTCAATTGTCTCCCCTTTGCTCAGTATAAAATCCTTATCTATTTCAAATATTTCACTTTCCTAATCATCATTATCATTTATTAGCTATAAGTTCACATACTCTCTATGGAAGTTTGTTCAAATTGAGCCTGTATTTTGTTGTGTAAGTGGTTGAACAAAGGTCCATGAATGTATTTGTCTTTAATTGAGAAAATAAGCCTGAGTGATTTATCTCCTGCTGTTATTCAGGAAGTCAAGGAGAGAGCCAAAATGTGCATTCCCATCCTTTGGGCATCCTGCCTTTTCTTTAGCTTATACAGATAGCTATAAAAACATACCATTCCAAACTTCCCCACCTTCTTGAGCAGGCTCTGCCAATGCACACTCAAGCTGCTTTGCAATCACCAGTGGCATCTGACTGTGTAGAAGACAAAAGGTTTATTGTTGGAAGAACAGATGCTAGTGGGGATTTGGCCAAATTGCTCATTCGGAAGTAGAACATTCATCACAGTTCATTGGCTCTATCCATGATTGAAGGGAATTGGGAGTAACCAGGGGCTAAGTAGTATCTTGCCCTCACCTTTCCTCATTCCAAGTTGAATAATGCAATATGCATAGGAGCACATCCTTTCCTTGAAATGTATTCATATATATTTAATGAATAGTAAATGTTCAGGAGAAGGAATTTCCTCAAGCCAAGAGTCCCTTCCCTTGCTTCTGTTTAATATGATAACATTTAGCAGAAAATCTTGTTACTGTTGCCTCTTGTTGCTCATTAGTTATGTCATATGTTTTCATTCTCTCTCCTCAGCTAAAGTGGGAAAGATTCAAGGTTAGGAAACACATAATAAACTTCTTTTGTATCTCTCATAAAACCTATCTCAGTGTTGGACACACAGAAAGCACGTAATTGAACAAAGAGAAGTTATAACAAAGGATTTATGAGTTACATTCACAGATTATATTAAAAGAGCCACACTACCTCAGAATAAGAGAATAGTTGGTAGTACTTTCATGATCCTCTCTGGTCAGATTAAATCAGAAATCCTGTCTTCAATTTTTTTTAAATATTTTATTTGATCATTTCCAAGCATTATTCATTAAAGACATAGATCATTTTCTTTTCCTCCCCACCACCCCCCATAGCCGACGCGTAAATCCACTGGGCATTGCATGTTTTCTTGATTTGAAACCATTGCTATGTTGATAATATTTGCATTAGAGTGCTCATTTAGAGTCTCTCCTCTGTCATGTACCTTCAACCGCTGTATTCAGGCAGTTGCTTTTCCTCGGTGTTTCTACACCCATAGTTTATCCTTTGCTTATGAGTAGTGTTTTCTTCTCCTAGATCCCTGCAAATTGTTCAGGGACATTACACCACCACTAATGGAGAAGTCCATTACGTTCAATTATACCACAGTGTATCAGTCTCTGTGTACAATGTTCTCCTGGTTCTGCTCCTCTCGCTCTGCATCACTTCCTGGAGGTTGTTCCAGTCTCCATGGAACTCCTCCACTTTATTATTCCTCTGAGCAAAATAGTATTCCATCAACAACATATACCACAATTTGCTCAGCCATTCTCCAATTGATGGGCATCCCCTCGTTTTCCAGTTTTTGGCCACCACAAAGAGTGCAGCTATGAATATTTTTGTACAAGTCTTTGTGTCCATTATCTCTTTGGGGCTGGATCAAAGGGTAGATATTCTTTTGTCGCCCTTTGGGCATAGTTCCAAATTGCCCTCCAGAATGGTTGGAACAGTTCACAACTCCACCAGCAATGAATTAATGTCCCTACTTTGCCACATCCCCTCTAGCATTCATTACTTTCCTTTGCTGTTATGTTAGCCAATCTGCTAGGTGTGAGGTGTTACCTCAGAGTTGTTTTGATTTGCATCTCTCTGATTATAAGAGATTTAGAACACTTCTTCATGTGCTTATTAATAGTTTTGATTTCTTTATCTGAGAACTGCCTATTCATGTCCCTTGCCCATTTATCAATTGGAGAATGGCTTGATTTTTGTACAGTTGATTTAGCTCTTTATAAATTTGAGTAATTAAACCTTTGTCAGAGGTTTCTATGAAGATTTTTTCCCAGTTTGTTGTTTCCCTTCTGATTTTAGTTACATTGATTATGTTTGTGCAAAAGCTTTTTAATTTGATGTAGTCAAAATTATTTATTTTATATTTTGTGATTCTTTCTATGTCTTGCTTGGTTTTAAAGTCTTTCCCCTCCCAAAGGTCTGACATGTATACTATTCTGTGTTTACCCAATTTACTTATGGTTTCCTTCTTTATTTTTAAGTCACTCACCAACTTTGAATTTATCTTGGTGTAGGGTGTGTGGTGTTGATCTATTCCTAGTCTCTCCCACACTGTCTTCCAATTTTCCCAGCAGTTTTTATCGAATAGTGGATTTTTGTACCAAAAGCTGGGATCTTTGGGTTTATCATACACTGCCTTACTGAGGTCACTTTCCCCCAGTCTATTGCACTGATCTTCCTTTCTGTTTCTTAGCCAGTACCAAATTGTTTTGATGACTGCTGCTTTGTAATATAGTTTTAGGTCAGGGACTGCAAGGCCCCCATCATATGTGTTTTTTTTTTTTCACTATTTCCCTGGATATCCTTGATCTTTTGTTATTACAAATGAACTTTGTTATGTTTTTTCCTAAATCAGTGAAGAAGTGTTTTGGTAGTTCAATGGGTATGGCACTAAATAGATAAATAAGTTTGGGTAGGATGGTCATTTTTATTATATTGGCTCATCCTATCCATGAGCAGTTAATGTTTTTCCAATTGCTCAAGTCTAGTTTTAGTTGTGTAGAGAGTGTTTTGTAGTTGTGTTCATATAGTTCTTGTGTTTGTCTCGGGAGGTAGAGTCCTAGGTATTTTATTTTGTCTAAGGTGATTTTGAATGGGATTTCTCTTTCTAGTTCTTGCTGCTGAGCTGTGTTGGAGATATATAGAAAAGCTGAAGACTTATGTGGGTTTATTTTGTATCCTGCAACTTTGCTAAAGTTGTTGATTATTTCAATTAGCTTTTTGGTTGAATCTCTAGGATTCTTTAAGTAGACCATCATGTCATCTACAAAGAGTCACAACTTGACCTCCTCCTTGCCTATTTTGATGCCTTCAATTTCTTTTTCTTCTCTAATTGCTACTGCTAGTGTTTCTAGTACAATGTCAAATACTAGAGGTGATAATGGGCATCCTTGTTTCACAACTGATCTTATTGGGAATGCATCTAGTTTGTCCCCATTGCAGATGCTATTAGCTGATGGTTTTAGATATATACTGTTTATTATTTTTAGGAATGACCCTTCTATTCCTATGCTTTCTAGTGTTTTTAATAGGAATGGGTGTTGTATTTTATCAAATGCTTTTTCTGCGTCTATTGAGATAATCATGTGGTTCTTGTTGATTTTCTTGTTGATGTGGTCAATTATGTGGATGGTTTTCCTAATATTGAACCAGCCCTGCATCCCTGGTATGAATCCTACTTGATCATGGTGAATGATCCTTCTAATCACTTGCTGGAGTCTTTTTGCTAGTATCCTATTTAAGATTTTTGCATCTATATTCATTAGGGAGATTGGTCTATAGTTTTCTTTCTCTGTTTTTGACCAGCCTCGTTTTGGAATCAGTACCATGTTTGTGTCATAAAAGGAGTTTGGTAGAACTCCCTCTTTGCTTATTATGTCAAATAGTTTGTATAGTATTGGGATTAACTGTTCTCTGAATGTTTGATAGAATTCACTGATGAATCCATCAGGCCCTGGGGATTTTTTCTTAGAAAGTTCTTTGATAGCTTGTTAGATTTCATTTTCTGATATGGGATTATTTAAGAATTCTATTTCCTCTTCTGTTAGTCTAGGCAGTTTGTATTTTTGTATATATTCATCCATATCCCCTAAATTGCTGTATTTATTGCCATATAATTGGGCAAAGTAATTTCTAATGATTGCCTTAATTTCCTCTTCATTGGAGGTGCTGTCCCCCTTTTCATCTTTAATGCTGTTAATTTGCTTTTCTTCCTTCCTTTTTTAATGAGATTGACCAACACTTTGTCCATTTTGTTTGTTTTTTCAAAGTACCAGCTTCTTGTCTTATTTATTAAATCAATAGTTCTATCACTTTCGATTTTATTAATTTCTCCCTTAATTTTTAGGATTTCTAGTTTGGTTTTCTGCTGGGGGTTTTTAATTTGGTCACTTTTGAGTTTTTTTTTTTATTTGCATTTCCAATTGATTGATCTCTGCTCTCCCTAGTTTGTTAATATATGCACTCAGGGATATGAATTTACCTCTTATTACTGCTTTGGCTGCATCCCAAAAGGTTTGAAAGGATGTCTCGCCATTGTAATTTTCCTCAATGAAATTATTAACTGTTTCTATGATTTCTTCTCTAATTAAATGATTTTGGAGTATCATATTGTTTAGTTTCCAATTAGTTTTTGATTTGGTTTTCCATGTACCATTACTAATCATTATTTTTATTGCCTTGTGGTCTGAAAAGCCTGCATTCATTATTTCTGCTTTTCTGCATTTGTGTGCTATGTTTCTGTGACCTAATGTATGGTCAATCTTTGTGAATGTGCCATGTGGTGCTGAGAAGAAGGTGTATTCCTTTTTATCCCTATTCATTTTTCTCCATATGTCTATTAATTCTAATTTTTCTAAGATTTCATTCACTTCTTTTACCTCTTTCTTATTTATTTTATGATTTGATATATCTAAATTTGATAATGGTTTGTTCAAATCTCCCACTAATATTGTTTTACTGTCTATTTCTTCCTTCAATTCTCCTAGTTTCTCCATTAGAAATTTGGGTGCTCTATTATTTGGTGCATACATGTTGATTAGTGATATTTCCTCATTATCTAAAGTCCCTTTTAACAAAATATAATTACCTTCCCTATCCCTTTTGATCAGGTCTATGTTTGCTTTGGCTTTATCAGATATCATGATTGCCACTCCTGCCTTCTTTCTGTCAGTTGAGGTACAGAAGGTCTTACTCCATCCTTTAATTCTGACCTCCTGGGTGTCTACCCACCTCATGTGTGTTTCTTGGAGACAACATATGGTAGGGTTTTGGATTCTAATCCATTCTGCTATTCGTCTACATTTTATGGTTGAGTTCATCCCATTCACGTTCAAAGCTATGATTGTCATTTGTGGACTCCCTGGCATTTTGATAGCCTTCCCTAATTCTAACCTTTTCTTCTTCGGCTCTACCTTTTAGTCCAGTGATTTACTTTGAATCAGTCCCCCTTGTCCTCTCCCTTGATGTTTCCCTTTTTAGCCCCTCTCTTTTTGTTCCCTCCCCCTCCCCCCTCTCTTTCCCTCCCTTTTTGCTTTCCCTCTCCCCCTCTCCCCTTTGGTTTTCCCTTCTCCCTACCCTTGTTGGGTAAGATAGAATTCAAGACCCCAATGGATCTGGATGTTTTTCCCTCTCAGAGTTGATTTCCCTGAGATTAAGATTAAAGTAAAAAACCCTCTCTTCCTCTCCTTCTTATAGGAGTTTTCTTCCCCTCCCCTTCCCATGTGAATCTTTGTGTGAGAAAGACTATTCTATTTGGTCTTTCTTTACCCCCTATTTATACATTACATTTCCCCCACATGTTAGAATACATAGAATGATATAAATGTAGTCCTTATAGAAGAGAGTTTGAGTAAAAGAATAAGATAACATTTTTCTCCTTTCCCCATTCCTTAATATTTACCTTTTCAGGTATTCCTTGCTCTTTGTTTTTCGGTATCAAACTTTCCACAAAGCTCTGGTCTTTTCTTTGCAAAAAGTTGGAAATCTTCTATTTTGTTGAATGCCCATACTTTTTCTTGGAAGTATATAGTCAGTTTTGCTGGGTAGCTGATTCTTGGTTGAAGACCCAGCTCTCTTGCCTTTCTGAAGATCATGTTCCATGCCTTACGATCATTCAGAATAGAACCTGCAAGGTCTTGTGTGACCCTGATTGGCATTCTTTTATATCTAATTTGTCTTTTTCTGGCTTCCTGTAGGATTTTTTCTTTTGTTTGAGAGCTTTGGAATTTGGCAATTACATTCCTGGGAGTTGTCTTTTGGGGGTTCAGTGTAGAAGGTGTTCTGTGAGCTCTGTCAGTGGCTGTATTACCCCCTTGTTCTAGAATCTCTGGGCAATTTTCTTTGATTATATCTTGTATCACGATGTCGAGTTTGGTGTTTATTTCTGGCTTTTCTGGAAGTCCAATTATTCTTAAATTATCTCTTCTCCCTCCATTTTCCAGATCTGTCACCTTGTCGGTGAGCTATTTTATGTTCTCTTCTAATTTCTTGGTATTTTGGCTTTGCTTTATTAATTCTTGCTCTTTTACATGATCGTTGTCTTCCAGTTGCCTGATTCTGGCCTTTAAAGCCTGGTTTTCCTTTGCAGTTTGGTCACACCGGTTTTGTAGATGCGTGAATTTCTTTTGCATTATTTCCCACTTTTCCTCCCAGAAGGCTTCCATCTTTTTGGTCATTTCTGATTCAAATTCTTCATGGGTTTGTGGAGAGTTTCCATTTCCTTTCGAAGGTTTTGGAGCATTTTCTTGTGTATCATCTTCTATCTCCTCTGTATTTTGTATTTAGGCTCTGTAGAATGTGTCCAAAGTCCCTCCTTTCTTCTTATTTTTCTTGGGATTTTGGGGCTTCTGTGCTTCTGTGGAGTTTGCCATCTCTGAATGGGGAGGATTAGATTTTCTTATCTCTGTCTGGTGTTAAGAGGCTTTAGTCCTGGGCAGATTGCCGGTTCTATGAGCTTTCCCTGGGTTAAACTGAGTATGCCTTAAGGCAATGACTTTCACTGGAACTGGAATTGAAGAGTCGGACCAGGGGGCCACACTCTCTCCCGGCTCTCTCTGTTTTCCTGCTGCTAAGGTGCCCCTCGATTGGACTGGGTCGGGTTGCTTTCTGGAAGTTGCCTTCAGAATAGGTGGCCGTGAAGCTGTTTTGTCGGCCCCGAGGGTTGCTGTTGTTTCAGAGGACCCTGCTCTCTGCGGGGGAAGGGGCCGCGACTTCCCGGAGCTCCGAGGGCAGTGCCTTTCACTGAGACTTGGATAGCAGGATCCAGCTGGTGAGGCTGTCTTGCCCGCCCTGAGGGTTGCTGTTGTTTCAGATGACCCTGGTCTGTGAGGGGGGAGGAGCTGCAGCTTCCTGGAGCCTTGGACTCTGTGCTCCTACCCCTTAGGTCCAAGTGATCTTGGGTTCTGGCTTTTGAGGGGGGCCATACCTTTTGATCCAGGTCCAGGTCCAGGAGGAGGATTCCCAGGGTCTATGCTGTTGATTGTTTTGAATTTCGGTGCCCTAGGAGCATTTGGTTTGAGATTGGTAAGGGAGGGTTTCAGGAGATCTGGACTTTAGCTTTCTCTAAGCCACCATCTTTGCCGGAAGTCCTGTTTTGTTTTTTTTTTAACCAAGGGTCACTATGACACAACAGATCTTTCCCAATCCAGTGATCATTTTGAATTTTGGTGCCTTAGGAGCTTATAGTTTGAGATCAGTTGGGATGGGTTTCCGGAGATCTGAACTTTAGCTTTCTCTAAGCCACCATCTTGACCGGAAGTCATCTTCATTTTTTTTAAACCCTTACCTTCCATCTTGGAGTCAATACTGTGTATTGGCTACAAGGCAGAAGAGTGTTAAGGGCTAGGCAATTGGGGTCAAGTGACTTATCCAGGGTCACACAGCTGGGAAATATCTGAGGCCAGATTTGAACCTAGGACCTCCTGTCTCTAAGCCTGTCTCTCAATCCATTTAGCCACCCAGCTGCCCCCCTTGTCTTCATTTTTGAGCTCCAAAGTTTTAAAGAAGTCATTGGTAACATCTAGAATATCCAGAGGAGGGCAACCAAAAGGATTAAAGGATTTTAGGTTGTCCACTATGACAAGAGAAGACTGGGGCACGGGAGGGGAGATAGAAATCAATAGCAGGGGGATTCAAATAGTTATGTTTGATCCCACATGCTGAATAAGGAAAAATGAACAGAAGATACAAAGATCAAAATTGAGTATTACTATTTTTTAAAAAATTACTAATATTTAAAACTATTAAAATTAGAATGGACTGTCTCCTGATTCCCCCCCCCCCCACACACACACACACTCTTTGGAGGTCTTTAAGCTGAGATTTAAAGTAGTTTGGAATGTTACAGTAAGGATTCTTTTCAACTATAACTTGGTGAAGTCCTTTGTAATTCTAATTCTGAACTTCTCTCACTTTTTTTTACCATTTAGTTTTGGGTTTTAATAATGCAGAGATCAATTGAGGGATTATACCAGGCTAAACTCAGTGAGGTTGTACTTTCCCCTCTCAGTTCAAAAGGGACAAGAACTCCTTCTGAACTGTCCATCTACTTTTCTTGACTGGGGATTCCAGTCCCATCCCTCATTGCCAGCCAAAGTTCCATTTCCTTCCTGCATAAGATTTCCTTGTAATTCAAGTCCTTGCAGTGCATACTGTATCTCACTCATCTACATATGCCACTTAACTTCTTGTTAGATTGCTGTTGTTGCTGCTACCCTCTTCTAGGGGAGGATCTGATGGAGAGGGTAAGAATGAAAAAATATAGAGAATAAGAAATAATTTAGGAGGGTAAGTGGTGAAGGAAATATGATTAAGAAATAGGTAGAACTGTTGCTTCAAAATAATAAAGAACATTGTGGCAAAGACAAAATGAGGGATAAGATCATAGACCTAATCTTTTCCAGATCACTGTCTCCAGAAATATGAAATAATGCCTCAAAATGAATTTGGAGCACCAAAACCCACAAAAAGCCCGAGTGAAATAACTTTTCAGCCTAAAACACCTTCAGAAGGTTGGTATGAAATGTCTATTCCACCAGGCTGGAAGTAAAATACAAAGCAGCAAGAAAAGTCAGGACCTACTGCAGTAACAGGGCTAAGGGGCAGCTAATCAGCCACAACCCTCAGCTTGAGAGTAACCCAAGCCAGTTTGTATAGGCTCTTACATAAATCTTCTTCCACAGAGTATTAAGTTTGTCTGGTCTTTTTTTCCCCCCAGAAATACTTGGAAATTTTCTATTTTATTAAATGACCATACTTTTCCCTGAAAAAACATATAGTCACTTTTGATGGGTTCATGATTCTTGGTTGTAACCTACTTGCTTTGCCTTCCAGAATATAATATTCCAAGTCTTCTGGTCCTTCAGTTTTCAACCTGCCAGATCATGTGTAATCCTGGCTAGGGATCCATGATATTTGAATCATTTCTTTTTGGCTGTGTGCTGTATTTTTTCCTTGACTTGGGTTGTCTTGAATTTAGCTATTAAATTCCAGAAAGTTGTCATTTGAAGATTTCTTTCTGAAGGTGAACTATGAATTCTTTCAGTTTTTAATATGTGGGCAGTTTTCTTCAATAATTTCTTGTAACATGATGTCTAGGCTTTTTGTTTTTTGGTCATGATTTTAAGGTAGTCCAATAATTCTTTAATTGTCTTTCCTGGATCTATTTTCCATGTCATTTATATTTTCAGTAATATATTTCATATTCTCTTCAATTTTTTCATTCTTTTGATATTGTTTTATTATTTCTTGATGTCTCATGAAGTCCTTAGATCCTATTTTTCCACTTTTAATTTTAAAGACTGAATTTCTTCCATGACCTTTTGATCGTCCTTTCCTATTTGGTCCATTCTACTTCTTATGGAGCTCTTTTCTTCACTGGATCTTATATAATTAAAAATCTGTTACCCTAAAAAAGAATTACATTTCCTCAGAACCCACTGACTTCCTGTCACTATGTACTTCCTGTAGACAGAGGATATTAGCTAGTGGGCAGTCCTCTTGGGTCTCTTTTTGGCATCATGGTTCAATGGTGGTGAGTGGGATTTTCAACAGGCTGAATAGTCATGGGCACATGGTCTTTCTTTTGTTTCTCTTTTATTCCTTTATTTCTAATGATAGTTAATAAATCTCTTAAAATATAATATTTTTATTATTGCACTTTAATTTTAATTTTTACATTTTTGGCAACCAGAAATTGGAGAAAAACTATCAATTTTTTTTGAATCTATTTTTGGATGATTTCTTTTTTTTTTAATATATTTTATATGATCATTTCCAAGCATTATTCGTTAAAGACATAGATCATTTTCTTTTCCTCCCCCCCCACCCCCCATAGCCGACAAGTAAGTACACTGGGCATTAGATGTTTTCTTGATTCGAACCCATTGCTTTGTTGATAGTATTTGCATTAGAGTGTTCATTTAGAGTCTATCCTCTGTCATGTCCCCTCAACCTCTGTATTCAGGCAGTTGCTTTTTCTTGGTGTTTCCACTCCCATAGTTTATCCTTTGCTTATGAATGGTGTTTTTTTCTCCTGGATCCCTGCAAGTTGTTCAGGGACATTACACCGCCACTAATGGAGAAGTCCATTACGTTCGATGATACCACAGTGTATTAGTCTCTGTGTACAATGTTCTCCTGGTTCTGCTCCTCTCGCTCTGCATCACTAACTGGAGGTTGTTCCAATCTCCATGGAACTTCTCCACTTTATTATTCCTTTTAGCACAATAGTATTCCATCACCAACATATACCACAGTTTGTTCAGCCATTCCCCAATTGATGGGCATCCCCTCGTTTTCCAGTTTTGGGCCACCACAAAGAGTGCAGCTATGAATATTTTTGTACAAGTCTTTGTGTCCATTATCTCTTTGGGGTACAGACCCAGCAGTGCTATGGCTGTGTCAAAGGGTAGATATTCTTTTGTCGCCCTTTGTGCATAGTTCCAAATTGCCCTCCAGAATGGTTGGATCAGTTCACAGCTCCACCAGCAATGAATTAATGTCCCTATTTTGCCACATCCCCTCCAGCATTCATTACTTTCCTTTGCTGTTATGTTAGCCAATCTGCTAGGTGTGAGGTGATACCTCAGAGTTGTTTTGATTTGCATCTCTCTGATTATAAGAGATGCAGAACACTTCTTCATGTGCTTGTTAATAGTTTTGATTTCTTTATCTGAGAACTGCCTATCCATTTCCCTTGCCCATTTATCAATTGGAGAATGGCTTGATTTTTTGTACAATTGATTTAGCTCATTATAAATATGAGTAATTAAACCTTTGTCAGAGGTTTCTATGAAGATTTTTTTCCCAATTTGTTGTTTCCCTTCTGATTTTAGTTATATTGGTTTTGTTTGTACAAAAGCTTTTTAGTTTGATGTAGTCAAATTATTTATTTTATATTTTGTGATTCTTTCTATATCTTGCTTGGTTATAAAGCCTTTCCCCTCCCAAAGGTCTGACATGTATACTATTCTGTGTTTACCCAATTTACTTACGGTTTCCTTCTTTATGTTAAAGTCACTTACCCATTTTGAATTTATCTTGGTGTAGGGTGTGAGGTGTTGATCTATTCCTAGTCTCTCCCACACTGTCTTCCAATTTTCCCAGCAGTTTTTATCGAATAGTGGATTTTTGTCCCAAAAGCTGGGATCTTTGGGTTTATCGTTTACTGTCTTGCTGAGGTCGCTTTCCCCCAGTCTATTCCACTGATTTTCCTTTCTGTTTCTTAGTCAGTACCAAATTGTTTTGATGACTGCTGCTTTGTAATATAGTTTTAGGTCAGGGACTGCAAGGCCCCCATCATATGTGTTTTTTTTTTCATTATTTCCCTGGATATCCTTGATCTTTTGTTCTTCCAAATGAACTTTGTTATGGTTTTTTCTAAATCAGTGAAGAAGTATTTTGGTTGTTCAATGGGTATGGCACTAAATAGATAAATAAGTTTGGGTAGGATGGTCATTTTTATTATATTGGCTCGTCCTATCCATGAGCAGTTAATGTTTTTCCATTTGTTCAAGTCTAGTTTTAGTTGTGTGGCGAGTGTTTTGTAGTTGTGTTCATATAGTTCCTGTGTTTGTCTTGGGAGGTAGATTCCTAGGTATTTTATTTTGTCTAAGGTGATTTTGAATGGGATTTCTCTTTCTAGTTCTTGCTGCTGAGCTGTGTTGGAGATATATAGAAAAGCTGATGATTTATGTGG
The DNA here is from genome assembly GCF_027887165.1 of Monodelphis domestica. Lineage (NCBI taxonomy): Eukaryota > Metazoa > Chordata > Mammalia > Didelphimorphia > Didelphidae > Monodelphis > Monodelphis domestica. The sequence continues at coordinate 345,703,008 of NC_077227.1, read as the reverse complement.
GTTTATTTTGTATCCTGCAACTTTGCTAAAGTTGTTGATTATTTCAATTAGCTTTTTGGTTGAATCTCTAGGATTCTTTAAGTAGACCATCATGTCATCCGCAAAGAGTGATAACTTGGTCTCCTCCTTGCCTATTTTGATGCCTTCAATTCCTTTATCTTCTCTAATTGCTACTGCTAGTGTTTCTAGTACAATGTCAAATAGTAGAGGTGATAATGGGCATCCTTGTTTCACTACTGATCTTATTGGGAATGCATCTAGTTTATCCCCATTGCAGATGCTATTAGCTGTTGGTTTTAGATATATACTGTTTATTATTTTTAGGAATGACCCTTCTATTCCTATGCTTTCTAGTGTTTTTAATAGGAATGGGTGTTGTATTTTATCAAAGGCTTTTTCTGCATCTATTGAGATAATCATGTGGTTCTTGCTAGTTTGCTTGTTGATGTGGTCAATTATGTGGATGGTTTTCCTAATGTTAAACCAGCCCTGCATCCCTGGTATGAATCCTACTTGATCATGGTGAATGATCCTTCTGATCACTTGCTGGAGTCTTTTTGCTAGTATCCTATTTAAGATTTTTGCATCTATATTCATTAGGGAGATTGGCCTATAGTTTTCTTTCTCTGTTTTTTACCTGCCTGGTTTTGGAATCAGTACCATGTTTGTGTCATAAAAGGAGTTTGGTAGAACTTCCTCTTTGCTTATTATGTCAAATAGTTTGTATAGTATTGGGATTAACTGTTCTCTGAATGTTTGATAGAATTCACAGGTGAATCCATCAGGCCCTGGGGATTTTTTCTTAGGAAGTTCTTTGATGGCTTGTTGGATTTCAATTTCTGATATGGGATTATTTAGGAATTCTATTTCCTCTTCTGTTAGTCTAGGCAGTTTGTATTTTTGTATATATTCATCCATTTCTCCTAAATTGGTGTATTTATTGCCATATAATTGGGCAAAGTAATTTCTAATGATTGCCTTAATTTCCTCTTCATCGGAGGTGCTGTCCCCCTTTTCATCTTTAATGCTGTGAATTTGCTTTTCTTCCTTCCTTTTTTTAATTAGATTGACCAGTACCTTGTCTATTTTGTTTGTTTTTTCAAAGTACCAGCTTCTTGTTTCATTTATTAAATCAATAGTTCTATCACTTTCGATTTTACTAATTTCTCCCTTAATTTTTAGGATTTCTAATTTGGTTTTCTGCTGGGGGTTTTTAATTTGATCGCTTTCCAGTTTTTTCATTTGCATTTCCAATTGATTGATCTCTGCTCTCCCTTGTTTGTTAATATAAGCATTCAGGGATATGAATTTACCTCTGATTACCGCTTTGGCTGCATCCCAAAAGGTTTGAAAGGATGTTTCGCCATTGTCATTTTCCTCGATGAAATTATTAATTGTTTCTATGATTTCTTCTTTAACTAAACGGTTTTGGAGTATCATATTGTTTAATTTCCAATTGGTTTTAGATTTGGTTTTCCATGTACCATTACTAATCATTATTTTTATTGCCTTGTGATCTGAGAAGGCTGCATTCATTATTTCTGCTTTTCTGCATTTGTGTGCTATGTTTCTGTGACCTAATGTATGGTCAATCTTTGTGAATGTGCCATGTGGTGCTGAGAAGAAGGTGTATTCCTTTTTATCCCTATTTATTTTTCTCCATATGTCTATTAATTCTAATTTTTCTAAGATTTCATTCACTTCTTTTACCTCTTTCTTATTTATTTTTTGAATTGATTTATCTAAATTTGATAATGGTTCGTTTAAGTCTCCCACTAGTATGGTTTTATTGTCTATTTCTTCCTTCAATTCTCCTAGTTTCTCCATTAGAAATTTGGGTGCTATAATATTTGGTGCATACATATTGATTAATGATATTTCCTCATTGTCTATAGTTCCTTTTAACAAAATATAATTACCTTCCCTATCCCTTTTGATCAGGTCTATTTTTGCATTGGCTTTATCCAATATCATGATTACCACTCCTGCCTTCTTTCTATCAGTTGAGGCCCAGAAGGTCTTACTCCATCCTTTAATTCTGACTTTGTGGGTGTCAACCCGCCTCATGTGTGTTTCTTGAAGTCAACATATGGTAGGGTTTTGGATTCTAATCCATTCTGCTATTCGTCTACATTTTATGGGTGAGTTCATCCCATTCACGTTCAAAGTTATGATTGTCATTTGTGGACTCCCTGGCATTTTGATTGCCTTCCCTAATTCTAACCTTTTCTTCTTCGGCTCTACCTTTTAGTCCAGTGATTTACCTTGAATCAGTCCCCCTTGTCCCCTCCCTTGATGTTTCCCTTTTTAGTCCCTCCCTTTTTGTTCCCTCTCCATCCCCCCTCTCTTTCCCTCCCTTTTTGTTCTCCCTCTCCCCCTCCCCCCCTTGGTTTTCCCTCCTCCTTATCCTTGTTGGGTAAGATAGAATTCAAGATCCCAATGGATCTGGATGTTTTTCCCTCTCAGAGTTGATTTCTCTGAGATTGAGGTTTAAGTAAACCCCCCCCTTCTCGTCCTCTCCTTCTTGTAGGAGTTTTCTTCCCCTCCCCTTCCCATGTGAATCTTTGTGTGAGAATGATTATTCTATTTGGTCTTTCTTTACCCCCTATTTATACATTACATTTTCCCCACATGTTAGTATACATAGGTTGATATAAATGTAGTCCTTATAGAAGAGAGTTTGAGTAAAAGAAGAAGATAACATTTTCCCCTTTCCTTAATATTTACCTTTTCAGGTATTCCTTGCTCTTTGATTTTCGGTATCAAACTTTCCACAGAGCTCTGGTCTTTTCTTTGCAAAAAGTTGGAAGTCTTCTATTTTGTTGAATGCCCATACTTTCCCTTGGAAGTATATAGTCAGTTTTGCTGGGTAGCTGATTCTTGGTTGGAGACCCAGCTCTCTTGCCTTTCTGAAGATCATGTTCCATGCCTTACGATCATTCAGAGTAGAACTTGCAAGGTCTTGTGTGACCTTGATTGGCATTCCTTTATATCTAAATTGTCTTTTTCTGGCTTCCTGTAGGATTTTTTCTTTTGTTTGATAGCTTTGGAATTTGGCAATTACATTCCTGGGAGTTGTCTTTTGGGGTTTTAGTGTAGAAGGTGTTCTGTGAGCTCTGTCAGTGGCTGTATTGCCCCCTTGTTCTAGAATCTCTTGGCAATTTTCTTTGATTATATCTTGTATCACCATGTCCAGTTTGGTGTTTATTTCTGGCTTTTCTGGGAGTCCAATTATTCTTAAATTATCCCTTCTCCCTCTATTTTCCAGATCTATCACCTTGTCGGTGAGATATTTTATGTTTTCTTCTAATTTCTTTGTATTTTGGCTTTGCTTTATTAATTCTTGCTCTTTTACATGATCGTTGTCTTCCAGCTGCCTGATTCTGGCCTTTAAAGCCTGGTTTTCCTTTTCAGTTTCATCATACCGGTTTTTTAGATGTGTGAATTTCTTTGGCATTATTTCCCACTTTTCCTCCCAGAAGGCTTCCATCTTTTTGGTCATTTCTGATTCAAATTCTTCATAGGTTTGTGGAGAGTTTCCATTTCCTTTGGAAGGTTTTAGAGCATTTTCTTTTATATTATCTTCTATCTGCTCTCTATTTTGTATTTTGTCTCCATAGAATGTGTCCAAAGTCGCCCCTTTCTTCTTATTTTTCTTGGTATTTTGGGGCTTCTGTGGTTCTGTGGAGTTTGCCATCTCTGAATGTGGAGGATTAGCTTTTCTTGTCTCTGTCTGGTGTTCAGAGGCTTTAGTCCTGGGCAGATGGTTCTATAAGCTTTCCCTGGTTTAAACTGAATATGCCTCACTGGAATTGGAATGGAAGGGTCGGACCACGTTGCTTTCCGGAAGTTGCCTTCAGAATCTCTGGCCGTGAGGCTGTTTCGTCGGCCTGCGGGGGATGGGCTGCAGCTAACCCAAGCTCCGAGGGCAGGGACTTTCACTGAGACTTGGATAGCAGGATCCAGCCCGTGAGGCTGTCTTGCTCAAGGCAGTGACTTTCACTGGGACTCGGATAGAAGGCCCTGAGTGTTGTTGTTCCGAGGACCCTGTTCTCTGAGCCAGGCCGGGCTGCGGCTTCCCGGAGCCTTGGACTCTGCACTCCTACCCCTGAGGTCCGAGTGATCTCGGGTTCTGGCTTTTAAGGGGAGCCGTACCTTTTGATCCTGGTCCAGGTCCAGGAGGAGGGTTCCCAGGGTCTGTGCTGTTGATCGTTTTGAATTTCGGCACCTTAGGAGCTTATAGTTTGAGATCGGTCGGGAAGGGTTTTCTGGAGACCTGAACTTTAGCTTTCTCTAAGCCGCCATCTTAACCGGAAGTCTGAAAAAAAGTATCAATTTTTTAAGAGAGCTTAGATAATTTTTTTAAAACCATGTTTCTCCTGTCATGGCATTTCTCTCCCCACCTCCCACCTCTTTCATGAACTCTGAGAGAACTCTGCACTCCCTTTGGAGCTGCTGCCCTAATTCTGCCATTTTTTATTCCCTAACTTTTGCCCAGTCATCTAAGAGCCTGGCTGTTTTTAGTTTGAGGTATTTAGCCATGGACTCTTGGTTTGAGCCTGTGTTCCTCAGTTCCTTACTGATGCCTCTGGCATTGCTGATGCTGATACTACCTGTTCCTGCTCTTGCTCCTACTCCTGAAGACTCCTCCTGTTCTGGCCCCAGCCTCAGCCCAGGCCCTGACTGCTGGTAGCTGCCTCAATATCTTTGGAACTCACAAACGTGGAACCACTCTCCATGCAGTTAGTAAATAACAGGGTGTGCTTTCTGTAGGCAACAATTAGTCTCCTAACTCCCTAGTGTTTTACCTAAGGGGGGGAAAGAGAAGGAAACAAGTTACTCCTCCAAACTGGAAGTAAAAATTGCAAGCCTGACATACCTTGCCAATTTTAAATAGCTTCCAATTTTAGGATGTTTTTTTGTTTCTACCCTTCATGAGTGCACTGGTCCTTTCAATTATCTTTTCTGAGATTCAGAGGAGAAATTCATCTCCCTACAACCCTTTGGTATTTGGGCCTGACCAATCTCTAAGATTCATTCAGTTTGGGATTCCTCAAACCCATCTTCTCCTCCGCTATGGGAAATCCCAGAACTTTGACAAAAGGAATCTGAACGTATAGAGAAAGGAACTTTAAAGAGACTGGAGGTGAACATTTTTAAGCTTTTTCAGACTACATTGTTTTATGAAAGTCTCTGCATTTTATTGCATTTTGCTGATTATCTGCTTTACAATTTAATTTTGTTGTTTTAAATTCATATATTAATCTGATCAATACTATTCTGTTATACTGAATCATTTTAGTCTACTGCTCTATTAGATATATTCTGTTACCTTTCCCCTATGACTACTGAACACAATATTGTAAAAATATTGTAAAAATCCATAAACAGATTTTTTTCCATTTTGCATTTGTTAATTGTCACATAGATGATGGATGGACTCAACCTGGCTAACAAGCTTTGAAGAATTTAATGAGCTAAATTTCTCAAATTGATTTTAAGGGGTTTTCAGATATGATTTATATATTTTTTTCAACAACTTTGACTGATCATTTTGCCTGCTTCTGAGTTATTTGTAACAAGAGGTAAAGGATCCATTTAGTAGCTGAAGTGAAGTGCAAGTATAATCCCCACCTCCATATTTGTAAAAATGTAATTGGATGAAATTTAAAGGTCTCATACCAGAGGAGCTGGGAAGTTATTTGTAGGGCATGGTACCCCTGGATGGCTCCCAAGAGGGAGCATCTCCCATTTGTAATTGATCAGCTTATTGTACTCTTACGGCATAATGATCTAGACTCTTGGTGATGTTTTTGGACCCAACATCGACAGTAGAGAGGTTTGGTTTTTTCTAGACTCCTCTGCCACATTTTTGTAATGATGGCAGTAATAGAATTTAACATTAATATATGTTTGCCAAGTTTAAAAGATTTGCTGCATCTGTAAAAAATTGTGACAAGTAGTCATTAGTTTTAAATATCATACAGCAGACTCATGTGAATCCTAATGATAGTGGACTTGTTTGCTATTGCCATTAAATAGGCTATTATAACTTTGGGGATTTTGATACTTCTTGAATGTGCATTACATGTTGCAATATTGTCCTTCATAAAAACTGTTACTTTGTAAACAGTGGATCATGGTAAAGTTTGAAGAGGAAATGGATCTCATTTTTTGGGGCGAGGGGGAACCTTTGTATTCTGCCTTTCCTTAGCTAACACAGTGTGTAAATGATTGTAAGCTATATATTTTTTATATTTAAAACTCTTTTATTATTGTTTTTGCTTGCATGTGCAATACACTATTTCAGTTTTATTTTTTCTCTCCTTTTTGTAATTGAAGCTCATGTCACCAGTATTGAGATTTTCTTTAACTTTTTTGATTTTGCAATAATATAAGTTAAAATATATATTTGCTATAATATTAATACATACCCCAAAGTTTTAGACTATGGAAACCTTCCATTTATTGATAAATATTATGGAACTGTTATTAATGATTGTGTCTGATTCCAGGAGAAGGGAACAAAAGAATCTTATACAGTGTCAAGAAGCACAAGGTCAAGGAGAACAACCAATCCCAATGGTATTGATGAAAATCTGCACAGGGCCAAGATCACAAGGCCAAATGGACCAAACCAATCCAGGTAAGATTGAAGTACTTCTAGTCCAATACAAAAGGACTTGTACCTAGTGTGAGACTGGAGGTTGTGTCGCTTGACATATGTTAAGATGAGGGATGCCTTATATACACACTGTCTGTGAAATAGTTACAGACAAGTACCAGAGTTTTGCTATCATCCTGACTCCCCCTATTCTTGAGAGTGAAAGTAAAATCAAACCAGGGAATCACACTTCCCTATCACATAAAAATCTAGTCCTTTTTTCTCTCTTACAGTATGTCAACTTCCTGTAGTCTTGGATGCAAATGGGTAAGTGAAATATTACTTCATTTGTCCTACAGACTTGTGGGATAAAATTACTTCAATTGGGCCCTGATTCAAAGACCTGTTATATGTTTATTTTCCTTTACTTAGAATTTTTTCACAGAAGAATTTGAGTGTCTATATTTCATCCTGAAGTTATCTTTTCTCTTTTATTTGGATTTTTTGATGTTTTTTATTTCTTTGGATAATTGATTCATATACCTCATAACTCAGCCATGCATTCCTAAGTGATCCCTATGTTTTTCAACACCCTCTTCAGGGAGGAATGTATTATTATTCTAAAATGCAAATTTTAAATTCTTTTCAGAGTAATTTTAAGATAAGAAACATGCTACCTCTCTGAATCCAGAAAGTCAATGGTTTGAAGAAGGAATCATTAAGAAGCCTGCACAGACAACACACTGCACCAGAAGATCCAGAGTGAACTTTGGGATGTGGTAATTTGAACTGTTTGGGATTGAATGCCTTTGTTTTGTATGTATACTCTTATGCTGAAGGAGAATGCCTAACAATCATTGGTTTTGTTCTCTTTTCCTTTTATCCCCAAATTAGTGTAATTTAAATGGTGGTTATGTTTACTGTTTATTAGAGAGGCCAGTCTTCCATGGATCTCAGGGGGAATGTATAATTGAAAATATGTTACCCTAAATAAAACCCCTACATTTCCTGGGAGCCCACTGACTTCCTGTCGTTATGTACTTCCTGTAGACAGAGGATATTAGTGAATGGGCAGTCATCTTGGGGCTCTATTTGGCATCTTGGCTCAATGGCAGTGAGTGGGATTTTCAATAGGTTGAATAGCTATGGATATGTGGTCTTTTTATTTTGTATCCCTTTTATTTCTTTATTTCTAATGGTCACTAATAAATCTCTTAAATATGATATTTTTATTATGACACTTTAATTTTAATTTTTACAATCTTTGTGCTCCCTTTTCCATTTGACTTATTTTACTCTTTAAGCTATTATTTTGTTTTGTATTACTTTTATTTCTTTCTCCCCATTTTCTTTCCATTTTCTTCAACCTGTATTATTTGATTTTTAAATTTCTTTTTGAGTTCTTCCAGTACTTGAGACCAATTTCCATTTTTGTTTGAAATTTTGCATGTGATTGCTTAGATCTCACCAACTACTGTCGATTCTGTGCTTTGATCTTTGTCACCATAGGAATTTTCTAGGGTTAGGAATTTCTTTTGACACATGCTCATTTTCCCAATTTGTTTTTGTCTTTGGACTGGAAATTCTGTCTCCTTTCCTTCTGGCTTGTAGAGCTTGGCACTGTGAGCTATTTTGCCCGGGGTCTAGGTCTTCATCACCATAGTGCAGTATTGAAAGGGCCCAGCACTATGGATTTCTGAGCTTCACTGAAGGTTTATGTCAGGGCCTGGAATTTCAAGAGATGAGTCTCAAGTGATCTTTTGTTGTTGTAGTCTGGATCCTGAAGTTGACCTATGCCCATGTTCATAACCTGTCACAGTAGGGGTGTGTTTGTGTGTGTGTGTGTGTGTGTGTGTGTGTGTGTGTGTGTGTGTGTTTGGCCAGCCTTCCTCTGTGTTCAGTTTAGTTTCCCTCTTATTCTGTGAAAATCATTTCTATATGCTTACCTTTCAAGCTGTGTTGAGCAGGAAAGGCCCCTCACTCTGTCTTGCTGTTGGTTTTTTACTCCTGTCATTTTGAAGCTTTTTAAAAGATTTGTTAAGAAGGATTGTCAGCATTTTCAGTTTTTGCTGCTACTAAGCTGCCATCTTGGATCCACCCCCACCAGAGTATTATGTTATAGGGATTAGCAAAAACAATGCTAAAAAGCTGGAACAGAAATCTTGCAGGCAGGAGGAAGATTCTGGAACTCTGAAGAAATCACAGTTTCTTTTCTTTTTTTTTAAACCCTTATCTTCTGTCTTGGAGTCAATACTCCAAGGTTCCAAGGCAGAAGAGTGGTATTGGGCTAGGCAATGGGGCTCAAGTGACTTGCCCAGGGTCGCACAACTGGGAAGTGCCTGAGGCCAGCTTTGAACCTAGGACCTCCCGTCTCTATACCTGGATCTCAATCCACTGAGCTACCCAGCTGTACCCAGAAACCACAGTTTCTGCTCAGGGAGGAAACAGTTAAGCAGTCAGGAGCTGAGTATAACAGTTAAAATTAGTTTTTCTACTAAAAGTATTATATTTTATGAGGTTTATTAAAAATTATTAAATCTAAGAAATAAAGAAAATACAAAATAAGAAAAGCACATGCAACCTACTAACTACATTTTGCCTGCTTGGTAGAGAGACATGTGAGCCTAGAAGCAGAAGCAGTGAGAGAGGGGCGAAGTAGGCAGAGAGTCAGTTTAAATACAAATTGTGTTCTTGCACTCAGGTGAGGACTCAGGGTGATATTATAGAGAATTTTGGGAACTACCAAGGACTTCTGTGAATTGAAGTCTGGGGTTCAAATCTCCATTTTACATTCTCACCATTGGATACTTATTGGGAAAGATTTCCCCAAAAAGGATCATGAAAACATAATCAACTTAAACATTACAATAATTTGAGGATGAGGAAAAAAACAACAAAACCAATAATTGCTAGATGCATTGTCAAAAAGTCAGTTAGGGGGCAGTCCCCTTTGGCATGAAAGTATACACAAAAATAAATGTCCAATCAAACACACCCAAAGTTCATTCTTGATCTTCTTGTGCAACTTGTGGTCTGGAGGCATCTTCATGGTGTCTTCTCCAAACAGTTCAGGTTCTGGATTGGAGAGGTATCATGTTTCTTCACCTAAAATTCTCAAAAGAAATTTAAACTTTGCAATTTAAAATAATAATAATTTTACATTCACCCACCCCCCACCTTGAAGAGGGTGATTGAAAAACACAGGATCACTTAGGGATGCATGGCTGAGTTATGAGATATATGAATCCATTGACAAGAGAAATTAAAAAGACATCAGAAAAATCCAAATAAAAAAGAAAATTTCTGTATGAAAATATAGACTATCAAATTCTTATGTGTAAAAATTCCAAATAAAGTAAAAGTAAATCTATAACAGGTCCTTGAATCAGGGCCCAATTAAAATGATCTAAGCAATGATGCATTTACCCAGTCAGTAGCCAGGACTACATAAATTTTGCCACACTATGAAAGACAGAAAAGGGACTAGATTATAGGAGCCAGATTAGGAGCCAAGTTTTAGATGCTTGTCTCTAAGTATTTCAGAGTGAGTGTGGATACAAGGAAGGCCTACGTCTTAACGTATGTTAAGCATTGCAACCTTGAGTCTTCACACTAGATTCAAGTCCTTTGTATTGGATTAGAAGTGCATGAATCCTTCCTGGATTAGTTTCTTTGGCCATGGCTCTTTTGTATATCTTGTTCTGGAATCAGACAGAATCATTAAGGAAAGTCCCATTTTTTTTTAAACCAAGGACTTCTGGGAATTGAAGTCTGGGGTTCAAATCTCCATTTTACATGAGTCTGAGTCTAGTCTTTCCAGAGTGGATCTAGATAGCTAGATACTCTCTATCCTGTGACTTTTCCTTGTGATCCAGTTTATCCCTATGAATCCTAATGAAGCTGAGAGTGTTTTTCCAACAGAGCTGCTCAAGATGTCAATTGTCCAACTGTCAGTGAGACTTCCTTTGACCCTTATTCCTGCTACCTTCAAGTCCTTCCCAATATTATATTAACAAAGGGTGTTTAATTTAATAGTTGTAGGAAGTAGATTTATAGGTAGAAAATATTAGATAGAGTGAGTAAACAACTAGGTTTTGGGTTTTAGGCAGATCATCACAATTCCTTTCCCTTCCTTCCCTTATCCCAAAATAAACTGTTAATTATTATACTTATAGTTTATACCCATCATTTAATATTCTTATTTATTATAAATTATTTAATATACTTATTTAAGTTGGTGAGTTAAGTAGGTCAAATCTAGAGAAATTGGGCTAGGACAAAGGAGTTTATAAGAGTTTACAAAACTGACAGTTGGGGTGCCTTGCAACATTCCATTTTTACTTGAGAGTAACCGGTTGCTATCCAAGGTAGAATTTTCAGCTGATTGACACTGGGGGGAGGGGGAATTTAAAATTTTAAAGGACAATTTAAAGAGTCAAGTTAAAGAGCCAATTTAAAGGGACAAAAAAGCACATGTGTTAAGGGAAATTTTTTTTCCTTTTTCTTTTTCTGTTCTCTTGGTGATTCTTTTTGTTACTCAAACTGGACATGAAACCACCTTTCCTACACTATTTTACATGATATTACATAGCTATAACATCATGACAGGAGACATGATTAATGTAATTTTACTGTTTCTATATGATTGATTCCTTTACATCACATATGTACTTTTTACATTGTTTCTGGAATTTTGTTACATGCTGTTAGGCTATGATTGGATGAGACCAATAACGTGTATAACAATTCAAACTGTTTGTTCCTATGTGCCTCTTGTGAGTCTATGTTTGTTGGTTCTGTATAAATATAGAAAACTTTTTTAATTATTGATAAAATGGGAGTACTATTTCAATGGCTGACCAGAGATTCAGAACTAAAATAAATGCTATTAGTAATGCAGACAAAGATTCATGCTATGGAACAATGTATTAAAGACAGCATAGTACAAAATAATGTTGCTGGCTATGGTTTAAAAGAGAATGTTATGGTTGAAGATGTAAATAAATTAAATAGTAAAAAACAAACTAGATTAGAAAGAGAGGCTGCTTAGTTAAATGAGACCCCAGGAAATTTGTTCACTTTTAGGAATGTTCCAATTATTAATCATGATGAAGTCTTTAATGTAAAATCCCATAAACAATTCACCTTTAAAGACCTAGAAACAATTAAAGGTACAACCCCTTTTTTGATGAGCCTAATAAAGTTATCAAAGAATTACAAAATGCAATTAAAAGCTTTGACCCAGACTATGCTGATTTTTTCCCATTTATGGAGGAATTGCTCGTAAAGTGAGAAAGAAATGAGTTTATCGAGGAAACCAGGAATAGTCATTTTTGACCCCATGGCCAGAAAATTTCAAAGAATTAGATATGAATTCTGTGCATAACTATAGAATGATAAAGCAGGCCAGAAAAGTCATTATTGAGGTTATGAAGACACACTCTAGGTATTCCCACACATGGCCTAAATTTGAAAAGGTAAAACAAACCTCAGATGAACACCAACTAGTTTTCATGACAGACTTACAGAAGCTGCTGAATCACATATAGGTCTTGATATGATGGCAGATGACACCATTGTCCATGCCAAAAGATTATTTGTAAATAATGCCTGTCCAATGATAAAAGGTTTTTTTAAGAATAATTGTTCAGACGGGAAAGTGCTAAGTTGGAGGAATTATTTTTGTATATATTCATCCATTTCTCCTAAATTGGTGTATTTATTGCCATATAATTGGGCAAAGTAATTTCTAATGATTGCCCTAATTTCCTCTTCATTGGAGGTGATGTCCCCCTTTCATCTTTGATGCTGTTGATTTGCTTTTCTTCCTTCCTTTTTTTAACTAGATTGACCAGTACCTTGTCTATTTTGTTTGTTTTTTCAAAGTACCAGCTTCTTGTCTCATTTATTAAATCAATAGTTCTATCACTTTCGATTTTATTAATTTCTCCCTTAATTTTTAGGATTTCTAATTTGGTTTTCTGCTGGGGGTTTTTAATTTGATCGCTTTCCAGTTTTTTCATTTGCATTTCCAATTGATTGATCTCTGCTCTCCCTTGTTTGTTAATATAAGCATTCAGGGATATGAATTTACCTCTGATTACCGCTTTGGCTGCATCCCAAAAGGTTTGAAAGGATGTTTCGCCATTGTCATTTTCCTCGATGAAATTATTAATTGTTTCTATGATTTCTTCTTTAACTAAACGGTTTTGGAGTATCATATTGTTTAATTTCCAATTGGTTTTAGATTTGGTTTTCCATGTACCATTACTAATCATTATTTTTATTGCCTTGTGATCTGAGAAGGCTGCATTCATTATTTCTGCTTTTCTGCATTTGTGTGCTATGTTTCTGTGACCTAATGTATGGTCAATTTTTGTGAATGTGCCATGTGGTGCTGAGAAGAAGGTGTATTCCTTTTTATCCCTATTTATTTTTCTCCATATGTCTATTAATTCTAATTTTTCTAAGATTTCATTCACTTCTTTTACCTCTTTCTTATTTATTTTTTGATTTGATTTATCTAAATTTGATAATGGTTGGTTTAAGTCTCCCACTAGTATGGTTTTATTGTCTATTTCTTCCTTCAATTCTCCTAGTTTCTCCATTAGAAATTTGGGTGCTATATTATTTGGTGCATATATATTGATTAATGATATTTCCTCATTGTCTATAGTCCCTTTTAACAAAATATAATTACCTTCCCTATCCCTTTTGATCAGGTCTATTTTTGCATTGGCTTTATCAGATATCATGATTACCACTCCTGCCTTCTTTCTATCAGTTGAAGCCCAGAAGGTCTTACTCCATCCTTTAATTCTGACCTTGTGGGTGTCAACCCGCCTCATGTGTGTTTCTTGAAGACAACATATGGTAGGGTTTTGGATTCTAATCCATTCTGCTATTCGTCTACGTTTTATGGGTGAGTTCATCCCATTCACGTTCAAAGTTATGATTGTCATTTGTGGACTCCCTGGCATTTTGATTGCCTTCCCTAATTCTAACCTTTTCTTCTTCGGCTCTACCTTTTAGTCCAGTGATTTACTTTGAAACAGTCCCCCTTGTCCCCTCCCTTGATGTTTCCCTTTTTAGTCCCTCCCTTTTTGTTCCCTCTCCCTCCCCCCTCTCTTTCCCTCCCTTTTTGTTCTCCCTCTCCCCCTCCCCCCCTTGGTTTTCCCTCCTCCTTATCCTTGTTGGGTAAGATAGAATTCAAGATCCCAATGGATCTGGATGTTTTTCCCTCTCAGAGCTGATTTCCCTGAGATTGAGGTTTAAGTAACCCCCCCCTCTTCCTCTCCTTCTTATAGGAGTTTTCTTCCCCTCCCCTTCCCATGTGAATCTTTGTGTGAGAATGATTATTCTATTTGGTCTTTCTTTACCCCCTATTTATACATTACATTTTCCCCACATGTTAGTATACATAGGTTGATATAAATGTAGTCCTTATAGAAGAGAGTTTGAGTAAAAGAAGAAGATAACATTTTCCCCTTTCCTTAATATTTACCTTTTCAGGTATTCCTTGCTCTTTGATTTTCGGTATCAAACTTTCCACAGAGCTCTGGTCTTTTCTTTGCAAAAAGTTGGAAGTCTTCTATTTTGTTGAATGCCCATACTTTCCCTTGGAAGTATATAGTCAGTTTTGCTGGGTAGCTGATTCTTGGTTGGAGACCCAGCTCTCTTGCCTTTCTGAAGATCATGTTCCATGCCTTACGATCATTCAGAGTAGAACTTGCAAGGTCTTGGGTGACCCTGATTGGCATTCCTTTATATCTAAATTGTCTTTTTCTGGCTTCCTGTAGGATTTTTTTCTTTTGTTTGATAGTTTTGGAATTTGGCAATTACATTCCTGGGAGTTGTCTTTTGGGGGTTTAGTGTAGAAGGTGTTCTGTGAGCTCTGTCAGTGGCTGTATTGCCCCCTTGTTCTAGAATCTCTGGGCAATTTTCTTTGATTATATCTTGTATCACCATGTCCAGTTTGGTGTTTATTTCTGGCTTTTCTGGGAGTCCAATTATTCTTAAATTATCCCTTCTCCCCCTATTTTCCAGATCTATCACCTTGTCGGTGAGATATTTTATGTTCTCTTCTAATTTCTTGGTATTTTGGCTTTGCTTTATTGATTCTTGCTCTTTTACACGATCGTTGTCTTCCAGCTGCCTGATTCTGGCCTTTAAAGCCTGGTTTTCTTTTACAGTTTGGTCAAACTGGTTTTGTAGATGCATGAATTTCTTTTGCATTATTTCCAACTTTTCCTCCCAGAAGGCTTCCATCTTTTTGGTCATTTCTGATTCAAATTCTTCATGGGTTTGTGGAGAGTTTCCATTTCCTTTGGAAGGTTTTGGAGCATTTTCTTTTATATTATCTTCTGTCTGCTCTGTATTTTGTATTTTGGCTCCATAGAATGTGTCCAAAGTCGCCCCTTTCTTCTTATTTTTCTTGGTATTTTGGGGCTTCTGTGGTTCTGTGGAGTTTGCCATTTCTGAATGTGGAGGATTAGTTTTTCTTGTCTCTGTCTGGTGTTCAGAGGCTTTAGTCCTGGGCAGATGGTTCTATGAGCTTTCCCTGGGTTAAACTGAATATGCCTCACTGGAGCTGGAATGGAAGGGTCGGACCACGAGGCCACACTCTCCCCCCGGCTCTCTTTCTGGAAGTTGCCTTCAGAATCGCTGGCTGTGAGGCTGTTTCGTCAGCCTGCTGGGGGATGGGCTGCAGCTAGCCCAAGCTCCGAGGGCAAGGACTTTCACTGAGACTTGGATAGCAGGATCCAGCCTGTGAGGCTGTCTTGCCCGCCCTGAGGGTTGCTGTTGTTTCGACCAGCTCTCTGCAGCGGAAGCCCCAGGCAGTAACTTTCACCGGGACTGTAGAAGGCCCTGAGGGTTCTGCTCTCTGAGCCTGGCTGGGCTGCGGCTTCCGGGAGCCTTGGACTCTGCGCTCCTACCCCTGAGGTCCGAGTGATCTCGGGTTCTGGCTTTTAAGGGGAGCCGTACCTTTTGATCCGGGTCCAGGTCCAGGAGGAGGGTTCCCAGGGTCTGTGCTGTTGATCGTTTTGAATTTCGGCGCCTTAGGAGCTTATAGTTTGAGATTGGTCGGGAAGGGTTTTCAGGAGATCTGAGCTTTAGCTTTCTCTAAGCCGCCATCTTAACCGGAAGTCCAGTTGGAGGAATTAAAAAGGAAAGCTACATATGTATATTTGGAAGATGCAGATAGATCTTATGATGATAAAGATATAGTGATTGAAGATTTAAAGAAAAATTTAAGGGATGCACAGATCAAAGCAATGGATAGTAGAATCAAAGAAATAAAAGTGGTAACAACACTTAGATCTGTGCTACCAAATAATCAATACATGATGAAAGAAAGGAGATCAAGAGTTCAAAGGTGTTTACTATATAATGGTGTAGGACGTTTTGTAAGAGAGTTTAGATACAGAGGACAATTTTCTAGACAAATCAATAGGAATAATGGGTACAATAGGCAAAATAATAATAATGGATGGAGAAACAATAATTAGAATAATTATTAATAATAATTATTAATAATAATTAATTATTTTCAAAAAAGGAATAATTGTAATAATTGTTCAAATGTTTGTTGTTAATTAAAGAAAAAATAATAGAAACAATTAATAACTTTATTGAAGAAAATGACAATGATGAGACATCCTTTCAAAATATATGGGATGCAGCCAAAGCAGTACTCAGGGGGAAATTCATATTCTTGAGTTCATATATTAACAAATTAGAGAGGGAAGAGGTCAATGAATTGGGCATGCAAATTAAAAACTAGAAAGTGAACAAATTAAAAATCCTCAGATGCATACAAAATTGGAGATACTAAAAATCAAAGGAGAAATTAATAAAATGGATAATCAAAGAATTATTGATTTAATAAATAAGACTAGAAGCTGGTACTTTGAAAAAATCAAATAAAATAGACAAAGTACTGGTCAATCTAATTGAAAACAGTAAAGAAAAAAAATTGACAGTATCTAAGATGAAAAGGGAGACCTCACCTCTAATGAAGAGGAAATTAAGACAATCATTAAACATGATTATGCCCAATTATATGGCAATAAATATGGAAATTTAGGTGATATGGATGAATACTTTCAAAAATATTAATTGCCTAGACTAAAAGAGGAAGAAATAGATTACCTAAACACACCCATATTGGAAAAAGAATTTTAACAAGTCATCAAAGAAATCCCTGAGAAAAAATCCCCAGGGCCTGATGGATTCACAAATGTATTCTATCAAACATTGAAAGAACAACTAATCCCAATAGTATCCAAACTATTTGATAGAATAAGCAAGGAAGGAGTTCTGCCAAATTACTTTTATGACACAAATATGGTACTGATTCCAAAGCCAGGGAGGTCAAAAACAGAGAAAGAAAGCTATAGACCAATCTCCTTAATGAATATAGATGCAAAAATCTTAAATAGGATACTACAAAAAGACTCCAGCACAAGGGTTATTCACTATGACCAGGCAGGATTCATACCAGGAATGCAAGGATAGTTCAATATTAGGAAAACCATCCATATAATTGACCATATTAACAAGCAAACTGACAAAAATCACAAGATTATGTCAATAGATGCAGAAAAAGCCTGTGGCAAAATACAATACTCATTCCTTTTGAAAATACTAGAAAGCATAGGAATAGAAGGGCCTTTCCTCAAAATAATAAACAGTATATATATATATATATATATATATATATATATATATATATATATATATATATATATATATATATATAAACCATCATGAAACATCATCTGCAATGGGGAGAAACTAGAAGCCTTGCCAATAAGATCAGGAGTGAAACAAGGATGTCCATTATCACCCTTATTATTTAAAATTGGACTAGAAACACTATCTGTAACAATTAGAGAAGAAAAATAAATTGAAGGTATTAAAATAGGCAATGAGGAGACCAAGGTATCACTCTTTGCAGATGATATCATGGTCTACATAAAGAATGCTAGAGAATCAACCAAAAAGCTAGTCAAAATAATAAACAACTTTAGCAAAGTTACAGTATACAAAATCAACTTACAGAAGTCATCAACATTTCTATATTTCCAACACATCTAAGCAGCAAGAATTAGAAAGAGAAATTCCATTTAAAATCACCCTAGATAACGTAAAATACTTAGGAATCTACCTATCTGCTGAGACAAACACAGGAACTATATGAACACAACTACAAAACACTCTCCACACAATTAACACTAGATCTAAACAATTGGAAAAACATTGACTGCTCTTGGGTAGGATAAGCTAACATAATAAAAATGACAATCCTACCCAAATTAATTTACTTATTTAGCGCCATACCCAACAAACTACTAAGAAACTTTTTTATTGAATTAGAAAAAATCTATAACAAACTTCATTTGGAAGAAAAAAGATCAAGGATATCCAGGGAATATCAGGGAATATCCAGGGAAATCATGAAAAAAATGCGAAGGAAGGAGGAATTGCAGTCCCAGATCTCAAACTACACTATAAAGAAGTGGTCATCAAAAATATCTGGTACTGTCTAAGAGATAGAAAGGAGGACCAGTGGAATAGACTTGGGGTAAGTGACCTCAGCAAGATAGAATATGATAAGCCAAAAGATCCCAGATATTCTTCCCATACCTTTGTTTTACCTATGTATAAGACCAAGAGCAGATTTACGTATATCATCTTATGAAATAGTCTTTGGACATGCTCCATTACAGGCAAAAACTTGTAAGGCTGTGGATACATCTCTCCCAGGAGGAGATTGTTAACTTGCTTCATATTCAAGTGCATTACATCAATGGCTTAGAGAATTGCATGATATGGGAATATTGATCCAATCTGTTCCATTGGATTATTCTCTTCATAATTTTCAACCAAGTGATATGGTGTATGTGAAAAATTTTGCAAAAAACATCGGCAACACAAGAGAGTTGGGTAGATCCTTATACAATTGTATTAGTTTCTCCATCTTCAATGAAAGTATTAGGAAGATATTCATGGTATCGTTGTTCACATATTAAATTAGCTCATGGAACTGATACTTAAAGTGTAGAAATTGTTGAAGAAAAAAAAGAAGAAGAGTTCATGGAAAGCTGAGATCCATCAGTCAAATAGAGTCTGCAGTCAAAAAGCTCAGTAAGGAGAGAACCATTCCAGTGGAAGTGGACATTTGGATGGAAGAGGACATTGATGTTGAAGAGGAGGATTCAGAAAACTGATGAGCACTGTACAAAGACTGAAAGACTTATAGATATTAAACAGATATATACTTTAAAGAGAGTTTTCAATGAAGATGATCAAGTGATTAATGGACTATTGGTTCTAAGGAATTTGGGTAATGCAATATAGCAACATAACATATATTCATAAGCATTCACCAATACATATCACTTCTGTGGAGTTTGGAGAGGAAGAATTCTTCAAATGAGAAGAGAAGGAAAACTCTCAAGTTTTGGTAACTATATTGCATGCAACAGTAACATTTGGTAAGTATATTGCATGCAACAGTAACATTAGCATAATACAAGGTAACAGCATGAATAACAACATAACAAACACATATACACAAACACATAAACATGGTTAGGATACATTGATTCACTAGTTGAATAAGTGAAACAATGTATAGCAAGATACTAACAATGTTATAATTAATTATAAAGCAGTTAGGTACTAACAAGGAGTAGTTAGTTTATAGTAATAGTATATGTAGATAGGATTAATTTTAGGAGATTTTATTAATATAAGACTGTAGTTTGATAGATTGGAGTTTAAGGTTGATAAGGTAAGATACTGAATTACATTACAAACTACATTGCAACATACATAACAATATATATTACATAGTATATATGACATATAACAGATCAAGCTCCAAGATATTTTAGCAAAACTTTATTAATTAGATAATGTTCTTTACAATGAACCAAGGCATCAAATTGCCATTTGTTTCTCTTAGACCTTTTTCTGAACTGAGACAACTAAGTTTTCTTTAGTCCATCTATCTATTAACTGAGACCCATAATAGTTAAGACTGTTGAAATTCCAAAGTTCAGTCAACAAGCAAATATAATTTCCATACAAACATCAGTAAGTATAGCCTAAAGACTATAATGTCATTTCTGATATCATTCTATGTACTCACTAAAAATGTCAAAAAGTTACGGCTGAGAAGACTTCTAACATATTCTGTCAGATGCAGCTGAATTGCTGATTGTGGATATTTCTAAGGGTGATGAGGAATGGCTTCAGTCATTTCAATTCTTGCTAAGGACAACATTTCAGTGTCCCTATCTTGATCACAATGGATTCTGACTAGGAACTCATATACTGAGAATTATTTCCATAGCACTTTTATTATTATAGCTTTTTCCTGGTTTCTGGTTGATGATGTCTATACAAACCAGGTCAAATGGTTAGGTACCACCAAAATATAAATAATGTTTTTTTTTTCATCTTCTTCCAGAGACAGAAGATTACTATAGAGAAACTCCAGAAAGCTTGCTGATACTTGAACTCTGCAGGTATACAACATGGATGAATTGTTAATCCATTGCTTTCAAAGAAGTGAGATTGCTAAATAGATAAAATTATTCTTTGGCTTCTTTTGGGTACACAGAAAATTCTTTCAAGAGCAGGAGAAACTGTATCTTAATGATTTATGCACCTTTGAGATAATCTTCATTAGCCAGATGAATAGAGACAATGGGTATTGTTACCATTGTCTTCACAGTCACAACGAAAGCATTTGTAATCCTTCCCTGAATCCTCCCAGCATGAGATAATTTGTCCTTCCTCATGCTCATAGGACTTCTTATCTTTCTTACATGCTTATGATGCTTTGTTCTCTAGATAGCTATTGTTAACTCTTAAGTATCTGCTAAGCTCTTTAAAGTAAAGGATTATGCTTTAGTTGTCTTGTGATCTATTTCCATCCCTGCCATGTCTTAAATTTACCAAGTTCTTAATAAATATTTGTTAAATGAATTAAGGTTAGATTTCTTAAAAAAATGAGTGGACTAGTTTGGCAAAATTGTTAAACTCATTGAAGTAATTGATGTATATAGATATTATGCCTATCTTTGATTGATTCCCCATCTAAATCATTGACTACTAGTAAGAACAATCATGAAGTCATTACTAGGAAAATAGATTCCAAAAATTAAACCAGTATCAGATGGATATAAGTATAACTTGCTTCGATAGATACACGTTAAATATTTATATCTTGTAAGAATAAAAGAGAAATGTAATTCAGAAGCAAACTGTAAGGGAAGAGGAAATATGGTAATAATTTTATTTATAGATAAATAGGTATATATTTTATATACATACTTTATCATACATATGTATTCCTTTAAGAAAGATGGTTCTAGTCAGGAAGACCTGGATTCAAATCCTACCTCTGACATATATTGGCTATGTGATTCTGGAAAAATAATTTGACCTCTCTGTGTCTCAAGAAACTCTATGATTATAAATTTCAGAGAAGGTGCTCTCCATTTCAGTTGAGGGAGTTTTCCTCACCATTAACTTCCTGTGCTCAGAAATTCACATATCTAGTCTAAAATTATGCTCATGCATACACATATCACATTATATTTTTAAACCTCAAAATTTCTTAGACTTATAAATGTTGGAAATTTCACCATTGGGAAATTTCATACTTGAAAAATTTCCTATTGATAGTGGATCTTGACTATTGGAATGTGAACCCCATTGGCATGGGAGGTTCCTTCTCCTCCCTTCTTAAGATTACTTTAGGACAGAAACCTTTTGCTGAACAATGGAAAGGACTTTGACCTATGCTTAAGCATAGAACAGGAATTTCTTTGAGTCATGATTGATTTTAGAATTGATACAATGGAGATACTTGGAATCAATCTCCACCCTATTCAGTCCTAACAGGATTGAGTAAGGGCTGCAGCCTAGATCAAAATTTAATTATTCCAATCTCTACCCTACTCAGGTTAACAGGATTTAGAAAGGGCTGTAGCAAAGGATCAAAGATTTAATTATTTGAGAATATTTCCTTCAACAAACATGTGCAAAGCCAGAGACCTCTGGGCGGTCCTGGGTTAAGCTAGAGCCTCCATTGGCACAGGGAAATTGATGGACAGGTGATTGGTAGATGTGAGGACTGAGGGGAGGGAACTTGGATGGTTTCCTTAAGGATAGGGGGGTCTAAAGACAGGAGGTGGTTGAGGATTTTGTCGGAGTGGTTGTGGTGTGCTCTGAGAAGCTTGTGCTGAAGGAAGCTGAAGGTGGGGGCCCCAGAGACTGTTTCTCCATTTTTGGTCACGTGACTAATAGGGACTGATCTCCTTTCATTGCCCCAGCTATCTAAGGGCTTGGCCTTTTGGCCCAGCCTAAACAGAAGGGGTATTTAAGCCCTATTCCCTTCTCTCCCCTTTCTCTCTCCCTCTATCTCTCTAACTCTAATTCCTTTCTTCCTCCTGTTTGTAATTAAAACTCCATAAAAGGTTGACGACTGACTTGAGTTTTCATTAAGGAATTACATAGCTGAATTCCTTGGCGACCTTAAATTAATATATATCAGTCTTTTAAAAGTGATTTCCTTGTCACATATTGTAAGCCCTTTCTGAGAAAGAACAATGCTTAATTCATCTTTTTCTCTCTCAGGCCCCTAGCACTATATATCATCACATTAAAACTGAAAACTCTTAGAAGTCACATTGTAACTCCTTCATTTTGCAGATAAGAAAACAAAGACCAAGAGAAATTATAATTTTGCCAAAGGCCACATAGTAAGATGATTGGGTTCAAATCTCATTTTTCACGTTCAAAGTATGTCCCCCAGGGCTCTTAGACACCATGTTCATGTATCTATCCCATGAGGAGAATATTTACTCTACCTGTAGTCAAGGCTTGCCATGTGGAAAACTTTGAAGAAGGTAGGGCTGCGTATCAGATGACATTCATTCTTTTTTTTAAACAATATTTTATTTAATCATTTTGAAACATTATTCATTAGAGACAAAGATCATTTTCTTTTCCTCCACCACCCCCCAACTCTCCCATAGCCGACACGCGATTCCACTGGGTATCACATGTATCCTTGATTCAAACCCATTTCCATGTTGTTGGTATTTGCATTAGAGTGTTCATTTAGAGTCTCTCCACAGACATGTCCCCCCCAACCCCTGTAGTCAAGCAGTTGTTTTCGTTGGTGTTTTTACTCCCACAGTTTGTCCTCAGCTTGTGGATAGTATTATTCTCCTAGATCCCTGCAGATTGTTCAGGGACATTGCAATTGATACTAATGGAGAAGTCCCTTACTTTCGATTGTACTACAGTGTATTAGTCTCTGTGTACAATGTTTTCCTGGTTCTGCTCCTCTCGCTCTGTATCACTTCTGGAGGTTGTTCCAGTCTCCATGGAATTCCTCCACTTTATTATTCCTTTGAGTACAATAGTATCCCATCACCAACATATACCACAATTTGTTCAGCCATTCTACAATTGAAGGGCATCCCCTCATTTTCCAATTTTTTTGCCACCACAAAGAGTGCAGCTATGAATATTCTTGTACAAGTCTTTTTCCTTATTATCTCTTTCAGCTACAAACCCAGCAGTGGTATGGCTGGATCAAAGGGCAGACAGTCTTTTATTGCCTTTTGGGCATAATTCCAAATTGCCCTCCATATTGGTTGGATCCAATCACAACTCCACCAGCAATGAATTAATATCCCTACTTTGCCACATCCCGTCCAGCATTCACTACATTCCTCAGCTGTCATATTAGCCAATCTGCTAGTTGTGAGGTGATACCTGAGAGTTGTTTTGATTTGCATCTCTCTGATTATAAGAAATTTAGAATATTTTTTCATGTGCTTATTAATAGTTTTGATTACTTTATCTGAAAACTGCCTGTTCATGTTCCTTGTCCATTTATCAATTGGAGAATGGCATGATTTTTTGTACAATTGATTTAGCTCTTTGTAAATTTGAGTAATTAAACCTTTGTCAGAGGTTTTTATGAAGATTGTTTCCCAATTTGTGGCTTTCCTTCTAATTTTAGTTACATTGGTTTTGTTTGTACAAAAGCTTTTTAATTTGATGTAGTCGAAATTATTTATTTTGCATTTTGTGACCCTTTCTAAGTCTTGCTTGGTTTTAAAGTCTTTCCCTTCTCAAAAGTCTGACATGTATATTATTCTGTGTTTGCCTAATTTACTTATAGTTTCCTTTTTATGTTCAAGTCATTCACCAATTTTGAATTTATCTTGGTGTAGGGTGTGAGGTATTGATCCAAACCTAATCTCTCCCACACTATCTTCCAATTTTCCCAGCAATTTTTATCAAATAGTGAATTTTTTGTCCCCAAAGCTGGGATCTTTGGGTTTATCATATACTGTCTTGCTGAGGTCACATGCCCCAAGTATATTCCACTGATTCTCCTTTCTGTCTCTTAGTCAGTACCAAATTGTTTTGATGACTGCTGCTTTGTAATATAGTTTGAGATCTGGGACTGCAAGGCCACCTTCCTTTGTATTCTTTTTTCATGATTTCCCTGGATATTCTTGATTCTTTGTTCTTCAAAATGAACTTTGTTATGTTTTTTTCTAAATCAGTAAAGAAATTTTTGGCAGATCAATGGGTATGGCACTGAATAGATAAGTAAGTTTGGGTAGGATGTTCATTTTTATTATATTGGATCATCCTACTCATGAGCAGTTAATGTTTTTCCAATTGTTCAAGTGTAGTTTTAGTTGTGTGGAGAGTGTTTTGTAGTTGTGTTCATATAGTTCCTGTGTTTGTCTAGAGACATAGATTCCTAGGTATTTTATTTTCTCTAAGGTGATGTTGAGTGGGATTTCTCTTTCTAGTTCTTGCTGCTGAGCTGTGTTGGAGATATATAGAAATGCTGATGACTTATGCAGGTTTATTTTGTATCCTGCAACTTTGCTAAAATTGTTGATTATTTCAATTAACTTTTTGTTGATTCTCTAGGATTCTTTAAGTAGACCATCATGTCATCTGCAAATACCCATAACTTGGTCTCCTCCTTGCCTATTTTAATGCCTTCAATTTCTTTTTCTTCTCTAATTGGTACTGCTAGTGTTTCTAGTACAATGTCAAATAATAGAGGTGATAATGGGCATCCTTGTTTCACTCCTGATTTTATTGGGAATGCACTTTGTTTATCCCCATTGCAGATGATATTAGCTGATGGTTTTAGATATATACTGTTTATTATTTTTAGGAATGACCCTTCTATTCCTATGTTTTCTAATGTTTTTAATAGGAATAGGTTTTGTATTTTATCAAAGGGTTTTTCTGCGTCTATTGAAATAATCATATGATTTTTATTGGTTTGCTTTTTGATATGCTCAATTATGTGGATGGTTTTCCTAATATTGAACCAGCCCTGCATCCCTGGTATGAATCCTACTTGATCATGGTGGATGACCCTTCTGATCACTTTCTGGAGTCTTTTTGCTAGTATCCTAATTAAGACTTTTGCATCTATATTCATTAGGGAGATTGGTCTATAGATTTCTTTCTCTGTTTTTGACATGCCTGGTTTTGGAATCAGTACCATGTTTGTGTCATAACAGGAGTTTGGTAGAACTCCCTCTTTACTGATTATGTCAAATAGTTTTTATAGTATTGACATTTGCTGTTTTTTCAATGTTTGATAGAATTCACTTGTGAATCCATCAGGCCCTGGGGTTTTTTTTCTTAGGGAGTTCTTTGATGGCCTGTTGGATTTCATTTTCTGATATGGGATTATTTAAGAATTCTATTTCTTCTTTTGTTAATCTAGGCAGTTTATATTTTTGCATATATTCATCCATATCACCTAGATTGGTATATTTATTGCCATATAATTGGGCAAAGTAATTTTTAATGATTGCCCTAATTTCCTCTTCATTGGAGGTGATGTCACCCTTTCATCTTTGATGCTGTTGATTTGCTTTTCTTTTTCCTTTTTTAAATTAGATTGACCAGTACTTTGTCTATTTTGTTTGTTTTTTCAAAGTATCAGCTTCTAGTCTTATTTATTAGTTCAATACTTCTATCGTTTTCAATTTTATTAATGTCTCCCTTAATTTTTAGGATCTATAATTTGATTTTCTTCTGGGGGGTTTTAAATGTTAGCTTTCAAGTTTTTTTTTATTTGCATATCCAATTAGTTGATCTCTGCCCTCCCTAGTTTGTTAATATATGCACTCAGGGATACGAATTTTCCTCTGTTTACTGCTTTGCCTGCATCCCATAAGGTTTGAAAGGAGGTCTCACCATTGTCATTTTCCTCCATGAAATTATTAATTGTTTCTATGATTTCTTCTCTAACTAACCAATTTTGGAGTATCATATTATTTAATTTAATTTAATTCTCCATGTACTCTTACTGATCAATATTTTTACTGCCTTATGATCTGAAAAGGCTGCATTTATTATTTCTGATTTACTGCATTTGTATGCCATGTGTCTGTGACCTAGTGTATGGTCAATCTTTGTGAATGTGTCATGTGGTGCAGAGAAGAAGGTACATTCCTTTTTGCCCCTATTTATTTTTCTCGATATGTCTATGAACTCTAATTTTTCTAAGATTTCATTCACTTCTTTTACCTCTTTCTCATTTATTTTTTGATTTGATTTGTCTAAATTTGATAGTGGTTGGTTCAAATCTACCACTAATATGGTTTTAGTGTCTATTTCCTCCTTCAATTCTCCTAGTTTCTACATTAGAAATTTGGTTGCTATTCTATTTGGTGCATACATGTTGATTAGTGATATATCCTCATTATCTAAAGTCCCTTTTAACAAAATATATTTACCTTCACTATCCTTTTTAATCAGGTCTATTTTTGCTTTGGCTTTGTCAGATATCATGATTGCAACTCCTACCTTCTTTCTATCAGTTGAGGCCCAAAAGGTCTTACTCCATCCTTTAATTCTGACCTTGTGAGTGTCTACCTGCCTCATGTGTGTTTCTTGAAGACAACATATGGTAGGGTTTTGGATTCTAATCCGTTCTGCTATTCATCTACGTTTTATGGGTGAGTTCATCCCATTCATGTTCAAAGTTATGATTGTCACTTGTGGACTCCCTGGCATTTTGGTATCCTCTCCTAATTCTGACCTTTCTTCTTTAGATATAACCTTTTAAGCCAGTGATTTTCATTAAATCAGTCCCCCTAGTCCCCTCTCTTGATATGTTTCTGTTTCTAGCCCTTCCCTTTTTATTCCCTCCCCTCCCCCCTCTCCTTCCCTCCCTTTTTGTGTTCCCTCCACCCCTACTCCCCTTGGTTTTCCCTACTCCCTTACCCTGTTGGATAAGATAGAATTCAAGATCCCAATGGATCTGGATGCTCTTCCCTCTCAGAGTTGATTTCACTGAGAGTAAGGTTTAAGTAAAAACTCTCTTCCTTTCCTTCTTATAGGAGTTTTCTTCCCTTCCCCTTCCCATGTGTATCTTTGTGTGAGAAAGATTATTCTATTTAGTTCTCCCCCCCAATTTCTTGGAGTATATCTTAGTACCATCAACAATTCCCACTTCCCTTTTTCTTTCTATGCCCCCTTTCTCCATATCATCTTGATGCCCCCAATATTCCCTATACATGATTCTTCTTACTATTCTAATGATGCACACAATTTTTGAGACTTACATATTACATTTTCCCCACATATTAATATATATATAAATTGATATAAATGTAATCCATATAGAAGAGAGTTTGAATAAATGAAAAAGATAACATTTTTCTCCTTTTTCCTTTCCTTTGCATTTAACTTTTCAGGTATTCCTTGCTCTTTGTGTCTGGATGTCGAATTTTCCACAGAGCTCTGGTATTTTCTTTGCAAAACATGGAAATCTTCTATTTTGTTGAATGCCCAAACTTTCCCCTGGAAGTATATAGTCAGTTTTGATGGATAGTTGATTTTTGGTTGAAGACCTAGCTCTCTTGCCTTTCTGAAAATCATGTTCCATGCCTTACAGTCATTCAGAGTGGAAATTGCAAGGTCTTGCGTGACCCTGATTGGCATTCCTTTATATCTAAAATGTCTTTTTCTGCCTTCTTGTAAGATTTTTTTCTTTTGCTTGAAAGCTTTGGAATTTGGCAATTACATTCCTGGGAGTTGTCTTTTGAGGGTTTAGTGTAGAGGGTGTTCTGTGAACTCTTTCAATGCCTGTGTTTCCCCCTTTTTCTAGAATCTCTTGGGAGTTTTCTTTGATGATATCTTGTATTCTGATGTTGAGATTATTATTTATTTCTAGTTTTTCTGGTAGACCAAGTATTCTCAGATTGTCTCTCCTTCCTCTATTTTCTAAGTCTGTCACCTTGTCAGTGAGATATTTTATGTTCTCTTCTAATTTCTTAGTCTTTTGGCTTTGCTTTATTAAATCTTGCTCTTTTGCAATATCATTGTCTTCCAGTTGCCTGATTCTGACCTTTAAAGCCTGGTTTTCCTTTTCAGTTTGGTCAAGCTGTTTCTGTAGTTGCGTTTTTTTGTGCTTCAGATTGCCGATTTCCTTTTGTATTGTTTCCCATTTTTTCCTCCCAGAAGTCTTCCATCTTTTTGATAATTTCTGATTTAAATTCTTCAAGAGTTTGTGGAGAATTTCCATTTCCTTTGGAAGGTTTTGGAGCATTTGCTTCTGTTTCCTCTTCTATTTCCTCTGTATTTTGTATTTTTGCTCCATATAATGTGTCTAAAGTCACCCCCTTCTTCTTGCTTTTTTTGGTGTTTGGAGGCATTTGCACTTCTGTTCTGTTTGCCATCTCTATCTCAGTGTGGAGGACTGGCTCTTCGTGAATCTGTCTGATAGTCTGAGGCTTTACCTCCAGGCAAATTGTCCAAGCAGCCACAGCTGCTCTGTCTTCCCAGGGAAGCCCAGGGTTTGCCCTCCCTCTGCCTGCCAGCGTTTCGGGTGTTACTGCTCTCAGTTCCCTCCAGGTGCTTCTCCACTGCCTTACTTCCTTGCTCTGAGCCTGGCATAGCAATGTCTATAAGGTACCTCAGTGCCTTTGCCTGCCCTGAGGTTTCTGTTTTTTCATAAGACCCTGCACTCTAAGGTGGGGGTGGTCCTGGCCTCCCTGAGCTCTGAGAGCTGCTGATGGGATTAAGTTCAGCTGGGTTGGACTGGATTTGCCCTGAAGCAGGAACCTTTGGTGAGACTCAGATGAAAGGACCCAGCCATGGGGCTACAGGCTCTCCACCACCCCATGGCTCACTCTATTTCCCTGCCATCTGTGTTGGGAGCCCCCAAGACTGGCTCACATTGCTTTCAAGGTGCATCCTTCAGAATAGCCAGCCCTGAGGCCCTTTTGCTGGCCCTGAGGTACCTGCTGCTGCCAAGGGCTCAGTGCTCTGGGTTGGGTGGGATGGGTCCTGGGACCTTCTTTCTGCCTTCCCCTTAGATCCAAATGATCTAGGATTCTGGCTTTTGAGGAGTGTACCTTTTGATCCAAGTCCAGGAGGAGGGTTCCCCGGCTCTGTCCTGTTGTTCAGTTTGAATTTTGGTGCCCTAGGAGCATTCAGTTTGTGATCGGTAAGGAAGGGTTTTCAGAGGTCTGAAAGTTTGCTGCCTCTAAGCTGCCATCTTGACCAGAAGTCTGACTTTCATTCTTACTACATCACTACAATAGCCTCTTTTAAAAAATAGTTTGACACTTTTCTGATGGATATTCTTCACAGTCCAGAGGAATTTACTAGGGGATCATAATCACTTATTCTGAACCAGATTAGACTGTAATTGTAAGATGTTTAACAAAACACAATTAAAAATAAAATATGAGGTATATAATGTTAATTTGTGGTTTTCTAAGTCAATATGCAATAGCAGAGTTCTTTTCTGTTTGAGTTTTTCTAATGCATTCCTTTTGTCTACCATCAATACATAAACATTTGGGTTAGTGATAATAATGACTTCAGTCATTACTTGATTAAGCCAATGGCGCAATGAATAGAGTACTAGAAATCAGGAAGATGTGAATTCAAATCCAACCTTAGACAGTTATGAACTACTGCCTCTGGATACATTATTAAACTTCTGTTTGCCTCATTTTCTTCAACTGTGAACTGATAAGCACTTAGCTCCCAGGAATTTTAGAATGATCAAATTAGATAATAGCTATAA
Organism: Monodelphis domestica; assembly: GCF_027887165.1. Classification (NCBI taxonomy): domain Eukaryota; kingdom Metazoa; phylum Chordata; class Mammalia; order Didelphimorphia; family Didelphidae; genus Monodelphis; species Monodelphis domestica. The sequence goes on along the minus strand of NC_077227.1, from coordinate 345,673,276 downwards.
TTCAATTAGTATAGCACTTGATACAAAGCATATGCTATGTATGTGTGCCATTACTTTGCCCCTAGGTTACTTTATTTCAGGATAAAAATTTAAATGAATTGTAAAATATTTAAAATTTTAAATAAATAAAAATAAATATTTCCTATTGTATGTAATTCAAGTTGTAACTGTAAGGATAAATATCCATACTCTCAAGAAGCTTATTTTTTTAAGTGAGGGGAAAGGGAATAGAACACCCTTCTGTATACTGTAAATGAAATTGTCACTCATTCATTTTCATTTAGCAATTATTTATTTGGCAGCAGCTACATTGTAGCACTTTACTAGGTACTGGGGGAGATTTAAAATTAAGACATGGGCCATAATTTTATAGTTCATTATTCACTATGTTCCCTAGAACCATATATTCTTAAATCTGGGATTTACTTGTGAAGAAAAAGGATAACAATGTTTTTGCTGGAAAGTATATATATTTAAAATCTATGAATCTGAAGGATATTTTATTTTCTACTATGCCTGGAGGTACAAATAAGAAAATGATTATGAATCATTTTCAGTTGATGTTAGAAATTTATATCACTATGTTTTCTTGGAATGCCTACAGAAATGGAAGTTTTTGATGAATGATCTAGAGGGAGGGCAGAATAATACAATCTGCTGTTGCAACCATAAAAATTATGAAAGGATTTAAAGGATTATATAATATATGGATAATAACTGAGTGTTCAAAGATTCAGTTTAAGGAATGAACAATATGCATCCTTAATGGAAATGCACAACCCTGGACATGTAACCCCATTCACCTCATATTTAAGTAGAAAGAAATGTACAGTCACTCAAAACACAGGAATACTGTACTGAATGAGATAAGCCACACCAACCTAGATGGCTATAAAGTAAATAAATAACTAGATTATTCTAGATGGAATTAAAAATGTAGTAATATGAAATTCAGTTTGGTATCAATGATGGCTTCAACCTGTCACTCATCTGAAGGCATGTGGAATGGATTAATTTTTAGATTTCTCTCAGGAGTATGTCTATTACCATAATATTTCATCTTTTCTTTTCTATAATATATTTTTATTTGGTCAATTTAGAACATTGTTCCTTGGTTACCAAAATCACATTCTATTCCTCCTTCCCTCCCCCACCTTTCCCATAGCCGACTCGCAATTCCACTGGGTTTTATATGTCTTGGATTAGAACTGATTTCCATGCTGTTGAAGTTTGCACTGGGATGTTCATTTAGGGTGTATATCCCCAATCATATCCCCCTCAAACCATGTAATGAAGCAGTTGTTTTTCTTCTGTATTTCTACTCCCAGTTTTTCCTCTGAACGAGGATAGTGTTCTTTGTCATATATCTCTCTGGGTTGTTCAGGAATGCTGCATTGTCACTAATGAAGAAGACCTTTACATTCAATGGTACTAGTGTATCAGTCTCTGTGTACAATGTTCTCCTGGTTCTTCTCCACTCACTCTGCATCAATTCCTGGAGGTTGTTCCAATCTCCATGGAATTCCTCAACTTTATTATTCCTTTGAGCACAATAGTATTCCATCACCAGCATATCCCACAATTTGTTCAGCTATTACCAAAGTGAAGGGCATCTCTTGATTTTCAAATTTTTTACCACCACAAAGAGTACATCTATGAATATTCTTGAACAAGTCTTTTTCCTTATTATCCCTTTGGGCTACAAACCCAGCAGTACTATGGATGGATCAAAGAGCAGACATCCATTTAGTGCCCTTTGGGCATGGTTCCAAATTGCCCTCCAGAATGATTGGTTCACAACTCCAAAAGCAATGCATTAATGTCCCAACTTTGCAACACACCTTCCAGCATTCATTACTTTCCTTTGCTGTCAGGTAAGCCAATCTGATAGGTGTGAGGTGATACCTCAGAGCTATTTTGATTTGCATCTTTCTGATTATAAGAGATTTAGAACAGTTTTTCATGTGCTTATTAATAGTTTTGATTTCATTGACTGAAAATTTCCTATTCATGTCCCTTGCCCATTTATTAATTGGAGAATGGTTTGATTTTTTTTTGTACAATTGATTTAGCTATTTGTAAATTTGAGTAATTAGACCTTGGTCAGAGGTTTTTGTTATGAACATTGTTTTCCAGTTTGTTACTTCTCTTCCTAGGGCAGCTCTCCAGCCTCTGACCCTCACCTGACACCCAGCTCTCACTTGTGGCTCCTAGTAGCTGCTAGCATGTGGCAGCAGCCACACCCCGGGCAATGGCTTCAACAGGCTGGCTAAACCTTGTGAGGGTAGCCATCGGGTCGTTGTGGACCCCTGGTGAACTAGGGCTTTGCTCACCCAGCATGTGAAGACTGTTTCGGCAGAACAGGCGGAAGAAACCAACAAGAAGGTTCAAAGCCTGAAATGGTGATGCAGCAAGGCACTGTGGAGTGCTTAGGGCGTGTTGGAGCACAAAAGATAACATGGCCATCCATTGCAGCTGAGGAAGTCTCCATGTGTAATGACTTTTTGTGCCACTGGACCCAGGCTTCCAATGCTGAGAGACTGGGACTGTCTCTGTGCATTGACTTTTCCACTTAAATCTTCATGCACAAGTGTCTTTGTGCACAAAAACGCACAAAGACAATCGTCATCCTCGGTTACTGAGAGACTACTACCACTTCTCTTCTAATTTTGGTTACATTGATTTTGTTTGTACAAAAATATTTTAATTTGATGTAATCAAAATTATTGATTTTTCATTGAATAACTTTTTATAAGTCTTGATTGATTTTAAAATCTTTCCTTTACCAGAGGTCTGACATATATACTATTCTGTGTTCACATAATTTACTTATAGTTCTCATCTTTATGTTCAAGTCATTCACCCATTTTGAGTTTATCTTGGTGGAGGATGTGAGGTGTTGATCCAAACCTAATCTCTCCCATACTGTGTTCTAATTTTCCCAGCAGTTTTTATCAAATAGTGGATTTTGGTCCCAAAAGCTGGGATCTTTGGACTTGTCATAGACTGTCTTACTGAGGTCACTTATCCCAAATCTATTCTATTGATCTGGCCTCCTGTCTCTTAGCCAGTATCATATTGTTTTGATGACCACTGCTTTATAGTGTAGTTTGAGATCTGGTACTGCAAGGCCAGCTTCCTTCACATTTTTTTCATTATTTCCCTGATCTTTTGTTCTTCCAAATGAACTTTGTTATAGTTTTTTTTTTGTCAGTAAAAAATGTTTGTTGGTAGTTTCATGGGGATGGCACTAAATAAGTAAATAAGTGTGGGTGGATGGTCATTTTTATTGTGTTAGCTCATCCTACCATGAACAGTTAATGTTTTTCCAATTGTTTAGATCTAGTTTTAATTGTGTGGAAAGTTTTTTGTAATTAAGTTCATATAGTTCCTGTGTTTGTCTCCAGAGATAGACTTCTAATTATTTTATATTGTCGAGGGTGATTTTAAATGTAACTTCTCTTTCTGATTCTTGCTGCTTAGATGTTTTGGAAATATATAGAAATATTGATGACTCCTGTGGATTTATTTTGTATATTACAACTTTGCTAAAGTGGTTGATTATTTCCACTAGCTTTTTGGTTGATTTTCTAGGATTCTTTAAGTAGACCATCCTATCATCCACAAAGAGTGATAGCTTGGTCTCCTCATTCCTAATTTTAATACCTTCAATTTCTTCTCCTTCTCTAATTGGTACTGCTAGTGTTTCTAGTACAATGTCAAATAATAGAGGTAATAATGGGCATCCTTGTTTCACTCCTGATTTTATTGGGAATGCATCTAGTTTATCCCCATTGCAGATGATGGTTGCTGATATTTTGAGATAAATACTATTTATTATTTTGAGGAAAGACCCTTCTATTCCTATACTTTCTAGTGTTTTCCATAGGAATGAGTGTTGTATTTTGTCAATGGCTTTTTCTGCATCTATTGAGATAATCATGTGATTTTTGTTGGTATGCTTGTTGATATGGTCAAGTATGTGGATGGTTTTCCTAATATCGTACCATCCTTGTATTCTTGTTATAAATCCCACCTCATCATAGTGAATAACCCTCATGATGACTTGCTGGGGTCTTTTTGTTGTAGACTATTTAAGATTTTTGCCTCTATGTTCATTAAAGAAATTGGTCTATAGTTTTCTTTCTCTGTTTTTGACCTGCATTGCTTTGGGATCAGTACTATATTTATGTTATAAAAGAATTTGGTAGAACTCCTTCTTTGCTTATTATGCCAAATAGTTTCTCTAGTATTGTGATTAGCTCTTCTTTGAATGTTTGATAGAATTCACTGGTGAATCCATCAGGCCCTGGGGATTTTTTCTTAGGAAGTTCTTTGATGGCTTGTTGGATTTCATTTTCTGATATGGGATTATTTAAGAATTCTATTTCCTCTTCTGTTAGTCTAGGCAGTTTGTGTTTTTGTATATATTCATCCATTTCACCTAGATTGGTATATTTTTGCCATATACTTGGGAATAATAGTTTTTAATGATTGCCTTAATTTCTTCTTCATTTGACGTGATGTCTCATTTTTCATCTATGATGTTGTTAATATAGTTTTCTTTTTTCCCTTTTTTAAATTAAGTTGACCAGTGTGAAATTCAAAACTCTTCCACCCTAATCAGACTATTCTTTAGAAGATCTGATTTAGCTATTTCTTGATCAATAACAATTGAGATACTTGGAATAACAGAATGTGGTCTTGGAAACTATATTTCTCCTAACTTCTTATTTTATTTTATTTATTTTTTTAATTTTATAGTATTTTATTTGATCATTTCCATGCATTATTCATTAAAGACAAAGATCATTTTCTTTTCCTCCCTCCAACCCCCTGTAGCCAACGTGTGATTCCACTGGGTATCACATGTGTTCTTGATTCAAACTCATTGCCATGTTGTTAATATTTGCATTAGAGTGTTTGTTTAGAGTCTCTTCTCTGTCATGTCCCCTCAACCCCTGTAGTCAGGCAGTTGCTTTTCCTCAGTGTTTCTACTCCCACAGTTTGTCCTCTGCTTATGGATAGTGTTTTTTCTCCTAGATTCCTGCAGATTGTTCAGGGACATTACACTGCCACTAATGGAGAAGTCCATTATGTTCGATTATACCACAGTGTGTTTGTCTCTGTGTACAATGTTCTCCTGGTTCTGTTCCTCTCGCTCTGCATCACTTCCTGGAGGTCGTTCCAGTCTCCATGGAATTCCTCCACTTTATTATTCCTTTTTGCACAATAATATTCCATCACCAACATATACCACAATTTGTTCAGCCATTCCCCAATTGATGGACATCCCCTTGTTTTCCAATTTTTGGCCACCACAAAGAGCGCAGCTATGAATATTTTTGTACAATTCTTTTTGTCCATTATCTCTTTGGGGTACAGACCCAGCAGTGCTATGGCTGGGTCAAAGGGTAGACATTCTTTTATCGCCCTTTGTGCATAGTTCCAAATTGCCCTCCAGAATGGCTGGATCAGTTCACAACTCCACCAGCAATGAAGTAATGTCCCTACTTTGCCACATCCCCTCCAGCATTCATTACTTTCCATAACTGTCATGTTAGCCAATCTGTTAGGTGTGAGGTGATACCTCAGAGTTGTTTTGATTTGCATCTCTCTGATTATAAGAGATTTAGAATACTTCTTAATGTGTTTATTAATAGTTTTGATTTCTTTATCTGAAAACTGCCTATCCATGTCCCTTGCCTATCAATTAGAGAATGGCTTGATTTTTTGTACAATTGATTTAGGTCTTTATAAATTTGAGTAATTAAAACTTTGTCAGAGGTTTTTATGAAGATTTTTCCCAATTTGTTGTTTTCCTTCTGATTTTAGTTGCATTGGTTTTGTTTGTACAAAAGCCTTTTAATTTGATGTAGTCAAAATTATTTATTTTACATTTTGTGATTCTTTCTATGTCTTGCTTGGTTTTAAAGTCTTTCCCCTCCCAAAGTTCTGACATGTATACTATTCTGTTTTTACCCAATTTACTTATGGTTTCCTTCTTTATGTTTAAGTCTTTCACCCATTTTGAATTTATCTTGGTGTAGTGTGCCATGTGTTGATCAATTCCTAATCTCTCCCACACTGTCTTCCAATTTTCCCAGCAGTTTTTATCAAATAGTGGATTTTTGTCCCAAAACCTGGGATCTTTGGGTTTATCGTATAGTGTCTGGCTGAGGTCGCTTTCCTCCAGTCTATTCCACTGATCCTCCTTTCTGTCTCTTAGCCAGTACCAAATTGTTTTGATGACTGCTGCTTTGTAATATAGTTTGAGGTCTGGGACTGCAAGGCCTCCCCACATTTGTGTTTTTTTTTTTCATTATTTCCCTGGATATCCTTGATCTTTTGTTATTCCAAATGAACTTTGTTATGGTTTTTTCCAAATCAGTAAGGAAATTTTTTGGGAGTTCCATGGTTATGGCACTAAATAGATAAATAATTTTGGGTAGGATGGTCATTTTTATTATATTGGCTCATCCTACCCATGAGCAGTTAATGTTTTTCCAATTGCTCAAGTCTAGTTTTAGTTGTGTGGCGAGTGTTTTGTAGTTATGCTCATATAGATCCTGTGTTTGTCTCGGGAGGTAGATTCCTAGGTATTTTATTTTGTCATACTGATTTTGAATGGGATTTCTCTTTCTAGTTTTTGCTACTGAGCTGTGTTGGAGATATATAGAAAAGCTGATGACTTATGTGGGTTTATTTTGTATCCTGCAACTTTGCTAAAGTTGTTGATTATTTCAATTAGCTTTTTGGTTGAATCTCTAGGATTCTTTAAATAGATCATCATGTCATCTGTAAACAGTGATAACTTGGTCTCCTCTTTGCCTATTTTGATGCCTTCAATTTCTTTTTCTTCTCTAATTGCTACTGCTAGTTTTTCTAGTACAATGTCAAATAGTAGAGGTGATAATGGGCATCCTTGTTTCACTCCTGATCTTAATGGGAATGGATTTAGTTTATCCCCATTGCAGATGATATTAGCTGATGGTTTGTAGATATATACTGTTTGTTATTTTTAGGAATGACCCTTCTATTCCTATGCTTTCTAGTGTTTTGAATAGGAATGGGTGTTGTATTTTATCAAAGGCTTTTTCTGCGTCTATTGAGATAATCATGTGGTTCTTGTTGATTTTCTTGTTGATGTGGTCAATTATGTGGATGGTTTTCCTAATATTGAACCAGCCCTGCATCCCTGGTATAAATTGTACTTGATCATGTTGGATGACCCTTCTGATCACTTGCTGGAGTCTTTTTGCTAGTATCCTATTTAAGATTTTTGCATCTATATTCATTAGGGAGATTGGTCTATAGTTTTCTTTCTCTGTTTTTGACCTGCCTGGTTTTGGAATCAGTACCATGTTTGTGTCATAAAAGGAGTTTGGTAGAACTCCCTCTTTGCTTATTATGTCAAATAGTTTGTATAGTATTGGGATTAACTGTTCTCTGAATGTTTGATAGAATTCACTGGTGAATCCATCAGGCTCTGGGGATTTTTTCTTAGGAAGTTCTTTGATGACCTGTTGGATTTTATTTTCTGATATGGGATTATTTAAGAATTCTATTTCTTCTACTGTTAGTTTAGGCAGTTTGTATTTTTGTATATATTCACCCATATCACTTAAATTGGTATATTTATTGCCATATAATTGCGCAAAGTAATTTTTAATGATTGCCTTAATTTCCTCTTCATCAGAGGTGATGTCCCCCTTTTCATCTTTGATGCTGTTAATATGATTTTCTTCCTTTTTTATGAGATTGACCAGTACTTTGTCTATTTTGTTTGTTTTTTCAAAGTACCAGCTTCTTGTCTTATTTATTAAATCAATAGTTCTATCACTTTTGATTTTATTAATTTCTCCCTTAATTATTAGGATTTCTAGTTTGGTTTTCTGCTGGGGGTTTTTAATTTGGTCACTTTTGAGTTTTTTTATTTGCATTTCCAATTGATTGATCTCTGCTCTCCCTAGTTTGTTAATATATGCACTCAGGGATATGAATTTACCTCTGATTACTGCTTTGGCTGCATCCCAAAAAGTTTAAAAGGATGTCTCGCCATTGTTATTTTCCTCAATGAAATTATTAATTGTTTCTATGATTTCTTCTCTAATTAAATGATTTTGGAGTATCATATTGTTTAGTTTCCAATTAGTTTTTGATTTGGTTTTCCATGTACCATTACTGATCTTTATTTTTATTGCCTTGTGGTCTGAAAAGCCTGCATTTATTATTTCTGCTTTTCTGCATTTGTGTGCCATGTTTCTGTGACCTAATGTATGGTCAATCTTTGTGAATGTGCCATGTGGTGCTGAGAAGAAGGTGTATTCCTTTTTATCCCTATTTATTTTTCTCCATATGTCTATTAATTCTAATTTTTCTAAGATTTCATTCACTTCTTTTACCTCTTTCTTATTTATTTTATGATTTGATTTATCTAAATTTGATAATGGTTTGTTCAAATCTCCCACTAATATTGTTTTACTGTCTATTTCTTCCTTCAATTCTCTTAGTTTCTCCATTAGAAATTTGGGTGCTCTATTATTTGGTGCATACATGTTGATTAGTGATATTTCCTCATTATCTAAAGTCCCTTTTAACAAAATATAATTACCTTCCCTATCCCTTTTGATCAGGTCTATGTTTGCTTTGGCTTTATCAGATATCATGATTGCCACTCCTGCCCTCTTTCTGTCAGTTGAGGTCCAGAAGGTCTTACTCCATCCTTTAATTCTGACCTCGTGGGTGTCTACCCACCTCATGTGTGTTTCTTGGAGACAACATATGGTAGGGTTTTGGATTCTAATCCATTCTATTCTTCTACGTTTTATGCATGAGTTCATCCCATTCATGTTCAATGTTATGACTGTCACTTGTGGACTCCATGGTATTTTGATATCCTTCCCTAATTCTAACCTTTGTTCTTCAGCTCTACCTTTTAGTCCAGTGATTTATTTTAAACCAGTCCCCCTTGTATTGCCCTTTCTATACCCCTCCCTTCTTATTCCCTCCCTTATTTTCCCCTGTAGTTTTTTTTAAAATTCCCCCCTACCCTCTCCCCCCCTTGTACTGCTTCCCTCCCCTCCAGTATGTTTTTTGCCCTTCTACTCCCCTATAGGGCGCAAATCTATTCTCTTCCCCTATGGATTGGATTGTTCTTCCCTCTTTGGGTCAGTTTCAAAGTATGTAAAAGTTGAGTATTTCCTATCTCCAACCTCTTTATCCTTTCTGTGTATCGATGTTCTCCCTCCTCCCGCCATGAGCTTCTTTATGACATATAAATTTACCCCCATTTGTTTCTTTTCCCATTTCTTTTAGTCATAACCTCTTTTCTTTTTTAGCTTTAGTCATGTATATATATGTATATATATATACATACACATGTATATGTATTTATGCATGCATATATCTATATACCTATTTATGTCTTGTCCTTTCATCCTATACAGTTTGTCACTGTTCCCTCTGAGTGTAGTTCTTCTAGCTGCTTAGGTGATAGCAACAGTTTTTAAGAGTTTCCAATGACCTCTTTTCTTATAGGGATACATATCATTTTAACTCATTAAGTCTCTTAAAAAAAACCTTTTGTTGTTGTTGTTGTTGTTGTTGTTGTTGTTTTTCCCCTCGTTTTTAATTACCTTTTGATGATTCTCTTGAGTTCTGTGGTTGGACATCAAATTTTCTGTTCATGTCTGGTCTTTTATTTATGAATGCTTGGAACTCTTCTGTTGTGTTAAATCACCATACTTTCCCCTCTAAGAATATAGTCAGTTTTGATGGGTATTTTATTCTTGGCTGTAGGCCTAGTTCCCTTGCTTTCCAGAATATCATATTCCATGCCTTTTGGTCCTTCAGTGTGGATGCAGACAGATCCTGTGATATCCTTACCATGTTTCCATGGTATCTGAATGGTTTCTTCTTGGCAGCTTGTAATACCTGTTCTTTCATCTGATTGTTTTTGAATTTGGCTATAACATTTCTTGGTGTTGTCCTTTGGGTATTAAATACAGGGGGTGATCTGTGGATTCTTTCAATCTCCACTTTCCCCTCTTGTTCTAGTATTTCGGGACAGTTTTCCTGGATAATTTCCTCTAGTATTATGTCCAGGCTTTTTCTTTTGTCGTGGTCTTCTTGTAGTCCAATTATTCTTAAATTGTCTCTTCTTGAACGATTTTCTAAATCGTCTATTTTGTGAATGAGATGCTTCACATTTTCCTCAATTTTTTCATTCTTTTTGTTTTGTTTTATAGTGTCCTGCTGCCTTCTGAGGTCACTTGATTCTAGTTGTTGTATTCTGGTTCTTAAAGATTGGATTTCATCTCTGGCTTTTTGGTCGTCTTTTTCCTTCAGGTCTGAATTTCTTTGAAGATCGTCTTTCATCCTCTTTACCTCGTTTTTCATCTCCTTTGCCTCATCTTTAATCTCCTTTGCCTCATTTTCCAGCTGGATGATTTTGGCTTTCAGGACACTATTTTTTTGTTTTAGTTCAAGTGCCTCTGTTTCCAGATGATATCTTAATTTTTAAGTTCTTTTCCCAGTTGTCTTCAGCCTCTCTTAGTTGTGTTTTGAGTTCTTCCATAGCCTGTATCCAATTTGCTGGGATTTCTGGTTTATCCTTTGCTGATCTCTCCCCCTCTGTTCCATTTGGTGTGTAGTAGCTCTCTATTGTAGTTTCTTTCTTCTGTTTCTCTTGTTTGTTCAAATTCACCCCTTCTTTCCTCCCCGTATTTGTCTGTGCTCTTGTTCCTCTCATTTTTTTGTTTTTGGGGGACTTCTATCAGTCTCCCCTCTTGGAGCTTTAGCAGAGGATATCTTGGTGTAATCTCTGAGGGAGGGTTGTTGGGTGTTTGAGCTTTCCTGTCCTCTGGAGGCTTTTGATTGGCTTAAAGTCCAGCAGTCAATAAGGATGGATGGGGAGCCTGGGCTTCCCTGTGTTCTGGAGACTTTTGATGGGATTGAGTTCGAAGCTTAGTTGGGCTGCGTTTACTCTTAGTTTTATACTTCCTGGATGGCTGGAGTAGATAAGGAGGATCTCTAAAGCTCTGGCCAGGCTGCCAGGTCTATGCTCCTTCTAGGCTACCATCTTGACTTTGCCTCTAGGTTTCTGTTTTTTCAGAAGACCCTGCTCTCTAAGGGGGGAGGGGTTATGGCTTGCCTGGACTCTGAGGGCTCCTGATGGGATTAGGTTCAGGTGGTGTGGGCCCAATGATCCCGGAGCCAAAAAAAGGAAGAAAAAATAAAATCAGCAACCTCCTCTTCCACAGTCTGTGTTGAATGCCTGGAAACTGGCCCGGGTTACTTTCAAGGTAAGCTCTTCAGAGCAACCCCTTTGCCAGCCCTGAGTTTTCTGTCCTTTCAGTAGCTCTGAGGGCTCCTGATGGGATTGGGTTCAGCTGGTGCCCTAAAGCTGGGACCTCCCTTGAGACTCAAATGGAAGGACCCAGCCAGGGGGCTACAGGCTTCACCCTTCTCTCTATGTTTCCCTGCCGTCTGTGTTGGGCACCCTGGAGACTGGCTCAGGTTGCTTTCAAGGTGAGTCCTCAGAGCCCTGAGGTTCCCACTGCTGCCGTGGGCTCAGTACTCTGGGTTGGGGGGGATGGGTCCTGGGACCTTTTTTCTGTCTACCCCTTAGATCCGAGTGATCTAGGGGTCTGGCTTTTGGGGTGTGGTACCTTTTGATCCAGGTCCAGGAGGAGGTTTCCCCAGGTCTATCCATCCTGTTGTTCAGCTTGAATTTTGGTGGCCTAGGAGCACTCTGTTTGTGATCGGTAAGGAAGGGTTTCCGAGGTCTGAACTTTCGCTGCTTCTACACCGCCATCTTGACTGGAAGCCACCCTACCTTCTTATTTTAACAAGACTAGGAAGGTCTCCATTAAACTCAAGATTTAATTATCTGAGAAAATGGCATTCAACAGACATGTAAAAAAAAAGGACACACCTCTGGGCTGTCCTAAGTCAAGCTTGAGCCACCATTGGCACATGTGAGTTGCAGGAAGTGAGGTAGAGAACAGCCTCTGGAGTTCTCATGACTTCCTGTGGAGAGGGCTAGAGGACAGTTCAATCCTGGAGCTTGAGCTTGGAGGAGCCCCTCAGACAGCTTTCCTTTGGACTTGTCACGTGAGTGATAAGGACTGTCCCCTTTCTTTGCCTTGGCTTTCCAAGGCCTTAATGCCTACTTTGGCTCAGCCTGAGCCAGAGTGGTTCTGAGTTAAATTCCTGTCCTCTCCCTCTTTCCTTCTCTCCCTCTCTCTCCCTCTTATATTATCTTCCTCCTGTTGTAATTAAATCACCATAAAAATTTAGAAGCCAACTTAGGTATTTTATTATTTGGGATTTCCCTTGGTGACCATTTAAATTTAGATTTTTTCAGTCTCAGCCATAATATTCACCCTTTACACCAGTACTTTGTCTATTTTGTTTGTTTTTTCAAAATACCAGCTTCTAGTCTTATTTATTACTTTAATAGTTCTTTCACTTTAGATTTTATTAATTTCTCCCTTAATTTTTATAATCTCTGATTTAGTTTCTTCTGGTTATTTTTAATTAGTTTGCTTTCAAGTTTTTGATTTGCACATCCAATTCATTTCCCCCTGCCCTCCCTAAATTTTTAATATATTAATTCAAGGATATAAATTTTCCCCTGAGTACTGCTTTGGCTGCATCCCATAGATTTTGAAAGGATGTCTCATCATTGTCATTTTCTTCAATGAAATTATTGTTTCTATGATTTGCTCTCTAACTAACTGATATTGGAGAATCACATTATTTATTTTCCAATTAATTTTTGATTTGACTCTCCATGTACCATTACTGATAATTATTTTTATCGCATTATGATCTGAAAAGGTTGCATTTATTCTTTATGCTTTTTTGCATTTTTTGCCATGTTTTTATGTCCTACTACATGGTCAATCTTTGTGAATGTACCATGTGCTGCTGAGAAGAAGGTGTATTCCTTTTTGTCCCTATTTATTTTTCTCCATATATCTATTAATTCTTAGTATTCTTAGATTTCATTCCCATCTTTTACCTCTTTCTTATTTTTTTTTTTATTTGATTTATCTAAATTTGATAGTGGTAGGTTCAAGTCTCCCACTAGTATAGTTTTACTATCTATTTCTTCCTTCAGTTCCACTAGTTTCTCCTTTAGAAAATTGCATGTTATGCCATTTGGTGCATACACGTTGATTACTGATATTTCCTCATTGTCTATACTACTTTTTATCAGGATGTATTTACCTTCCCTATCCATTTTAATCAGATCTATTTTTACTTGGGCCTTGTCAGATATCATGCTTGCAACTCCTGTCTACTTTCTATCATTTGATGCCCAATAGGTTTTGCTCCAACCTTTAATTGTAACCTCGTGAGCATCTTCCCTTCTCAGGTGTTTCTTGTAGACAACATATGATAGGATTTTGGATTCTAATCCACTCTCCCATTTGTTTTTGTTTTATGGGTGAGTTCATCCCATTTGTATTCAAAGTTATGATTGTCACTGGCATATTCCCCAGCATTTTGATATCCTCTCCCTCTTCAGTTCCTCCTTCTTTTGCTATATCTTTTTAAAGCAGTGGTTTACTTTTATTCAATCCCCCTAATACTCTCCCTTAATATGTTTCCCTTTCTGGACCCTCTCTTTCCCCTTCTTGTATTTTTAGGTCTGTTAAGTTCCCTTCCCCCCTTCTTTCCCTCCCTTTTTGTACTCCCTCCCTCCTACCTCCCTTAGTTTTATCTTCTCCCTTTACCTGTAGGATAAGATAGAATTCAAGACCACAAGGATCTCGATGCTCTTCCCTCTAAGAATTGATTTGACTGAGAGTAAGGTTTAAGTATTACCTATTAGTACTCTCCTCCTCTCCTTCTTATAAGAGTATTCTTCCCCTCCCCTTCCTATGCTTATCTTTGTGTGATAAAGATTATCCTGTTTATTTTATTGCTTCAGTTATCTCTTGGTGCCATCTTCAATTCCCCTCCTCTCTTTTTCTTTTTTTTGCACATCATCTTATAGCACTTATTGCCCCAATCTCTTCCTGTGAATGATTCCTCTAATTACTATAATAGTGAATAAAATTTTTGAGAGTTAAAGATAACATTTTCTCCATATATTAATATATATATAATTTGATCTAATTGTAGCCCTTAAGGAAGAAAGTTTGAATGAAAAGAACATTTTCCCCCTTTTACCTCTCTCTTATTTACCTTTTCATGTTTCTCTTGATCTTTGTATTTGGATAGCAAACTTTCCACTTAGTTCTGGTATTTTCTTTACAAAAACTTGGAAATCTTTTATTTTGTTGAATGCCCACTTTCCCCCTGGAAGTATATAGTCAGTTTTGATGGATAGGTGATTCTTGGTTGAAGATCCAATTCTCTTGCCTTTCTGAATATCATGCTCCTTACCTTGTGGTCCTTTAGTATGGAACCTACCAGATCTTGTGTGATCCTGATTGATGCTCCTTTGTATCTGAATTTCCTCTTTTTGGCTTCTTGTAGAATTTTTTCCTTAGCCTGATAGCTCTTGAATTTGGCAATTACATTCCTGGGAGTTGTCTTTTGAGGATTTAGTGTAGAGGGTGTGCCACCTTGTCCAAGAACATCAGGGCAGTTTTCTTGGATGATTTCTTGTAGCATGATGTCAATATTTCTGTTTATTTTTGGATTTTCAGGTAGACCAATGATTCTCATATTTTCTCTCCATGATTTTTTCCTGATCTGTCATCATCTCAGTGAGATATTTTGTTTTTGTTTTTGTTTTTTTTTTTCTATTTTGGCAGTCTTTTGACTTTGCTTTATTAATTATTGCTGTTTTGAAAGATCATTGTCTTCCAATTGCCTAATTCTGAATTTTAAAGATTGGTTTTCCTTTTCAGTTTGGTCTGTCCTGCTTTTCATGGCTTCCAGCTGTTTCTCCAGTTGGGAGTTCTTGTACTTTAAACTTTTAATTACTTTTTGAACTATTTCCCACCTTTTTTGCCAGAAGGCTTTCATATTTTTGATAAGCTCCAATTTAAATTCTTCAAGAGCTTTTGGGAAATTTCCATTTTTTGGAAGGTTTTGGTGCATTTATTTCAATTTCCTCCTCTATTTCCTCTGTAGCCTGGGATTTTCCTCCATAAAATTTTTCCAGGGTCAATACCTTCTTCCTGTTTTTCTTGGATGGAGGTTGTTCTTCCTGGGCACAATTTGCCATCACTGTGGAGGTTTTTCTTTCCATTTTTGTCAGAAAGTTCAGTGAGATGGGCAGGCTCTCTGTGTATGGAGCTAAGGAGCAAGGATTTTGCCTGAGGCAAGCTCTCAAATCTCCATGGCTTCTGCTGTTTTCTGTCCTGTGACTTTAAAAATTATTCTACCCTTCTTAGACAGTACTTTAGGGGTAGATAAAGTTGTAATCTCCTGATTGAACAATGAAGATACTTAGTTCTCACCTAATAGTGAAGCTATAACTTTAAGCTGTCTATTTTTAGTATCTTAATAGAAAAAGATGTTAAGTACTTATAAAGGTTAAATTAGTCACCAAAAGGTCAAGTAACTAACAAATGGTGAACTTAAAAATGAAGTGTGAAGTAGCTCAAAAGATATGATCTAACCAGAGAAGGTGAGAACTAAAGAGTGGACAGTCCTGGAGAAAATCTAACAAAAGAAGGCAAGAACTAAAGACTGGGAAGTCCTGGTGAAAAGTGTCTGCTGTGATTGGTTGATGTGAAATTTTAGGCAAGGTTACACAAGAGAAAAGATCTTTAAAAAGAAGTCTATGTGAGCCTCCTGGGAGAGCAGTTCAGTTCAGGTGTGGAACTCCTGGAGGAGCTCCCTCAGGCAACTTCCTTGAGAGGTTCCTGTGGTGACTTGGGTAAGACTAACTTCCTTTCCCTTGGGATCAGGGAGGCCCCTTTGGCCAAAACCATTAACTGCTGCCTGACTCATCCTGAGCCGGAGTAGTTAAAATGAACTCTTTCCTCTCTCTCTCTCTCTCTCTCTCTCTCTCTCTCTCTCTCTCTCTCTCTCTCTCTCTCTCTCTCTCTCTCTCTCTTCTCCTTAATTCCTTCTCTCTATATTAATTAAAATTACCATAATTTTCAGCTGACTTGGGTATTTTGTTATTTTGGGATTTTTCTTGCGACCAAATTAAATCTAGATTTTTAAGTCACAATGCTAAATTATCCTTTACACTTTTCTGTGTTATCTTCCCACAAGTGCCCACAGTCTACACTTTTCAGCCTGCTGGGGTTTCAGGTGTAGCTGCTCTCAGGGGTAGGTCTTTGGTGGTCTTAGTTAGCTCCCAAGGACCTAGAGGTACCCCTTACTCACTCTAGTGGTGCCCCTCCTTCACTTGCTTCCTCACTGATTCTGGAAAGTACTGGCTCTGACTCTAGCTCCATAGGTGGTATGGGGGAGGGTATATCAGCTCAGGTTTTGGTATGAGCTTTTTCATCCCCTTATAGTGTGGAAATGTCCAAATCCCATGTACCTTCAATGCTGCCCCCTACTGTAGAATCCCTTTGTTATTATGAATTTGTTGTTTTTTTTTTTTTTTTGGTCTGTATTGGTGGGTGCTGAGGAAAGGACGAATCTTGAGTCTAGACTGCTGCCATGTTTAGCCAGAAGTCTCCATAATATTTCATCTTGATGGTGGTCCTACAATGCACTATGAGCCCTATCAATTGGGTGGTAATATGGAAGATTGCCCTCTTATGGGTAGTAACTTTGGAAATTGACATACAGAATAGTGAGAGATAAGACTCAAGTGGAAGAAATGGTATCCCTAGTCTAGCTATGATCATTTTGGCTGGAAGGACAACTCTTTCATTCTTTAAATATCCAGTTATTACTTTTTTGAAGGAAGTGTCTTCCTAGCTAAATGATTTCACACATTTCTCAGAAAATATTTTTAAAAGTGTGGGATTTTAAAGATTAAATTTGTTAAAAAAATTTGGACATGCATAAAGAACCTAATTTGTAAACCTTATTTAAGTTTTCTTAGGTCCAGTTTTGACCCTGATGACTCAAAAATTGGCATTTGGCTTGGGCAACTGAAGTGATCTTGAATAAACCTGGGACATCTTCTTCAACTAGGCCTTCTCAGACATGTTGATATTTTTTATATTATTTTCCCTGGCATCTATTTATTATTTTCAGTATACATACATACATACATACATACATATATATATATATATACATATATATGTTTCTTGTTCATAGATAGTTTTCATGTTGTCTCCTATATTAGACTGTGAGCCCCTTCAGAACAAAGACATTTTGCCTTTCTTTGTATCTCCAGTTATTAGCACATAGAAAGTATGAAATAAATGTTTATTTTTATTGACTCAATAACTGCCTCCCCTCCTCCCCACAAGAAATTGCGATACCTTTTCCTCTGTCCTCCAACTAGATAATCCATCCTCCAAGATGGACACTAAATCTTTTTTTTTCTTTGCTTCTATCCATACCTTGTGGAGCTCTACTGGGGTTTTAAATACCACCTGTCTTGCTTACAATTATTACTTGAGATAGGGAGCAAGAAAAAAAGTAGAACAAATGTGTTTCCTGCACTTAGAGCTTCTTTAGGAAGAAGCTTTCAGATATTAATTTTACATAGTTTTGCAACAGTAATTCCTAAGGATTTTGGAATTACATACTCTTAGCATTAAAAACTGTGTGTTGCTTCTTGGTGAAAATGACTTATGCACTTTAAAACATACTTCTCTTATTGATTGCTGTAATCAAGGCAGATACTTGTACTTAACCTAGAAAATCTTAAACTTTGAAAAGACAAGGTTATAAAGAAACACAATTCATTCATTTTTTAATTGATTTTTCCCCCATGGTGAATGTTATCTAGCATTTGTCCCTTAAAGTTTTAATGCATAATTAAAAATAAAGCAATTTTCAGATTATATTAAAAATGTCATCTCAAGATGTTTGTTGTCATAAAAGTTCATTTTCTCCAGCACATGCTCCCTTGGTAATAATATGTGGTCATAAATGATAGACAACTTCTCCTGCTTCCAAAAAATAATCACAAATATCGGTTCTTGAAATGGCAATCAGAGGAAAATAACACAGACATGTATATCGCTAATGGCGACCTATGATTTGAGAAATGATTAAAATTTATTTTATTTTTTAAAAAATTATTTTTGTATATAACAATAAAATATGCAATACAACTGTAATATACATATAATTTTTATAAATATATAATGAATTATAATAAATATACTTATTCAAGAGAAATTCTAGCATTAGTTATATTGAAACATCTGCCTCATTGTCTTTTTCTCTTCCTCCTTCTTGACATCCTTCCTCAAGAAGGCAGCAAATATTGTGCAGGTTGTATATTTATTAGCATATAATATATATTTCCCTGTTCATCATGTAGTGAAATAATACACATTACAATTACAAAGGAGAAAAATTCATGGAGGAAATAAAATGAAGGTTTCTATTTAATACATCAAAAATTATCTATTTTAAACTTCACAATGAATGATTTCTACCTCTTGTTCTTTCACAAATTTTTCTCCTTTTCATAAATCTGATGGGTTATATGTTCCATGTTCTTAACGTTTGTTTATACTATCTTCCTTTATATCTAGATCACATACCCATTTTTATCCAATTTTAGTAGGTGACATAAAACATTGGTCTATATCTAGTTTCTGTCAAACTACTTCCCAGTTTTACCAACAATTTCCACCAACTAGTGAATTCTTATTCCAAAAACTTAAAACTTTATCTTGGCCAAATTGTTTTTAAGAAAACTGTCAAGGATATTTTTGACTGGAAAAAAATAATTCAGTCATGTGAGTGAGAAGTAATCACAATAGGTAACACCTTTTGTGTAAGCTCCCTTCAATTAAGTGACTCCAGAACTCATTTTTAACAAAAAATATTAAATAGTTGTCCAGTCAGGGCAGAGTTGTAAGAACTGAGAGGTCATATGACTTGCCTATGGTCACATTGGTTCATATATGTCTAAAGTTCAACTTGAACTCCAGTCTCCCTGACTCCAAAACTAGCCCTCTATCTTCTATTCCAAGCTGCCTCTTGTTACCCCTGGAAAATGAGAACTAAAGGAAAGTCTGCTATAGGATGATTGGAAAAACACAGATGAGTAAAGAGGGGCATGGTTAGACAACCATAGGTATCAGTTTGAGGAAGTACTCCTGCAATGAGTTCACAAATATATATATATATATATATATATATATATATATATATATATATATATATATATAAGAAATTCATTGCTTTATAGCTTTACAACTGGAAGGGACCTTAAAAGTCATATAGTCCAATCCTCTCTCTTTGTGGATGAAGAACAGTAAGTCTGGATGGGA
Organism: Monodelphis domestica; assembly: GCF_027887165.1. NCBI lineage: Eukaryota > Metazoa > Chordata > Mammalia > Didelphimorphia > Didelphidae > Monodelphis > Monodelphis domestica. The sequence continues at coordinate 345,653,933 of NC_077227.1, read as the reverse complement.
TAAGTGACTTGGCCAAAGATACCTAGATAGTAGGTAACAGAATTTAGAGCTAAACATAGACCATCTGGTTCAAAATCAGTTTCTCTTTCCATTGCACCATGCTACTTCCAAATACTTCTTTCTCAGGTAAATCATATACTTAAGTATCTGAAATCATTAATTTAATACTTTTGGTCCATTTCATATTGTACTATCAAACTGAATCCTGGCACCTAGTGAGAAAGAGCCAAAGGGGGGAAAAAGGTAGGGGAGACTTATGTAATGACAACTTACTGGATGCTGTGATAGTTTTTAGTTGAAAATACATAATTAATTTACTCTCAAATCAATTTAACATATAAATAATGTAGTACCATCTAATGGACTGTAGACTGGCCAAGTGTCGAGCAATATTGCCTGGTACACTAATCATGAAGAATGAAGATGAACAATCTGCCTGGTTACATAACTTTTTTGTACAACATAAATAAAATATCTCCTGTTGTTGGCATTTGTTCTATCCTGGTCTAGGCTTTATTCTAAGTCAGACTTCTTCCTGACTTAACAGATGCTAGCAGTTTAAAAGCATTTCAGAAATCCTTATTTATATTTGGTACTCAACTTTGAATAAAATGGTCCTCTAAGTGCAGGGGGAGAGAGAAAAATCATAACTTAAAAATGGAATTTATTTTCAGCCTTCCAAACACAGATTTCCAATAAACATCCACTTAGAGAACCATTTCATTAAGCTAACTGCAGCTGAAAACAAGTTCCCTGATGTTCCTTTGCAGATTTTATTTTCTAAAATGAATCATTACTTCCTATGTTCTGGCTTGACAATCTTTCCGCACAGTTGTATACTTTTGCATTTGTCACTCAAATTGCATGAATTTCCAGAGAATAGTTGTGAGACATTTGTTTTGGAATGAGACCATTAATAAGGCAGCATGAGTGTGGAGATGCCCTGGTGCATTCCATTGCATTTCTTTGATCTTTAAAGCACAGAATAGGGTTTTGGACTTGCAATTTTAATTATTCTTTCAAGAAGTTCATGTGCCTTACATTCTATAAAAATTTGAAGTTGGATTTGGTAAAATTGGTCAGGGAAATCAGTGAGTCCAACCCTGTGTGAAGGCAGGGGAATGAATTGAGTAACCTCTTGAAGTTCCTTTTGAACCTAATTATCACTCACTAAATTTACTAGAAATCAGTAACCACTTCATTCTATTATATAAGAAGTAAAACAGCGGTATTGAAAAGGCACAAGATATAATTATACTTAAAGCAGTGACTTGGTTGATTTAGATATTGATTGCATTTATAGAGATGTTTCTAGTAGATGCTACTACACTTATGGTAGCATCTAGGGTGCATAGTAGATAGAGTACTGGTCCTGGAGTCAAGAACTGCTGAATTCAGATCTGACCTCAGAGATTTACTGTGTGATCCTATACAAGTCTTTTAAACTTGTTTGCCTCAGTTTCCTCAATTATAAAACAAGGATCCTGATATCTGCTACCTCCTAGAGTTGCTGTGAGAATCAAGTGAGATAATATTCAATGAATATTATTGTGATTTTTAAGCAAACAAAGTAAGTGATTAATAAATGTTTTCTCTCCTCCTCATGTTAAGTAGGTGGGCAAAAATGATGAAAAGGGTTGATTTGTTCTAAGAAGAGGCCAGACAAAGCTTGCTCATCTTTCAGTTGAGATGACAAGGGCAAAAGGAATTTATAAATGGTGCTATGAGCTTCAATGACTGTTTCTGATGAGGATTCCATCGGACCCATGACTTCTTATCCTATATTATTCTTTTTTGTCTTTCCATAAATTCTTCATAAGGCATCCACTCAATATGCTAGTCATACTGTAGAGGCTAAAACAATCCTCTCAGTCCTTCAAGCTCACAACCTAGGTGTTAACATCAACTCATTATCCTTCACCTCCTCATATCTAATCTATTGCAAAGACCTATTGATTTCACCTCTGCAACACCTCTCAAACATGCCCCCTTCTTTCCTTTCACATTTCCACCATTCTAGTGCAGGCCCTCTTGTCATTGCTGGATTTTTACGATAGCCTGCTTGTGAGTCTACCTGCCTTAGCTGTCTCATCAATTCAATCTATCCTCCGTTCTGTCACTAAAATTATTTTTCTAAAGCACAGGTCCCAATATATAACTTCCTTTTCCCATTCAATAAACTCCAGTGATTCTTAGTGACCTCTCTAGAGTCAAATGCAAATGATCCTTTTGGTATTCAAAGACTTTCATAGAACCTATCCCTTTAGTACTTTTCAAGTCTTCCTATACCTTTTGGCCTGCCATTTACTTTTTAATCAAGTGAAATTGTCTACTTGCATTACACAGATAAAACAATTCATCTTTCAATTCTGGGAATTTTCTCTGACTGTTTCCCATTCTGTAATGCTCTCCTTCTTTATTTCTACTGAATGCCCTCCCCGGCTTCTTTTGAATCCCAACTAAAATTGTATTTTCTATAGGGAGATTTTTTCAACCTTTCTGATGCCTTCTCCCTGTTAATTATTTTTTATTTACCATATATATATATATATATATATAGTGTACATGTTTGTTGTTTCCCCCTCCATTACTTTGCCACTTCTTTGAGGGCAGGGACTGTCTTTTTTGCCTCTTTTTATTCCCGGTATTTAGAACTGTGTCTGGCACATACTAGGCACTTAATTAATATTTGTTGACTGACTATAAGTCTTCTTCCTGCTCTTTTAATATTCTCTGGGTACTAGAGCAGTGTGTTACATTTTGTTCTATTTGTTATTCCTCACTCTTCTTGACCAGCCAATTCACTGCCTTATCTTTTAAAATGTGTCTGTGATTGTGTCTATTACAACACATATAGTACCTACTTAGACCAAACCTCATGTGTGTTTTTATTTTCAATATTAATAATATTAACCATGATTCAGATAAAATGCTAGAAATCACCACAATAATGGTGATTGAAATTTTGAGGTCTTTAATGATGGTGATGTCAGTGAGAACATAAAGGAGGAGAAAGATATAAGACATATGATAGAAGTAAAATTTCCTAGACTTAGCTGGTAATTGGATGTGGCCTGAAATTCTGTTGAAAAAAGTGGATTGATAAGGATGACATCCTCTCAAGAATGAAGTTCATGAGTTGTGACCAGAAATAATTTTGAAGAGAAAGAACCAGGAGACCTGTCTAAAAAAACCAATGAAGAAACACTGTGAAATATTTAGCAGAGATTTTTTTAAAGATATGGATTGAATATAGAAACAAGGGAAGGTAATCAAAGATGGTTTAAAAAAGTGTGGCACATTACAATAGGCAATGTCTGCCATAAAAGGTAAATCAAAGAATGTTAGGGTTGTTGCTTGAGGTAGAATGACAATGATAATAGGTGACAAGGAGAAATCAAAACCATTCAAATGTTACTTTACTTTTCTATTCCTTGACAAAGAGAGCAATATTTGGACCAAGAAATGCAGGATAAATAAATAAGAAGTTTGTAAGAAAGCATTTAGTTACCTTCAGTGACTTTGCCTCTCAACAAAAATAGATGACCTACTCTTGGGAATTTCTCATCCTGAGTTTATAGAAGACATAGGTGTAATCTTTCCTATCAGCCCAACCAAAGACTGTAAGTCCTATAAGGGTAGAAACCAAACTGAAAAGAAAAGAGAAGCATTATCATTATTATAATGCTAAGAAAGATTTCTTGCTGGTAAGAGCTTTGTTCTCCTCACGAAGTCATACCTGCTTATTTAGTTATATAGCACTTCTGAGTTTTGACTACACATCCCATCAGCAGCATTCTGCAGTATTTAATTCAATCAGTGGGGCATTACTATGCCATAAATGGAAAGTTGATCACTAGTCTTGACATAGGTTCCCAAAATGCAAGGTGTCAGAATAGTCAGAGGAAAAATATTACCTGTAATTACTAAAAAATGGAATAATCAAAAAAAAGCCTGAAAGTCCAAAAATCTTAGACTGGTAGATTCATTTTAATTAGTGAGGAAGCTCCAATTATTAATAATCATTAAGACTTCAACCAGAATAATTGATAGAATGAAGTCATTTTCTTTTTCACAAATAACTAGAATAGCAGTGAAGATTAAGATAATTCAGGAACCTGGCCTCAGACACTTCCTAGCTGTGTGACCCTGGGCAAGTCACTTAGCTCCCATTGCCTCACCCTTACTGCTTTTACTGCCTTGAAACAAATACATAGTATTGATTCTAAGGTTCAGAAAAGTTCTTAGGCAGCACTAGACTTGAGCCTTGAAAAAAATCTCTAGAAATTATTAGAGGTAAATGTGAGGAAGGAAAGTTAAGTTTGGGGAAAAGAGTTGCAGCTTTTGTAAAAGTCCTATAGATGGAATTTACATTACAGCTAAAATTTTTAGACACCAACAAGGAACATTTGCACTGTAGTCTAGAAGTAATAAGTGGCCACCACAGGTTTTTCAGCAGGTCATATTTGTATTTTAGAATGATTATATTGACAGATCGTGGAGGAGATTAAAATGGAGGAATGTATTCTGTTTAAGGAAGCAGGGAAGCAACAATTTTATGTGAGCAGAAAAAATAATTTATGTGAATGATGTAGAGGCAGAAATCAACAGAATCTGGCAAATTATTGAATATGTACATTTAGGAAGAGTATATAGTTCTTTTCATGATGATGAAATTATAAAACTAGGTGAATGGAAAAATGATGGTGCCATAATAATCAGATTAGTAAAAGGCACAGTTTTAAAGAAAAAAAGTGAGTTCCATTTGTGATGACTGTAAGGGGTAAATTTGGGGTTATTGACTGAATATATTATACTAGTGGTCGCCAGGGATTAATTCAAATACCATTAAAAATGCTCAAGTCAGTTTGGGAACTTTATGGTGGTTTAATTAATATAGAGGGAAGGAATTAAGAAGAAGAAGAGAGAGAAAGGGGTATAAGATTTTTCCGGCCTAGCCTAAACCAAGGGAAGTTCAGAGAACTCAGGCACAAGGCCTCCTCAGAAGGTAAAAAATTAGCCTAGCTTCCTAAGAGGATAGTGTTTGGAAAGGTAAAGGAAAAAATAAGAATCCGTCTAAACTTACTCACCTAGCATGCTCACACCAAACTGCCAAGATACCAAGATGCCAGTGCCACCCAGCACAAGGAGCCAGAGCCACATCTCCATATAAAACCCAGAGCCACATCTCTGCCCCAAAAGAGCCAGAGAGAGACCCAGAGCTCAACGCCTCCACAGCCAAAAAGAGCAGAGAGAGCAAGAGTCACAAAAAAAAATATATATATACTCTTTTTTTTACATCACTTCCTGCCTCTCATATGTACCAATGCACCAGTGGTAGCTTAAGCTTGACTTAGGACAGCCCAGGGGGTCTGTCAGTTGTTTCTTATTTGTCACTTGCTGGCACATGTCTGTCATAGGCCATACCTCCTCAACATTTAATCCTTAAGTAGGGGTGTTTACATTTCTGTTTATTAGGATTTTTTAAACTAATCAGGGCATAGAAAATCTAAAATTCACACAAGTTGAGATTATGATGCTTATTAATCATCCAGGTGGAATGAATAAATAGGTAGATCATGATTTGTGAGTAGAATTGAGAACTTCCAGAAAAGAACTATTGGAATAGGAATGCAATTGAAAGCATATGATTTTTTACTTGTTTATTTGGGTATATGTTTTGAGATTTTGGTTTTGTTAGATTATTTCCTTATAAAATGAATAATATGGAAATGTTTTACATGATAATACATATAACCCAGATTAAATTACTTGCCAGCTTTGGGAGGGGAAAGGGAAGAATGGAGGGAGTCAATTTAGATCAGAGAACTTTGGAAAATATTGAAATTTGTTATTACATGTAATTGGCAAAAAATAAATAAATAAATAAATAAATAAATAATAGAGTTCAGGTTAAGTATAAAGATTTAGGAGTTACCTCCAAATAGGTTACAAATGAGCCAATGTCTGGAGGACATATGCCTAGAAGAATAGTGGTATTTTTTAGGAAAAAAAGAAATCCGGAGAAGGAGAGATTTGGGTGGTGAAGATAATGAGTATAATCTTAAGAAAACATGCTTAAGTCTTCAAAAACAAACATAAAACCATGAATTTAAAGCTGGAAAGAATATTAGAGGATGTCTAATCCAGCTCCTTCATTTTATAGAAGAGGAAACTGAATCCAGGAATGTTAAATGATTTGACTAAGTTCACATGGGTAATAAGTAGTGGCACAAGGATTGGAACTCTCCTGGAACTGCAAAATCTAGTACCTTTGCTATTGTATTACATAATTATGATAAATTAATTTTAATCCAGGAAGTGGAAACTAATAAGTAGTTCTAAAAAGGAAAAGGAGAGTGGAAAGAGTAGGCCAAGGGTTGTTTAAATCAAATTTTTGAGGTATTTTGTAACTATCCAATAGTAGTATAGACAGTCCACAACAGATAACCTCTGGAAAATGTCTTCTTTTATCTTTTCCTTCATGGAAAATATTGCAAGATAAGCTACCAGTTCTAAATCATGAAAAGAGCCTACTTTTGTTTATAGACTGAAAAGTCATTTATTAGAAAGTTATTATACTCTCCAAAGCATTTCTTAAAATGATATACATACCTAATACATCTTATAATATTGATCATGAGTTAATACAAATCACCAAAATCATTAGCATGCATTAAATTAATTAAATTCTACATTTAAGTATATGTTGTAAGTAGAGTTTAAATAATTCTCCATGCAGACAGAAACTAAATAATATAAGTAGAAATTGGATTTATATGTGTCTACATTGTTCTGATCAAACATTCTCCTGCAGTTGATTATTGGATGAAAGAATGTATACTACTTAAAATCAGGAGTGGGAATGCCTACTTATATCTTCCTTATTTAATACATTTTATGAATATCAATTGTAGATGGAAAAGAAAAATTTCTTGGATTGAAAGTCACTTGGATTTTTTCTTTTTTATTTATGTACTGGTGGGAATGGTAAATAAACTAGCATATAAAACTTGGAGATACTTCAGTTCATGTATGCCTTCTGTTACTCTACTGTTTAAGTTTACAGTGCGGGAGTATGTTTTTATCCTACAACTATATGAAAAGGAATTATCTATAGTTTAAAAAAAAAACAAGTTTCTCTCGATTGTGGCATTTATCTTCTGTCCGAATCAAGTATAATTGCCAGAAACAGTAGCAAATTATTTCTGTATTTAAACCATATGATTACTTTTTCCAGTGTTAGGTAGATCATTTTTGAAGGATATGTAGACATACAATTTAGTCACTATGAGAAGTGGTGAAGAAAGTTATTTTAATCAAACTGCTTTACTGAAGTGTTTTTCTCTTCCTCCTCATGATCACCAATCTTATCTTCATTTTTTCAATGAGGTTAGAATAGAAGTGGTCCATTGAAAAGTCATTTTTTCATTATTATTTAGTTATTATGATCATGTAAGCTGGGTAGACTTAGTCTTGAATATTCTCATGTAAAATGAAACTGCTTGACTCTGAGTTTCCTTAAAACTGGAAATACAGGGTCAACATTTGAATCTCAATCCTCCCAGCCCTATATCTAATCTTTCCCCTCTATACTATACTTCTTAGCCAAGGGAGAGAATAGTACACACAATCAAAGAAACTAACACCTGAAAGCATCTCTCAGAAGGACATCAATACCTAATTTATCCTATAGCATTCCATCAAGAATTCATACTAATCACCAAAATAATTTATGTGCACTATAATGCTTAACATACTCTTAAAAAAACTGCAGGATTAAGCTAATAAACAAGACTAGAAGCTGGTACTTTGAAAAAAAGACAAAATAGAAAAAGTACTGGTTAATCTAATTAAAAAAAGGAAAGAAGAAAGGCATATTTACAGCATCAAGGATGAAAAGGGGATCTCACCTCCAATGAAGAGGAAATTAAGGCAATCATTAAAAACTACTTTGCCCAACTATATGGCAATAAATACACCAACCTAGGTGATATGGATGAATATTTACAAAAATATAAATTGCCTAGACTAACAGAAGAAGAAATAGTTTTCTTAAATAATCCCATATCAGAAAAAGAAATCCAAAAGGCCATCAAAGAACTTCCTAAGAAAAAATCCCCAGGGCCTGATGGATTCACCAGTGAATTCTATCAAACATTCAGAGAACAGTTAATCCCAATACTATACAAACTATTTGACATAATAAGCAAAGAGGGAGTTCTATCAAACTCCTTTTATGACACAAGCATGGTACTGATTCCAAAACCAGGCAGGCCAAAAACAGAGAAAGAAAATTATAGACCAATCTCCCTAATGAATATAGATGCAAAAATCTTAAATAGGATACTAGCAAAAAGACTCCAGCAAGTTATTAGAAGGGTCATCCATCATGATCAAGTAGGATTTATACCAGGGATGCAGGGCTGGTTCAACATTAGGAAAACTATCCACATAATTGACCACATCAACAAGCAAACCAACAAGAACCACATGATTATCTCAATAGATGCAGAAAAAGCCTCTGATAAAATACAACACCCATTCCTACTAAAAACACTAGAAAGCATAGGAATAGAAGGGTCATTCCTAAAAATAATAAACAGTATATATCTAAAACCATCAGCTAATATAATCTGCAATGGGGATAAACTAAATCCATTCCCATTAAGATCAGGAGTGAAACAAGGATGCCCATTATCACCTCTATTATTTGACATTGTATTAGAAACACTAGCAGTAGCAATTAGAGAAGAAAAAGAAATTGAAGGCATTAAAATAGGCAAGGAGGAGACCAAATTATCACTCTTTGCAGATGACATGATGGTCTACTTCAAGAATCCTAGAGATTCAAACAAAAAGCTAATCGAAATAATCAACAACTTTAGCAAAGTTGTAGGATACAAAATAAACCCACATAAGTCATCAGCATTTCTATATAATTCCAACACAGCTCAGCAGCAAGAACTAGAAAGAGAAATCCCATTCAAAATTACCCTAGACAAAATAAAATACATAGGAATCTATCTCCCGAGACAAACACAGGATTTATATGAACACAACTACAAAACACTTTCCACACAACTAAAACTAGACTTGAACAATTGGAAGAACATTAACTGCTCATGGGTAGGATGAGCCAATATAATAAAAATGAACATCCTACCCAAACTCATCTATCTATTTAGTGCCATACCCATGGAACTTCCAAAAATGTTTTTTACTGATTTAGAAAAAAACATAACAAAGTTCATTTGGAAGAACAAAAGATCAAGGATATCCAGGGAAATAATGAAAAAAAATACAAAGGAAGGGGGTCTTGCAGTCCCAGATCTCAGACTATATTACAAAGCAGCGGTCATCAAAACAATTTGGTACTGGCTAAGAGACAGAAGGAATAGACTGGGGGCAAACAACCTCAGCAAGACAGTATATGACAAACCCAAAGATCCCAGCTTTTGGGACAAAAATCCACTATTTCATAAAAACTGCTGGGAAAATTGGAGGACAGTGTGAGAAAGATTAGGCTTAGATCAACACCTCACACCCTACACCAAGATAAATTCAAAATGGGTGAATGACTTGAACATAAAGAAGGAAACTATAAGAAAATTAGGTGAACACAGAATAGTATACATGTCAGACCTTTGGGAAGGGAAATACTTAAAAGCCAAACAAGAATTAGAAAGAGTTACAAAATGCAAAATAAATAATCTGGATTACATCAAATTAAAAATTTTTGTACAAACAAAACCAATGTAACCAAAATCAGAAGGGTAGCAACAAATTGGGAAACAATCTTCATAAAAACCTCTGACAAAGGTTTAATTACTCAAATTAATAAAGAACTAAATCAATTGTACAAAAAATCAAGCCATTCTCCAATTGACAAATGGGCAAGGGACATGAACAGGCAGTTAGTTCTCAGCCAAAGAAATCAAAACTATTAATAAGCACATGAAAAAGTGCTCTACATCTCTTATAATCAGAGAGATGCAAATCAAAACAATTCTGAGGTATCACCTCACAACTAGCAGATTGGCTAACATGACAACTATGGAAAGTAATGAATGCTGGAGGGGATGTGGCAAAGTGTGGACATTAATTCATTGCTGGTGGAGCTGTGAATTGATCCAACCATTCTGGAGGGCAATTTGGAACTATGCCCAAAGGGCGATAAAAGAATGTCTCTTTGATCCAGCTATAGCACTACTGGGCTTGTACCCCAAAGAGATAATGGACAAAAAGACTTGTACAAAAATATTCATAGCTGTGCTCTTTGTGGTGGCCAAAAATTGGAAAATGAGAGGATGCCCTTCAAGTGGGGAATGGCTGAATAAATTGTGGTATATGTTGGTGATGGAATACTATTGTGCTAAAAGGAATAATAAAGTGGAGGAATTCCATGGAGACTGGAACAACCTCCAGGAAGTGATGCAGAGCGAAAGGAGCAGAACCAGGAAAACATTATACACAGAGACATTGTGGTACAATCGAAGGTGATGGACTTCTCCATTAGTATCAATGCAATTTCCCTTAACAATCTGCAGGGATCTAAAAAAAAATACTACCCACAAGCAGAGGATAAACTGTGGGAGTAAAAACACTGATGAAAAGCAACTGCTTGACTACAGGGTTGGAGGGGATAAGACTGAGGAGAGACTCTAAATGAACATTCTAATGCAAATTCCAACACCAGGGAAATGGGTTCGAGTCAAGAACACATGTGATAACCAGTGGAATCATGCGTCGGCTATGGGAGAGGGAAAGGCGGGGGGGGGGTAGGGGGGGAAGGGGAGGAAAAGAAAATGATCTTTGTTTCCAGTGAATAATGTATGAAAACGACCAAATAAAATAATGTTTAAAAAAAAAACTGCAGGTCTGGGGGCAACTGGGTGGCTTAGTGGATTGAGAGTCAGCCCTAGAGATGGGCAGTCCTAGCTTCAAATCTGGTCTCAGACACTTCCCAGCTGTGTGACCCTGGGTAAGTCACTTAACCCCCATTGCCTAGCCCTTACCACTCTTCTGCCTTGGAGCCAATACACAGAAGGTAAGGGTTTAAAAAAACTGCAGGTTTTTTCTAGTACCTGAGTGATTGTTGCTGATTCCCAGGACATTTACAAAATAGGGACAACGTGATCTTCAAATCATCATGGCATTTCCTGAACAGATAATTGTATCAATTGATTTACTCATCGCAGATCCCACTTTGGATGTTTATAAAATGTCCATTTTATGAACCTCCAAGATATGATAACAACTTCTCGATGCCAAACTCTATCCCACATCATTTACAATAATCAATTATTGAACATCAATCAAGATGATATCAGAAAATAAGAAGAGGAGATGTGGGTGATATACATTCCACTATTATGGATACTTGTTTTATGACAATTTTTGGCATAAGGGAATTTCTCTTGGGAGGATGTAGGGTTTTTCTATTGGTTCTTGCTTTCTACATGTGAGCTCAAAGAATCTTTACTCCCCAAATATACTTGTGGTGGTTATATAGTGTGGTAGGTTAAGTCCTTATCCAGATATCCAGTTTATGTCTAGGAGAATAACCTCTTAATGAGTTCAAGTCCTGAGAATAAGATTAAAAATGAGATTTGGTTTAGAGCAAAATTTTATTACAAACAATGGGGAAGAGGGTGAAAGGAATAGAAGAAAAAGAAAGATACAATGTACAACTCAGGCATACACACTAACATAAAGTATTGCTTATATAAGGAAAACTCTGCACTGGAAAACACAGAGACACAAGTCCACTCAGTAAGAAGGATGTTTTTAAGCAGGAAGGTGTGTTCAAAATACCCTTCTGATAATGGAATTTCTATACTATGATGTTGGATGTTCTCCCTGGAGCTGAAGAAATTGCATATGAGGTAACAGGGCAAAGTATTATTTTGAGATTCATTATTGTGCAGAAAAAACAAGTTGGGGTAGATAAAAGATTATTTTGGGATATGCATAGCAGAGTGAAAAACAAGTTTGTGGTATTATTTGGGGAACTCAGCTTTACCTACCTTTGAAAAATATTGTCAGTTTTCCCTAAGGGGAGACCAACCTAGTAGTCTCAAGACCACTAAGCACAATATTATAACAGCAATGTATAAATTCCTAACTAAATCAGGGATAGAATCAACTACAAATGATAGATACTTTTGATCATATGAAACTGAAAGAATTTTGAATAAGAAAATTAACATATATAGAATAAGGTCAACTCAAATAGACTTTGTACCAAATATCTTTGACATGGGTTCTATATTCAAAATATATAGACAACTAACAAACATATGAGAATAAAAGCCATTCCTCAATAAAAAAGTGGTCAAAAGATACACGTTCTTCAAATAACTGGAAACTTAAAATTCATATGAAAGGAGACACAAATATACTAATAATAAGAGAAGTAGAAATGAAAACAACACAACTATCACTTTGCTCTCAACAAATTTGCAAAAGTAACAAAAAAAGAAATATTTAATGTTTAAGGTATTTTTGAGACTTAGGCACTTTAACAATGCATTATTGGAATAGAGTACTGATTCCAAGGTAGATCAAAAATAGTGAAAGAAGACTATAGACCAATCTCCTTAATGAACATATATAAAAAATCTTAAATAGAATACTAGCAAAAAGAATCCAGCAAGTTATCACAAGGGTCATTCATTATGATCAAATAGGATTTATAGCAGGAATGCAAGGATGGTTCTATATTAGGTAAACCAATCACATAATTGACCATATCAACAAGCAAACCAACAAAAATTACATGATTATCTCAATACATTCAGAAAAAGCCTTTGATAAAATATAACACCCATTTCTATTGAAAACACTAGAAAGTATAGGAATAGATGGCCTTTTCTAAAAATAATGAACAGTATATATATAAAACCATTAGCAAGCATCATCTGCAATGGGGATAAATTAGAAGCATTCCCAAATCAGGAGTGAAACTAGGATGTCCATTATCACCTCTATTACTTAACATTGTACAAGAAACACTAATTGTAGCAATTAGAGAAGAAAAAGAAATTGAAGGTATTCAAGTAGATAATGAGGAGAACAGACTGTTCTCTTTGAAGATGATATGATGGTCTACTTAAAGAATCCTAGAGAATCAACTAAAAAGCTAGTGGAAATCATCAACAACTTTAGCAAAGTTGTAGGATACAAAATAAACCCACATAAATCATCATCATTTCTATATACTTCAAAATCATCTGAGCAACAAGAGTTAAAAAAAAGAAATTCCCTTAAAAATCATCACAGACAGTATAAAATTGGAATCTATCTGCCAAGACAAATGCAGGAACTATATGAAAACAACTACAAACATCTCCACACAATTAAACTAGTTCTAAAAAATTGGAAAAACATTAATTGCTCATGGGCAGGATGAGCTAACATAATAAAAATGACAATCCTACTCAAACTAATTTACTTATTTGGAGTCATACCCATCAAACTACCAAAAAACTTTTTATAGAATTAGAAAAAACAATAACAAAGTTTATTTGGATGAACAAAAGATCAAGAATATCAAGAGAAACAATGAGAAAAAAAGCAAAGGAAGGTGGCCTAGCAGTACCAGATCTTCAACTGTACTATAAAGCAGTGATCATCAAAACAATATGGTACTGGCTAAGAGACAGAAGGGAGGATCAGTGGAATAGATTTAGGGTAAATGACCTCAGCAAGACAGTCTTTGATAAACCCAAACATCTCAGCTTTGGGACAAAAATCAAGAATTTGACAAAAACTGCTGGGAAAATTGGAAGTCAGTATAGGAGAGATTAGGGTTAGATCAACACCTCATACCCTAAACCAAGATAAACACAGAATGGGTGAATAACTTGAACATACAGAAGGAAATTATAAGTAAATGAGGTGAACACAGAATAGTATACTTGTCAGATCTTTGGGAAAGCAAGCAAGAGTTAGAAACAATTACAAAATGCAAAATAAATAATTTTGACTACATTAAATTAAAAAGGTTTTGTACAAACAAAACCACTGCAATCAAAATTAGAAGGGAAGCAACAAATTGGGAAACAATCTTTATAACAAAAACCTCTAATAAAGGTCTAATCACTCAAATTTATAAGGAGCTAAATCAATTGTAGAAAAAATCAAGCCATTCCCCAACTGATAAATGGACAAGGGGCATGAATCAGCAATTTTCAGATAAAGCAATCAAAACTATCAATAAGTACATGAAAAAGTGTTCTAAATCTCTTATAATCAGTGAAATGCAAATCAAAAAAAAAAAAAAACTCTTAGGTATCACCTCACACCTAGCAGATTGACTAACATGACAGGAAAGGAAAATAGTAAATATTCGAGGGAATGTGGCAAAATTAGGACATTAATGCATTGCTGGAGGCTTTGTGAATTGATCCAAACATTCTGGAAGGAAATTTGGAACTATGCCCAAAGGGCGATAAAAGACTGTCTGGCCTTTGATCCAGTCATAGCACTGCTGGGTTTGTACCCCAAAGATATAATAAGGAAAAACACTTGTACAAGAATATTCATAGCTGCACAGTTTGTGGTGGCAAACAATTGGAAAATGAGGGGATGCCCTTCAATTGGGGAATAGCTGAACAGATTGTGGTATATGCTGGTGATGTTTTGTTTCTCAAATCCCTTTGGTAGTCACTTGAAACCTAGAGTCCTTCTCAAAATAATGTTTTTAAATATATAAAATGTTAATGGATTACAGAAAAAAATTTATATTGAAATTCACTTATAAAAATGTTATTTTTATTTTAAAATTTTATTTAATTAGATGATTTAAAATAATTTTCTATGGTTATATTACTCATATTCCTTCCCTCCCTTACCGCCACTCACCTCCCATATATGATACACAATTCTGCTGGGTTTAACAGGTGCCATCGATCAAGACCAGTTTCCTTATTATATTTGCACTAGGGTGATATTTTAGAGTCTACTTTTCCAGTCACAGCCCCACTGATACATGTGATCAAGTGACTGTTTTTCTTCTGTATTTCTTTTCCCACAGTTCTTCCTCTGGATGTGTATAGCATTATTTCTCATATGCCCCCCCAAATAGTACTGGATCATTGCATTGCTACTAGTAGATTACATTTACATTTATTTTTTATTATTTCTTATATTATTTTCCATTTAATTATTATTATTATTTATTATATAATTATATTATTTATCATAAAATAATAAATGTATAGATTTATACATTTATTATTTTTATTATTATTTACATAGATTACATAAGTTCATTACATTTGAATTTACCACAGGGCATCAGTCTCTGTGTACAATGTTCTTCTGGTTCTACTCCTTTCACTCTGCATCAATTCCTGGAGGTCATTCCAGTTCCCATGGAATTCCTCCAGTTTATTATTACTTAGCACACAATAGTATTCTATCACCAACAGATGCCACAATTTGTTCAGCCATTTCCCAATTGGAGGGCATCCCCTCATTTTCCAATTTTTTGCTACCACAAACTGCACAGCTATGAATATTCTTGTACAAGTCTTTTTCCTTATTATCTCTATGGGATACAAGCATAGCAGTGCTTTGGCTGGCTCAAAGGGCTCTCAGACTTTTAATGCTCTTTGGGCATAGTTCCAAATTGCCTTCCACAATGGTTGGATCAGTTCACAACTCCACCAGCAATGCATTAATGCCCCAATTTTGCCAGAACCCTTCCAACATTTATTACTTTCCTTTGTTGTCATGTTGGCCAATCTGCTAGGTGTGAGGTGATACCTCAGTTTTTTTTTATTTGCATTTCTCTGATTATAAGGGATTTAGAACACTTTTTCATGAGCTTATTAATAATTTTGATTTCTTTATCTGAAAACTGCCTATCCATGTCCCTTGCCCATTTATCAACTGGGGAATGGCTTGATTTTTTGTACAATTGATTTAGTTCCTTATAAATTTGAGTGATCAGACCTTTGTCAAAGGTTTTTGTTATAAAGATTATTTCCCAATCTCTTGCTTCCCTTCTAATTTTGACTGCATTGGTTTTGTTTGTTCAAAACATTTTTAATTTAATGTAATCAAAATTATCTATTTTGCATTTTGTAATTTTTTTAACTTTTGCTTTGTCTTAAAATCTTTCCTATCCCAAAGATCTGACAAGTATACTATTCTGTGTTCACCTCATTTACTTATTGTTTCCTTTTGTATGTTCAAGTCATCTACCCATTCTGATTTTATCTTGGTATAGGGTGAGATGTTGATCTAAACTTAATCTCTCCCATGCTGTTTTCCAATTTTCCCAGAAGTTTTTGTCAAAAAGTGTATTTTTTTCCAAAAGCTGGGATCTTTGGATTTATTATAGACTATCTTACTGAGGTCACTTACTCTAAGTCTATTCCATTGATTCTCCCTTCTGTCTCTTAGCCAGTACCATATGGTTTTGATGATCACTGCTTTATAGTACAGTTTAAGATCTGGTACTGCTAGGCCACCTTCCTTTGCTTTTTTCACATTGTTTCCCTTGATATTCTTGATCTTTTGTTCATCCAAATAAACTTTGTTATTGTTTTTTCTAATTCTATAAAAAGTTTTTTGGTAGTTTGATGGGTATGACTCCAAATAAGTAAATTAGTTTGAGTAGGATTGTCATTTTTATTATGTTAGCTCATCCTGCCCATGAGCAATTAATGTTTTTCCAATTTTTTAGAACTAGTTTAATTGTGTGGAGATGTTTGTAGTTGTTTTCATATAGTTCCTGCATTTGTCTTGGCAAATAGATTCCAATTTTATACTGTCTGTGATGATTTTTAAGGGAATTTCTTTTTTTAACTCTTGTTGCTCAGATGATTTTGAAGTATATAGAAATGATAATGATTTATATTGGTTTATTTTGTATCCTACAACTTTGCTAAAGTTGTTGATGATTTCCACTAGCTTTTTAGTTGATTCTCTAGGATTCCTTAAGTAGACCATCATATTGTCTGCAAAGAGTGATAGCTTGGTCTCCTCATTGCCTCCTTTAATACCGTCAATATCTTTTTCTTCTCCAGCTCTTACTGCTAGTGTTTCTAATACAGTGTTAAATAATAAAGGTGATAATGGGCATCCTTGTTACACTCCTAATACAATTGGGAATACTTCTAATTTTTCCCCATTGCAGATGATGCTTGATGATGGTTTTAAATATATAGTTTATTATTTTTAGAAAAGGCCCATCTTTTCCTATGTTTTATAGTGTTTTTCAATAGGAATGAGTGTTGTATTTTGTCAAAGGCTTTTTCTGCATGTATTGAGATAATGAAGTGATTTTTGTTGGTTTGTTGGTTTGCTTGTTGCTATGGTCAATTATGTGAATGGTTTTCCTAATATTGAACTATTCTTGCATTCCTGGTATAAATTCTTCCTGATTATAATGAATAACCTTCATAATATCTTGCTAGTCTTTTGGCTAGTATTCTATTTAAGATTTTTTCCATCTATGTTCATTAAGGATATTGGTCTATAGTTTTCTTTCTCTGTTTTTGATCTGCCTGGCTATGGAATCAGTACCATATTTGTGTAATAAAATTAATTTGGTAGAATTCCTTCTTTGCTTATTATGTCAAATAGTTTGTATAATATTGGGATTAGTTGTCACTTTAATGTTTGATTCACTTGTGAATCCATCAGGCCCTGGGAGTTCTTTTTTTTCTTTCTTTCTTTTTTCTTAGGCAGTTCTTTGATGGCTTGTTCAATTTCTTTTTCTGATATGGGATTAAGTGTTATATTTCTTTTTCTGCTAATCCAGACAATTTATATTTTTGTAAATATTCATCCATATCACTTAGATTGCAATATTTATTGTCATATAATTGGGCAAAACAGTTTTTAATGAGTGCATTAATTTCCTCTTCATTTGAGGTGAGGTCTTCTTTTTCATCTTGGATACAGTCAATTTGGTTTTCTTTTTTCCTTTTTTTATTAAACTGACCAGTACTTTGTCTATTTTATTTCTTTTTTCAAAGTGCCTGCTTCTAGTCTTGTTTATTAATTCTTTAGCTCTTTTACTTTGAATTTTATTAATTTCTCCTTTAATTTTTAGGATCTCTAATTCAGTTTTCATCTGGGGATTTTTAATTTGTTCACTTTCTAATTTTTTAACTTACAAGCCCAATTCATTTACCTCTGTCCTCTCTAATTTATTAATATATGAACTCAAGGATATAAATTTCCTCCTAAGTATTGCTTTAGCTTCATCCTATAGATTTTGAAAGGATGTCTCTTCCTTGTCATTTCCTTCAATGAAATTATTTATTGTTTCTATGATTTGTTCTTTAACTAACTGGTTTTGGAGAATCATTATTAAATTTCCAATTAATTTTTTATTTGCCTCTCCATATTCCCTTACTAATTATTATTTTTATTTCATTGTGGTCTGAAAAGTTTGTATTTATTATTTCTGCTCTCTTGCACTTGTTTGCAATGTTTTTATGCCCTAGTACATAGTCAGTCTTTGTGAATGTTTCATGTGCTGATGAAAAGAAGGTGAATTTCTTTTTGTCCCTATTTATTTTTGTCCACATATCTACTAACTCTAATTTTTCTAAGATTTCATTTACTTCTCTTACCTCTTTCTTATTTAATTTTTGGTTTGATTTATGTAGTTCAGATAGAGGAAGTTTCAGGACATCCATTAGTATAGTTTTTCTAGTTTTTTCATCCTTGAGCTCCACTAGTTTCTCCTTTAGAAATTTGGATGCTATGCCATTTGGTGCATGCATGTTGAGTACTGATATTTCCTCATTGTCTATACTGCCTTTTATCAGGATGTAATTACCTTCCCTATCTCTTTTAATTAGATCTAGTTTTACTTTGGCTTTGTCAGATATCATGATTGTGCCTCCTGCCTTCTTTTTATTAATTGATACCCAATAGATTTGACTTCATCCTCTTACTTTTACCCTATGCCTGTCTACCTTCCTCATGTGTGTTCCTTATAGACAACATGTGGTAGGGTTTTGGTTTCTGAGCCACTCTGCTAATTGTTTCCACTTTTTTTTTAATTTCATAATATTTTATTTGATCATTTCCAAGCATTATTCATTAAAGACAAAGATCATTTTCTTTTCTTCCCCCCCACCCCCCATAGCCAACATGTGATTCAACTGGGCATCACATGTCTTCTTGATTTGAACCCATTGCCATGTTAATATTTGCATTAGAGTGTTTGTTTAGAGTCTCTTCTCTGTCATGTCTCCTCAACTGCTATAGTCAGGCAGTTGCTTTTCCTCAGTGTTTCTATTCCCACAGTTTGTCCTCTGCTTATGAATAGTGTTTTTTCTCCTAGATCCCTGCAGAATGTTCAGGGACATTACACCGCCACTAATGAAGAAGTCCATTACGTTCGATTATACCACAGTGTATTAGTCTCTGTGTACAATGTTCTCCTGGTTCTGCTCCTCTCGCTCTGCATCACTTCCTGGAGGTCGTTCCAGTCTCCATGGAATTCCTCCACTTTATTATTCCTTTTTGCACAATAATATTCCATCACCAACATATACCACAATTTGTTCAGCCATTCCCCAATTGATGGGCATTCCCTCGTTTTCCAATTTTTGGTCCCCACAAAGAGCACAGCTATGAATATTCTTGTACAAGTCTTTTTCTCCATTACCTCTTTGGGGTACAGACCCAGGAGTGCTATAGCTGGATCAAAGGGCAGACAGTTTTTTATCACTCTTTGGGCATAGTTCCAAATTGCCCTCCAGAATGGTTGGATCAGTTCACAACTCCACCAGCAATGAATTAATGTCCCTACTTTGCCACATCCCCTCTAGCATTCATTACTTTCCCTTGCTGCCATGTAAGCCAATCTGCTAGATGTGAGGTGATAACTCAGAGTTGTTTTGATTTGCATCTCTCTGACTATAAGAGATTTAGAACACTTCTTCATGTGCTTATTAATAATTTTGATTTCTTTATCTGAAAACTGCCTATCCATGTCCCTTGCCCATTTATCAATTGGAGAATGGCTTGGTTTTTTTGTACAATTGATTTAGCTCTTTATAAATTTGAGTAATTAAACCTTTGTCAGAGGTTTCTATGAAGATTGTTCCCAATTTGTTGTTTCCCTTCTGATTTTAGTTACATTAGTCTTGTTTGTACAAAATCTTTTTAATTTGATGTAGTCAAAATTATTCATTTTACATTTTGTGATTCTTTCTATGTCTTGCTTGGTTTTAAAGTCTTTCCCCTCCCAAAGGTCTGACATGTATGCTATTCTGTGTTTACCCAATTTACTTATGGTTTCCTTCTTTATGTTTAAGTCATTCACCCATTTTGAATTTATCTTGGTGTAGGGTGTGAGGTGTTGATCAATTCCTAATCTCTCCCACACTCTCTTCCAATTTTCCCAGCAGTTTTTATCGAATAGTGAATTTATTTGCTTCCACTTTACACATGAGTTTATTCCATTCACATTTAAAGTTATGATTACTACCTGTGTATTTCCCAACATTTTCATTTTCTCTCCTTGTCCTGCTCTTTCCTCTTTCATTATTTCCTTCTACACCAGTATTCTGTTTTTTTAATCAGTCCCCCTTATCTCCACCCTTATTTTACTTTCCTTTCTCCCCGCCCCCTCCCTTCTTATTCCTCTCTTAATTTTCTTTTGGGGTCTTTTTGAGCTACCCCACACACTTTTTCCCCTTGAATTACTTCCCTCCCCACCCTCCCTTTCTGCCCCCTCCCTTTTTATTCACCTTTTGTTTTTAAAAGTCTATTAAATTCTCTTCCCCCTATTTCCCTCACCCCTTTTTTAACTCCCCTTCCCACTTCCTCCTCTTAGTTTTCCCCTCTCAGCTTCCCTATAGGGTAAGATAGAGTTTAATACCCCAGTGTATCTAGATGCTTCTCTCCTCTCAGAATTGATTCCACTGAGAATAAGGTTTGAGTATTACCTTTCAGCACTCTCTTCTTCTCCTTATTATAGTTTTATTCTTTCCCTCCATCTCCTATGTGCCTCTTTGTATAATATAGGTTATCCTAATTTTCTTATTCCTTCAAGTTTCTCTTGATGCCAACCCCCCCCTTTCTTTCTTCTTCTTTTTTATATATGATTTTAAACCTCTTAGTTCCCCAATCTCTACCTATGGATAATTGTTCTAACTACCATAATAGTAAATACATTTTTGACAGTTAGAAATAACATTTTCCCATATACGAATATGAATTATTTCCTTTATTTGAGGCCCTTAGAGAACAACAAAAAAAAATAAGACCTTTCTCTTTCTTATTTACCTTTTCATGTTTCTCTTGGTTTTTTTATTTTGATGTAAAATTTTCTGTTTAGTTCTGGTCTTTTCTTTACAATACACTTCCAACAATACAATACAATACAATACACTTCCAACAATAGTTGGAAGTGTTCTATTTTGTTGAATGCCCATATTTTCCCATGAAAGTATATAGTCAATTTTGATGGGTAGGTGATCCTTGGTTTTAGACCCAATTCTTTTGCCTTTCTGAATATCGTATTCCAAACCTTACGGTCTTTTAATGTGGAGGCTGCCAGATCCTGTGTAATCCTGATTGGTGCCCCTTGATATCTGAACTGTTTCTTTCTGTCTTCTTGTAATATTTTCTCCTTAGATTGGAAGTTCTTGAATTTAGCAATTATATTCCTGGGTGTTTTTCATTTCATTTGATTTCTCGGCTTCAATTTCCAAGTGGAATATCCTGTTTTTTAAACTGTTATTTTCTTTTTGGATTATTTCCCACTTTTCTTGCCACATTTATTCCATTTTTCTGACAATCTCAGATGTAAAGTCTTCAAGAACTTGTGACCAACTTCCATTTTCCCCCGAAGGTTTGAGTGTGTTTAATATTTGGTCATCTTCTGCTGTGTTTTCTTTAGTTTGGGTTTTTTTCTGTATAAAAATTATCAAGGGTAAACATTTTCTTTTTCTGTTTGTTTGTTTGTATTTTTGGTATTTGTGGATTTTAGTTCTTGGGAGTTAGTGGCCATTGCCTTGTTCCTTCCTGGTCAGATGTCTAAGTGAGGAATGTGGGTGATCTTTGTATTGGGCTCTGGAGAGGTTTTTGTACTGAGGATATTTTTCCCAGTCCTCAGCAGTGATCAGCTGCTCTTAGTGGCAGGTACAGCCCCAAAGAACTTAAAGATTGCCTTGCAGAGGTCTGGGTGTGAAGTGTAGGCAAGTCTCTGTATTGAGCATTGGAGAGGTTTTTGTCCAGAGGCTATTTTTTCTGTCTCTGTGTCGGTTTGCTTTGAGCCTCCCCTCTCTGCCCAAACTCCACAACCCCCATCTCCACATTTCTTCCACCTCCGGGGGGCCCTAGTCTTTCTGTTCTTATGGGCAATTATGGCCCCTGAGAACTTTGAGGTTGCCTGGAAGAGGTCTGGGTGAAGAGTGTAGGGAGTTCTCTGTATTGAGTACTGGAAAAGTTTTAGCCTGAGGGCTTTTTACGGTTGCTGTGGTGTTTTTGCTGTGATCTGCCCCCTCTCCCCAAGCTCTGCAACCCCCTCTCCAAGTTCCCTCAACCTCCCAGTGTTCTGAGTCTTTACTCTTAGAGGTAAGTCTGTGTTGAACTCAGCCAGCCTCCCTCCTAGATTTAAAAGTTTGTCCCATGCTTTTTCAGACTCTGGAAAGGTAGGTAAAATGGGGGAGGGGTGGTGAACTTGTTCCTTGGTGAACAGTCCTTCCTTGTCCTCAAGTTTACAAGGTATATGGAGCTGAGGATTGGAAATATATTGTGTACAGATAAGTATATTATCAAGTAGAGTATGACAAAAAGTAAAAGAGAGATTCATATATAGTGTTCTATGAAAACTTTAAGAAAAGATAATTACAGGAGAATATTGAAGTTCAAGGAAGGATTCAAGGAGGTGGAGACAACCAAGTTGATGCTTGAAGAAAGAGAAGGATTCAGAAGAACAGGAATAAGAAGGGAGTTCTTTTGTAAGAATAATGAATGATAAATCAGCAAGTATTATTTGTAATGAAGATAAGCTAGAAGCCTTCCTAATAAGATTAGGAGTGAAACAATCATGCCCATTATATCCCATGGAATTTAACATATTATAAATGCTAGAAATAACAATAAAAGAAGAAAAAGAAATGTAAGGAATAAAAATGGGAAGTGAGGTAATAAAAGCCACCTCTGCAGATCACATGATCATATATATATATGGAAAATCCTGGAGATTTTTCTAAAAAGTTAGTTGAAACTATCAATAATTTTAGCAAAATAGAAGTATATAAAATAAGCCCACCCATATACTTATATATCTTCATTTTGACCATAAGAAAAGATAGAAAGACATATTATATTTAAAACCCACAGATAGAATAAAATACTTGGTAGCAAGCATGCCAAAACAAACCCGGTAATTACAGGAACATAATTATTTTTTAAACATTATTTTATTTGGTCATTTTCATACATTGTTCATTGGAAACAGATCATTTTCTTTTCCTCCCCCAACAAACCCCACCCCCTTCCCTAGCCGATGCGTGATTTGTCTGGGTATCACATGGGTCCTTGCTCTGAACCCATTTCCTTGTTGTTGGTATTTGCATTAGGGCGCTCATTTAGCATCTCTCCTCCATCATGTCCCCTCAACCTCTGTAGTCAAGCAGTTGCTTTTCCTCCATGTTTTTACTCCCTCAGTTTGGCCTCTGCTTGAGGATAGGTTTTTTTTTTTTTTTCTCGTAGTTCACAGCAGGTTGTTCAGGGACATTGTAAAGCCATTACTGGAGAAGTCCATTACGTTCTCTTGTACCACAATGAGTCAGTATCTGTGTACAATGTTCTCCTGGTTCTGCTCCTCTCACTCTTCATCACTTCCTGGAGGTCGTTCCAGTCTCTATGGAATTCCTCCACTTTATTATTCCTTTTAGCACAATAGTATTCCATCACCGACATATACCACAATTTGTTCAGCCACTCTCCAATTGAAGGGCATCCCCTCATTTTCCAATATTTGGCTACCACAAAGAGCGCAGGTGTGAATATTCTTGTACAAGTCTTTTTCCTTATTTCTTTCGGGTACAAACCCAGCAGTGCTATGGCTGGATCAAAGGGCAGACAGTCTTTTATCACTCTTTGGGCATAGTTCCAAATTGCCCTCCAGAATGGTTGGATCAATTCACAACTCCACCACCAATAAATTAATGTCCCTACTTTGCCACATCCCCTCCAGCATTCATTACTTTCCTTTGCTGTCATGTTGAACAATCTTCTAGGTGTGAGGTGATACCTCAAAGTTGTTTTGATTTGCAACTCTCTGATTATAAGAGATCTGGAACACTTTTTCATGTGCTTATTAATAGTCTTGATTTCATTAACTGAAAATTGGCTATTCATGTCCCTTGCCCATTTACCAATTGGAGAATGGCTTGATTTTTTGTACAACTGGTTTAGCTCTTTATAGATTTGAGTAATTAGACCTTTGTCAGAGGTTTTTGTTATGAAGATTGTTTCCCAATTTGTTGCTTTCCTTCTAATTTTAGTTATATTGGTTTTGTTTGTACAAAAACTTTTTAATTTGATGTAGTCAAAATTATTTATTTTATTTTTGTGACTCTTTCTATGTCTTGCTTGATTTTAAAATCTTTCCCTTCCCAAAGGTCTGACATGTATACTATTCTGTGTTCACCTAATTTTCTTATAGTTTCCTTCTTTATATTCAAGTCATTCGCCCATTCTGACTTTATCTTGGTGTAGGGTGTGAGGTGTTGATCCAAACCTAATCTCTCCCACACTGTCTTCCAATTTTCTCTGCAGTTTTTATCAAATAGTGGATTTTTGTCTCAAAAGCTGGGGTGTTTGGGCTTGTCAAAGACTGTCTTACTGAGGACATTTACCCCAAGTCTATTCAACTGATCCTCCTTTTCTGTCTCTTAGCCAGTACCAAATTGGTTTGATGACTGCTGCTTTGCAATATAGTTTGAGATCTGGGACTGCAAGGCGACCTTCCTTTGTATATTTTTTTCATTATTTTCCTGGATATCCTTGATCCTTTATTCTTCCAAATGAACTTTGTTATGGTTTTCTCTAATTCAGTAAAATAGTTTTTGGTAGTTCAATGGCTATGGCATTAAATATATATATAAGTTTGGGTAGGATGGTCATTTTTATTATGTTAGCTCGTCCCACCCATGAGCAATCAATGTTTTTCCAATTGTTTAGATCTAGTTTTAATTGTGTGGAGAGTGTTCTGTAGTGGTGTTCATATAGTTCCTGTGTTTGTCTGGGCAGATGGATTCCTAAGTATTTTATATTGTTTCGGGGGACTTTAAATGAAATTTCTATTTAGATTTCTTGCTGCTGAACTGGTTTGGAGATATATGGAAATGCTGATGACTTATGTGGGTTTATTTTATATCCTGCAACTTTGCTAAAGTTGTTGATTATTTTGATTAGCTTTTTGGTTGATTCCCTAGGATTCTTTAAGTAAATCATATCATCCACAAACACTGAGAGCTTGGTCTCCTCATTGCCAATTTTAATACCTTCAATTTCTTTTTCTTCTCTAATTGCTACTGCTAGTGTTTCTAGTACAATATTAAATGATAAAGGTGATAATGGACATCCTTGTTTGACTCCTGATCTTATGGGAAGGCTTTGAGTTTCTCCCCATTGCAGATGATGTTTGCTGATGGTTTTAGGTATATACTGTTCATTATTTTTAGGAAAAGCCCTTCTATTCCAATACTTTCTAGTATTTTCAATACGTATGGGTGTTGTATTTTGTCAAAGGCTTTTTCTGCATCTATTGAAATGATCATGTGATTTTTGTCAGTTTGCTTATTTATATGGTCAATTATGTGGATGGTTTTCCTAATATTGAACCATCCTTGCATTCCTGGAATAAATCCTACCTGATTGTAGTGGATAACCCTTGTGATGACTTGCTGGAGTCTTTTTGCTAATAACCTATTTAAGAATTTTGCATCTATATTCATTAGGGAGATTGGCCTATAGTTTTCTTTCTCTGTTTTTAACCTGCCTGGCTTTGGGATCAGTCCCATGTTTGTGTAGTAAAAAGAATTTTGTAGAACCCCTTCTTGGCTTATTCTGTCAAATAGTTTGTATAGTATTGGGGTTAGCTGTTCTTTGAATGATTGATAGAATTCATTTGTGAATCTGTCTGGACCTGGGTATTTTTTCTTAGGGAGTTCTTTGATGGCTTGTTCAATTTCTTTTTCTGATATGGGGTTGTTTAGGTAATTTATTTCTTCTTCTTTTAGGCTAGGAAATTTATATTTTTGTAAGTATTCATCCATATCACTTAGATTGCCATATTTTTTGTCATATAATTGTGCATAGTAGTTTTTAATGATTGCCTTGATTTCCTCTCATTAGAGGTGAGGTCTCCCTTTTCATCTTGGATACTGTCAATTTTTTTCTTTCCTTTTTTTTTTTAATTAGACTGACTAGTACTTTGTCAATTTTATTTGTTTTTTTTTCAAAGTACCAGCTTCTAAGCTTATTCATCAAAGCAATAGTTCTTTAACTTTCAATTTTATTAATTTCTCCTTTGATTTTTAGGATCTCTAATTCAGTTTTCATCTGGGGATTTTTAATTTGTTCACTTTCTAGTTTTTTAAATTGTATGCCCAATTCATTGACCTCTGCCGTTCTTAATTTGTTTATATATGAACTCAAGGATATGAATTTCCACCTGAGCACTGCTTTGGTTGCAACCCATAAGTTTTGAAAGGATGTCTCACCATTGTCATTTTCTTCAATGAAGTTATTAATTGTTTCTATGATTTGTTCTTTAACTAGCTGGTTTTGGAGAATCATAATGTTTAATTTCCAATTAATTTTTGATTTATCTATACATGTACCCTTACTAATTATTATTTTTATTGCACTGTGCTCTGAGAAGTTTGTATTTATTATTTCTGCCCTTTTGCACTTGTTTGCAATGATTTTGTGCCCTAGTACATGGTCAATTTTCGTGAATGTACCATGTACTGCTGAAAAGAAGGTGTATTCCTTTTTGTCCCATTTTATTTTCTCCATATGTCTACTAACTCTAATTTTTCTAAGATTTCATTTGCTTTTCTCACCCCTTTTTATTTATTTTTTTATTTGCTTATCTAGTTCAGATAGGGGAAGGTTCAGATCTCCCACTAGTATAGTTTTTCTATCTATTTCATCCTTGAGCTCCTCTAGTTTCTCCTTTAAAAATTTGGATGCTCTGCCATTTGGTGCATACATATTGAGTACAGATATTTCCTCACTGTCTATACTGCCTTTTATCAGGATGTAATTACCTTCCCTATCTCTTTTAACTAGATTTATTTTTATTTGACTTTATCCAATATCATGATTGTTACTCCTGCCTTCTTTTTATCATTTGTTGCCCAATAGGTTTGGCTCCATTCTCTTACTTTTACCCTATGCATATCTATCTTCCTCATGTATGTTTCTTGTAGGCAGCATATGGTAGGGTTTTGATTTCTAATTCACTCTGCTTTTCACTTGCCATTATGAGTGAGTTTATTACATTCACATTCAGGGTTATGATTACCAGCTTTTTATTTACCAGAATTTTGATTTCCACTCCTAGTCTTGCCTTTTCTTCTTTCACTGTTTCCTTCTACACCAATGTTCTATTTTAATTAGTCCCCCTAATCCCCATCCTTGTTTTTCTTCCCCTTCTACCCTCCTCCCTTCTTATTCCCCTCTTATTTCTTTACAGTCTTTTTAAACTTACCCACCACCCTCTCCCTCCCTTGTACTGCTTCCCTTCCTACCAGTCCTTTTTTTACCCTTCTACTCCCCTATAGGGCGCAAATCTATTCTCTTCCCCAATGGATTGGGTTGTTCTTCCCTCTTTGAGTCAGTTTCAAAGTACATAAGAGTTGAGTATTTCCTGTCTCCAACCTCTTTACCATTCCAGTGTATTAATGTTCTCCCCCTCTCGCCATGAGCTTCTTTGTGACATATAAATTTACCCCCATTTGTTTCTTTTCCCATTTCTTTTAGTCATAACCTCTGTTTTTAGCTCCAGTCTTGTATTTATATATATATATATATATATATATATATATATATATACACATACATACATACACATGTATATGTATTTATGCTTGCATATATCTATATACCTATTTATGTCTTGTTCATTCATCCTATACAGTTTGTCACTGTTCCCTCTGAGTGTCATACTTCTAGCTGCTCAGGTGATAGCAACAGTTTTTAAGAGTTACCAATGACCTCTTTTCTTATAGGGATACATATCATTTTAACTTATTGAGTCTCTTAAAAAATTTTTGTTGTTGTTTTGTTTGTTTTTCCCCCTCTTTTTAAATTCCCTTTTGATGATTCTCTTGAGTTCTGTGGTTGGACATCAAATTTTCTGTTCATGTCTGGTCTTTTATTTATGAATGCTTGGAACTCTTCTGTTGTGTTGAATGACCATACATTCCCCTGTAAGAATATAGTCA
This sequence comes from Monodelphis domestica, assembly GCF_027887165.1. Classification (NCBI taxonomy): domain Eukaryota; kingdom Metazoa; phylum Chordata; class Mammalia; order Didelphimorphia; family Didelphidae; genus Monodelphis; species Monodelphis domestica. The sequence goes on along the minus strand of NC_077227.1, from coordinate 345,625,476 downwards.
GTTTTGATGGGTACTTTATTCTTGGTTGTAGACCTAGTTCCCTTGCTTTCTGGAATATCTTATTCCATGCCTTTTGGTCCTTCAGTGTGGATGCAGCCAGATCCTGTGTTAACCTCACCTTGTTTCCATGGTATCTGAACGGCTTCTTCTTGGCAGCTTGTAATATCTTTTCTTTTATCTGAAGGTTTTTGAATTTGGTTATAACATTTCTTGGTGTTGTCAGTTGGGGATTAAATACAGGGGGTGATCTGTGGATTCTTTCAATCTCCACTTTCCCCTTTTGTTCTAGGATCTTGGGACAGTTTTCCTGGATGATTTCCTCTAGTATTATGTCCAGGCTTTTTCTTTTGTGGTGGTCTTCTGGTAGTTTAATTACTCTTTAACTGTCTCTTCTTCAACGATTTTCTAAATCATCTTTTTTTGTGAATGAGATGCTTCACATTTTCCTCGATTTTTTCATTCCTTTTGTTTTGTTTTATAGTGTCCTGCTGCCTTGTGAGGTCACTTGATTCTAGTTGTTGTAATCTGGTTCTTAAAGATTCGATTTCATCTCTGGCTTTTTGGTCGTCTTTTTCCTTCTGGTCTGATATTCTTTGAAGATCGTCTCTCATCCTGTTTACCTCATCTTTCATCTCCTTTGCCTCATTTTCCAGCTGGTTGATTTTGGCTTTCAAGACACTATTTTCTGGTTTCAGTTCAAGTGCTTCTGTTTCCAGATGACTTATCTTAATTTTTATGTTCTTTTCCCAATTGTCTTCAGCCTCTGTAGCTGTGTTTTGAGTTCTTCCACAGCCTGTATCCAATTCGCTGGGATTTCTGGTTTATCATTTGCTGATCTCTCCCCCTCTGTTCCATTTGCTGAGTAGTAGCTATCTATTGTAGTTTCTTTCTTCATTTTCTGTTGTTTGCTCAAATTCACCCCTTCTTTACTCCCCGTATTTGTCGGTGCTCTTGTTCCTCTCCTTTTCTTTGTTTTTTGGGGACTTCTATCAGTCTCCCCTCTTGGAGTTTTAACAGAAGATCTCTTGGTGTAATCTCTGGGGGAGGGTTGTTGGGGGTTTGAGCTTCCCTGTTCTCTGGAGGCTTTTGATTGGCTTAAAGTCCAGCAGTCAATGATGATGGGTGGGGATCCTGGGCTTCCCTGCATTCTGGAGACCTTTGATGGGATTAGATTCAGCCGTTTTTTCAGAAGACTCTGCTCTCTAAGGGGCGAGGGGTTGTGGCCTCCCTGGGCTCTGAGGGCTCCTGATGGGATTAGGTTCAGCTGGTTTGGACTGAATGAGCCCTAAAGCAAAAAACCTCTTCCTCCACAATATGTGTTGTATGCCTGGAGACTGGCCCAGGTTGTTTTCAAGTGAAGCCCTTCACCTGCCCTGTTTCTGTTCTTTCAGAAGCTCTGAGGGCTCCTGATGGGATTAGGTTCAGCTGGTGTGGGCCAAATGATCCCCAAGCCAAAAAAAAAAAGAAAAAAGAAAAAAGAAAAAAAAACCTCCTCCTCCACAATCTGTGTTGAATGCTGGGAGACTGGCCCAGGTTACTTTCAAAGTAAGCTCTTTGGAGCAACCCCTTTGCCGGCCCTAAAGTTTCTCTCCTTTCAGTAGCTCTGAGGGATCCTGATGGGATTGGGTTCAGCAAGTGCCCTAAAGCTGGAACCTCCCTTGAGACTCAGTTGGAAGGAACCAGCCAGGGGACTACAGGCTTCCCCCTTCTCTCTATGTTTCCCTGCCATCTGTGTTGGGCATCCTGGAGACTGGATCAGGTTGCTTTCAAGGTGAGTCCATCAAAATAGCCAGCCCTGGGGCCCTTTTGCCGGGCTTGAAGTTCCCACTGCTGCCATGGGCTCAGCACTCTGGGTTGGGGTGTATGGGTCCTGGGACCTTCCTTCTGCCTACCCCTTAGATCCGAGTGATCTAGGGTTTTGGCTTTTGGGGGTCATACCTTTTGATCCAGGTCTGGGAGGAATGTTACCCGGGTTTGTCCTGTTGTTCAGCTTGAATTTCGGTGTCCTAGGAGCACTCTGTTTGTGATCGGTAAGGAAGGGTTTTTGAGGTCTGAACATTTGCAGCTTCTAAGCTACCATCTTGGCCAGAAGTCCATGAACATAATTATTAAACACATTTTACAGAAATAAATTTAGACCTAAACAATCAGATAAATAGTAATTGTTCATGGATGAGCAGGATTAACATTATTAAAATAACAACACTACCTAAATTTATCTACTAATTCAATGCTATTCCAAAAAATTATCAAAAATTATTTCATGAGTTAGAAAAATTATAACAAAATTCATTTGAATGAATAAAAGATCAAGAATATCAAAAGAATTAATTAAGGAAAAAACATAAAGGAAGGTAGTCTAATAGTACCAGATTTAAATTGCATTATAAAGCAATTATATTCTCCACACTGGTACTGATTAAAAATAGGAAGGTAGATCAATGGAATAGGATAGACATATAACAAACAGTAGTAAAAGATTATAGTAGCTTATATTTGACAAAAGCATAGATCCATATTTTGGGGATAAGAAATCCCTATTTAAGGAGCAGAGAGTTGGTCTGAGAGTGAATTAAGATTCAGGCCCAGAGATGTGAAGTTGTGGGTTCAGATCTGACCTCAGATACTTCTTAGATGTCTTATCCAGGAAAAGTCACTTACCTGCATTGCTTAGCCCCTACCATTTTTTTCTGCCTTGGAACCAATACACAGTATTGATTCTAAGATGAAGGTAAGAGTTTAAAAAAAAGTAGATCAGTTTTTGATAATAATTATTGGGGCAACCTAAAAGTAGTTTGGCAGAAATTAGGTGTAGAATAATATATTACACCATTCATTAAATGAGACCAATATGGATAGATGCTCTAGAAATAAAAGCAGATATAAATAAATTAGAACAGGGAACATGTTAACCTGACAGATTTTTGGATAGGAGAGGAATTATGAGTTTACAAGAGAAGGAGAGCATTGTAAAATATAAAATGGAGTTTTTTTGTTTTTTTTGTTTTTTTTTGAGTATACTAAATTGAAAAGTTTTTGTACATATAAAGAAAATATTGCAAACATTAGGAGGAAAGCAAAACATTGGGAAGAAATTTTATAGATAGCATCTTGGATAGTGATTGCATATCTATATACAGAGAATTTTGTCAAATTTATAAGAATAAGCCCCAATTGATAAATGGACCAAAGTTATGGACAACTTTTGGATGAAGAATCAAAGCCATGTATAGGTATATGAAAATATGCTCTAAATTATTACTGATTGGAGAAATGCAAAGCAAAACAATTTTGTGATATCATATATCACACATCAGATTGGCTAAAATGACATAAGGAAAAATGAGAAATGTTCTAGGGGATGTGGAAAAGTGGAAACACTAATACACCATTTGTGGAACAGTGAACTGATCTAACTCTTTTGAAGAACAATTTGGAATTATACCCAGAAAGTTAAAAAATCATATACATTCTTAGACCCAGCATTTTTCTGGGGCTACTTCATAAGGAGATCAAGGAAAAAGGAAAAGAACCTATATATTCTATAATATTTGTGACATCAATCTTTGTGGTAGCAAAGAACTGGAAACTGATGGGATGCCTATTATAAAATCGCTTTTATGAGCACAATTTTAAAAATTAAATATTGAAAAACCTGAGTTACTAGGAGAACTATGTACACATTAATAGTAACAATGTATGATGATTATCTGTGAATAAATTAACCATTATTACCTTTGAATCTTAACACTACTCAGACTCTACTTTAGAAGATTTGATTAAGCTATTCCCCATTTTTAACAATGAAGATACTTTATCAGGAATGTATTGAGAACTTTTAAAATTACTCCACCCTACTCAGACAGTGCCTTAAGGGAAGATAAAGTTGCAAATTCCTGATTGAACAATGAAAAGTCCCTAACTCATACTTGTAGTAAAGCTAGAACCTTAAGCTAGGTCTATTTTTAGATCTAATACAAAGGTGCTAAGTACCTATAAAGTACCTATAAAAACTAAATTAATCACTAAAAGGTCAAGCAACTAACAAAAGGCAAGCTTAACAAAAGAGGTGTGAAGTACTCAATAGATTTTATCTAACCAGAGAAGGTGAGAACAAAAGGAGATGAGAACTAAGAACTAAGAACTAAGAATGGGCAGTCCTGGGAAAAAGTGTCTACTGTGATTGGTAGATGTGAAAATTTAGGGGAGGTGACATAAGAGAAAATTTCTTTAAAATGAGAAGTCAATTCAGGTAATGCAGAGGATTGGAACTTAGTTTGGGAGTTCAGGAGTTCAGTGGAAGACTAGAGCTTGCTTGAGATGATCTTGCAGTGAGTTATAAAGACTGACTCGCTCTCCCTTAGGCTCAGGCCTTTCCTACTGCTTGGCTACTCGCTCTCTCTCTCTCTCTCTCTCTCTTTCTCTCTCTCTCTCTCTCTCTCTCTCTGTCTCTCTCTCTCCTTCCCTTAATTCCTTCATTTATATTAATTAAAATCTCCATAAAATCCCAGCTGACTTGGGTATTTTTCAGATTTGGGAATTTTTCCATAGTGACCACTTATTTTAGATTTTAAGTCAAAACACTAAAAATTATCTTTACCAGTTGGCCAAAACATTCACAGTTTTGAATAACCACTTTTTGGTGGTCACATACCAAAGTAATAATTCAAGACTTCTCCAAAGAACTTTTAGTGGAAAAGGCTTTCCCACACCATAAAAGGAATAGCTCAATTTTGAATACTGATTGAAGCATACGATTCTTCATTTTCCTCCATGAATTTTTCTCTATTGTAAGCAATATGTATCTTCTTTCACAATATGATCAAAATTGAAATATGTATTATATGATAACACAAGTAAAACTTATTTGGTGAGAGGGGAGGCATGGGAAGGAGTGAGATATTGTGGATTACAAAAATGTTCAGAAAGTGATTATTAAAAGTTGTATCAAAATGTAAAATTAAAAAAAAATTTATAAAAGAAAAAAGTCCTAGTTCAACTAGTATAACATTGAGTCTTTCCAGGATCCATACTTCACATCCTCCAAAAATAAGAATTATAAAAAAGAATCATTGTCATCAGTATTTCTATTCATAAATTTACTGTTTTACTGGCACCTGACAGGTACATTAAATTCGCTATTTCAAAAGGTCTAATTTCATGGTAGAAATATAATTCATATTTTTTGTCAAGCTAGCAAGATGAAACTGGTTGAGTAACCCAGAAAGTACTTGGGGAGGAATGCAAGAGTGCTGGCAAAGTAGGAGGCAAGTAATCCTTTGGAAATAAGTGATAATGAAGAGTCAAGTTATTTTTATTTTAAATTTATGATTTTAAAGACTTCTTCCTAACTATCTAAGTCAGAGGCAGTGGTAGAAGTACATGTATATCTTTGTAAGCATAATCTTACATATTCCATTTCATAGAACTTGATATCTTTAAGAAAGTGACAGAAATGTAAATGATTCTCCTCTGAGCTTCATCCTTCCCTTCAGTAGGTTTTACACTTTCCATTTTAAAGGTTTCTTACATTAAATATATAGCCTTTTTGGAAATGTGGGACATGCACAAAAGAGACTAATGAGAAAGGAGATTTTTCAAACAGCTGAAAATAGATTGAACTCATCAGACCTTATCCACAGGCAGAGATGGAAAGGGGAAAATATTTATCAAAGATCCTATTGGTACTTATCATCATAGTAAACCCCATTTGTTTTTCTTTCTCCAACTTTTTTTTATAAACCTCAGTGGTATAGAATTCTTAAAATGTCAGAGGCTCATATATTCTTATTTTTAAGGTAGCCACTAGATACATACTTCCTGACTTAAACAGTAGATACAGCTGATATTGTCCTATCCTCAAACTTGGTCCAAATCCTGAATTGACTTCATTCAATCAAGAGAGAAATAATAAAGACTTCTTCATAAATTATGTTAATTCTATTTCCATAACTTCTCTGTACTTGTTTTCTGGTTAAGGCCTAACTCAGGCCAGGCTAGAGATTCAGGCTTAGGGGCAAAATAAAATGATATACTAGTGCATCACAAAATACTTTGAAATATTATTCCTCTCTCTCTGGGTTCATACTAATAATTATTCCATGGTTATGTGAGTGACATCTTGTGACTTTACCCTCCCCATTCTCTTCCTCATGCTGCCTGCTTTCCTCTACTTCCCCATCTGTGACACCCACCATCTGTCTCTATACTTCTGCTTTCACTATTTGTCTCTATACTTCCTCTGCAATTTGATCCTGCTCTCTCTGTGCCTTTTCAAAGAGTGAATGAGGCCTTATTCTCTACTGCCATCATGGTCCTCCCCAGCAAGTACCCATATTCCATAAATTAATTAGAAATTGACATTTCATATTACCAGCTAAATTATAAATAACTCAAAGCCAGATAATACAAATATGTGTTCTATTTTTGAGAGGTTTTTGGAATTTATTAGGGTACAGGTATATAATAAGCAATTAAGAGGTCAGAAAATTTTGGAGAAAGTAGTTTCGGCCAGTTGATAAAGTCTGAAAGTTTGTGGTAAAATGTTTAAAAGAAAATATGAAAGAGGTAATATAGGCATCAATTTTAGGGACCTTTTTTTCAAATAGTTTAGGCATGAGAGAAATATATAGGATGAGACCAAATGAGAATGATAGTACCAAGTGAGGATTTTTTTAAGGATGGGTATAATGAATGTAGGCAGTAAAAATGTATCCAATTAATAGGGAGGAATTGCATATTGCTGAGTGATTGGGGATAATAGGGTAATATGTTGGAGAAGATTCTGATTTTGCTGAACTAGGTAGATGGAAAAAATGAATGATATCAGTCCTGTTTAGGAAGACATATTTCTTAGCTCTCGTTTAGTGCTCTCTTCATTGATATTATTGTAGTCATTGTCTACAGCTTTCTAATTTGGCTTATTTCAGTATACATCATAAATAACTCCTAGTTTTCCTCAATTTCTTAGAGTTGTCATTATTTATTGTATGACAATAGTCTTTTTTACATTTGGATATCACATTTTGTTGTCAATGCTGTTCTTGCTGTTGATAAGTCATTCTTTTATCATGGGGCAGACACTTTGTTTCTGATTCTTTCCTAATACAGAAAAAGTGCTACTAAAAATATTTTGGCATATATTGGATCTTTCTTTCTGGTTTCATTTTTATTCTTTTTACTTCTTTAAAGGTGTATTCTCAATAGTGGTATTACTTGGTCAAAGGCTATATATATATATATATATATATATATGTATATATACATATATATATATAATTTTCAAATCACAGATAATTCTATTAAGTGGAAATCTGCTAGACAAGTACACAAGTCTCCCAATACTATATTAGTGTGCTAATATAGGAAGAAAACTTCCTAGAGATCTGTTCTATTTGATAACAAATAATGATAACAAATAACTCTATTATTTGTTTCTATCCTTTTTTCTATCTGACAATTAGCAAAGTATAAGATAAACCTCAGAGTTTGGTAATTTCGATTCTATCATTATGAATGTTATATAGAGTTTGAGACTATGTTTTCCTATGGTCATTTATAGTTTGAAATTCTTTATGAAATTTTTGCTCATATTCATTGACCATTTATCTATTGAGAGAATGGTTCTTATGGTCCCTAATATTATGTATTTTTATGTCAAATCACTTATATATCTTAAGATATTGAATGTTATTAGTGATTTATGATACCAAATTATTTTTCCCCAACTCAAACATTTTTGTTTGTTCTAATTGAATTGCTCTCATTTGCTGAAAAGTATCTTCATTTTATATGAAAAAAATTATCTATTTTTCCTTTTATGATTGCCTATATTACTTGCATAGAAACCTGGTATTATCTTAGCCCTGAGTAAGGACCTAGATTTGAGACACTCTTTTAAGCCCTGAAATTTTTCTTCACAAAAAAATAGCTTATTCTCCATTTGACCATACCTTCATTCACTGTTTGCCAAGAAACTGATGATAGAGATAGCATATGAAGATTAGTTTTTTCTCTCATGAACACCCATATTTATCACTTCCACTAATCTTATTACAAATTGTGTTTGCTTTCAATTTATGGCAACCCACTCTTTAACCTCTTGTTCTGTGCCTGTTGTGAGCATCATGGAGTATTATACAGAAGGTACTCATCCTAGAAGCTGTTGAAGAGCATGAGAAAACTTTCCCCAGATGTTGCTGGTTCCATCAATTCAAGTGAACTCATTATTTTCTTTTCTGATGCAGTGTCCCTCTAGAAAATAATGACTCTATATTATTGCTGTGCTGCCTGTACTCTCTCCAGTAAAAAGAATAAGTCTTTAGCAATGCAGATAAAAATCTCAACTTCTAAATTGAGCACCGAATGAGATTTTACCCTAATTTATCTATTGAACAATATACAGTCTTTTCTGTTTGTGCAAATAAAACATCAGCTAGTCTTAAACTGAGTAGAACAAGTAATTTTATTAATCCCAAGAAACTCAATTCCTGGGTTGGAAAATAACCCCACAATCACTAAAGGGGGTATCATCTAGAGTCTAGATTGGGAACCTGAAGGTACCTGAAGGATCATCTAGTCATAGGATCTTAGGTTCACATATCTAGAGCTGAAATCTCACCTCTTTGAGTCTAACCCCTTTATTTTACAAATGAGATATTGGAATGATTTGCCATTTCCTTCTCCAGCTCATTTTACAGTTGAGGGAACTGAGGCAAACAAGGTTAAGTGTCTTGCCCAGGATCACATACCTAGTAAGAATTTGAGACAGGTTCTAAACCCAAGTTTTACACACATCAAATCTCCCAAACTATCCAGTAAGCCATGCCAAAAAGACAAGTTACCTTACATTACAGATGAGGAAATTAAGGTTTAATCAATCGATCAGCACATTTACTTACTGCTTATATTCCTGGTATTTTGTACAGTGCATACTGTATACTTTGTATACAAAGAAACAAAAGCAACAATTCTTGCTGTTAAAGAGTTTAAGTGCCTTGTCTAAAGCAACCTGGATAGCAAATGGAAAAGGTGAAATTTGAAAGGGGGTCCTTTGAATCAAGATAAAGAGCTAATTTGTTTTGTTAGTCATTGAAACATAAGATTATATATTTAAAACTGGAAGAGACCATTGAATCCTAAAAACATTTTACCTAATCTAGTTCAGATCCTGAACAGGAGACTGCGGAAGCCAACTCAATCTATTCCAAAAAGCTAATTCTTACATTTTCATTATCTGCATTAAGATCTTAAAAAGAGGCAAATATGAAAAATCACAGCTGATTTATTATTTTTGTTGTTTGTTAGATTTAGGATGATGATGGGAAAATATTAATAATGCAGATTCAAATTTAAATGGTATGATACATTCCTCTTCCAGATAGCTAGATATTAAACATGTTAGTATACTCCTGGTTACCTTTATTTATGGGAGTATACTTCAAGGAATCAGAGGAAAGGAAATCAATTATATGACTCTTGACCCTATAGAGAAGGCCTCTTCTCACAATTTCTTAAATCCTGCTTTTATATTTTTGAGAACAGAGAGAAGATATATGGTAGAGAAAGTCAGAGTTGAGATTGTAGTGTTCCATTCTCTTTCTCTTCCTATAACCATCCAAGTGCCTTTAAACTGATGTTCTTTTGTATAATACTCCCTGGTAAGTAGCCTTGGAATAGAACAGAAAAATGAGAGTAGAGTTTATATCACTTAATTATTTTGAAGTATTAGCTCTAGTAGACAGCTACATGGCTCAGTGAACTGAGAGGTAGGTCCAGAGATGGGAGGTCCTAGGTTCAAATATGGCCTCAGACACTTTCTAGCTCTTTGACACTGGGCAAGTCACTTAATCCCCATTGCCTTGCCCTTACCACTCTGCCTTGGAACCAATACAAAGTATTGATTCCAATACAGAAAATAAAGGTTAAAAAAAAGTAATCACTATAGCTTAATGATGGTGAAAGAGCACTGCATTAGACATCAGAAGATGTGAGTTCTAGCCCTCACCTCTATGAAAAAAAATCTCTAAAATATATGTAATAAACAGGAAAGAGAAGCTATATGTGAAAAAAAGAAAGGGTCAAATCTATCAATCTCTCCATTATCCCACTCCATGTAAAACAACTGTTCTAATTAAGTGAGAACATTCCTCTCCAGTGAGTCAATTAGGTTAAGAGCACTCGAATAGGTACAAGAAGTCTTTGATCAATTTGGCATTTATTCTCTTTATTTCTGTAGATAGTTTATGAATTACATGTAAGCATAAATTTCAACATAAAATTTCTGAAATTATATTATCCATATTATCTCCATACTTCTTATTCCTCTCCCTTCTTGGGGCTTGAAAGCAATTCAAACTGACTTATACATTTATTATCATGAAAACATTTATATATTATTCATTTTTGTAAGAGAATAATTGTATAAAATCAAAACCCTAAATTAAAAATCCAAATAAACTAAAGTGAAAATATATACTTTTATCTGCATTGTGACTCAAAGAGTTCTTTCTCTGGAGATGGATAGCATTCTTTGACATAAGTCCCTCACAATTTTCTTGCATCATTGTATTAATGAGAGTAGTAAAGTCTTTCACAAATGATCATTCCACAATATTGCTGTTATTGTGTATAACATTCTCCTGGCTATGCTTATTTCACTAGGCATCAGTTGAGGTAGGTCTTTCCATCTCTTTCTGAAAGCATCCTTTACATGATTTCTTAAAGCACAATGGCATTCCATCACTGACATATGCCATAATTTTTTCATCCATTTTCCATTTGCCGAACACCTTTTGATTTCTTTGTCACCACAAAAAGAACTATTATAAATATTTTTGTACAAGTAGGTCCTTCCCACCCACCCCCACCCCTGCCTTTTTTATATCTTTAGGATACAAACATAGTAATGGCATTATTGGATTTATTGGATTAAACATTTTGCATTGTTTTGTAGTCTTTTGGGCACCAAGTTGGCCCTTAGAATGATTGAATCAGTTCATATCTCCACCAGCAATGCTTTAGTGTGCCAATTTTACCATAACCCCTCCAACATTTATCACTTGCCTTTACTGACATATAGTCTTTGATCAGTTTGGAAGGAGTGAAAGCAAATAGATAAAATGGTATGATGTTGAGCAAGAGGTGTATGGGAATTGGCTCTAAAGACTTGGCACAACATGTGAATCTTTTATAAATTAGTAAGCCAATATGGAATCTGAGCATTTCAATATCTTGTCATCATAGAAGAAAGAGCATGTCCAACCAAGCTCATTATTGTACCACATTGTTCTTGAACCCTCTGAGAAAGAGTAGCCAGTTACCCTCTGGTAGCCAAGCCTGCCAGTTTGAATGTGGTACTGAGGAGTATATGCAAAACTTGTGCTTCAAATTAAAGAAATGTTTTAAAATGAAGGTCATTGGTGTCAGATAAGGAAATCACAGAGAGGGCACATCCCCATCTTATGTCTGCTGTTCCAGGCTTGGAACCTAAGTACAGGCCAACATTTAGACCTTCAGATCCTGCCTGGGCAAAATAGTTCTTCAGCCAACCCACACCACTTGGAATTCTAAACTTGTGGTGAAGACTGGAATCCCAAACAATGGCAATCTGTGCTGAAGTGGACTGATGTGTGTGGGCTCAGGGAAATCCAGGAGTCACAGTCTGGGTCTGTGGTAAGGACATAGATCCCAGTTTAGGGTATTTGCTGGACTCAAATGTGGGCATGGGTCTTTTTGCCAAAAGCTCAGGGTGGGGCTTCAGGATAGGGCAATTAACTGCGGGCCTGACTGGATCAAATACACAGTGAGATAAAAAAAATTAAACCTAAGCCTAAGGCTAGAATTTGAGTGGTTTGTGAGCTGATCAAGATCAGAGTAAGCTTATGTAAAGCTTATGCCCCAAGCCTGAGGCAAATCTTTAAATTATCAACATCACAAGTGTTAATTTAATCAGAAGTGTATGATGGACCTTAGAGCCCCCAGTGTTCAGGTCATCATACCATTTTGAAAGAACTGAAACTGACAGAAATCCAGAAAATAAGTGAAGAGTAGCATCAGAAGGACTGAATTTTAAGAGGGTACACTAAATTCCCCCCCAAATCAAAGCCTACCTATAAAAGGTAGGAAAAATGAAAGGACAACAAAAAAGGCACCTTATTCTAAAGACGTTTTATGGAGACAAAGAGCAAGGTACAGACACAAAAGGGGATAGTTCGAGCAAAGCAAAAATAACAAAAGTCCAAAAGAAAAATATGAATTGGACATAGTTTCTGGAAGAGCACAAAAAAGACTTCAAAAACCAGTTAAGAGAGGCAGAGGAGGGCGATACACCCAGGCTTTCCATGGGGAGAGCTATGGAGGTCAGTGGCACTGGTTGCACCAGCATGCCAAGTGGCCCCTGGGGCATGGCTGGGTCGGTGGGCTGGGGCTGGGCTTGGGGCTGGCTCTTGGGATGAAGCTAGTGAGCCCGTTAAGGGGTCAAGTCCTTTGTTGAACCCAGAGGCACTGAGGCCAGATGAATCAGCTCCAGGCTAGCTTTTGACCCTGGACCCAGCCCTGGTCCAGCTACCCCAAGAGCCTCCTGCACTGCTGCCAGTCACCAACCTCTGAGCGCTATGCCAGAACCATCGAGAGCAGCTGGGACTTGCTGCACCATATCAAGGTTTAGGTTATATTGATGTAAAAAACAGAATTCCATGTAAACCAGAAACAGTGATGAGAATTGCTAGCATCAGCAAAAGTCTTACCATGGTGACCATTGCCAAATTATGGGAAGAGGGCAGATTGGATGTTGATATTCCAGGACAGAAATATGTTCTTGAATTTCCAGAGAAATAATATGAAGGTGAAAAAGTTTCTGTCACTACAAAATTAATGATTTCTCATTTAAGTGGAATTTGCCACTATGAAAAGGATATGAAAAAAGTAAAAGAAGAGAAGGCTTATAAAGCTTTGAAGATGATGAAAGAAACAATGGAATTTAACCAAGACAAAGACTTGAAAGAAACAGGAGGCAAAAGTAATGAAAAGAATGACTTTGCCAAAGTTAAGATACAGCAAGATAGTGAAGGCAAAGGCTGAAATTCCAAACCTGTCAAGAAGATGAATGATTTTGAACAAGATGAATTATATTTGAAAGAAAATTTGAAAATTAAATTTAGTTTCTAAGATTATTTTAAAATGATCCTCTGTTCTTTAAACCATGTAGTCAGTTTTTGTACTCAACTTTTGGATATAGTCTACTGGCATCTGTCATAGAAAGAGCTTCAGGACAGACATTTTTGGACACTATGCAGAAAATATTCCATGATGTGGATGTGGTGATGACTGTGCAAGAAGAAAATGAGCCAATGATTTACAAGAGAGCAAGGTTTTATGTTTACAATAAAAAAGGATGTCTTGTCAATACTCCTTATGTGGACAACTTTTATAAATGGGTCATTGGTGCATTTCTTTCTATAGTTGGTGATTTTCTTAAATTTGGGAATGTAATACTCTATGGTGACCAAATTGGAATGATTAAAATCTTAAGTGAGAAGCTTTTGCCAGGGTACCTCAAGCCAGAAACCATGGTCATGATTTGGACTCCTGTGCCAAACACAGAGATGTCTTGGGATAGAGAAGAAAAATACTCAATGGCCTGGGGTGTGGTGGAAAAGAAGCAGATATATAGCTTCTGTTGGCAACAGCAACATTATGCTTCTCACAGTGGAGGGGCAGTGGGTACTAATAATGTCCTGCTAATTCTTCCTGAAGATTTGGAGGTAGAAACTATAGATAACAGAATAGCTATTCCCCCAAGAGGAGTGATCATTACCATCATATGTAATATGTAGTCTGTTGGCCTCAGAAAATGGCACTGGAATTTGATAAAGACAAATCAGGCTGATTCATTAAGCACCAGATGTGGTCAATTTAAATAGCATTACAAATAACAAAAGCACCAAAAACATGAGATTTAAGAAGGAATTTGTAAGGGGAAATAGACAATGCAGAGAAATATGTACCTCTTAATTGTTTGAACTTTTAATCAATATATTTGTTTTTTTGTGAAATTAGTACTTTATGCTCAGGGAAGTAACCTCATGATTTTTACTTTTTTTTCAGAAAATGTTAACTCATTTGAAATAAAATATTATAATAAAAAAGAGAGGCAGAGGAAACATGGGGAAGAGAAACGAAAGCAATGCAAGAAGAAATGGGGCATGGGGCAGCTGGGTGGCTCAGTGTATTGAGAGCCAGGCCTAGAGATAGGAGGTTTTAAGTTCAAATCTGTTCTTAGACAATACCTAGCTGTGTGACCCTAGTAAAATCATTAAACCCCCATTTCCTAGTCATAAAATAGAAAGAGATATCAGAGTGGACAATTCTACTAAATTTTATTTACAAGAAACAACTTTTAAGGCAGGGTGACACACACAGATTCAAGGTAAAAGGCTGGAGCAGAATTTATTATGCATCATCTAAAGTAACAATAGCAAGAGTAGCAATCATGATACCAGACAAAGCCAAACTAGAAACTGATCTGATTAAAAGAGATAAGGAAGAAAATTACAATTTGCTAAAGGGTACTATAAACAATGTAGTAATATCAATACTAAACATTTATATACCAAATGGTTTAGCATCCAGATTTCTAAAGGAGTACTAAAGGAGCTTAAGGGGGAAATATATAGTAAAACTATAATACTGGGGGACCTTAACTTTCCCCTCTCTGAACAAGAAATTGAACCAAAAACTAAATAAGAAAAAGGTAAGGGAAGTGAATGAAATGTTAGAAAAAAATAGAGTTAATAGATATTTGGAGAAAACCAAATAGGGATAAAAAAGAAAATATCTTCTTTTCATCAGCACATTGTACATATACAAAGATCAACCATAAACTAGGGCATAAAAACATTGGAGACATGCAAAAAAGCAGAAATTATAAATGCAACTTTTTCCAGATCATAATGAGATAAAAATTATAATTAACAATGGTTCTTGGACAGGCAAATTTAAAATTAGTTGGAAACTAAATAACTTTTCAAAACTGGTGGGTCAAAGAAGAAATCATAAAAACAATTATGGACTTCATTAAAGAGAATAACAATGAGGAGACTACATTTAAAAAAACCTATGGAATATAGCCAAAACAGTCCTTAGTGGAAAATGTATATCCCTGAGTGCCTATAGCCAGATAAGTAAAGAGAGAGGAGATTAACAAATTGGGCTTGTAACTTAAAAAATTAGAAAAAGAGAAAATTAAGAATACCCAAATAAAAACTAAATAGGAAATCCTAAGAATTAAAGGAGAAAATAATAAAATTGCAATTATGTTAAGGGTAAATTTTAGGTTTAAGACTGAATATAGTATTTAGTGGTGGCCAGGGATTTAAATTTTAAATCCCAATTAAATATTCAAGTCAGAATGGGATTTTGTGGTGGTTTATTTACAATAGAAGGAAGAAATTAAGAAGGAGAAAGAGGGAAAAGGGTAAAGATCTACTCTGGCCTGGCCTGAGGCATGGGGAGTTCAGAGGCCTCTCAGCCAAGGGGCCTTCCCAGAAGATTAAATCTAACCCGGCTTCCAGCTAGGAGACCTCCTCCAAGATGAGAAGCCTCCTTGGAGGCTAGAACCTTCAGAAGAGTCAAGAGAAAGGGAAGTCAGCCTTAACACTCACCATGTGGTCACCTAAGGGAAGCAGTCTTAGGACCCATGCACCATCAGCTCCTCCAAGTCAAATTCTACCACCCAAGTCTGCAAAAGCCTCAAAAGCCCACAAAAGCCCCTTTACAGGAAGTGCTGTGAAATATAAAGACCGTTCTTTATGTCACTTCCTGTGTCTCACATGTACCAATGGTGGCTTAAACTTGGCTTAGGACAGCCAAGGGTGTCACTCAGTTGTTTCTGATTTGTCACTTGCTAGTACACACAGGTCACAGACCATCCTCCCCTACAGTTAATCCTTAGTGGGGGTGTATACATTTTTGGTTGCTAGAATTCTAAAGACTAAGCAGGGTAGAGTAAATCTAAAATTCACAAGTAAAATAACTATTGAACTAATAAATAAGTCTGGGAGCTGGCACTTTGAAAAAACAAATAAAATTGAGAAAGTATTGGGAAATGTAATAAAAAAGAAAGAAGAGAATCAAATTAACAGTATCAAAAAACAAAAAGGGCAATTTTACCTCTATTGGAAAGGAAATTAAGACAATTATTAAGATCTACTTTGCCCAATAAAATGGGAATAAACATGACTATCTAGGTGAAATGTGTGGATATATACAAAAATATAAAATGCCTTGATTAACAAAAGAGGAAATAGAATACTTAAATAATCCCAAATTATAAAAAGAAATTGAAAAAGCCATCAAGGAACTCCCTAAGAAAAAATTCCCAGGGCCAGATGGATTCAAAAGTTAATTCTTTTAAACATTTAACAAACAACTAATCTCAATACCACTCATACTATTTAGCAAAATAAACAAAGGAGACTTACCAAATTCTTTTCATGAAACAAATATGGTACTGATTCCAAAAGCCAGGCAGACCAAAAACAGAGAAAGAAAACTATAGACAAATCTCCTTAATGAATATGAATGTAAAAATGTTAAATAAAATATTAGCATCTAAACAATTGGAAAAAATATTAATTACTTCTGGGTAGGATGAGCTAATAACATAAAAATGACAATCCTACCCAACTTAATCTACTTATTCAGTGTCATAGTTAACAAACCACCAAAAAACTTTTTTATAGAATTAAAAAAAAATTATAACAAAGTTCAACTGGAAGAACAAGAGCTCAAAATTATCAATTGAAATAATGAAAAAAATGTGAAGGATGGGGGCCTAGCAGTACCAGATCTTAAACTGTATTCTAAAGTCATTAAAACAATATGGTACTGGCTAAGAGATGGAAGCATGGATTAATGGAATAGACTAGGGGTAAATGATTTCAGCAAACTAGTGTTAAATAGATAAACCCAAAGACCCCTGCTTTTGGGACAAGAATTCACTATTTGACATAAAAACTGCTGGGAAAATTGGAAATCAGTATGGGAAAAATTAGGTTTCGATCAACATAACCCCTATACCAAGATAAATTCAAAATGGGCAAATGACTTAAATATAAAGAGTGAAATCATAAACAAATTAGGTGAACATAGAAGAGTATACCTGTCAGATCTGTGGGAAAGAAAGGAATTAAGACCAAGAAAAAGATAGAGAACTTTTCAAAATGTAAAATGAATGACTTTGATTATATAAAAATTAAATATTTTGTATAGACAAAACCAATGCAACCAAAATCAGAAGGAAAGCAACAAACTGGGAAAACATTTTGTAACAAAACTCTCTGACAAAGGTTTAATTTCCCAAATATAAGGAACTAAGTCAAATTTACAAAAAAAAGAAAGAAAGAAAGAAAGAAAGAAAGAAAGAAAGAAAGAAAGAAAGAAAGAAAGAAAGAAAGAAAGAAAGAAAGAAAGAAAGAAAGAAAGAAAGAAAAATCAAGCCATTCCCCAATCAACAAAAGGTCAAGGGACAAGAATAGGCAGTTTTCACTTGTGCTGGCTGGGACCCATGAGGCAGACCAGGATGTGGTAAGATTAGCATAAGATTAGAAAGATTAGCATAAGATTAGAAATCTCCCTCTCTGTCTTTGCTCTCTATTTCAAGTAAATATAACAGTTTTTGTGACCTGAAGATTTGGAAAAGAATTCTCATTTTTTTTTAGGAAGCCTTTTATTATAGAATAGAGAATAGATTAGCTTGGGTCCTGTTCTTGCTGCAAAGCTGCTTTTCATAATTTTCACAGCCTCTATCACTTGCTGAGTCATCTGTCCCTCCTGCTGTTGCTGTCTCTTGCCTTCTATCAATTCTCTAGGAGCCAAGCTGATGGGAGAGATACCTCACCCCCACATCAACCCTAACCCATCACTATACTGCTGTCTGATGAGCCAGGCTTTTAGCAACAATCAGCCGAATCTCTTGGCATTCAATCGCTGACCCTACCTGGTGAGACAAGCTTCTACCAGTTTCTACCCTCTGGCTCCCCAGCTCAGATAGGTGGCTATCTGAACCACCCCCAGCATAGAGCTACAGGCTTCCAGCTTGAAACTGAGGCCAACTTCTGGACCCACTGGGATGGCAGGTCCTTGTGCAACTTAGATCATGAGCACACAGAGAAGGGACCTCTAGGCTACTTCCATGCTATATACTCCCAACCCTGCCTGGTTTCCAAGCTGATCCTAACACAGGGGATTTTCTACTCTTCTGGTTGTGAGGGTGGGGAATGAAGCACCACACTCCAGACCCTGACCTCCCAACAGGAGGTTGAAGATCTGTGCTTCCAGGTGTGGCTAAAGGTCTACAGCAGACAGTACACACAGTTATAGTTCCATATACAGTCAAGAAGTAAAATTGTAGCCAATTTAATTAAAAAAAATTTAAAATAATAAAATAAAATATAATTGAATACATCAAATCAAATTTAATCAAATTGAATGGATTTAAATAAAAGAATTATTAATAATTAAAATTAATAATATTGAATTAAATTAAATAAATTCAAATTAATAAAATTGAACAAAACCAAATTAAGCCAAATTAACTAAATGCAATGTTCATTGATATACTAATTTAGTGCTTCATTATTTCAAATATCATAATAGAATTTTTTCAATAATAATAAAAATAATCATCATTATTGTGTATATCTATTAGTAGTACTATTGTTTGCATTGGTCTTTTATTTAACTCTATTCTAGCAAAATAGCTTTCTACAATAAAATTAAAGAAAGTTGTGTCTAAATTTTTTAAAATATATTTTAGAATACTTTCATTGTTCAAATTTCCCATTCAGCATTAGTCAGAAAAGCTCCAATAGGCATATCAGGACAGAAAGGCTAGACATTTTTCTTCTGAATTCAGGATAAAAAAAACCCTAGAAATTCTGGGAAGTATTGGAACAAATCAGAGGAAATCAGGAAATGTTCCTCTGGGTCCACCCCTGCACAAACTATTTAATTCTTTGATTGATCCTAATTTTCCTAAGGAACATAGTATGTCAAAGAAGGAAGCAAAGAGCTTTTGCAAAAAATCCTTTAGCTGATAAAGGTATAATTCTTTTGATTTTAAAGTTTTGTAAGAACTAAAACTAGCCATTGGCCATAGAAGAATTCTAAAGAATATGGTTATTGTGGGTAAATATGACTGAAAATTCAACAAAACCCACTGAAAATAGCTTGCTTGACTCAGAAAACCCTAACATCCTGCTCTCATTGCCCTCCAACCAGGAGTCTTTTCCTCCTTTAGGTCCATACCTCTCTGGCTTGACTCTTTCATTCCTTCTCCAAAACCACTAGTTAAATCTAGCAAGAAAGACACCCTGTAGTCATTTTACCTTTCCTATGAAGAGGCTCATGCTCCTCCTATTGACCCAAACCAGGAGTTGAACCTTTTGGCTCCTCCCCCCATCAGATATAGCTCACCTCCCACACCTCCCACCTCTTTTCATCCCAACCCACCTCTCTATCCTTTATTAACATCTCTATCCTTTATTAACATTCTCAACCCAACTACCCTTGCCCTTGAGGCACCCAGTCTTTGCCTTGCCCTGCTCATTTTCTCTCTTACTTTGCATAGCTTCTCTCTCCTCACTACTCAGACTCCACCTTCCCTCCCCCACTCTCTTCCATATCCTAACCATCCTTCTCATTCTCCCCCTCTCTGAAATTAAATTCCTCTCCCCAAACTCCTTTTCCTGACCAACCCCACCCATTCTAGCTGGTTTCCTCATCACCTCCCAGCCCCTACATCCAATCTCCTCCCCACTTTCTTCCATGTCCATACCCCCCTCATCCTTTTGCCCTGCCTTCCCACCTCTTGATAAGTCCCTCCTTTCCTCCCTCTGCTCAATCTCTCCTCCCCCTTCCCCCCACCCACTCAACTCAAACAAGCACATCAAATCAGTATCTAGTAACCACAGACCCATCAAATAAAGGCCTGATCCCTCTAAGAGATGTTCTCACTTACATAATAAAAGATGGAAAATAAATATTAAACATAAAACACCTTTCTCTCCATAAGACATTGAGAGATTCAAAGAAAGACCCCTTTCCTTTGAACATGAACCCATTGTATACATAAGTATGTTTGAATGAATTTATAGGATTTATAATCCCAATTGGACATGCAGAATTTTCTTCACACCCTGCTAATGGAAAGAGAAAGAAGTAAAGTCCTTTCTTTTGTCAATCAGGCCAAGGGAGAGGGTGAAATTCACTGGCTAAATTAAGACTTTATATGGGACCCAAATTCAGAGGAAGATGATTTACATCTATGTCAAGCTAGGAATATATTACTAAAAGCAATAAAGGCTTGTGCTGACAGGTCAGGAATTTGCACTAAATTTGATGACTTGAGATAGGAAGATGATGAAAAACCATCTCAGGTCATGGATAGATGTATTGAGATGGAATGCAGATATCTGAACTTAGATCATTCTAGGGGAAAAGATGGTAGACACATGAGGACACAATTTGTAAAAAAAAAAAAAAACTGCTGCAGCATGATTTGGAAATATTTTGTGACTAAATATCCTGAATGGTCCACTATGGACCCTGATAACTTAAAGAGATAAATGGTTTGCATCTTTCCATTGTTTGCTCATATTTTCCCCTTCTTTCCACCTCTGAAGTTGCCTGTAGTCTTGCTCCTCCTATTATGTGTCAGGTCTGTGGGTTTGGGCTTTTCTGTCCTGAAGGGACTTCTTCTATGCTTTTCTGAGTTGATTGGTCAGGTTGAGTCCTGATGTCAGATCTTCCCCAGCTGTCAACAGAAGATGAAAAGGAGCTGGGCTTCCTTTGCAGTACTTGCAGCCTCCACTCTTAGAGCAAGGCTCTCAGAACAGTTTGGGGGGAAGGGGTATTAGAGCTTGAGCTTCCCTGACCTCTGAAAACTTGATAAAATTAAGGGAGGGCTGAGTTGTTCTTGCAGAGCTGGATGTACCCTGAAGTCAAAACCTTGGCAAGGGGTGGAAATATGGAATGTCTCAGATGTAGGCTGCCTTCTCTGAGCTTCTCCTCTAGCTGTCTCCCCACCACCTATGTTCAAAGCCCTGAGCCTGGCACAGCTTTGCCCGCAAGTAACTCCCTCCAAAATAGTGCCCTTGCCTACCCAGAGATTCCAGCCACTACTGGAAGCTCAGTACTGTAGGTGGGGGAGGGGTCCTGGGACCTTCCTTCTTTTTTCCCACTAAACCCGAGTGTTCTCAGGATTTTGGGGGGTGTACCTTTATGGTGAGTTCAGAAGGAGTGTTCCTTAGCTCTGTCCTGTTGTTAGATTTGGTTTTAAGTTCTCTAGAAGCATTTTGGTTTTAATTGGTGAAGAAAGGTTTTCAGAGGTCTGACCTTTTTCTGCCTCTATGCCTCCATCTTGACTCTGCCTCCCAGTTTTCATTTTTGATGGCCATGAAAAGGAAGATAAAGAAGATTCTGAATTAGTGGAGTTGTTAAAGAAATAAAAGCTGAATTAGAGGAGAAATTAAGGAAAGAATTAGCCAAATTAAAGAAACAAGTAAAAGGAGATATAAAGGAGAGGTCATCGCTCTTTTAAAGGAACACAAGAGACAACCAATGATTTATTTTTGTTTGTTTCTTTGTTTTGTGGGAAGGAAGGCCATGTATCTATGGACTGTAGAAATAGAAACAAGAAAATAGGGACAGAAGAAGCTTGAGAAATAATAGTAACAATGATAAATCCTCTAACAGTATTGGTGACTGTAATAGGGTAAATTATAACTCAGACTATAATGCATCATGCCAAGGAATCTGTTATCACTGTGAGGTTCCACAGAGAAATAATCAAAATGGTCAGAGGTGTGGCAAAAGAAATCTAGATGAATGATGGTACTTGGAAAGGGAGGGAACCTCAAAAAGTCTGAAGGTGAATTTTAAGCCTTTTCAGACCCTACTGCCTCATTGATTTTAACAGCTTCAATGTTTTTCCAATTGTTTAGATCTAGTTTTAATTGTGTGTAGTTGTGTTCATATAGTTCTTGTGTTTGTTTTGGCAGATAGATTCCCAAGTATTTTACATTGTCTAGGGTGATTTTAAATGGAATTTATCTTTCTAATTCTTATTGCTGAGATGTGTTGGGGATATATAGAAATATTGATGACTTATGTGAATTTATCTTGTATCCTGAAACTTTGCTTAAGTTGTTGATTATTACCACTAGCTTTTTTGTTGATTCTCTAGGATTCTTCAAGAAGACCATCATATCATCTGCAAAGAGTGATAGGGTGATCTGCTCATTGCCTATTTTAATACCTTCTATTTCTTTTTCTTCTCTAATTGCTACAGCTAGTGTTTCTAGTGCAATGTTAAATAACTGAGGTGATAATGGTCATTCTTGTTTCACTCCTGATCTTATTGTGAAGGCTTCTAGTTTATCCCCATTGCAGATGATGTTTGCTGATTGTTTAAGATATATACTGTTCATTATTTTTAGGAAAGGCCCTTCTATGCCTATACTTCCTAGTGTTTTCATTAGGAATGAATGGTATTTTGAAAAAACAAATAAAATACAAAAAAAAGACAAAGTACTGGTCAATCTAATTAAAAAAAGGAAAGAAGAAAACCACATTGACATTATCCAACATGAAAAGGGAGACCTCATCTCTAAAGAAGAGTAAATTAAGGCAATCATTAAACACTATTATGCCCAATTATATGGCAACAAATATGGCAATTTAGGTGATATGGATGAATATATACAAAAATATAATGCCTAGAATAACAGGAAGAAATAGACTACCTAAACAATCACATGTCAGAAAAAGAAATTGAACAAGCCATCAAATAACTCACTAAGAAAAAATCCCTGTGTCCAGATGGATTCACAAATGAATTCTATCAAAAATTCAAAGAACAACTAATTCCAATATTATACAAACCATTTGACAGAATAAGCAAAGAAGGAGTTCTTCCAAATTCCTTTCATGACCCAAATATGGTACTGATTCCAAAGTCAGGAAGGTCAAAAACAAAGAAAGAAAACTACAGACCAATCTTCTTAATGACTATAGATGCAAAAATCTTAAATAGAATACTAGCAAAAAGACTCCAGCAAGTCATCATGAGGTTTATTCACTATGCCCCAGTAAGATTCATACAAGGAATGAAAGGATGGTCCAATATTAGGAAAACCATTTACACAATTGACCATATTAACAAGCAATCCAACAAAATCACATAATTATCTCAATAGATGCAGAAAAAGCCTTTGACAAAATACAACATTCATTCCTATTGAAAACACTAGAAAGCCTAGGATTAGAAGTGACTTTTCTAAAAATAATAAACAGTATTTATTTTAAACTATTAGCAAACATCATCTGCAATGGGGATGAACTCAAAGCCTTGCCAATAAGATCAGGATTGAAACAAGGATGCCTATTAGCACCTCTATTATTTAACATTGTACTAGAAGCACTAGCTGTAACAATTAGAGAAGAAAAAGAAATTGAAGGTATTAAAATAGGCAATGAGGAGACCAAGGTATCACTCTTTTCAGATGATATCATGGTCTACTTAAAGATGCTGGGGCAAGAGGATTGGGGGTATGTGAGTGCTTGCCTGGTTTGGGTGGAGTGAAGACCATGAGGAAGATAGCACATTGAGAAATGAAGGCACTTGGCTAAGTAGAAATAAGGGACATAGTCCTATAAACAGAATTGTGCAGGCTGATGGTTAGAAGGTGCTAAGGATATCCATTACATATTTGGGGGGGAGGGAGGAGGAGCAAAGTCTACTCTGTGAGAGGTTTCATATACATATTAAGATCAATTTGTCAATGAATTGGCACTTATTATGTGCCAGGCACTGTGCTAAGTACCAGGGCTACAAAGAAATGTAGAAGTATGGTCCTTTCCCTTAAAGAGATCATGTAATAATGGAAGTGACATCACACAGACAGTGGGCTCCATACTCTCTGTCCCGATAAGAAATGAAATAGAATAGATGATCTGTGTGACACTATTACTCTTGCAATGACTGGATGCTCTGGCTTATGACTAGAAAGAGCTGCTACTAAGTATGGGGACACACCTGATGGTACTTAGTTACAATGGAGGGAGAGGTACTACAGAGATAGAGAGATATGGAGCCACAGGGGATACTGCTAAAGGGGAATGCTCTGGGGTCTGCCTACTGATCCCTACTGATGACTTAATAGATCACTATATTTCCTAACATCCTTCCTCCCTAACTTCCTCCTAACCGCTCACTTCTGGAAGCCTTTTGACTTTCTCCCTCCCCCCTGAGTGGACTATAAAATACTCTAGTTTTCTTTCTCAGGTAAGGGGTTTATTGTGATAACAGGATGGGAAACTGAGGTGAGAGGGATGAGGGTTTCCCTAAACCACAAGGAGAATTTAGGAGGGTTATGGAAATAATCAGTCTTGTCACAAACTGTGACAGAGTGACAGAGAGATGAATGAAGGACAACAGTTTAAAATCTTCTTTCTTTTTCACAAAGCCACCAAGAAAAGTCTCTCCTTCAGCTTGGCTTTCCTCCAACTATTGGTCAGTCAAATCTCAGAGAGAGCAGCAGTTTTCCCCTTGGTCAGAGAGCCCCCCAAATCAAGCCAGCCCCACAAGGATCCTCAGCCAGCCTGAACTGCCAACTCCTGGGAACATTCTGTTTGGAACCTTCTTCTTGACTGACAGCCATGTCCCCATCCTTGTTTCTTGCATCTTGGCTTATCCTACAAAACCTCTCTCTCTTCCAGTCTCTACCAGAGGAAGTAGAGATTCTAGGTAAGAAAGCAAAATGAACCCACCTTATACGTCGCACTGAGATTTGACTTTGTGGAAGCCAGGACTGGCTTGGGGCTCTGGGGGGAGATATTCCTTCAAAAGAATTAAACATGGAAAGGAGATAGGAGAGGATTCATATTGAATATCTGGTTGTGTGTGCACATATGCTTCAATCTATCTATCTATCTATCTATCTATCTATCTATCTGTCTGTCTGTCTGTCTGTCTGTATATCTGTATATCTGTCTAGCTATTTAATACTGGCTTTATAGCAAATAAAATAGTATATATGTGTGTGTTTGTGTGTGTGTGTGTCTGTGTGTGTGTGTCTGTATTCATATTTGTGTGTCTATATCTATATCTATATCTCCACACACAGGGAAATACAGAAAAAAGGAAATTGTGCATGAAATTGCAAATCTCTTATTTACAGCTTATTCTTCCTTTTAAATAAATAATTAATTCAACATTTCATTTTGGAAGGTTTCCTGCTGGTTTATGTATCCTTTGGGCATATCTTCTGTTATCTTCAGTTTCTTTTTTAAAAATTAATTTTTTTCAGTTACATGTAGAACCAATTTTTGACAATTGTTTTCTGACTTTTAGGAATCATATTTTCTCCCTCCTTCTCTCTACCCTCACCCTTGGGTGATATATAGTCTGATTTAGGTAGCTAATATCAGTGCTTTCATGTAATACATATTTCCATATTGCTCATGTCATGATAGAAGACACATATCACACATGCAAAAGAAATCCCACGAAGGAAATAAAATGGAAATGGCATGATCTTATCTGTACTCAGGACTCAGTTTCTTCTCTGGCTGTGGATAGCTTTTTTCATCATGAGTCCTTCATGGTTATTTTGGAAATTTGCTTTGTTGATAACGATTTAGTACTCTGCAGTTGATCATCATATATTTTCGTTTCTGTATACATTGTTTTTCTGATTCTGCTCACTTCATTTTGCTTCAGTTCATATGTCTTACCAGATTTTTCAAAACTCATCCTGTTCATAATTTTTTATAGAGCAATGGTATTCCATTTCAACCATATTCTGAAACTTGCTTATAAATATCCCTCCTGTATATTCTTTAAAAACAAAAACCTCATTGAATCTAATGTTTAGAAATTATTTAAATATGAAATTAGGGGAAAATAAAATATAAAAAGGTTTTTTTAACTTCAAAAAGCATTCCTAGACATAAACAATTGGGAAAACATGGATTGCTCATGGGTAGGATGAGCTAACATAATAAAAATGACAATCCTAACCAAATTAATTTACATATTTAGTGTCATACCCATTGAACTACCAAAAAACTTTTTTACTGAATTAGAAAAAACCATAACAAAGTTCATTTGGAACAAAATATCAAGGATATCCAGGAAAATCATGAAGAAAATAGGAAGGAAGGAGGCCTTACAGTCCCAGATCTCAAACTATACTATAAAGCAGTGGTCATCAAAACAATATGGTGGTGGCTAAGAGACAGAAAGGAGGATCAGTGGAATAGCCTTGGGGTAAGTAATCTCAGAAAGACAGTATATGATACACCCAAAGATCCCAGATTTGGAACCAAAGTCCACTATTTGATAAAAACTGCTGGGAAAAATATGAGGGTAGTATGGGAGAGATTAGGTTTGGATTAACATCTCACACCCGACACCAAGATAAACTCAGAATGGGTGAATAACTTGAACATAAAGAAGGAAACTATAAGTAAATTAGGTGAACACAGAATAGTATACATGTCAGAACTTTGGGAAAGGAAAGATTTTAAAACCAAGCAAGAGACAGAAAAATCACAAAATATAAAGCCAATAATTTTGATTACATCAAATTAAAAATATTTTGTACAAACAAAAACAATGCAACCAAAATTAGAATGGAAGCAACAAATTGGGGAAAAATCTTCATAGCAAAAACTTCTGACAAAGGTCTAATTACTCAAATTCATGAAGAACTAAATCAATTGTACAAAAAATCAAGCCATTCTCCAATTGAAAAATGGGCAAGGGACACTAATAGGCAATTTTAAGTTAAAGAAATCAAAACTATTAATAAGCACAAGAAAAAGTGTTCTAAATCTCCTATAATCAGAGAGATGCAAATCAAAACAACTAGGAGGTATCACCTCACACCTAGCAGATTGGCTCACATGACAGCAATGGAAAGTAATGAATGCTGAAGGGGATGTGGCAAAGTGGGGACATTAATGCATTGCAGGTGGAGTTGTGAATTGATCCAACCGTTCTGGAGGGCAATTTGGAACTATGCACAAAAGACACTAAAAGATTGTCTGCCCTTTGATCCAGCCATAGCACTGCTGGGTTTGTACCCACAAAGAGATAATAAGAAAAAAGACTTGTACAAGAATATTCATAGCTGCGCTCTTTGTGATGGCAAAAATTTCGAAAATGAGTGGATGCCCTTCAATTGAGGAATGGCTGAACAAATTGTGGTATATGTTGGTGATGGAATACTATTGTGTTAAAAGGAATAATAAAGTGGAGGAATTCCATGTGAACTGGAATGACCTCCAGGAACTGATTCAGAGTGAAAGGAGCAAAACCAGGAGAACATTGTACACAGAGACTGATACACTGTGGTACAATCGAATGTAATGACCTTCTCCAGTAGTGCCAATGTAATCATCCTGAACAATTTGGAGGGATCTATGAGAAAAAACACTATCTGCATTCAGAGGAAAAACTGTGGGAGTAGAAACACAGAAAAAAAAAAGAAAAAACAACCCCTTGATCTCTGCCCTCCCTAGTTTGTTAATATATGCACTCAGGGATATGAATTTTCCTCTGATAACTGCTTTGGCTGCATCCCATGAGGTTTGAAAGGATGTCTCACCATTGTCATTTTCCTCGATGAAATTATTAATTGTTTCTATGATTTCTTCTCTAACTAACCAATTTTGGAGTTTTGTATTATTTAATTTCCACTTAATTTTTGATTTGGTTCTCCATGTACCCTTACTGATCATTATTTTTACTGCCTTATGATCTGAAAAGGCTGCATTTATTATTTCTGCTTTTCTGCATTTGTATGCCATGCTTCTATGACCAATTGTATGGTCAATCTTTGTGAATGTGCCATGTGGTACTGAGAAGAAAGTGTATTCCTTTTTGTCCCTATTTATTTTTCTCCATATGCCTATTAACTCTAATTTTTCCTAAGATTTCATTCACTTCTTTTACCTCTTTCTTATTTATTTTTTGTTCTGATTTATCTAAATTTGATAGTGGTTGGTTCAAATCTCCCACTAATATGGTTTTACTGTCTATATCCTCCTTCAGTTCTCCTAGTTTCTCCATTAGAAATTTGGGTGCTAAACTATTTGGTGCATACATATTGATTAGTGATAATTCCTTATTATCTATAGTCACTTTATTTATTTATTTTTATATTTATTTATATATTTATCTTCCCTATCCCTTTTAATCAGGTCTATTTTTGCTTTGGCTTTGTAAGATATCATGATTGCAACTCCTGCCTTCTTTCTATCAGATGAGGCCCAGAAGGTCTTACTCCATCCTTTAATTCTGACCTTGTGAGTGTCTACCTGCCTCATGTGTGTTTCTTGAAGACAAAATATGGTAGGATTTTGGATTCTAATCAATTCTGCTATTAATCTACTTTTTATGGCTAAGTTCATCCCATTCACATTCAAAGTAATGATTGTCACTTGTGGACCCCCTGGCATTTTTATATCCTCCCCTAATTCTAACCTTTCTTCTTTAGTTATAACCTTTTAAGCCAGTGATTCACTTTAAATCAGTCCCCCTTGTCCCCTCCCTTGATATGTTTCCATTTCTAGAGACTGCCTTTTTTTTTTCTTTTTAGCTTTCAAAACATTATTTTATTTGGTCATTTTCACACATTGTTCATTAGAAACAGATCATTTTCTTTTCCTCCCCACCAGCTCCCCGCCACCCCTTCCCTAGCTGATGCGTGATTCGTCTGGGTATCACATGTGTCCTCCTTGCACTGAACCCATTTCCTTGTTGTTGGTATTTGCATTAGGGTGCTCATTTAGCATCTCTCCTCGATCATGTCCCCTCAACCTCTGTAGTCAAGCAGTTGCTTTTCCTCCGTGTTTTTACTCCCTCCGTTTGGCCTCTGCTTGAGGATAGGTTTTTATTTTTTTCTCGTAGATTGCTGCAGGTTGTTCAGGGACATCGTAAAGCCAATACTGGAGAAGTCCATTATGTTCTCTTGTACCACAATGTGTCAGTCTCTGTGTACAATGTTCTCCTGGTTCTGCTCCTCTCACTCTTCATCACTTCCTGGAGGTCGTTCCAGTCTCCATGGAATTCCGCCACTTTATTATTCCTTTGAGCACAATGGTATTCCATCACCAACATATACCACAATTTGTTGAGCCATTCTCCAATTGAAGGGCATCCCCTTATTTTCCAATATTTGGCCACCACAAATAGCGCAGCTATGAATATTCTTGTACAAGTCTTTCTCCTTATTATCTCTTTGGGGTACAAACCCAGCAGTACTATGGCTGGATCAAAGGGCAGACAGTCTTTTATCACCCTTTGGGCATAGTTCCAAATTGCCCTCCAGAATGGTTGGATCAATTCACAACTTCACCAGCAATGCATTATTGTCCAAAGATTGCCATATCCCCTCCAGTATTCATTACGATCCGTTGCTCTCATTGTAGTCGATCTGCTAGGTGTGAGGTGATACCTCAAAGTTGTTTTGATTTGCATCCCTCAAATTATAAGAGATTTAGAACACTTTTTCATGTACTTATTAATAGTTTTGATTTCTTTAACTGAAAATTGCCTATTCATGTCCCTTGCCCATTTACCAATTGGAGAATGGCTTGATTTTTTGTACAACTGGTTTAGCTCTTTATAGATTTGAGTAATTAGACTTTTGTCAGTGGTTTTTGTTATGAAGATTATTTCCCAATTTGTTGATTTACTTCTAATTTTAGTTACATTGGTTTTGTTTGTATAAAAATTTTTTAATTTGATGTAGTCAAAATTATTTATTTTACATTTTGTGACTCTTTCTAAGTTTTGCTTGGTTTTAAAATCTTTCCCTTCCCAAAGGTCTGACATGTATAATATTCTGTGTTCACCTAATTTTCTTATAGTTTCCTTCATTATATTCAAGTCATTCACCCATTCTGACTTTATCTTGGTGTAGGGTGTGAGGTGTTCATCCAAACCTAATCTCTCCCACACTGTCTTCCAATTTTCCCAGCAGTTTTTATCAAATACTGGATTTTTGTCTCAAAAGCTGGGGTCTTTGGATTTGTCAAAGACTGTCTTACTGAGGTCATTTACCCCAAGTCTATTCCACTAATTCTCCGTTCTGTCTCTTGGCCAGTACCAAATTGTTTTGATGACCGCTGCTTTGTAATATATTTTGAGATCTGGGACTGCAAGGCCACCTTCCTTTGTATTTTTTTTTCATTATTTTCCTGGATATCCTTGATCCTTTATTCTTCCAAATGAACTTTGTTATGGTTTTCTCTAATTCAGTAAAATAGTTTTTTGGTAGTTCAATGGCTATGGCACTAAATATATATATATATATATATATATATATATATATATATAAGTTTGGGTAGAATGGTCATTTTTATTATGTTGGCTCTTCCCACCCATGAGTAATCAGTGTTTTTCCGATTGTTTAGATCTGGTTTTAATTGTGTGGAGAGTGTTTTGTAGTTGTGTTCAAATAGTTCCTGTGTTTGTCTCAGCAGATAGATTCCTAAGTATTTTATATTGTCTTGGGTGACTTAAAATGGAATTTATCTTTCTAATTCTTGCTACTGAACTGGGTTGAAGATGTATAGAAATGCTGATTACTTATGTGGTTTTATTTTGTATCCTGCAACTTTGCTAAAGTTGTTGATTATTTTGATTAGCTTTTTGGTTGATTCCCTAGGATTCTTTAAGTAAATCATCATATCTTCCTCAAAGAGTGACAGCTTGTCCTCAAAGAGTGACAGGTCTCCTCATTGCCAATTTTAATATCTTCAATTACTTTTTCTTCTCTAATTGCTACTGCTAGTGTTTCTAGTACAATATTAAATAATAAAGGTGATACTGGGCATCCTTGTTTGACTCCTGATCTTATTGGGAAGGCTTTGAGTTTTTCCCCATTGCAGATGATGTTTGCTGATGGTTTTAGGTATATACTGTTTATTATTTATAGGAAAGGCCCTTCTATTCCTATTCTTTCTAGTGTTTTCAATAGGAATGGGTGTTGTATTTTGTCAAGGGCTTTTTCTGTATCTATTGAGATAATCATGTGATTTTTGTCAGTTTGCTTGTTTATATGGTCAATTATGTGGATGGTTTTCCTAATATTGAACCATCCTTGTATTCCTGGAATGAATCCCACTTGATCGTAGTGGATAACCCTTGTGATGACTTGCTTGAGTCTTTTTGCTAGTATCCTATTTAACATTTTTGCATCTATATTCATTAGGGAGATTGGCCTATAGTTTTCTTTCTCTGTTTTTAACCTGCCTGGCTTTGGGATCAGTCCCATGTTTGTGTCATAAAAAGAATTTGGTAGAACCCCTTCTTGGCGTATTCTGTCAAATGGTTTGTATAGTATTGGGGTTAGTTGTTCTTTGAATGTTTGATAGAATTCATTTGTGAATCTGTCTGGACCTGGGTATTTTTTCTTAGGGAGTTCTTTGATGGCTTGTTCCATTTCTTTTTCTGATATGGGGTTGTTTAGGTAATTTATTTCTTCTTCTTTTAGTCTAGGCAATTTATATTTTTATAAGTATTCATCCATAACACTTAGATTGGCATATTTTCTGCCATATAATTGGGCTTAGTAATTTTTAATAATTGCTTTGATTTCCTCTTCATTAGAGGTGAGGTCTCCCTTTTCATCTTGGATAATGTCAATTTGGGGTTTTTTCTTCCTTTTTTAAATTAGACTGACTAGTACTTTGTCAATTTTATTTGTTTTTTTTCAAAGTACCAACTTCTAAGCTTATTCATCAAAGCAATAGTTCTTTAACTTTCAATTTTATTAATTTCTCCTTTGATTTTTAGGATCTCTAATTTAGTCTTCATCTGAGGATTTTTAATTTGTTCACTTTCTAGTTTTTTAATTTGCATGGTCAAATTATTGACCTCTTCCCTCTTAATTTGTTTATATATGAACTCAAGGATATAAATTTCCCTCTGAGTACAGCTTTGGCAGCATCCCATAGGTTTTGATAGGATGCCTCACCATTGTCATTTTCTTCAATGAAGTTATTAATTGTTTCTATGATTTGATCTTTAACTAGCTGGTTTTGGAGAATCATATTGTTTAATTTCCAATTATTTTTTATTTATCTATATATGTCCCCTAACTAATTATTATTTTTATTGCATTGTGGTCTGAGATGGTTGAATTTATTATTTCTGACCTTTTGCATTTGTTTGCAATGATTTTGTGCCCTAGTACATGGTCAATTTTTGTGAATGTACCATGTACTGCTGAAAAGAAGGTGTATTCCTTTTTGTCCTTATTTATTTTTCTCCATATGTCTACTAACTCTAATTTTTCTAAGATTTCATTTGCTTCTCTCACCTCTTTCTTATTTATTTTTTTATTTGCTTATCTAGTTCAGATAGGGGAAGGTTTAGATCTCCCACTAGTATAGTTTTTCTATCTATTTCATCCTTGAGCTCCTCTAGTTCCTCCTTTAAAATTTTGAATGCTTTCCTATTTGGTGCATACATATTGAATACCGATTATTTCCTTGTTGTCTATACTGCCTTTTATCAGGATATAATTACCTTCCCTATCTCTTTTAACTAGATTTATTTTTACTTTGGCTTTATCCAATATCATGATTGCTACTCCTGCCTTCTTTTTATCATATGATGCCTAATAGATTTGGCTCCATCCTCTTACTTTCACTCTATGCGTATCTAGCTTCCTCATGTGTGTTTCTTGCAGACAGCATATGGTAGGGTTTTGGATTCTAATCCACTCTGCTATTCGCTTGTGTTTTATGGGTGAGTTCATTCCATTCACATTCAGAGTTATGATTACTAGCTGTGTATTTCCCAGCATTTTGATTTCTACTCCTGGTCCTGCCTTTTCTTCATTCATTATTTCCTTCTATACAAATGTTTGTTTATAAGTCAGCCCTCACTTACCCCCCTTATTTTACTTCCCTTTCTACCCCCTTCCCTTCTTATTCCCTCCCTTATTTTCCCCTGAAGTCTTTTTAAAATTTCCCCCCCTCCCTCTCCGTCCCTTGTACTGCTTCCCTCCCCACCAGTCTGTTTTTTACCTTTCTACTCCCCTATAGGGTGCAAATATATTCTCTTCCCCATTAGATTAGATTGTTCTTCCCTCTTTGGGTCAATATCAAAGTATGTAAGAGTTGAGCATTTCTTATCTCCAACCTCTTTACCCTTCCAGTGTATCGATGTTCTCCCCCTCTCGCCATGAGCTTCTTTGTGACATATAAATTTACCCCCATTTCTTTCTTTTCCCATTTCTTTTAGTCATAACCTCTTTTTTTAGCTCCAGTCATGTATTTATATATATATACATACATACACATGCATATGTATTTATGCATGCATATATCTATATACCTATTTATGTCTTGTTCATTCATCCTATACAGTTTGTCACTGTTCCCTCTGAGTGTCATACTTCTAGCTGCTCAGGTGATAGCAACAGTTTTTAAGAGTTACCAATGACCTCTTTTCTTATAGGGATACATATCATTTTAACTTATTGAGTCTCTTAAAAAATTTTTGTTGTTGTTTTGTTTGTTTTTCCCCCTCTTTTTAAATTCCCTTTTGATGATTCTCTTGAGTTCTGTGGTTGGACATCAAATTTTCTGTTCATGTCTGGTCTTTTATTTATGAATGCTTGGAACTCTTCTGTTGTGTTGAATGACCATACATTCCCCTGTAAGAATATAGTCAGTTTTGATGGGTACTTTATTCTTGGTTGTAGACCTAGTTCCCTTGCTTTCTGGAATATCTTATTCCATGCCTTTTGGTCCTTCAGTGTGGATGCAGCCAGATCCTGTGTTAACCTCACCTTGTTTCCATGGTATCTGAACGGCTTCTTCTTGGCAGCTTGTAATATCTTTTCTTTTATCTGAAGGTTTTTGAATTTGGTTATAACATTTCTTGGTGTTGTCAGTTGGGGATTAAATACAGGGGGTGATCTGTGGATTCTTTCAATCTCCACTTTCCCCTTTTGTTCTAGGATCTTGGGACAGTTTTCCTGGATGATTTCCTCTAGTATTATGTCCAGGCTTTTTCTTTTGTGGTGGTCTTCTGGTAGTTTAATTACTCTTTAATTGTCTCTTCTTCAACGATTTTCTAAATCATCTTTTTTTGTGAATGAGATGCTTCACATTTTCCTCGATTTTTTCATTCCTTTTGTTTTGTTTTATAGTGTCCTGCTGCCTTGTGAGGTCACTTGATTCTAGTTGTTGTATTCTGGTTCTTAAAGATTCGATTTCATCTCTGGCTTTTTGGTCGTCTTTTTCCTTCTGGTCTGATTTTCTTTGAAGATCGTCTCTCATCCTGTTTACCTCATCTTTCATCTCCTTTGCCTCATTTTCCAGCTGGTTGATTTTGGCTTTCAAGACACTATATTATTGTTTTAGTTTAAGTGCCTCTGTTTCCAGATGACTTATCTTAATTTTTAAGTTCTTTTGCCAATTGTCTTCAGCCTCTCTTAGTTGTGTTTTGAGTTCTTCCACAGCCTGTATCCAATTCGCTGGGATTTCTGGTTTATTGTTTGCTGATCTCTCCCCCTCTGTTCCATTTGCTGAGTAGTAGCTGTCTATTGTAGTTTCTTTCTTCTTTTTCTGTTGTTTGCTCAAATTCATCCCGTCTTCACTCCCAGTATTTGTCTGTGCTCTTGTTCCTCTCATTTTTTTTTTGTTTTGGGGGGACTTCTTTCAGTCTCCCCTCTTGTAGCTTTAACAGAAGATCTCTTGGTGTAAGTCTCTGGGGGAGGGTTGTTGGGGGTTTGAGCTTCCCTGTCCTCTGGAGGCTTTTGATTGGCTTAAAGTACAGCAGTCAATGAGGATGGGTAGGTAGCCTGGGCTTTCCTGCATTTTGGAGACTTTTGATGGGATTGGGTTCAGCTTAGTTGGTTTAGGTTTAGTCTGAGTTTTAAACTTCCTGGACGGCTGGAGCAAATATGGAGGATCTCCAAAGCTCTGGCTAGGCTGCCAGGTCTATGCTCCTTCTAGGCTGCCATCTTGACTTCGCCTTTAGGTTCCTGTTTTTTTCAGAAGACCCTGCTCTCTAAGGAGGGAGGGGTCTTGGCCTCCCTGGGATCTGAGGGATCCTGATGGGATTAGGTTCAGCTGGTTTGGACCGAATGAGCCCTGAAGCAAAAACCCTCCTCCTCCACAATATGTGTTGAATGCCCCGAGACTGGCCCAGATTGCTTTCAAGGTAAGCCCTTCACAGGTCCTGGTTCTGTTCTTTCAGAAGCTCTGAGGGCTACTGATGGGATTGGGTTCAGCTGTTGCCCTAATGCTGGGACCTCCCTTGAGACTCAGATGGAAGGACCCAGCCAGGGGGCAACAAGCTTCCCCCTTCTCTCTATGATTCCCTGCCATCTGTGTTGGGCACCCAGGAGACTGGTTCAGGTTGCTTTCAAGGTGAGCCCTTCAAAATAGCCAGCCCTGAGGCCCTTTTGCTGTCTTTGAGGCTCTTTTGCTGGCCCTGAGGTTCCTGCTGCTGCCTTGGGCTCAGCACTCTGTGTTGGGGGGAATGGGTCCTGGGACCTTCCTTCTGCTTACTCCTTAGATCTGAGTGATCTAGGGTTCTGGCTTTTGGGGGGCCATTCATTTTGATCCAGGTCCAGAAGGAGGTATCCCCGGGTCTTTCCTGTTCTTCAGCTTGAATTTTGGTGTCCTAGGAGCACTCAGTTTGCGTTCGGGAAGGAATGTTTTCCAAGGTCTGAACTTTCGCTGCTTCTAAGCCACCATCTTGACCGGAAGTCTCCCCTGCGTTTTTTTTTTTATTTTTGCCTTCCCCTCCTCCTTCCCTCCTATTTCCTGTTCTGACCCCCCTTCCCTCCTTGGTTTTCACTTCTCCCTCACCCTGTTGGATAAGATAGAATTCAAGATCCCCATGGATCTAGATGCTTTTCCATCTCAGAGTTGATTTCACTGAGAGTAAGGTTTAATTATAAACTCTCTTACTCTCCTTCTTATAGGAGAATTCTTCCCTTCCCCTTCCCATATGTTTCTTTGTGTGAGAAAGATTGTTCTATTTATTTTTTTTTCTATTTCTTGGAGTATATCTTAGCACCATCAATGATTCCCCCCTCCCTTTTTCTTTATATCCCCCCTTTCTCCATATCATCTTGCTGCCCCAAACTTTCCCTATGCGTGACTCTTTTTACTACTCTAATGATGCATACAATTTTTGAGAGTTACATATCATATTTTCCCCACATATTAATATATATAATTTGATATAAATGTAGTCCTTCTATAAGAGAGTTTGAATAAAAGAAAAAGATAACATTTTTCTCCTTTTCTCTTTCCTCCATATTTACCTTTTCATGTTTCTCTTGGTCTTTGTGTTTGGATATCAAATTTTCCACAGATCTCTGGTCTTTTCTTTACAAACACTTGAAAATCTTGTATTTTGTTGAATGCCCATACTTTCTGCTGGAAGTATATAGTCAGTTTTGATGGATAGCTGATTCTTGGTTGAAGACCCAGATCTCTTGCTTTTCTGAAGATCATGTTCCATGCCTTACGGTCATTCAGAGTGGAAATTGCTAGGTCCTGTGTGACCCTGATTGGTGTCCCTTTTTATCTAATTGTCTTTTTCTGGCTTCTTGTAAGATTTTTTCTTTTGCTTGGAAGCTTTGTAATGTGGCAGTTATATTCCTGGGAGTTGTCTTTTGAGGGTTTAGTGTAGAGGGTGTTCTGTGAACTCTTTCAATGCCTGTATTTCCCCCTTTTTCTAGAATCTCTGGGGAGTTTTCTTTGATGATATCTTGTATTCTGATGATCAGAGGCTTTATCCCCAGGCAAATTGTCTGTTCTCCTCAGCTGTGCTGTCTTCCCAGGGAAGCCCAGGGTCTGCACTCCTCTGCCTGCTGGCTTTTAGGGTGTTACTGTCCTCAGTCCCCTCCAGTTGCTTCTCCGCTGCCTTACTTCCAAGCTCCGAGCCTGGCACAGCACTGTCCCTAAGGTACCTCAGTGCCTTTGCTGGCCCTGAGCTTCCTTTCTTTTCAGAGGGCCCTGCACTCTCGAGGGGTGGGGTGGGGTGGGAGGGGTCTTGGCCTCCCTAAGCTCTGAGGAGTCCTGATGGGATTAGGTTCTGCTGGGTTGGTCTGGATGTGCCCTGAGGAAAAAACCTCTGGTGAGTCTCCAATGGAAGGACCCAGCCAGATGGCTACAGGCTCCCCCTGTCTCTCGCAGGCCGATTCCCTGCCATCTGTATTGGAGCACCGAGACTGGCCCAGGTTGCTTTCAAGGTAAGCCCTTCAAAATAATACTTTTGCAGGCCTTGAAGTTCCTGCTGCTGCTGTGGGCTCAGAGCTATGGGTTGGGGGAGGGGGGAGGGTTCCTGGGACCTTCCTTCTGCCTTCCCTTTAGTCCTGAGAGTTCTAGGATTCTGGCTTTTGGGGCCATACCTTTTGATTTGAGTCCAGAACGAGGGTTCCCTGGCTCTGTCTTGTTGTTAACTATGGATTTCAGTCCCCTAGGAGAATTCAGTTTGTGATTAGTGAGGAAGCGTTTTCAGAGGTCTGAGATTTTGCTGCTTCTAAGCCGCCATCTTGACCGGAAGTGAGCCAGGACTTTTTAATATAACTTTAACAATTACTGTACTTTCTAGTGTTTTCTTTTTTTTAAAACCCTCGCCTTCCATCTTGGAGTCAGTACTGTGTATTTACTCCAAGGCAGAAGAGAGGTAAGGGCTAGGCAATGGGGGTTAAGTGACTTGCCCAGGACCACACAGCTAGGAAATGTCTGAGGCCAGATTTGAACCTAGGACTTCTCATTTCTAGGCCTGGTTCTTAATACACTGAGCCACCCACCTGTCCCTCTAGTGTTTTCAATAGATTAGGTGTATATTGTCAATGGCTTTTTCTGCATCTATTGAGATTATCCTGTGACTTCTGTTTGTTTAATTATTGATATGGTCAATTATGTGGATGGTTTTCCTAATATTAAACCATCATTGTATTAATGGTATAAAACCCACATGTTCATAGTGAATAATCCTCCTGATAATTTGCTGTAGTCTTTTGCTGGTATTTTATTTAAGCTTTTTGCATTTATGTTCATTAAGGAGACTGGTTTGTAGTTTTATTTCTCTGTTTTGGTCTGCCTGGCTTTGGAATCAATACCATATTTGTATCATACAAAGAATTTGGTAAGACTCCTTTGCTTATTTTGTCAAATAATTTGTTTACTTTTGGGATTAGTTGTTTTTAAATGTTTGATAGAATTCACTTGTGAATCCATCTGGCCCTAGTGTTTTTTCTTAGGAAGTTCCTTGATGGTTTGTTCAACTTCTTTTTCTGAGATGTGATTACTGAGTATTCTTTTGTTAATCTAGGCAATTTATAGTTTTGTAAATATTCACCCATTTCACCTAGATTATCATATTTATTGCCATATAATTGGGCAAAACAGTTCTTAATAATTACCTTAATTTCCTCTTTATTAGATGTGAGGTCACCCTTTTGATCTTTGATACTCTTAATTTGATTCTCTTCTTTCCTTTTTTAATTAGATTAACTAGTACTTTATTATTTTATGTAATTTTCAAAGTACCAGATCTTTGTCTTATTTATTAGTTCAATAGTTCTTTTACTTTTAATTTGATTAATTTCTCTTAAATTTTTAGCATTTCTTAATTATTTTTTCACCTGAGGATTTTGAATTTGTACTTTTTCTAATTTTTTAAGTTATAAGCCCAATTCATTGATCTCTCTCTCCATTATTTTGCTATAGACACTCAGAGATACAAATATTTCTCTGAGTACTGCTTTAGCTGTATCCCATAGGATTTGATATGATGTCTCCTCATTGTCATTCTCTTTAATGAAGTCCATAATTGTTTCAATGTTTTTTTTTGATTCACCAGTTTTTTAGCATTAAGTTATTTAGTTTCTAATTACTTTTAAATGTATATTTCCATGAATCCTTATTAAATATAATTTTTATCACATTTTGATCTGAAAAGGTTGCATTTATTATTTCTGCTTTTCTGCATTTGTTTGCAATATTTATATGCCCTATTACATGGTCAATCTTTTTATATGTGCCATGTAGTGCTGAGAAGAAGCATTTCTTTTTTATTTAGTTTTCTCTAGATATCAATTAACTCTAATTTTCTAGCATTTCATCCTCTTCCTTTACTTCTTTCTTATCTTTTTCAGTTCAATTTACCTAGTTCTGAAAGGGGAATGTTGACATCTCCCTCTAATTTTTGTGTTACTATCTATTTCCTCCTTAAGCTCCTTTAAAAATCTAGATGTTATGCCATTTGGTGAATAAATGTTTAGTACTGAAATTACTTCCTTGTTTATAGTTTTCTTTAACAGAATATAATTTCCTTTCTTATCTCTTTCAATCAGATCAATTTCTACTTTAGCTTTGTCTATCATCAGGATTGCTACTCCTGGTTTTTTAAATTTAGGTGATACATTATAAATCCTACTCCAGCCTTTTACCTTGAATCTGTGTGTGTGTCACCCTGCTTCAATTATGTTTCTTCTAAGCAAAATATGGTAGGATTATGGTTTTTAATTGACTCTGCTAAAGGCTTCCATTTAATGTGTGGATTCATCCCATTCATGTTCAGCATTATGATTGTGTATTGCCCTCCATCATAAATCCTGCTCTATTCCTTTTCTCTATGTTCCTCTTTACCACTGTTTTACTTCTCACCCCTTCACTTCCTGCTCCCTCCAATTACTTCCCTTTTCTCTTGCCTTATTCCCCTTCTACTTCTCTATGGGGTATTATAGAATTTTATACCCCACTGACTATACTTGTTTTACATTCTCTAAGCCCTTTGTGATGAGAGTAAAATTTAAGCATTGTCCATCAACAATACCCTTATCCTCCCCTTTCTATAATTATTTTTCTCACCTCTTTATTTTATATGATTTACCCAATTCTATCTCTCCCTTCCCTTTTCTCTTAGTGCAAAACTCTCTTTTAGCCCTTGATTGATTTTTACATATCATTCATATGCATACATATAATGTTATACATATTCCAGAAGTTCACATTTACATATACATTATATCATTAGAATCAACTAATACTTCTCCATCCTCTTTGATTATATTCCTTCTATATTCTCTACTACTATGATTAATTTTTGAAAATTACAGAAATCATCTTTCAATATTGACATATAAGCATTTTGACCTTGATGAGTCCCTTAAATTTTCTCTTTTTATTTACTTTTTTGGTCTTCTCTTGTGTCTCCTGTTTGGACTTCAAATTCTTTTGGCTTATTTCTCAGGAATGCCCAGAAATCTTCTATCTTAATGAATGTCCATTTTCCCCCTAGAAAGAATATACTCAGTTTTTATGGATAGGTGACTCTGGGCTTAAACTCAAATATTTTGCCTTCCTGAATATCATATTCCATGCCTTTTGATCCTTTAATGAAAAATCTGCTAAGTCCTGTGTGATCCTAATTGTAGCTCCATCACAACTGAATGGTTTCTTTTTGGCTATTTGTAGTATTTCTTTCCTTGTCTTGATGGCTTTTGAATTTAGGTATTATATTCCTGGAAGTTGTCATTTGAGGACTTATTTCTGTAGGTGACCTGTGAATTCTTTCAATTTCAATTTTATTTTCTTGTTGAGGATCTCTGGGCAGTTATCCTTAATAATTTCTTATAATATGATATCCAAGATTTTTTCTTGATTGTGGCGTTCAGGTGATCCAATAATTCTCCAACAGTCTCTCCTATATCTATTTTCTAGGTCAGTTTTTAAAATAAGATATTTCATATTTTCCTCTTTTTTATTCCTTTGATTCTGCTTTATTGTTTTATGATTTCTCAAGAAAATATTTTCTAGATGGTCAATTCTGATTGTTAAGGCCTAATTTCCCTCTGTGAGTTTCTGGTTCTTCTTTTTCAGTTGTTCCATTTCTTCTTTCATTACTTTCGTTTCTCCTTGCATCAGTTTCATTTCTCTTTCCCACTTTTCCTTTGCCTCTCTTTATTAGTTTTGGAAGTCCTTTCTGCATTCTTCCAGAATCTATGTCCAAACCAGATTTTTCTTTTTGTTGTGGGTTAAAAATATTGGTGGAAGTTTGATAAAAGTATGAAGATCAGTTTTTTAACCCACCAATACTTATTTATTCAATGGAAAGGAGGAATAGGAAATGGGAGGTAGGAAATTGGAGATTATATCACTTATACCATATAAGTAGGCCTAAAAATCTAAATCTTCTACTAAAATCTCTAATAAAACCTAAATCTAACTACCTTCCTTGGCATAGTCTTCTTGCCTGGCAAAGGAGGCCTAACTAACCTCCCCTGAATATCTAAGATTAAATTCTCTATCTATCTGCCTAATCTAAATCAATAAGTTATTTATCTCCTCCAACCTCCTTAAATCCATATCTGGATTCAAACTGTAAATGATAAAACTGTC
Organism: Monodelphis domestica; assembly: GCF_027887165.1. Classification (NCBI taxonomy): domain Eukaryota; kingdom Metazoa; phylum Chordata; class Mammalia; order Didelphimorphia; family Didelphidae; genus Monodelphis; species Monodelphis domestica. Next base: position 345,584,016 of record NC_077227.1, on the reverse strand, counting down.
TGTCACAGTGACACAGATACTTCTGAACTCCTGCTCCCTCAGAAGCCAGAGAAATGGAGTTCTTTCTTAACTTATTCTTTCTTTTTGATCATTTGTCTCTTAAATAGAAAGAGGGAGAGAACTGTCTGTTACTATTGCTTAAAAAGGCAGAATGAGATAAAAAATAACTCCCTCTTTCATAGAAATTCAGCTCTTAATGTGACAGAGTGAAATTAAGAAAACTCTTTATAACCATATTCAACTTTGCATGTATTTCTTTTGCTTTCACTTTTCCCTTCTGTGTCTGTACCTTGCTCTTTGTCTTTATAAAAATTCTTTATACTTAGGTGCTTTTTTTTGTTCTTTGCTCATTTTCCCTATCAATTATAGGTAGGCTTGGGGTGATTATGTAATGGTCTGATGGCTGAGAGCTGTGATGGCCCCATCCCCTTGCTAATTCAATTGGCCCTTGTGATGCTGATAGCTTAAAAACTTTCCTCAGGCTTAGGTATAAGCTTTGATCTTACTCTGATCTTGATCTTGTCAGGGACTGATCAAATTCTAGCCTCAGGCTTAATCTCAAGTTTTTGTTCTCACTGTATATTTGATCCAATCAGGCACACCCTTTATTATCTTATTTTGGAGCTCCACCCTGAGCTTTAAGTAAAAAGATCAGTACTTAGTACTTAGTACTGTTATCCACTCCAAGTTGTGAATTAAGTAGTTGTCCCAAGCCCAAACTAGAATTCCCTTGTCTGGGATTCTGGACGTCTGCACAGATTTGAAATTTCAAAGGATACAGGTTGGCTTTTACCTCTATTTGCTCCAGCAGTGTTTCGGGATCTGGATGTTGGTTCAGGCATAGGTTCCCAAACTTTTGACAGCAGATGTAGGAAGAGGGTGTGTAGTTCACTCTTGGTTTGCTTTTCCCTCCATGCCACAGCTTTTTGCTGGATCTGCTCTCTTCTTACCCCTAGCCCCCACATATTTGTTTCCTATCTTTTGGGTTTTTCTTTTATTGAAAGTTGTTTCATACTGGCTCTTTGTTGATTCTTTCACTCCTGTATTCATTTTTGTGGCTATATTTGAATTTTGATTGGGGAGGATTCCCATGTTGGTACAGATCTCTGAGGATTATTCTGCCATCTTGACTCCACCCCTGGAAGTTTAAAGTGGTTTTGAAAGCTAGGTCTTCCCAGTGCCAAGTCTAATGTTTTATCTATTATTTCATGGTGTTTCTCATCAATAGTGGATTAGTACAGGGTATTAATGAAGTTTCCATTTCTCTTCCACAATCAAAAACACTGCAGAACATTTCTCTTCATCAATACACATAAACTTTAGCCTCTACATTCTGCCTTAGTCTTTTCTGGAAATAGTTATATTTTGGGAGTTTAGGGAAAATGCTGAAAAAAAGAGAAGTAACAATCTTGAGTTGTGATGCATGATGCAGTCACAGAAAATTGAGTTTTCTGTATTTACAAAGCAATATAGAAGATCATAAGCAATTATGTATTCAGAAGGGAGGTTAAAAGAGAGTCTAGAAAATAAAACAGCAAGCCTACTCTTAATGGAGAGAAAAAGTTGAGTTTATAGATGTCTATAGAATATTCCCAGATGATGTTATCTAATTATGCCTCACATCTTACAGTTACACATTTTTTATTTTTCTTTTCTGGATAGCAAATATACTGGCAGATTCAGGAGCACTGATGGCCAGGATCAGAATTCTTAATATTAGCTTCTCTGAACCACCAGGACAGAAAGATGGAGGACCATGACCTAAGGAGCCATAGGTGAGAGCTCAGAACATCACACAGAGCCACCACAGGGAGGTCAGAGAGAACACATTGTGAGAGGTGGGGGTGGGGAAGCCAGAGTGACAATCATTCTGTCATTTTGTATTGCCCAGAGTGGTAGAGAGAGTTTGATAAGATTACAGGTTAATGTAGACAAAGAGAAACAGAACTGCTGGATAAAATTCAGCCTGGGGGATTGAGTTAGGGAGGAGGAATAGAGCCAGCATAATAAAAAAAAAGTAATTTTTTTGTCTCTGTGCACTGAGTTATTCTTATATACATTCTTTGCTTGCAAATTGAAATGGAATAGAGACTGAGGTGTCACCTCACACTTAGCAGATTGACTAACATGACAGCAAAGGAAAGTAATGAATGTTGGAGGGGATGTGGCAAAGTTGGGACATTAATTCATTGCTGGTGTAGTTGTGAATTGATCCAACCATCCTGGAGGGCAATTTGGAACTATGCCCAAAGGGCCATAAAACACTGTCTCCCCTTTGATACAGCCATAGCACTGCTGGGTTTGTACCCCAAAGAGATAATAAGGAAAAAGACATGTACAAAAATATTCATAGCTGCGCTCTTTGTGGTGGCAAAAAATTGGAAAATGAAGGGATGCTCTTCAATTGGGGAATGGCTGAACAAATTGTGGTATATGTTGGTGATGGAATACTATTGTGCTCAAAGGAATAATAAAGTGGAGGAATTCCATGGGGACTGGAACAACCTCCAGGAATTGATGCAGAGTGAGAGGAGCAGAACCAGGAAAATATTGTACACAGAGACTGATACTCTGTGGTACAATCGAATGTAATGGACTTCTCCATTAGTGACAATGCAATGACCCTGAACAACTTGGAGAAATCTATGAGAAAAACCACTATCCACATCCAGAGGAAACACTGTGGGAGTAAAAACACCGAATAAAAACAACTGCTTGAATACATGGATCGAAGGGATATGGTTGGGGATGTAGACTGTAAATGAACATCCTAGTGCAAACAACAACATGGAAATAGGTTCTGATCAAGTACACAAGTAATACCCAATGAAATTGTGCATTGGCTTCGGGAAGGGTGGGTGGAGGGGAGGGAGGGAAATAATGTGATTATTGTAACCAATGAATAATGTTCCAAATTGACTAAATAAATTAATTCAAATAGAAAAAAATAAAAACAAACAAAAACAAAAAAAGAAATGGAAGAGATATAGCTCTTCAGACAGAAAGGCTATCTGAATCTTTATGTTAATTAGAATCAATTTTATCAGATTTGAATATATACATTAAAAAATGAAAATGTAGACTTTTGCTACTCAAACCTACTGTGTATCTCTATAATGGGTATGACTAACAATAGCAAGAATAATAAATAAGGAGAATATTGATATGGAGAAAGAGAGGCTGGGGAAGGAATAAAAATAACATTTCATCTTGAAAAAAATATCTAGGGCTAGTTATGAGAAATGTTTTCTCTAGAAATATAAAATCTTTGTTCAAACCTATGGTGACAAAGAACTGGAAATCAAGGGGATCTTTGTCAATTGGGGAATGGTTAAACAAATTACAGTATGTGGTTGTGATGGAATACTACAATACTATATGAAATGATGAGCAGATTATTTTTTTAGACCTAGAATTACATGATATAACAAAGAATTAAATGAGTAGAACCAACAGAACATTCTATACAGCTACAGATTTAATATGTGAAGAATAATTTGTTAATATTTGCCTTCAGAGAATAAACTGAGAAATGGAAACATGAAAAGCATAATCTATATATTTTGCCAAATATGGTGTGGGGAGGAGAGGAAGGACTTGAATAAAAAAAAATAAAAGAAAAAAAACAATTCAGTCTATTAGTGCCCATCTGTAATTCCTGCAGGCAAAAAGTTGAGATGAGTGGATCACATTCATTTAGAAGTTCTGTGCTACAGTAAGGCTAAAAGTGAGTGAATATTTGCACTAAATTTGGTAGCAGTATGCCAAGTCCTTAGGAGCTATTGTTCAGTCATTTGTCATATCTAACTCTTTGTGACCACAACAGGTGTTTTTTCTTTTTTCTTTTTTCTTTTTCTTTTTTTTTTGACAGAGACACTGAAATAATTTGCTTTTCTTCTCCAGCTCACTTTACAGATGAGGAAATGGAGACAAACTAGGTTAAGTGACTAGTTCAGGGTTACGTAACTAGAAAGTATCTGAAGCCATATTTGAACTCAGTAAGATGAGTCTTCTTGACTTTAGGTCTGACCCTCTATCAACTGAGTCACTAGCTGCCACTTTGGAATGCTAGGTAGAGATGAACCAGCCTCTGTATGAAAAGGAATTTTTTCTTTCTTTTTTTTAAGCCCTAACCTTTGGTCTTAGAATCAATACTATGTACTGGTTCCAAGGCAGAAGTGTGACACAGAAGGGCTATGCAACTGGGGTTGAGTGACTTGCCCAGGGTCACATAGCTAGGAAGTGTTTGAGGCCAGATTTGAACCTAGAACCTTCCATCTCTAGCTAGACTCTCAGTCTACTGAGCTACCTAGCTTCCCCAAAAAGAAATTTTTCTTGAAGGCAAGTTCCCAAGGCACAAGGTTAAATTTGGAATTTCAAAAATCTCATGTCAAGGGGCAAGTGGTTTAGTGACTAGAGCATTAGACATGAAGAAGGAAGTGTCTTGTCCTTAGACACCTCTTACCTGTGTGACCCTGGGCAAGTCACTTAACCTCAGTTGCCCAGCCCTTACTGTTCTGCCTTGGAACTGATATAACTTCTAAGAAAAAAATTTAAGGGTTTAAAAAAAAACACAAATGCATCCCCCAAAAAATCTCCTGTCAAATTTTACCTTCTTCAGGAGGTTTTTCCTGCCCCCCTCCAAGCTGCTAATAATATCTTCCAATCTCAGATTGCTTTACATCTATGTGTAAATCTTGTATGCAACTAGTTATTTATATATTGTCTCTCCCATTATTATGTAAACTCATTGAGGGCAGAAATTCTCTTTTGCATTTCTTTGTATTTTTAGCACTTGGCACAGAGGCAAGCACCTAGTAAGTGCTTTAATAAACACTTATTAACTGACTGGAGAAATATAGTGATAAGTATTAATGTGTGAGTATAGAGGCAAAAAAGAGAGAGAGAAACAAAGTACAGGTAATTTTTAAAGAGACAAAGATCCCAAGGGACATTGTGTAAACTTATACTGGTTGAACACACTGGACCTAACCCTTAACAGGAGAGGGAATTTAAAGATGAACAAAAGCAAAATTTAAGAGGTAATTAATTATATTAAAATGTTTTATTTAGAATTTTTTTTCATGATTACATCATTCATGATTTTTCCCATTCTTCTTTCCTCCTCCCTCTTGGAGTTGACAAGCAATTTCACTGGGTTACACATATATCATTGTTCAAAACCTATTTTCATATTATACATATTTGCAATAGACTGATCTTTTAATGCCCAAACCCTAATAATATCCCCATCAAACCACAATGTTTCTCTTCTGCATTTCTACTACTACAGTTCTTTCTTTGGATGTGGACAATGTTATTTCTCATAAGTCCCTCAGAAATGAGTCCCAGATCATTGCATTGTTGATAGTAGAGAAGTCCATTACATTTGATTGTGCCACAGTATACAGTCTCTGTGTACAATATTCTCCTGGTTCTGATCATTTTGCTCTGCATCAATTCCTGGAGGTCTTTCCAGTTCACATAGAAATCCTCCAATTCATCATTCCTTTCAGCACAATATTGAGGCAATGAATTCTTGTGGGAATTGCTTTAAGAAAGTGCATAGTAACCCAGGAGAGCATGTTGTTCTGGGAATAGTTAGCACAGTTTGGCTGAAAGTTTGAAGAAAGTTAAAATCAATGAAGTTTGGGAAGTGGATTATTGTGGGCCTATGTTTGCCTGAGAAATTTGAATTCTATCCTTGAGAGTATTGAGTCTTTGAGATAGGGTTGTGGCAGTATTCTTGGAGAGAAAGGGATGGAAATAAGCAATGTTGGTCAGCTAGAATTGACATGATTTAGTAAGTGGAGGGTGTAAAAAAGGAGTAAGAGTAAAAAATAATCCAGGATTTTGAACATATGTGACTGGAAGGATAATGTACCTCAACAGAAATAAAGGTGTTGATAAGCGAAGTAGTATGATGAAAGTATGAAGCAAAGTGATGATGAAACTCATTGAAGCAGATTAAATTATTAAGGAGTATATTAAGAATAGGATCTAGGACACAGTATTGGGTAGCACCTATGAGTAGAGGATAATTAATGTTGAGGAATAGGAGAGGAGCCTGAGAAGAAGCAGACAATTAGGAAAATGAGGCAACCAAGAATAGCAAGCCAAGGATAGTGAATCTCCAGAGAAGGGGAAACTATAGGCCTACCTACCTTGGTAAACCCTCTTGGTAGCCAGGCTAAAAACTAGATTGAGTGTAGCCAAAAGGTCTAAAACCAGTGGTTGAATTATAATAGTGTCTACTTTAATAATTAAAATAGTGGAATACATAAACTGTGGCAGATATAAGAGTGGTTGTTAAAATTGTGACCGCAGAAAACATGGTTTCAAGACAATGTCTTGTTTTAAATCAAATAATATAAAGTGGTCGCCAGGGAAAAATTTCCAATTATTAAATATACCCAAGTCAGCTGGGTTTATAGAGATTTTAATTAATACAAATGAGGAATTAAAGAAAGAGAGAAAAAGGGAATAATGAGAAAAAAAGGGCTATACCAGCCTAGACCAGCTTGAGCCAGCCTAAGCTGAAAACCCTAAGAGAGGGATCAGTCAGTCTTTTATTATTTCACCACAAGATCTCTGAGAGGGAGCCCCAAAAGAGACTCTTCAAGGAAGCTTTGGCCAGCTGCCTCCTCCAATTCAGCCTTTCCCAGCTGACTGCCCTGAGAGAGAGCTTTTCGTCTCCTTTTAAAGGGAATTTTCTCCTATGTCACCTCCCCTAAGTTCCCACATCTACCAATCACAGTAGAAGTTTCCAAAGGACAGACCAATCTTAATTCACACCTAAGAAGGCTTGAACTTTTGATTAAGTTCACACCAGAAAACCTCTGAGTAAGTTCTCACCTCTTTGCTCCTTGTAAATTCACAAGTTGCCTGACCTTTATAGGTACTTAGCACCCTTTTGTATTAGATATAAAAATAGGCACAGCTTAAGAACTTTTGCCTTACTATAAGTATGGGTTTAAGTATTTTTCATTATTCAGCAAGGAGTTTCTTCCCCTAAAGCAGGCTTAAGTAGGGGTGGAGTAGAGGTCTCACATTCCTGATCTAAGTAGAGGTCTCACATTCCTGATCTAAGTTCCTTCATTGTTTTAAAATGGAGAATGGTCTTAAGCAAACCTTATGAAGTAGGGTCTGAGAATTTTTTAAGGTTCACAATCCCCCCTGATGATCATTGGGAGACTAGTCTCCCCATTGATCATTTAACATAATCATCTTGTAATCTTAAATGCACTTCTAACTACAAATGCATACAATATTCAATTTTCTAAGAGGAAATTAGAGTAGTGAGGGAGGAAATAGAAAGAAAGAAAGCAAAACCAATGTTTTGCTAGGTGCATTGACAGAAAGCCAAATTAGGGGCAGTCCCTTTAGGCATAAATGTGTACATTTACAATAAATGTTCAATCAAACTTCAGTTCAATCAACCATATCCAAAATTCATTCTTGATCTTCTTGATGAAGTATAGATTTTCTGCATCTTTCTGCAACAATTCATTCTCTGGATTTAGGAGTTATCAAGCTTTTTCCTTGAAGATCTTTCCTAGAACAAAAATCAAAATCTTGGATTTTTATAAAAATACAATCTCAAAAAAAAAATCAAAAATCTTAGATTTTAAATTAAAACACAATCCCCCCTGAAGTAGGTGTTAAAAAGCATCCAGTTCAGGTCAGGATGCAATGTTGAGTTATTGGGATGTATGAGTCAATTATCCGAAGAAAAGAAAAAATAATCAAAAACATAAGAAAAAAAAATTCAAAATAGGCCCTTGTATAGGTCCAATTTAAAGTAATTTCTATCCCACAAGTCTATAGGACAGAATGCAGTAATATTTCACTTATCCATTTTCAGCCAAGACTACAGGAAGTTGCCATAATATAAGAAGAAAAAGAATTAGAATTCTATTTTGATAGTGTCATTCCCTTATTTGATTTTTGACATTCTCAGGGATATAGGGAGCCAGCATGATAGTCAAATTTTGTACTTGTATGAGTACTTTGCAAAGAGTGTAGATACAAGGAAGTCCTACGACTTAACATATGTCAAGTGTCACAACCTTGAGTCTCACATTATTATTTTATGTGTGCTCCTTTTGGCACTATTAAGGTTAAGTCTGTGCTCCTTGTTTTTATCCCATTTTATGGAATCAATTCACAGTCCCATAATATTTTATCAATAAATGGCAGGTTCCCATAGTTTAAAGCTTTTGGATATGCATTGACATTATAGCAAGAATATATATATATATATTAACTTGTATTGCTGCAGAAAAAAATATTAATATTAATTATGTGTGCCTTTAGTACAAAAAATGGGAAAAAATCAAATATTCTAATCAAAATAAAGAAAAGCAATAAGGAAAAAATCAGTAATTCATTGTGTTTTTTGAAAAAAAAAAGTATCCATTTGTCAATGGATTATAATCTACAATTCATGTAATAAGATATAGTTAATCAGTCTCAACAGAAGATGCTTTCTTCACATGTGAGCAATGAATCCAAGAGTCCTTTTCTCCAACCTTTATAGATGTTGGAGTAGTTAATAATATTTGGAATGGTCCTTCCCATGAAGGCTGAGTTGCTCCAGTACCCTTGAAATTCTTAATATACACTTTGTCTCCTGGGTTCAGGTTATGAAGAGAAAAATCTAGTGGTCCGGCTTGTACTGCAGCTCCAGATTCATGAAGTTCACATAGTTTGTGTTGTAATTCCTGTATATAGGAAGCAATAGTAGTATCTCCCCCTAATAGTGAGGTATATGCAGGGGGAAAAGGTTTAGCCTGTATAGGCAGATGTCCAAAAAGCATCTCAAATGGTGAGATGTGTAGATCTCCTCTAGGCCTGCTTCTAAGATAAAATAGGGGCAGAGGGAGAATTTCAGGCCATATTAAATGTGTCTCAGTGCATAGTTTTCCAATCGTAGTTTTAAGTTCTTTGTTCATCCTCTCTACTTGGCCTGAGCTCTGGGGATGATATGGAACATGGAATTTGGGAGTTATCCCCAAGCAAAAATATATATGATTTAGGACACAATCAGTAAAATGACTTCCTATATCTGAATCAATATGTGCTGGCAGTTCAAAGCAAGGAATAATTTCTTTTAAAAATATCTTAGCAACAAAATCCGCTGTGGCTCGGGTCACAGTAAATTCTTCTAGCTATCTGGTCAGTTGACCTACAATGACTAGACAAAATTTATAATGTCAAGCCTTTGGCATTGTTATGAAATCTATCTGTACATGTTCAAAAGGTATGTAAGCCAGAGGATGTCCACCAAAGGCTTTTCCATGAAATGCATGTTGGCTATATGCTTGACAGGTAGAGCAGGCTGAACACACTTTAGAGGCTATAGTAGTTATAACAGGGGCTATTCATACTCTCTTAACAGAGTCCACGATGCCCTGGGTGCCAAAATGACCATTTTTATGAATAGATTGGCAAATTTGGTGATAGAAACATCTAGGGAGCAGGAGTTTTCCTTAAGATGACACCCATACTCCATTAATCTGTTTTGCTTTGAATTTTTGTTTCCATTTTTTCCACTTCCTTTTCATTATAGGAAAGTGCTGAGTTTAAATCATCAGTGGTTGTTAATGTTAAAATTAATTCAGGTCTTTCTATGGCTGCTAGTTTTGCAGCAGCATCTGCTCGATCATTTCCTCCAGAGACAGGGTCAGTGCCACCTGTATGGGCAGAGCAATGAACTAGAGCTAGGGCTTTAGGAAGCTGTAGAGCAGAAAGAACTTCATTAAAGAACTTTTGCCTTACTATAAGTATGGGTTTAAATATTTTTCATTGTTCAGCAAGGAGTTTCTTCCCCTAAAGCAGGCTTAAGTAGGGATGGAGTAGAGGTCTCACATTCCTGATCTAAGTTCCTTCATTGTTTTAAAATGGGGTAACCAAACCTTATGAAGTAGGGTCTGAGAATTTTTTAAGGTTCACACTACCCTTCCTCAGGCTGAAGGGGCAGATGAAAACAATTTGTTTAAATTACCATGAAGGTAGTAGAAACAGGCACTGTGAAGTTTTTAGAGCTTGGTGAAAGATCAAAGAAGCTATCATCAACTGCACTCTAAGCTACCCCCAAATTATCTTGACATTTGTTTTGCTACTGGACTTTGATGACTGGAAAAGAGAGTAAAGGAGATGACTTTATGGAACTCTGATTCTCTTAATCTGATTTAACCATGGGTCAAAGGACATCACCTTAGTATGTAAACTCATTGAGGGCATACATACTTTACATACTAAAGTGATGCCACTTTGATTCCCTTCAGTTCTGAAGGACAATAGTTAAGTGACAAGATACTAAAGCAAGTATCCACTATTTGAAAAAGAAAACATATCCTACCATATTCCTCTTCTCTTTTCATGTCTGTTTAGAAATCATCTCTCATGGTCTCCAGTATATTCTCAGAGAATGAAATATTAATTTGCAGAGGATGTTATCACCAATCTCTGTAGTAACAGTTGCTCCATGTTTTGACTATTGACTATTGACTCAAATACCTCCCTCTTCTCTCCTTTCCCCATTTTCTCTCACCTCTCTCTCTTCTCCTTTTTTAAAACTTTAAAATATTTTCCAGATAACCTGTTGGTACAATTTTTAATACAGTTGTCCCTCACCAATTCTGTAGTGTGGAGTTTTTGCTCTATTGTGGGATTTTGTGGATGAATACCTTACTGTACACAGTGGAAATGGCAATACACCAGTACTGCTTGTGCAAGTTTGACATGAGATTGTACATGGTATTCTATTGTCTATTGGTGACCAACCACAGTGCTCTATTCTAAATCCTGGGCACTGATTGACTTAGTGTTTATGAGTGTGGGAAAGGTTATTAAGAGTGTGGAAAAAGTTTATAGAGGAATGGGAAGGGTTTATAAAGCCTTAAAATATATGTAAATAATAAAATAAATATAATACCTCTACTTCATAGATTTTTACCTATTGTGGGGTGTAAACCTTAAAATTTCTTAGACTTATAAATGTTGAAAATTTCACCATTGGGAAATTTCATACTTGAAAAATTTCCTATTGATAGTGGGAACTCTATTGGAATGTGAACCCCATTGGCATGGGAGGTTCCTCCTCCTCCCTTCTTAAGATTACTTTAGGACAGAAACCTTTTGCTGAACAATGGAAAGGGCTTTGACCTATGCTTAAGCATAGAACAGGAATTTCTTTGAGTCATGATTGATTTTAGAATTGATACAATAGAGATACTTGGAATGACAGAATCAGGTCTTGGAAAATACAATTTCCACCCTACTCAGTCCTAACAGGATTTAGGAAGGGCTGCAGCAAAGGATCAAGATTTAATTATTGAGAATATGACCTTCAACAGACATGTGCAAAACCACAGACCTCTGGGCGGTCCTGGGTTAAGCTAGAGCCACCATTGGCACAGGGAAGACATGGACAGTAATTGGTAGATGTGAGAACTGAGGGGAGGGAACTTGGATGGTTTCCTTAAAGATAGAGGGGTCTGAGGACTGAGGTGGTTGGTTGGAGAGGTGGTGCTTGGAGAGTCGGCTCTGAAGGAAGCTGGAGGTGGAGGCCCCTGAGACTGTTTCTCCATTTTGGTCACGTGAGTAATAGGGACTGATCTCCTTTCTTTGCCCCAGCTATCTAAGGGCTTGGGCCTTTTGGCCCAGCCTAAACAGAAGGGGTATTTAAGCCCTATTCCCTTCTCTCCCCTTTCTCTCTCCCTCTCTCTCTCTATCTCTAATACCTTTCTTCATCCTGTTTGTAATTAAACTCCATAAAAGGTTGACTGCTGACTTGAGTTTTCATTTAGGAATTACATAGCTGAATTCCTTGGCGACCTTAAATTAATATATATCAGTCTTTTAAAGTGATTTCCTTGTCACAGGGGGTCCCTGGAACATAACTCCCATGATAGATGAGAGATTACTGTATTCCTTTTCTGACATTTTGTGATCCATTTTCTCTCCCTCTTTCCCATCACTCTCCCTCCCCAAGACAACAGGTAATATGATACAGGTTGTAGATTTTTTATAATACATAATATATATATTTCTATGTTCATCAGGGTTGTAAAAGAAAACACTTATCACTTACACTAGAACAATATAAAAGGAGGAAATGAAGTGAAGAAAAGGTGTGCTTCAATCTATTCTCAGACTTCTACAGTTCCTTTTAGGGTAGTGGATAGCCTTTTATTGTCATGATTCCCTTGGAGTTTTCCTAGATCCTTGCATTGCTAATAATGGTTCAGTCATTCACAGTTGATCATGTTCTTCTTTCAAGAGATCCTCAGAATTCCCTCTATACTGGGAGAAATCTTATAAATTTTGCACTTCCTCTCTTCTTAATTCAAGAAGAAGCAAAATTTCCACTGTCTTTGCAAGTTACCTCCCTTGAGATGATGTAAGCTTCCTAAAGGCATTGACTACAACACATTTACTTTTGTATCCTTCGGGCTTAACAAAGTTACTTTGATAGAACAGGTGCTTGATAAATGCTTATTGATTGGTTGGTTGACTATTTAAAGTTATGTCCTTGACCTACTCTAATTATTCCTCATTCTAATGTCTTAATTCTTTGATGAGAGGGACCCTTCTCTCAGAGAATACTGACTTATTCTCTGTTTTTTTATCTGACTTTTATACACTGAACCCTGTTGCAAACTTGAGATCGTAATTATGTTTTATATGGAAAAAAAGTTTTGCAAATCTATTTAATTTCTTATATGCCAAATAATATTTCTTTAAACCAAATGTGTCAAAGATTACTTGACCAATAATTTATACATTGTAAGCAATACACATTAATAAGATGTTATTTTAAGGTTAGACAATGAAGAAAAAGATAGCTTTTTATTTCTGGAAGTTAACTGACCTTGACAAATTAATGCAGAAAATTAAATCTTCATAGTATCAAATAAAATTCTAAAACCAAACTCTATGTACCATAATTGGCCACATAATAAAATACTATCATCTCATTAAACAATTAGAAAAATTCTAGAGAAAATAAAATGGAAATTATTAGCTTCAGCCCACCCCAGCATGAGCAGCCTATGCCCTAAGACTCAAAATCTCATATCCATCCAGGAGAGAAAAAATCAAGTTTCCTCTATGCATTCCACAAATAGTTGCTGAGTTTAATAGCAAGGAGCAGTTCCAGGACCTGACATCTTTGCTTAGCTAGAATACAGATATTTTTCTTTTTAAATAATGTTGAAGAGAAGCTGAACCTTTAACTTATAGATTTGTAGCTTAACATTGTAATTTATTTTTCCTGGCAACAGTGGAAACGTTTCTTGAATTGTGTGTAGAGACGGAATAAATATAATCCCTCTATCTGAAATGGACAAAACTAAAAGGAAAAAGGAAAAAGTATTTTGACCTTCACAGACTGGGGAAAAAAAGTAAATTTTGGAAATGTAAGAGTACATTGTTCATATCCCCAGGGTGTTTTGGAAGATAATTATAGAATGCATATTTACATATTCATCATATTTAAAGTGGAATATTAAGTTGAGACAGCACAGATAGTGATGCTTATAGAGGCCATCACCAACTAATGCTTATTAATGTGTTGAAAGGCTGAGAAATTCAGGAACAGCTGAAAAGATGCTAAAATGTTTCCTGACAAATATGGGCTTGTGACTCTGGGAGGCATAGTAATCTTAACAATTAGTTGTGTCTATTTTGAGCCTTTGAACAGAGGCAAGAGAGAGAATGTTCAACTCCTTAATTCCTAGTAAAATTACCGATTCATAGTGTGACTAGAAAATTCAATTATTAACCTTTTTGGAGCTCATTTTATCCATATTAAAAAAATGAAGCTAATTCTATATTCAATATGAACTTGTGATGCTTAATTAATATGCATGAAATGTGCTGACAACCTCAAATAAAAGGCTTCTGAACAGAATAGGCATCAGAATAATGTTTATTGGGCTTATGTCACAAAGCATGCTAGCTTGTAATAATATGTTGTCACTGAGAAAGTTTCATATTATTTTGTGAGGCAATTTTCCTTTTGCAACTTAGATTTCAGCAGAAAGAATTGAAAGATCTTTGGGCCTTAGAAAGATAATTATCTAGAAGGGGACATGGCACCATATGTTGTTAGAAATGTTCTCAGTAGCTCAGAGGAGTTAAGTTAGACAAGTTAGGAAGCTTGTTTCTTGCACAGAAAATATTCTCGTTCTTTCACTAATAGGAAGTCTTCAAGCAGAGGCTCAATCATCACTTATCAGCAATGTTGGATTAGGAAACCTGTAGGGATGTGAATTGGACCAGATAGCCATCAAAGTCTTTTTCAACTCTCAAATTTGGTGTTTCCTCTTGTTCAATCCACATTCAGCTAATGTCCTTCCTTCTTTATGAAGCTTTATTTGACCATTATAGTCTGCAGTGATGTCTTCCTTCTCTAAAAGCATAGCATTTACTAGATTCATTATTCATTTGGCAAGGTTTCTTTACCCTCCAGCTCTAATTCTATGATGTCTTAAATTCTCTTATATACTATTGTCACTAACTTTTCCATTCAATCATGAATAAGATCATATAGATGCTCCAATTGGTTGATAAAATTTAATCGATTATTTCAAGTCCCAGAATATTGCAGACAACTAGAAGAGACTGGAGATCATTCAAAGGAGTCTTTCACATAGAAAAGAAAAATTGGACAAAGCATATATCTATTGCCTAGATGTCAATGTGCATTTGGATGGACATCCTTATTAATTTGTCCATCAGTACATATAGATATGTTACAAAGTACAGATGGATAATGGAAAAATTATAGTGTTTTTAAAACATAGATATATATTTTATATGTAATATAATATATGATGTTAAATAATACATATGATTTTTTATAAATATTCAATAAAGGTGGCAGCTGGTTGGCTAATCAGATTGAGTCAGATCTGGAGGTGTGTGAAATTTAGATTACTATCCAATAACTCTGAGTATTATATTTTGTGATTTATTAATAATCACTTAAAGTAAAAGCAATTAAAGACAAAAAGGAATAATATAAGAAAAGAGAAGTTTTCCCAGCCATGTTCACATGAAAAAGAGAGAGGGACAGGGTTACACACAAACTTTATCTTTAAAATATAAGGATATAATGTAAAAATGAAATTGGTGTGCTGGGAATTGGAGTCTTGGAGAACATATTCTAAATGCACAAACCACCTGTGATTCCACTGGAAAATGAGCATGTAGAAATATCCCAAATTTATATGCCTAGTATCCCATGGATACTAGGATATCCCATGGAATGAGTACACATAACCAACTTATATCTCTAAAGATTTTTAACTAGAAGTGCATACAATATTGTAATTTCAAAGGGGAAAATTACAATAATTTGGGGAAATAAATAAAATAAAATAAGAG
Organism: Monodelphis domestica; assembly: GCF_027887165.1. Classification (NCBI taxonomy): domain Eukaryota; kingdom Metazoa; phylum Chordata; class Mammalia; order Didelphimorphia; family Didelphidae; genus Monodelphis; species Monodelphis domestica. The sequence continues at coordinate 345,568,620 of NC_077227.1, read as the reverse complement.
GGAAATAGAATGAAAAGAGAACAAAGCCAATGATTGCTAGGTGCATTGACAAAAAGCCAATTGGGGCAGTCTCCTTTGGCATAAGAGTTTACTTTCAAAATAAATGCATTCACACCCCCCCAGTTCAATTTAATTACACCCCAAATCTCATTTTGGATCTTTTTGTGCAGTGTGTGGTTTCTAAAGGCTTCTTTATGGTGACCTTCTACAAATAGTTCAGTGTCTTGATTTGGGGAAGGAGTAAGTTTCTTTTCCTAAAATTACTCTCAAACAAGAATTTAAACTTTTCAATAGAGGTTAATAATACAATCCCCCTGATGATGGTGTCGACAAACACACAGATTACCCAGGGATACATGGCTGAGTTATGAGGTATATGAATCAATTGCAAAAAGAAAATCAAAAAACACACACACAAACACTCAAATAAAAGAGAAAAAGTAACTTCTGGATAAAACATAAAATATCAAAGTTTCATGTATAAAAATTCCAAAGTAAGGAAAAATAAGGTCATAACAGGTCCTTGAATCAGGGCCCAATTAAAGTGATCTATGTTTTGTGAATCTTAAAACTACTCAGACTGTATTTTAGAAGATATGGTCTAGCTATTCCCTATTGTAACAATGGAGATACTTAAAAATCAGGAATGTATTGGGAACTTTAAAAATACTCCACCCTACTCAGACAGTGCCTTAGGGGAAGATAAAGTTGTAAACTCCTGATTGAACACGGAAAGTCCCCAACTCATACCTTATAGTAAAGCTAGAACCTTAAGCTAGTTCTATTTTTATATATAATACAAAAAAGGTGTTAAGTACCTGTAAAGGTTAAATTAGTATCTAAAAAGTTCAGGTAACTCACAAAAGGCAAGCTTAACAAAGAGGTGTGAAGTACTCAGAAGATTTAATTTAACCAGAGAAGGTGAAAACCAAAGAAGGTAAAAACGAAGAATGGGCAGTCCTGGGAAAAAACATCTACTGTGATTGGTAGACGTGAAAACTTAAGGGAGGTGACATAAGAGAAAAATCTATTTAAAAGAAGGTGAATGAACAGTTCAGGGACAATTGAATTGAGTTTGCAATTGAATTCAGTTTGGAGAGTAATTTCCGTTCAGAGTGGAAGAACCCAGCTCAGAGATGGTCTTGTGGTGTGTGATAAAGACTGGCAAGCTCTCTCTTGGGCTCAGGCCTAGGCCAAAACTAGGCCTTTTTCTACTACTTGGCTCAGCCTGAGCCAGGGTAGTATTAATTAATTCTCTCTCTCTCTCTCTCTCTCTCTCTCTCTCTCTCTCTCTCTCTCTCTCTCTCTCTCTCTCTCTTTCCCTTAATTCCTGCTCTCTTCATTAATTAAAATCTCCATAAATCCCAGATGACTTGGGTATTTTCATATTTGGGAATTTCTCATGATGACCACTTATTTTTAGAATTTAAGTCAAAACTAAAATTATTGCTTACAGTTTTGGCATTTACAGTTTCATAAGCCTGTAGTAGCAATTAAGCACATATCCAATCAACAGCCAGGACTACAGAAAATTTCCACACTATGAAAGACAGAAAAGAGACTAGATTTTGAAACAGAAGGGGAATAGCACTCCCTGGTCTGATTTTTACCTTTGCTCTCAAGGATAGGGGAGTCAAAGTCTGGATCTTGGATGAGGGAATCCTATATCAGATTTTGTAAACAGCCTGTTCCTTGAACCCTAAAATAAGTACAAATCCCGTGTCTTGGTGCATAATCTTATCAGTCCCACAGGGATTGGTTGGTCTCTTTGACCTTGTGCTCCTAGGTGCCATGCAGATTAATTTTGTGTTCCTTAGCACTGTGAAGTGGTTCTTTAATGATCCCTTCTCTTGGAATCAGACACAATCGTTAATCAAAGTCCCATAATATTTAACAATCAATGGCAGGATTACAGATAAAAAAATAATTAATGGCAGGTTTCCATAGTCTAAATCTTTTGTGTATTCATTGACATTAGATATAATAGACATTTTAAACATATCCTATTGCAAACTAAAAATAATGAGAAACTAATACTGGTAACATGCTTCAAATACAAAAAAAGAGAGAAAAAAGGTTGGTATGTATTGCACATGAAAGGAAACATAATAACATTTTTTAAAAATCAAAAATATATAGTTCAGAATCAATGAAACACTGTTAGAGAAGCAGAGGTACAACATAAAGTTTTCTCACCCAAAAATGAGATCCGTTTCCTTTTTAACTTGATTATGATCCACAGTGTGAAAGTACATAATTTTCACCAAGTAACAGCTTTTTAAAACAGGAGTACAGCAAGTAATAAACATTCAAAGAAGTACCCAAATTCCCTAAATCACAAGAGCACATCAATTCCTCCAAAGATTACTAATACAAGTTTTGTCCAACTAGCTTATGGACTTTTATAATGGTATTTTCTCCAGTCCAAGCATAGGACTGTACAAATAAAGGGAGTACAGTAGAATGTATAGCTAATAGCCAAAACACAGTTACAGATATAGAACATTATAGATTAAATTGAAATTTAAATTAAAAAAACAAAATTAAAACTTAAAGCAAACAATCAGCAAATAAAATATATATGAAAGGATACAGGCACTGAATTTAAGGGTCCTTTTCTCTAATTCCAATAACTGCATTATAGAGACTTTGTCCCTATTTTGAGGGGAACAAACTGAAACAATTAACATTGATAAGGCAATGGAGTCTGAAATTCAACTCCAAACTCTTAAAAGTTCCTTCACCTCCTCAATATCATCATCCATATAGATTCCTTTGGTCACACTTCTGGGGTTCCCCATAGCTGCACTGGACCTAGTGTGGACAAACCACATATTGGACTGGGCAGGCCAAAATGTCAAGGGGGTGTAGGAAGATGAATCTTCCCTCTGAATCTTGAGATTAATCAAGCTAACAATAAGGACAAGTGCACCAAGGAATGGTAGGAAGAAAAGACATCCTAAAGTGGTAATGAATTGCTCTTTCATAGAGTGGACTATGCTTGCAATTCTACATATTAAATTGGTTGTAAATCTACTTCCTGTCTATAGATAGTGCTAGCCTAGTATATATTGGCTAGGAGTAAATTTAAAAGGTTTAGAAAAGTAACCTTCCTTCCCCTACCCCATAGAGTTAAAAACTAGTGACCATGTGATACTTCAGTCCCCACCCCCACAGCCAGGAGCATGGAAGCCCCCCTGGATTAGCCAGGCTGGAATTGGGGTGGATAGTGTGGAAAGGCTTCTTTACCCTGTATTCCCCTGGGATGTTGGGGCAGAGGGTCAGGGATTTGTACTTTGCTATCCCCACAGAAAGTATATCACAAGGACCCCCAGCCAGTGTCTGGTCAAAAGTGGGAGGCAGCAGCAGCAGCAATGGGAGGAGGAGGAGCATCAGAAAAATTGGCAGAGACTTTTTAAAATAAACTATCTTTAAAATCTGCTCTACAACTTAGAGTGGATCTAGGGTCCTATAATTCCAGACTTCTAGTCACCATCAATGTAAGATTTAGATTAATATCCAATAACTCCAAGTATTATGTTTATAAGATTTATTAATAATTATCCAAAGTAAAAGAAATAAATGACAAAAAGTAAAAGCCTGAGTAAAGAGAAGTTTTCCCAGTCATGTTTGCATGAAACAGGGAGAGGGGCAGAGGTTACACACAAACTTTATCTCCAAAACATGAGGACATGACATGAAAATTGTAAACTTGAATCCAGGACTTCAATCCCCAGAAGTCCTTGGTCCACTTCCCCAAAATGCTTTGTAATATCACTGAACTCTCAACTGGGCCGAGATGGAGAAGGGGTGTTTAACCTGATTGGAAAGGCTTTTGTGGGTCTTTCCTGTTTCTGTTTGCAAGCAGACACAGCTCTTTTCATAATGTAGGTGAGGTTGTCTAGGCCCCTGGGCCTAGACACGTGCTTTCTCATCCTGGATTTTCTTTAATCCTTAATCTTTAATAAACCTCATAAAAATAATACTCCTTTCAGAGAGAGAAACTAATTTCTACCTGCCTCAGCTTCCCCAAAATTTTAATCTTTACAGAATGAAAGTGGGATGCTGGGAATCCGAGTCCTGGGGAACAGATAGAAGGGCCTGGTTTCAAATCTAGGCTGATACAATTCCTAGATGTGTGATTCTAGGTAAGTCACTTAACCCCCATTGCCTAACTCTTAACATTCTTTTGCCTCAGAACTAATACACAGTATTTATTCTAAGATGGGAAATGTTTTAAGAAAAAAAGTAATAAGTTATTATAAATATTCTTATCAAGAGAAACAAATTCTCATATATGTTATGTTCCCAAATCTATGCTTCATTCTTTTTATCTCTTTCTCATTTCTTCCTCCCCTTCAAGAAGGCAGGTAATATAATAGAGGTTGTCCAAATATAGTACATAATTCCCGGTTTGTCATATTGAGAAACAAGCTACATATTGATTATACTGGAGAAAAACTCATGGAGAAAATAAAATGAAGATTGGTGTGCTTCTGTATGCATTTGAACTGCATTTGTTCATTCCATGGCAGTGAAAAACCTTTTTCATCATGATTCCCTGGGAGTTGGTCATGGATTCTTTTATTAAAAAAAATTATTTATTTGGAATATTTTTCTTTCTTTTAAAAATTATTCATTTACTTAGAATATTTTTCCAAGGTTACATAGTTGATGAATTTCCCCTCCCTTCTTCCCTGGCCACTCCCATAGCTAACAAGCAATTCCACTGGGTTATACATGTATCATTATTCACAACCTATTTCCATATTATTCATATTTGTAATAGAATGATCTTTTAATGCCCAAATGGCAATCATATCCCCATCAAACCACATAATTGATCATATGTTTTTCTTCCGCATTTCTACTCCCACAATTCTTCTTCTGAATATGGATAGTGTTCTTTCTCATAAATTCCTTGGTGTTGTCCTGTATCATTGCATTGCCACTAGTAGAAAAGTCTGTAACATTTGATTGTGCCACAGTGTATCAGTCTCTCTCTGTACAATGTTCTCTTGGTTCTGCTCCTCTCATTCTGCAATAATTCCTGGTGATCTTTCCAGTTTACATAGAAATCTCAATTTGTCATTCCTTTTAGCTCAATAATATTCCATCACCATCATATACCACAATTTGTTCAGCCATTCCCCAATTGATGGATACCCCCTCATTTTCCAATTTTTTGCCACCACAAAGAGAGCAGCTATAAATATTTTTGTACAAGTATTTTCCTTTATTATATCTTTGGGGCACAAACCCAGTAGTTCTATGGCTGGATCAAAGGGTATGCATTCTTTTAGAGCCCTTAGCCATAATTCTAAATACCCCTCGAAAATGGTTGGATTCATTCAAAACTCCACTAGCAGTGTATTAGTGTCCAAATGTTGCCACATCCCCTCCAACACTGATCACATTCCTTTGCTGTTATATTGACCACTCTGCTACATGTGAAGTGATATCTCAGTTGTTTTATTTTCCTTTTTCTAATCAGGAGGTATTTAGAACACCTTTTCATGTGATTATTGATAGTTCTGATTTCTTCATCTGAGAATTGCCTATTCATATCCCTTGACTATTTGTCAATTTGGTAATGGCTTGATTTTTTACTTAGTTTCTTATATACTTGGAAAATTTAACCTTTGTGAGAGAGTTTTGTTATATTTTTCCCCAGTTCATTCCTTTCTTTCTAATTTCGGTTGCATTGGTCTTGTTTGTATAAAATCTTTTTAATTTGATGTGATCAAAGTTGTTCATTTTACATGTTGAAATGTTCTCTATCTCTTGCTTTGCTTAAAGTTCTTTCCTTTCCCATAGATTTGACAGGTATACTATTCTATTTTCTCTTAATTTATTATTTCATTCTTCATATTTAAGCCATTTACTCATTTTGAATTTATCTTGCTATAGGGTGTAAGATGTTGATTTAGAGCTGATTTAACCATGGATTCCTGTCTTGTTGAAAACAGTAAAGTCATTCATAGTTGATCATTATACATTACTGTTCTTATTGTGTACAACCTCTTCCTCATTCTGCTCATTTAATTTTGCATTACTTCATATATGTCTTTCCCACATTTGGGAGATCATCTTGTTTTTTTATTTTTTTTATGGCACAATAGTATTCCATTATAATCATGTAACACAATTTTTTCAGCCATTCCTCAATTGATGTACATCCCTTCAATTTCCAGTTTTTTTTGCTACCTGTAAGAAAAACTCTACTTAAATATATTAAACCAGGGTGAAAAGGGAGAGAGGCACTGAACTGGCACCTAAAGATTTAGCGTAACATGAGGTTACATATAACCTTCTCCCCTTAGAAACCCTTCCCCTCCCAACCTCCCCTCCCCCTGAAAAAGATTATCGGCCTGTGTTTATTTACCTAAAGATGTTTTAATAACAAATCCAGAAGGGAAGGTATCAGGATAGAGGGAAATAGGGATTGCCCTATAACTTAGCACAGATTGGCTTTCAAGTCTCTCTCAGCTTTTGACTTGACCCAGGCTCCCCAGGCTTGTGTTGGGTTTCTTTTGTTCCTATTCTATACTACATCTATGCCAGCTTTCTTAAGTTCAAAGTCTTTAACAGTAGAAAGCAAAAGGAAAAGAGATTCTGACTTTCTGAGCTGGTTTACCCTGTATTTTCAGGATAATGCCCCTAAAGACCAGCATTATAGTTCAAACAGCTACCCTGAAATCCTTTTGTTTGATGGCATGATCCACAGGAATCTGGGTAGAGAAAAACAGCTAGGAAAAATCCCAGGAATAGAGGTAGTTTCCATCCAGAGAGGTAGAGAGAGCTCCCTCTAGTCCTGAGGTCTAGGAAAGAGTCTTTGTGAGAGCAACTGTCACTCTCTCAAGACTTTCTCCTCCACCCTCCAAAGGCCTTTATTGCCAATCAATCCTCTCTCCAACATTCCAAACCCTTTCTTTGCAATTTTCCCCACAGTATTGTCCCCTTTCATGAAATGAGCTAACCAACTCAATGACATGAACTATTACACTTAGTCTTAATTATCCTATGCTATTTGTTAAATTAACCCCCACAAATAATTAAAAAAACCTTATCATACACTATGTTATCCCATTTTTCTAACTATCTACCCTAAGCTAAGCCATTTTTTGAAAGGTTGTGAATCTTAAAATTCTCAGACCCTACTTCAGAACACTTGGTTAAGACCATTTTTACTTTAAACAATGAAAGGACTTAGTCAGGAATCTGAGGACTCTACTCTACCCATACTTAAGCATACTTTAGGGGAATATAAAGTTGTAAACTCTTTACTGAAAAATGAAAAAGTACTTAAACCATACTTATAGTTGGGCAAAAGCTCTTAAGCTGTGCCTATTTTAAGATCTAATACAAAAGGGTGCTAAGTACATATAAAGGTCAGGCAACTTGTAAACTTACAAGTGGCAAAGAGGTGAGAACTTACTCAGAGGTTTTTTCAGGTGTGAACTTAATCGAAATTTTAGTCTACTCAGGTGTGAATTAAGAAAGGTCAGTCCTTTGGAAAATATCTACTGTGATTGGTAGATGTGAGAACTTTGGGGAGGTGATGTAGGAGAAAATTCCCTTTAAAAGGAGGTCAAAAAGAGGTCTCTGGAGATTCAGCTGGGAAAAGCTGAATTGGAGGAGGCAGCTGGCCAAAGCTGCCTTGAAGGGCTTGATGGCTCTGGAGCTTGTGCTGGCCAAAGCTGAACTGGTATCTCTCTGAACACTAGAATCTTGCTTGGACAAATCTTGTGGTGAGTTGATAAAAGGCTGACTGATCACTCTCTTAGGGTTTTCAGCCTAGGCTGGCTCATGCTGGCCTAGGCTGGTCTAGTCCTTTCCTCATTATTTCCTTTTTCTCTCTCTCTCCCTTTCATTAATTCCTCATTTGTATTAATTAAAATCTCTATAAAACCCAGCTTACTTGGGTATATTTAATATTTGGGAATTTTTCCCTGGTGACCATTTTATATTTGATTTAACTCAAGACAATATCTTGAAACCATATTTTCTGCAGTCACAATTTAAGCCAAACACTCTTATCTGCCACAGTTTATGACCACCACTACTTTTATTCATTACAAGGTTTGGGATAGGAATTGGGGTTTACAAAATGAATACAGAAAAATTAGAACAATTGATCAAATACAATAACATAACCAAAAATCAATAACAATTACTATTTCTTCTTGATGAATGGGGGAGGGGTTGGCATGAAACAAAGGATTTGATACTCAGAATTTTTAGAAGAATTTTTTACTGAATTAGAAAAAAAACAAAGTTCATTTGGAAGAAAAAAGATCAAGAATATAAAGGGAAATAATGAAAAAAAAAGGTGAATGAAGGTGACCTAACAGTACCAGTTTTTAAACTGTACTATAAAACAGTGATCATCAAAGCTATATGGTACTGGCTAACAGACAGAAGGGAGGATCAGTGGAATAGGTTTGGGACAAGTGACCTCAGCAAGACAGTCTATGATAAACCCAAAGATCCAAGATTTGGGGACAAAAAACAAGTATTTGACAAAAACTTCTGGGAAAATTGGAAAACAGTATGGGAGAGATTAGGTTTAGAGCAATATCTCATACCCTAAACCAAGTTAAATTCAGAATGGGTGAATTGAATTACTTGAATATAAAGAAGGAAACTTTAAGATAATTAGGTGGACACAGAACAGTATACTTGGCAGCTCAATGGGAAAGGAAAGATTTTAAGACGAAGCAAGAATTAGAAAAAATTACAAAATGCAAAATTAATAACTTTGATTACATTAAGTTAAAAGGGTTTTGTACACACAAAACCAATGCAATCAAAATTAGAAGTGAAGCAACAAATTGGGGGAAAATCTTTATGACAAAAACTTCTGACAAAGGTCTAATTACTCAAATTTATGAAGGGCTAAATCAATTGTACAAAAAATCAAGCCATTCCCCAATTGATAAATGTGCAAGGACCTGAATGGGCAATTTTCAGATAAAGAAATCAAAACTATAAATAAGCACATGAAAAAGTGTTCTAAATCTCTTACATCTAGAGAAATGCAAATCAAAACAACTCTGAGGTACCACTTCACACCTAGAAGATTAGCTAACATGATAGCAAAGGAAATTAATTAATGTTGATGGGGAGGTGGCAAAATTAAGACATTAATGCATTGCTGGTGGAGTTGTGGATTGATCCAACCATTCTGGAGGACAATTTGGAACTATGCCCAAAGGGCTTTAAAATACTCTCTGCCATTTGATCCAGCCATAGCACTGCTGGGTTTATACCCTAAAGAAATCATAAGGAAAAAGATTTGTCCAAAAATATTTATAGCTGTGCTCCTCATGGTGGCAAAAAATTGGAAAAGGCACTTATGCCCTTCAATTGGGGAATGGCTGAAAAATTGTGGTATATGTGGGTGATGGATTACTATTGTGCTCAAAGAAATAATGAGCTGGAGCAATTGCATGTGACTTGGAACAAACTCCAGGAATTGATGCAGAGTGAAAGGAGCAGAATCAGGAGATCATTATACACAGAGACTGATACACCGTGGCACAATCGAATGTAATGAACTTCTCTACTAGCATCAATGCAATGGTCTAGGACAATTCATAGGGACTTAGATGAAAGAATGCTATCTATATCCAGAGAAATAATTGTGGGAGTAGAAACACAGAAGAAAAACAACTTCTTGATCACATGGGTCAATGAGTATATGATTGGGGATGTAGATTGTAAATGATTACCCTGTTGCAATTATCAATAATAAAGAATTAGGTCTCAAGCAAAGATACATGTAAAACCAAGTGGAATGGCACATCAGCTATAGAGGTGGGGTGGGGAGGCAGGGAAAGAACATTAAACTTTTAACCATGGAAAAATACTCTAAATTAATTAATTAAATAAACATTTTCAATTAGAAAAGGAAAATTCCTTGATATTCTAGAACCAGGAGATAAAAATAGAAATTCAAAGGATTTGCTGATGATTTCCCCAAAAGGTATTCCAAAAGAATAACTTCTAAAAATATAACCAAATGTCAGAACTTCTAAGTCAAGAAGAAAATATTGCAAGCAGCCTAAAAGAAAAAATCTACACATTGTGGAATCTCATTCAAAATAACAAAGGACTCAGTAGCTTATATACTTGGAGGACTTGCAATAGGATATTTCAGAGGGCAAAGAAGCTAGTATTTCAACCAAGAATCACTTACTTAGCAAAACTGAGCAAAATATTTTAGAGGGGAAATGGGTATTCAATGAAATAGAGGACTTTAAAACATTTCTAAAATTTGAGTCAAAATACAAGACTCAAGAGAAGTATAAAAAGGTATACAGAAAAGAGAAATCAAAAGACATTTAGTGAGGTAAAACTGTTTGTATGGAAGATAGTTCTTGTGACTCTTAAAAACTTTATCATTATTAGGACAATCAGGAGTTATGTACAGATAAGAGGGCAAGGTTGCAAATTGAATATGATGGGATGACATCTAAACAATAAAAATAAGGGATGAGAAAGAGCACTGGGAGAAGGGGAAGGGAGAAATAGAATATGGCAAATTATTTCACATAGAAGAGACCTGAAAATCTTTTACAGTTGAGGGGCTGATGGGGAAGTTGGGGAAACCAGAATCTGCAATTTACTCTCACTGGAATTAGTTGAAAGAGGAAAGACTATATCAAATCAAATGGGTATAAAAAATATCTTTCCCTCCAGGAAAGTATTAAAGAAAAGGAATAAAAGAAGGGGAAAGGAGACTTTGGAAAAGAGGGAAAATTGAGGGATGTGATGGTCAGAAGCTTACACTTTGGATGATGGACAGAATGAAATAGAAAGAAAAGGATAAACCTGGGGGAATATCATGAAAAGTAATGCACAATAATCATAATGGTAAAAAAAAATTATAAAAAATATCTCTAATAATGGCCACATTTCTCATTTACATAGAAAAATGAGTCAAAGTATGAGAATAGAAGTAATTCACCCTAAAATATAGTCAAAGGATATGAATAGATAACTCTGAAAAAATAATTAAACCTCTCTTTAGTCATACAAAAATGCTTTAAATCACTATTAACTAGGGATATACAAATTAAAACAATTCAGCAATACCACCCACACCTATCAGTTTGGCTTTTATGTCAGAAAAGGCAAATGACAAAACTTAGAGGAAATGTGGGAAAATTGACAAACTAATATGCTGTTGAGGTACTTCTGAACTGATTCAACCATTCTGGAGAGCAATTTTGACCTATGTACAACTGTTATAAAACAGTAAATTTGCAGCCATACTATTTCCAGGTTTGTATTCCCAAAGACATAAAAACAAAAAATGAAGTACCTGTATGTATAAAAATATTTAAAGTAGTTCTTGTGGAAAGACAAATAATTAGAAAGTGAAGGGATGACCATCAACTGGGGAATGGCTAAGTTACAGTATATGGCTATGATAAAATATTATTGTGCTGTATGAAATGAGCAAGAGGAGCACAGAAAACCTAGAAAGACTTACATGAACTGAAGAAGAGGGAACTAAGCAGAACCAGAACACTGTGCATAGTGACAGTGACACTGTGATGAACAATGTGGATTAACTTAGCTGTTCTCAGTTATATAATGATACAAATCAATCTCATAGGATTTCTGATTTTTTAAAATGGTATATAATTCCAGAAGAAAAACAAATAATCTCCCTTTATACTGAGGTCATGTATTCATTTTGGCAAACTGCTTTTTAGTTTTCTAAACAATTTTTACTACATAGTGAATCCTTATTCCAAAAACTTGAAACTTTTTCTTTGTCAAACATAAACTTGTTATAATTTTTTCAACTATTTGTTATATTTGTATTTTGCTCCAGTATTCTACTTTTGAATTTCTTAGCCAATACCAGACAGTTTTTTTTTAATTTTTTTTAAACCCTTACCTTCTTTCTTGGAGTCAATACTGTGTATTAACCCTAAGGCAGAAGAGTGGTAAGGGCTAGGCAATGGGGGTCAAGAGACTTGCCCAAGGTCACACAGCTGGGAAGTGTCTGAGGCCAGATTTGAACCTAGGACCTCCCGTCTCTAGGACTGGCTCTCAATTCACTGAGCCACCCAGCTGCACCCAATACCAGACAGTTTTGATAATTACTTTGTGCTTTATGATATAGTTTGAAATTTGGCACTGCTAGATGTCTTTCCTTAAATTTTCCCATTATTTCTTTGCTATTCATGACCTTTATTTTCCAAATAAATTATTTTTCCTAGTTCATTAACGTATTTTTAATTTAATTGAGATGGTATTGAATAAATAAATGAGTTTAGGTAGGATTGCTATTTTAGTTATGTTGGCTCTACCCACCCATGAACAATTAATATATTTCTCCCACCTTGTAAATCTGACTTCATTTGTATTACATAGTGGTAGTCTCTTGGTGACCGAGAATGACAATTGTCTTTGTGCATTACTATCTATTGATGTACCCTCATGTGGCTTTGGAGTCCAAAAACTGAGACGCAAAGTTTGTGGCGCATGGGGCATGGGACACCAGTTGTTACGGGAGGTGTGGTTGTGGCCTGGTGTTGGCATTCATGTGCAGTGGCAAGACATCAACATTGCTCATCTTCAAAGGTGGCGGCAGCATGGTTAATGTGGGTATGCCAGCTGCTTCTGACAGAGGCAGCAAGTTCTAGTTGCTTTGGTGTAATGCCAGCCCACTTCAAGTTTGACTTTAGCTGATCCTTGAATCTTTTCTTTGGTCAGCCTTGTTTCCTGAGTCCTGCTGACAGTTCACTATAAAATACCTGTCTTGGTATTCACTGTGGGTCCATGCGGATGACGTATCCAGACCATCGTAGCTGGGTTTTGAGGACCATTACTTCGATGCTGGTGGAGTTGGCTCTGTCAAGGACGTCCTGGTTGGTGATGCTGTCCTGCCATTGGATCCTCATGATTGACCGGAGAGAGCATTGGTGGAATTGCTCCAGCTGTTTCATGTGCTTCTGGTACAGTGTCCATGTCTTGCAACCATACAGGAGCGAGCTGAGGACCACTGTGTTATACACTTTGAGCTTTGTTGCAGTGCTTACACCTCTGTGTTGGAGGACTTTGGAGCATAGCTGCCCAAATGCCTGGCTGGCCTTTTGGATCCTGGCATTAATCTCGTGGTCTAGGGTCCCATCAACACCTCTGTTTTGCTGAGGCTGATAGTCAGGCCAGTTTTGTTGCAGTAGAGAACCTGTCCACAATGGTTTGAAGATGATTTTCTTGGTGGGCCATGAGAGCACAGTCATCTGCAAAGAGAGCTTCCAGGATGAGTCTCTCTGTTGTCTTTGTTTTTGCAGTCAGGCAGCGAAGGTCGAATAGTGAGCCATCCAGTTGATATTTGATGTAGACACCCAGGTCTAGATCCATCACAGCATGTCATAATTCTTGGGTGAAGAGTAGGTTGAATAGTACCAGAGCAAGGACACAGCCTTGTTTCATGCCATTGGAGAGGTTGAAGTGATCGGAAGTCTCTCCACCAGATAGGACTTCCCCTGTCATGTCGACATGAAAGAGCTGGATCAGTTTGACAAATTTTGCTGGGCAACCTAGCTTGCTAAGGATCACCCACAATGCATCCCTGTTCACTGTGTCAAACGCCTTTGTCAGGTCTATGAAGACAACGTAGAGACTCAGGTTCTGCTCAAGGCATTTTTCCTGCATTTGCCTCACCATGAAGACCATGTCGATGGTGCTGCGATCTGGTCGGAAGCCACATTGTGATTTAGGCAGGATCTGCTCTGAAACAGATGACAGGAGTCTGTTGAGTATAACACGGGCGAGGATCTTTCCAGCAGTGGAGAGTAGTGAGATGCCTCTGTAGTTGTCACAGGCTGCTCGTGAGCCTTTGTTCTTGTATAGGGCTACGATGGAGGCATCTCTGAGTTCTGAGGGCATGTCTTCTTCTTCCCATATGCTGGTCAGCACTATGTGGAATGCCTGGAGCGCCTTTCCATATATAGTCTTGTACCTCGGTTGGGATCCCGTCTTTACCGGGTGCCTTGCCTGCACTCATTTGTTTGATGGCTTTTTGGACTTCCTCTATTGAAGGAGGGACATCAAGTTGTTCAATGGAGCAGTTTTGGGGGATCTGGTCAAGGGGGCTTTGGTCGACTGAAGAGGGTCAGTTGAGAAGCTGACTGAAGTGTTCTTTCCACCTGTTGCTGATGCCTTTTTTATCTTTTATGAGAGTGTCACCATCAGAGGATAGCAAGGGAGTGGTGGTGGGTTTTAATGGCCCATATACAGTCTTTAGGGCACTGAAAAATTGTTTGTAGTTTTTTGTATCTGCAAACTGCTGGATTTCTTCTGCCTTTTTTTCCTACCATCAGTCTTGCATCTTCCTGATCTCACACTGTGCCGTGGCTTGGAGAGACTTGAATCTGTCCTTTTTAGGAGCAGATTTTGGGTTATTTTGCCACTCCATAAAGGCTTTGTTCTTTTTGCTCAATAGGTCTTCAATAGCAGTGTTGTTCTCATCGAACCAGTCCTGTTGGTTGCGTTGTTTGGGGCCTAGGACTGCCTTTGTTGTTTCCTTCACTGTGTCTCTGAACTAGTTCCATTTCTTGGTTGAGCTTCCAGTGAGTGGTCCCTTGGCAGACAGCTTGTCATCCAGGTAGGACTGGAATGTTTGCAAATAAGATGGATCCCTAAATCGACTCATGTTGTAAAATGCGCAAACTGTCCGGGCGCATTTTGGATGGAGAGGCGCAATGCACATTTGAAGAGTCACTCTAACCAATTGGTCGGTGTCCATCATTCAGCTCCTCTCATGGCTCTGGTGATCTGTACATCCTGGATGTCTCGCCAGCGTACAATGACGTAGTCAATGAGATGCTACTGTTTTGATCATGGGTGCATCCACGTTGTTTTATATTTGTTTGCCATTCTGAACACAATGTTCATGATGGTGAGTTCAAACTCTGAGCATTTGCTGAGTAGCAGTAGGCCGTTATTGTTCATTTTGCCCATGCCGTGTTTGCAGAGCACTCCTTTCCATCTTTCATGGTCCTGGCCAATGCGGGCGTTGAAGTCTCCCAGTAGTATCAGCTTGTCATTTGTGGGCACTGAGTGCAGGATGGCACTCAGGTCAGAGTAGAACTGCTCGATGGTCTCCTCTGTGCTGGTCAGTGTTGGGGCATATGCGCTGATGATTGTGGCATACCAGTCTTTGCTGAGAGGTAAATGGATCTTCATGAGCTTCTCGCTGATGCCCACAGGCAAGTCTGGCAGCTGTTTGAGCAAACTGGTCTTGATAGCCAGGCTAATAACATATGTATTGTAATTACATTAATATATTTTCTGGATTTGTTTTGGAAAATATACTTTTATAATATACTTTTAGACATTTTATTCTATATAAGGGTAGTTTAAATGGTTTATCTCTTACTATCTCTTCTTTTAGAACATTATAATTGGAAAATGGGAAATGTTGGGGAAATGGCAAAATATATCAGAAAATTGCCTCCATTTTCTAAATTACCTTCCAAATGTTTAAAAAGAGTGTCTGTGAGTGAACTTTATTATTTTTTAAATTTATTTATTTATTTAGCCAATTTAGAACATTATTCCTTGGTTACAAGAATCATAATTTTTGCCTCCCTTCCCTCCCCCCACCCTTCCCATAGTTGATGCTCAATTCCATTGGGCATTACATGTGTCCTTGAGCAAAACCTATTTCCATGTTGTTGATGTTTGCACTAGTATGTTCATTTAGAGTCTATATCCCCAATCCTATCGCCTTGACCCATGTAATCAAGCAGTTGTTTTTCTTCTGTGTTTCTACTCCCACAGTTTTTCCTCTGAATGTGGATAGTGTTGTTTCTCCTAGATCCCTCCAAATTGTTCAGGATCACTGCATTGCCACTAATGTAGAAGTCGATTGTTCCACAGTGTATCAGGCTCTATGTATAATGTTCTTCTGTTTCTGCTCCTCTCACTCTGCATCAATCCAAACCTAATCTCTCCTATTCTGTCTTCTATTTTTCCCAGCAGTTTTTATTAAATAGTGGATTTTGGTCCGAAAAGCTGGGATCTTTGGGCTTATCATAGACTGTCCTGTTGAGGTCACCTACCCCCAAGTCTATTCCACTAATCCTCCTTTCTGTCTCTTAGCCAGTACCATATTGTTTTGATGTCAACTACTTTATAGTATAGTTTGAGACATGGGACTACAAGGCCTCCTTCTTTTGCATTTTTTTAATGATTTCCCTGGATATCCTTGATCATTTGTTCTTCCAAATGAAATTTGTTATGTTTTTTTTTTCTAATTCAGTAAAAGAGTTTTTTGGTAGTTCAATGGGTATGGCACTAAATAAGTGAATTAATTTGAGTAGGATTGTCATTTTTGTTATGTTACCTGATCCTACCCATGAGCAATTGATATTTTTCTAATTGTTTAGATCTAGTTTTAATTGTGTGGAGAGTGTTTTGTAATTATGTTTATATGGTTCCTGTGTTTGTCTCAGCAAATAGATTCCCACATACTTTATATTGTCTAGGGTGATTTTAAATGGAATTTCTCTTTCTAATTCTTGCTCCTGAGATGTGTTGTAAATGTAAAGAAATTCTGATGATTTAGGTGGGTTTATTTTGTATCCTGCAACTTTGTTAGAGTTGTTGATAATTTTCACTAGCTTTTTAGTTGATTCTCTAGGATTCTTTAAGTAGACCTCCATATCATCTGCAAAGAGTGACAGTTTGGCCTACTCATTACCTATTTTAATACCTTCAATTTCTTTTTCTTCTCTCATTGCTACAGATAGTGTTTCTAGTACAAAGTTAACTTAAATAATAGAGGTGATAATTGGCATCTTTGTTTCACTCCTAATCTTACTGGGAAGGCTTTTAGTTCATCCCATTGTAGATGATGTTTGCTGATGGTTTTACATATATACTGTTTATTAATTTAAAAAAGGCCCGTCTATTCCTATGCTTTCTAGTGTTTTCAATAGGAAGGAGTGTTGTATTTTGTCAAAGGCTTTTTCTGCATCAATTGTGATAATCATGTGATTTTTGTTGGTTTTCTTGTTAATATGGGCAATTGTGTGAAAGGTTTTCCTAATATTGAGCCATCCTTGCATTCCTCATATAAATCCTACCTGGTCATAGTGGATATCCCTTCTGATGACTTGCTGGAGTCTTATTGCTAGTATCCTATTTAAGATTTTTGCATCTATATTAAGGAGATTGGTCTTTTGTTTTCTTTCTCTGTTTTTGACATGCCTGGCTTTTGGAATCAATACCATATTTGTGTCATGAAACGAATTTGGTAAAAGTCTTTCTTTGCTTCTTCTGTCAAATAGTTTGTATAATATTGGAATTAACTTTTCTTTGAATGTTTGATAGAATTCATTTGTGAATCCATCTGGACCTGTGGATTTTTTTCTTAGGGAGTTCTTTGATGGTTTGTTCAATTTTTTTTTCTGATATGGGTTTGTTTAGGTAGTACATTTCTTCCTCTGTTAATCTAGGCTATATATTTTGGTAAATATTCATCCATATCACCTATATTGCCATATAATTGGGTATAAAAGTTTTTAATGATTGCCTTAATTTCTTCTTCATTAGAGGTGAGGTCTCCCTTTTCATCTTGGATACTGTCAATTTGCTTTTCTTCTTTCCTTTTTTAAATTAGATTGATCAATACTTTGTCTATTTTATTTTTTTTTCAAAGTACCAGTTTCTAGCCTTATTTATTAAATCAATAAGTTCTTTGACTATCAATTTTACTAATTTCTCCTTTGATTTTTAGGATCTCTAATTTAGTCTTCATCTGAGGATTTTTAATTTGTTCACTTTCTAATTTTTTTAATTTGCATACCCAATTCATTGATCTCTGCCCTCTAATTTATTAATATATGAACACAAGGATATAAATTCCCCCCTGAGTGTTGCTTTGGCTGCATCCAATAGATTTTGAGTAAATGTCTCATCATTGTAATTTTCTTCAATGAAGTTATCAATTTTTTCTCTGATTTGTTCTTTAACTAACTGATTTTGGAGTATTGTGTTGTTTCATTTCCAATTAATTTTCGGTTTGCCTCTCCATGTACCCTTACTGATTATTATTTTCATTGTATTGTTAAATGAGAAGTTTGCATTTATTATTTCTGCTCTTTTTGTTTGTGCTTGTTTGCCATATTTTTATGGCCTAGTACATGGTTGATCTTTGTGATACTGAAAAGAAGGTGTATTCCTTTTTGTCCCTATTCATTTTTCTCCAAATGTCTACTAACTCTAATTTTTCTAAGATTTCATTCACTTATCTTACCTCTTATTTTTTTTGTTTGATTTATATAGTTCTAATAGAAGAAGGTTCAGGTCTCCCACTAGTATAACTTTTTCTATCTATTGCATCCTTGAGCTCCACTAGTTTCTCCTTTAGAAATTTGGATGCTATGCCATTTGGTGCATACATTTTGAATACTGATATTTCCTCATTGTCTATATTGCCTTTTATCAGGATGTAATTACCTTCCCTATATCTTTTAACTAGATCTATTTTTATTTTGGCTTTGTCAGATACCATGATTGTGCCTCCTGCCTTCTTTTTATCAGTTGATACCCAAAAGATTTGGCTCCATTCTCTTACTTTTACCCTATGCATATCTATCTTCCTCATGTATGTTTCTTGTAGACAGAATATGGCAGGGTTTTGATTTCTAATTCACTCTGCTTTTCACTTGTGTTTATGGGTGAGTTCATTACATTCACATTCAGAGTTATGATCATCAGCTTTTTATTTCTCAGAATTTTGATTTCCACTCCTAGTCTTGCCTTTTCTTCTTTCACTATTTCCTTTTACACCAATGTTCTATTTTAATTAGTCCCCCTAATTCCCATCCTTGTTTTTCTTCCCCTTCTACCCTCCTCCCTTCTTATTCCCCTCTTATTTACTTTACAGTCTTTTTAAACTTACCCACCACCCTCTCCCTCCCTTGTACTGCTTCCCTCCCCACCAGTCCATTTGTTACCCTTTGACTTCCCTATAGGGTGCAAATCAATTCTCTATCCCAATGGATTGGATTGTTCTTCCCTCTTTAAGTCAATATCAATGCATGTAAGCGATGAGTATTTGCTTTCTCCAACCTCTTTACCCTTCCAGTGTATTGATGTTCTCCCCCCCTCCCACCATGTACTTTTTTGTGACATAAATTTACCCCAATTTGGTTCCTTTCCAATTTCTCTTAGTATTAACCTTTTTTTGTTAGCTCTAGTTGTGTGTGTGTGTATACATATATATTCATAGATACATATATGTATATTTATGTCATGGCATTTCATCCTATAGAGTTTGTCACTGTTTTCTCTAAGTATAATTCTTCTAGATACCCAGGTGATAATAACATTTTTAATAGTTACCAATGTCCTCTTTTCTTATAGGGATACATATAATTTTAACACATTGATTCTCTTAAAAAAGGGTTTGTTTTTCTTTTATTTCCCCCGTTTTAAATTACCTTTTGATGATTCTCTTGAGTTTGCATTTGGGCATCACATTTTCTGTTCAGTTCTGGTATTTTCTTTACAAATGTTTGGAATTCTTCTATGTTGTTAAATGACCACACTTTCTCCTGTAAGAATATCATCTCTTTTGCTGGGTAGTTGATTCTAAGTTGTAGATCTACTTTTTTCCATTATGGAATATCATATTCCATGCCTTTCTGTCCTTCAGTGTAGATGCAGCCACATCCTGTGTTATCCTCACTGTTATTCCTTGGCATCTGAAGGACTTCATCTTAGCAGCTTGTAATATTTTTTTCCTTGGCTGATAGTTGTTGAATTTGGCTACAACATTCCTGGGTGTTGTCAGTTGGGGATTAAATACTGGAGATGAACTGTGGATTCTTTCAATATCCACTTTTCCCTCTAATTCTAGAATATCAGGGCAGTTTTCTTGAAAAATTTCCTGTACGATGATGTCCAGGGTTTTTCTTTTGTCATGGTCTTCTGGTAGACCAATGATTCTTAATTTATCTCTCCTGGATTGATTTTCTAAATCTTCTGTTTTTTGAATGAGGTGTTTCATATTTTCCTCGATTTTTTCATTCTTTTGATTTTGTTTTATATTTTCCTGCTGCCTTATGAAGTTGCTTGCTTTTATATTTTGTATTTTGGTTTTTAAAGACTGGATTCCATCCTACTCCTTCTGGTCTAATTTCCTTTGGAAGTCATCTTTCATCTTCTTTGCCTCATCTTTCATTTTCCTTTGCTTCATCTTTCATCTCCTTTGCCTCATTTACAAGCTGATTAATTTTGGCTTTCAAGACACTATTTTCTTGTGAGTCTGTTTCCAGATGACTTATCTTCCTTTTTAAGTTCTTTTCCAAGTTGCCTTTAGTCTCTTTTAATTGTTTTTTGAATTGTATTTTGAGTTCTTCCAAAGCCTATGTCCAATTCACTAGAGTTTCTGTATTTTTGCTTGGTGTTCCTTCATCCTTCTCTGTTGCATTTGCTCTTTGTTCATTGCCTGTGTAGTAGCTGTTGATTTTAATTTCCTTTTCTCTTTATGTAGTTTGCTCATATTTGCCCTTTCTTTCCCCCCTGTATTTGCCTGCACTCTTGCTCTTCTCATTTTGTGTTAGATCTGGTTTTAGGCTTTTCTGTCAGCCTTACCCCTTCGAGCTTAGTCTGAAAATCCCTCAGAGCAGTCTGTGGGTGAGGGGTGTTGGAGCTTGAGTTTCCCTGCCTTCTTTGGGCTTTGATGAGATTAAGCCCAGCTGAGGTATAGAGCTGGAAGTGCCCTGAAGCCAAAACCTTGGTAAGGTTGCGTAATATGGATTGTCTCCACTGCTGCAACTAGGTTGCCCCCTCTGTGTTTCTTCTGCAACTTCTTCCTCACCACCTGTGTTCGACAGTCTGAACCTGGCATAGCTTTGCCCATAAGGTACTCCCTCCAGAGCAGCACCCTTGCCTGCCCAGAGATTCCAGCTACAACTGGAGGCTCAGCATTCTAGGTGGGGGCGGGATCCTTGGATCTTCCTTTTTCCTTCCCCTTAAACCAGAGTGTTCTCAAATTCAGGTTTTTGGGGAGAATACCTTTTATGTTGAGTCCACCAGGAGGATTCCTTGGTTTTGTCCTATTGTTAGGTTTGATTTTTAGTCCCTTAGGATCATTTAGTTTGTAATCGGTAAGGAAGGGTTTTCAGAGGGCTGAAATTTTGCTGCCTCTATGCTGCCATCTTGACTCCACCTCCTGTGAGTGAACTTTAAAGTAATGAAAATGCTTTATATTCAGGGAGAAATAATTGTCCAACATGAGACAACTTGAGAAGTTTGGAGAACTTTAGATGGCTTTCTAAGAACCAAACAAATAGGTGACTGGGGATAGAGACAACAGCATAGACTGAAGCTTCAGTTTCATTGACTCTGTGGTCATCTGATTGAAGGGCCTACATTTTCTGTCTAGATATTGTATCAAACTGTGGCTATGGAATTACATAGAGTTTCTGATTGTTGATTCAGGACAGAAGATAAGAAGAGGCTTATAACCTCAAAGGAAAAAAACAGGGGAGAAGAATGTTGAAAGTGAAAGTATGACTGGGGATGCTGCTACAATATAAAAATTTGAGGAACCAAGAGATCAAAGACTCTCAGAAAACTCAAGAAACAACAAACTACAACAACAACAACAGTGACGAAGACGACAATGACATTGACAACAACAACAAACTAGACTCTGAGATATTATCCTGCTCCCTTTTAACCCCACAATCTATACAGGGAGAATAACCTGTGTAGTGTGTAAAATTGAAAATTAAGAAATAGGCCAGGAGAAATATAAAATTAAATGGGTTAAAAAAGAGAAAAACACAACCACAAACATCTTCTTTTAAAATAAAAAATATTAATGTTCAAATTCAGAAGACAATAAAAATTAAAGTGTCTACTTCTAAAACATTAAATGAAAAAAACCAAAATGGATACAAGTCACAAAAGTGTTCTTGGAAGAACTTAAAAACAGTCTTTAAAAAAACAAATGAGAACTTGAGGAAAAATTAGAAAAATCAAGGAAATATAGAAAATTATGAAAGAAAAAGCATTCATTTGGAAAAAGAATTTCAAAATTACCAAACAAAATAATTCATTAAAATTAAAATTTGGCAAGAGGAAGCTAATTACTTCTTAAGACAAGAAATAATAAAACTAGATCCAAAAATGAAATAAAAGGAAGAATATAGGAAGCATCTTATTACAAAAGCAACTGACTTAGTGAACAGAAGAAGAAGATATAATATAAGAATTCTTGGACTACCTGAAAGTTATTGTCCGAAATAGAATTTAAATACTTTTCTTCAAGAAATTATTAAAAATATTTCTGGAATTTTCAATGTAGAAAATAAAGCAGAACTTGAAAGAATTCATTGATCACCACTTTAATCACAACAAGAGACTACAACACAGTAATTCATAGGAACATTTTAGCTAAGTTTTATAACTTCTGGGTTAAGGAGAAAATACTGCAAGCAACTAAAAGGAAACAAATTAAATACTATGGAGATACAATAAGGAGAACCCAAGATTTAGTAGCTCCTACCTGTTAGGAAAGGATTTTGGATAGGGGAAACAGAAGAAGAAAAAACATATAAAATCTACTTTATTGTTTTGGAAGGGAAAGGAATAAGGGCTTAGGGATTTACTTATGCTTATTTTTATTTAAAAAAAATTAACTATGATAACTAGGTTACTAAACTAAAACTTAACCAAGTTTCCAAATCTTACTCAGCAGGGGTCCAAATAACCAGAGCTAGGATCTGTTGTTGTTAGATATCCAGGTAAGTCCTGATGTCCAAGTGAGACTGAATGCTGCCAGCAGCTAGATACAGGCACCCTTCCTCAGTTCAACAGAGGTAAAATCCTCTTCAGACCTTACTCTTGATTTACTCAGGAGACCAGAAGAAAAAGTCCATTGGGGCAAGATGGAGTCTTTCCAGATCCTCCAGCTCAGGCTCCCATGTGACATTTGGCCACATGCCACAGTCAATCATACCTAGGTTTGCACTTTTCAGTTTTTGTACAGTTTTGTAAGTTTCAAACCTTTCCATCTTTTATCACATACCTTAAAACAATGAAAGTAAAGGAACTGGGTTTATTGCCAGGATTATCATACCCAGAAAAGTTGAGTGTCATCATATGAGAATAGAAAAGGCCACTTAAACAAATAAAAGACTTTCAAATATTCTTGAAGAAAAGACTAGAACTGAATATAAAATTTGATATTGTAAGAGAAAAAGAACAAATTGAAAATTCCCAATGAAATATTGTTCAAAATCCTAAAGAAAGGTGAGATTAACAAAATTTTATTTAAAAATTACATTAATAAGTAAGACTAAGAGTTAATTGGTTTTATGAATAAACCAGTAAAATATATAAACCAAAGAGAGAAGAAAATCAAATCAATAGCATAAAAAATGAAAAGGCTGAACTTAACATTAATGAATATTAAATAAAAGAAATTATTAAGAATTTTCCCAAATTACATGCAAACAAATTTAATAATGTAAGTGAAATTGATAAATACTTAGATAAAATATAAATCACCTAGTGTAAGAGAAAGGGAACTAGGATATTTAAATGAACATATTTTGCAAAAGGAAATTGAACAGACTATAATAGCATAGTATTTACAAGTTAATTTATCATTATCACTGATATTATGTAACATTTAAAGATCATCAGATTCTAATATTAAGTAAATTATTTACAATTTGCAAAGAATCAAATATGGTGCTAATACCCAAACCAAGAAGATCAAAAACACAGATAAAAAATTATAGACCAATTTTGTTAATGAATATTGATGCAAGACTTCTAAATAAAATATTAACCAGGAGATTAAAGCAATATATGACAAAAATTATACATTGTGATGAAGAATTATTTATTCCATTTATGTAGTGATGGTTTAATATAAGGAACACTACTAACATAATTGATTACAACAACAAAATTAAAAAAAGGAAAACGGGATTATATCAATAGATGTAGAAAAAGTTTTTTTTAATTGCAACACATTCCTATTCAAAATACTTGAAAGAACAGATATAAATGGATTTTCCTGAGATTAATACAAAATATATAAGTAAAACCATCAGCAAACATTATCTGCAATGAGATAAATTAGAAGCTTTCCTTTTAAGATTAGAAATAATCAAGGATGCCCATTTTCATTGATATTATTTAATATTATACCAGAAATGCTAGCAATAGCAATAAGAAAAGAAAAGTGAATTGATGGTATAATGCTGAGCAAAGAGGTAAGAAAACTATATTTTTACAAATTATATGACTTGTATAGAAAATCCAAGAAATTCAACTAAAAATTTAATTGAAATATCAATAGCATGATATAAAATAATCTCACATAAATCATTATCATTTCTGTATGTCACAAAGATAGTTTTATAGGAGAAGTGGAGTATACTGAATTGAATTGGGAAATTAAAGAGCTTCTAACTGACCTCAAGATTTCAAAGAAAACAAAGGCGTGATTCAGAGATATGGAGAACAATGATTTAATTTATAAATTTAGAATGTATTTCCATGGTTAAATGATTGATGATCCTTCTCCCCCACTCTTTCCTTCCTCCTTCCAAAGCTGACAGGCAGTTCCATTGGGTTATACATATATCATTGTTCAAAACCTGTTTCCATGTTATTCATATTTGTAGTTGAGTGATCTTTTAACATCAAAATCCTAATCATATCCCTATTGAACTACATGATTGATCATGTGCTTTTCTTCTGCATTTCTGTTTTCACAGTTCTTTCTATGTATTTGGGTAGTGTTCTTTCTCATAAGTTCCTCTGAATTGTCCTGGGTCATTGCATTGCTGCTAATAAAAAAGTCTATTACTTTTGATTGTGCCACAATGTATCAGTCTCTGTGTAAAATGTTCTTCTGATTCTGCTCCTTTCACGCTGCATCAATTCCTGGAGGTCTTTCCAGTTCACATGGAATTCTTCCAGGAGTATAATGATTTTTTAATTATAAGAAGTATGATACTAAGAGCAATGGAGCAGCATATGTTTGCTGTGCCTAGAGTATGATAATATAACCAATGAAGAACTATAAAGAACATGAAAAAGAAGTATTAGAACTTATCTGACAGAAACAAAAGATGGGTTTGTCCCTAGAAAAAACCAACAGATGAAAATCTGACAACTAAATTTCTTAAGTAATATCCTCACAAAATCAGGAGAAAGTGAGGGAGAATCAGAATATTAGGCAGATTCATTATGGCAAATTATTGGTAAATCAAATATAAATTTTTGAGCAGGTAAAAAGGATTATAATTGACATTTTTGGGGAACTCCTGAATTAGTGATTATCTAAATCCTTTCAAGTAATGCAGCAATGGGAAGTAAAGGTTGCAAGGAACTTGAGACCAGAATCTTCTTGAGCCTGTTTGAGTCAGAACTCCTAGGAACATTTCCCCAACTGTCACTCTGATCCTGGGAGGTGAAGGAGAAAAGGTGTGTGGCTGAGACATCTTGAAACCCATTCATCAAGCTACTGGATTTTTTTGCATATCTGCTGGCTGTGCTGAGGAGGTATATTCAGTCTTCTCTTGGACATGGACTATAGAGCTGACCTTACTTTGATAAGACCATCTGTGGACATCACACCTACAACTTCAATATCTGACTTACCAAGGACTCTCTCTTTATGAGATTTTGATTCCCTGTTTTACTTGCCCTTAGGAACTTAGGTTTTAGTTTAGTGTGAGTTAGATAGTATTGATATAGTGGGTAAAACGTTTAGATTTCATCCTTTCCCACTCTCCTTCCCTTCATCCCTTCTCTGATAAATAAATTCAATGATTTCATATGTACTGTTTCCCCACTGTATTACTTTCCTTCCCCCTTTCCAAATTATTTACATTTTTAACATTTTAATTTTAAAAATCAGGAGAAAGTAAGGGAGAATCAGCATATTAGGCAGATTTATTATGGCAAATTATTGGCAAATCATGTATAAATATTTGGGCAGGTAAAAAGGGTTATAATCAACATTGTTGGGGAACTCCTGAATTAGTGACAAAATTAGAAAATTCTGCTCCCCAGAGTTATCCCACAATGATCCATGCTATCCCATCTCATCCAGTCCCAAGGCCAAGTAGTTTTCCAGAGACTTGGATGGGAGTTCTATATAATTCTCACTTTTGACACTGAGTGAAGGATATAAGGGAAGGATATCCCAGAAGAACATGATAGCTATGGATCACTGAAGGATGAAGAGTGGCAACCTAGATTAGCAAGGGAGTAGACTAATTGAATAGCTGACCTTCAGAGGGTAAGGGGGATAATAATGGAAACCATGTCCACTGGAGTGAGGAATTACAGTCACCTAGAAGTCAGCATTGGGGTAAAGTCAAAACCAGGTCATGACAGTTACAATTCTGCTTACAGTGTTATAATCACCACAAGAATTCTTCTCTAAGACCTCAATTTGAGGTGGAATTGACTTTATGTTTTGTCACTCAATCAGTCAATAAACACATATAAAGCATCTATTATGTACCAGGCACTGTGTGTACCAAGTTCTGTATATACAAAGAAAAGTAAAAGCAGTTCTGAGTCTTAAGGAATTCACAATGTAAAGATTATTTTAGTGAAATCTCTGGCAGGTTCTACCAAAATGGAAAGACTTCACATATAGATCTTATGAGAGACTATTAATAAGAATAATTAGTTAAAATAGAGCACTTGCAGAAAGCATACTACTGTCACTCATCACTCTTATTCCATGTGAACTACCCCTACCTATACACTTCCCCTTCTTGATCTCTTATTGAATACTTGATGGTGTCTCATATATACTCCCACCTTTAGGAGTTCTCATGATTTCCTCCTATATGGGGCTTTATTACCCAAGGTGCAGAGACTCTCCCTTTTATATTTTGTCTTTTCTATACCAACAAAATTTAGTTTAGAAAATGTTATTTGAAGGTATCTTATATAGAGATGACTAGGGAATGCTATGTGTATATATGCCCCATGTGTCATAATTTTTACTTATGAGTCTGCTGAAGCCTAAATCATTCTTTACTTTTGGCATGCTTTTTCTGGTGACAAAGGAGAAGGGGAAGGGACCTTTAGCTCATCTCCATAAGCATACGCGTCTGTGGAATAATGTGTTCATTTGTGTATGGGGAGAAGTATGAGAATGATTCTGTTAATGCCACTTTTCCCTTTTATTTTATTTTTCTGCCTTATAACTAAATGTTTATTTGGAGTTATAAAAAGTTAGTTTATAGGCAAAAACTTTAAAGAAAATAGAGGGAAAGGCCAATACCACTGCAGTATTCTCCAAAGTTCTATAGTTTGTATTGTGGATGTCACAAAATACAGTCTTGTCTAATTAGATCCCACTGACATTGACAACAGTGAAAAGATAAATGAAGTGTTTTCTCCCTTCCCAAACCATGTGTAGATAGATTCACTAATGCACATTGGAAGTGTATGACCCTAACTATATTGCTTCATATCCATATCTGTTAGTAATAGGCAATTTCCTCAACTAAAATGCTCTGATATTCTATCGTAGTGGGTGATCTCATGTGCTCAAATTCTATCAGAGTTAGAAAGCCCAGCTAACTCCTCCTAAACAAGAAAGACTAAGCCCCACAATTAACAGGCATCTCTCTGATTATAAGAGATTTAGAACACTTTTTCATATTTGTCTTGCAGGTAGGTTCCTAAGTATTTTATATTATCGAGGGTGATTTAAAATGGAATATCTCTTTCTAACTCATGCTGCTGAAATGTGTTGGAAATATATAGAAATGCTAATGATTTATGTGGATTCATTTTTATCCTGCAACTTTGCTAAAGTTGTTGATGATTTCCACTAGCTTTTTAGTTGATTCTCTAGGATTCTTTAAGTAGACCATCATATCATCTACAAAGAGGACAGTTGGACTCCTCATTGCCTATTTTAATACATTCAATTTTTTTCTTCTCTAATTGCTACTGCAAGTGTTTCTAGTACAATGTTAAATAATAGAGGTGATAATGAGCATCCTTGTTTCACTACTAATCTTATTGGGAAAGCTTCTAATTTGTCTGCAATACAGATGATATATACTGATAGTTTAAGATATATACAGTTTATATATATATATATATATATATATATATATATGTATATTTTAGGAAAGGCCCTTATATTCCTATACTTTCTAGTGTTTACAATAGGAATGAGTGTTTTGTTTTGTCAAAGAGTTTTTCTTCATCTGATGAGATAATCACGTGATTTTTGTTGGTTTGCTTGTTGATATGGTCAATTGTGTGAAAGGTTTTCCTAATATTGAACCATCCTTGCATTCCTGGTATAAATCCTACCTGATCGTAATGAATAACCCTCATGATGACTTGCTGGAGTCTTTTCGCTAGTATTCTATTTAAGATTTTTGCATCTATGTTCATTAAGGAGATTGGTCTTTTGTTTTCTTTCTCTGTTTTTGACCTGTCTGGCTATGGAATCAATACCATATTTGTGTCATGAAAGGAATTTGGTAGAACTCCTTCTTTTCTTATTATGTCAAATAGTTTGTATAATATTGAGATTAGTTGTTCTTTGAATGTTTGATATAATTTGCTTGTGAATCCATCAGGCTCTGGAGGTTTTTTCTTAGGGAGTTCTTTGATGGTTTTTCCAATTTCTTTTTACGATATGGGGTTATTTAAGTATTCTATTTCTTCTTCTTTTAATATAGGCTATTTATATCTTTGTAAATATTCATCCATATCACCTAGATTGTCATATTTATTGTCATATAATTGGGCAAAATAGTTTTTAATGATTGCCTTAATTTCCTCTTCATTAGAGGTGAGGTCTCCCTTTTCATTTTGGATACTGTTCATTTGATTTTCTTTATTCCTTTTTATTACTAGATTGACTAGTGCTTTGTCTATTTTATTTGTTCTTTTCAAAATACCAGTTTCTAGTCTTGTGTATTAATTCATTAATTATTTCAATTTCAATTTTATTAATTTCTCCTTTAATTTTTTGTATCTCTAATTTATTTTTATATGGGGATTTTTAATTTGTTCACTTTCAGGTTTTTGTTTTATTTTTTATTTTATTTAGTCAATTTAGAACATTATTCCAAGGTTACAAGAATCATTTTCTTTCCCTCTGTCCCTTCCCCCCACCTTTCCCATAGCTAACATGCAATTATGCTGGGTATTAGATGTGCCCTTGACCAGAGCCTATTTCCATGTTGTTGATATTTGCACTAGCATGTTCATTTAGAGTCTATATCTCCAATCATATCCCCTTCGACCCATGTAATCAAGCAGATTTTTTACTTCAGTATTTCTACTTCCACTGTTTTTCCTCTGAATGTGGATAGTGTTCCTTCTCATAGATCCCTCCGGGTTGTTAAGGATCACTGCATTGCCACTAATGGAGAAATCCATTACATTCGATTGTACTACAGTGTATCAGTCTCTCTGTGCAATGTTCTCCTGATTCTGCTCCTTTCACTCTGAATCAGTTCCTGGAGATCATTCCAGTCCCCATGGAATTCCCCCACTTTATTATTCCTTTGAGCCACAATAGTATTCCATCACCAACATATACGACAATTTGTTTAGCCATTCCCGTATTGAAGGGCATCCCCTCATTTTCCAGTATTTGCCTCCACAAAGAGCATGGCTATGAATATTTTTATACAAGTCTTTTTCCTTTTCATCTCTTTGGGGTACAAACAAAGCAGGTCCATGGCTGGATCAAAGGGCAGACAGTCTTTTAGCACTCTCTGGGCATAGTTCCAAATTGCCTTCCAGAATAGTTGGATCAATTCACAACTCCACCAGCAA
Organism: Monodelphis domestica; assembly: GCF_027887165.1. NCBI lineage: Eukaryota > Metazoa > Chordata > Mammalia > Didelphimorphia > Didelphidae > Monodelphis > Monodelphis domestica. The sequence continues at coordinate 345,538,773 of NC_077227.1, read as the reverse complement.
TGCATTAATGTCCAAAGTTTGCCATATCCCCTCCAGTATTCATTACTTTCCATTGCTGTCATTTTAGTCAATCTGCTAGGTGTGAGGTGATACCTGAGAGATGTTTTGATTTGCATCCCTCAGATTATAAGAGATTTAGAACACTTTTTCATGTACTTATTAATAGTTTTGATTTCTTTAACTGAAAATTGCCTATTCACGTCCCTTGTCCATTTATCAATTGGAGAATGACTTGAATTTTCACTTTCAAGTTTTTGAATATGCATGCCCAATTCATTGACCTCTGCTCTCCCTAATTTGTTAATAAATGAACTCAAGGATATAAATTTCCTTCAGAGTACTGCTTTAGCTGAATCCCATAGGTTTTGAAAAGATGTCTCATCGTTTTCATTTTCTTCAATGAGATTATTAATAGGTTCTATGGTTTGTTCTTTAACTAACCTGTTTGGAGAATCATGTTGTTTAATTTAGAATTAATTTTTGGTTTGACTCTCCATGTACCCTTACTAATTATTATTTTTATTCCAATATTATCTGAAAATGTTACATCTATTATTTTTGTTCTTTTTCACTTGTTTGCCATGCTTTTATTCCCTAGTAATAAGTTCAATCTTTGTGAATGTACCATGTGCTGCTGAAAAGAAGGTGTATTCCTTTTTGTCCCTTTTTATTTTTCTCCACATATTTATTACCTCTAATTTTCTCAAGATTTCATTCACATCTCTTTCCTTTTTCTCATTAATTTTTGGTCCAATTTATCTAGATCTGATAGAGGAAGTTTCAGGTCTCCCACTAGTATAGTTTTACTATCTATTTTCTTGTTCAACTCTGATAGTTTCTCCTTTAGAAATTTGGATGCTATACCCTTTGGTGCATATATGTTGACTACTGATATTCCCTCATTGTCTATACTGCCTTTTATCAATATGTAATTACCTTCCCTATCTCTTTTAATCAGATCTATTTTTACTTTAGCTTCCTAAGATATCATGATTGCAACTCCTGATTTCTTTTTCTCATTTGAAGCCCCATAGATTCTGCTCCAGCCTTTGACCCTCACCCTGTGTGTGTCCATTTGCCTCAGGTTTGTTTCTTGTAGACTGCATATGGTAGGTTTTTGGTTTCTAGTCCACTCAGCTATTTGCTTTTGTTTTATGGAAGCATTCATCCCATTCACATTCAGCATTATGATTGCCACATCTGTATTCCCCAACATTTTTATATTCTCTCCTACTTCTGCCCTTTCCTCTTTCACTATTTTCTTTTAAATTAGTAGTTTGCTTTTAATCAGTCCCCATAATACCCACCTTTATTTTACTTTACTTTCCATCCCCTCCCTTTTGATTCCCTTCTTATTATTTTTAGGGTCTATTTAATTCCCTCTCCCCTCTTTTTATATCCCTTTTTGTACTCCTTGCCCCACTCCCCCAACCCCTTAGTTTTTCCCTTCTCACATTCCTTGTAATATTAGATAAAATTCAATACCCCAAAGGATCTAGATGCCCTTTCCTCCCAGAATTGATTCCACTGAGAGTAAGGTTTAAGTATTTCCTATTATCACTCTCTTCCTCTCCTTCTTATCATAGTATTCTTCCCCTCCTTTTCTTATGTGCCTCTTTGTACAATATAGATTGTACCGTTTGTCTTATTCCTTCATGTTTCTCTTGGTGCCCTCTTCCATTGCCCCCCACTTTTATTTTTTAAATATCATTTTAGACCACTTATTACCCCATTTCCTACCTATTAATAATTCTTCTAATTACTATAATAGTGAATATAATTTTTGAAGCTTACAAATAATATTTTCCCATAGATTAATATGAGCAATTTGATCTTATTGAATCCCTTAAAGAAGAAAATTCAAATGAGAACAATTTTTTTCTTTTCCTTCTCTTTCTTATTTACCTTTTCATTTTTATCTTGATTTTTGTGTTTGGATATCAAACTTTCCACTTAGTTCTAGTTTTTCTTTATACATATTTGGAACTTTTCTATTTGTTGAATTCCCATACTTTACCCAGGAAGTATATAGTCAGTTTTGAGTTCTATGGACCTTTTCAATCTCTATTTTGCCCTCTTGTTCAAGAATATCAGGGCAGTTTTCTTGGATAATTTCTTGTAGTATGATGTCAAGATTTTAATTTATTTCTGGGTGTTCAGATAGACCAATGATTCACAAATTGTCACTTCTAGACCAATTTTCATGATCAATTATCTTCTTAGTGAGATATTTCATTTTTCCTTCTATTTTGTCAGTCTTTTGACATTGCTTTCTTAATTCTTGCTGTTTTGTGAGATCATTGGCATCCAACTGCCCAATTCTGTTCTTTAAAGACTGGTTTTCTACTATAATCTCTTGGTTTTCTATTATAATCTTTTGATTTTCCTTTTCAACTTGGTCTCTCCTTTTCATGGCTTCCAGCTGTTTAATTGTGTTCTCCAATTTATTTATTATTTCATTGATTTCTGAGCTTCTTTTTCCAATTGGGAGTTCTTGTCTTTTAGACTACTGTTTTCTTTTTCACTTATTTCTCCCTTCTTGCCAAAACTCTTCCATTTTCTCAAAATATAAGGTTTAAATTCTTCAAGATTTTGTTGGCCAATTTCTTTATTTTTTTTCCTGGAGGTTTGGATGCATTTAATTGTTCCTTTATACTCTGCTGTTTCCTCTAGTCTGGATTTTTCTCCATAAAATTTATCCAGGGTCACAGTCTTCTTCTTGATCTTTTTAGTGGTTGGAAGTTGTAATTTCTGGGCATTGTTTGCCATCACTAAGCTGGTTTTTCCTTCCCTTTCTTGTCAGGAGTCTGAGTGAGAAGGGCAGGCTCTCTGTGTATGGAGCTAAGGAGCACAGTTTTTGTCTGAGGCCACCTCTGTGGAAAGGAAACTAGACTAACAGTTTGTGTGTGGGAAGGGCCAACTGGGAGTGGCAGTTGGGTCTTGTGACTAGTTCTTCCTTCCTGCTGGGGGGACAGGGGTCCTGGTGTTGGAGGAGAGGGGAGCTTGTTCAGCCCAGTCTGGAGTGGCATGCTCTTCTTGGTTCAGCCCAAAGACACAGGCTTCTAAAGGTTAGAATTGTTCTTGTTTGCTTTCTGTCTATTGCTAAGATTCTGAATTAGAACAACGAGAGTGGACGGGAGTGGGACAAACCCTCAGCCAGCCTCTAGGGCCTGGCCCTATACTCTGAAGCTAAGGAAAAACTCCAATTCCAACTGGATTATTAAGCTTTATGTTATTTGAATTCGCAGTCAGATAAGTGGACTATCTTTTTTGGTCATAGAAGGAGCTGAATTTCAGTTTCAGTCATTCAAAGACAAACTGTCCTTATTGGACCCCTGCTGTTTCCTCTCAGTAGGGGGCATCTCCCTCCCCTGCTTCACCAAACAGTGTTCCCTCTCTCCCCTTAACTCCTCCATACCCCATAGAAACTTCCCACTTATCCCCATTTTTCTCAATCCTATTTCCTTTCCCAATAAATATTACAGTTTTTGGCAGAGGCAGCTAGGTTTTCCAACCTATTTTGTCAAGAATTTGAAAAGATCAGGCCTGCATACATTTCAAAAGCCTGTGTGACTGGTAACCATTTTGAGAGCAGCTGAGTGCAACTAATCTGCCTAGTGCTACCACGCCCAAAAGAAACCACTCCTCCTGAAGGGAGGAGGGGACTCTTAAAGGGCCAGACTTAAAAAAAATTTTTTTCTGTTGCAAAAGGCTTTTCAAGATACAAGATGGCAAAGAAACTATTACTTTCCATGGGTTATATAGCCTGGATTGCATATTTCTTGTATATGTTTTACAACTTATTGTTTGTCACGATTCTGGATTATATTTATTTTCTGCTTAGCATCTATGAAAGTTTGCAATGGCTGAATATAAGTATGTATCACTTGATTTCATTTATTCCCACATATGCTGGAGCATTATTCTTTGTAACCAAATTATACTATGCCCTAAAAATAGGTGTGCATCTAATCTTTGGGAAAAAAGCAAAAGATAATGGAATGGCTGTGACGATTTTAGCCATAAAAGAGGAGATGATGCAACTAAAGGAAATGATGAAGCAACTGACTGAAGAGAAACAATGTGGCAAAGGTATTAACACACAACAAGACATACCTAAAAATAACAATGTAGTTCAGCAAGAAAATACAGATGGGGCTGAAGGTGGAATACCAATATTGCCACTACGAGATCAGACAAGCCTACAACCAGATAGCAGCATAATTCATATTAAAACACATAAACCATTTATAACAGCTGACCTTGAAAATCTGAAATGATGATGCCTTCCTGGTTTTCAGAACCAATGAGATGTTTAAAAGAATTTAAAAGAGCAATTAGGCTTTATGATCCAGATTTCCAGGACACTGAAATTCTTCTCTCAGAATTATTTTCAAAAAGGGAAAAACGACAATTCATTGATGAAACAAGAAAAAATCCAAATTTAACATCATGGCCAGAGGAAGGAACAGACTTAGAGTTATCTAATAACGAAAATCTACATTACCTAAGAAAGGCCAGAGAAGACTTATTAGAGGCAATGAAAAGTTTTTCAAAAAGACCAGATACTTGGGGAAAATTTGAGAAATTGAGACAGGAAAGTGGGGAACATCCATCAAAGTTCCTCGATAGAGTTATTGAAGTAGCAGAGGATGTGCTTGGATTTGAAATTTTAACTGAATAAAATCTCCAACACATAAGGAGACAATTTGTGAAAGGCAGTAATACACCTATTAGGTCATATTTTAAACTTCAATGCCCAGATTGGGAAACACTAAGTCTGGAAGATTTAAGAAAAACTGCAACTTACATATTTTCAGGTCATAAAGAAATGCTAGAGGAAAAGGATGAAATAATAAAAGACCTTAAAGCCAAGCTCAAGGAGGCAAATAACTCAAGTAAATATAAAGAAATTGAAGAAATAAAAAATCTAGCCACTCTCCACACAATCTAGCCACAAACCCACAAGAAATTACACTCAAAGCAATGAAAGGAGAAATTTACCCAGATGTTTCCTCTGTGGAAAAATGGGTCACATGGTTCAAGACTCTTATTTAAAGGCACAATTATTCCAAGCTAATAACAAACCGAGGTCTTGGAAAAGCAATGTAAAGTATAGCAGCAATAATTCACAAACAAATGCAAAATTTTGTGATTGTAATTGCAAGAAATCATTGCAAGCACCAAATTTAGAAACCATGGAGAGGTACATACAACAGGGAGCAAAACCACATTATTCGCAAGTAGTCTCAGGTGCTGCCAAACAAAGTCAGTTATGAAGCCAGGTGCATGGGGTAATATCAAAAAGGAAAACTGGGAAAGGAAAAAGGAAAAATGAAAAGGAAGGAGACTGTATGCAAATAGAACTTGAGGTTCCAAAAGCACAAAATAAAACCAAAGAACAGACAGAAGACGAAATCCAATTAGATAATGATGAAACAGACATTAAAGAGAAAATTTTTGGAACACTAGAACAAGCTACAAAGAAAGAGGAAGAAACAGAACTGGCAACAGTCTGTAATACACAAATTGTAAATGAATTAATTGAAGCACATGAGCAAATAACAGAAGGGTCCAATGGGGAGGAAAATGCAATAACAGAAAACATTCAAATTAGCAGACTTCCTGGAAACAATGACTCTGAAAGCAGGGAAGATATTACAAAAGAAAATACCACTGACATAATAGAAAAGTCAACCTTAAATCCTTATGCAGAAGAATTCCAACCAATAGTAACTGCACAAGAAAAAGCAAACACAAACATTGTACTGCCATCCTTAAGTCTCCATGATAATGCAATTCTATTGCAAACTGATGATGAATTGCAAAATGAATGTTCAAAGCAACAAGAAAAGTCTGTAGATGAAGAACAAAACTGGGATTTGAACAAAATAGAAATAGAGGCACCTATGGTCCAAGTGTGCCAACAAAATGAGAACACAGAACCAAGGGTCATGATAAAAGTGGGTAATGAGATCTACCCAGCTCTTATTGATACAGGAGCAACAAAATCTGTTTTAAAAACATCTCCTGAAGACAGCCAAATCATAAGTGAGATCCAAGTTAAAAAGCTTGCAAAAGACTTGGGGAATATAGAGATCACCAAGCAAGAGTCAATGCAAGATACGAATCACACAGAATCACTATATTCAATAATGTTTGATTCAGAAAATGAAGACGACCAAGAACCTTATGAATATATCAAACCTTACGATCAAGATCACAAAGCTTTACAAGAGGAAAAGACAGATAATTACATTAACAACTCAAATCAAGAACAAACGATCCAGTCAGAAGAGTTAGTTAAGGAAATAAACTACACAATCACAATAGAAGAAATACTGGCAGCATTGGGAGTCAAGAATTATGAAAAACTTTGTGAAAAGTATGTGGAAGTGGATAAAGTGGATAGAGACACTAAAATTGCAGTACAAGAAAATCATATACCTGATCCAAAACAAAAGGAAGAAGAAGCAAACAATGTAATGCTCCTATCACATCTTCCTTTCTCTGACATAGAACTTCTCACAAACTAGATTGTCAATTAACAAAATACATATAAGCTTTACAGACAAGAATAGCAGAATTGCATGAAATGGGCTTGATACAACAAACAGTACCCCTGAATTACAATTTGCACAACATCAAACCAGGAGACATAGTATACTTAAACAATTTCAATAGAAAATTGGCTACAGACCTAAAATGGACTGGACCACATGAAGTATTGCTTACTACCCCAACAGCTATAAAAGTTGCAGGGAAAGACTCATGGTTTCACTGTTCCCATGTGAAATCAGAAAAAGTTCAACACCATTGTAACAGACATCGAAGATAGTTAGACAAAAGAGAGGGCTGAGAAATGGAAACAAAAACTGATTAACATAAAAAGTACACCACAGAACAAATAGTGGAACATAATGTTCGAGACAACTTTCCAACCCAGATTAAAAGCAGCCCAGAGGAAAAGCAACCCAGAGGAAAAGCAACCCAGAGGAAAAGCAACCCAGAGGTAAAACATCCCAGAGGAAAAGTATCCCAGAGGAAAAGATTTCAAACCAGCCCAGAGGAAAAGCATCAAGAAAAGATGCTAGAGACAAGAAACAAAGAGGAAAAGCTGAAATGGACAGCTAAGACTTTGAACTTGTAAATTTGTTTATATTAGAAGACAGATAAGTATTAATTCAACACAACACTATTAGACAAAAAAACACAATCACTAACATATTGAGAAACCTTGTTTATATTAACAAGTGTCTGAAATTGTATTTATGCAAAATGTAAATATGTATATAGTTAGTTCCATAAGGTCTCAGGCAAATAGAAAGATGAATAGATATTTCTATTTGACTGACATTATGATGTGGAACAATGTATATTGTTGTATTATATGTAAATAATTTCTGTAAATAAGTTATTAGTTTTAGTTAACATAGAGTAAGTAGTATTAGCACTAAGATTCACATTTCTTGTAATAGTTTTGTTCAACATTTATTATACTGAATTTATTGTAAAAACCCCAAAACTACACTTGCCCAAACTTCCTGCTAAGGTTTCCTTAGAGTAGATTGAGTAAATTGGTAACTATAATATAAATATGTGACCTTGGGAAGGTCACAACAAAAAAGGGGACAATTGTGGAAAGGAAACTAGACTAACAGTTTGTGTCTGGGAAGGGTCAACTGGGAGTGGCAGTTGGGTCTTGTGACTAGTTCTTCCTTCCTGCCGGGGGGACAGGGGTCCTGGTGTTGGAGGAGAGGGGAGCTTGTTCAGCCCAGTCTGGAGTGGCATGCTCTTCTTGGTTCAGCCCAAAGACACAGGCTTCTAAAGGTTAGAATTGTTCTTGTTTGCTTTCTGTCTATTGCTAAGATTCTGAATTAGAACAACGAGAGTGGACGGGAGTGGGACAAACCCTCAGCCAGCCTCTAGGGCCTGGCCCTATACTCTGAAGCTAAGGAAAAACTCCAATTCCAACTGGATTATTAAGCTTTATGTTATTTGAATTCGCAGTCAGATAAGTGGACTATCTTTTCTGGTCATAGAGGGAGCTGAACTTCAGTTCCAGTCATTCAAAGACAAACTGTCCTTATTGGACCCCTGCTGTTTCCTCTCAGTAGGGGGCATCTCCCTCCCCTGCTTCACCAAACAGTGTTCCCTCTCTCCCCTTAACTCCTCCATACCCCATAGAAACCTCCCACTTATCCCCATTTTTCCCAATCCTATTTCCTTTCCCAATAAATATTACACCTCTCCAGTATTCACAGCTTCTAATTTTTGCAGCCCTTCTCTGAGCCATCTCTAAGACCAAGGTCTGCACTCTTCCATCTGTTGGTATGTCATGTCTAGCTGCTCACATGGGTAGGTCTTTTGTGACTAAGAAGTCAGCTGCCAAGGACCTAGAGTTGGCCCATGCTTGCTCACTGATTCTAGCATGAGCTGGCTCTGAGTCTAGCTCACTGACTCCATAGGAGTGGTGGGGGAAGATAGATCAGCTCACGTTTTGGTGGAAGCTATTTCACCCACTTAGAGTGTAGAAATGCCCAAATCCTATGGGCATTCAATGCTGAGCCCTATTGTGGAGTCCCTTCATTCATATGAATTTTTTTTTTGGCCTTTTGAGGTAGTCTATAAAGGTAAGTGAGAGGTAGATTCCTGTGTCTAAACTGCAGCCATGTTTTGAATAGGCAATTTTCAGTTAAAGAAATCAAGACTGTTAATAAGCACATGAAAAAGTGTTCTAGATCTCTTATAATCAGAGAGATGCAAATCAAAACAACTTTGAGGTATCACCTCACACCTAGCAGATTGTTCAACATGACAGCAAAGGAAAGTAATGAATGCTGGAGGGGATGTGGCAAAGTGGGGACATTAATTCATTGCTGGTGGAGTTGTGAATTGATCCAACCATTCTGGAGGGCAATTTGGAACTATGCCCAAAGGGAGATAAAAGACTGTGTGCCCATTGATCCAGCCATAGCACTGCTGGGTTTGTACTCCAAAGAGATAATAAAGAGAAAGACTTGTACAAGAATATTCAAAGCTGCACTTTTTGTGGTGGCAAAAAAATTGAAAATGAGGAGATGGCCTTCAATTGGGGAATGGATAAACAAACTGTGGTATATGTTGGTGATGAAATACTATTGTGCTCAAAGGAATAATAAAGTGAAGGAATTCCATGGGAACTGAAACAAACTCCAGGAAATGACGCAGAGTAAAAGGAGCAGAACCAGGAGAACAGTATACACGGAGACCTATACACTGTGATACAACCAAATGTAAAGGACTTCTCCATTAGTGGCAATGCAGTGATCCTAAGAACTTGGAGTGATCTAAGAGAAAAAAACACTATCCACATTCGGAATAAAAACTGTGGGAGGAGAAATACAGAAGAAAAACAACTGCTTGACTACATGTATCGACAAGATATGATTGGGGATGTAGACTCTAAATGAGCATCGTAATGCAAACACCAACAACATGGAAAGAGGTTTTGGTCAAGGACACATGTAATACCCAATGAAATTGCATGTTGGATGCAGGAAGGATGGAGGGAGGGGAGGGAGGGAAATAATATAATAGTGTTACCAAGAAATAATGTTCCAAATTGACTAAATAAATTAACTTAAAAAAAGACTACAAGGACTTCCGGTTAAGATGGCGGCTTAGAGAGAGCTGAAGCTCAGATCTCCGGAAAACCCTTCCCGACCGATCTCAAACTATAAGCTCCTAAGGCGCCGAAATTCAAGGCGATCAACAGCACAGACCCTGGGAACCCTCCTCCTGGACCTGGACCCGGTTCAAAAACCCGAGATCGCTCGGACCTCAGGGGTAGGAGCGCAGAGTCCAAGGCTCCTGGAATCCACAGCCCGGCCGGGCTCAGAGAGCAGAACCCTCAGGGCCTTCTACCCAAGTCCCAGTGAAAGTTACTGCCTGGGGCTTCTGCTGCAGAGAGCTGGTCTAAACAACAGCAACCCTCAGGGCGGGCAAGACAGCCTCACAGGCTGGATCCTGCTATCCAAGTCTCAGTGAAAGTCCTTGCCCTCAAAGCTTGGGAAAGCTGCAGCCCATCCCCCCCGCAGGCCGACGAAACAGCCTCACGGCCAGCGATTCTGAAGGCAACTTCCGGAAAGCGAGCCGGGGGGAGAGTGTGGCCTCGTGGTCTGACCCTTCCATTCCAGTTCCAGTGAGGCATATTCAGTTTAACCCAGGGAAAGCTCATAGAACCATCTGCCCAGGACTAAAGCCTCTGATCACCAGACAGAGATAAGAAAAGCTAATCCTCCACATTCAGAGATGACAAACTCCACAGAAGCACAGAAGCCCCAAAATACCAAGAAAAATAAGAAGAAAGGGGCGACTTTGGACACATTCTATGGAGCCAAAATACAAAATACAGAGCAGATAGAAGAATATATACAAGAAAATTCTCCAAAATCTTCCAAAGGAAATAGAAACTCTCCACAAACCCATGAAGAATTTGAATCAGAAATGACCAAAAAGATGGAAGCCCTCTGGGAGGAAAAGTGGGAAATAATGCAAAAGAAATTCATGCATCTACAAAACCAGTTTGACCAAACTGTAAAAGAAAACCAGGCTTTAAAAAAAGACTACAAACAAATAAATAAATAATAAATAAATAAATAAAATGCAGCCCTGTTTACCTGGTAGTCATTTCAATGCAATTTTTGATAACTATTTTCTGAGATTTTGTGATTTGTCGTCTTTCCTTCACCTTTACTTCTCCATAAGAAGACAGGTAGACTCCTGGTCAAGATGGTGGCTTAGAAGCAGCGAAAGTTCAGACCTTGGAAACCCTTCCTTACCGATCACAAACTGAGTGCTCCTAGGACACCAAAATTCAAGCTGAAAAACAGGATAGACCCGGGGAACCCTCCTCCAGAACCTGGATCAAAAGGAATGGACCCCCAAAAGCCAGAACCCTAGATCATTCTGATCTAAGGGGTAGGCAGATGGAAGTTCCCAGGACCCATCCCCCCCAACACAGAATGCTGAGCCTATGGAAGCAGCAGGAACTTCAGGGACATCAAAAGGGCCTCAGGGCCTGCAAAAGGGCTTCAGGGCTGGCTATTTTGAAGGACTCACCTTGAAAGAAACCTGAGCCAGTCTCCGAGGCACCCAACACAGATGGCAGGGAATCATAGAGAGAAGGGGGAAGCCTGTAGCCCCTGGCTGGGTCCTTCCATCTGAGTTTCAAGGGAGGTCCCAGCTTTAGGGCACCAGCTGAACTCAATCCCATCAGTAGCCCTCAGAGCTACTGAAAGGACAGAAACCTCAGGTCCGGCAAAGGGGTTGCTCCAAAGAGCTTACCTTGAAAGTAACCTGGGCCAGTCTACGGGCATTCAACACAGATTGTGGAATAGGAGGTTGTATTTTTGTTTTTTTTTGTTAAGTGATCATTCTACCCACACCAGCTAAACATAATCCCATCAGGAGCCCTCAGAGCTTCGGAAAGAACAGAAACAGGGCTGGTGAACAGCTTACCTTGAAAGCAACCTGGGCCAGTCTCGGGGAATTCAACACAGATTGTGGAGGAGGAGGAGGTTTTTTGCCTTAGGGCTCATTTGGTCCAAACCAGCTGAACCTAATCCCATTAGGAGCCCTCAGAGCCCAGGAGGCCACAACCCCTTCCCCGTTAGAGAAAAGGATCCTCTGAAAAATAAACAGGATCCTAGAGGCGGAGTCAAGGTGGCAGCCTAAAAGGAGAATAGACCTGGCAGCCTGGACTGAGCTTTGGAGATCCTCCATATTTGCTCCAGCCATCCAGGAAGTTTAAAACTCAGACTAAACCCATACCAACTAAGCTGAACCCAATCCCATCAAAAGTCTCCAGAATGCAGAGAAGCCCAGGCTCCCTACCCATCCTCATTGACTGCTGTACTTTAAGCCAATCAAAAGCCTCCAGAGGACAGGGAAGCTCAAACACCCAACACCCTCCCCCAGAAACTACACCAAGAGATCTTCTGTTAAAGCTACAAGAGGGGAGACTGAAAGAAGTCCCCCCAAAACAAAAAAAATGAGAGGGACAAGAGCACAGACAAATATGGGGAGTGAAGACAGGATGAATTTGAGCAAACAACAGAAAAAGAAGAAAGAAACTACAATAGACAGCTACTACTCAGCAAATGGAACATAGGGGGAGAGATCAGCAAACGATAAACCAGAAATCCCAGCGAATTGGATACAGGCTGTGGAAGAACTCAAAACACAACTAAGAGAGGCTGAAGATAATTGGGAAAACAACTTAAGAATTAAGATAAGTCATCTGGAAACAGAGGCACTTGAACTAAAATGATAATATAGTGTCTTGAAAGGCAAAATCAACCACCTTGAAAATGAGGAAAAGGAGATGAAAGATGAGGCAAAGGAGATGAAAGACGAGGTAAACAGGATGAAAAACAATCATCAAAGAAAATCAAACCAGAAGGAAAAGGATGACCAAAAAGCCAGAGATGAAATCAAATCTTTAAGAATCAGAATGGAACAACTAGAATCAAGTGACCTCACAAGGCAGCAGGACACTATAAAACAAAACAAAAAGAGTGAAAAAATTGAGGAAAATGTGAAGCATCTCATTCACAAAATAGATGATTTGGAAAATCATTCAAGAAGAGACAATTTAAGAATAATTGGACTACCAGAAGATGACCACAAAATAAAAAGGCTGGACATAATACTAGAGGAAATTATCCAGGAAAACTGTCCCGAGATCCTAGAACAAGAGGGGAAAGTGGAGATTGAAAGAATCCACAGATCATCCCCTGTATTTAATCCCCAACTGACAACACCAAGAAATGTTATAGACAAATTCAAAAACAATCAGATGAAAGAAAAGATATTACAAACTTCCAAGAAGAAGCCATTCAGATACCATGGAAACAAGGTGAGATTAACACAGGATCTGGCTGCATCCACACTGAAGGACTGAAAGGCATGGAATACGATATTCCAGAAAGCAAGGGAACTAGGTCTACAACCAAGAATAAAATACCCATCAAAACTGACTATATTCTTACAGGGGAATGTATGGTCATTCAACACAACAGAAGAGTTCCAAGCATTCATAATAAAAGACCAGACATGAACAGAAAATTTGAAGTCCAACCACAGAACTCAAGAGAATCATCAAAAGGTAATTTAAAAAGAGGGGGAAAAACAAACAAAACAACAACAAAAATTTTTAAGAGACCCAATAAGTTAAAATGATATATATCCCTATAAGAAAAGAGGTCATTGGTAACTCTTAAAAACTGTTGCTATCACCTGAGCAGCTAGAAGAATTACCCTCAGAGGGAACAGTGACCAACTGTATAGGATGAAAGGACAAAATATAAATAGGTATATAGATATATGCATGCATAAACACATATACATGTGTATGTATATATATGTATATATATATATACATGACTAGAGCTTAAAAAGAAAAGAGGTTTTGACTAAAAGAAATGTGAAAAGAAACAAATGCAGGTAAGTTTATATGTCACAAATAAGCTCATGGAGGGAGGTGGGAGAACATTGATACACTGGAAGGGTAAAGAGGTTGGAGATAAGAAATTCTCAACTCTTATGTACTTTGAATCTGACTCAAAAAGGGAAGAGCAATCCAATCTATTGGGGAAGAGAATGGATTTGCACCCTATAGGGGAGTAGAAGGGTTAAAAATGGACTGGTGGGGAGGAAAGCAGTACAAGGGAGGGAAATGGAGGGGGGAAATTTTAAAAAAGACTACAGGGAAAAATAAGGGAGGAAATAAGAAGAGAGGGGTGTAGAAAGGGAAGTAAAATAAGGGGGGAGGAAAGGGGGACTGACTATAAACAAACATTGGTATAGAAGGAAATAGTGAAAGAAGAAAAGGCAGGACCAGGAGTAGAAATCAAAATGCTGGGAAATACACAGCTAGTAATTATAACTCTGAATGTGAATGGAATGAACTCACCCATAAAATGGAATCAAATAGCAGAGTGGATCAGAATCCAAAATCCTACCATATACTCTCTGTAAGAAACCCACATGAGAAAGTTAAATACGCATAGGGTGAAAGTAAGAGGATGGAGCCAAATCTATTAGGCATCAACTGATAAAAAGAAGGCATGAGTAGCAATCATGATATCGGATAAAGCCAAAGTAAAAATAAATCTAGTTAAAAGAGATAGGGAAGGTAATCACATCCTGATAAAAGGCAGTATAGCCAACAAGGAAATATCGGTATTCAATATGTATGCACCAAATGGCAGAGCATCCAAATTTTTAAAGGAGAAACTAGAGGAGCTCAAGGATGAAATAGATAGAAAAACTATACTAGTGGGAGATCTAAACCTTCCCCTATCTGAGCTAGATAAATAAAAAAAAATAAGAAAGAGGTGAGAGAAGCAAATGAAATCTTAGAAAAATTAGGGTTAGTAGACATATGGAGAAAAATAAATAAGGACAAAAAGGAATACACCTTCTTTTTAACAGTACATGGTACATTCACAAAAATTGACCATGTATTAGGGCACAAAATCATTGCAAACAAATGCAAAAGGGCAGAAATGATAAATGCAACCTTCTCAGAGCACAGTGCAATAAAAATAATAATTAGTAAGGGTACATGTATAGATATATAAAAATTCCTTGGAAATTAAACAATACGATTCTCCAAAACCAGCTAGTTAAAGAACAAATTGTAGAAACAATTAATAACTTCATTGAAGAAAATGAAAATGGTGAGACATCCTTTCAAAACCTATGGGATGCAGCCAAAGCAGTACTCAGGGGGAAATTTATATCCTTGAGTTCATATATAAAGAAATTAAGAAGGGCAGAGGTCAATGAATTGGGCATGAAAATTAAAAAACTAGAAAGTGAACAAATTAAAAATCCTCAGATGAAGACTAAATTAGAAATTCTAAAAATCAAAGGAGAAATTAATAAAATTAAAAGTCAAAGAACTATTGATTTAATAAATAATTGTAAAAGCTTGTACTTTGAAAAAACATATAAAATTGACAAAGTATTAGTCAGTCTAATTAAAATAAGGAAGAAAAAAACCCAAATTGACAGTATCCAAAATGAAAAGGGAGACTTCACCTCTAATGAAGAGGAAATAAAGGCAATCTTTAAAAATTAGTATGCCCAATTATATGGGAAAATATGGCAATCTAAGTGATATGGATGAATACTTACAAAAAATATAAATTGCCGAGGCTAAAAGAAGAAGAAATAAATTACCTAAACAACCCCATATCAGAAAAAGAAATTGAACAAGCCATCAAAGAACTCCCTAAGAAAAAATCCCCAGTTCCAGATGGATTCACAAATGAATTCTATCAATCATTCAAAGAACAGCTAACCCCAATACTACACAAACTATTTGACAGAATAAGCCAAGAAGGGGTTCTACGAAATTCTTTTTATGACACAAACATGGTACTAATCCCAAAGCCAGGCAGGTTAAAAATAGAGAAAGAATCCTATATGCCAATTTCCCTAATGAATATAGATGTAAAAATCTTAAATAGGATACTAGCAAAAAGACTCCAGCAAGTCATCACAAGGGTTATCCACTATGATCAGGTAGAATTCATACCAAGGATGGTTCAATATTAGGAAAACCATCCACATAAATGACAATATAAACAAGCAAACTGACAAAAATCACATGATTATCTCAATAGATGCAGAAAAAGTCTTTGACAAAATAGTACACCCATTCCTGTTGAAAACACTAGAAAGTATAGGAATAGAAGGGCCTTTCCTAAAAATAATAAACAGTATATACGTAAAGCCATCAGCAAACATCATCTGCAATGGGGAAAAACTCAAATCCTTCCCAATACGATCAGGAGTCAAACAAGGATGCCCACTATCACCTTTATTATTTAATATTGTACTAGAAACACTAGCAGTAGCAATTAGAGAAGAAAAAGAAATTGAAGGTATTAAAATTGGCAATGAGGAGACCAAGCTGTCACTCTTTGCAGATGATATGATGATTTACTTAAAGAATGCTAGAGATTCAACCAAAAAGCTAATCAAAATAATCAACAACTTTAGCAAAGTTGCAGGATACAAAATAAACCCACATAAGTCATCAGTATTTCTATATATCTCCAAACCAGTTCATCAGCAAGAATTAGAAAGTGAAATTCCATTTAAAGTCACCCGA
The DNA here is from genome assembly GCF_027887165.1 of Monodelphis domestica. NCBI lineage: Eukaryota > Metazoa > Chordata > Mammalia > Didelphimorphia > Didelphidae > Monodelphis > Monodelphis domestica. Next base: position 345,522,605 of record NC_077227.1, on the reverse strand, counting down.
GACAATTTAAAATACTTAGGAATCTATCTGCTGAGACAAACACAGGAACTATATGAACACAACTACAAAACACTCTCCACACAGTTACAACTAGATCTAAACAATTGGAAAAATATTGATTGCTCATGGGTGGGATGAGCTAACATAATAAAAATGACTATCCTACCCAAACTTATCTATCTATTTAGTGCCATACCCATTGAACTACCAAAAAAAACCTATTTTACTGAATAAGAAAACCATAACAAAGTTCATTTGGAAGAATAAAGGATCAAGGATATCCAGGGAAATAATTAAAAAAACACAAAGGAAGGTGGCCTTGTAGAGCCAGATCTCAAACTATATTACAAAGCAGCGGTCATCAAACCAATTTGGTACTGGCCAGGAGACAGAAAGGAGTATCATTACAATAGACTTGGAGTAAATAATCTCAATAAGACAGTCTTTGACAAACCCAAAGACCCCAGCTTTTGGGACAAATTGTGAAAATTGGGAGACAGTGTGGGAGGGATTAGGTTTGGATTAACACCTCACACCCTACACCAAGATAAAGTCAGAATGGGTGAATGATATGAATATAAAGAAGGAAACTATAAGTAAATTAGGTGAACACAGAATAGTATACATGTCAGACCTTTGGAAAGGGAAAGATTTTAAAACCAAGCAAGACTTAGAAAGCATCACAAAATGCAAAATAAATAATTTTCAGTACATCAAATTTTTTTAAAAAGCTTTTGTACAAACAAAACCAATGTAACTAAAATTAGAAGGAAAGCAACAAATTGGGAAACAATCTTCATAACAAAAACCTCTGACAAAGATCTAATTACTCAAATCTATAAAGAGCTAAACCAGTTGTACAAAAAATCAAGCCATTCTCCAATTGGTAAATGGGCAAGGGACATGAATAGGCAATTTTCAGTTAAAGAAATCAAGACTATTAATAAGCACATGAAAAAGTGTTCTAGATCTCTTATAATCAGAGAGATGCAAATCAAAACAACTTTGAGGTATCACCTCACACCTAGCAGATTGTTCAACATGACAGCAAAGGAAAGTAATGAATGCTGGAGGGGATGTGGCAAAGTGGGGACATTAATTCATTGCTGGTGGAGTTGTGAATTGATCCAACCATTCTGGAGGGCAATTTGGAACTATTCCCAAAGGGAAATAAAAGACTGTCTGCTCTTTGATCCAGCCATAGTACTGCTGGGTTTGTACCCCAAAGGGATAATAAGGAAAAAGACCTGTATGAGAATATTCATAGCTGCGCTATTTGTGGTGGCCAATTATTGGAAAATGAGGGGATGCCTTTCAATTGGAGAATGGCTGAACAAATTGTGTTATATGTTGGTGATGGAATACTATTGTGCTCAAAGGAATAATAAAGTGGAGGAATTCCATGGAGACTGGAACAACCTCCAGGAAGTGATGCAGAGTGAGAGGAGCAGAACCAGGGGAACATTGTACACAGAGACTGACACATTGTGCTATAAGAGACCATAATGGACTTCTCCAGTAATGGCTTTACAATGTCCCTGAACAACCTGCAGCAATCTATGAGAAAAAAAAAACAACCAAAAAATTATCCTCAAGCAGAGGACAAATTGAGGGAGTAAAAACACTGAGGAAAAGCAACTGCTTGACTACAGAGGTTGAGGGGACATGATCGAGGAGAGATGCTAAATGAGCTCCCTAATGCAAATACCAACAACAAGGAAATGTGTTCAGAGCAAGGACACATGTGATACCCAGATGAATCAAGCGTTGGCTAGGGATGGGGTGCTGGGGGGTTAGGAGGGAGGAAAAGATAATGATCTGTTTCCAATGAACAATGTATGAAAATGACCAAATAAAATAATGTTTTAAAAACTAAAAAAACAAAAAAGACGGGTAATATGTTTCAGGTGGCACTTAATTATCATACTGTACATATTTCTGTCTGTCATGTTGTGAAACAAGACACATTGCTTACACTAGAGAAAAGTACATGCAGGAAAAAAGTGAAAAATGATGTCCTTCAATCTGCATTCAGATGCTGTCTGCTCCTTCTGTGGTAATGGATAATCTTTTTTCCCTTGGAGTTGTCTTGAATTTTTGCATTGATGATAACAGTGTAGTCATTCACATTTGATCATCATACATTGTTTCTGTTACTGTGTACAATGTTCTTCTGGTTGCACTCACTTTACTTTGCATAACTTCATATGAATCTTTTCAGATTTTTTTTGTGGTCATCTTGTTTGTCATTTCTCATGGCAGAATTGTATTTCGTTACAATAATATACCAAAATTAGTTTAGCTATTTTCCAATTGATGTACATCCCTTCAGTTTCTAGTTTTTTGCCACCAAAAAGAATATTTTTGCTCAAACATATCTTTTCCTTCTATCTTTAATATCTTTAGGATATGAATCTAGTAGTGATATTGCTGGGTCAAAGAATATACACAGTTCTATAGCCCTTTGGATATGGTTAGAGATTACTCTTCATAGCTCCATCAGTAATGTATTAGTGTCTCATTTTTTTCACATCCCATCCAACACTTATCATTTTCCTTTTGTGTCATGTTAGACAGTCTGAGAGGTGTGAGAGTACCTCAAAAATTATTTTAATTTGCATTACACTAATTAATAATGAGTTGGAGCATTTTTTCATATGACTAAGATAATTTTGATTTCTTCATCTGAAAATTGTTTATATCCTGACTGTTGATTGTAAAAGTTTTATATTCTTATGCATTTGATACAGTTCTTTATATAATGAAGCCTTTGGCAGAGATATTGCTATAAGAATTTTTTTTCCAGTTTGTTGTTTGCCTTTTAATTTTGGTTGCATCAATTTTGTTTGTGCAAAACCTTTTTAATTTAATGTAGTCAAAGTTATCCACTTTATAACTCATGCTGTTCTCTATGTCTTGTTTAGAAATAAATTCTAACCTTATTTCTAGGTCTGACAGGTAAATTATATCATACTTCCCTAATTTATTTATTGTGTCACCCTCTATTTCTAAATCATGTTTCAATTTTGACTGTACCTTGGTATATGGAGTGAAGTTTTGGTCTTTTCCTTCTGGTTTTCAGTTTTCTAGAATTTTTTGGCAGATAGTGAGTTCTTTTAAAAGCTTGGATCTTTAGGTTTGTCAAACATTAGGTTACTATATTCATTTATACTGCATGTGGAATGTTGAATCTATTCCATTGGTCTACTAGTATTTTTTAGATATTACTAGATTGTTTTAATGATTATCACTTTATAATATAAGATGAGATAAAGTTCAGTATCCATTATTTTCAATCATGGTGTAAGTATGGTAAGGCATGGATGAGAATTTGCAGAATAAACAGCTATGTATAGACTACAATCTAGATAATTGAAGGGACCTTCTAAATTGAGGAAAAGGTAGAAGGATTTAAGTTTTTATTATCCATTTTTAGGATAGATTTTGGGAAAAATAAGGTGACAGAATAAGCATACAGAAGTGAATGTAATTCTAGAAGCAATATCAATCCCTTGGAACCCAGGGGTTAGAATCTGGGGAGCTTACCTGCCATCTGGGAGTTGGATCCTGACTCTGGTATTGAGAGCATCTCCAAGACCCAACTCTGAGCTCCTGCAGACTTCTGTTTTTTTCCAGTGAAGAAATTAGCAAGATCCTGACATTTCTCTAACCTGTGACCCTGCTGCTACCCTGAAGAAATTGAAATCCAAGAAAGGGTTGGCCAGAGCTGCTTAATTTACCCATGAATAGGTCATACCCTGTATCTGACTTTTCTTCTACTCTAATTCTAATCTAGTGACTATTTCTTTCATGAGTTTAGCCTAGGAATTAGATCAGAGAGCAAGGGAACATTCAGATCAGAGAGAGTAGACAGTGTAGCCTTGGCTCAGCCAAGGGTCAAAGATACCCAATGATGGGTAAGATTTTGGGGAAAAGGTAGATTTTATTAATTGTTAGGTAATAAAATTCAGCTCACCTTCATAACCCTTTCCTTAATTACAACACTGTATAAACCTTGTTACTTGAAGACATTGCAGTTAGATTTGATTACATTCTGGCCTGAGTCAGGGAGAGAAGCCATTTTTGTTCTCTGACACTAGAGAAAACACCTTTTCAGACTAAATTAAGCAAAACCCTAATCAACCATTATATACCATCTTTTGAGGTGTGTGACTGTCCTCTTTCACCATAGGCATTCCAACAACTGTTCAAATACAGTTGCCCTGAGGAGATAGAAAATTCTCTGAGGGAGTGATCTGAATTATATTTTTCTGTCTCCCCTCAAATTCCCAAAGGTTTAGGACATTAATCCACTTGCATATGGAATATAATCAATAAATATTAATTTATTCATTGTTTGTAGCTAGCCCAAGAAAACTTTAAAAAAGATGTGAGATATAGTAGTCAAGGAAGGCTTAATGGAAGAAGTATGTTAAAATTAATGAGATCCATTTCTAAGGAACTTTGGTCTTTCTGTACTGATGTGTTGACTTCCTTATTACTCCAACATGGCTAGTCTTACTTAAATTAGTATTTGTGATGTCACTGTTGAAAGTTTATTGAGTATTTAGAAACATCAAAACTAATGACTTACAGATAAGCCAAGTTTCAGTTGTGCTGCCTTAGCAGGTAGATAGTTATGATTCTTAAAACTGTATTTTGTGGAGGCAGAGTCAAGATGGCTGCATAGAAGGAGAAGAAGTTCAAACCTCTGAATACCCTTTCTTACCAATCACAAACTGAATGCTCCTAGGGGAATGAAAATCAAACCTAACAAGACAGAGCCAAGGAACCCTCCTGCTGGATGCAACTCAAAAGGTATACCCCCCCAAAAGCTGGAATCCGAGAACACTCGGGTTTAAGGGGAAGGCAGAAGAAAGGTCCCAGGACCGATCCCCCTCCACACCTAGAGCTCTGGGCCTCCAGTGGCAGCAGGAACCTCTGGGCAGGCAAAGGAGCTGGTCTGGAGGGTGTACCTTACAGGCAGGGCAGTGCCAAGCTCAGACCATTGAGCACAGATGGCAGGGAAGGAGCCGGAGAGGGAGCTGGCAGCCTGGTCAGATCCATGGAGATCTTCCATACTGCTCCAGCCTTCCAGGAAGCTTTTGGCCTCAGAGCACACCTAGCCCAACCCAGCTGAACTTAATCCCATCAAAAGTCTTCAGAACTTAGGGAACCCTAGGCTGCAACACCCCTCCCTCACTGACTGCTGGACTTTAATCCAATCAAAAGCCTCCAGAGGACAGGGAAGGGCAAACTCCAACACTCCTCCCCCAGAGACTGCATTGAGAGATCTGACAAAGCTCCAAGAGGGGAGACTGACAGAAAGCCCCAAAACTAAAAAAAAATGAGAGGAGCAAGAGCACAGACAAATACAGGGAGCATAGAAGGGGTAAATATGAGCCAACAACAGAAAAAGAAGAAAGAAATTACAATTGACAGCTTCTGCACAGGCAACAAACCAAGAACAAACAACACACAGGAAGAGCCAAGTAATAAAACAGAAATCCCAGAGAATTGGACACAGGCTTTGGAAGAACTTGAAATGCAATTCAAAACACAGTTAAGACGGGCTGAAGACAGTTGAGACAAATATTTAAAAACCAAGATAAGCCATCTGGAAACAGAAAATAGTGTCTTGAAAAGCAAAATCAACCACCTTGAAAATGAGGCAAAGGAGATGAAAGATGAGGCAAAGGAGATGAGAGATGCAGTAAAGAGAATGAAGGATGACCTCTAAAGAAAATTAGACCAGAAGGAGAAGAATGACTAAAAGGCCATGGATGACATCCAGTCTTTAAGAACCAGAATACAATAACTAGAATCAAATGACCTCACAAGGCAGCAGGACACTATAAAACAAAACCAAAGGAATGAAAAAATTGAGGAAAATATGAAGCATCTCATTCATAAAACAGAGGATTTAGAAAATTGTTCTAGGAGAGACAATTTAAGAAAAACAACTGGTTGAATACATGGGTCAAAGGGATGCAGTTGAGGATTTAGACTCTATCCTAGTGCAAAGAACAACATGGAAATAGGTCCTGATCCAGTTCTCAAGTAATACGCAATCAAATTGCGTGTTGACTGTGGGAAGGGTGGGTGTAGGGGAGGGAGGAAAATTGTGCTTATTGTAATCAAGGAATAATGTTCAAAATTGACTAAATAAACTAATTCAAATGGGAAAAATATTTTGTCTAAATATTCCCAGCTCTGTTAATAATTATGTCATGTCATTTTCTTGTGTTGATAACATGGGCTTAGCTGATTTTCACCTTTTCAGGGAACAAAGTATGAGAACATTTTAATTCAAGTCTTTTTCCCTGCTAATGCACTTAAAATCAATCTAAATTTATTAGCTTAAAAAAAAACCATGGGGAAATTATAATAATTTAAACCCTATCTTCTAGCACTTCTAGTAAATTTATGGAAAAATTCATTTTAGAAAATCATTACTCTGTAATTACCAGACATAGTTTTAGAAGATCCTCAGTGAGGTTAATGGACATTTGGTTTCAAGGAACATTTACACTTTATCTTTCTATCATGTTAGGCATCAGTGGAATATGTTTATTATTACTTTCAAATTAAATTTTGATAGAAAATAGAAATATACAGGAATAAGAAATGATAATTTTTTTGGTCTTTTGGAAGGGAATCCAAGGGAGAGTTTTATTAGAAAAAGCACTGGCATTGGAGTTGAAAGTTGTAAGTTCAAATCCTAGCATCATTCATTAGTACTTATGTGATTTCAAGTACTTACCACCCTGGACTTCAGTTTAGGTGCGTTAAATAATAGTGAAGGTTCAATTCTCTCTCTAATTTCTGTCAACTTATCATTGAAAAGAAGAAAAAAAAGTTTCCTTGTAGATTTTTCTCCTTTCTTTTCTCAGATGAACTACTTAGAAAGGCACATTTGCTAGGAACATGCATTATCCACGTTAAATGGATCCATTTTATTTTGGATCAAAAACTTGGCCATGGTTTTGTCTAATATGAGTATATTCTACATGAATAACAATGTTGAAGAAAACCAACAACAAAAATCCATATTTCACATATTTTGAGTAGCAAATTAAATTTATAAATCCAAAACCCATTTGAGTCCTATTCCACTATATGGCAACTTGTTACACCAGAATTCTCTATTAGAGAACAATTTTAATCCAAGCCTCCATTTATGTAACATTCAGCTCTTCTTGAGGCATGTTTCAGTAAATACTTCCTTCCTTTTACCTTTCTCCAGCAGATGTTACTTACTGTTTTAGGAGTAATACTGTTTTTTTTTTAAGTTGTATGTTCCATTTGGATTCTTATTAATATGTCTTCCCTAAGTGTACATTTACCACTGCATTTGGAATCCCTAAGTTTGCTAAGTATTTTCTAGTCTTCCTGCCCTTCACCCCAGGCCATTCTTATCATTTTTAGAAGGTAGAATGGTTAGGAAACTAAGTATGACCAAGAGAACAGAGAATCAGGTTTAACCCTGTATAATAATGGAGCTAAGGGATTAACTGAAATCAAGAGACATTTCAGACTTATGTGTACTGATCAATTCAATATAAATATGATCATTTATGACTTTGTATTCTTGTGCCAAATAAAATTCATAGAACCTACTGATATCATGGAAATAAATTACAATTTGGGAAAATATTTTTTAATTTATTAGTATTTTAGAGTATTAAATCTCTTATTTAAGAAGGATAATTAATAATAAAATGTTACTAAATAAAATAATTTTATCTATTGCTTTTTCAAAGTATATATTAAAGAATTATGTCATAAGCTTTGGAGAACTATCTGAATCCTTTTGGTTTACGCAAATACTCTTTTTATAAATATGCCTACTGCTACACACAAAACAGGAAATGAGCCTATCTGAAGCAACAAAGTGCCGTGAGGGAGAGACTGAAAGTGGCATGTGTCAGAATATACCACCACATCCTTTTAAGCTATGATGAAGATAGCCCAAAACACTGAATTCAAGAACATGGGGAAGGGAAGGACTCATATACTTTCTGTCAGCTGCCAAGTTTCTGAAACCATCATTCAGAGAATTAACATAAGTACAAACATTACCTTCCATTGCTTCTGAAATCACAACTCCCATCTTCTCAGCAACAATAACTTTTGAAGATCCAGAAAAGAAATTTCTATCCCAAGTCATTAGCACTGTGAAATGGTTTAACATCAGAAATTGTCATAGGAAATAGCATTAAAATGGCATGACCATATGCATTACCACAGTGCCCTAAGAACCATATAGTTTTTTCTCCTTCTTGCTACTGAAACCTCATTCATGGATTGCATTCCCCTAATAGAGTGTGAATTGAACTCCTTGGAAATAAGGATTGTCCTATTTTTCCATTGGAATCCACAGCATTTGGCAAAATAATTTGTAAATCATAAATGCTTAATAAATCAGTTTTCATTCATTCATATGAAGGACAGTTATCATTTTTAAAATGTAAAATGAAAAAGCAGATACAGAACAGAATGCATATTTATTATATTTATAAAAGACAAAAGTAAATATGACTGAATATTTCAGCTTAGATTGTAGGTGAAAATTCAAAGGCGATGACTAAAATTGATTAGGTATTAAAATTCACTTATTTTCATGTAAATGGTTTCAAATAAAGTTATATTGATCTTATTGCCATTTAATTATGTTTAGAATAAATCATTTCAAAAAATTTAATAATGGGGGAAGTGCCTACCATGTGATTTATTTCATAAGCCAGGGTGTTCCTATTCAGGGAGGAATGAAAATAATTCTACAAATTTTAACTTGTAAAAGACCATAAGAAATTCAATAAAATTAATTATTCAACAAATGGTTACAAAAAATTCTACTTTAGATCCTGTCAATATGTCTAAAAGGCAGTTCAAGATTCAAGTCTGGAGATCAAAAGAGAGTTTGGGGCAGGATAGGGATATCTGAAAATCATCAGCACAGAGATGATAATTATATCCCTGGGAGCAGATTACCAGCTCTGTAGTAGGGAGTGAGAAGATAAAGGTAAGGGAAAGTATTCTGGGGGAAACCTAGGGTTAGAGAATAGATTTGGATGAGGACCCAGCAAAGGAGATAGAAGAGTAGGTAAGATAGGCAGAATGAGAAGCAGGAGAGAATGGTAAACTAAAAACCCAGAGAGAAGAGAGTATCAAGGAAGATGGAGTGATAACAGTGACAAAATCTGTGCAGAAGTCAAGAAGAATCAATATTGAGAGAAAGGCATTAGATTTGTCAACTAGGAGATCATTGATAACCTTGGAGAAAGTAGTCTCATTTTGACAGTAAAGTCAAACCTAGATTGCAAGAGTTAAAAAGAGAAGGGGAAAAGAGACATTAGAGACACTTCTTTTAGGTGATCTGGCCTTTTAAAAAAGTCTAACTACAAAGAACAGAAGAGATATATGATAATAATAGGGATAGAAGCATCAAATGTGGGTATTCTCCAAAAAGGAGAGATAGGGACATATTTGTAGGCAATAGGAATGAGCCAGTAGACAAGAAGCGGTTGAAAATAAATGAAAGAGTAGGGATGACTGAGGGGCCAATCTGTTGGAGAAGATAGAATTGAATCGGTACATTTGAGTAGGTAGAGGGATTAGCTTTGGTAAAGAGTAATGCCATTTCATTATGAAGGAGAAAGGTGAGGGAGGAGATAGGTATAGGAGAAGTGGCAGAAGGTATATAAATAAGAGGAAATGAGCAAGAAGAGAGAAGGGAGTCATGATGAATGGCCTCAATTTTCTTGATAAAATATGAGCCAAGATTTTCAGCTGATAGAATCAGAGTAGGAAGAACCATGGGAGGTTTCAAGAAGCATGAAAAGATTTGGAAAAGTCATTGTAGAGAGTAGGATATGGAATTGATAGATCACCTAGAACAATGATGGTGAACCTTTTAGTGACTGAGTGCCCAAACTACACCCTTGCAGCACATGTGAGCCACCTCCTTACCCCACACAGAGAAGGGAGGAAGCACTCCCATTGGACTGTTGGGAAAAGGGGTGCATATTGTGAAAAATGTCCTCAGGAATGGTGGAGAGTGAGAAGAGAGAAGCCCCCATGCATGCTACAGGTTCACCAACATGAACCTAGATGCAGTGAGGCCTTAGTTGAGGTTGTGTAAACACAAATTTGTAGCAGACCTAGCCAGAATGGGCTCATTCAATGTTTTAAGGTCCTTATGCTTATTGATTTTAGTTGCATTATTGTATTTTATTGAAACTATGGAAATATTGCAAAACTTTTCAAGCATTGATTTGACAGAGAATGTTTACATTGCTAGTTCCTTATGCAAATGAAATCATAGTTCTAATGTTTACATATATGTAAAACTTTAACGTAATGTATATATAAATATTAAAGTAATTTTGAACATATATCTAGATATATATTAAAGTAATTTTGAGCATATATCTACATATATTACATTAAAATATCACAATGTATTTAACAATCCTATTGTGCAATCTTTAGGTTGTTTCTAGTATTTTTTTTTTGGTGATCATTATGTTATTATGAATGTTTTGGGCAGAGAAGGATTTTTTTGTTGTTTTATTTAACTTCATCTATGTTCTCAACTGAATTACTGCTATATTAAATATTATGGACATTTCCATTTTTTCAATTTAATTTTATTATTATCAGATTTCTTTCCAGATTTTTCAACTGGTATATAATGCTGCCATAACTGAATGAGGAAACAGTACCTAATTCTCCACAATCCACAATCATTGGACTTTTTTGCATATAATTATTTTCTCCAATGAGTAACTATAAGGATTTTGCAAATCCAGCCTCAGCTCTCACAAATTATGGTTTGTATGCCTACCTATTCTGTTTTCCTTTTCTCCTTTCCCTTCTTTGGGAACAAATAATTCTTTCACTGAATGAACAATACCCCAAATTGAGCATTTTTCTTTCATATGTATGGTACTCAAGAGGAAAACTTAGAAATATATTCCTTTTAGGTATGATTTTGCTTTATATGTTTCAGAACCATTATAGGAGCTCTCTCTGTTTTTAATGTTGTTGCCTTTCTTTTGAATATTTATCTTTATCTTAAAGAATGTTCCCCTCTGGATTTTCTCAGCTAGTGCTTTGGTATTTATGACCTAAGTGTTTCAGTAAATGTAAGAAAACAATACTCAGTGGTAAGAGCAAAAATGGAACATGAGATCCCTGTATTGTAAAGTTGAATAAATGCATTGATCTTTATTGACTCCAACTTTTAAAGCCTAGAAAGGCTTTGAGAGAAAAAAAAAAAACCAAACCAAACCTAGTCCTTACATTTAGCAAAGATAGTTTTTTTTTTTTATCTTTAAGTATACGATCTAGTTTGTGGATTATCTGCACCAATTTAAAATTCTGGTCTGTGTCTTCCTGATTTTTAGTTTTCATTGAGAAAACTTCCCTTCTCCTCCAAAGTAGTGGCTATATGAGACCAAAAATGTGAAAATATTTTAATATTCACTTAAGCCCAAAAAAAGGTACATTTACTCCCTCCCTAATTACATGTTGTATTACAAAATCAGACATAGATGGGTTTTTGACTATCCATACCATCATTCTACTGCTACTCTTATTGGAGAAGAGATGTTTTATGAATATATGATATATTATTATTATTATATAATATATGATATATGAATATATGATATATTATTATAATATATATTATATTATATTAATTATGATATATTATCTTTTTGATAAGCTCCAATTTGAATTCTTCCAGAGCTTCTGGACAATTTTCATTTCTTTTGGAAGGTTTTGGATCATTTATTTGGATTTCCTCTTCAGCTATTTCCTCTGTTGTCTGTATTTTTCCTTCATAAAAATTATTCAAAGTCAACCACTTCTTTTTTTTTCTTGGTGTTGGGAAGTTTTTCCTGGGCACTGTTTGCCATTTCCCCCCCTCCCTTTCCAGTTAGAAATCTGAGTGAGGAGGGCAGGCACTCTGTGTATTGAGCTAAGGAGCAAGGATTTTGCCTGAGGAAAGCTCTCGAATCTCCACAGCTGCTCTACCTTCCCGGGGGTGCTTAGGGTCTGCACTCCCCCTCTTGCAAGCCTGCATTTTGAGTGTAAATGCTCTCATGGTTAGGTCTTTGGTGGTCTTAGTCAGCTCCCAAGACCTAGATGTGCCCCCTTACTCATTCCAGGAGTGTCCCTTGAACACTTTTTGAATCTGCCTGCATCTCTATCTCTGGCTCTGTAGGTGGGGTGAGGTGGGGAGGGTAGCTTAGTTGCAGTTTGGGTGGAAGCTTTTTCACTCCCTTCTAGTGTGGAAATGCCCAAGTCCCATGTACCTTCAATGCTGTGCCCTATTGTAGAGTATCTTTGTTCTTCTGAAGATGGTTTTTTGAGTCTTTTTAGGTCATTTATATTGGTGGGTCTGAGGAGGGGAAGCTTCCCATGTCTAGACTGCCTCCATGCTAATCTGGAAGTACCTTTCTGCAAAATTCTTTTTTTATTAATTTATTTAGTCAAATTAGAACATTATTCCTTGGTTGCAAGAATCATATTATTTCCCTCCCTCCCCTTTCCCCATCCTTCCCATAGCTGATGCACAATTTCACTGGGTATTACATGTGTCCTTGATCAAAACCTATTTCCATGTTGTTGGTGTTTGCATTAGAATGTTCATTTACGATTTCCGGGTAATCATGGCTGCAATCTAGATGCCACACGCTTTCTCTCCTCGGCACCGAACAAAACAGACTACATCAAAGGAGCATAAAAATCACCTTTGGTGGAACAGGACTCCCCAGTATCCCACAGAGAGGAAGGTACATGGGGCTTGAACATTTCCACACTATAATAAGAAGGAGGGAATCATGGCTGCAATCTAGACGCCACACGCTTCCTCTCCCCGGCACCGAAAGAAATAGACTACATCAAAGGAGCATTAAAATCACCTTTGGAGGAACAGAAGGACACCCCAGTACCCCCAGTACTCCACCGAAGCGAAGGTACGTGGGATTTGAACATTTACACACTATAATGAGGAAAAGCTTGCACAGAAAAATGAACTGAGCCGCCCTTCCCCCACCCAACCTAACCCACTAAACCAGCGTGAGCTACCTGAGCGCTCACCAGGACAAGGAGTGAGTGGGGAACGTCTCTGTCTGGGGGGGGGGGCACTCCAGGGTCCTTGGGATCTGGGGACTGCCAGGAAAAAACATCTCAGGATGGTTTCACTGGAGAATCCAGCGCTTCAGCAGAGCTGTTCTTGGGGCGGGCTGTGCTGAACATCTCCACAGAGCTAAACACCAGGGGCAAACCACGCGCTGATTATCTGGGCGGAGCTGAACACCTGGGCAGTGTGGCTGTGATCAGGGACCCAGTGACCTAAGAAACCTCGGAGGCTGGGAAGAAATAATCTGAAGCAACCTAAATTCACAGAAAAACTGCCCATATAACCCAGATCCCAGACCAAAAAGGAAAGGGGAATAAAACCACCAAAGGGATGGCTCACATGGCCCAAAATCAAGCCTCCGGGAAGAAAGGGAAAAAAGTGACTATTGAAAAGTTTTATGGTGGAAGTACCCAAGGAAAAGAGGAGAATGAGGAGGAAATCCAAAAAAAATCAGAACACACCTCTCAAAATGGAAACTATCAACAAGCTCTGGAAGATCTCAAACTGGAACTTATCCAAAAGATGGAAACCTGGAAAGAAAAATGGGAGAAAGAGATCAGCTGTCTGACAGATAAGAATGCTCAATTGGAAAAAGAACTCGAAGCATCCAATAGAAGGGCAGACAAGGCTGAAAAGCAAAACCAGTCCCTAATGACCAGGATTAAGCACCTCGAAGAAAGTGAGATGATAAAACAGCAAGAATCAATAAAGCAAACCCAAAAAATTAATGAATTAGAAGAAAACATAAAATATCTCACTGAGAAGGTCACCGATCTGGAAAACAGAGGGAGAAGAGACACCCTCCGAATTATCGGTCTCCCAGAAAAACCAGAGATAAACAATAAACTCGATATTATTCTACAGGAGATTATAAAAGAAAATTGCCCTCACATTCTGGAGCAAGGGGGCAAAATAGAAATAGAAAGGATTCATAGAAAACCTTCTATACTAAATCCCCAAAAGACAACCCCTAGGAATGTAATAGCCAAATTCAAGAGCTTCCAAGTAAAGGAGAAAATCCTACAAGAAGCCAAGAAGAAGAGCTTCAGATATAAGGGGGCTCCCATAAGGATCACACACGACTTAGAGGCTAACAGAGTAAGAGACCGCAAAGCATGGGACACGATATTTAGAAAGGCAAGAGAGCTGGGTCTCCAACCAAGAATCAACTACCCAGCAAAACTGACTATATACTTCCAGGGGAAAGTATGGGCATTCAACAAAATAGAAGATTTCCAAGCATTTGCAAAGAAAAGACCAGAGCTCTGTGGAAAGTTCGCTATCCAAGCACAGAAAGCAAGAGAAACATGAAAAGGTAAATATGAAAGAAAGGGAAAAGGAGATAAATCTTATCTTTTTCTTTAAGTCAAACTCTCTTCTATAAGGACTACAATTACATCAAATTATACATATTAATATGTGGGGAAAATATTTTGTGTAACTCTTATTAATTGTATCATCATAAGAGTAGTTAGAGTAAACATGCATAGGGAAAGACTGGGGCATTAAGAAGATTTGGGGAAAGTGGGGGCAAAAAAAGGAAAAGGGAGGGGGGAACCTTCGATAATACTAAGAATAACTTCAAGAAATAGGGGGGAATCAATAGAATAATCTTTCCCATATAAGGATACACATGGGAAGGGGAGGGGAAGAACTCTCATATGAGAAGGAGAGGAAGAGAGCGTGAAGTGGAATTACTAAAACCGTACTCTCAGTAAAATCAAATCTGAGAGGGAAGAACATCTAGATCCAGTGGGATCCTGAATTCTATCTTATCCATTAAGGCAAGAAAGAAAGGAAAATTAAGGAGGGGGTGGGGGAAGGAGTACAAAAATGGAGGGAAGGAGAGGGGGGAAGGGAAGCGAGCATAAAAAGGGAGGGGCTAGAAAGGGAAGTATCTCAAGGGAGGGGACTAGGGGGACTGACCTAAAGTAAATCACTGGTTCAAAAGGAGAAAGCTAAAGAAGAAAGGTCAAAACTAGGGGAAGATATCAAAATGCCAGCGAATCCACAAATGACAATCATAACTTTGAATGTGAATGGGATGAACTCACCCATAAAACGTAGACAAATAGCAGATTGGATTAGAACCCCAAACCCTACCATATGTTGTCTTCAAGAAACACATATGAGATGGGATGACACTCATAATGTTAAAATTAAAGCTTGGAGTAAGACCTTTTGGGCCTCAACCGATAGAAAGAAGGCAGGAGTTGCAATCATGATATCTGACAAAGCCAAAGCACAAATAGACCTGATCAAAAGGGATAGGGAAGGTAAATATATTCTGCTAAAAGGGAGTATAGACAATGAGGAAATATCACTAATCAACATGTATGCACCAAATGGTATAGCATCCAAATTTTTAATAGAGAAACTAGGAGAATTGAAGGAGGAAATAGAAAGTAAAACCATATTAATGGGAGACTTCAACCAACCACTATCAAATTTAGATAAATCAAACCAAAAAATAAACAAGGAAGACGTAAAAGAGGTGAATGAAATCTTAGAAAAATTAGAGTTAATAGACATATGGAGAAAAATAAATAGGGACAAAAAGGAATACACCTTCTTCTCAGCACCACATGGCACATTCACAAAAATAGATCATATACTAGGTCATAGAAACATGGCACTCAAATGCAGAAAAGCAGAAATAATAAATGCAGCCTTTTCAGATCACAAGGCAATAAAAATATTGATCAGCAAGGGTACATGGAGAGCCAAATAAAAAATTAATTGGTAATTGAATTATATGATACTCCAAAATCATATAGTTAGAGAAGAAATCATAGAAACAATTAATAATTTCATTGAAGAAAATGACAACAGTGAAACATCCTTTCAAACCTTATGGGATGGAGCCAAGGCAGTACTTAGAGGAAAATTCATGTCCCTGAGAGCATATATTAACAAATCAGGGAGGACAGAGATCAAGGAATTGGAAATGCAAATTAAAAAATTTGTGAACAAACAAATTATAAACCCCCAGAAGAAAACCATACTAGAGATCCTAAAAATTAAGGGAGAAATTAATAAAATCTAAACTGACAGAACTATTGAGCTAATAATCAAGACTAGTAGCTGGTACTTTGAAAAAACAGACAAAATAGACAAAGTACTGGTTAATCTAATTAAAAAAGGAAAGAAGAAAGGCAAATTAACAGCATCAAGGATGAAAAGGAGGATCTCACCTCTAATGAAGAGGAAATTAAGGCAATCATTAAAAACTACTTTGCCCAATTATATGGCAATAAATATACCAACCTAGTTGATATGGATGAATATTTACAAAAATATAAATTGCCTAGACTAACAGAGGAAGAAATAGTTTTCTTAAATAATCCCATATCAAAAAAAAAAGAAATCTAACAGGCCATCAAAGGACTTCCTAAGAAAAAATCCCCAGGGCCTGACTGATTCACCAGTGAATTCTATCAAACATTCAGAGAACAGTTAATCCCAATACTATACAAACTATTTGACATAATAAGCAAAGAGGGAGTTCTACCAAACTCCTTTCGTGACAAAAACATGGTACTGATTCCAAAACCAGGCATGCCAAAAACAGAGAAAGAAAATTATAGACCAATCTCCCTAATGAATATAGATGCAAAAATCTTTAATAGGATACTAGCAAAAAGACTCCAGCAAGTGATCAGAAGGGTCATCCACCATGATCAAGTAGGATTTATACCAGGGATGCAGGGCTGGTTCAACATTAGGAAAACTATCCACATAATTGACCACATCAACAAGCAAACCAACAAGAACCACATGATTATCTCAATAGATGCAGAAAAAGCTTTTGACAAAATACAACACCGATTCCTACTAAAAATACTAGAAAGCATAGGAATAGAAGGGTCATTCCTAAAAATAATAAACAGTATATGTCTAAAACCATCAACTAATATCATCTGCAATGGGGATAACATTAAATCCATTCCCATTAAGATCAGGAGTGAAACAATGATGCCCATGATCACCTCTATTATTTGACATTGTATTAGAAACACTAGCAGTAGCAATTAGAGAAGAAAAAGAAATTGAAGGCATTAAAATAGGCAAGGAGGAGACCAAGTTATCACTCTTTGCAGATGACATGATGGTCTACTTAAAGAATCCTAGAGATTCAACCAAAAAGCTAATTGAAATAATCAACAACTTTAGCAAAGTTGCAGGATACAAAATAAACCCACATAAGTCATCAGCATTTCTATATAATTCCAACACAGCTCAGCAGCAAGAACTAGAAAGAGAAATCCCATTCAAAATTACATTCGACAAAATAAAATACTTAGGAATCTATCTCCCAAGACAAACACAGGATCTATATGAACACAACTACGAAACACTTTCCACACAACTAAAACTAGACTTAAACAATTGGAAGAACATTCACTGCCCATGGGTAGGATGAGCCAATATAATAAAAATGACCATCCTACCCAATCTCATCTATCTATTTAGTGCCATACCCATGGAACTTCCAAAATTTTTTTTACTGATTTAGAAAAAAACCATAACAAAGTTCATTTGGAAGAACAAAAGATCAAGGATATCCAGGAAAATAATGAAAAAAAAATACAAAGGAAGGGGGTATTGCAGTCCCAGATCTCAGACTATATTATAAAGCAGCGGTCATCAAAACAATTTGTTGCTAGCTAAGAGACAGAAATGAGGATCAGTGGAATAGATTCAGGGCAAGCAACCTCAGCAAGACAGTATATGACAAACCCAAAGATCCCAGCTTTTGGGACAAAAATCCACTATTTCATAAAAACTGCTGGGAAAATTGGAGGACAGTGTGGGAAAGAGTAGGTTTAGATCAACACCTCACACCCTACACCAAGATAAATTCAAAAATGGGTGAATGACTTGAACATAAAGAAGGAAACTATAAGAAAATTAGGCGAACACAGAATAGTATACATGTCAGACCTTTGGGAAGGGAAATACTTCAAAACAAAGCAAGAATTAGAAAGAGTTACAAAATGCAAAATAAATAATCTGGATTATATCAAATTAAAAAGTTTTTGTACAAACAAAACCAATGTAACCAAAATCAGAAGGGTAGCAACAAATTGGGAAACAATCTTCATAAAAACCTCTGACAAAGGTTTAATTACTCAAATTTATAAAGAACTAAATCAATTGTACAAAAAATCAAGCCATTCTCCAATTGACAAATTGGCAAGGGACATGAACAGGCAGTTCTCAGCCAAAGAAATCAAAACTATTAATAAGCACATGAAAAAGTGCTCTACATCTCTTATAATCAGAGAGATGCAAATCAAAACAACTCTGAGGTATCACCTCACACCTAGCAGATTGGCTAACATGACAGCAAAGGAAAGTAATGAATGCTGGAGGGCATGTGGCAAAGTGGGGATATTAATTCATTGCTGGTGGAGTTGTGAATTGATCCAGCCATTCTGGAGGGCAATTTGGAACTATGCCGAAAGGGTGATAAAAGACTCTCTGCCCTTTGATCCAGCTATAGCACTACTGGGTTTGTACCCCAAAGAGATAATAAGGAAAAAGACTTGTAGAAGAATATTCATAGCTGCACTCTTTGTGGTGGCTAAAAACTGGAAAACGAGGGGATGCCCATCAATTGGGGAATGGCTGAACAAATTGTGGTATATGTTGGTGATGGAATACTATTGTGCTAAAAGGAATAATAAAGTAGAGGAATTACATGGAGACTGGAACAACCTCCAGGAAGTGATGCAGAGTAAAAGGAGTAGAACCAAAAAAACATTGTACACAGAGACTGATTCTTTGTGGTACAATCGAAGGTAATGGACTTCTCCATTAGTGTCAATGCAATGTCCCTGAACAATCTGCAGGGATCTAAAAAAATACTATCCACAAGCAGAGGATAAACTGTGGGAGTAAAAACACCAATGAAAAGCAACTGCTTGACTACAGGGTTGGAGGGGATATGACTGAGGAGAGACTCTAAATGAACACTATAATGCAAATTCCAACAACAGGGAAATGGGTTAGAGTCAAGAACCCATGTGATAACCAGTGGAATCGTGTGTAGGCTATGGGAGAGGGAAAGGTGGTGGGAGGATGGGGAGGGGAGAAAAAGAAAATGATTTTTCTTTGTTTCTTTGTTTCCAGTGAATAATGTATGGAAATGACCAAATAAAATAAGGTTTAAAATTAAAAAAAAAAGAATATTCATTTACAGCCTATATCTCCAACCATACCCCTTCACCCATGTAATCAAGTAGTTGTTTTTGTTCTGTAATCCATTACATTCAATTGTACCACAGTGTATTGATCTCTGTGTACAATGTTCTGGTTCTGCTCCTTTCACTCTGTGTCAATTCCTGGAGGTCATTCCAGTTCACATGGACTTCCTCCAGTTTAATATTCCTTTGTGCACAATAGTATTCCATCATCAACATATACCACAATTTTTTTCAGCCATTCCCAAACTGGAGAGCATACCCTCATTTTCCAATTTTTTGCCACCACAAAGAGCACAATAATGAATATTCTTGTACAAGTCTTTTCCCTTATCATTTTGGGGTACAAACCCAGCAGTGCTATGGCTGGATCAAAGGGCAGACAGTCTTTTAGCTTCCTTTGGCTATAGTTCCAAATTGCCCTCCAGAATGGTTGGATCAGTTCACAACTCCACCAGCAATGCATTAATGGCTTGACTTTGCCACAACCCCTACAGCATTCATTACTTTCCATTGCTGTCATGTTAGTAAATCTGCTAAGTATAAGGTGATACCTCAGATTGTTTTGATTTGTATCTCTCTGATTATAGGAGATTTAGAACACTTTTTCATGTGCTTATTAATAGTTTTGATTTCTTTACCTGAAAATTGCGTATTCATGTCCCTTGCCCATTTATCAATTAGGGAATAGCTTGATTTTTTGTACAATTGATTTAGCTCCTTATAAATTTGAGTAATTAGAACTTTGTCAGAGATTTTTGTTATGAAGATTATTTCCCAACTTGTTGCTTCCCTTCTAATTTTGATTACATTGTAATCATGTAATCAAATTTATTGATTTTACATTTTGTGATTTTTTTTCTGTCTCTTGCTTGGTTTTGAGGTCTTCCCTTTCCCAATGATCTGACATGTATACTATTCTGTGTTCACTTAATTTACTTATAGTTTCTTCTTTATAGTCAAGTCATTCACCCATTCTGAGTTTACCTGGGTATAGAATGTGAGGTGTTGATCCAAACCTAATCTCCCCCATACTGTCTTCATATTTTCTCAGCATTTTTTTAACAAATAGTGGGTTTTGGTCCCCACTTAGAATCCTAAGTATTTTTTTGTCTATGGTGATTTTAAATGGAATTTCTCTTTCTACTTCTTGTTGCTGAGAGATATTGGAGATATATAGAAATGCTGATGACTCATATATGTTTACTTTGCTAAAGTTATTGATTATTTCCACTAATTTTTTAGTTGATTCTCTGGGGTTCTTTAAGTAGACCTTCATATCATCTGCAAAGAGTCATAGCTTGGTCTCCTCATTGCCCATTTTAATATCTTTAATTTCTTTTTCTTCTCTAATTACTACACCTAGTATTTCTAGTACAATGTTAAATAATAGAGTTGATAATGAGTATCCTTGTTTCATTCCTGATCTTGGTAAAACTTCTAGTTTGTCCCCATTGCAGATGATGTTTGCTGATGGTTTTAGATAAATACTGTTTATTATTTTTAAGAAAGGCCCTTCTATTCCTATGCTTCTAGTGTTTTCTATAGAAATGAGTGTTATATTTTGTCAAAGGCTTTTTCTGAATCTATCAGCAGCAAGGGGGATGGACTGAGAAGGTTTGGAACCTTGAAAAAGGGAACAACCCAGAAGGCCTTTCAGGCTTTTCCATTTCCAAAAGTCTCTGGATTTGTCTTATTCACAATTCTCAGTAAATTTGGGAGGGACTGGAAATAAAGTATTTGAAACTCAAAATAAAAAGGAATGTTAAAATAAGCAAATAATATTTTAAAAAAATAATTGAAAAGGATGTGTTCTATAGACTTTCCTTCTATGCGTAATTTAGTTTGGAGCTTACTTCACTTCTACTGAGATACAAATATGTTAATTTCTGTTTAGCTGTTCCATGGCAAGTCCTACATTAAATAGATGAGCAGCTAGATTAAAATCTTGGATAAACCTAACTTTAGAGTATTGAGATTATGTTTCTTCCTCTGCAAGCATGGTGACTCAGCAAAAGGTAAAACCCCTAATGGATGCAGTACAGTATTTTTCCCATTTGATTCTGCAAATATTTATTATACAGCTATTACTTGTGAAGTACTGTGCTGGATAAGCTACAGAGTTTAGATAAGCCATGGTTGCTGGCTTTCTAACAAGTTCAGATCACCTGGTTTTTGTTTGCTTGTTTTGTATTGATGATTTTTTTTTTCAAACTGACATGATTGGAACTTCCTAGTATTGCCTGAATTACCTGGCTATTCCAAAAGCAGTATGAGAACAAACAAACAAACAAAGCTCTATTTTAGAGATAAGAGTAGGAATACATACTGAATTAATAAAAAATCTAAAATGTTTTCTGAATATTTTTAAGAACTACAACTTTATTAAATAAATATTACAGTATTTAATACCAACCATGAAAGGGGTTTTTAGGGTCTTCTTTAAAGATTTCTATAAGATATACTTGGAATTGATAGTATAAACTTTGTATTCTTGTTTTGAAATTATAGTTTGGGCAAGATCCCAAAGCATCATCCAATCATAGATTTATTTAGAGATAGAAGAGTCTTTGTTGGTCATTGAGTACAATCATCTCATTTTCTAGATGAAGAAACTGATACTCAGAGAACTTAAATGAAAGTTCATACAAGTAATAAGGTGTTAAGGATCTGAGCCAAGATTTCAGCCCAGTTTCTTTATTCTAATTGTAATTAATATTTTATTCTTCAGTTGAAGACTGTCTAAACCTTTTTTCTGTATTTTATTTTTTTTTTTGATGAAGAAAGGATCAGGAAGGTTATATGATTTTTACAATGTCACCTAGCTTATTAGTGTCATAAGCTTGGAATGAACATTTACCATCTCTGTTTCCCAGGTCAATCTCCCTCTCCCCATTATGTAACATTTCTAAACAACCCCTATAATATGTATATAGGTATCTATCTATCTATCTATCTATCTATCTATCTATCTATCTATCTACATATACATACATACATACACATATGTACATTCATAAGGATATGTACAAATACATTTTTGCATGAAATACTATTTACTTGTTCCCTGAATTTCATTAGTATTATTCATTTGCTTAGTAAATCCTTTATTTCATAGATGATGTAAAAGTTTAGGGTTTTCTGAATAACCACAACCTGATCACAAATTCTGATTTGGCATTAGTCCAAATAACATTTTTCTTGTCAATTGATTGCCACTGAATTTGCATAAAAATGTAGAAATTGGTGCAACATTTTATATAATCCTCAAGTTATATGGGGAGTATTTTTCTATTAAATAAGAACTCTTTCATTTTTTACCTCTTTGAACAATACTTGGATAATAAATGATGTGACAAAAGATAGTTTCAGTAAATATATGGTGAAAGTGTCTAATACTTCTTTGGAATTGTGGAAAGGAAACTAAAACAAGTTTCTGGACTTTCTGCCACTGTGTTGGAACAAGCAACAGTGGAATTATTAGAGAGAGAAGAAATTGACAGGACTGACAGTTGGTGGGGGAAGGAGCAACTGGGAGTGGCAGTTGGTGTTGTGACTAGCACTTCCTTCCTGGCATTGGAAGTATGAGGAGTTGTTCTTTTCAGTCTCTGGACAGAAGTGACTCTATTTTCTTCAGCCCAAAGAGATAGGTCCAACCAACTCTGAAGGTCAGAACTTTTCTTGTTGCTTGCTGTCTACTGCTAAGATTTTGAAATTAAGAAAACTAGCACAGATATAGCATAGACAGGAATAAAAGAAACACTCCATCAGCCTATGAGGCCTGGCCTCAGCTCCAATGCTAAGAGAGACTCAAACCTTATCTAGAGAAATCCCTCTTCCCTCTTCCCTCTTCCCTGATACCTCTCCAATCTAACTGGTTATTAAAATTTATCTTACTTGAATATCTCAGTCAGATAAGAGGACTAACTTTTCAGGGGCCATAGAGGAAGCTGAGCCTCAGGACAGTCATTTAACTACAAACAGTCCTTATCAGACCCCTGCTGGGTGACTAAAGTCTGGGGAAATGATTGTCTCTCAGGAGGGTCCATGTTTACCTGCTCTGGGGCATCTTCAGCATCAATCCATAGAAAAGATATCCCTGTAGGCTATCATAAGTGGCCCATTTCTCGGACACCCCATTTAGTTCAAAAATAGCCTCTCAGCAGGAGACATCTCTCTCCTTTTGCCTCACCAGCAGCCATATTCTCTCTCTCCCTTCAACTCCTCCATTCCCTGCTACAAACCTTCCATATCCCCTGTTCTTCATATCCACCCATATTTCCCTATAAATATTATAGAATATAGAAACATCTGGGAACTTGATTTGTCATGGTCACCATATACAAAGCTACATAAAAACAGTAGATGAACCTTAAAGAGAAACAATAGCATCCTTATTTGTAAGCAGCCCAGTTCCTGCAAAATGGCTAGGCTACTGATAGTACAAAATGTTAATTTGATAAATTTTGCTACTTAAAAAGCATGAATTAGTGCATGATTTTGATGGAGTAGTTTCATGACTGTTTCATTGACAAAATAGTAACATCACTAAGATTGAGCCTATACTATTGAATGTGTCTATGAGAGCCAGCAATTTCCTTGGTAATTAGATTCTGTCCTAATTCTCTTCTCTAGTGATTCCTTAACCTCTGACTCCATTAAAAATGTCATTCGTCTTAAAGTGCCTGCTAAAATAAATGCTGGAGATAAAAGTGGAGAGGAGGTATAATATAGCTACCACATAGTTCCTGACTTCAAGGAGCTTTCAGGATTTTATATGTATAGGAAATTTTATAATACAAAAGTAAGATAGCATATAGGTGCCTCAATGACCCCCAGACCTGGATAAATTATATAGAAACATAGATAATTGAATAGTAATGGACCTTATAGGTTATCAAGTCCAACCCCCTCACATTAATAATGATAAAAATGAGATTCAGAGTTGTCGTGATTTGCCCAAGGTGATATAAATCAATGATAGAAGATTTTAATCCAGACTTGTCATTCAAAAAAATTAGTGTTTGTTTTTTTTTGCCACTTTGACACAAGCTATGGAAGGATTTTTTTTAAGTCAGCATCAGTAATTGAAAAACTGTGGACAATAAAAAAGATACCACAAATTGATATGGGCAAAAGTCATTTTTGGGAAAAAAAGGAGAGGAAGGTAGACTTTTCACATTATATGCCAATGAACTTTCCAATATAATGGCTGTACAGTGGCTCATTGGTGTCAAGGTAGCCTGAGTTCAAATCTGTCCTTAGAAACTTATTAATTGTATAACCCAGAACAAGTCACTTAAATTCTGCTCCAGTTTCCTTAATTGTGAAATGCACAGAATAATAGAATCTACCTCTTAGGGTTATTGTGAGACCCAAATAAGACAATACTAACAACCAACTTAACACAGTGTTTGTTTCATTTCTTTACCCCACCATTCCCCAACCAGGTGAATTCTGTCAATTTATAAAACTTATATTTTAGCAAAGCATTTGACAACAAATATTTCTTACATTTCTTGTGAATACGCTGAAAAGATGGGCACCTGGTGTTTGCACAGTGATATTATATTGAAACTTCTCACAGATACAACTGACATGAGAGATCTTTAAGACTAAAGAGTCTAAGGACTTCCAGGTGAACATGGCAGCAGCCTAGATGCAGGAATCTTCCTCTCCTCAGTACCTACTGATATAGACTACCTCAAAAGACCAAAACACCCAAATTCATATGAATGAAGGGACTCTACAGTAGGGCATAGCATTGAAGGTATGTGGGATTTGGGCATTTCCACACTATAATTGGGTGAAAAGGCTCCCACAAAAACAGAAGCTGATCTACCCTCCCACAACCCATTTAAGGAGCCAGAGTCAGAGCCAGCATGTGCCAAAATCAATGAGTGAGCAAGGGGCACCTCTAAAGTGAGTGAGAGGCACATCTATGTCCTTGGAAGCTGACTAAGACCACTGAAAACCTACCACTGTGAGAAGCTAGACCTGAAACCCCAGCAGGCTGAAGAGTGCAGGCCATGGGCACTCTCAGGAAGATAGCACAGAGAAGGGGGGGGAAGAGCAGAAGCTACACAGATTTGAGAGCTTGCCTAGGCAAAATCCTTGATCCTTAGATCCTTACACAGAGAGCCTACCCATCTCATTCAGATTTCTGACTAAAAAGGGAAGGAAAAACATCCACAGTGGTGGCAAATACTGCCCAGAAGCAAAAACCTCCCTCCACCAAGAAAAACAAGAAGAAGTGGTTGACCTTGGAATATTTTTACAGAAGAAAATCCCAGGCTACAGAAAATAGAAGTGGAAATTCAAATAAATGCATCAAAACCTTCCAAAAATTGGAAATTGTCCACAAGCTCTTGAAGAATTTAAAATAGAGCTCATCAAAAATATGGAAGACTTTTGGCAAGAAAAGTGGGAAATAGTTCAAAAAGAAAATAACGGTTTAAAAGACAAGCACTCCCAATTGGAGAAACAGCTGGAAGTCACAAAAAGCAGGATAGACCAAAACCGAAAAGGAAAATCAAAAGATTGTAGCAGGAAATCAGTCCTTAAAGGCCAGAATTAGGCAATTGGAAGCCAATGAGCTTGCAAAAGAGCAAGAATTAATAAAGCAAAGTAAAAAAACTGACAAAATAGAAGAAAACATAAAATATCTCACTGAGTAGATGATGGATCAGGAAAACTGATCAGAGAGAGACAATTTGAGAATCATTGGTCTACCTGAAAACCCAGAAATAAACAGCAATCTTGACATTATACTACCAGAAATTATCCAAGGAAACTGGCCTGATTTTCTTGAACAAGGGGGCAAAAAAGACATTCAAAGAGTTCATAGAACACCCTCTACACTAAATCCTCAAAAGACAACTCCCAGGAGTGTAATTGCCCAATTCAATAGCTTTCAAGCTAAGGAGAAAATTCTACGAGAAGCCAAAAAGAGACAATTCAGTTACCAAGGAGCACCAATCAGGATTACACAATACCTGGCAGTTTCCACACAAAAGAACCTCAAGACTTAGAATATGATATTCAGCAAGGCAAGAGAATTGATTCTTCAACCAAGGATCACCTACCAATAAAAACTGACTATATACTTCCAGGGAAAAGTATAAGCATTCAACAAAATAGAAGATTTCCAAAAACTTGCAAAAAAAAAAAAAACCTAACAACTAAGAACAGAACTAAGTGGAAAGTCTGATAGCCAAACACAAAGATCTAGAGAAACATGAAAAGGTAAATAAGAAAGAGAGGTAAAAGGGGAAATTTTTTTTTATTCAAACTTTCTTCTTTAAGGGCTACAATAGGATCAAATTATTTATATTAAAATATGGGGAAAATGTTATTTGTACCTCACAAAACTTATATTCACTATTATAGTAATTAGAAGAATCATTCACAGGAAGTGATTGGGGTAATAAGTGCTATAAGATGATATGCAAAAAATAGAAAAAGGGAAGGGGGAATCAAATATGGCCCCAAGAGACATTTGAAGAAATAAAATAAATAGGACAATCTTTATCAAACAAAGATAGGCATGGGAAGGGGAGGGGAAGAATACTCTTATAAGAAGAAGAGGAAGAGAGTACTAATATGTACCACTTAAACCTTGCCCTCAGTGAAATCAATTCTGAGAGGGAAGAGCATTTAGATCCATTGGGGCCTTTAATTCTACCTTATTCTACAGGGAAAATGAGAAGGGAAAACTAAGGGGGTTGGGGGAAGGGATTATAAAAGGGGAGGGAAAGAGAGGGGGGAGGGAACTTAACAGACCCTAAAAACAATAAGAAGGGAAATAAAAGGGAGGGCTAGAAAGGAAAGCATATTTAGGGATGGGATTAGGGGGATTGATTAAAAATAAAACACTGGTTTCAATGGATATAGCAAAAGAATAAAGGGCAAAAGTAGGAGAGGATATCAAAATGTTGGGGAATACAGAGGTGGCAATCATAAAGCTGAATGTGAATGGGATGAATGCATCCATAAAACAAAAGCAAATAGCACAGTGGATTAGAAACCAAAAACCTACCCTATGTTGTCTACAAGAAACAAACCTCAGGCTGGTAGACACACACAAGATGATGGTTAAAGACTGGAGCAGAATCTATGGGGCTTCAAATGAGAAAATGAAAGTAGTAGTTGGAATCACGATATCTGGCAAAGCCAAAGTAAAAATAGATCTGATTAAAAGAGAAAGCAAATACATCCTGTTAAAAGGGAGTATACACAATGAGGAAATATAAGTAATCAATATGTATGCACCAAATGGTATACCATCCAAATTTCTTAAAGAGAAACTAGTGGAATTGAAGGAAGAAATAGATAGTAAAACTATACTAGTGGGAGATCTGAACCTACCACTATCAAATTTAGATAAATCATATAAAAAATAAATAAGACAGAGGTAAGAGATGTGAATGAAATCTTAGAAAAAATAGAGTTAATATATATATGGAGAGAAATAAATAGGGACACAAAGGGATATACCTTCTTTTCAGCAGCACATGGTACATTCACAAAGATTGACCATGTACTAGGTCATAAAAACATGGCAAACAAATGCAAAAAAGCAGAAATAATAAATGCAAAATTTTCAGATCATAACACAATAAAAATAATAATCAGGAAGGGTATATGGAGAGACTAATCAAAAATGAATTGGAAATTCAATAATATGATTCTCTAAAATCGGTTAGAGAACAAATCATAGAAAAAATTAATAATTTAATTGAAGAAAATGACAATGATAAGACATCCTTTAAAAATCTATAGGATGCAGCCAAAGCACTACTCAGGGGAAAATTTATATCCTTGAGCTCATATATTAACAAATTAGGCATGGCAGAGGTAAATGAATTGGGCATGCAAATCAAAAAAATTTGAAAGTGATCAAATTAAAAATCACCAGAAAGAAACTAATTTAGAGATCCTAAAAATCAAAGGAGAAATTAATAAAATCAAAATTGAAAGAACTATTGAAATAATAAAAAAGACTAGAAGCTGGTCTTTTGAAAAAAAACAAACAAAATAGACTAAGTACTGGTAAATCTAATTTTTAAAAAAAGGAAAGAAGAAAAGCAAATTAACAATATCATAGAGGAGGGAGACCTCACCTCCATTTATGAGGAAACTAAGGCAATCAATAAAAACTATTTTGCCCAATTATATGGCAATAAATATGGCAATCTAGGTGATATGGATGAATCTTTATAAAGATATGAATAGCCTATATTAAAAGAAGAATTAGAATACTTAAATAACCCCATATCAGAAAAAAAAAAACATATATAAGAAAAAGAAATTGGAAAAGCCATCAAAAAACTCCCTAAGAAAAAATCTCCAGAGCCTGACTGATTCACAAGCAAATTATATCAAACATTCAAAGAACAGCTAATCTCAATACTATACAAACTATTTGACATAATAAGCAAAGAGGGAGTTCTACCAAATTCTTTACATGACAGAAATATGTTACTGATTCCAAAGCCAGTAAGGTAAAAAACAGAGAAAGAAAACTATAAACCAATCTCCTTAATGAACATAGATGCAAAAATCTTAAATAGAATCCTCGGAAAAACACTTCAGCAAGCCATCATGAGGATTATTCACTATAATCAGGTGGGATTTATACCAGGAATGCAAGTATGGTTCAATATTAGGAAAGCCATTCACATAATTGACCATATCAGCAAGCAAACCAACAAAAATCACATGATTATGTCAATAGACGCAGAGAAAGCCTTTGACAAAATACAACACTCATTTCTATTGAAAATACTAGAAAGCATAGGAATAGAAGGGCCTTTCCTAAAAATAATAAACAGTATTTATCTAAAACCATGAGCCAACATCATCTGCAATGGGGATAAACTAGATGCATTCCCATTAAGATCAGGAGTGAAAGAACGATGCCTATTATCACCTCTATTATTTAACATTGTTCTAGAAATGCTAGCAGTAGCAATTAGATAAGAAAAAGAAATTGAAGATATTAAAATTGGCAATGAGGAGACCAAGCTATCACTCTTTGCAGAGATATGATGGTCTTTTTAAGAGAGAATCAACTAAAAAGCTAGTGGAAATAATCAACAACTTTAGCAAAGTTGCAGGACATAAAATAAACCCACATAAATCATCAGCATTTCTATATATCTCCAACACATCTCAGCAGCAAGAATTAGAAAGAGAAATTCCATTTAAAATTACCCTATACAATATAGAATACTTAGGAATCTATCTGCCGAGATAAGCACAGTAACTATATGAAAACAACTACAAAACACTTTCCACACAATTAAAACTCAATCTAAACAATTGGAGAAACATTAAGTGCTTATGGGTAGGATGAGTTAACAAAATAAAAACTACCATTTTATCCAAAATTATTTACTTATTTAGTGCCATACCTTTTGAACTACCAAAAAACTTTTTTTTTTACTGAATTAGAAAAAACAATAACAAAGTTAATTTGGAAGAACAAAAAGATCAAGTATATGCAGGGAAATAATGAAAAAAAAATGTGAAGGAAGGTGGCCTTTCAGGACCAGATCTCAAACTATACTATAAAGCAGTGGATTTCAAAACTATATGGTACTGGCTGAGAGACAGAAAGGAGGATTGGTGGAATAGATTTGGGGTAAGTGACCTCAGCTACGCAGTCTATGATAAACCCAAAGGTCCCAGCTACTGGGACAAAAATTCACTATTTGATAAAAAACTGCTGGGAAAATGGAAGACAGTATGACAGAGATTAGGTTTGGATTAACATCTCATTTCCTACACCAAGATAAACTCAGAATGGGTGAATGACTTGAACAAAAAGAAGAAAACTATAAGTAAAATAGGCGAACAGAGTAGTGTATATGTCAGACCTTTGGGAAAGGAAATATTTTAAAACCAAGCAAGACTTAGAAAGAGTCATGAAATGTAACACAAATCATTTTGATTACATAAAATTGAAAATTTTTGTAAGAACAAAACCAATGTAACCAAAATTAGAAAGGAAGTAAAAAATTGGGAAACTATCTTCATAACCAAAACCTCTGACAAATATCTAATTACTCAAATTTACAAAGAGCTAAATCAATTGTGCAAAAAATCAAACCATTCTCCAATTGATAAATGGGCAAGGGGCATGAATAGGCCATTTTCAGATTAAGTAATCAAAACTATTAATAAGCACATGAAGCAGTGTTCTAAATCTCTTATAATAAGAGATGCAAATCAAAACAACTCTGAGGTATCACCTCACACCTAGCAGATTGGCTAACCTGACATCTATGGAAAGTAATGAATGCTGAAGGGGATGTGGCAAAGTCGGGACATTAATAAATTGCTGGTAGAGTTGTGAATTGATCCAATCATTCTGGAGGGCAATTTCAAACTATGCCCAAAGGGTGCTAAAATACTATCTGCCCATTGATCCAGCCATAGCACTGCTGGGTTTGTACCCAGAGATAATAAGGAAAAAGTCATATACAAAAATACTCATAGCTGTGCTCTTTGTGGTGGCAAAAAAATTGGAAAACGAGGGGATGCCCTTCAATTGGGGAATGGCTGAACAAATTGTGTTACATATTGGTGATGGAATACTATTGTGCTCAAAGGAATAATAAAGTGCAGGAATTCCATGGGAACTGAATCAATCTCCACGATGTAATGCTTAGCAAAAGGTGAAGAACCAGGAGAACATTGTACACAGAGACTTATACACTGTGGTACAATTGATTGTAATGGACTTCTCCACTAGTGACTGTGCAATGATCATGAACAACCCAAAGGGATCCATGAGAAAAAATGCTATTCACATTCAGAGGAAAACTGTGGGAACAGAAACACCAAAGAAGGGAAAGTGCTTGATTATATGGGTTGAGGAGGATATGATTGTGTATGTGGACCCTAATTGAACATCCTGGTGCAAAGATCACCAACATGGAGATAGGTTCTGGTCAAGGTCACATGTGAAACCCAGTGGAATTGCACATTGGCTACTGGAGGGGGGGGGCGGTGAGGGAGGAATGGAGTATGATCTCTGTAACAAAGGAATAGCATTTGAAATTGACCAAATTAAAAAAAAAACTAAAAAAAAAACAACACTAAAATATCTAAAGATGAAGAAAAGCATGGTTTGAGCACCTGAAATTAGAACTTTGGCATAGGGGTCAAGAAGACCCAGGTTAAAAATTTAACCTCAGTCAGTCTCAGTTTCCTAGTCTGTAAAACTAGGATAATAATAACATTTCCAGGGTAAATTGTGATAATAAAATGACCTAATATTTGCTAAACATTTTGTAATCCTTAAAGCACTCTGTAACTTTTAGTTATGATCATGATGATTATAAATCAATTCTTCTCATCCATTTCAATACCTTCATTTGGTGGCATGTACATTATCCAATGAATGATAGTGTGATAATCCCATCTGTACCAGGGAAAAGGATATAGAGAATATTCAATACTTATATTCCAAAAGTGATTTGTTAAAAGATATTCTTTATAGTTATCTAAAGACAAGCATTTTATATAGTGACACTAAATCTGTATTCTTATTAGTATGTTATAATGGAAGTTTCCCAGATTGGGGTTTATATGTAGCAGTTCCAAACATTGCTTCCTTTTTTGCTTTTTATATGTAGAAAATACCTCATGTCTGATCTTGTTCACTATTTTTCAAGGATTCCTTGATAGTTATGGATGAAAGGTAAGGTATTATTTTTGAATATGGTAATTGGTTAAGGGAAATGATTGTGAGAACTTAGAATGTTTTCTGATTTACTGAGGCTGGGTAAGTAGGTAGACATGGAGAATCTTTTCTATGATAGGGTACTATAACCTCATTTGTATAAACACTTATATATAAAGTTATAATTAGTGAAAGAGGGAAAGACCTCTCTATATAGTCTAAAATGTAAAAGCAAAATGAAGGGGAAAAATGAACATTTAACTGGATATTAGTCCAGTTGACATGTACATGAATCTTTCAAGAGAGATCTTTCTTCCTTTTAAATTATCTAGCAAATTTTATGAGAATGACTTTAGAAAATTCTCTTAGTCAGAATCATTTACCTCATGGACATTCTTATGACTGCTCACCTGAGGAAGAATAGCAATGAATACAATTCCTGCATGAATTTCAGCTCAGCTTCCATAGGGGAGGGAGAATAGATTTCCAGTACAGAAAAGTCCTAACGTGGAGAAAAATCTCAATTATTAATGTAATGATGTGTATACATGCATATAACATCTATGCAGATAATAATGATAATAATAATAAATGGTAAGCAAAATCAATTCATTCTTACTCTTTGGAGAGAGGAAGGATAACACATACAATGAAAATATAAGAAATGAATATATCCTTACATAATAAGAAGAGATTTTCAAAACAAAAAAATATATATAATTTGAAATAATTTGTAGTGGTAATGGTCTATCAGGCTTAGCTGAATAGATGAATTTGGAACTGGTTGAATGACTAAAACTCAAAAGTTATAAGTAATGGATTGGTGGCCACTTGGAAGGAAGTCTCTAGTGGATGACCTCAGGGATATGTCTTGTGTTGTACATTTTATTTTTTTAAAGGATCTAATTGAATACCTATTTAGGTATACTTATTAGATCAACTTCCTATAACACAAAAATGTGAAAAATTGTATGTTGGATCACAGAATGGATCCCCAAAACAGATCGAATCAATGTTTGGGTGTTATAGTGAAACAGAATTTCAGCTAGATACAAAGGAAAAACTTCCTCAAATGTTGTCCAAAGAATGGATAGCTTTGGGAGGTAGTAAGTTCACCTTTACTGGAGTCTTCAAGTGGAAGACAGATGACCACTTTTTGTAGATCTTGTACAGGGCAGCAGGGCAGCACTAAAAGAAGGATTTGGATAGATGACCTCTAAGCTTCCTTTTAACTTTTAGATTCTATGACCTAATGTAAAATTATATTAAATTGGAGCTACTAGTAGATATAAGTACATTGAGGTTTCTCTAAACCTACAGAGTTTAAAGATGAGGAGTTGGGTGGCTTGATCACAGGTGGATAGTACAGATGTAGGAGCATTTGGCGCAAAATTACAAAGATATGAGTTAAAATCTAACCTCAAACATTTAGTAGCTGTATGGTCCTGTTCAAGTCACTTAACCTCTATCTGAATCAAGTTTCATTATCTGTTAAATGAGAAAAATAATAAAAAATACTTTCCAGGGTAGTTGGGAGAATAAAATGAGCTAATATTTATTAAAATTTTTGTAATCTTTAAATCACTATGTAAATTATTATTATTATTATTTCTATTTTCAATTTTTTCTTCTCATTTTAATTCATTTGGTGGTATGTCAGTGTGAAAGTAGATGAAATGTACTAAATTGGCAAGGAACATTTATTAAATGCGAATGATATTCCTTATGGATATTGTAAACCTTAAAATTCCTTAGACTTATAAATGTTGGAAATTTCACCATTGGGAAATTTCAT
This sequence comes from Monodelphis domestica, assembly GCF_027887165.1. Taxonomy (NCBI): domain Eukaryota; kingdom Metazoa; phylum Chordata; class Mammalia; order Didelphimorphia; family Didelphidae; genus Monodelphis; species Monodelphis domestica. Next base: position 345,488,757 of record NC_077227.1, on the reverse strand, counting down.
ACTTGGAAATTTTCTTACTGATAGTCTATTGGAATGTGAACCCCATTGGCATGGGAAGTTCCTCCTCCTCCCTTCTTAAGATTACTTTAGGACAGAAACCTTTTGCTGAACAATGGAAAGGACTTTGACCTATGCTTAAGCATAGAACAGGAATTTCTTTGAGTCATGATTGATTTTAGAATTGATACAATGGAGATACTTGGAATCAATCTCCACCCTACTCAGTCCTAACAGGATTGAGGAAGGGCTGCAGCATAGATCAAAATTTAATTATTCCAATCTCTACCCTACTCAGGTTAACAGGATTTAGGAAGGGCTGTAGCAAAGGATCAAAGATTTAATTATTTGAGAATATTTCCTTCAACAGACATGTGCAAAGCCAGAGACCTCTGGGCAGCCCTGGGTTAAGCTAGAGCCTCCATTGGCACAGGGAAATTGATGGACAGTGACTGGTAGATGTGAGAACTGAGGGGAGGGAACTTGGATGGTTTCCTTAAAGATAGAGGGGTCTGAAGACTCAGGGGGTGGAGTTGAGGAGTTGGTCTGAGTGGTTGGAGTGTGCTCTGAGAAGCTTGCTCTGAAGGAAGCTGAAGGTGGGGCCTTTGAGACTGTTTCTCCATTTTGGTCACGTGAGTAATAGGGACTGATCTCATTTCTTTGCCCCAGCTATCTAAGGGCTTGGGCCTTTTTGGCCCAGCCTAAACAGAGGGGGTATTTAAGCCCTATTCCCTTCTCTCCCCTTTCTCTCTCTCTATCTCTAATTCCTTTCTTCCTCCTGTTTGTAATTAAACTCTATAAAAGGCTGACAGCTGACTTGAGTTTTCATTTAGGAATTACATAGCTGAATTCCTTGGCGACCTTAAATTAATATATATCAGTCTTTTAAAGTGATTTCCTTGTCACAATATGTAAATAAGTAAATATTAATTAAGTATGGATAAAGTACTAAAAGTGGGGATATTGGGTAAAGTTTTACATAAGAGGTGGCAATTTCCAAGAGACATAGATGAGGAAGAAGTACATTCCATGAATGGGGAATGGTCATATGTGCAAAGGCATAGAGGTGGGAGATAGGATGATGAATCTAGGGAACAGTTAATTATCAGGGAGAAATATATCAATCACCAAACACATTAAAAAGTGGATATATTCCAGACACTGTGCTAGGCAGTGGATATACAGTGACCAAAATAAAATAGTTAAGTGTAAGGTAAGACTAAAAATATAGGTTAGAAGAAGTGCTATGTGAGGTCATGGCAAGAAATATTATCCTAATTAAAAACTAACTCTATCTTCTAGGGTTATCAAACAGATTTCTTTGGTGGGAAAGTACCAAAAAGGTTTTTAAAAACCCTTATAAAAAGAAGATAAAATAGAATTAGTTCTCAAGGTTATTGGAAAATTGTTTTATGTTCTCCTGATTCACTTATCCTTCCCCTAGTACATATTCCAATACTCTTCCTATTCAATGGCTTGTTTTATAGAAAACAATATGGACTTCTAGTGTACTTTCTCCTTTTATTTTAATTTCCTCAGTCATATTTAGCAAAAGGTCCCTAAAAATATATCTCCCTCTAGATTTTGTTTTTACCTCTCATTAATATGAATGTGCCCTAAATTAAAAAGGAAGAGGAATCCAGCTGACGGATCATTTTAAAAGTAGTTAAGCCATATATAGAAGTTTATTCTGTATATATCTCTGATTTGAATGATGTAATGATTTATGTTAGAGGAAATTATAGGTACAAGTAGCTAGCTGAACATAATTAAAATAATTTGTCTTAATTTAATTTATAATTATTTGCAGATGAAATTTGTTATATCATATTAGCTGATTAATATGCATTAGATACTTATTGCAAATTACTTATAATATTTATGAAAAAATAATATGGAACATGTTTTTTTACCTTTTGGAAAATGAAGTTGTTAGATTAGCAGCATGGTTTTATTTTAAATTTTAAATACCAAATGCATATTCCATATATTCACTTTAACAATAGAGTTCAAATATTTAGCAAATAAGAGTACTGAAAAGATTATATGCACAATTGTTTTAAAATCCAACTGTATGCATTAAAGAAATGGGGAGAAAGGGATAGTAACCATTTCAGGACTTAAGTAACTTTTGCAGTATACTCTTATGAGTGGTAATTTGAAAATTTCTCAATAATTTCAATTATACCATTTAAAATATACCAACTATATGACATTTATAAGAGAGAGACATCTAGATATGTATATGAGTGTATTTATACCTATATATGCACATCTGTACACCTATATATGTGCATATATATATATATATATATATAATGTGGCATTTGTGTATATGCACATATGTCTATATGCATAAATATAGAACTGAAACTTAGGAGAAATGCCAGTGAAATATATGTGTGTATGTGTGCATATATATAAATCTTGGAGTATAGCTTCTTAAAGATGTTATTTGTATAACTTCAGAGAGATGCTATTAGTAATGGATAAATTGCATATTGTTCAATAAAATCATAGCATTAAGAGCTATTAAGGTAACCTAGTTCCACATTCTCCTTTTGTAGATGAAGATGCTGAGGTCTAAATATTTATTTTTATTTTTTTAAGCCCTTACCTTCAATCTTGGAATCAATCCTGTGTATCGGTTCCAAGGCAAAACTGGTAAGGGCTAGGCTACGGGGGCCAAGTGACTTGCCCAGGGTCATTCAACTAGGAAGTTTCAGATGCCAGATTTGAACCTAGGACTTCCCATCTCTAGGCCAAGCTCTCAATCCACTGAGTCACCCAGCTGCCCCAGAGGCCTAAATATTTCAAGTGGCATCATTAATAACATAAATACAAATCAAAACAATTCTGAAATAACATCTCACATTTATCAGGTTGGCAAAAAAGGGCAAAATTACAAATGTTGGAGGAGTTATGGAAAAATAGGGGCAGAAGACAATGCTTGTAGAACTGTGTGAATGGATCCAACCATTTTGGAGAGCAATTGGGAATTACACTCAAAGAATTATAAAATTGTGTATACTTTTTGACTCAGGAATACCCCTGTAAGAGTTATTTCTTAATCAAGAAAAAAAGGAAAAGAAACTATATGTTCTAAAATATTTGTAACAGCTCTTTGTGTGGTGACAAGCATCTGGAAACTGAAGGGATGTCCATCAATTGGAGAATCAATAGAAAAGTTGTGGTATATGATTATAATTGAATACAATTGTACCATAAGAAATGACACCTACAACTTTGAAAAGGTAAGTTTATTTACTTCTTTGCTTACTTAACTGTTTAATTAGTTTTAGTAATGATAGCACATATAGTATATTTTCCTTTTTTCTTGATCACTTTGGGAAATAAATCTTATAGTCATATTGCTGAATCAAAAATTATAAAAGGTTTTAATGTTTAGTTTCATATTAAAATAAGATAATTAAATTAATTATACAATACAATTAAATGTAATTATAGACTTTTAATTTTTTTGCCTTTTTATCAGCTAGATTATAGAAAGGCCTCTTTATTCTATTTCTTTGCCTTCATAGAAACCAGTAAAAATTTTTTTAAACCCTTACCTTCCATCTTGGAGTCAATACTATGTATTGGCTCCAAGGCAGAAGAGTGGTAAGGGCTAGGCAATGGGGGTCAAGTGAATTGCCCTGGGTCACACAGCTAGGAAGTGGCTGAGGCCGGATTTGAACCTAGGACCTCCCATCTCTAGGCCTGGTTCTCAATCCACTGAGCTACCCAGCTGACCCTATAATTTTTTTTTTAATTTTTAAACATTAGTTTATTTGGTCATTTCCAAACATTATTTACTAGAAATGAAGATCATTTTCTTTTCCTCCCCATCCCCCCTCCCACCACCTTTCCCTCTCCCATAGCCTACACACGATTCCACTGGTTATCACATGTGTTCTTGATTTGAACCCATTTCCCTGTTGTTGGTATTTGCATTAGAGTGTTCATTTAGAGTCTCTCCTCAGTCATATCCCCTCAACTCCTGTAGTCAAGCAGTTGCTTTTCATCAGTGTTTTTACTCCCACAGTTTATCCTCTGCTTGTGGATAGTATTTTTTTAGATCCCTGCAGATTGTTCAGGAATATTGCATTGCCACTAATGGAGAAGTCCATTACCTTTGATTGTACCACAATGTATCAGTCTCTGTGTACAATGTTTTCCTGGTTCTGCTCCTTTTACTCTGCATCACTTCCTGGAGGTTGTTCCAGTCTCCATGGAATTCCTCTACTTCATTATTACTTTTAGCACAATAGTATTTCATCACCAACATGTACCACAATTTGTTCAGCCATTCCCCAATTGATGGGCATCCCCTCGTTTTCCAATTTTTGGCCACCACAAAGAGTGCAGCTATGAATATTCTTCTACAAGTCTTTTTCCTTATTATCTTTTTGGGGTACAAACCCAGCAGTGCTATAGCTGGATCAAAGGGCAGAGAGTCTTTTATCACCCTTTGGGCATACTTCCAAATTGCCCTCCAGAATGGTTGGATCAATTCACAACTTCACCAGCAATGAATTAGTGACCCCACTTTGCCACATCCCCTCCAGCATTCATTACTTTCCTTTGCTGTCATGTTAGCCAATCTGCTAGGTGTGAGGTGATACCTCAGAGTTGTTTTGATTTGCATCTCTCTGATTATAAGAGATGTAGAGCACTTTTTCATGTGCTTATTAATAGTTTTGATTTCTTTGGCTGAGACCTGCCTGTTCATGTCCCTTGCCCATTTATCAATTGGAGAATGGCTTGATTTTTTGTACAATTGATTTAGTACTTTGTAAATTTGAGTAATTAAACCTTCATCAGAGGTTTTTATGAAGATTGTTTCCCAATTTGTTGCTACCCTTCTAATTTTGGTTACATTAGTTTTGTTTGTACAAAAGCTTTTTAATTTGATGTAGTCGAAATTATTTATTTCACATTTTGTGATTCTTTCTAAGTCTTGCTTGGTTTTGAAGTCTTTCCCTTCCCAAAGGTCTGACATGTATGCTATTCTGTGTTCACCTAATTTTCTTATAGTTTCCTTCTTTATGTTCAAGTCATTCACACATTTTGAATTTATCTTGGTGTAGGTTGTGAGGTGTTGATCAATTCCTAATCTCTCCCACACTGTCTTCCAATTTTCCCAGCAGTTTTTATCGAATAGCGGATTTTTGTCCCAGAACCTGAGATCTTTGGGTTTATCGTATACTGTCTTGCTGAGGTCACTTGCCCCCAGTCTATTCCACTGATCCTCCTTTTTGTCTCTTAACCAGTACTAAATTTTTTTGATGACTGCTGTTTTGTAATATAGTTTGAGGTCTGTGACTGCAAGGCCCCCCTCATTTGTGTTTTTTTTTTTTATTATTTCCCTGGATATCCTGGATCTTTTGTTATTCCAAATGAACTTTGTTATGGTTTTTTCTAAATCAGTAAAGAAATTTTTTGGGAGTTCCATGGGTATGGCACTAAATAGATAAATAAGTTTGGTTAGGATGTTCATTTTTATTATATTGGCTCGTCCTATCCATGAGCAGTTAATGTTTTTCCAATTGTTCAAGTCTAGCTTTAGTTGTGTGGCGAGTGTTTTGTAGTTGTGTTCATATAGTTCCTGTGTTTGTCTTGGGAGAGAGATTCCTCTGTATTTTATTTTGTCTAAGGTAATTTTGAATGGGATTTCTCTTTCTAGTTTTTGCTGCTGAGCTGTGTTGGAGATATATAGAAAAGCTGATGATTTATGTGGGTTTATTTTGTATCCTGCAACTTGGCTAAATTTGTTGATTATTTCAATTAGCTTTTTGGTTGAATCTATAGGATTCTTGAAGTAGACCATCATGTCATCTGCAAAGAGTGATAATTTGGTCTCCTCCTTGCCTATTTTAATGCCTTCAATTTCTTTTTCTTCTCTAATTGCTACTGCTAGTGTTTCTAATACAATGTCAAATAATAGAGGTGATAATGGGCATCCTTGTTTCACTCCTGATCTTAATGGGAATGGATTTAGTTTATCCCCCTTGCAGATGATATTAGTTGATTGTTTTAGATATATACTGTTTATATACTGTTTATAATTTTTAGGAACAACCCTTCTATTCATATGCTTTCTAGTATTTTTATTGCCTTGTGATCTGAAAAGGCTGCATTTATTATTTCTGCATTTGAGTGCCATGTTTCTGTGACCTAGTGTATGATATATTTTTGTAAATGTGCCATGTGGTGCTGAAAAGAAGGTGTATTCCTTTTTGTCCCTATTTATTTTTCTCCATATGTCTATTAACTCTAATTTTTCTAAGATTTCATTCGCCTCTTTTACCTCTTTTTTGTTTATTTTTTGGTTTGATTTATTTAAATTTGATAGTGTTTGGCTCAAGTCTCCCACTAATATGGTTTTACTGTCTATTTCCTCCTTCAATTCTCCTAGTTTCTCTATTAAAAATTTGGATGCTATACCATTTGGTGCATACATGTTGATTAGTGATATTTCCTCATTATCTATACACCCTTTTAGCAGAATATATTTACCTTTCCTATCCCTTTTGATCAGGTCTATTTTTGCTTTGGCTTTGTCAGATATCCTGATTGCAACTCCTGCCTTCTTTCTCTCAGTTGAGGCCCATGAGGTCTTACTCCATCCTTTAATTCTAACCTTGTGAGTGTCAACCCACCTCATATGTGTTTCTTGAAGACAACAAATGGTAGGGATTTGTGTTCTAATCCAATCTGCTATTTGTCTACATTTCATGGGTGAGTTTATCCCATTCACAATCAAAGTTATGATTGTCATTTGTGGATTTGCTGGCATTTTTATATATTCCCCTATGTCTGATCTTTCTTCTTTAGCTATTTACTTTTGGACCAGTGATTTACTTTAGGTCAGTCCCCCTAGTCACCTCCGTTGAGATGCTTCCCTTTCTAGCCCCTCCATTTTTATGCTCCCTTCCCCTCCCTCCTCTTTTTCCCTCCCTTTTTATATTCCCGCTCCCCTCCCCTTCCTTGATTTTCCTTTCTTTCTAACCCTGTTGGATAAGATAGAATTCAGGATCCCACTGGATCTAGATGTTCTTCCCTCTCAGATTTGATTTCACTGAGAGTAAGTTTAAGTAATTCCACTTCACGCTCTCTTCCTCTCCTTGTCATATGAGAGCTCTTCCCCTCCCCTTCCCATGTGTATCTTTATATGGGAAAGATTATTCTATTAAGTCCCCCCCTATTTCTTGAAGTAAATCTTAGAGTTATCGATGGTTCTCCCGCTCCCTTTTCCTTTCTTTGCCCCCACTTTCCCCAAATCTTCTTAATGCCCCAATCTTTCCCTATGCATGTTTCTTCTAACTACTCTCATGATGCTACAATTTTTGAGAGTTACACAAAACATTTACCCACATATTTATATATATAATTTGATTTAAAGGTAGTCCTAATAGAAGAGAGTTTAACTTAAAGAAAAAGATAAGATTTATCTCCTTTTCCCTTTCTTTCATATTTACCTTTTCATGTTTCTCTTGCTTTCTGTGCTTGGATATCAAATTTTCCACTAAGTTCTGGTCTTTTCTTAGCAAATGCTTGGAAATCTTCTATTTTGTTGAATGCCCATACCTGCCCCTGGAAGTATATAGTCAGTTTTGCTGGGTAGTTGATTCTTGGTTGGAGACCCAGTTCTCTTGCCTTTCTAAATATCATGTTCCATGCTTTGCTGTCTCTTAGTGTGTTAGTCACTAAGTCGTGTGTGATCCTTATGGGAGCCCCCTTATATCTGAAGCTCCTCTTCTTGGCTTCTTGTAGAATTTTCTCCTTTTCTTGGAAGCTCTTGAATTTGGCAATTACATTCCTAGGGGTTTTCTTTTGGGGATTTAGTATAGAGGGTGTTCTATGAATCCTTTCTATTTCTATTTTGCCCCCTTGCTCCAGAACTTGGGGGCAATTTTCTTTTATAATCTCCTGTAGAATAATATCGAGTTTATTGTTTATCTCTGGTTTTTCTGGGAGACCGATAATTCGGAGGGTGTCTCTTCTCCCTGTTTTCCAAGTCTGTGACCTTCTCAGTGAGATATTTTATGTTTTCTTCTAATCATTAATTTTTTGGGTTTGCTTTATTGATTCTTGCTGTTTTATCATCTCACTTTCTTCGAGTTGCTTAATTCTGGTCGTTAGGGACTGGTTTTGCTTTTCAGCTTTGTCTGCCCTTCTATTGGATGCTCAGAGCTCTTTTTCCAATTGAACAGTCTTATCTGTCAGACTGCTGATCTATTTCTCCCATTTTTCTCTCCAGGTTTCCATCTTTTGGATAAGTTCCACTTTGAGATATTCCAGAGCTTGTTGATAGTTTCCATTTTGGGAGGCATGTTCTGATTTTTTTTTTATTTCCTCCTCATTCTCTTCTTTTCATTGGGTACTTCCACCATAAAAGTTTTCAATAGTCACCTTTTTTCCCATTCTTCCTGGAGGCTTGATTTTGGGCCATGTGAGCCATCCCTTTGTTGGTTTTATTCCTCTTTCCTTTTTGGTCTGGGGTCTTGGTGATATGGACGGGTTTTCTGTGAATTTAGGTTGCCTCAGACTAGTTCTTCCCAGCCTCTGAGGTTTCTTAGAGAGCTGGGCCCCTGATCACATCCAAACTGCCCGCGTGTTCAGCTCCACCCAGATAATCAGCACGTGGTCTGCCCCTGGTGTTTAGCTCTGCCCAGATGCTCAACGCAACTGCCCCAAGTAGAGCTCTGTGGACCCCCTGTGATCAGAGCCGTGTTCTCCCGTGAAACCGCCCTGAGACTTTTTTTTTCCTGGCAGTCCCCAGATCCCAAGGACCCTGGAGTGGCCCCCACCAGACAGAGAAGTTCCCCACTCACTTGCTGTCCCAGTGAATGCTCTGGTAGCTCACTCTGGTTTGGTGGGGGAGGTAGGGCTAAAGGGTGGCTCAGTTCACTTTTCTGTGCAAGCTTTACCTCCTTCTTATTATAGTGTGGAAATGTTCAAACCCCACATAACTTCGCCTCTGTGGAGTACTGGGGAGTACTGGGGAGTCCTTCTGTTCCTCCAAAGGTGATTTTTATACTCCTTTGATGTAGTCTATTTTAATTGGTGCTGGGGAGAGGAAGCATGTGGCGTCTTGATTGCAGCCATTATTCCCCCCTATAATTTTTTATTAAAAAACATAATTAAACTTATCCTACCTTAGTAAAATGACTTGCACATAGTTGTCAGTAAATAATTGTGGATAGTTTAAATTTAGAGACTTTAAAACTTTTGAGTTGAATAAATGCATTGGTAAAATAGGAATATTATATCATTTTACCTTAATATTTTATTGATATATTTCTTTTTATATTTATTTCATCTCTTGGAAAAATTGAATCTTTCCTTGAAAAAACAATTGATCAAAAACAGCGTTGCCACCCTGCATGACAATGTCCTCTAAATTCTGAACAAGAGTCTTTTTAGTTTTGCCTATAGAAGAGGAAAGAGCTATGTCTGTTCATCTGTTTATTGGGAGTTTTAATTGTTTTCTAGTTAATGAGAATTTGGAATTTTTTAGCACTTTTTATTAATTTACATGATTGCAATAACTGTCCATATTTTTCTTCTGGTTTTGTTTTGGTTGTGCATCAAGTCAAACAAATCTTCCCATAATTCTTGAAATCCTCATATTTGTATTTTCCAATTATATTTAATTAATCCCATTTAAAATGATTTATTCAGCTCTCTTCTTATCAACAGATACACATTTGTTCCATTTCAGTGACAAATCAAAAAGTACTGTTCAGTTTAGAACATGTTGGCCTGTAGGCATTAATATGTAGAGATATTTCCACCAATAGATAGTAATCTCCTTGAGTCTTTATTTCTTTGACCTTTTTGGAAAATATGTCCAATAATGAGACCATTGAGTCTGAGTATTTATAGCTTATTTAATTTTTCTTGCATCATTTCTTTAGTAATCATCCTTCTTGACCTCTACAAGTAAAATTGTCCTTCAAATCTCTTGCATCTTCTGGATCCCTTTGAAGTATTTGATTCTGTTTTTCACTATTTCCTCTTGAACACCATGTTTCCTTGAATTTTTATAATTCTGATATCTTCAGGCACACCCTACTTATTCTAAATCTTTTGCTGGATTATTATCCATGTCCTCCACTATCCTCCTCCCTTCCCTACTTCCTTCATTTGTCAACAGTGAGTACATTCAGTTTCTATCTTGGATTTTCTTCTTCCCTTCTCTTTTGGAGATATCATAAGTTTAATGGCTTGAATGATAATGCACATACACTTGAATGTCAGAGTTTTATATTTAACCTTAATTCTTTCTGATATTCTCCCATTTTGGGGGGGAATTCTGAAATAAATATTCCATAGTTATTTCAAACTCAGAATATCTAAAATAGAATTGAATCTGATGAACTCACAATTCAGATGGAAGCAATATGTATATATTTTAAATTTTTATAGTTTAATTTTGTTTGTTTTCTTTTGCAACATGACTAATATGGAAATATATTTTGATTGATTGCATTTGTAAAAAAAGAATACATTTCCAGCTCAGAATTATGAGATGTATATAATCTGTTTTTCTTTATTTTATAGCTTGAATTTTAATATTAAGGTCATATATTCAATTAGAGAGTAGAATTGATTATGGTTTAAGGTATTGGTCTATACCTAATTTCTGTCATACTGTTTTCTAATTTTTCCAGCAGATGTTTTAAACAGAATTTTTTTCCTGGGTAATTTATTTTTACATTTATTAAACATTGGGTTATAGAGTACTATTTGATTATCCCTATTGTAATTTATACAATTAATGTATCTCTCAACTTTTTAAACCAATAACAAATGGTTTTGGTTTCTTTAAGGAGCACTTTGTAATTGAGTCTAGACCAGTCTTTTGTGTGCTTTGGTATGTTAATTCCCAGACATTTTATATATTTTGTCATTATTAAGGATGGAATTTCCTCTTCTATTTCTTCTCCTTGTATTTTGTTATTGTTTCATAAAAATGTTGTCAAGTTTTGAGGATTTATTTTATATTCTGCAACTTTAACTAAGATTTTTAACATCTTAATTAGTATTTTTGCTGAAAACTGTGGATTTCCCAAGGAAATCATCATATCATCAGCCAATAGAAATAGTCTATCTCATTTTAACCTATCTTGATAACCTTGATTTATTTCTCTTTTTTCTTATTACTGTTGCTAGGATTTCAAGTACCATGTCAAATGAGAATTCTTACATAATTCTTTTTTTGGAAAAGATTCCAGTACAGATCATTTACTTATCATGAGTTTTGTGATGTTACAAAAAGGTGCTTCTGTGCTTACTCTTTGTAGGGCAGTAAACCTAAAGGAGTGTTTTACTTTTTCCAAAATACATCTTTTCCTGAAATTCATCTACTGAGATGCACATGTGGGTTTGCTTTCTTTGGCTTTTAGTATAGTGAATTACATTGATTTTTGTCCTGATATTGAGTCATCTTTATATATCTGATATAAATGCACTTGAGCATAATGATTTCTAGGATAAAATCGTTACTATGCTTGATGATATTTTGTTCAAACCTTTTGGGTTAATGTTCCTTAACAATATTGGCTAAGAGGTTTATTTTTGTACTTTATTTTTCCCTAAATTAGAAATTTAGGAATTGGGAATCTTCTTATGAAAAGGATTAAAGTAAGAGTATTCTTTCTCAAAATTAATGGTCAAAATAGGAATTTTTGATGGGCTCACAAAAGAAATAAAAGAGGAAATGGTAGATTAGGAATCTGAATATGTAGAAGAAAAGAAGAATCTAAAAGAGAAGCAAAAATTAACCCCAATAACTTTAAAAATAAACATGTTTACTCTGAGAGTAAAAGACATTGACAATGAAGACAGCATTTATAGAAACAACCTAATGATCCCAGAAAAAAAAAATTTACAGGGAAAAAATTATAATGGTTGAAAACCATAATGGATGACATTAGAGAAGAGTATTGCCCAGAACTTCTGAATATAGAAAATAAAATACTAATTGAAAAAATTCACAGAAATAATGTTTTAGTACCACATGACTATGAACTAGGAATAAGAGAAATAAAAAAAATAAATTTAAGAAGGCAGAAATAGTTATCAAATCTTTTACAACCCATAATGCAATACAAATAGTAATTTAAAAATTCTGTGGAGGGAAATGTTGGAAGAGTTCAGTTGGGTTGCTCCGTCTTTCTCCATCTTGGCTTCACTCCTCCCTAGGCCCAAAGTAGAATGCTTTGGGCTAAGAAATGCCTTCATTACACCCTCTTCCTTACTCTATTCTAGAATACTTTAAAATGTGATCACTTCCTTATGACCTATGTAATGATGGGTGCATGAGAGAATTTTTGGAATCTTGGTGCCAGGAGCAAAGGACAGAAAATGTCAATTGGAGAGTGAGAGATTCTGGAAAAGGAAACTGACCTGAGAAAGATCTTTTGGGCTGAGTCCTTGACCTAGCAAGTCCTGTTCCCAGGCTGAGGATTTCCCCAAGAGTCACAAGAGAATATCCTCTTCCTGTGTCCAAGTTTCCTAGAGATTCATCATCAGTCTGATATCTCCAACCACCTTCAACTGAGGAGAAGGTACCTCAAACCCCAAAAAGGGGCTGTGGACTCATGAAGGAGAGAGCCCAGCTCCCTTGTCCTTCCAGCCGTCTTGCACCTATCTCTTTATAGTTTATTTAGGCCAGATAGATACAGAAACTAATAGTGGGATTATCTATTTGGGGGTATGGGACAGAGAAACCTGAATCCACAAAATTACATTGTCCAGGTAAGAGACCATATTGGGAAAATATTAGGGTAACCAATACCCATTTTCCATCTCCCAATTTGCCTATAGATCCATCATTAAATCTTATATTTGAGAAGGTATCTGATTCAAGACCAATATAGAGCCACCAGGACCATCCCTGAGGAGGCAAATCCTTCATAGGGGCTTGTCTCTAAATCTTATCTATGCCAGAAAAACTGAGGCCATCCTTGGGTTTAGTTGGTAGGGGAGACCTGTCTTCAACTCTCCACCACCCCTTTCCTCTGGGAATCTCAATATATCTTGTGACAACTGTCTCTCTCTTAAGGGAGGTGAGAGTAGAGTAGAGGCTAGTCCATTCAACCTTCAGCTCTTTCTTTCAGAAACTCCTTGTGAACACCTCTGATACACCATCAAAATTAGTGAAAAAGAACCTCAGGAACTTCCATTTTTACATATGGAAATTATTTTGCTTGTTTTAGTTGTGGCCCTTACATCAATGGCAATTTTTTACCATGAACATGCAAAGTTTTGTTTCCTCTAATCAGTCTACCATTATAATTTTTAGTGTGATTGAAGTTCTCTATCCCTCTGTGAATTTCATTTCAAGAATTACATTATTTGAAATCAATTAATATAAGTTGAGACTGGAAACTTATCTTTGCTTTTTCTCTGACTAAATATCTTTTTTTTTCCTTGTCATAAGATCTATTTTCCTTAAGTGACCCTATTCATCCTTCTTTGAACCATGCTGTTGTGGACTTCATTCTCTGATTCTTTCATCAGAAATATTTTGAAAGTCCTTTATTTCATTGAATACCCATCTTTTTCTTGAAGGCTTATGCTCAATTTTGCTGGGTAAGTAATTCTTGATTGATATTTTAGCTCCTGTTCCCTCTGGAATATCATATTCCAGGCCCTCTGATCCTTAACTGTAGAAATTGCTAAGTTTTTCATTATTCTGCCTGTGGCTCCACAGTACTTAAATGGTTTCTTTTTGTCTGCATAAAATATTTTCTTCTTGACCTGGGAGTTTTTTAATTTGTTTATAATATTTCTGGCAGTTATCCTTTTGGGATGTCTTTCAGGTGGTAATAGGTGGATTCTTTCAACCTCTTTTGTGTCCTCTGTTTCTAGAATATCAGTGCACTTTTTTATGATTTCTTGAAACATAAAATCTAAGCTCTTTTTTTCATCATGGGGTTCAAGGGAGTCCAATAAATATTAAATTATCTCTTCTGGATTTGTTTTACATTTTAGTCATTTTTCCCATGAGGTATTTCCAATTTTTATTCTATTTTTTCTTTTAACTTTATTTTATTGCTTTTTGAAGTCTCATGGAATCATTAGCTTCCACTTGTAAAATTTAATTTTTAAGGCCTGATTTTCTTGAGTGGGCTCTATAAATGTGGTGAAGGTAGTGATATTTCAAGCTTCAGGTTTTTTGTGCATTTGCCTTTAGAGCTGGCACTAGGAATCTATTTGCATTCAGTTCTTTTAAGGTGATGTGATATAAGGAGAGTTATGTTTAATATTCTCCCTGTCTGTGTTCTTGTCTGTGAGTAACTCAAAGCCTGGACTCAAAGCATCTACCTCTTAGAACTATGACCAAGCCCCCTTGCTCACCTATGGATGCAAATGCTGCTGTCTCCTAGTGTTCCTTATCCTGTGACTGTAACACAAGACTGTGTCCTGGCTTTGCATATGGGCAATCCAACAAGTCTTGCATATAGATTCAGCAAAAGGACTCCTGTAATCTTCTTCTGAATTATTGTCCAATCTTATTACCATTTGTGGATGAGAGGTTGTGAAGCCTTTGTTGTTGCTTCAGGTGCTACTAAGCATATTGCTGTGGTGAAGCATGCCCTGGCACACTGAACTCCACAAAGTATTGGTTAATCTAATTTAAACAAAAAGAAAAAAGAGAATAAAATTAACACTATCTAAAATGAAAAGGGCAAACTCACATCTAATGAAGTGAAAATTATGGCAATTATTAAGAGCTATTTTGCCAAATTATATGATAATAAATATAATAATCTAGGGGATATTGATGAATATATTAAAATATAAATTGCCTAGACTAACAAATGAGGATATAGAATACTTAAATAATCCCATATCAGAAAAAGATATTGAATAAGCCAATAAGGAACTCCTCAAGAAAAAAATCCCAGGGTCAGATAGATTCACAGGTGAATTCTAGCTAACATTTAGTTTTCTTGGATAATTTCCTGTAGGATGATGTCCAGGCTTTTTCTTTTGTCATGGTATTGTGGTAGACCAATGATTCTTAAATTGTCTCTCCTGGAACAATTTTCTAAATCTTCTATTTTGTGAATAAGATGTTTCATATTTTCCTCATTTTTTCATTCTTTTGATTTTGTTTTATAGTTTCCTTATGCCTTCTGAAGTCTCTTGCTTCTAATTGTTGTATTCTGGTTTTTAATGACTGAATTTCATCCCTGGCTTTTTGGTCATCCTTCTTCTTCTGCTCTGATTTTCGTTGGAGGTCCTCTTTCATTTTATTTGCCTCATCTTTCATCTCCTTTGCCTCATTTTTCAAGCTGATTGATTATGGCTTTCAAGACACTATTTTCTCATTTTAGTTAAAGTGTCTTTCTTTCCAGATGACTTCTCTTGATTTTTAAGTTCTTTTCCCTGTTGTCTTCAGCCTCTCTTAATTGTGTTTCAAATTGTATTTTGAGTTCTTCCAAAGTCTATGTCCAATTCATTAGAGTTTCTGTGTTTTTGCTTGGTGTTCCTTGATTTTCCTCTGTTACATTTGCACTTTGTTCATTGCCTGGATAGAATCTGTCGATTGTAATTTCTGTTTTTTTCTGTTGTTTGCTCATATTTGTTCCTTCTTCCCCCACCCTTCCCCTCTCCCCCCCCCCCCCCCCGTATTGGCTGTACTCTTGCTCCTCTCATTTTCTGCTGGATCTGTGGGTTTGGGGTTTTTTTGTCAATCTTTATCCTTGGAGCTTAGCAAAGCTCTCAGAGCAGTCTTTGGGGGAGGGGTGTTGGAGATGGAGCTTCCCTATTCCCTGAAGGCTTGATAAGATTAATCCAATCAGATTTGAACTTGCAGAGCTGGATATGCCCTGAGGCCAAACCCTTGGGAGGGGGGGAGGGCAATATGGAGTGTCTCATCTGTGACTAGGCTGCCTACTCTGTGCTTCTTTTCCAGCTGCTTCCCCACTGCCTGTGTTCAAAGCTCTGAACCTGGCACAGCTTTTCCCAAAAGATACTCCCTCCAGACTAGCACCCTTGACCACCCAGAGGTTCCAGTCATTGCTGGAGGCTCAGTATTGTAGATGGGCGAGGGGTCCTGGGACCTTCCTTCTTCCTTCCACTTAAACCTGAGTGTTCTCAAATTCAGAATTTTGGGGGTTTACCTTTTAAGTTGAGTCCAGTAGGAAAGTTCCTTGGCTCTGTCTTATTGTTAGGTGTGGTTTTCAGTCCGCTAGGAGCATTTGGTTTTTAATTGGTAAGGAAGGGTTTTCAGAATTTTTGTTGCCTTTATGCCACCATCTTGATTCCACTTCCCTATCAAACATTTAAATAACAACTATCACAATATTATACAATATATACAATATTATAGTATATATTATACAATACTATACTATTTGATGAAATAAATATATAGTATAAATACTATACAACATTACAAAATAAACAAAGAAGGAGTCCTACCAAATTCTTCTTGACACTAATATGGTATTGATTCCAAATCCAGGCAAACCAAAAACAGAGAAAGAATATTATAGATGAACCTCCTTAATGAACATAAATGCCAAAATCTTAAATAAAACATTAGCAAAGAGACTATAGCAAGTTATCATAAAGATTATTCACTATGACCAGGTGGGATGGTCCCAGGAATGAGAGGCTGGTTTTATATTAGGAAAACCATCCACATAATTGGCCCTATCAACAACCAAACTAACAGAAATTACAAGGTTATCTTGATAGATGCAAAATATAAGCATTTGACAAAATATAACACCCATTCCTATTGAAAACACTAGAAAATATAGGAATAAAAGAAAATTTCCTCAAAGTAATAAGTGGTATTTATTTACAACCATAGCAAACATCATTTGCAGTAGGGACAAGTTAGAAACCTTCCCAACAGAATCAGGAGTGATGCAAGAATGACCATTATCAACACTATTATTTAATATTGTAACAAAAAGGTAGCAATTAGAGAAGAAAAAGAAATTGAAGGGATTGTAGTAGGCAATGATAAAACTAAACTATCACTCTCAACCGGTGATATGATAATATACTTAGAGATTCCTAAAAAATCAACTCAAAAGCTACTGGAAACCATAACTAGCAAAGTTGCAGGATACAAAATACATCCACATAAATCCTTATCATTTCTATCTGCTTAAAAAAATGTTCAGCAAGAGTTAGAATGAGGAACTTCTTTTAAAATTACTCTAGACAGACTTCCGGTCAAGATGGTGGCTTAGAGAAAGCTAAAGTTCAGATCTAAGGAAGCCCTTCCTTACTGATCTCAAACTATATGCTCCTAGGGCACCAAAATTCAAAGCTATCAACAGCATAGACCCCAGGAACCCTCCTCCTGGACCTGGATCAAAAGGTATGCCCCCCCCAAAAGCCAGAACCGGAGATCACTCAGACCTAAGGGGTAGGTAGAAGGAAGGTTCCAGGACCCATCCTCCCAACCCAGAGTGCTAAGTCCGAGGCAGCAGAGAAAACATCAGTGCCTCAGGGCCTGCTATTCTGAAGGCCACTTCCTGAAAACAACCTGACTCAGTCCCGGGGGCACCCAACACAGATAGCAGGGAAACAGAGAGAGACGGGGGGAGTCTGCAGCCCCCTGGCTAAATCCTTCCCATCCGAGTCTCACAGAAGGTCCCTGCCTCAGGGCATACTCAGTTCAACCCAGCAGAAGTTAATCCTATCAGGAGCCCTCTAAGCACCAGGAAGCCACACCCCCTCCCCCCCCCCCCCCGCTCCCCCTCAGAGTGCAGGGTCTTCTGGCTGGCAAAGGCATAGAAACACCTCAGAGCGTGGAAGTAAGGCAGGGGAGAAGCATTGGGAGGGAACTGAGGATGCCAGTAACACCAAAACACCAGGAAATCCTAGCTTCCCTAGGAAGACAGAACAAAAACTGCATAGAACGAACAATTTGCCTAGGGATAAAGCCTCTGAACACCAGACAGAGATAAGAAAAGCTAGACCTCCCCACTCAGATAGAGATGGCAAACAGCACAGAAGCACAAAAGCCTCAAAACTTGAAGAAAAACAAGAAGAAGGGGGCGACTTTGGACACATTTTATGGAGCAAAAATACAAAATACAGAGGAGATAGAAGAGGAAACACAAGCAAATGCTCCAAAACCTCCCAAAGAAAATGGAAACTCTCCACAATCCCATGGAGAATTTGAATCGAAAATGATCAAAAAGATGGAAGCCTTCTGGGAGGAAAAGAGGGAAATAATGCAAAAGAAATTCACACAGCTACAAAACTGGTTTGACCAAACTGAAAAAGAAAACCAGGCTTTAAAGGTCAGAATCAGGCAACTAGAAGATGAGCAAGAATTAATGAAGCAAAGCCAAAAGACCAAGAAATTAGAAGAGAACATAAAATATCTCACTGACAAGGTTATAGACTTGGAAAATAGAGGGAGAAGAGACAATTTAAGAATAATGGACTACCAGAAAAGCCAAAAATAAACAGCAAACTCGACAATGTAATACAAGATATAATCAAAGAAAATTGCCCAGATATCCTAGAACAAGAAGGCAATACAGACACTGAAAGGGTTCACAGAATACATTCTTCACTAAATCCCCAAAAGACAACTCCCAGGAATGTAATTGCCAAATTCCAAAGCTTTCAAGCAAAAGAAAAAATCTTACAAGAAGACAGAAAAAGACAATTTAGATATAAAGGAATGCCAATCAGGGTCACACAAGACCTTTCAAGTTCCACTCTGAATGACCATAAGGCATGGAAGATGATTTTCAGAAAGGCAAGAGAGCTGGGCCTTCAACCAAGAATCAGTTATCCATCAAAACTGACTATATACTTCCAAGGGAAAGTATGGGCATTCAACAAAATAGAAGACTTCCAAGTTTTTGCAAGGAAAAGACCAGAGCTCTGTGGAAAGTTTGATATCAAAAAAACAAAGAGCATGGAATACCTGAAAAGGTAAATATGAAGGAAAGGGAAAAGGTGAAAAATGTTATCTTTTTCTCTTACTCAAACTCTCTTCTATAAGGACTACATTTATATCAATCTATGTATATTAACATGTGGGGAAAACATAATGTGTAAATAGGGGGAAAAAAACCAAATGGAATAATCTTTTTCACACAAAGATTCACAAGGGAAGGGGAGGGGAAGAAAACTCCTATAAGAAGGAGAGGAAGAGAGGTTTTACTTAAACCTTACTCTCAGGGAAAACAACTCTGAGATGGAAGAACATCCAGATCCATTGGGATCTTGAATTCTATCTTACCCAACAAGGGTAGGGAGAATGGAAAACCAAGGGGGGTACTGGGGAGGGAACACAAAAAAGGGAGGGAAGAAGAGGGGGGAGGGGTAGGGAACAAAAAGGGAGGGACTAGAAAGGGTAACATATAAAGGGAGCAGACAAGGGGGACTGATTTAAAGTAAATTACTGGATTAAAAGGTAGAGTGGAAGAAGAAAGGTTAGAATTAGGGAAGAATATAAAAATGCCTGGGAGAACACAAGTGACAATCATAACTTTGAATGTGAATGGGATGACCTCACCCATAAAATGTGGATGAATAGCAGAATGGATTAGAATCCAAAACCCTACTATATGTTGTCTTCAAGAAACACACATGAGGTGGGTTGACACTCACAAGGTCAGAATTAAAGGATGGAGTAAGACCTTCTGGGCCCCAACTGACAGAAAGAAGGCAGGAGTGGCAATCATGATATCTGATAAAGCCAAAGCAAAAATATACCTGATCAAAAGGGATAGGGAAGGTAATAATATTTTGTTAAAAGGGACTTTAGATAATGAGGAAATATCACTAATCAACATGTATGCACCAAATAATATAGCACCCAAACTTCTAATGGAGAAACTAGGAGAATTGAAGGAAAAAATAGACAGTAAAACCATATTAGTGGGAGGCTTGAACCAAACATTATCAAATTTAGATAAATCAAATCAAAAAATAAATAAGAAAGAGGTAAAAGAAGTGAATGAAATCTTAGAAAAATTAGAATGAATAGACATATGGAGAAAAATAAACAGGGAGAAAAGGAATACACCTTCTTCTCAGCACCACATGGCACATTCACAAAGATTGACCATACATTAGGTCACACAAACATGGCAAACAAATGCAGAAAAGCAGAAATAATAAATGCAGCCTTTTCAGATCACAGGGCAATAAAAATGATGATCAGTAATGGTACATGGAAAACCAAATCAAAAACTAATTGGAAGGTAAAAAATATGATACTACAAAATTGTTTAGTTAGAGAAGAAATCATAGAAAAAATTAATAATTTCATAGAGGAAAATGACAATGGCGAGACATCCTTTCAAGCCTTTTGGGATGCAGCCAAAGCAGTAATCAGAGGTAAATTCATATCCCTGAGTGCATATATTAACAAACTAGGGAGAGCAGAGATCAATCAATTGGAAATGCAAATAAAAAAACCCAACAGCGATCAAATTAAAAACCCCCAGAAGAAAACCAAACTAGAAATCCTAAAAATTAAGGGAGAAATTAATAAAATCGAAAGTGATAGAACTATTGATTTAATAAATAAGACAAGAAGCTGGTACTTTGAAAAAACAAACAAAATAGACAAAGTACTGGTCAATCTAATTTAAAAAAGGAAGGAAGAAAAGCAAATTCACAGCATTAAAGATGAAAAGGGGGACAGCACCTCCGATGAAGAGGAAATTAAGGCAATCATTAGAAATTTCTTTGCCCAATTATATGGCAATAAATACACCAATTTAGGTGATATGGATGAATATATACAAAAATACAAACTGCCTAGACTAACAGAAGAGGAAATAGAATTCTTAAATAATTGATATCAGAAAATGAAATCCAACAGGCCATCAAAGAACTCCCTAAGAAAAAATCCCCAGGGCCTGATGGATTCACAAGTGAATTCTTTCAAACATTCAGAGAACAGTTAATTCCAATACTATACAAACTATTTGACATAATAAGCAAAGAGGGAGTTGTACCAAACTCCTTTTATGACACAAACATGGTGTTGATTCCAAAACCAGGCAGGTCAAAAACAGAGAAAGAAAACTATAGGTCAATCTCCCTAATGAATATAGATGCAAAAATCTTAAATAGGATACTAGCAAAAAGACTCTAGCAAGTGATCAGAAGGATCATTCACCATGATCAAGTAGGATTCATACCAGGAATGCAGGGCTGGTTCAATATTAGGAAAACCATCAACATAATTGACCACATCAACAAGCAAACCAACAAGAATCACATGATTATCTCAATAGATGCAGAAAAAGACTTTGATAAAATACAACATCGATTCTTATTAAAAGCACTAGAAAGCATAGGAAATAATAAACAGTATATATCTAAAACTATCAGCTAATATCATCTGGAATGGGGATAAACTAGATGGATTCCCAATAAGATCAGTAGTGAAACAAGGATGCCCGTTATCACCTCTACTATTTGACATTGTACTAGAAACACTAGCAGTAGCAATTAGAGAAGAAAAAGAAATTGAAGGCATCAAAATAGGCAAGGAGGAGACCAAGTTATTGCTCTTTGCAGATGACATGATGTTCTACTAAAAGAATCCTATAGGTTCAGCCAAAAAACTAATTGAAATAATCAACAACTTTAGCAAAGTTGCAGGATACAAAATAAACCCACATAAGTCATCAGCTTTTCTATATATCTCCAACACAGCTCAGCAGCAAAAACTAGAAAGAGAAATCCCATTCAAAATCACCTTAGACAAAATAAAATACCTAGGAATCTATCTCCCGAGACAAACACAGGAACTATATGAACACAACTACAAAACACTCTCCACACAACTAAAACTAGACTTGAGCAGTTGTAAAAACATTAACTACTCGTGGATAGGACGAGCCAATATAATAAAAATGAACATCCTACCCAAACTTATTTATCTATTTAGTGCTGTACCCATTGAACTCCCAAAATATTTCTTCACTGATTTAGAAAAAAACCATAACAAAGTTCATTTGGAATAACAAAGAATCAAGGGTATCCAGGGAAATAATGAAAAAAAAAACAAATGTTGGGGGCCTTGCAGTCACAGACCTCAAACTATATTACAAAGCAGCAGTCATCAAAACAATTTGGTACTGGCTAAGAGACAGAAAGGAGGATCAGTGGAATAGACTGCGGGCAAGCGACCTCCGCAAGACAGTATATGATAAACCCAAAGATCCCATCTTTGGGGACAAAAATCCACTATTTGATAAAAACTGCTGGGAAAATTGGAAGACAGTGTGGGAGAGATTAGGAATTGATCTACACCTCACACCCTACACCAAGATAAATTCAAAATGGGTAAATGACTTAAATATAAAAAAGGAAACCATAAGTAAATTGGGTAAACACAGAATAGTATACATGTCAGGCCTTTGGGAGGGGAAAGACTTTAAAACCAAGCAAGACATAGAAAGAATCACAAAATGTAAAATAAATAATTTGGACTACATCAAATTAAAAAACTTTTGTACAAACAAAACAAATGTAACTAAAATCAGAAGGAAAACAACAAATTGGGAAAAAATCTTCATAGAAACCTCTGACAATGGTTTAATTACTCAAATTTATAAAGACCTAAATTAATTGCACAAAAAATCAAGCCATTCTCCAATTGATAAATGGGCAAGGGACATGGATAGGAAGTTTTCAGATAAAGAAATCAAAACTATTAATAAGCACATGAAGAAGTGTTATAAATCTCTTATAATCAGAGAGATGGAAATCAAAACAACTCTGAGGTATCACCTCACACCTAGCAGATTGGCTAACCTGACATCTATGGAAAGTAATGAATGCTGAAGGGGATGTCGCAAAGTAGGGACATTAATTCATTGCTGGTGGAGTTGTGAACTGATCCAACCATTCTGGAGGGCAATTTGGAACTATTCCCAAAGAGTGATAAAAAACTGTCTGCCCTTTGATCCAGCTATAGCACTCCTGGG
This sequence comes from Monodelphis domestica, assembly GCF_027887165.1. Classification (NCBI taxonomy): domain Eukaryota; kingdom Metazoa; phylum Chordata; class Mammalia; order Didelphimorphia; family Didelphidae; genus Monodelphis; species Monodelphis domestica. The sequence goes on along the minus strand of NC_077227.1, from coordinate 345,465,799 downwards.
TCTGTACCCCAAAGAGGTAATGGAGAAAAAGACTTGTACAAGAATATTCATAGCTGTGCTCTTTGTGGGGACCAAAAATTGGAAAACGAGGGAATGCCCATCAATTGGGGAATGGCTGAACAAATTGTGGTATATGTTGGTGATGGAATACTATTGTGCAAAAAAGGAATAATAAAGTGGAGGAATTCCATGGAGACTGGAACAACCTCCAGGAAGTGATGCAGAGCAAGAGGAGCAGAACCAGGAGAACATTGTACACAGAGACTAATACACTGTGGTATAATCGAATGTAATAGACTTCTCCATTAGTGGCGGTGTAATGTCCCTGAACAATCTGCAGGGATCTAGGAAAAAAAAAAACATTGTCCATAAACAGAGGAGAAACTGTGGGAATAGAAACACCGAGGAAAAGCAAATTCCTGACTACAGTGGTTGAGGGGACATGACAAGAGGAGAGACTCTAAACGAACACTCTAATGTAAATACTAACAATATGGCAAAGGGTTTGCATCAAGAACACATGTGATACCCAGTGGAATCATGCGTCGGCTATGGGGTGTGTGTGGGGGGGAAGAAAATGATCTTTGTCTTTAATGAATAATGCTTGGAAATGATCAAATAAAATATTATTTAAAAATAAAAAAAAATTACTCTAGACAATATAAAATATTTGGAAATCTATTTGTCAAGACAAATTTAGGAATTATATGTACACAATTACAAAACACTTTTCATACAAATAAAACTAGATCTAAACAATTGGTAAAAATTTTAAATGCTCATGAGTAGGATGAACTAATGTAATAAAAATTATAATCATGCCTAAATTGGTTTACTTATTCAATGCCATATCTATTAAACTAACAAAAACTTTTTATAGAATTAGAAAAAAAATTTAATAAAGTTAATCTTGTAGAACAAAAATTAAGACTATCAAGAGAACCAATAGAAAAAGTAAAGGATGGAGGCCTAGGAGTACCAGATCTTAAACTCTACTATGAAGCAGAGATTATCAAAACAATATGGTATTGGCTAAGAGACTGAAGTGTAGATCATTGCAATAGACTAGGGGTAACTGTCCTTAATAAGTTAATGTTTGATAAATCCAAAGATCCCAGCTTTTGGAACAAGAACCCACTCTTTGACAAAAACTACTTGGAAAATTGGAAAACAGTATGGGAAAAAACAGGTTAAGCTTCAAAATGGGTAAATAAATATAAAGAGGGTAATTATAAGTAAATTAGGTAAACATAGAATAGTATACCTGTCAGATCTTTGGGAAAGAAAAGAATTTAAAACCCAACAAGAGATAGAGAACATTACAAAATATCAAATGTTTAATTTTTGATTATATAAAACTAAAAAGATTTTAACAAACAAAACCAATGCAAACAAAATTAGAAGGGATGCAACAAATGGGGGAAAAACAAAACACTTTGACAAAAGTTAAATTTTGAAAAACTGTAAGGATCTATGTCAAATGTATAAGAAATAAACCATTCCCCAATTGATAAATGGTTAAGGGATATGAAAAGACAGTTTTCAGATGAAGAAATCAAAATGATCAAGAATGACAAGAAAAAGTGTTCTAAATCCCTCCTGATTATAGAAACAAAAATCAAAACAACTCTCAGGGTCCACCTCACACCTAGCAGAATGGCTAATATGACAGTAAAGGAAAATGATAAATGTTGGGGGGAATGTGGCAATATTGGGACAATAATGCACTGTTAGTAGAATTGTGAATTAATCCAACCATTCTGGATGGCAATTTGGAATTATGCCCATGTGTCATTAAAATATTGCATGGTTAATCTAGCAATACCACTAGTTGGTTTGTACCACAAAGAGATAATAATGGAAAATATTTGTACAAAAATATTTACAGTTCTGCTCTTTGTGGTGGCAAGAATTTGGAAAATGAGGGATTTCCCTTGATTGTGGAATGGCTGAATAAATTATGGAATATGATGGTGATGGACTTGATTTCCATATCAATTGGAAAGACCTCCATGAGCTGATGCATAGTGAAATGAGCAGAACCAGGAGAACATTGTACACAGAAATTAAACATTATGGGATGATCAAATGTAATTTACTTTGCCACTAATAGCAATGCAAAGATCCAGGACAATTTCAAGGGCATTTATGAGAAAAAATTCTGTCTTCATCAAGAGAAAGAACTGTGGGTGTAGGAATTCAGAAAATAAAACCCACTTTCAATCTATCACTTATTTATACAGGCATAAGATTTTCGATTTTGGTTTTCAAAGATTACTCTATTACAAGATAGAATAATATGGAGATAGGAATTTAATGAGAATACATATATAACACATTAGAATTATTTATCAACTCCAGGATGGGGGGAGGAAATAGGGGAGGGAGAGAACATGCATCATATAACTATGGGAAAATTTTTTTTAATATTTTTTTTATAAAAAGAGAGAGAAGATAATTCAAAAAGCAAAAATAACAAGCAAAGCAAATTGCAGGCTAAGAGGGTGGATTATGGAGAGAGTTTGAGAGGAAATTAACCAAGATTAGGAACCTCTAATTTGGGTTCAGGTAACAGGGAGCATAGAGGCCTCAATTGAACTAAATTTTTTTAGTGTTAGAAATCATGATCTCAGAAATGGCAAAAGAAAAACAAACCTTTATTAAGACAATAAGAAAACAAATCAGATTATGTTAAAAGTTATAGTCAATGCATTAGTATAAATATTTAACACATGTATACCAAATAACATGAGATCTAAATGTACCAAAAAAACTCATAAGTGAGTTATAGGAGAAATAATAAAATTTTAACAGTGGGAGAATCTCAATATACCCCATTTTTCAGATCTAGACAAGCTTACCTAGGAAATAAATAATAAAGAAGTTAAAGAGCCGAATATCATTTTTAGAAAATGGGATATGATATAGTGTGATTATTGGATGTTGGATAATAAGAGAAAATAGCATTATATTTTTTGACTGTGTATAATGTGTTTACAAAAATTGGCCATATTTTAAAGCACACAATTTTTGGAAGCAAATGCAGAAATCTGGAAATATTAAAGAAATCCTTTCAGATCACTGTGTCATAAAAAGTACATCAACAGAATGTCTTTTAAGAGTTAAATGTTGAAAATAATTTGCAACTAAGTAAATTAATTCTAAAAACATTTTAGTCAAAGAAAAATCATAAAAACAACACTTTTGTTAAATATAATGCCAACAAAGAGACAGCATGATAAAATTTGTGGGTTATAGCTTCATTCTTCAGTGGAAAATCTGTATCTCTAAGTATTTTTCATGATAGAATGAGTAAAAGAAGAGATCACGGAATTTTGATTCAATAAAAAAAACTTTAGAAAATGAACAAGTTAAAAAGAAAAAGTACCAAAATAAAAAAGGTTGTCCTTAAAACATTAACTTCTACTTGTGAGAAGAGAATATGGATTAAACAAAATTTAAAGTGATCATACTTTGATCATTCTGCATATTTGTGATATGGAAATATCCAAATGTAAAAGAAATGTCTATATTTTCCAGGTCATGGGTGCCTGTTTTGCAACCAAAGATGTCCAAGGGAGTAACTGGTGATGATTTCAGAAGGTATATATATATATATATATATATATATATATATATATATATATATATATATATATATATATATATATATATATATATATATATATATATATATATATATATATATATATATATATTGGTTTGCATGAAGAAAGTTATTCTCTTTGCTCATCTAGCCTTGCTGCTTAGTTGCTCAAGCTTATGCCTCTTGGACTTTGCCTTCTCCTTGCTCAAGTTCTGTGGTGTCTGTTTTGATTGTGGAAGAAGTCCGTGACTTAGAAATATTTAGTAATATTTTAATAAAACTAATATATACAAATTTAAAAGCTACATTCTTCAGGGAATTTTATTCATCACAATATGCTGTCTTTGTGAGAGCAGCCTAGAAAAAAGTGAAGAACTGAATTTTGAAGAACTAAGAGTTCTTACTCTGAAGCTTGCAAGCTATGTGACCATGGCCAATACACAGAATAGCAATCTCATTTTGAAGGATCTTTTAAATGATATAGTCTAATCCATATATGAAGAAGAGTCTTTTCTATAAATCCTGATAAAAGACCAAACCTTTTTTCAAAGTTTCTAGTAAGGGACAACCTGATGATTACTAAAGAAGCTTAATCCAGTTCTAATTGTAGAAAGTTTTTCTTGTATCAGGTCTTAATTTGCCTCTTAGTAACTTGAAGCCATTTAGTCTAATTCTTTTCCCAGAGACCAAATAGAAAAAAAAAAACAAAAAAAAGACCCTTTAATCTCTATTTCACATTGTGGACCTTTAAACACTTGAATGTCTTCAATCCCTTTAACCTATCTTCAAATGTTCTTAAAACACCTTAGATGCTTTCCTCTTAATGGAGACCATGTCCTTCCTAAACTTTTGGACTCTAAGTTCCCTCATTTGTAAAATTGGGACAATAATAATTGCATTCATGGGTTTATCGTTGGGATGATATGAGAGAATGAATTTTTACTGTTATTTAACTATTAAATGTTATGCAAAATGTAATATGACCATTACTATGGGCAAGATTTTCCTTAAAGGTTTTCAATTGACCATTATTTCATTTCCTTCTAGAGGCTGAATGAAAACACATTACTTGTTCTATCCATGTTCTACTATACAGACATGAGTTCATGAACCTTCTCTCATAAGAATTAATTGAATACTTGGTTTCATTGAAATTGAACAAACCATGGTTAACATCCATTTAGTATTCCATTAAGATTTGTTGGATAAAGGGAAGATTTAATATAAAGAGGACAGATGGACTTAGCCCATCTGTCCCCTTTATTAAGCAGCTGGAAAATGCCAGCTGTGTTCTTATATATCAATTCATCTTAATATGCATATGTAAACTATTAAGAGCTCAATTTAGATCTCTACAATTCTTTGCAGTCTGAATGCCTTAATTCCCTTATGTATATACACATGTATATATGTATGTATGTATGTATGTATATATGTATGTGTGTGTATTATGGCTAGAAGTTACATAACACTTTGAGGTTTGCAAATCCCTTTACAAATATTGTTTAATTTTATCTTCACAATAACCTTTGGAATTATTTTCATCTATATTTTATTGATGAGGAAACTGAGGCAGACAAATATTAAGTGATTTGACCAAGATCACACAGCCAGTAAGTATCTGAGGCTAGACTTGAGGTCAGACCTTCCTAACTCCAGATACAGTGCTCTTTCCACTGCACCACCTAACTACCTCTGTGTAGATGTATAAATAGAATATTTCATATGTGTGCATTTTCCCTACATACATAGGTACCTACCAAATAAATAAAATATAAATGTAGATGAACTTTTCAGAGCTCATTCTATATGAAAGACTGTTTCACTTGTCTGTTTCTAAGTATCTTTCCATAGGTATATGCAAATATAAAGGTGTACACAGAAATACACATTCAGGCACACATACATTTATGTATATACAAACACATAAATAGGATATACTAAACTTCACTATGACTTTCGGGATAACATGTATAAATGTTTATATAATTGTACTTTCATGTATACATGTATTTGTGCATATAGACAAATGTGTAACAAATACATATGTGTCTATATATTTGAAAAAAATCCAAATATAATAAAAATGCATCCTTTGTTAACTGACCTTAGTTAAATTATACATTTATAGCTCAAGTACTTAGAACCTCCCAGATCTCCTAAATACAAGATTTGTTTCCCTTCAGGGAATAGGATAAATAAAGAGAACTAAAGCTACAAAAATATTTTTCTCTTAAAATTGTATTTAAGAAGTTTTCATACTAAGAAATTAGTTTGTACTTTGAGAAGAAAATTAACAACTCTTCATCTTTCATCTGTAAATGTTGAATTTGAAGCAGATTGTATTAAGAATACATTCTATCTCTAATAAATATTCTGTAATTTTTACAAAAAATCATTAGCACTCATTCTGAGAAACTATAGTCATCATGATTCATAAAGCTTAGTATTTCACATCTTATTAATAATGATTACATTGGTATAGACCTTATGAAAAATAAATATCTTATTGACTATGCCTTCTTTTATTTAAGCTCACAAAATTAGTAGATGGTTTGATGCCTATTTTGAGGTTTCAGATTAGTAACAGTGATCTCCAGAACTAATGTCTTCAGAACTAAAAAAAAAAAAGAATTTCAGTAAAAATAGAGCCCACAAATACTAAGAGAAATACCAAAATTATTATAGGTTGACTAGGGTCATGCCACAAATACCAACATTCCAAATAAGACATGATTCTCATCCATTACTCCTGCTGCTTCTTAGAATCAATGATCCTAAAGCAGTATGCTTCCTTACTGGACTTTGGGCACACCAATTCTCATCCACTAAATCCTTCCTGTCCTCTAATATTGTTAATGACTTTGTACTTTTATATTTTAGTCATAGCTTCCTATTCCTTTGAGGAGACTATGCCCCTAATACTTTACTTCTAGGCAGCCATTTGGGGACATTTGAGAAAAGATAATAAATTCTTCATACTAACCATTGTTCTCTTAGAACATGCTGACCTCCATAACTCCTCTGAATTTTTGTCTCCAATCTAGTTTGACCACGTGGAAGAATGGCCACACCTCAGAATCCCAGGTGCCAGATTTCCTAGCTAAATTTCTCAGTATATAATATACTTATAGAGAATATCAAAATTTTGAGTGACTTAACTTATACATTAATGTTTCTACAGGATTTTTAAAGTCTGAAAAATCTGTGGCTTGCACATTTGCAGCATTCAGGCAACATAAATGCCCATTTTGAACTGGTGATTATATATTGTTTTGTAGCTCATGCTGACACAGCTTCAATTTATGTTATCACCACTATGGTGTTTTTGGGTCTGATTACATTTAGACAAAGCTTTCCAGGCAGATTCCAGGTGCTCATCCCGCAAAATGATTGAATAAGCCAATGGTTTCTGTGTGCCAATGTGCAACACTCTTAAAAACTTATTTCTTAACTTTTGTCAAGAAAGCAATTTTTGAAATTGAATTATAGTATCTTTCAGGAAGTTCTTAAATCCATCTGGGAATTATGAGCCAAGTCTATTAATATAAAACTAAGTTCTCTGCAAAGGTAAATTCTATGTTTCTATGATTTTTTTTTTGTATTTTAGTAAAGTATTTTTGATTAGGGAGGTAATTTTTTATTTTGAATGACAAAACTGCTTATGATGAATATACGTTTATAAAAAAGTCTCAACACATTACTATAGACCTGGGCTTAACATAGCAATTATCTACTACTTTTCTAATGATTTTGAGCTTCCTTAGCTTTGCTCTGAACTATCTATGTACTATCACCAATACTTGTTTTGATTTTGATTGGGAGTTGTCATAAAAGGAGGAGTACCTTTGATTATACACAGTAAACCTAAAGCATTAGGAGGAATAAGAATATTCAGGAGAATCTTCAGTTCATCTTCAAAATGAAAAAAAAAAGGCATTTGCAAAGGCAGAGGGGCAGCAGAGTAGAGAGCCCTCTGCTAAGCTCTCACCACATTATCCTGCAAAAAACTTTATTTTTTGTCTTTTTTATTTTTATTTTTTCACATTACATATCAATATAATTTTTGCATTTCATGTTCTCTCTCACCTTGCCCCCATCCCCAAGAAGGCAGGTAATATGATATAGGTTGTACAACAATTATGTATCATACAATACATATTTCCACAGCCATCATGTTGCAATATAACAAGACACAATCCTTATACTATTGAAAAATTCATCTAGGAAATAAAGTGAAGAATGGTGTACTTCAATCTGGATTCAGACTTCATCAGTAAATTGTATGGTTGTGTATTGTTGTCTTTTCTGTCATGAGTCCTGGGAGATGTCCTGGATCTTTGCCTTGTTGATAATAGTTAAGTCATCCACAAGTGGTCATCATCATACACTATTGTTTTTATAGTGTATATCAAACAACTTTAAAAAGATGGTTCAAATTGACTTCTGGAGAATCAGAGCTAACAAAATGTCACAATGAGGCCTTCTACCAACTTAAGACAATATAAAAAGTCAGAAAGAGAGATCTGTGACATAGGGGAGGAGGAGTGAAATACCATTGATGGGACAGGTATTGGCAATGTAAGCAACAATTACCTCAGGGGCTCTGAAGCCAGAAAAAAGGATGAAGGTTTCTTCCTGGGTGAGTACAAGAGTGCAGACTTGGAGAGTAGTAACCACATCTCTTGCAGCTCACATAACTTTGGAAGCATCAAAAACTTCTAAACACTTAGAACTAACTCTGAAAACAGTAGTACAAAAAGACTAACACTTAAATTCTTGCCCCACTGCATGTTCACATACTGGGAACAGAGTCCAACAATAACATAAACATTCTAGAAATAGAATGGGGGGGAAATGCACAAACAACAACAACAAGAACTTCACCATAAAACTACTATCAAGACAGAAATTCAGAAGAAGAAAATTATTTTGAAAGAGGTAAAATAAAAGTATCAAATGAATAAAAATGTGAAAATAATAAAATTCCAACAAGAATTCTTGGAGAGTACAAAGAAGGATTTTAAAAATCAAAAAAGAGTGGTAAAGAAAAAAATTAGATAAAGAAAAAACAAAGGAAGAAAAATATGAAAACAATTAGCAGTTTGGTAGAAAAGGCACTCAAAGATACTGAAGAAAATAAGTTAAAGATAGAATTTCTAAAAATAGAAAACCATTTCTTAAAAATTAGAAATAGCCATATGTAAGGTAATGACTTCATAAAACACCAAGAAACAATTAAATTAAATTCATGAAAACTTAGAAGAAATGTTATATACCTCATTGGAAAAACAAATTATCTGGAAAATAGAGCAAGAAGAGAATTTTAAAATAATATATTAACTAAATATCATGATCAAAGAAAGCCTAGACACCAGATTTCAAGAAATTTTCCAGAAAAATTTTCCTAGTATCCTTGAAACAGAGAATAAGAAGAAAATCAAAGAATCTACTGATCATCACCTGACAAAGAATACAAAATAAAAACTCCTTGGAATAATATAAACAAGTAACAGAACTCCCAGGTCAAGGAGAACACATTGCAAGTGGTAAGAAAGAAGTCAGGATCACACAAGACTTAACAGCTAACATTAAAGAGATGAAAGACTTGCTGAAAGGCAGAAGAGCTAGATTCATCACTAATAATAATTCAGCTGCAAAAGTATGATCCTTCAAGGATTAAATAGATATTTTATGAAATAGAGGATTTTCAAGCATTCCTATTGAGAATACCAGAGATACAAAGAAAATTTGACTGAAATAAAAGACAAATATGAAAGAGAAATCATGAGGCTCACTAAAGGTAAATTGTTTACCAATATTTTATGGGAAGATGAAACTTTCTTCTTCTTGTTCTTCTTGTTCTTGTTCTTGTTCATGTTCTTGTTCTTGTTCTTCTTGTTCTTGTTCTTGTTCTTGTTCTTCTTCATCTTCTTCCTTCACAGTTATTGTGACAGTTATAAGTATTCTACATTGAAAGATGGTATAGGAATGAGCTAATTCTAGAAGGATGATGTAATAAAATGGAATTACTGAGAAAGAAGGATGGACTGAGAGAAATGGGAAAGTAGAGGAAGAAAGGGAAGGATTATCTTAAATAAAGAGACACACAAAGAACTTTAATAGTGGAGAGAAAATGGTGTTGGGTTTTGGGGATATCTTGAACTTCACTAATATTTAAATTAGTTCAAATAAGGAATATATTATTCACACACACATACATACATAGACAGACATAATCACTACATTAGTAATGGAATCTTTCTTATCTAATAATATCATTAACCATATCTTATAACAAAAACAACAGAAAGCATATGATTATTGCAATAGATGCCTTTTGAAAAAAATACATCTCTCATACCTGTTGCAAACATTTGGAAGGATAAGAATGAAAGTTTTCTTAAAATAAGTTCTAGCTATCTAAAACCAAGAAAAATCACTATTTGTAATGGGTATAAACTTGAAGCCTTCCCAATAAAGTTTGGAATAAATTAATGATGGTTTCAAAAAAAACCTGGGAAGACTTGTTTGAACTGATTCAAAGTGAATTGAGAGGAACAAAGAGAAAGCTATCCACAATAACAGCAACATTGTAAAAATGATGAAGTATAAAAGACCTAGCTACTCTGATTAAGATAATGAACCAGAATAATTCTGAAGGACCTATGATGAAAATGCTATCTACTTCCAGTGAAAGAACTCTGAGTGCAAATTGAATTATACATTTTAATTCTATTTTTATGTAAATGTTTTGTATACATCACATGTATAATTTATATCAAATTTCTTACCCTCTTTATAAGGAGGGATTGCCTTCTTTAGAAGGAGAGAAATGATTTGGAGATCAAAATTTTAAAATAATGGTTGTCTAAATTATTTTGCTTATAATCAGGAAATATTTTAAAAATAAATAAAGACAATTAAAATGCAAGAAAGGCAACTACTAATCTTGATAGTGTTTTATTCAGGTTTCCCTCTAGAAGTCTTCTAGTTAAATTGTGAAACTGAGCCATAATTTGTTATATAACAACCTGTATCGTTGGAAGGATTACTAATAAAATGAGATCTGCAAAGTGTGTAAGGATTAATATAGAAGCCCTTCCTTGGTAATGAAATATTTTTGAAGTGCTCAGGATGTGTCAGACATAGTGCTTAATTGCAGGGCATAAAAAGCAAGTAAAAGGCAATCCATACTCCCAAGTTGCTCATGGTATAATGGAAAGAACGTTGAGATAGGTCACTGACTTCTAGGCCTGGTCTTAAAGGACATGAACTATGTGATCTTAGGCAAATTGTTTTATATCTCTGAACCTTCAGTTTCTTCAGTTCTAAAACAAATGAAATTATACCACTTGATTTACTCCAGTAGCTATCAGATTTCTTATTTTTCTTTATGTACAGAGAAATAGGAGGGAAGGGGACAGGATAAGAGAGGGATTTGAGAGTCCCCATGGGGCACTGAGGGAATAAGAGAAGGAATGATGGGTTAAGAGAAAAGGATACAAGGGGATAAGAAAAGGGAGGGAATGGAAGGATACCTAGAGAGGAGTACATATCAAGATGTAGGCGGGCAAAATGATGGTATAAGGGAATGAAGAAATAAGAGGTCACTGTTGGTAGGATAAGGAAGGGATTTTTGGAAAGGTGGCTAGGAAAAGAATTAAAAGGTAAGGGGGAAGGGATAAGAGAGAGACCTTTGGAAAGTTTAGACCATTTGTATTTAGGAGGGCAAAGGGAGAGAATACTGGAGAATTTTAGGGAAAGGGTATGAATTACAGAGGTATTTGTAAAAGGAAATTGGACATCTATGGAGGGATATGGTGAAAAGAAAGGAAAAGGGAGACAAAAATTGAGGAGGAATAGAATAGATGGAAATTCAGAATAGATGAAAACAGTTAGTAACTATGACATTGAATATAAATGGGATAAATTTACCAATGGAAAGAAAATGAATAGGCAAAGGGATAAAAACCTAGGACCAAATAATGTGTTCTTTACAGGAAGCATGCTAAAATTAATTGAACATAAAATATAATACCTGTCAGATCTATGCAAAAGGAAAGAATTTAAGACCAAGTAAGAAACAGAATATTATAAAGTGTAAAATGAATAATTTTGATTTCATTAAAGTTTTTGTACAAACAAAAACCAATGCAACCAAAATTAGAAGGGAAGGAACAAATTGGGGAAAAATATTAATAACAAAAATCTCTGACAAAGATCTGATTTATCAAATATATAAGAAACTAAATCAGTTTGTACAAAAAATCAAGCCATTCCCCAATTGATAAATGGGCAAGGGCCATGAATAGGCGGTTTTCAGATAAAGAAATCAATACTATAAATAATCACAGGAAAAGGTGTTCTAAATCTCTTATAATTAGAGAAATGCTAATCAAAACAACTCTGAGGCACTACCTTACACCTAGCAGATTGATTAGCATGACAGCAATGGAAAGTAATGAATGCTGGAGGGGATGTGGCAAAGTTGGGATATTAATTCATTGCTGGTTGAGTTGTGAATTGATCCAACAAATCTGAAGGGCAATTTGGAACTATGCCCAAAGAGCACTAAAAAACTGTCTGTTCTTTGATCCAGCGAAAGCACTGCTGTGTTTATACCTCAAAGAGATCATAAAGAAAAAGACTTGTATAAAAATATTTATAGCTGTACTCTTTGTGGTGGCAAAAATTTGGAAAATGAGGGGATGCCTTTTGATTGGGGAATGGCTGAACAAATTGTGGTATCTGTTGGTGATGGAATACTATTGTACTAAAAGGAATAATGAACTGAAGGAATTCCACATGAATTGGAAAGACCTTCAGGAATTGATGCAGAGAGAAAGGAGCAGAACCAGGAGAATGTTTTACACAGAGACAGATGCACTGTGACACAATCAAATGTAATGGACTTCTCTACTAACAGCAATGCATTGATCAAGGACATTCTGAGGGATTTATGAGAAAGAATGCTGTCCACATTCAGAAAAAGAACTGTGTGAGTAGAAACACAGAAGAAAAACAACTGCTTGATCACATGGTTCGATGGGGATATGATTGGGGCTAGAGACTCTAAATGATCCCTCTATTGTAAATATTAATAATATGGAAATAGGTCTTGATCAATGATACATTTAAACCCAGTTGAATTGCTTGTTGCTATGGGAGGAAGGACGGAAGAGGGGAAGGAAAAAATATGATTCATGTAACCATGGAAAAATGTTCTAAATTAATTAATTAAATTATTTTTAAAAAGAAGCATGCTAAAAATGGGAAATATATAGAGTGAATTTGAGGGGCCAGTGCAGAAAATACTCTGCTTCAGTTGATCCAGAGAAGGCATGGGCAGCAATCATGATCTCTAAAAGAATTCTGTATATCTCTATATCAATATGTCTGAATGGATATAATTGGAAGGTATGAATTGGGTAATTATATTATACTGGGGACACTATGGATAAGGAAGCATAATTAATATTAGACCTATATGCACCAAGTGTCATAGCATCCAGATTTTTAAATGAAAAACTAAGCGAGACACAGGTAGAAATAGATAACAAATAATTATAGCAGGTAAGTCTAATTTTCCACTCCCCTAACTAGTTAAATATAAGTAAAAAAATGAGAAAGAAGTTAAGGAGATGAATAGAACCTTACATAAGTTAACTATAACACATATCCAGAGAGTCCCCTCACAGCAGCATAAGTTTAGTAGTAGATCTAAGCCTGAGCATACACACAATCCAAACATAGATTCTCATGGAACAACAATGGTTTTAAGAGCATAAATATTCGGCAAAATTTTGCTTTAGCATTCCTCATACTATGCCAGTATTCCTGAATTTCTGAGGTGTTGTGTCATTGGCACAAAAGTTCCATTGTGTATGATAAAGCTGGACAGATTTGATTTTGGTAAAGATTATGTCTGCTGCCTAAATATGGTTCTGGTAATGTATGTTAACTGAAATCCAGATGGGTCAAAGTTTTCAAATTAAATGTTGATAGGAACATGAAGAAACAAGCCTTTTATTATAGTGCTAGAGCAACTTTAAATTATTTTCTTTTAGAAAACAAGATAAAAATACATATTAAGAGTTGTTCAGATATTCGTGCTCATTAACCAAGGGATTCTATTACTAGAATTAGGTGTTTTATTTAAACAAAATATACTAATTTAATATAGACAGTACTTTCCCTCATTGTGCACTTTTTGATTCAGTATGGCCTCCATACTGCTCCTAGCATAAGACCATGAATTTCCTGAATCCAGGAATTTTCATTGGCTATCCTCCAAACTTGGAATATTCTTTCTCCTAATCTCTTCATCCTGGCTTCTCTGGCTTCCTTTGAATTCCTACCAAAAACTCCATTTTCTCAAAGGAAGATTCCTCTTTACTCTTCTCATTCTTCAACTCTCCACCCAACTGAAACAATCTGTCAAATCTAATGCTCTTTTCTCAGTTCTCATACTTCTTTGTTTCTCTATTGAATTTGACACTTGTCCTCTTGAATATTCTCTCCACTATTGGTTTTCATAACTACTTTCTCTTAATTTTCCTCCTAGTTATCCTACTCTTTCTTTCATTTACTTAAGTGTTAATGCTTATTAATCATATCCTAACTCCCTAACTGTGAGTATTCCCCAAGACTCTGTAGTCAGCCCTTTTTTCCTTCATATATTCCCTTCATGTGTCTCTCTGTCTGTCTTCTGGTATCTCTTTATTCTCTTCACCTGGTAACACAGACTTATTAATTTCTAAGGATATGATTATCAGATACATATATCCTGATAGCATTTTCCCCTGAGTTTTAGTACTAAATCATTGATTTCCTATTGGTCATTTCAAATTGTGTCCTAGAGAAATGCTAAACTCCAGCTGCCTAAAACATAATTCATTATGTTGTTCCCCAAAGTTTCCCTTATCCCATTATTTCCATTTTTCTAGTGAAGTCACCATTATCCTTCTTATCGCTGAGATTTATAATTATCAATATCTATGATTTATTACTCTGCTTTAATACTTATGTACAATTAGAGTCAAATTATAACTTTTTTTTACCTCTGCCATATCTCTTATCTGATTCTCTCTACTCAGTGAGTAACAACTCAGGCATTCATCTTTTCCCTGGATTATTATAATAACCTTCTGATTGGTCTTCCTAGATTCATGGAACAGGACATACTATACTAATTTAAGTTTCTTCCTTATGAAATAGTTTGTAAGCTTTAAGTCATGAGATAAAACATATATGGATTTTATCAAGGAATTTGAATGAGAATTTTGCACTATCTTCAACTAACTCAAGATGGCAGAATATCTGGAAATGACAGTCCAGCTCTCCCATCACAATTCACCAACAAAAATATAGAGCAGTGATGTGCAACCTTTTGAGCTTGGTGTGTCAAAATTCACCAAAAAACTGAGCTTAACTTGGGTACTTGGAGAAAAAAAAAACATAATTTTGTGATGTTTATAATTTAAATAACAAAAATGTATAATTGTAATATATAGCTGTATTTAATAAACCAAAATATAATTATTTAACTAACCATCTAGGTCACTTCTTTGTTCATCTGTCAGTTGGTTTCTTTTGTTGGTCTTCATATTATTTAACTTGTGTGGGGTGCTGTGAATTAAGATAAGTGAGGGGGAGGGGGAATTCTTTAACTAACCTGCCAATTAGTGACTTTTTTGTTGCTGAATTTCATTGGTAACATCTTCAATTGAAGGTTGGTATTTTGTACACTTCGAGCCCAAGCTCAAGTGCTACTAACTTCATCTATAAATCTGTTTCTTTTGTTGGTTTTGATATTATTTAGTGCTGAGAATAAGGTCTCACAAAAGTACATAGAGGGAAAAATTGTGAGTAAAGCCATTGCTATATTTTTCAAGGCGCTAAAAGTGTTTGGTAGTCAATTGGTTCCAGGTATTCCTCCTTTGTATGTGGGCCAGAGTCCCACCCAGTCTTCTGCCAGCCCTCCCCTGCCTGGCCCCTCCCCAGCCAGCTGACCCAGGGGGCACTGAGAGAGCAGGGGCTGCTGCTCACCAGCCTGCCTGCCCAAATGTGCTCCTTTCATGAGCTCCTCCTTCTCCCTGCCCCTGGGGAGCCCCACACACCCAGGCAGCCTGGTGTATGCTGCCTGCTGTTTGCCCCCAGCCCCTGCCACCAGCATGTTGTAGGCAGATTTGGGTAGAAAAATGAGTATTTGAGTGTATGGAAGGAAACTGGTAATAAACTAAAAAGTATGTAAATTTTAATGTTACTTTTAGTATAATACCACATTGCTTTCTAGAATGGTTGGACTCTACTTTATTCTGAAATAGAGTAAACTGAGAGAAACTATTACTAATGAAATGGAGAAGGTAAACTGAGGAGAAACTGCTTTTTCATCAATGACTGTTGTTCTCTGGCTGGCTATGTCTAGAGAGGGTTGCCTATAGGAACCTAAACCTGATTATTAGTAATGGAGGTTGAACTGAGAAAAGCTGGGGGACAGGGATGCCACCACACAGGGATACTGGTACACAGGGGACTGCTTATAAAGGGAGGCCCTGGGGTTTACTCTGGAGTTTTCCTACTGATCCCTACTGATTGCTGATGGAATCAATCTATTTCCTAACCTCTTTCTTCCCTCACTCTCTCCCTTTTCTAACCCTTTCAACCTAGTTCTTCTTGAAGCCTTTGGCTCTTTCCTTCCCTCCTGAGTGAATTATAAAGATATTCCAGTTGCTTTCTCAGTCAAGAGGTTTATTGGGATAACAGGATGGGAAACTGAGGTAAGAGGAATGAGGATTTTCCCTAATCTAAATGAGATAAAATTGAGGGTTTGGGGAGTCACAAGTGTGACTCTTAGACAGTTAGAAAGATGGAGGACAATAGCAGTTCAAAATCTTCTTTCTTCTTCTTCACAAATCAGCCAGATCTCTCAGCTTAACCCCAGAAAGAAACAAAGTTCAAAGTCTCTCCTTTTCTCCTGGCCAGTTCAACTCTCTTATAGAACACCAACTCAAAAGTTTCTCCCATAGTCAGCTTCTACTGCTTGAGCCAGAGAAACAGAGACCAAGTCCCAAAAGCCAAGTTTCTCTTCTCAGTGTCAACTTCAACTTCTCAGTCAGAGAAAAAAAAAACATCAAATCAGCCTCACAAAAGTCTGTCAGCCAGGTTCAAACCTCCAGGGAGCAAGAGTGTGTATCTCCCAGTCAGAGACCAAGTCCACAAGCCCCTCCCCCCTGTTAGCTTAAACTGACAACAACTGGGGACATTCCATTGGAATCTTCTCTTGAAAGACATCTAGAGCTAGATCTCCAGCCCTGCATCTTGGTCCACAAGTCCTGAAAAATCTCTCTCTCTCATGTCTCTATCACAATTCTCTATATTATTGTGTCTGTCTTCCCAAAACTGACTATTGAAACTCATCCACTTTTGCTAACACTATCCTTTTGTCTTCAAAATTATGCTGGTGTTCTTTATCTCTGATAATAAATTATCAGGAAAATAATGGACAAAAACCTAACTAATGCTCTACCAAGGTGACTTTTAGTTGTTTCATTTTAAAGTAATTACTAAAGACTTGCTCCAGAGGCCCAGCTAATTATTCCCCCTGGTTTGTTGTTATTTCTACAATTAAAGAAGCATTTTAAGAAAATATAAAAACCCAGGGTTTGCAAACTAATTCCAAATAATACTTTTAACTTAAAGTAGGAATGTAAATACTGTTCAGCCATTACAAGTGGCCAGTGTTAATGTTAATGTTGGGGGAAATTTTTATTCCTTAATCTCCCTCACTGAAGAGTGGGCCAGGTTATTGATGCTGCTCTTTTTTTCCCAGCAGTTTTCCTTTTACTTAATAAAAACCACATTATTGAAATCTAAATGAGATGGAACAGACATATTTGACTAAATTAATTTTTATTCTTCCCAAAATATTGCACCTTCACTTCAATTCTAAATGAGTAATAGTCTTGGCAGCAAGTGAATAATTTCACTTGTTGTCCAGGCAGGAACTGTTTATATGACAATTTCAGGGCAACAAGTGAGAGAAATTGTCACTCATTATAACTCCATGCAGAACATCTGAAATATTTTATGCTTAATTTTTTTTAGTTCTGTGCATAGAAACATACCAAACTTCAGCTGAATGGATGAATGAATAGTTAACAACTTGAACATAAAAATGTAATTATGTGTGTGTGTGTGTGTGTGTAGACTTATGTGCATATATTCAAGCAAGCAATCTATGTTTCCTACTTTTTGTATATTACCTTTATGACCTATCTTAAGCACTATCGCCTATATGTAGTCTTTCCTAATTCTCCATGTTGTTAGTGGTCTACTTCTGAAATGGGGGTAGCCAGGTGACATAGTGGATAAAGTGCTGAGGAATCAGCAAGTCTCTTCTCCCTCAGTTCAATCCTGACTTCAGGTACTTACTAGCTATTTGAAATTGGGTAGGTCATTTAATCCTGTTTGTCTCAGTTTTCTCAACTGAAAATTGAGCTAGAAAAGGAAATGGTACTCTACCATAGTATTTTTGCCAAGAAAAATCCAAATGATTTCATGAAGGTATATATATATATATATGCATGCACATCTATGTATGTTAGAAAATATTTGATATTCATCCTACATGCTACAAACATTCTATATACAGATCTATATTAATTGACATCACTGTACCTATTTTCCCTTCAATAAAATATAAATTCTTTGAGGATAAAAATTATTTCATTTTTGTCTTGAAATTGCAAAAATGCCATTAGGCTCTTTTCCTAACTTTCACTTGTGCTTGAGGTGTAGAAGCCCAAAACATTGCTACCTCAGACTGTAAAAGCAACCTTACTGCTATAAGTGATCATCAATGAGCTTCTAATTAATAGTCACTGAAAGGCACATAAGAATGGATGGCATACTACTCATCTCCCCAAAGCCTGGGGCAAATTTTCCTAGGAGTACACACAGTTTGTGCAAAGAACGGACTCAGAGTACATTGACAAAGAGGCACACATATAGGATACAGTGTGGCAAAGTTAACTGACCACTTGGAGCTATAGGACCTGGCTGTCCTTCCTTCTTTTATAATCTTAAAGTACCTCCCCTTAGATTTAAAATTTATCTGGGCTCCTAGGAACTATATTTTTGTGCAGGGTCATCTTTCTTTGATACGAGGGGCTTGTTTCTTAAAGTGAGCAGTTAGTGAATAAACATTTGTTAAGCATGGACTACATGCTAGACACTTTGCTAGAGTGTTTCAAAATATTGTCTCATTTGATCCTCATCCCCATTTTATAGTTGAGGAAACTGAATTAGACAGAAGTGACTTGTTGAGTATAACACAAACAGAAAATATCTAAGGTCAGATTTGAAGTCAGATCATCTTGACTTCATTCTTCGCAACAACTACATTCCTCTAAGAGCTGTTTCATCCTTTGCATGTGACTGTCCATCTATATTCATGTCTACCTGGAGTCAACCTTTCTTCTTCCTGGTGGATGCTTTGTCTCCCCCTGTTTAGTTGCCATTCAGACACAGACAAAGGGTCAAGAAAGAAGAGAAAATCCCCTCTCCTCTGTTTGCTGCCATTTTATATAGTCACACCTGATCTCTTTGCACAACTACTTTAAATCCCTAAACTTGAATTCAAGCTTAAACTCATAACTACTGAATGGTTTTATATATATATATATATATATATACACACATATATATATATATATATATATGTTGTGTGTGTGTGTGTGTGTGTGTGTGTGTGTGTGTGTATGATGATAGGGAATAATTGACTCTCAGAGACTGATAGGAAAAATCAGCCTAGCTGAAGTATCAAGGTATCCATCCTGATGGAGATACAAGAGGTAGCTTAGACAAAGTAAGTAAAAATAGCCATTATTACCTAGATCCTAATTTCCCCTCAGATATTGATGGAGAAATGTTAAGTCCAAAGGCCTTGGAAATAACACTGCCCCCTTCTTTAAGGGACTAGATCTGCTTCCATTCCAACTTCCATCATCATCAAGAGGAGAAGTCATTGTGTATTTCTAGACTATAGAAGCAATCTTACTTGTAAGTCAGGGACCCCTATCACCTTATCACCACCAAAAACTGACTAAATGAAATCAATAAGCCAATAAGCACAGGAGTCCAGGGAATGGCAGTACCCCCTAGGCCACAGTTTTTTTTTAGCCTAGCCCTTATTGTGATCATATAGAAAACAATTCCTGTGGAGAAAGGGCCAGACATCCCCATTAACTGTGAACTAATCATTATTCACAGGTAAGGCAAGGCAACTTAGCTGAAGCAATGAGACACCTTGAATGAGAGGCAAAAGAAAAGATTTCTCAGGCAAGTCAAACTACAACTCGAACCTTGACCATCTCCCCTACATAATCTAATGGAGACAGCTTCAGACTTTTGACCACAAAAGTCTTGAGAATAACTTTGCTTCCAACTCAGTGACCCCTCCCATAATTGTCTGTCTCTGAGGCAAGGATCTGCTCAGAGTTGGCTATAGACAGTTTGAGCTGCTATAGAAAACTGATTAAAGGACTGAGTGAATAAGTGGTAGGTTTCTATTATTTTAGGAAGTTAGGTAGCTAGTGGATTATTTATAGAGAGTGTAGGTTATATAGGCCTGGTGTTTGCCAGGCAAGAAGAAGCTGCCCTCAGAAGACAGTTAGAGGTAGTTTTTAGGAATTTTAGGTAGTATTAGGAATTTTAGGTATATTTATAGGGTATAAGATTAGTAAAATCTCTTTCCACTTTTCTATCTTTCCCTCCTTTACTATATTCTTTTATTATCTCTATTTTAATTAAAACAAATTGTTAATTGTTAAAAACTTCTAGAAGTTTTATTTTCTCTGGTTTAAAGGGATAATATTAATTTACAACTCTACTATATTCTCATTAAAACATAAATTATTAAAAGCTGCTCTCTTATTTTGTCCAAACCCCTATTTTAACACTTACATTAATAATATGAGATCAATAAATTTCAAAACCAGAGTTCCTCTTGCTAGCCCATTATAATTCTTTCCTAACTCTCCAAGCTAAGGCTTTCTGTTTCTTTTTCCTAGGCAACTAAATGTTCCAGTGGATAGAGAGCACTGGGCATGGTGTCAGGAAGATCTGAGTTTAAATCTGGTTTTAGACATGTCCTAGCTGTATGACCTAGAACAACCACTTAATCTCTAACCTGCCTCAGTTTGCTTAACTATATAATGGGGAAAATAATGATACCTATTTCTCAAGTTTTTATGAGAATCAAAGGAAATAAAATTTATAAAACACTTTAAGGCGGTGCCCAACACATACACTTAATCACTGCTTGCTCCCTTCCTTGTTCCCTTTCTTTCTATTTCTAATGAAGTTGTAAGATGGAGGGAAACAAACTACTCTCTTATCTCCATCTATTACATCAACTACTGCCAGGACAAGATAGCATTCACCTTTCCCATTCAGCTTTAGAGAGCCCCCTGTGGGTTTGATCTACCAAAGTGAAGTTATCATCATGGCACTAAAGGTCATAGTGGGTAGAATTTAATCCCTGGACAATACTTAAATAATATAGATTTTGATATGAGTTTGCATTTGAACTCTGCTGTTATGACTCCAGATTAATCCCCCTTTCCACTGCACTTCCCAAGACTTTAGTAATTATTTTGCCACAAACTAGTTAATTACATAACTGTGCTTGCTTAAGAACTTGAAGCCTCAGATTATTTATCCATAAAATCAGGTGTTTTGTACTAGATGATTTTGTGGAATCCTTTTAATTTTATGGTTCTGTGACAGTCATCACTTCCAGCTAGCATAGGTGTAGTACACTGTCTAAATATCACCATTCACACAATACTTATTTACAAAAGTCAACCCAGCATAGTTTCCTTTTTCAGGTAATATTATATATAGTATTTTTTTATGAAAGATCTCATAAGATCTGTTGGGAAATTTATTTCTAGCACTTAAATACCAAGAGAAAATAAAGGGCAGCAAGGAATATTGGTTTGTCATTGGTCTTAAATATTGATCATTTTCATAGTTTTTCATTTCAGTCAAACAATGGAAGTTTTCTTCCATTCCTCTGAAGGGTTATTCCCTTTTCAATCCTGTAGGAAAGAGAAGAACATTAGCCAAATTCTAAGGAAATATATGTTACCTTATATTAACTCTCCTGTCCAGAAATATAGGCCTAAAATCCTCATGTTATCTGGAGAAACATGGTCTACAAATATTACAGAATAGGTTTTCATCATGTCACAGAGATCAACTTCCCATTGCTAACTTATTGAGAGTCTTAGCAAGAGTGATAATGGAAGTTGTTTATATTCCAGTAGGGAAATATTGTATGGGACTGTTTCTTGAAGACAATTTATGAAGAGGGGAAAAATAACAAGACAACTAATATGCTTATCTACTTGTACCAAATATCTACTTTCTCCAAACCCCACAACATCCAGAGAACACAAGTTGGTTTAGGGAAGACTGAGATTATATATTCAGCTATGAACTAGCCCAGCAGGAAATTCAGCCATCTGTGGAGAATCTACTGAGATAACTTGGTGGCAGAGACTTATCTAGGGTGAAGCAATGACTTTGCCCCAAGGTGATGAATTTAGAAGGTGCTGATGGCACTCCCAGTTCCTCAGCAGTAAGGAAATTGAATCTAGTTAGCAAGAATAATTACTCATAATAGGAACCTACCAGATGACAGGGTAGGGTGAACTGCACTTTCATTCTACATTGTTCCTCATTTCCCCCTCAATAATGGTTCATTTCATGTCACTTATATCTGGCACAATTTGTGGCCCCTTTTGAACTTTTAATTTCATTGTTATAAGGAAGTCCCAGTGAAGAAATTCCTTCTACTTCCAACAATGCAGATTTGCATGTATTCTTCAACTGATAGTCTTTAAAATTTCCTTGGGACGCTTGGACACTGAATTATTTCCCAAGTATGTGTCTAGGGACTGGAACCCAGGTATTCTTGACTGAAGTTAATTCTATTGCCATTTTGCTTCTGATTATGACATTGCTTCAGTTCATGCTATTTGTCCAAAATTTTTGGTGAAAACTAAGTAAAGGCAGAGATAAAATAACAGTGGTCAATACCTTAAACCTCATTTCCAGTCCCTAATTTATAAATCTAATCTCATTCTATAATCTGCTGGTCAGAAATTATCCAAATAAAGTCATAATTTTGCATGTAATAGGCCTTATTTAGCAAATAATAAATCAATTTTAAAATTTGTGTTAACCAAGCCAAAAAATATCAAGTAAGCATAAGGATAAAAAAAAAACACAAAGATTAAGTTCTGTCCATCTTTTCATTCTGTTATGTTATCTTATTTCAGGCTTTAGTGCTGAGTGAGTTATTCCTATTCTAGAGAAAATGACAAGAAGAAATTTAGTAAAGTTTTCTTATTTTGGCTTTAAACTGTGCCCCAAATATCATGAATTGAGAATCTTACACCAAATCTCTAACTTTACAGTGAAGAGGCAGACAGGTTAAATGACATCTTCAAAGTATTAATAAGTACTATCAATATTTGAATCCAGGTCCTTTCACTCAAAAGCCAAATTTCATTCTACTGCATTATGGTGTTACCAGTTTTATAGGGTAAATGAAAACAGCAAAGAAAAAAGACAAAACTATAAATAAAGCAAAGGAATTTAATATTAGAAGGAGACTGATACTGGTTAAAGAGCTCTGAATCTGGAGTCAAATGACCTGAGATCATATGACCTGAGATCAAATCTCAGTGCTCCTGTAACTATTTGTGTAACCTTGGGGAAGTCATTTATCTTCTGTATACCTTGATTTCCTACTCTGTAAAAGAAAGAGGATGGATTAGTTGGTCTTTATGGTTTCTTTAAGTTTTAGATCTATGATCTTGTGAGTAAAGAAAGCATACTGTACTTGGGAGTCAGACTTCTGTGATAAATTGCACTGAAATGGAACATTTGCTTGATTATCACATGAACCAACAGTCTGATTACAGTAAAAAAAAAATTCTTTCAAATCTTAAGTGAGCTTTTTTTTTTTTAATCAAAGCTCATTCCTCTTTTCCCAATGGAGGAATAAATGATTAATGGCCAAATCTGTCTCCCATTGGGAATGTATATGGTTCCTCATGTCAATCAACCAGTGCTGTGGAGTTGGATGTTTCAAGGGGTTTTGCTTGTTAAAATGATTGAATCATGATCACTCAGTGAAAGGCAATAAAATAGTCCATCTTGTGGAAATCAGTGTAGCTCTCTCTCTCAGCACAGATCAGGGCCTCACTGTGGGGGAGAAAATGAATAGGGAGGAGAATTTGAGTAGCCTCTGCATGCATCTGCCTTAATTAGAATGAATCTGTTGCCTTAATCCTAAAATGTGAGGTGACTTGGAAGGCTTCTTTTCTTACTTCTTTCATTTTTCTTTTTGTTCAGATTTGTAATCCTAATGTTGTAGGGAGTTGGGAACTCCTAGTGTAGGAACTCCTTCTACCCATGCAGATTAGCAATTTATAGTCTTGAGAACTTG
Organism: Monodelphis domestica; assembly: GCF_027887165.1. Lineage (NCBI taxonomy): Eukaryota > Metazoa > Chordata > Mammalia > Didelphimorphia > Didelphidae > Monodelphis > Monodelphis domestica. Next base: position 345,441,665 of record NC_077227.1, on the reverse strand, counting down.
CCTGGGGACAAAGACTTTAAGAGAATTGCCCATAGTTTCAGTATATGTCAGAGGCTGGAATTGAATACAGTTCTTCCTGACACAGAAGTTTATTCCTTTTCTATGTTCCCTTTCTAGAATAGATCTTCCTCTGCTTATTCCATTAACTTTGATTGCTACAATATCTGTGGACTTGGAATGGTATTTGGATTACTGATATGACCACAATTGCACCAGAGTTCCTGTTGAAATTCATTCCTAATTGGAGTGTCCATGTTCAAATTTGAGAAGAATTTGCATTTCCAGATTTTGGAAAATTTTCTGTATTCTCCCTTCATGAGTGAGCAATCTCCAAATGACTGATAGTTTTATGAGGCATCTAACTAGGGATGAGCAAGCTTGTTTTGATAACATAAAAACTGGCAGGAAAATTGGCTTAAAACTTGAATGAAGCCCAAACTGAATATCTTTGCAAGTTTGAAGAGGCACAGATGACTTTATGTAAATTACTTGTTTTGAGCATACTTCCCCTGGGCACGTTTTGTCCTCCACAAGGACTGAACAAGGAAAACAGGGGAGGAAAACACTTCAAAAAATGACTCTTGCTTGTTTATCTAACTAGCTTATTTAGAAACAGTGTGGATTTTCTAGGGAAGACTTCTGGCTCTATCTCACAGAATGGCTAGGGATGTCAAGGTTGGAAGCTCCAGGAAATAAATGAATAAGATTATGAAATTTATGTTTCACTGCCCAGACTGATTTGAGTCTCAGAGTGGTCAATGAAAATGAGATGGAGTTAGAGAGAGAGAGAGAGAGAGAGAGGGAGAGAGAGAGAGAGAGAGAGAGAGAGAGAGAGAGAGAGAGAGAGAGAGAGAGAGAGCAGAGACAGAGACAGAAAGACAGAGAGAGATACAGAGAGACAGACTGACAGAGACAGAGATAGAGAGACAGAGAAAAAAAATCTCTGGGTGAAGAATAAGATGAATGGCAAACTATTCCCTGTCATAAAGTGCTTACTTTTCCTTTTTCACCATTTGGTATTAATACATACCCTTCAGTTTTAGACATCTGACACCTAAGAAAATGAATTTATATGGCAGCAAACTTAACTGTGTGACCCTCTTGTGCCTTCAAAACCAGGTCAAAGTTATACTTTCTCTGATGATGTTTCCTGACCATATCCATAATTTCTTGACACAATTTCTCTCTTTTCTGAGCTTTTCTATACAGTCTTTGAGGTTAAGCACTTCTTCTTTTAATATTTATATTCCCAGAACACTGTATAATACTTAATAAATGCTTGGTTTTTATTTATCATTTTCTTCCCCAACTAGCTCAAAATCTCCCTGTGGTCAAGAACACTGTGTCTCATTCTTTGATATCTACCACAGGAAGAAGAAATGGATGAAATGTAGTAAAATTGTGGAAGGACAGATAATTCTGGAGTCTGAGAATCTGGGTTAATTTTTTACCTCTGATATTCTTTCTGTTAACCTTTCCTCAGGGAAATTATTTAATATACATGGATCTTAATATCTTTATACATAAAATTAAGGGGTTGGACTAGATATCATCTAAGAATTCCTCCAGCCCTAGAAATATGATCTATTATCTTTTGTTGGACATTATATACATTATATAATCCAGTGCCTTAACTTCATAAATGAGATAACAAAGCCCTATATAAAGGAAGTGATATGCTAAAAAATGAAGAAAGATTCAGATTCAAATTCAGATCCTCTCACATAAAATTCATTCCTTTGTGAGGGTTAAAAATTAAGGTAGGAATAAATTTATGTGTGGTTGCTGAAATTAATATATTTCAAGTTAGAATGATTTTATAGCATCTTATTTATAAAATAGAGGAAAAGAGTGAAAGTAGAGAAATGAGAAAGGGCAGAGTAAGAAATCTAGCTTAATGAGCTAGACTATTTGCTCTGGCCCTGGCTTTACTCCCATAGGGCTCCAGAAGCCCCAGGCAGAGGGTCTAGGGCTAAATGAAGAAAGGGCTCCAGCCATGCTGCTTCATCCTCTAAGATGGGGGAGGGGGCCTCTATGGATGCTAGTCCCTCCAGTAGTCAGGAAAGGAGTTAGCCTTTTCACTTACCCATGTGGTAATCATAAAGGAAGATCCAAGAGCAGTCCAAAGGCCCAAGCCAGAGCTCCTCCAAAGCCCAGTTCAAAGTCCTGGTCATAGGAAGTTGCAACTACTTTTAAAGACCCTACTTTACATCACTTTCTGTGCCTTCCTTCAATGTTAAGTGGACCAATCTCAGTTTTAGAATTTTCTTAGAACTTCCCAGGGAGCACTCAGTCATTTCTGAATTGTCACCCAGCATAGCACATGGGTTGGGAACCTCCCCTCACTTAAGGAAATGTAGGGTTGTATACACTTCTGGTGATTAAATATAAAAGTGGACAGAAGGGAGAGTTAATCCTATCTTTACATCTTTCTATAATACCAATTTGTACCTATCTCCTACAAGCAAATTATCCTGCTTTATAGAAGATGCTCATAATAGAAAGGCCTAACTATGGGCTGAATTTTCTAGGATACACTAGCAAGGTAAAGTCATTGACAATATTCTATACCCTTTCCCCATTTCTGCTGATACACTCAATGCTTTCTCTAGTCATACCTTTGTATTCTATTGGCCATTTATTGATTTGATTTGTTATGAAAATCTTAAACTATTCAGTCATATTCCAACTCCTCACAAGAAGTTAGTCTTTCTTCAATAGTCTAGTCAGTTCCTTATAATTAATATAATCAGATTCCCAGACCAATAAAAGCTGACAGTTAGGTTCATTCACAATTTGTCTGATGAAATGTGATGTCCGTTTAAGTTAATAAAAGTTAAGTTACCTATTGAAGTGAAGAGCATGATGTTAGGAATTAGGCAAAGTAAAATCTGTAAAGTCTTCTTTCTTGCTCTTAATGAACTTGCAATTTACATGAGAATTAGGAAACAAACATAGGGGACTTCCAGGAGTGGAGTCAAGATAGTGGAGTAATCCTTAGTAGCTCTGTGCCACCATAAGTATCTTCCCAAACAAAAATTAAAATATCACCAAAAAACAAATACAGTAGTGAAAGAACAAACAAGGAGACAGTGAAACTAATTTCAAGAAAAGAAAAACCAAAAAGGTAGACAACAAACATCTGGGGGACTGAGGTAAGAGGAGAAAAGACCCAGAAAGAAGCTCTAACAATGAGGGAAGTGCAAGCCAAGTGCGAGTCTCATACCCCCACCACACATCTGATGTCAAAGTTTCAGGAACCAATGCACTAGTCAAAATCCAGAGCCTGAGAACCAGCCTGAGAAAAAAGAGGTAAAAGTAAACCCATACACTTTGAAATTTCAAACTTGTAGAGAAGTCCAGAACCACAGCAGAGAATTCTAGTGTGGACTTGGGACAATGACTTAATTCACACCTTGATAATAGTAACTTCTGGTATTTTTGCCTAAAATTCAGGGCAGACCTCCAAGATAGGAAAAGCAAGGGTATAACTGATTTGATCAAGTACACAATGAGAACAAAAACTTGAGACTAAGCCTGAGGCTAGAATCTAACCAGACCCAGTCCAAAAGAAAAATGTGTATTAAACACAGATTTTTGAAGAACTCAAAAAGGACTTCAAAAACCAATTAAGAGAGGAAGAGGAAAAGTGGGAAAGAGAAATGAAACTGATGCAAGGAGAAAGGAAAGTGATGAAAGAAGAAATGGGCCAATTGAAAAAGCAGAACCAAAAACTGACAGAGGAAAATCAGACCTTAAAAATCAGAATAAATCATCTAGAAACTAATGATTTCATGAGAAATAAAGAAATGATAAAGCAGAAACAAAGGAATAAAAAAATAGAGAATAACATGAAATATCATATTAAAAAAAACAACTGAACTAGAAAATAAATCTAGGAGAGACAATTTGAGAATTATTGGACTACCTGAAAGCCATGATCAAGAAAAAGCATTGGACAACATATTACAAAGAATTAAAGATAATTGCCCAGAGACCCTTGGACAAGAAAATAAAATTGAAATTGAAAGAATTCACAGATCACCTTCAGAAATAAATTCTAAAATGAAAACTCCCAGGAATATAATTGCTAAATTCAAGAGCTATCAAGCTAACAAGAAAATTCTTTAAACAACAACAATGAAACCATTCAAATACCATTGTGCTACAATCAGGATCACACAGGACCTAGGAGCTTCTATATTAAAATATTGAAAGGCATGGAATATGATATCTAGAAAGACTAAAGATTTGGATTTACAACCCATAGTCATCTATCCAGCAAAACTGAGTATATTCTTTCAGGGAGAAAATGATCATTCAATAAGATAGACGATTTTCAAGCATACCTGAGGAATAAGCCAGACCTAAGCAAAAATTTAAAATCCAAATATGAGAAACAAGAGAATCCCAGAAACGTAAATTATAAAGAACTAATTTAAAGGACTCATTAAGGTCAAAATGTTTATATGTCTACAATGGAAAGAGGAATTCTATAATTCTCAAAAATTACTCTTTGTAGTAGAGAAAACAAGAATTTATTCAGAAAGAAGGTGAAGTAAGTTGATTATGATGAAATCATGTATTTGATGATATGAGATGATATGATGTATATTTAATTGTGTTGATATGAAATGATATGTATGTATGATGTGATATATGCATATGAATGAAACGTAAAAAAGTCATGCAACGGTTGAAAGAGTGAGTTGTACAGAGAGAAAAGTGAAGAGAGAGATAGAATGGTGTAAATTATATAACATAGAGAAGCATGATAAATTATTATAGAGAGGGAAGGATAAAGAGAGTGATGGGAAATGCTTAAGTTTTACTTTCATCATAAGTGTCTCAGAGAGGTAAAGACAAATATACTCATTGGGGTACAGAATTATAACTCACCCTACAGAGAAGTAGAAGGGGAATAAGATAAGGCAAGGGAGAGATAATTGGAGGGAGGAGGAAGTGGGGAGTGATGAAAAAGTAAAGTACTTGTGAGAAAGAACAGAGTGAAATAGAGTAGAGCAGGATCAAAAGGAGAAAATAATATGGAGGGCAATACACTGTTAATAATCATAACTCTGAATGTGAATGGGATGAATTCACCCATAAAACTGAAGTGGATAGCAGGATGGATTAAAAACCACAATTCTGAGACTTCTGGTCAATATGGCGGCTTAGAGAAAGTTCAAGTTCAGATCTCAGGAAAACCCTTCCCGACCGATCTCAAACTATAAGCTCCTAAGGCGCCGAAATTCAAAACGATCAACAGCATAGACCCTGGGAATCCTCCTCTTGGACCTGGACCTGGATCAAAAGGTAAGACCCCCCTCAGAAGCCAGAACCCAAGATCACATGGACCTAAGGGGTAGGAGCACAGAGTCCAAGGCTCCGGGAAGCCGCGGCCCCACCCGTAGTCTGAAACAACAGCAACCCTCAGGGCGGGCAACACAGCCTCACCAGCTGGATGCTGCTATCCAAGTCTCAGTGAAAGTCACTGCCCTCGGAGCTCTGGGAAGCCGTGACTCCTTCCCCCCGCAGAGAGCAGGGTCGTCTGAAACAACAGCAACCCTCAGGGCCGACAAAACATCCTCACGGCTAGCTATTCTGAAGGCAACTTTCTGAAAGCAACAGGACCCAGTCCAGTCGAGGGGGCACCTTAGCAGCAGGGAAGCAGATAGAGCCAGGGGGAGAGTGTGGCCCCCTGGTCCGACCCTTCCATTCCAGTTGCAGTGAAAGTCATTGCCGGAAGGCATACTCAATTTAACCCAGGGAAAGCTCATAGAACCGACAATCTGCCCAGGACTAAAGCCTCTGAACATCAGACAGAGATAAGAAAAGCTAATCCTCCTCATTCAGAGATGGCAAACTCCACAGAAGCACAGAAGCCCCCAAATCCCAAGAAAAATAAGAAGAAAGGGGCGACTTTGGACACATTCTATGGAACCAAAATACAAAATACAGAGGAGATAGAAGACGATGCACAAGAAAATGCCCCGAAACCTTCCAAAGGAAATGCAAACTCTCCACAAACCCATGAAGAATTTGAATCAGAAATGACCAAAAAGATGGAACCCTTCTGGGAGGAAAAGTGGGAAATAATGCAAAAGAAATTCACGCATCTACAAAACCAGTTTGACCAAAGTGAAAAGGAAAACCAGGCTTTAAAGGCCAGAATCAGGCAGCTGGAAGACAACGATCATGTAAAAGAGCAAGAATTAATAAAGCAAAGCCAAAATACCAAGAAATTAGAAGAGAACATAAAATATCTCACTGACAAGGTGACAGATCTGGAAAATGGATGGAGAAGAGATAATTTAAGAATAATTGGACTTCCAGAAAAGCCAGAAATAAACACCAAACTCGACATCGTGATACAAAATATAATAAAAGAAAATTGCCCAGAGATTCTAGAACAAGGGGGTAATACAGCAACTGACAGAGCTCACAGAACACCTTCTACACTAAATGCCCAAAAGACAACTCCCAGGAATGTAATTGCCAAATTCCAAAGCTCTCAAACAAAAGAAAAAATCCTACAGGAAGCCAGAAAAAGACAATTTAAATATAAAGGAATGCCAATCAGGGTCACACAAGACCTTGCAAGTTCTACTCTGAATGATCGTAAGGCATGGAACATGATCTTCAGAAAGGCAAGAGGGCTGGGTCTTCAACCAAGAATCAGCTACCCAGAAAAACTGACTATATACTTCCAAGGGAAAGTATGGGCATTCAACAAAATAGAAGATTTCCAACTTTTTGCAAAGAAAAGACCAGAGCTCTGTGGAAAGTTTGATACCAAAAAACAAAGAGCAAAGAATACCTGAAAAGGTAAATATTAAGGAAAGGGGAAAATGTTATCTTCTTCTTTTTACTCAAACTCTCTTCTATAAGGACTACATCTCTATCAATCTATGTATACTAACCTGTGGGGAAAATGTAATGTATAAATAGGGGGTAAAGAAAGACCAAATAGAATAATCTTTCTCACACAAAGATTCACATGGGAAGGGGAGGGGAAGAAAACTCCTATAAGAAGGAGAGGAAGAGACGGTTTTTTACTTAAACCTTAATCTCAGGGAAATCAACTCTGAGAGGGAAAAACATCCAGATCCATTGGGAACTTGAATTCTATCTTAAACAACAAGGGTAGGGAGAAGGGAAAACCAAAGGGGAGAGGGGGAGAGGGAAAGCAAAAAGGGAGGGAAAGAGAGGGGAGAGGGGGAGGGAACAAAAAGGGAGGGACTAAAAAGGGAAACATCAAGGAAGGGGACAAGGGGGACTGATTCAAAGTAAATCACTGGACTAAAAGGTAGAGCCGAAGAAGAAAAGGTTAGAATTAGGGAAGGCTATCAAAATGCCAGGGAGTCCACAAATGACAATCATAACTTTGAATGTGAATGGGATGAACTCACCCATAAAATGTAGACGAATAGCAGAATGGATTAGAATCCAAAACCCTACCATATGTTGTCTTCAAGAAACACACATGAGGCAGGTTGACACCCACAAGGTCAGAATTAAAGGATGGAGTAAGACCTTCTGGGCCTCAACTGACAGAAAGAAGGCAGGAGTGGTAATCATGATTTCTGATAAAGCCAAAGCAAAAATAGACCTGATCAAAAGGGATAGGGAAGGTAATTATATTTTATTAAAAGGGACTTTAGACAATGAGGAAATATCATTAATCAACATGTATGCAACAAATAATATAGCACCCAAATTTCTAATGGAGAAACTAGGAGAATTGAAGGAAGAAATAGACAGTAAAACCATATTAGTGGGAGACTTAAACCAACCATAATCAAATTTAGATAAATCAAATAAAAAAATAAGAAAGAGGTAAAAGAAGTGAATGAAATCTTAGAAAAATTAGAATTAATCGACATATGGAGAAAAATAAATAGGGATAAAAAGAAATACACCTTCTCAGAACCACATGGCACATTCACAAAAATTGACCATACATTAGGTCACAGAAACATAGCACACAAATGCAGAAAAGCAGAAATAATGAATGCAGCCTTCTCAGATCAAAAGGCAATAAAAATAATGATTAGTAATGGTACATGGAAAACCAAATCTAAAACCAATTGGAAATTAAACAATATGATACTACAAAACAGTTTAGTTAAAGAAGAAATCATAGAAACAATTAATAATTTCATCGAGGAAAATGACAATGGCGAGACATCCTTTCAAACCTTTTGGGATGCAGCTAAAGAGATAATCAGAAGTAAATTCATATTCCTGAATGCTTATATTAACAAACCAGGGAGAGCAGAGATCAATCAATTGGAAATGCAAATGAAAAAACTCAAAAACAATCAAATTAAAACCCCCCAGCAGAAAACCAAATTAGAAATCCTAAAAATTAAGGGATAAATTAATAAAATCGAAAGTGATAGAACTATTGATTTAATAAATAAGACAAAAAGCTGGTACTTTGAAAAAAACAAACAAAATAGACAAAGTACTGGTCAATCTAATTAAAAAAAAGGAAGGAAGAAAAGCAAATTAACAGCATTAAAGATGAAATGGGGGACAGCACCTCCAATGAAGAGGAAATTAAGGCAATCATTAGAAATTACTTTGCCCAATTATATGGCAATAAATACACCAATTTAGGGGATATGGATGAATATATACAAAAATACAAACTGCCTAGACTAACAGAAGAGGAAATAGAATTCTTAAATAATCCCATATCAGAAAATGAAATCCAACAAGCCATCAAAGAACTTCCTAAGAAAAAATCCCCAGGGCCTGATGGATTCACCAGTGAATTCTATCAAACATTCAGAGAACAGTTAATCCCAATACTATACAAACTATTTGACATAATAAGCAAAGAGGGAGTTCTACCAAACTCCTTTTATGACACAAACATGGTACTGATTCCAAAACCAGGCAGGTCAGAGACAGAGAAAGAAAACTATAGACCAATCTCCCTAACGAATATAGATGCAACAATCTTAAATAGGATACTAGCAAAAAGACTCCAGCAAGTGATCAGAAGGATCATTCACCATGATCAAGTAGGATTTATACTAGGGATGCAGGGCTGCTTCAACATTAGGAAAACCATCCACATAATTGACCACATCAACAAGCAAACTAGGAAGAACCACATGATTATCTCAATAGATGCAGAAAAAGCCTTTGATAACATACAACACCCATTCCTATTAAAAACACTAGAGAGCATAGGAATAGAAGGGTCATTCCTAAAAATAATAAACAGTATATATCTAAAACCATCAGCTAATATCATCTGCAATGGGGATAAACTAGATGCATTCCCAATAAAATCAGGAGTGAAACAAGGATGCCCATTATCACCTCTACTATTTGACATTGTAGTAGAAACACTAGCAGTAGCAATTAGAGAAGAAAAAGAAATTGAAGGCATTAAAAAAGGCAAGGAGGAGACAAAATTATCGCTCTTTGCAAATGACATGATGGTCTACTTAAAGAATACTAGAGATTCAACCAAAAAGCTAATTGAAATAATCAACAACTTTAGCAAATTTGCAGGATACAAAATAAATCCACATAAGTCATAAGCATTTCTATATATTTCCAACACAGCTCAGCAGCAAGAACTAGAAAGAGAAATCCCATTCAAAATTACCTTAGGCAAAATAAAATACTTAGGAATCTATCTCCCGAGACAAAAACAGGAACTTTATGAACACAACTACAAAACTCTTTCCACACAAGTAAAATTAGACTTAAACAATTGGAAGAACATTAACTGCTCATGGGTAGGACAAGCCAATATAATAAAAATGACCATCCTACCCAAACTCATCTGTCTATTTAGTGCCATACCCATGGAAGTTCCAAAAATTTTTTTACTGATTTAGAATATACCATAACAAAGTACATTTGGAAGAACAAAAGATCAAGGATATCCAGGGAAATAATGAAAAAAATACAAAGGAAGGGGGCCTTGCAGTCCCAGATCTCAGACTATATTATAAAGCAGCAGTCATCAAAACAATTTGGTACTGGCTAAGAGACAGAAAGGAGGATCAGTGGAATAGACTGGGGGCAAGCAACCTCAACAAGACATTATATGACAAACCCCAAAATCCCAGCTTTTGGGACAAAAATCCACTATTTCATAAAAACTGCTGGGAAAATTGGAGGACAGTGTGGGAAAGATTAGGTTTAGATCAATACCTCACACCCTACACCAAGATAAATTCAAAATGGGTGAGTGACTTGAACATAAAGAAGGAAACTATAAGAAAATTAGGTGAACACAGAATGGTATACATGTCAGACCTTTGGGAAGGGAAATACTTCAAAACCAAGCAAGAATTAGAAAGAGTTACAAAATGCAAAATAAATAATCTGGATCACATCAAATTAAAAAGTTTTTGTACAAACAAAACCAATGTAACCAAAATCAGAAGTGTAGCAACAAATTGGGAAACAATCTTCATAAAAACCTCTGACAAAGTTTTAATTACTCAAATTTATAAAGAGCTAAATCAATTGTACAAAAAATCAAGCCATTCTCCAATTGACAAATGGGCAAGGGACATGAACAGGCAGTTCTCAGCCAAAGAAATCAAAACTATTAATAACCACATGAAAAAGTGCTCTACATCTCTTATAATCAGAGAGATGCAAATCAAAACAACTCTGAGGTATCACCTCACACCTAGCAGATTGGCTAACATGACAGCTATGGAAAGTAATGAATGCTGGAAGGGATGTGGCAAAGTGGGGACATTAATTCACTGCTGGTGGAGTTGTGAATTGATCCAACCATTCTGGAGGGCAATTTGGAACTATGCCCAAAGGGCAATAAAAGAATGTCTGCCCTTTTATCCAGCCATAGGACCGCTGGGCTTGTACCCCAAAGAGATAATGGACAAAAAGACTTGTACAAAAATATTCATAGCTACGCTCTTTGTGGTGGCCAAAAATTGGAAAATGAGGGGATGCCCTTCAATTGGAGAATGGCTGAACAAATTGTGGTATATGTTGGTGATGGAATACTATCGTGCTAAAAAGAATAATAAAGTGGAGGAATTCCATGGAGACTGGAACAACCTCCAGGAAGTGATGCAGAGCGAAAGGAGCAGAACCAGGAAAACATTATAGATAGAGACTGATACATTGTTGTACAATCGAAGGTGATGGACTTCTCCATTAGTATCAATGCAATTTCCCTGAACAATCTGCAGGGATCTAAAAAAAAATACTACCCACAAGCAGAGGATAAACTGTGGGAGTAAAAACACCGATGAAAAGCAACTGCTTGACTACAGGGTTTGAGGAGATAAGACTGAGGAGAGACTCTAAATGAACACTATAATGCAAATTCCAAGAACAGCGAAATGGGTTTGAGTCAAGAACACATGTTATAACCAGTGAAATCATGCATCAGGTATGGGAGAGGGAAAGGGGGGGGTGGGGAGGAAAAGAAAATGATCTTTGTTTCCAGTGAATAATGTATGAAAACGACCAAATAAAATAATGTTTTAAAAAAAAAGAATTGTCCTGGATCATTGCATTCCTATTAGTAGAGAAGTCTTATTATATTCAATTGTGCCACAGTGTATCTATCTCTGTGTATAATGTTCTCCAGGTTCTGCTCCTTTCACTCTGCATCAATTCCTGGAGGTTGTTCCATTTCACATGGAATTCCTCCAGTTAATTATTCCTTTTAGTACAATAGTATTCCAACACGATCATATACCACAATTTGTTCAGTCATTCCCCAATCAAAGGGCATCCCCTAATTTTCCAATTTTTTGCCACCACAAAAAGTGCAGCTACAAATATTTTTGAACAAGTCTTTTTCCTTACTATCACTTTGGGGCACAAAGCCAGTAATGCTATGGCTGGATAAAAGGGCAGACAGTCTTTTAGTGCTCTTTGGGCATAGTTTCAAATTGCCTTCCAGAATGATTGGATCAATTCACAACTCCACCAGCTATGCATTAGTGTTCCAATTTATCCACATCCCCTACAACATTTATTACTTTCCTGCTGTCATATTATTCTGCTAGGTATAAGGTGGTACCTTAGGGTTGTTTTGATTTGCATTACTCTGATTATAAAAGATTTAGGACTCTTTTTCATGTGCTTATTAGCAGTTTTGGTTTCTTTATTTGAAAATTGCAAATTCATTTGTTTGCCCATTTATCAATCGGGGAATGGCTATATTTTTTGATACAATTGATTAAGCTCCTTATAAATTTGAGTAGTTAGACCTTCTTCAGATGTTTTGTTATAAAGATGTTTTCCTAATTTGTTGCTTCCCTTCTAATTTTGTTTGTATTGGGTTTTTTTGGTACAAAATCTTTTTATTTCAATGTAATCAAATTTAATGATTTTACATTTTGTAATATTCTCTATCTCTTGCTTGGACTTACAGTCTTTCCTTTTCCATAGATCTGACAGGCAAACTCTTCTATGTTCATCTAATTTACTTATAGTTTCCTTCTTTATATTTAAGTTATTTACCCATTCTGAATTTATCTTGGTGTAGGGTGTGAGATGTTCATCTAAACCTAATCTCTCCCATACTATTTTCCAGTTTACCCAGCAGTTTTTGTCAAATGGTAGATTTTTGTCCCCAGTGCTGGGATCTTTAGGTTTATTGTACACTATCTTGCTGAGGTCATTTACCCCAAGTCTATTATGCTGATCTTCCCTTCTGTCTCTTAGTCAGTACCATATTGTTTTGATGTCTATTGCTTTATAGTACAGTTTAAGATCTGGTAGTGCTAGACCTTCATCCTTCAGTTTTTTTCATTAATTCCCTTGATGTTCTTGATCTTTTGCTCTTCAAGATGAACTTTTTAATATTTTTCCTAATTCTCTATAAAAAATTTTTGGTAGTTTGATAGGTATGGTACTAAATAAGTAAATTAATTTGGATAGGATTGTCATTTTTATTATATTAGTTCCTCCTACCCATGAGCAATTAATGTTATTCCAATTATTTAGATCTAGTTTTAATTCTGTCTTGTAGTTGTGTTCATGTATTTCCTGTATTTGCCTTGGCAGATAGATTCCTAAATATTTTATATTGTGTAGAGTGGTTTTAAATGGAATTTCTCTTCCTAACTCCTGCTGCTGAGGTTTTTTTGAAATATAAAGAAATGCTGATGATTTGTATATGTTTATTTTGTACCCTATAACTTTACTAAAGTTGTTAATCATTTCCAGTAGCCTTTTATTTGATTTTCTTAGGTTCTTTAGGTATACCATCATATCTTCTGCAAAGAGTGATAGTTTAGTCTTCCTATTGTCTACATTAATCCCTTCAATTTCTTTTTATTCTCTAATTGCTACTGTTAACATTTATAGCACAATATTGAGTAAAAGAGTTGATAATGACCATCCTTGCTTCATTCCTGATCTTATTGGGAAGGATTTTAACTTGTCCCCATTGCAGATGATACTTACTGATGAATTTAAGTATTATAAAAATGATATTAAAAATTAAGTCTTGCTACATTAGTTTAGAGATAAGAAATGGCAAAGGTGGCTTGAGAAACAATTGGAGTTTGAAATGACTCTGAGATAGAGTGTCAGTTTGAAATGTTGACAGTGTGTGTGTGAGGTGTAACTATTTGTTGTGTGGCAGTTACTCTCTACCTGTGACAGTTAAACTTTGGAAATCACTGTTGGTCTGAGGAAGTTGGCAGTTGGGCTCTCTCAGAGTGCTAGGAGCAGGTGACATCTTTTTTTCTCTCTCCCCTCACTCTCTGAGGTAAAAGGAAAAAGGGAAAAACCTGAAGGAGCTAAGTGATTTTCTTTCCCAACTTGCAAAACACTAGTGACTGTCTATTGCTATTTCATAAATTGTTTTATCTATGAGAAGACCAAAGAAAGATGTGGTTTTTGGTTTGGACTCTGAGTTTTCTAAGACTCAGAGTCCTAACTTGGTTGTTGCTGAGGTTCCGCCAGTTGGTCTTTGTTATTTTTATAACCTGGACAAAAAGTTAAGAATTAGATATTTTATCTAAGGATAATAGTTTTAGTTTATTGTAGAACAGGGAAAATTTGAGTTAGTTAGATCAGGAAGGATCAGTATGGCCTGTGGTAACAGTTTTATTTGGGTGGAGTTAGAATCCCTTAGAATTAGACATTATTTTTCCCTTATATTCTCAATAAATAGTTTACTTTTTGTATAACAAGAGTCTCCTTAGTGTCCTTGCACCTGGTCCTGAAAACAAGTTCGCTTATGAGATTCATTTCACTTATATAAACTCAAGATATTTTGTCATCACAGCAAGCAGAGTATCTAATCAGTCTATATCTGTAATCAATTCATTGACACTATTTTTACAGTATATACTGTTTATTATTTTAAGGAATGGCCCTTCTATTCCTATACTTTCTAGTGTTATCGATAGGAATGGATACTGTATTTTGTCAAAGGATTTTTCTCCATCTGTTGAGATAATCATGTGATTTTTGTTGTTTTGGTAATTGATAGGGTCAATTAGGTAGATGATTTTCCTAACATTAAACCATTCTTCAATTCCTGGTATAAATCCTTTCTGGTCATAATGAATAATCCTTGTGATAACTTGCTATAGTCTTTTTGCTAATATTTTATTTAAGATTTTTATATCCATGTTATATTTATTTATTGCTATATAATTGGGAAAATAGTTCTTAATAATTACCTTAATTTCCTTTTGATTAGAGGTGAGATCACCCTTTTCATTTTTGATACTGTTAATTTGATTCTCTTCTTTCTTTTTTGAAATTAGATTAACTAGTACTTTCTTTTATTTTTTTAAGTACCAGGTCCCAGTCTTATTAGTTCAATAGCTTTTTACTTTCAATTTTATTAATTTCTCCTTTAATTTTTAGGATTTAGTTTTTATCTGGGGATTTTTAATTTGTTCTTTTTCTATTTTTTTTAAATTGCAAGCCTAATTTATTGATCACTTTCATCTCTATTTTGTTGCTATAGGCACACAGCAATATATTTCCTCTGAGTAGTGCTTTAACTGTAACCCACAGGTTTTGATATGTTGTCTTCTCATTGTTATTCTCTTCAATGAAATCAGTAATTTTTTCAATAGTTTTTATTTTGACCCACCAGTTTTGAAGAATTAGATTAATTTGTTTCCAAATAATTTAAAATTTCCCTTTCCGTGGACACTTATTAATTTTAATTTTTATCATAATATGATCTGAAAAAAGTTGCATTTATTATTTTTGCTTTCCTGCATTTATTGCAATATTGCTATGCCCTAGGGAATGGTCAGTCTTTGTATATATACCATATATGTACTACTGAGAAGATATATTCCTTTTTATTCCTGTTCAGCTTTCTCCAGATATCTATTGACTCTAATTTGTCTAACATTTCATATACTTCCCTTACTTCATTCTTAGTTGTTTTTTGGTTTCAATTTATCTTGTTCTGAAAGGGTAAGTTTGAGATTCCCCACTAGTATGGTCTTACTATCTCTTTCCTCCTTGTGGTCCTTTAATTTTTCCATTATAAATCTAGATCCTATACCATTTGGTTCATAAATATTTAGTAATGATATCACTTTATTTTTTGTAGTACCCTTTAGTAAAATGTAATTTTCTCCCTTATCTCTTTTAATCAGATCAATTTCTACTTTGGCTTTGCCTGGTATCATGATTGCTACTCCTGCTTTTTTAACCTTGAATCTGTGTGTGTCAACCTGCCTCAAATGTGTTTCTTGTAATCAACATGTAATAGGATTCTGATTTTTAATCCACTCTGCTATCTGTTTCCATTTAATGGGTAAGTTTATCTCATTCACATTTAGTATTATGATTACTGTGTATTGGCCTCCATAATATTATCTACTTTAAATCCTGCTCTATTCCCTTTCACTCTGTTCCTCATCACCAGTGTTTTGCTTTTTGTCACCCCCTCCAAGTTTTCCCTCCCTTCAATTACCCCCTGCTTCCCTTGTTTTGTTCCTCTTCTACTTCTCTATAGGGTGATAGAATTCTATACCCCACTGAATATACTTATTTTGCCCTCTTTGAATCAGTTACAGTGAGAATAAAGTTCAAGCATTGCCTTTTACCAGTCTTATTATCCTCTCTCTGTGCATTGATTTTTTCTTCTCTCTTTATGTTATATGATTTATCCTTTTCTCTCAGTACAACCCTCTCTTTCACCCCTTGAGTAATTTTTAATGTTTCATTCATATGCATATGTATCATATGATACATACCTATTATTCCATATCATCACATGTATATCATATACCATCATATGCATCATGTTATCATAATCAGCATACTTTTCTTCCCTCTTTCTGAATGAATTCTTTCTATCTTCTCTACCTCAAAGAGTAATTTTTGAGAATTACAGAAATCCTTTTTCCAGGTAGACATATAAACATTTTGACCTCAATGAGTTCCTTAAATTATCTCTATAATTGACCTTTCTGGGCTCTCTTCTTTCTCATATTTGGACTTTAAAGTTTTTGTTTAGGTCTGTCTTATTCCTCAGGAATGCTTGGAAATCTTCTATCTTACTGAATGACCATTTTCCCTCAAAAGAATGTATTCAGTTTTGCTGGATAAATAACTCTGAGTTGTAAATCCAAATATTTAGCTTTCCTGAATATCACATTCCATGTCTTTCAATCCTTCAATGTAGAAGTCACTAGGTCTTATGTGATCCTGATTGTAGCTCCATGGTATCTGAATGGTTTTATTACTGTTATTTGAAGAATTTTCTCCATAGCTTAGTGGATCTTCAATTTAGCTATTACAGTCCTGAAAGCTGTCATTTGAGGATTTCTTTCTGGAGGTGATCTGTGAATTCTTTCAATTTTTTTTTCTTGTTCAAGGATTTCTAGACAGTTATCTTCAGTAATTCCTTGTAACATGACGTCCAAGGATTTTTCTTGATTGTGGTTTTCATGCAGGCCAACAACTCCCAAATTTTCTCTCTTGGATCTATTTTCTAGATCAGTTGTTTTTTTCAATCAGCTGCTTCATGTTGTCCTCTTTTTTTCATTCTTTGTTTCAACTTTATTTTTTCTTGATTTCTTATAAGATCATTAGTTTATAGATGGTCAAATCTGATTTTTAAGAGCTCGGTTTCCTCTCAGTTTTTGGTTCTGCTTTTTATTTGGAAGTATTATTTGAGCTCTTCCAGATTGTGCCCAACTCATATTTTTCTTCTGGAATTTGTGTGTTTCCTTTGCTTTCACTGTCACCTTCTGTGTCTGTATCTTGCTTTTTGTCTCCATAAAAATTCTTTAGAGTTAAGTGCTTTTTTTGGTTGTTCATTTTTCCTATCTAATTATAAGTAGACTCTGTTTTCCAGAAAGTTGGGGTATGTTCTGTAAAAAAAAAGAAAACATTATTTTATTCGGTCATTTCCGAGCATTATTCATTGGAGACAAAGATCCTTTTTCTTCTACCCCCCATCCACCTATCCCATAGCTGATGCACAATTCAACTGGGTATCACAAGTGTTCTTGATTCAAACCCATTTCCATGTTGTTGGTATTTGCACTAGAGTGTTCTTTTAGAGTCCCTCCTCAGTCATATCCCCTCATCCCCTGTAGTCTAGCAGTTGCTTTTCCTCAGTGTTTTTACTCCCACAGTTTCTCCTCTGCTTGAGGATAGTGTTTTTTTCTCCTAGATCCCCACAGATTGTACAGGGACATTGCATTGAAATTAATGGAGAAGTCCATTACATTCGATGGTACCAGAGTGTGTCAGTCTCTGTGTACAATGTTTTCCTGGTTCTGCTCCTCTCACTCTGCATCACGTCCTGGAGGTTGTTCCAGTCTCCATGGAATTCCTCCACATTGTTATTCCTTTGAGCACAATAGTATTCCATCACCAACATATACCAAAATTTGTTCAACCATTCTCCAACTGAAGGGCATCCCCTCATTTTCCAATTTTTGGACACCACAAAGAGTGCAGCTATGAATATTCTTGTACAAGTCTTTTTCCTTATTATCTCTTTGGGGTACAAACCCAGCAGAGGCTGGATCAAAGGGCAGACAGTATTCTATTTTATTAATTTCTCCCTTAATTTTTAGGATCTCTAGTATGGTTTTCTTCTGGGGGTTTTTAAGTTGTTTGTTCTCAAGTTTTTTGATTTGCATTTCCAATTCATTGATCTCTGCCCTCCCTAATTTGTTAATATATGCACTCGGGGATATGAATTTTCCTCTGTTTACTGCTTTGATTGCATCCCATAAGGTTTGTCAGGATGTCTCACCATTGTCATTTTCCTCAATGAAATTATTAATTGGTTCTATGATTTGTTCTCTAACTGATTTTGGAGTATCATATTATTTAATTTCCAATTAATTTTTGATTTGGCTCCCCATGTAACCTTACTGATCAATATTTTTATTACCTTATGATATGAAAAGGTTGAACTTATTATTTCTGCTTTTCTGCATTTGTATGCAATGTTTCTGTGACCTAGTGTATGGTCAATCTTTGTGAATGTGCCATGTGGTGCTGAGAAGAAGGTGTATTCCTTTTTGTCCCTATTTATTTTTCTCCATATGTCTATTAACTCTAATTTTTCTAAGATTTCATTCACTTCTTTTACCTCTTTCTTATTTATTTTTTTATTTGATTCATCTAAATTTGATAGTGGTTGGTTCAAATCTCCCACTAATATGGTTTTAGTGTCTATTTCTTCCTTCAGTTCTCCTAGTTTCTCCATTAGAAATTTGGGTGCTATACTATTTGGTGCATACATGTTGATTAGTGATATTTCCTCAATATCTAAAGTCCCTTTTAACAAAATAAAATTACCTTCCCTATCCCTTTTAATCAGGTCTATTTTTGATTTGGCTTTGTCAGATATCCTGATTGCAACTCCTGCCTTCTTTCTATCAGTTGAGGCCCAGAAAGTCTTACTCCATCCTTTAATTCTGACCTTGTGAGTATCTACCCGCCTCATGTGTGTTTCTTGAAGAAAACATATGGTAGGGTTTTACATTCTTATCCAATATGCTATTTGTCTATATTTTATGGGTGAGTTCATCACATTCACGTTCAAAGTTCTGATTGGCACTTGTGGACTCCCTGGCATTTTGATATCCTCCCCTAAGTCTGACCTTTCTTCATTAGCTATAACCTTTTAAGCCAGTGATTTACTTTTAATCAGTCCCCCTAGACCCCTCCCTTGATATGTTTCCCTTTCTAGCCCCTCCCTCTTTGTTCTCTCCCCCTCCCCTCTGTCTTTCCCTCCCTCTTTGTGTTCCCTCCCCCCCCTTGGTTTTCCTTTCTCCCTTACCCTGTTAGATAAGATAGAATTCAAGATCCCAATGGATCTGGATGTTCTTCCCTCTCAGAATTGATTTCACTGAGATTAAGGTTTAAGTAAAATCTCTCTTCCTCTCCTTCTTATAGGAGTTTTCTTCCCCAAACCTTCTCTTGTGTATCTTTGTGTGAGAAAGATTATTCTATTTTGATCCCCCCCTATTTCTTGGAGTATATCTTAGTACCATCAATGATTCCCACCTCCCTTTTTCTTTCTATCCCCCCCTTTCTCCATATCATCTTGATTCCCCAAATGTTCCCTATGTTTGATTCTTCTTACTACTCTGACGATGCATACAATTTTTGAGAGTTACACATTACATTTTCCCCACATATTAATATATATAAATGGATATAAATGTAGTTCTTATAGAAGAGAGTTTGAATAAAAGAAAAAGATGGCATTTTTCTCCTTTTCCCTTTCCTTCATATTTACCTTTTCAGGTATTCCATGCTCTTTGTTTTTCGATATCGAACTTTCCACAGAGCTCTGTTCTTTTCTTTGCAAAAACTTGGAAATCTTCTATTTTGTTGAATGCCCAAACTTTCCCCTAAAAGTATATAGTCAGTTTTGATGGATAGCTGATTCTTGGCTGAAGACCCAGCTCTCTTGCCTTTCTGAAAACCATGTTCCATGCCTTACTATCATTCAGAGTGGAAATTGCAAGGTCTTGTGTTACCCTAATTGGCATTCCTTTATATCTAAATTGTCTTTTTCTAGCTTCTTGCAAGAATTTTTCTTTTGTTTGAAAGCTTTGGAATTTGGCAATTACATTCCTGGGAATTGTCTTTTGGGGATTTAGTGTAGAGGGTGTTCTGTGAATCCTTTCTATTTCTATTTTGCCCCCTTGCTCCAGAACATGTGGGCAATTTTCTTCTATCATCTTCTGTAGAATAGCATCGAGGTTTTTGTTTATCTCTGGTTTTTCGGGTAGACCAATAATTCTCAGGTTGTCTCTTCTTCATCTGTTTTCCTGGTCTATCATTTTGTCTGTGAGATATTTTATATTTTCTTCTAATTCATTAATTTTTTTTTGCTGTGATTTATTAATTCTTGCTGCTTTGCAAGCTCACTGTCTTCCATTTGCTTATTTCTGGTCTTTAGGGACTGGAATTGTTTTTAATCTTGTTCTACCCTTTTGTTACAAACTTCCAGCTCTTTCTCCAATTGTGAAGTCTTGTCTATCAGACTGCTGATTGCTTTCTCCAATTTTTCTTTCAAGAAGGTTTCCATCTTTTGAATAAGCTCCAATTTGAGTTCTTCCAGAGCTTGTGGATAATTTCCATTTTGGGGGGAATGTTTTGATTTTCTTTGCATTTCATCCTCTTTCTCTTCTTTTCCTTTGGTACTCCTGGTACTCTGGTACTTTCAATAGTCACTTTTTTCCCTTTATTCTTGGAGGCTTGATTTTGGGCCATGTGAGCCATCCCTTCGGTGCTTATTTTCCCCTTTCCTTTTTGGACTGATATCTGAGTGATATGGGTGGGTTTTCTGTGGATTTAGGTTGCCTCAGAGTAGTTCTTCCCAGCCTCCAAAGTTTGTTAGTGCACTGGTCCCTGTCCTCAGTGTGTCCTGTCCACCCTTGTGCTCAGCACACCTGCCTCTGTGCTCTGTGCGTCTGCCCCAGTTCTGTGTGATTTCTTCTCACCTGTGTGCAGGAATCTCCTGTAAAACTGCTCTGAGGGGTGGATATCTGGTTTTCCCTGTCAGTTTCCATGGAGCCTGTCTTGCCCCCCCCTCACTACAGGGAGGGCCACGCTTTGGCCTTAGGCAGTTTTTACTGACTCTGGAGACTCCTCACTGTTCGCAGTTTGTGAGCTCTCCAGGGCGCAGTTTTCCTGTGAAACCTCCCTGAGAGATTGTTTCCTAGCAATCTTTAGAACTCAAGGACAGTGGTGTGTCCCCCCAGACAGAGATGTTCCTCACTCACTTGCTGTCCCAGTGAGCACACTGATCCCCTACTCTGGTTTAGTGGGGGAGGTGGGGGAAGGAAGGGAGGCTCAGTCCATGTTTTTGTGCAAGCTTTTCCTCCTTCTTATAGTGTGGCAATATTCAAACCCCATGTACCTTCATTTCTATGGGGTACTAGAGAGTCCCTCCATTCTTCCAAAGGTGATGATTTTTATGCTCTTTTGATGTAGTCTATTTCATTTGGTGCTGGGGAGAGGATATGATTCTAGTCTAGATTGCAGGCATGTTTACGTGGAAGTCCGGGGTATGTTCTTATACTTTAATCCCTCCATGATGCTATTCTCAGCTTATTTTCTGGGTTGTTACCAGTTTACCAAATGATCTTAAGACTGAGAGCTCTGAAAGTCTCCTCTCCCTACTGATTCCATTGACTCTTGATATTCTGATAAGCTTTTAATCTCACTGTGAACTTGATCAGGTCAGGGGTTGATCAAATTCTAGCCCCAGGTTTAGGTTTATGTTTTTTTCTTCTCACAGTGTTCTGGATCCAATCATGCATACCTTGATTGCCTTGCCCTTGTGCTCTGCCCTTAGTTTTGGGCTAAAAGGTCCAGAGAGTGTCCTCACCCCAAACTGTTGTTTATGTCCCCATTCCAAGCCCACACTTGAATTTTTGAATTCACTCTGGACTCACATTGATCAGCCCCCTTCATCCCGGACTGTCCTGGGACTGGGACTGGGACTGGGACTCCAGAGTTCTCCATAAATTTGACATTTCAATGGGTGTGAGTTGGCTTGGGCCACTATTTGCCCAGGTAGGATCTGAGGGGCTGAATGTTAGTATGGAATTAAGTTCAGAACCTGTGACAGCACATGTGTGCTGGGGCTATTGAGTGTGGTTTCCTCTTGGCTTGCTCTTTATTGCTTGCTATAGCCTTTTGCTGGCTCTGGTCTCTTCTCACCCCAGTACCCCAGATGTTGTATGCCTAGCTTTTAGATTTTTCTTTTCTTGAAAGTCGGTTCACTCTGTCACCTTGTTGGTTCTTTCACTACTGTATTCATTTTGTGACAATATTTTAATCTTTGTTACAGAAGATTCTTGTGGTGAAAAAGAGCTGCTCCATCTTGGTTCCTTTCCTAGAGAAATAACTTGACTGTTGAACTGTCATCCCACACATAGTTGACATGGCCAGTCAATTTTATCTTCCTTTATATCATTACCCTTACTCCTCAGAGCTCCTCATTGGTTTTATATTATAGTTAGTTCACACTAACATCACACATCTAAAGGGAAGTTTTGTGAATTCCCGTTACTCACAATCTTCAAATGAATATTTGTCTAAATCTCAATAAAAGGTTTTTATTTTTGAAAACTCATTAGGAATGAAAATATTACACACTTCCCAACTCCTTGCCATCCTAATATCACACCAATATGCAAGAATATCCCAGGAATGCCAGATGAAGTTGAGAAACTTTGACTCTTATTTAGAAATTAAAGAGTATATAGCTTCTAAGTGATTTTATGATTTTTTTTGTTCTCTGAATTGATAGACCCTCCAATTATGGTGACTATTTAAGCCATCTCATTCTGTGCAATGTCTATTAAAATTTCCCATTGCTACATATAGGTCCCACCCCAATATCTGTGTTCCCTCCTTTAAATGTGTTGACTTTGTATTTATATCAACCAGACTACTTTATCTTCTGGTTGTACATTTCTTTGTTGTTTTCTTTTGGGTCATGTGTGATGCATAATCTTCCCTTAGCAATATCCTATAGTTCATTCACACACAGCAGGTGTGTTGCTAGTGATCTTTAGACAACCTTCAACTTTTTAAGTATTCAAAAACTGGAATTTCCTGATTTTAGAATTAAAGCAAAAATGGTAAGATTCAAAACAATGGGCCTTCAATTCAGGAAGAAGCTTGGGGTCATTAAAGGCACCATAGAAAGGTAACACAGCCTCCTTTCTTCTTCCTATTCAGTTTTGAGTCCATTTCATTGTTTAAACTTGATTTTCTAAGATCCATGTAATGATGAACCAAATCAATTGACTTTTTATATGACTGCATATTATCTCACAACCATAGGCATAATTCCTCCACTTGACTTTTCCTACATGGATATTTATCCTAAATTCTTTAGAGTTATGAAGTTTACTTTTTTTTTGCAGTTCTATAGCAATTAATATTAAAGCAATTAATTTGGTGAATTAGTTATTTTGTTTAAAGCAATTAAAATTAATATTAAAACAACAAAAAATGTCTTCTCCTGAGATCATCTGGAGGAATTTCTCATCTATTAGGAATGTCTTTTATTAGGTGTTTACATTACCCACCTATGAAAGTTTTCATTTTCTAATCTCATGACAAAGAATTAACTTCATTTCTCAAGCCCTTAACTTATTTATCCTTAAAACAACTTAATAAAAGGATCTCAAAGTGTCAAAACACTGATGTCCTCTATGCCTATTCCTATATGACTCAGAATCCCCTCTATACAGTATTTCTTTATGGTTTCAGTCATCCAATCTGGGTGGATGGTCTGTGTGGGATGAATGGAGCAAAGATCTTCTTTCTCTGCTCCAGGTTGGAAGTGGAGAGCTAACATAAGTTCATTTGTTTTCATTTTAAAAAGTTATTTTCCTTTAATATAGTGAGAGGTTACAGAGTGCCAAGCTGAGGGCCAAGAGTAAGGAGACAGTGTATAGTACTATGCAGTAAAGTTATCTTAAGTATTAGAAATAAAAATGAGAACTGTCTGTATAGTGTTGGGTAATATATGCAGTTTCAGGTATCTACTGTGGGATCTTGGAACACATATCCCACAGATAAGAGAGAAAGGATTACTATATAGTACCACATAGGAATATACAATTCACTTTATTATTATTGGGTTTAATATTGGTAATGTCTTACTTTGTGTTCAATTTATCAATTAAACTTTATTATATATTATATATATATGTACAAAAAAATCATATTATATATGGTGTCAGCAGATGTTTGCTGATATTGTAGTGATAGTCACTTATAGTAGGTTTGGGGGCATATCCCTCATAGATACGGGAACCTATGATAAAATATCCATTAGTTAGTCATGAAAGTCCATTCAGAGAACCCTGAGAGTGGGAAAACATTGCCTCCTGGAGAGGCTCATTCCACTTTTGGGCAGCTCTAACTGTTAGAAAGGTTTTCCTTGTCTTACTATAAAGTCTATCTTTTTATAACTTTACCCGATTATTCCTAGCTATGCATATTGGGGTCAAACCAAACAAATCCCATATCTCCCTTTATTATGAACCCTCACATACAAGAAGGAATTGAACATGTCCTTTTATATGTTTTATTTCTTTGAGCACTTCAAATAACCATTCCATGGCATCATCCCAAGACCCTTCACCAACCTGCTTGTCTTCTCCTGAATTCATTCCATTTAATCATTCTATCCATTTACATGTTTTTCTCTATTCTAAAATATGAAGAATGGAACATAGTATTTCAAATGAGGTCAAACTAATACAATAATACAGTGTGACTTCTGTCTTCTTCATTCTGGAAAAAAGATACCAAGATTTGCATTAACTTCACAGTATTGTTAGGAAAATACATACTAAATTTAAAGGATTGTAAAAATGCGAAGTATTTGTGGTTTTGTATTGTTATATTCAACCTAAACTACTATTATCTTTTCTATTAGTCAAAAAATATTTTACAGTGTTTTAGGGAACAAATCAAATCTTTTTGAATAAATGCTACTTTGCCAACATTCCTTTAACAATTTTTTTGTAAACAATACTTTATTTGATCATTTCAAATCATTTCATGTTCAAAGTTATGATTGTCACTTGTGGACTCCCTGGCATTTTGATATCCCCTCCTAATTATGACCTTTCTTCTTTAGCTATAACCTTTTAAGTCAGTGATTTACTTTAAATCAGTCCCCCTAGACCCCTCCCTTGATATGTTTCCCTTCCTAGCCCCTCCCTTTTTGTTCCCTCCCCCTCCCCCAACTCCTCCTCCCCTTTTTGTGTCCCCTACCCTTCTACCACCCTTGATTTTCCATTCTCCATACCCCTGTTGGATGAGATAGAATTCAAGATCCCAATGGATATGGATGCTCTTCCCTCTCAGAATTGATTTCACTGAGTAAGGTATAAGCAAAAACTCTCTTCTCCTTTTTTTTCTTTCTTTTTTTTCCCCACTTTAAACATTATTTTCTTTGGTCATTTCAAAACATTATTCATTGGAAACAAAGATCATTTTCCTTCCCCCCACTCACTCCCCACCACATCTCCCATAGCCGACGCATGATTCCACTGGGTATCACATGTGTTCTTGGTTCGAACCCATTTCCATGTTGTTGGTATTTGTTCATTTAGAGTCTCTCCTCAGTTGTATCCCCTTCCCCACTGTAGTCAAGCAGTTGCTTTTCCTAGGCGTTTTTCCTCCCATTGTTTATACTCTGCTTGTGGATAGTGTTTTTTAGATCCCTGCAGATTGTTCAGAGACATTGCATTGACACTAATGGAGAAGTCCATTACCTTTGATTGTACTACAGTGTATCAGTCTCTGTGTATAATGCTTTGCTGGTTCTGCTTCTTTCGCTCTGCATCACTTCTTAGAGGTCATTCCAGTCTCCATGGAATTCCTCTACTTTATTATTCCTTATAGTATTCCATCACCAACATATACCACAATTTGTTCAGCCATTCCCCAATTGAAGAGCATCCCCTCATTTTCCAATTTTTGGCCACCACAGAGAGCACAGCTATGAATATTCTTGAACAAGTCTTTTTATTTATTGTCTCTTTGGGGTACAAACCCAGCAGTGCTATGGCTGGATCAAAGGGCAGACAGTCTTTTATCAACCTTTGGGAATAGTTCCAAATTGCTCTCCAGAATGGTTGGATCAATTCACAACTCCACCAGCAATGAATTAATGTCCCTACTTTGCCACATCCCCTCCAGCATTCATTACTTTCCATAGCTGTCAGGTTAGCCAATCTGCTAGGTGTGAGGTGATACCTAAGGGTTGTTTTGATTTGCATCTCTCTGATTATGAGAGATGTAGAACACTTTTTCATGTGCTTATTAATAGTTTTGATTTCTTTGGCTGAGACCTGCCTGTTCATGTCCCTTGCCCATTTATCAATTGGAGAATGGCTTGATTTTTTGTATAATTGCTGTAGCTCTTTGTAAATTTGAGTAATTAAACCTTTGTCAGAGGTTTTTATGAATATTGTTTCCCAATTTGTTGCTTCCCTTCTGATTTTAGTTGCATTGGTTTGGTTTGTACAAAAACTTTTTAATTTGATGTATTCCAGATTATTTATTTTGCATTTTGTGACTCTTTCTAAGTCTTTCTTGGTTTTAAAGTCTCTCCCTTCCCAAAGGTCTGACATGTATACTATTCAGTGTTTGCCTAATTTTCTTATAGTTTCCCTATTTATGTTCAAGTCATTCACCCATTTTGAATTTATCTTGATGTAGGGTGTGAGGTGTTGATCTAAACCTAATCTTTCCCACACTCTCCTCCAATTTTCCCAGCAGGTTTTGTGAAATAGTGGATTTTTGTCCCAAAAGCTGGGATCTTTGGGTTTGTCATATACTGTCTTGCTGAGGTCACTTGCCCCAAGTCTATTCCACTCATCCTCCTTTCTGTCTCTTAGCCAATACCAAATTGTTTTGATGACCTCTGTGTTATAATATAGTCTGAGATCTGGGACTGCAAGGCTCCCTTCCTTTGTTTTTTTTTCCATGATTTCCCTGGATATCCATGATCTTTTGTTCTTCCAAATGAAATTTGTTATGGTTTTTTCTATATCAGTAAAAATTTTTTTGAAGTTCCATGGGTATGGCACTAAATAGATAGATGACTTTGGGTAGAATGGTTATGTTGTTTATATTGGCTCGTCCTATCCATGAGCAGTTAATGTTTTTCAAATTGTTCAAGTCTAGTTTTAGTTGTGTGGAGAGTGTTTTGTAGTTGTGTTCATAAAGTTCCTGTGTTTGTCTCAGGAGATAGATTCCTAAGTATTTTATTTTGTCTAAGGTGATTTTGAATGGGATTTCTCTTTCTAGATCTTGCTGTTGAGCTGTGTTGGAAACATATGCAAATGCTGATGACTTATGTGAATTTATTTTGTATCCTGCAACTTTACTAAAGTTGTTGATTATTTCAATTAGCTTTTTGGTTGAATCTCTAGGATTCTTTAAGTAGACCATCATGTCATCAGCAAAGAGTGATAACTTGGTCTCCTAATTGACAATTTTAATGCCTTCAATTTCTTTTTCTTTTCTAATTGCTACTGCTAGTGTTTCTAGTACAATATTAAATAATAAAGGTGATACTGGGCATCCTTGTTTGACTCCTGATCTTATTGGGAAGGCTTTGAGTTTTTCCCCATTGCAGATGATGTTTGCTGATGGTTTTAGGTATATACTGTTTATTATTTATAGGAAAGGCCTTTCTATTCCTATTCTTTCTAGTGTTTTCAATAGGAATGGGTGTTGTATTTTGTCAAAGGCTTTTTCTGCATCTATTGAGATAATCATGTGATTTTTGTCAGTTTGCTTGTTTATATGGTCAATTATGTGGATGGTTTTCCTAATATTGAACCAGCCCTGCACCCCTGGTATAAATCCTACTAGATCATGGTGAATGACTCTTCTGATCACTTACTGGAGTCTTTTTGCTAGTATCCTATTTAAGATTTTTGCATCTATATTCATTAGGGAGATTGGTCTATAATATTCTTTCTCTGTTTTTGACCTGCCTGGTTTTGGAATTAGTACCATGTTTGTGTCATAAAATGAGTTTGATATAACTCCCTCTTTGCTTATTATGTCAAATAGTTTGTATAATATTGGGATTAACTCTTCTCTGAATGTTTGATAGAATTCACTTGTGAATCCATCAGGCCTTGGGGATTTTTTCTTAGGAAGTTCTTTGATGGACTGCTGGATTTCTTTTTCTGATATGGGATTATTTAAGAAATCTATTTCTTCTTCTGTTAGTCTAGGCAATTTATATTTTTGTAGATATTCATCCATATCACCTAGGTTGGTATATTTATTGCCATATAGTTGGGCAAAGTAGTTTTTAATGATTGCCTTAATTTCCTCTTTGTTGGGGGTGATGTCCCCCTTTTCATCCTTGATGCTGTTAATTTGCCTTTCTTCTTTCCTTTTTTTAATTAGATTGACCAGTACTTTGTCTATTTTGCTTGTTTTTCAAAGTACCAGCTTCTAGTCTTGTTTATTAGCTCAATAGTTCTATCAATTTAGATTTTATTAATTTATCCCTTAATTTTTAGGATCTCTAGTTTGGTTTTCTTCTGGGGGGTTTAATTTGTTTGTTCTCAAGTTTTTTGATTTGCATTTCCAATTCATTGATCTCTGCACTCCCTAATTTTTTAATATATGCTCTCATGGATATGAATTTCCCCTTAGTACTGCTTTGGCTGCACCACATAAGGTTTGAATGGATGTCTCACCATTGTCATTTTCCTCAATGAAATTATTAATTGTTTCGATGATTTCTTCTCTAACTAACCGATTTTGGAGTATCATATTATTTAATTTCCAATTAATTTTTGATTTGGCTCTCCATGTACCCTTTCCGATCAATATTTTTATTGCTTTATGATCTGAAAAGGTTGCATTTATTATTTCTGCTTTTCTGCATTTGAGTGCCATGATTCTGTGACCTAGTGTATGATCTATTTTTGTGAATGTGCCATGTGGTGCTGAGAAGAAGGTGTATTCCTTTTTGTCCCCATTTATTTTTCTCAATATGTCTATTAACTCTAATTTTTCTAAAATTTCATTCACCTCTTTTACCTCTTTCTTATTCATTCTTTGCTTTGATTTATCTAAATTTGATAGTGGTTGTTTCAAGTCTCCCACTAATATGGTTTTACTGTATATTTCCTCCTTTAATTCTCCTAGTTTCTCCATTAAAAATTTGGATGCTGTACCATTTGGTGCATACATGTTGATTAATGATATTTCCTCTTTGTCTATACTCCCTTTTTAACAGAATATATTTACCTTCCCTATCCCTTTTGATCAAGTCTATTTTTGCTTTGGCTTTGTCAGATATCATGATTGCAAATCCTGCCTTCTTTCTATCAGTTGAGGCACAAAAGGTCTTATTCCATCCTTTAATTCCAACCTTGTGAGTATCAACCCACCTCATATTTGTTTTTGAAGACAACAAATGGTAGGGTTTGGGGTTCTAATCCAATCTGCTATTTGTCTATGTTTTATGGGTGAGTTCATCCCATTCACATTCAAAGTTATGATTGTCACTTGTGGATTCCCTGGCATTTTGATAACTTCCCCTAGTTCTGACCTTTCTTCTTTAGCTATATCCTTTTGAACCAGTGATTTATTTTAGGTCACTCCCCCTATCCCCTCCCTTGATATGCTTTCCCTTTCTAGCTCTTCCCTTTTTATGTTCCCTTCCCCTCCCCCCTTTCCTTCCCTCCCTTTTTATACGCCCTTCCCCCTACCCCTCCTTGATTTTTCTTTTATGGGAAAGATTATTCTATTTAGTCCCCCCCCATTTCTTGAAGTAAATGTTAGTATTATCGATGATTAGCCCCTCCCTTTTTCTTTCTTTGCCCCCCTTCACCAAATCTTCTTGATGCCCCAATCTTTCCCTATGCATGATTCTTCTAACTACTCTTATGATGCATACACTTTTTGAGAGTTAAACAATACATTTTCTCCACATATTAATGTATATATAATTTGATATAAATGTAGTCCTTATAGAAGAGAGTTTGACTGAAAGAAAAAGATAAGATTTATCTCCTTTTCCCTTTCTTTCATATTTACCTTTTCATGTTTCTCTTGCTTTCTGTAATTGGATGTCAAATTTTCCAATAAGTTCTGGTCTTTTCTTA
This sequence comes from Monodelphis domestica, assembly GCF_027887165.1. NCBI lineage: Eukaryota > Metazoa > Chordata > Mammalia > Didelphimorphia > Didelphidae > Monodelphis > Monodelphis domestica. Next base: position 345,411,549 of record NC_077227.1, on the reverse strand, counting down.
GAAAATGCTTGGAAATCTTCTATTTTGTTGAATGACCATACTCTCCCCTGGAAATATATAGTCAGTTTTTCTGGGTAGTTGATTCTTGTATGGAGACCCAGTTCTCTTGTCTTTCTAAATATCATGTTCCATGCTTTGTGATCTCTTAGTGTGTTAGCCACTAAGTCCTGTGTGATCCTTATGGGAGCCCCCCTATATCTGAAGCTCCTCTTCTTGGCTTCATGTAGGATTTTCTCCTTTTTTTGGAAGCTCTTTAATTTGGTGATTACTTTCCTGGGGGTTGTCTTTTGGGGACCTTCCTTCTGCCTACCCCTTAGATCTGAGTGATCTATGTTTCTGGCTTTTGGGGGGCCATACCTTTTGATCCAGGTCCAGAAGGAGGGTTCCCCAGGTCTGTCCTGTTCTTCAGTTTGAATTTCGGTGTCCTAAGAGCATTCAGTTTGTGATCGGAAAGGAAGGGTTTTCAGAGGTCTGAACTTTCACTGCCTCTAAGTTGTCATCTTGACCGGAAGTGCCTAACAACTTTTCATGCATAATTTTACAAAATAGTCTGAATGTATTCTAATTAATGCATAGTATAGTGGAATTGTCTTCCTTGTCCATAGAAGTTCAACTTTAACAGATCCTTGATTTTATTAACAGAGATTTTGCCTCCATTGATATAGATTGAAAATTTTTTATTTTAGTAAATTTTCCACAAAACCATAAAGTTATCTGGTCCAATATATATTGAACCTGGACTCTTATCTAGCATATATACTCCAATAGGGGATGTCTAGCATTTTATCTAAGCATTTAGATGAAAGGGGAACTATTGATTTCTAGGGCAACTCATTCTTCTTTGGGATAGCTCTAATTAATAAGCATCCTTTTCATCCCCTGGACTATGACCTACCTCTCTAAAACAGCTATTCACTTCTAATTTTTCCTCCTCAAATCAGAACAAATCTAATTTTGAATAGTCCTTCAATATTTGATGGAAGTTATCAAATTCATGTCTTTCTTCCTCCTTCCTATTTCCTTTCCTTGGCTTTCTCAGGACATAGTTCACAATATCCTCAGTTTTCTTCCAGTCTACGTACTCTAGATTATTAATATCCTTCCCAAAATGTGTTACCTAAAATGGAACCAAATATACCAACTCTTGCCAGATAAGAAAGAGAATAGAACTACCAACTTTCCCATTCTAGACCCTGTTTTTTGTCTATAAATCACTGAAATCACATCATCTTTTTGGCTCATGTTGTACTGATAGTTCTCTGAACCTGCCAAATGTTTTTCAAACGAAATAGTATCTATTACACTTGCCCCATTCTGTTATTTTATGCCCCTTATTATTAAATTCTAAATTACTATTTTTGTTGCTAATAAATTAAGGTCTTCAATTCTGAGTTCACAGATCCCACTATAAATGAACTTTTGCTCCTATATAGTTAGAAGCCAAATGAGAGAGTGAATAACTTAGTAATCTCTCCACTATCCAAAGATATTTATTTTCAAATGAAGAAAAAGGCTATTTTTTTGGTCAATATTTACCTCCTTAAGGACACAAAAACTATATACTGTAGCTCTAGACTATACAAGATTAGTTCTGATAATTGTCTTTCTAGAAAGCAATTAGAAAAGTTTAACTATAAATGTTGAGACTTAAGCTTTGGAAGACTTAGATGCCTTAATTTTTGTATCTTCACCCACCATATATCTTGCCTCAGTTGTCATATATATCTTTAAGAGGTTATTTAATAAGATTATACATTAGTGTACATTTCTATGATTGATGTATATATAGATATTATAACTTAAATTACTTTAAAATATGTTATTACATTTTATAATGGAATAGATATATCCATAGAATCTGATACTAGTGATCTGGGTAAACTGAGAACACATTGCTACTTTATTATAGAATCTAAAACTGATAAAAATGTAGAAAGTTATAAATGCTGTGCTAGAGATTCTTTACAAATGGGTTGCTTCCTTTATTTAGTAATAAGGAATTGGAAAGTGAGTCCAATTGGAGAACAGTTGAATAAGTTGTGTATATGATTGTGATGGAATAATATTATGCTAGAAGAAATGACATGTAGGATGATTTCAGAACAATATGAGATGTCTCACATGAACTGATGCAGCATGAAATGGAAAGAGCCAGAATAATATTGTATACAAGTGAAAGTTATATATTTTAATGAATAATTGCAAATAACCAGGTTATTCTCAGCAATGAAGTGCTCCAAGACAATCCCAGAGACCCAAGATGAAAAATGTCATCTACTATCCAACAAAGGACTAGAGTCAGAACACAGCCTGAAAAGTGTTTCTTTGTTGTTGTTCTTCTTTTTCTTTTCCCTCCACCTACTCCTCCCCTCTTCTTCTTTCTTCAATAGAGTGATGAATATGGAAAAAAATGTTTTATGTAATACACCTATAAAATCTATATTAGATTGTTCAGTGTATCAAGGAGGGAAAGGAGTGGTATGGAATGAGGGTAATAAGATAGGAAGGAGGGAAATAATTTGGAATCCAAATTTTTAAGGAAAGTGAATATTAAAGTTATTTTTAATTAAAAAAAAAACCTTTACCTCCAACTATAGAATCAATACTATGTATTGTTTATAATGCAGAAGACTGGTAAGGGCTAGACAATGGGGATTAAGTGACTTGCCCAGGGTCACACAGCTAGGAAGTGTCTGAGATCAAATTTGAACCCAGGACCTCCCATCTCTAGGTCTGACTCTCAATCCATTGACAACTTATCTGACCTTAAAGTTGTTTTTACAATTATTTGGGTAATGCAAAATATTGTTAAATATAAATATTTTAACTGAAAATAAAAACCCTATTGATGCATGGAAATAGTTGTCTGAGTACTATAAATTAAGGCTTTGACTATCATCTGAATTCTTTACTGCCTGTACATGATAATTAAGTGAAGTCAAGAAGTATTTATTAAGTACTTACTATATGTTGGGTACTAGTGACACAAAGAAAGGCCAAAAAAAAAAGAGTTTCATGTTTGGAAATAACTATGTACAAATAATATACAAGATAAATTAGGGATATTTGCAGAGGAATTTGAATGTCTTTGGGGTAAAGCTAATACCTCAGTCTCAGTGTGGAGTCTATATAAAGGTAATAGATATGATTAGAAGAATACACTGTCTTTTTTATAAGTACCTAATTGAATTAGCTCTAGTTAGGATTCACTATTATTTCTGCATGTGGCAACCACAGGAGAATTCTCTTCTCATTCTGAGTGAGATTTTGTGACATGCTGAGATGGTACTATAACACACATATTCTTTGAGGTCAATGATTTCATGGTTTGTTTTTGAAAATTTATTTAATTAGTCAATTTAAAATATTTTTATTTGGTTACAAGAATCATGTTCTTCCCCTACTCTTCCCCCACCCCCTCCCATAGCCAACACACAATTCCACTGGGTTTTACATGTATCCTTGATCAAAACCTATTTCCATATTATTGATGTTTGCACTAGAGTGATTATTTAGAGTCTACATCCCCAATCATATCCCCATCCACCAATGTGATCAAGCAGTTGTTTTTCTTCTGTGTTTCTACTCCCACTGGTTTACTCTGAATATAGATAGTGTTCTTTCTCATAAATCCCCCCAAATTGTTCTGGATCATTGCATTGCTACTAATAGAGTAGTCCATTACATTTGATTGTACCACAGTGCATCAGTCTCTGGGTACAATGTCCTCTTCTGCTCTTTTCACTCTGCATCAATTCCTGGAGATCTTTCCATTTCACATGGAATTCCTCCAGTTTATTATTCCTCTGGGCACAATAGTATTCCATCACCAATATGTACCACAATTTGTTCAGCCATTCCCCAACTGAAAACCATCCCCTCATTTTCCAATTTTTTGTCACCACAAAGAGAGCAGTTATGAATATTCTTGTACAAATCTTTTTGCTTTCTAGGATTTCTTGAATGACCATCTACTGACCATTCATTATGCTGACCCACGAATTTCAACAACTTGTTAGAAATCCATTTTGATCTATGACCAGGGAGTAATGTCTGGAAGCTTTCAGTTTGGAAGTAGAACCAAAAGCAATCCATTTTCTGTACCTATGACCTCCATAAAGCAGCCTGGGTCCTAACACAGAGCCTGGATACAGGTGGGTTCAAGTAGCTATCTGTGATATGTGGAGATAAAACCTTTGAGAGAAGCTGTTCCATTAATATATACTTCTCAAATAATCCCAGACATTTCATATGAAATAAAAAACCACTGAATGTTCTAGTCTTTACCATTATCCAGTTGCAATGAACACAAAAATTACAGATATAGATGGTGGATTGCAGAGTATGATTTGTGGGTTTGAACAAAGAGTAGGAAACATACTCTTTGGATCAGCTATAGCTATTCTGGACAAGTCTTTCTGTAGACCTACAATTTTATGAAATGTGGTTTTCCCTAATGACAAAGATCACATAAAATAAGAGATACAAATAAAACAAATTTGAAAGAAATAAAGTGTCATGTTTTTATTCTATGTATCTAGGGTAAATGGTTCTTATACATATCTGAGTCATTTTTGTTTTTGTGTTTTTATGATATTGGATTTCTATCAGGTAATATTTAAAATATTTCTGATACAGATACAGTTTTTCTTCCAATATAGTAGACTTTAATGACTCTGGTCATTCTATTTCTATTAATGTCTGAAGATCAAATTAGAATTTACATGTCTTCAGTGATTTCAAATAGCTTTGTGTTATAAAAGCCTATTGGATTTTATCTATAAAAGTCTATGTCTATGTCTTTTCCCCTATTGTTTAATACCAATATTCTTCCAATAAAGTGATTACATGCCTGTGAGTCATTGAATATCACATTTTTTGAAGAATCACTATTAAAGCATCCCTAAAGGCAAGGAAATGGCTCGTGGTAGGTGTGGGTAGGCTATGCTCTATTGAAAATGTGACTTGCTCTTTAAAAGAAAATGGCATATATCACATGTAGGCTCTACATGGACTGGAACTGATATGAGATAATCATGCAATGTTAATAAAAGAAAAAAAGATGGGTAATGTAGTACATTGATATTATCAAAGCATTCAAATAAACAGAGGCTTTCTTTGTGTTTTTTAGTGATTCTTTAGAGTATTTTTAGAAAGGGACCTTTCTAAAATAAATACTCAAGAATGGAACCAAGATGGTAGAATAGAAACATAGAAAGCTGGAATGTCTCTGAGACTCCTCTGAAACAAACCTTAAAGTAGCACCTCAAAAATGCTCAAGTGGACAGAACCAACAAGAGTGAAGCAACTTTTCTGCAGAAAAAGTCTTGGAAGGTAGGAAGAAAGGATGTATTTCACTGAGGTGAGAGGGAAGTGAAAGTGGAAGCAAAAAGCCATCCTTTAAGGAATGCAAATCTCTCCCCTTACCTACTCATTCAGGTATACATGTAGGTAGAAGCCAACTTTGAGACCTCAAAACCCTGCCTAAGCCAAAAGCAGAGCACTCTATGTCCAGGCCTTGAAGTTCTAAGTCCTAGCACGGGTCTGTACTGAGGTCCCAAGCCCTAGGTCAAAGTAGTCCATGGACCCTGACCCATTCAAAGGTAAGATGAGGTCCAAAGACCCTTCTCAAGCCTATGTACTAGATACTGAGCTCAAATTTGCTTCTCAAAGAATTATCACAGAGATATGTTATCATTATATATATATATATATATATATATATATATATATATATATATATTTGCTTTTTGAGGTCTTCCTAAGAAGCCCGGGAAATATATATATAAATTGTCTTCTAGGGAATTTCTAAATTGGTGGTGGTGGGGACACTAACTGCACAAACAGTGATTAATTTGAAACAACTAATTGGACTAAGCCCCTGAAGAAAGTACAAAAGCTTAGAGATAGAGAAGCACAAATCTTTCTGTTTGTTCTTGGTAAATGAAAGACTTCTCCAGTTTGCATTTCTTCTTATTAATATGCTACATAGACTATAACAAGTCATTCTCTGGTTCATTTTGTTTGCAGAGGTTTTAGAAGGTGACCTTTCAAAGAAGCTAATGAAGATTGACAAATACCTAAATATCAATCAAATGTTTCATTATTCTCTTTAAATTAATCCTACTTTCTATAAAGATTAGTCAAAGCAGTTACTTAACTGGGGAAACTAGGAAAGAATATGAACATCATGAAAACCAGATTAATACTGCCCCTTTGAACACAATAAAAGAATTTAGCTCATTGCTGAAAATGTGCTAAAGTGATTTAATTTGAATTTAAAAAGAACAATTTAGTAATAACAACACTACAGAAGACTCCAGATTAGAGTGTCTCTGGCTTTAATAGCTCTCATGAAAAGTTGAGAATCTAATAGAAATTGTGAATATTAGCTTAAGTCTGATTTGAGTAATAGAAATGACTATATTAGGGATGAATTGTGAAGTCCTTTCCTCACCAGTCCCACAACATCTTTCTGAAGCACAAGCTTACCTTTAATATAGTTTTTACACTGATTTACCCATTCATTTCACACCATCCTCCATATATTTTCTAAAAGATAAGACCAGGGAGCATTTTAGAATCCAAATCCCCTGTGTATACTTTCATACTATAAACTAGGAAGAGTCTTGTGTTAGGTTAACTGCTTATGTACCAGGAATAGAAAAATGAGTTGCTACATATTGCAAAGATTCACCAATTCTGGGGACAACTGCATTTACTTGTAGGACAAGTTACCTCTGAGCCTGCTTTTTTACTTGGTACCATATTTAAAGCTATCATTCTGAGCTCTAGGGTAATCTAGAGGTAAAACTCTATATTCCCTCATTAATTAATAAAAATTCAACATGTCTCTAAATGAACTATGCTCAGAGCCTTAGAAGAAGTTAACTAGATATTATTCATGAATTTAACTTCTAAACAACAAGGAGTAGAATATAAAAGGATCATGGAATAAGGGAACTGCATAGGATGGGGGATCCTAGGAACTTGGGGCTCCTTAGAAAAATAGGTGTCTTGCGTGTTACACAAAGAATCAGTGGCCACCTGAATGCAAAGGAATTTTATTTCTCCAAACTTAAATACAATTCTGAGAAGTTGGAGCCTTTTCTTGCTCACTAACCCCACTTGTGGAAAAACTTTCCTTGTCATAAATTTCTGCTGCATAAGGATGGAATAAATTTAATTATCTACTTTTTCCTCCTCCTCCTCTTCTACTTCTCTGTTGCCTGATAAATTAATATTGATTACCCTTAAATATTATTTGTTTTCTGCATTTTTACATTGGAATTTCTATTTTCTCTTTTAAAGATAAGCTCTTTTCTTGCATTTTGAGAAAATATTCACTATAAATGATGTGATCTCCCAGTGGGGAAGGACAGAGGAAAACCTTTGGACACGTTGCTCTAGATAATAACCATGAAGCCATTTTTTCAAATTCAGGATTATTTCATAGTATGTAAAGTAGTTAACAAATTACAATTAATACAGTGAATTAGTCTCTCTCTCTCTCTTCCCCTTCTCCCTCCCTCCCTCTGTCTCTGTCTCTGTCTCTGTCTCTGTCTCTGTCTCTGTCTCTGTCTCTGTCTCTCTCTCTCTCTCTCTCTCTCTCACACACACACACACACACACACACACACACACACACACTTTTCTCCTCTTTCTCTTTCTCATTCAAATGACAGAGGGCACAGATCCTCAATAGCCACTTTGTCAGGACATATGCTCAGGCCATTTTTGATAAGTTTTAAACTCAACTCCATTGTTTGCAACAGATTTTTAAGTCATGTAGTCAAATAAAATTCCATATAATAATATACTCAAGAATTTTTTAAATTAATGATCCTAATGATTTTTAGGATCAAGAATGAGGACAATGTGGAGTTTCCACTGCTTGTATTGGTGGAGACAGCTGTGATTTCAAGGGAGGGACTCTGTTTTTTACAGTGGGAGATCAGAGGTTAAATTCCAAAAGCTCCACTTATCATTTACATGACTGTGGGCAATCACTTCATCTCTCAGAGTCTCAATTTACTCCTCTGCAAAATAGGGGAAGCTAGGTTGCACAGTGGTTGGAGTGCTGAGCCTAGAAGTAGTAAGACCATTTCCCCAAGTTCAAATCTAGTCTTGGACACTTGCTAGCTCTGTGACCCTGGGCAACTCACATAATCCTGTTTGCCTCAGTTCCTAATTTTAAAATGAGCTGAAGAAGGAAATGGCAGACCATTTCAGTATCTTTGTCATTATAACTCTAAGTAGGGTCATGAAGAATCAGATTTGCATGAAACAAATATACCTTGCACAGTGCCTTGTTCATAGTAGTTGTGAAATCAGTATTTGCTTAATTGAATTCATTTATTTTCTTCTGTGTAGGAAATATATCAATGTACTGATTAAGATGGGGATAGAAGAAATTCTTACTTTCTTTGGATGCCTTGATTCTGTTTCTATACTTATGACAATGTACAACCTCTTTGGTCTATTATTACTGTCTTTCTCTCTTACCCTGTCCCTCTTTCTTCTTCTGAGTCTCCATTTCACTTCAAAATCAGAAGGAAGATGAGTCAGAAGTAATATATGAATTTATATTACCTCTAAAAATATTTTATCTCAGAGCAAGCTGTGACCCTCCTGTCATATGCTTCTGAAATTTGAAATAAAACAATTGTAAAATCTTTTAAAAAAGAGGGGGGCAATTGTCCTGCTCTATTCTGTTTATCTTGAACTCCCCTATAAAATTATTGACTTGGAAGTGCAAAATTGTTTATGAGTATAGAATTCAAGTCACCATGCCTTTGACCACTACTGTCTATACCTCTATTAGCAGCGTCAATGTAACAAAAAAATTCGATGAGGCATTATATATCTAGAGAGAAACTCTTGAGAAGAACCAAAATTTCCTACTATTTTCTCAGAAACAATGTTAGACTAACCCCAGATAACTAGCTATAGACATGTAATAAGTAAATCCTCATCTCTGCTTCTAAAAAGTCATCTTCCTCAAAGTGAAGTTGTTTGTCAGTTTGTATTTGCTTCCATACAAGCATGGGCATTATGAAAAGGGACACAATCTTTAGTTTACTTAATATACTCTTCTTGCCTAATCTTGTGGAAGAAGAGACATAAGGAACTTTAAAGCTATGACAAATAGTCAAGTCTTTTAATCTTTGACAATTGAACTTTCAATATTTTGCTTCTCTTCTCCCCTTGAAAAAAATCTCTTGGAAATATATCAATAAGTTTTTTTTTTGTTGTTGTTGTTTTGGCACGATATATTTTAAGGCCTCTGGATGGATGCACAAATTTGCTAAATAAAATGACAAAACTAACCAAATAAGACAATGAACCTAAATGAAGAGTAGATGATCCTACATTAAAGAATAAAGGGAAGCATAATATTGATTCCCTCCTAAACCCAGAAGAGTGAAGGCTACTTATATTTTTGGACTTTAGCTGCACCATCAGGAGCAGAATGTTGTGGTATCCTACACAGCTGTCATTCAGAGGTCTGTGAATAATTTTCTTGTTGTGAAAGTATTTTTTCATGATTTTTCTCTTCCAATGAACTGACTTATTCAATAGAAATGAAGTTGTCTTTCCTCTTATCTGAGACCTAATTATGGAGGTCTATAGGCCATTTTTTAGACATAGGCTAAAGAAATGGATGCCTGTTTGGAATAATTTCAGAGACATGGAGATTTATTGCAAAAGTAAGTATAGTCTGGGAACAACAGTTTACTCCATTATTCACTTATCACCCCACCTGGAAGTTTGCCTGGTACTTGGCACCTAGGAAGGAAAAATATTTCTCTGTATAATAAATGTGACCTGCACAGGTATAAGTAAAACAGTACGTAAAACAGTAAGTAAAATTAATAATAATTAAAATGGTTATGATAAACATTCATGTTTTTAATGTTTTTAATGTTTGAAAAGGACTTTATATGTGTAATCTGATTTGATCCATCCAATGATCCTATGAAATAAATGAAATAATTATGCTTTTTCTTCCACAAAGATGAAACAATGGAAGCTGACAAAGGTTAAGTGATTTGTCCAATACCACACAGCTAGTAAGCATCTAAGACAAGATTTGAAATCAAGTCTTCACTCAGTCCCTGACTGAAGTTCAGTACAATGGACTTGAGTTCAAATTTTACTTCTAAAACTTAATACCAGTATGACTTTGAGCAAGTTATTTAGCCTCCTTTGGTCTCACTTTCATCTATAAAATCAGGGGATAGGACCAAATGACCTTTGATGTACTTCTCAGTCCTAATGTGTATGTAAGATTCTAACTCTCCTTCATATTTTTTGGATTCCATTTAAGCCACAAGTACCTAATGTATCCTATTTTATTATGGCCATTAAATCAGTCAGTAAACATTTATTAAGAACTACTATGTGCCAGTTACTGAGCGAAGAACAAGGACTACAAAAAGAGTCAAAAGATAGTTCTTACTGTCAGGGATCTCATAATCAAATGGGGGAGACAACAAACAATTATGTACAAGCCAGCTATGTACAGAATCAATAGGAAACAATCAAGAGGGAAGGCACTAGGATTAAGAGAAATTAGGGGAAATTTGCTGTATTTCTCATATCTGATAGGCTTTTAATGAAAACTTATAAGAAGATAGGGAGGCTAGTAGGCATAAATGAGAAGGGAGAATGTTTCAGATTTGGTGGACAGTCAGATGAAATAGCCAGAGCCAAGAGATGGAATATTTTGTGCATGAAACAGCAAGGAAGCCAGTTTCATTGGACTGGAGTGGAGATTAGAGTATAAGAAGACCCTCAAGGTATGAGGGGGCTTGGTTATGAAAAATCTTTAAACTCAAATAAAAGATATTGTATTTGATCTTAGAGGAGCAAGGAGTCACTAGAATTGAGTGTTTGGGGAGGAAGGGAGAAGTGTGACATGGTTAGATCTTTGCTTTAGTGAAATCACTTTAGTGGCTAGGTTGGAGTAGGGAGATTTTAGATATGTAGACCCACAAACAGGCTATTGCAATAATCTAAGCATATGATGATGAGGACCTATATAAGAATGGTTATGGAATGAGAGGAGAGAAAGGGGCATATTTGAGAGATGTTGCAAAGGTAAAATCTTCAGATCTTGGCAACAGATTGGATTTCAGGAGTGAGAGATGATGAAGGTTAATGACTTTTGTGAGGTTGTGAACCTTAGGAACAGGGAAGATTGTGTAGCACTTCAAAGTTTTAGGGATGGCAAGAGGTAGTGGTAGAATTTAGGAAGAAAGATAATGAGTTTTGGTTTTAGATGATGTACCTATCTATCTATTTATTTATCTATCTATTTATTATTTTTGAAACCCTTACCTTCTGTCTTGGAATCAATACTGTGTATTAGTTTCATGGCAGAAGAGTGGTAAGGGCTAGGCAATGGGGGTCAAGTGACTTGCCCAAGGTCACACAGTTAGGAAGTGTCTGAGGCCAGTTTTGAACCTAGGACTTCCTGTCTCTAGGCCTGGCTCTCAATCCACTTGGCTACCCAGTTGCCCCTATATATTTATTTTAAGATTACATAGATCATGAAGATAAAGACCAGGTAACTAAATAATAAAATATGCTATACTTGGATAGCACACTGTCACATCCATCCCCTTGTCACTGTTAGTTTTGTTACAGTCAAATGGCACCTTGTAAGTATTAGTCTATATAGTATTTGACCAATATCCCCTTTTTTAGTTCTGGAATGTGAATAATTTTGATAGTTTGTTCAGTGTTAGTTCATGAATCAGATGCTAAACAGAGTTTCTAGGATTCTGAGGCTTGTACACCTGTCATTCTGTTTACCTGTAGACCTAGAACGATGAAAATCAACAAAAGCCTCTATGAGACCAGTCTTAGCACAGATAATGTAAAATGAATGAATTAACTGGTATAAGTAACTGAGAGATCATGTTTCTGCTATTTTGGATAACTTACACATTTGTAAGGAGGGATGGTACAGTGGATAGAGTATCAAACCTAACAGGAAGATTCCTTTTCCTGAGTTCATATCTGACCTCAGGGACTTAGTAGTTATATAAACTTGGGCAAATCACTAACCTCATTTGCCTCAGTTTCTTCATTTTTACTATGATCTGGAGAAGAAATTGGCAAACAGCTCCAGTATCTGTGCCAAGAAAACCCGAAATGGGGGCATAAAGATTCAGACACAACTTAAATGACTGAACAACAACAGCACTACCTAGTTTTCTCTTCCCCTTCCTATAACAAGAAGCAGCAAGGAAAAGGAAGAGAAATTGGTTTTATAATCTATGCTTGCGAGTTAAAAGAAAGGATGATGTTTTGTTTGGGTGATAGGAGGGCAATATGTTCATCCATTTTCTTGATTTGTATCATGCCTTTGTCCATCTGATTGAATTTGTTTAATTTTGACTTTTGAATGGCATAGCAGTTGTATCTAGAAAAATAGCCATGGTAAGTAGGGACTGAAGCATGAGTTACATTTCAAGATTGATAGATTTGTAAACACAAAATCTGATAGAAGAATGCTGGGTGATGCAGTCAACCTATCCCATCTCCTTACTGGTAGCAGGTCCCAACATGTTACAAAAAGAAATAACACCACTAAAAGAGAGTAGGAACATAATAGTAAAAGCTGAGCCATCTTCCCCTTATAGCTGGAGCTTTCATGCTGATGTTCATTTATAGTTATTCACAATGGATTTCATCTTTGAAGATGCCTCCAGAGCTCATACAGATCACTGCATGTCTGATTAAATTCTTCTAAGGCATAATGATTTTGGATGCTTCATTATGTTTTTGGCAGAGCTCGTGTAGCTTTCAGCTAGAGCTGCCTTTTAACAGGACACTAAGGCATAAGTTATAAATCTGGTGGTTACTAGGACTCATAAAATATGAACGTAGCATTCAACAATAGTTCAAGTAGGATAATTATGGGGATAAATTTAAATTTCTTTCTATTTGATTATCTATCTAAATCATCAATAACAGGACATTTTACTTATAATGTGTTGTCACACACAAAGTATCATTTTTTACAGCTCAGTTTTCGCACTTGAAGAATGAGTCTACCAAGGGAGAAATGAAAATGTGATACAAGCATTTGCACTCTACTCCTGAGACTGAAATTTCTATTTTCTTACTAGACATTATTGTGTAAAAAACTACAGAAAATAATAAAACATTAAATTAAAAATGAAATCTTCTCCTTTAAGTTCAAATCTGTACTCACACACTTTCTAGTTGTGTGACCCTGGGCAAGTCACTTAACCTCAATTGCCTGGCTCTTACCACTCTTCTGCCTTGAAACCCATACACAGTATTGATTCTAAGACAGAAGGTATGGGTTAAAAAACAAACAAACAAAAACTTTAGACTGGTGTGCTAAGTATGTTGTATTGAAAGAATATGAGTGTGCTAACTTTTTGAAATTTCTTTGGCATTTGAATTAAAAGTGAAAACAGATATGCAAATAATATATCATTTCAGGATTGAAGGAAGTCTATAGAATTTGTTCTGCTAATGACTAGCAACTTGCTTTAGACAAATTATGTCACTTTTCTCTAAAAAGAGGACAATTTTTGTACTGTTTTACCTCATGGCATTGTTGTGCTGAAAGCTTCATTTCAGATCTATGAAAGTATAATCTTTACATGATAGAGTTACTTGTGAAATAAAAATCCAGGTATCTTTTTGTGTATACCTCATTCCTTTAGCTTTTTATCACTAGCCAGGTAAAATCCCAGAATAGCAGAATAGGGCACTGTCTCAATGTTAGAAATGACTTCTCCTTACTAGTACTTGGGATAAATCACCAACCGAAAACATATCAATTTTATTTAACCATTAATGACTACTGAAAGTATTAATTATAAAAGCTTTTAGAGAGCCAAGGGGCTCCCACTGCCTGCCAGATAGTCTATATAGATCTTTGATTAATTGTATTCTTTCCATATGACTCCAGCAAGGGGGAATATTGGAGCTTTGACTTTCTTATCTTCCCCTGTCTATATTTGAGGTCTTTAGCTCCAAGAAGATAGTGATCAATTTCCAATAGTTGTATTTGAGATCCTTTTTGGCTTTACATCTTATAGTTGTTTAGCATAGCTATATTTACGTAATCCAGTTAGTTCTGTTGTTATTATATTGTTAAAGTTGTGTTGAAGACACAACTTTATCCACTTTGTTACAAAGAAATTATACCTTTTGGGTTCAGCTAGTTTATGTTTCTTTGAAAGTTTCTTTTTGAACACTCATGTCTCATATTCCATACATCAGAGAGTCATTTGAACTTTCATTTCTTTCTAACTTCCCTATTATTGTCGAGGCCAACACTATCTAATCTAGTTGTCATCTTTAACTCTTCATCTGATCTCAACTGCCCTTACACCAATATTTGACCTGGTTTAACTTGGGTGCTGTAAAAATAAAAGGCAATGAATTGATTATGTGTTATAAACTGATTTAGATACTCTGCTTACTGTCCTTACAAGGTATCTTCAGTTCATATCAGTGCATAAGTGAATTTCTTTTCAGGGTCAGATGCAAGGATGCTAGAGACACTTTTTGTAAAAAAATAAAATATTTCTTGAAAATAAAAGGATAAAAGAATTTCTAACTCTAAAGGATTCTAACTCCACCTAAATAAAACTTCCTGGTTCCACAAGGAACTGCTTCTCCTGTTTCCACAGGCTACACTGTGATCCTTCCTGATCTGACTAACCCAAACTTTTTACTATTCTAATTAACTACTATTCTAAACTAACACTATTATCCTTATAATTCTTAACTTTTCTCCAAGTTATAAAAATAACAAAGGCTAGCTGGCTGAGTCTCAGCAAGAACCAAGTTGGTACTCTGAACCTTAGCCAGACTTAGAGTCCAAAACAAAGACCAGGGTTTTCTTTGGTCTTCTCAGAGTTAAAACAATTTATAAAAAACAGAAGTAGATAGTGTTTCCTAAGTTGGAAAAAAAAAACTTAGCTCCTTCAGGTCTTTCCCTCCTTTCCTTCTACCTCAGACAGGAGAGAGAGAGAGAGAGAGAGAGAGAGAGAGAGAGAGAGAGAGAAGATTTTACCTCCTCCATGTCCTCAGAAAGAGTTCAACTCTGCCAACTGTCAGAGATCAATCTCATAGAAAACCATTAGACTTGAAACTGACATTCTGTCTCAGCTCTGTTTGAAACTGCAATTCTTTCACAAGCCAACTTCTCTACTTCTTATCTATAAACCATTTCCAATATCATCCTTATAGTGGCACATTGGATACAGTACTGGTGGTCCTGGATTAGCTGAGTGACCTTGGGCAAATCACTCAACCCTGTTTGCCTCAGTTTCCTTATCTATAGAATGAACTGGAGAAAAAAATGTCAAGCCACTCTAGTATCTTTGCCAAGAAAACTGAAATGGGCTCAACAAGAATCAGACAAGACTGAAACTCCTGAACAACAAAACATCTCTTCCATTATATCCTTCAACCCTTCTCCCCTTTCACATTCACCTCCTTTTCTCCTCCTTTGCCAAAACCCTGGTGCAGGCCCTCATCACTTCATAACAGAAATATTGTGTTAACTGCCTATTGGTCTTTGCCACAAATCTCTCTCTGGTATAATTTTCACTTGGTTACCAAAGTGATCTTGCTAAAGCAGAGATCTGACTGTGTTAACCCTCCCCAATCCTCTTTTGAATTAACTATAGTGGCATTCTATTGCCTCCAACATCAAATTTCTGTGTGGAGTTAAAACCCTTTATTACTTGGCCTTCCCCTCTACATTTCTCATATTTTTATAACTTATACTCTCCTATATATTTTTTAATTCACTTACACTGCTCTCTTTGCTATTCTAACAAGGAATTCTGCAGATATTTGTACTGGCTCTCTCCTACATTTGCAATATTTTTCATGCCTCATATCTACTTCCTGAATTTTCTGGTTTCCTTCAAGATCTAGCTAATTTCCCACCTTTTATTATAATGCATTACTGGCACATTTTCTTTATTTTTTTAAACAATATTTTATTTGGTCATTTCAAAACATTACACATTAGAGACAAAGATCATTATCTTCCCCCCTCCCATTCCCCACGATTGAACTGGGTTTCACATGTGTTCTTGATTCGAACCCATTTCAATATTGTTGGTATTTGCATTAGAGTGTTCATTTAGATTCTCTCCTCAGACATGTCCCCTTAACCCCTGTATTCAAGCAGTTGCTTTTCCTGGGTGTTTTTACTCCCACAGTTTGTATTCTGCTTGTGAATAGTGTTTTTTCTCCTAGATCCCTGCAGATAGTTCAGGGACATTGCATTGACACTAATAGAGAAGTCCATTATGTTGGATTGTACCAGTGTGTCAGTCTCTGTGTAAAATGTTTTCCTGGTTCTGTTCCTTTATCTCTGTATTGCTTCCTGGAGGTTGTTCCAGTCTCCATGTAATTCCTCCACTTTATTATTCCTTTAAGCACAATAGTATTCCATCACCAACATATACCACAATTTGTTCAGCCATTCTCCAATTGAAGGACATCCCCTCATTTTCCAATTTTTGGCCAACACAAAGAGCACATATATAAATATGCTTCTACAAGTCTTTTTTCTTTATTATCTCTTTGGGGTACAAACCCAGCAGTGCTATGGCTGGATCAAAGGGCATACAGTCTTTTATCGCCCTTTGGGCATAGTTCCAAATTGCCCTCCAGAATGGTTGGAACAATTCACAACCCCACCAGCAATGAATTAATGTTCCTGCTTTGCCACATCCCTGCCAACATTCATTACTCTCCTTTGCTGCCATGTTAGCCAATCTGCTAGGTGTGAGGTGATACCTGAGAGATGTTTTGACTTGCATCTCTCTGATTGTAAGAGATTAAGAGCACTTTTTCATGTGCTTCTTAATAGTTTTGATTTCTTAATCTAAAACTGCCTATTCATGTCCCTTGCCCATTAATCAATTGGAGAATGGTTTAATTTTTTGTACAATTGATTTAGCTCTTTGTAAATTTGAGTAATTAAAACTTTGTCAGAGGTTTTTATTAAGATTGTTTCCCAATTTGTTGCTTCCCTTCTGATTTTAGTTACATAGGTTTGTTTGTACAAAAGCTTTTTAATTTGATGAAGTCAAAATTATTTATTTTACATATTGTGACTCTTTCTAAGTCTTGCTTGGTTTTAAAGTCTTTCCCTTCCCAAAGATCTGACATGTATACTATTCTGTGTTTGCCTAATTTTCTTATAGTTTCCCTCTTTATGTTCAAGTCATTCACCCATTTTGAATTTATCTTGGTGTAGAGTGTGAGGTGTTGATCCAAACCTAATCTCTCCGACACTGTCTTCCAATTTTCCCAGCAGTTTTTATTGACAAGTGGATTTTTGTCCCAAAAGCTGGGACCTTTGGGTTTATGATATATTGTCTTGCTGAGATTACTTGACCCAAGTCTATTCCACTGATCCTCCTTTCTGTCTCTTAGCCAGTACCAAATTGTTTTGATGGCTGCTGCTTTGTAATACAGTTTGAGATCTGGGACTGCAAGGCCCCCTTCCTTTGTATTTTTTTTTCATTATTTCCCTGGATATCCTTGATCCTTTGTTCTTCCAAATGAACTTTGCTATGGTTTTTCTAAATCAGTGAAGAATTTTTTGGAAGTTCAATGGGTGTGGCACTAAATAGATGAATAAGTTTGGGAAGGATTCTCATTTTTATTATATTGGCTCTTCCTACCCATGAGCAGTTAATGTTTTTCCAATTGCTCAAGTCTTTTAGTTGTGTGGAGAGTGTTTTGTAGTTGTGTTCATATAGATCCTGTGTTTGTCTCAGGAAATAGATTCCTAGGTATTTTATTTTGTCTATTTTTTTGTCTAAGGTGAGTTTGAATGGGATTTCTCTTTCTAGTTTTTGCTGCTGAGCTGTGTTGGAGATGTATAGAAATGTCGATGACTTATGTGGGTTTATTTTGTATCCTGCAAATTTGCTAAAGTTGTTGATTATTTCAATTAGCTTTTTGGTTGAATCTCTAGGATTCTTTAAGTAGACCATCATGTCATCTGCAAACAGTGATAATTTGGTCTCCTCTTTGCCTATTTTAATGCCTTCAATTTCTTTTTCTTCTCTAATTGCTACTGCTAGTGTTTCTAGTACAATGTCAAATAAAGAGGTGATAGTGGGCATCCTTTTTTCACTCCTGATTTTATTGGGAATGCATCTAGTTTATCCCTATTGCAGATGATATTACCTGATGGTTTTAGATATATACTGTTTATTATTTTTAGGAATAACCCTTCTATTCTTAAGCTTTCTAGTGTTTTTTAATAGGAATGGATGTTGTGTTTTATCAAAGCCTTTTTCTGTATCTATTGAAATAATCATGTGATTTTTGTTTGTTTGCTTGTTGATATGGTTAATTATGTGGATGGTTTTCCACATTGAACCAGCCCTGCATCCCTGGTATGAATCCTACTTGATCATGGTGGATGACCCTTCTGATCACTTTCTGTAGTCTTTTTGCTAGTATCCTATTTAAGATTTTTGCATCTATATTCATTAGGGAGGTTGGTCTATAATTTTCTTTCTATGTTTTTGACCTTCCTGGTTTTGGAATCAGTACCATGTTTGTGTCATAAAAGGATTTTGGTAGAACTCCCACTTTGCTTATTATATCAAAGAGTTTGTATAGTATTGGGATTAACTCTTCTTTGAATGTTTGATAGAATTCACTTGTGAATTCATCAGGCCCTGGGGACTTTTTCTTAGGGAGTTCTTTGATGGCCTGTTGGATTTCATTTTCTGATATGGGATTATTTAAGAATTCTATTTCTTCTTCTGTTAGCCAAGGCAGTTTATATTTTTGTGTATAGTCATCCATATCACCTAGATTAGTATATTTATTCCCATTTAATTGGGCAAAATAATTTTTAATGATTACCCTAATTTCCTCTTCATTGGAGGTGATGTCCGTCTTTTCATCTTTCATGCTGTTAATTTGCTTTTCTTCTTTAATTTTTTTGAGTAGATTGACCAGTACTTTGCCTATTTTATTTGTCTTTTCAAAGTACCAGCTTCTAGTCTTATTTATTAGTTTAATAATTCTATCACTTTCAATTTTGTTAATTTCTCTCTTAATTTTTAGGATCTCTAATTTGGTTTTCTTCTGGGGTTTTTTAATTTGTTTGCTTTCAAGTTTTTTTTATTTGCATTTCCAATTGATTGATCTCTGTTCTCCCTAGTTTGTTAATATGAATTTACCTCTGATTACTGCTTTGGCTGCATTCCATAAGATTTGAAAAGATGTCTCACCATTGTTATTTTCTTTGATGAAATCATTAATTGTTTCTATGATTTGTTCTCTAACTAACTGATTTTGGAGTGTCATATTATTTAATTTCTAGTTAATTTTTTTGGGTTTTCCATGTACCCTTACTGATCATTATTTTTATTGCCTTGTGATCTGAAAAGGCTGCATTTATTATTTTTGCTTTTCTGCATTTGTATCCAATGTTTCTGTGACAATATTTCTGTGTATGGTCAATCATTGTGAATGTGCCATGTGGTGCTGAGAAGAAGGTTTATTCCTTTTTGTCCCTATTTATTTTTCTCCATATGTCTATTAACTCTAATTTTTCTAAGATTTCATTCACTTCTTTTACCTTTTTTATGTATTTTTTTATTTGATTTATCTAAATTTGGTAGTGGTTGGTTCAAATATCTCACTAATATGGTTTTACTGTCTATTTCCTTTTTAAATTCCACTAGTTTCTCAATTAGAAATTTGGGTGCTATACTACTTGGTGCATACATGTTGATTAGTGATATTTCCTCATTATCTAAAGTCCCTTTTAACAAAATATATTCATCTTCCATATTCCTTTTAATCAGGTCTATTTTTGCTTTGGCTTTGTCAGATATCATGAGTGCAACTCTTGCCTTCTTTCTATCAGTTGAGGCCCAGAAGGTCTTACTCCACCCTTTAATTCTGAACTTGTGGGTGTCTACCCGCCTCATGTGTGTTTCTTGAATACAACATATGGTAGTGTTTTGGATTCTAATCCATTCTGCTATTCGTCTACATTTTATGGGTGAGTTCATCCCATTCATGTTCAAAGCTTGCCTCAGGCAAAATCCTTGCTCCTTAACTCCATATATAGAGAGCCTACCCATCTCACTCATATTTCTGACTAAAATGGGAAGGAAAAATCTCCACAGTGATGGCAAATTGTGCCCAGGAGCAACAACCTGCCTCCAAGAAAAACAGGAAGCAGGGATTGACCCTCAAAAAGTTTTTATTGAGGAAAAACCCAGGCTACAGAGGAAATAGAGGAGTAAATTAAAATAAAGCAAAAATCCTCCAAAAATGGAAATTGTCCACAAGATCTTGAAGAATTTAAATTGGAGCTTATCAAAAAGATGGAAGCCTTCTGGCAAGAAAAGTGGGAAATAATTGAAAGAGAAAATAACAGTTTAAAGGACAAGACTGCCCTTTTGGAGAAACAGCTGAAAGCCACGAAAAGCAAGATAGAGCAAACTGAAAAGGAAAACCAGTCTTTAAAGATCAGGATTAAGCAACTGGAAGGCAATGATCTTGCAAAACAGCAAGATTTAATAAAACAAATTCAAAAGAGTGACAAAATAAAAGAAAACATAAAATATATCACTGAGAAGATGACAGACCAGGAAAACAGAGTAAGGAAAGACAATTTGAGAATCATTGGTCTCCCTGAAAACCCAGAAGTAAACAGAAATCTTGATACCAAGCTATAAGAAATCATCCAAGAAAACTGCCCTTATACTCTTGAACAAGGGGGAAAAATAGACAATGAAAGAGTTCATAGAACACCCCCTACACTAAATCCTTAAAAGACAACTCAAAGGAATGTAATTGCCGATTTCAAGAGCTTTCAAACTAAGGAGAAAATTATACAAGAAGCCAAAAAGAGACAATTCAGATTCCAAGGAGCAACAATCATGATCACACAAGACCTGGCAGCATCCACACAAAAGGACCACAAGGCTTGGAACATGATACTCAGAAAGGCAAGAGAATTGGATATTCAATCAAGGATTGCCTATCCATCAAAACTGACTATATATTCCAGGGAAAAGTATGGGCATTCAACAAAAGAGAAGAATTCCAATTATTTGTAAAGAAAATTACAGAACTAAGTGTAAAGTTTGCTATCCAAACACAAAGATAAAGAGAAACATGAAAAGATAAATAAGAGAGGAAAAGGGGGAATTTTTTTTTTAAATTTAAACTCTCTACTTTAATGGCTACAATTGGATCAAATTATATATATATATATATATATATATATATATATATATATATATATATATATATGTGTGTGTGTGTGTGTGTGTGTGTGTGTGTGTGTGTTAATAAATGAGGAAATGTTATTTGTAACTCTCAAAAATTATATTCACTATTATAATAATTTGAAAAATCATTCAGAGGAAGAGATAGGTGTAGTAAGTGCTATAAGATGATAGGCAAAAAGAAAAAAAGAAAAAGGAAGGTGGGGAATTGGCACCAAGAGGTACTTAAAGAAATAAAATAAATAGGATAATATTTATCATGCAAAGATATGCATGGGAAGAGGAGGGGAAGAATACTCTTATAAGAAGGAGAGGAAGAGAGTGCTAATAGGTAATACTTAAAACTTACTCTCAGTGAAATCAATTCCGAGAGGGAAGAGCATCTCGATCCATTGGGGTCTTAAATTCTATTTAATTCTCCAGGGAAAGTGAAAAGGGAAAACTAAGAGTGCTAAGGGAGAGAGAGTACAAAAATGGAGGGAAAGAGAGGGGGGAGGGAACTTAACATACCCTAAAAAAATAAGGGAACAAAAAGAGAGGAGCCAGAAAGGGAAGCATATTAAAGGAGAGGATTAGCGGGATTGATTTTTTTTTTATTTTTGTACATTATTTTATTTGGTCATTTCCATACATTATTCACTGGAAACAAAGATCATTTTCTTTTCCTCCCCTCCCCCCCCACCCATAGCTGATGCATGATTCCACTGGTTATCACATGTGTTCTTGATTCGATCACATTTCCCTGTTGTTGGAGTTTGCATTATAGTGTTCATTTAGAGTCTCTCCTCAGTCTTATCCCCTCCAACCCTGTAGTCAAGCAGTTGCTTTTCATCGGTGTTTTTACTCCCACAGTTTATCCTCTGCTTGTGGGTAGTATTTTTTAGATCCCTGCAGATTGTTCAGGGACATTGCATTGACACTAATGGTGAAGTCCATCACCTTCGATTGTACCACAATGTATCAGTCTCTGTGTACAATGTTTTTTTGGTTCTGCACCTTTCACTCTGCATCACTTCCTGGAGGTTGTTCCAGTCTCCATGGAATTCCTCTACTTTATTATTCCTTTTAGCACAATAGTATTCCATCACCAACATATACCACAATTTGTTCAGCCATTCCCCAATTGACAGGCATCCCCTCATTTTCCAATTTTTGGCCACCACAAATAGTGCAGCTATGAATATTCTTGTACAAATCTTTTTCCTTATTATCTCTTGGGGGTACAAACCCAGCAGTACTATAGCTGGATCAAAGGGCAGACAGTCTTTTATCAACCTTTGGGCATAGTTCCAAATTGCCCTCCAGAATGGTTGGATCAATTCACAACTCCACCAACAATGAATTAGTGTCCCCACTTTGCCACATCCCCGCCAACATTCATTACTTTCCATAGCTGTCATGTTAGCCAATCTGCCAGGTGTGAGGTGATACCTCAGAGTTGTTTTGATTTGCATCTCTCTGATTATAAGATATGTAGAGCACATTTTCATATGCTTTTTAATAGTTTTGATTTCTTTGTCTGCGAACTGCCTGTTCATGCCCCTTGCCCATTTGTCAATTGGAGAATGGCTTGATTTTTTGTACAATTGATTTAGTTCTTTATAAATTTGAGTAATTAAACCTTTGTCAGAGGTTTTTATGAAGATTGTTTCCCAATTTGTTGCTACCCTTCTGATTTTGGTTACATTGGTTTTGTTTGTAAAAAAACTTTAATTTGATGTAATCCAAATTATTTATTTTGCATTTTGTAACTCTTTCTAATTCTTGCTTGGTTTTGAAGTCTTTCCCTTCCCAAAGGCCTGACATGCTTACTATTCTGTGTTTGCCTAATTTTCTTATAGTTTCCTTCTTTATGTTCAAGTCATTCACCCATTTTGAATTTATCTTGGTGTAGGGTGTGAGGTATTGATCTAAACCTAATCTTTCCCACACTGTCCTCCAATTTTCCCAGCAGTTTTTATGAAATATTGGATTTTTGTCCAAAAAGCTGGGATATTTGGGTTTGTCATATACTGTATTGCTGAGGTTGCTTGCCCCCCAGTCTATTCCACTGATCCTCCTTTCTGTCTCTTAGCCAGTACCAAATTGTTTTGATGACCGCTGCTTTATAATATAGTCTGAGAACTGGGACTGCAAGACCCCTTCCTTTGTATTTTTTTTTCATTATTTCCCTGGATATCCTTGATCTTTTGTTCTTCCAAATGAACTTTGTTATGTTTTTTCTAAATCAGTAAAAAAAATTGTGGAAGTTCCATGGGTATGGCACTAAATAGATAGATGAGTTTGGGTAGATGGTTATTTTTATTATATTGGCTCATCCTACCCATGAGCAGTTAATGTTCTTCCAATTGTTCAAGTCTAGTTTTAGTTGTGTGGAAAGTGTTTTGTAGTTGTGTTCATATAGATCCTGTGTTTGTCTCAGGAGATAGATCCCTAAGTATTTTATTTTGTCTAAAGTGATTTTGAATGGGATTTCTCTTTCTAGTTCTTGCTGCTGAGCTGTGTTGGAATTATATAGAAATGCTGATGACTTATGTGGGTTTATGTTGTATCCTGCAACTTTGCTAAAGTTGTTGATTATTTTGATTAGCTTTTTGGTTGAATCTCTAGGATCCTTTAAGTAGACCATAATGTCATCTGCAAAGAGCTATAATTTGGTCTCCTCCTTGCCTGTTTTAATGCCTTCAATTTCTTTTTCTTCTCTAATTGCTACTGCTAGTGTTTCTAATACAATATCAAATAATAGAGGTGATAATGGGCATCCTTGTTTCACTTCTGATCTTAATGGGAATGGATTTAGTTTATCTGCATTGCAGATGATATTAGTTGATGGTTTTAGATATATACTGTTTATTATTTTTAAGAATGACCCTTCTATTCCTATGCTTCCTAGTGTTTTTAGTAGGAATGAGTGTTGTATTTTATCAAAGGCTTTTCCTGCATCTATTGAGATAATCATGTGATTCTTGTTGGTTTGCTTGTTCATTTGGTCAATTATGTGGATAGTTTTCCTAATGTTGAACCAGCCCTGCATCCCTGGTATAAATCCTACTTGCTCATGGTGGATGACCCTTCTGATTACTTGCTGGAGTCTTTTTGCTAGTATCCTATTTAAGATTTTTGCATCTATATCCATTAGGGAGATTGGTCTATCATTTTCTTTCTCTGATTTTGGCCTGCCAGGATTTGGAATTAGTACCATGTTTGTGTCATAAAAGGAGTTTGGTATAACTCCCTCTTTGCTTATTATGTCAAATAGTTTGTATAGTATTGGGATTAACTGTTCTTTGAATGTTTGATAGAATTCACTGGTGAATCCTTCAGGCCCTGGGGATTTTTTCTTAGGAAGTTTTTGATGGCCTGTTGGATTTCTTTTTCTGATATGGGATTATTTAAGAAAACTATTTCATCTTCTGTTAGACTAGGCAATTTTTATTTTTTGTATATATTCATCCATATCACCTAGGTTGGTATATTTATTGCCATATAGTTGGACAAAGTAGTTTTTAATGATTGCCTTAATTTCTTCTTCATTGGAGATGAGATCCCCCCTTTTCATCCTTGATGCTATTAATTTGCCTTTCTTCTTTCCTTTTTTAAATTAGATTAACCAGTACTTTGTCTATTTTGTCTGTTTTTTCAAAGTACCAGCTTCTAGTCTTGATTATTAGCTCAATAGTTCTGTCACTTTCGATTTTATTAATTTCTCCCTTAATTTTTAGGATCTCTAGTATGGTTTTCTTCTGGGGGGTTTTAATTTGTTCATTCTCAAGTTTTTTGATTTGCATTTCCAATTCCTTGATCTCTGTCCTCCCTAATTTATTAATATATGCACTCAGGGATATGAATTTTC
This sequence comes from Monodelphis domestica, assembly GCF_027887165.1. Taxonomy (NCBI): domain Eukaryota; kingdom Metazoa; phylum Chordata; class Mammalia; order Didelphimorphia; family Didelphidae; genus Monodelphis; species Monodelphis domestica. The sequence continues at coordinate 345,386,397 of NC_077227.1, read as the reverse complement.
CTCTAAGTACTGCCTTGGCTGCATCCCATAAGGTTTGAAAGGATGTTTCGCTGTTGTCATTTTCTTCAATGAAATTATTAATTATTTCTATGATTTCTTCTCTAACTATCTGATTTTGGAGTATCATGTTATTTAATTTCCAATTAATTTTTGATTTGGCTCTCCATGTACCCTTGCTGATCAATATTTTTATTGCCTTGTGATCTGAAAAGGCTGCATTTATTATTTCTGCTTTTCTGCATTTGAGTGCCATGTTTCTATGACCTAGTGTATGATCTATTTTTGTGAATGTGCCATGTGGTGCTGAAAAGAAGGTGTATTCTTTTTTGTCCCTATTTATTTTTCTCCATATGTCTATTAACTCTAAATTTTCTAAGATTTCATTCACCTCTTTTACCTCTTTCTTGTTTATTTTTTGGTTTGATTTATCTAAATTTGATAGTGGTTGGTTCAAGTCTCCCACTAATATGGTTTTACTGTCTATTTCTTCCTTCAATTCTCCTAGTTTCTCTATTAAAAATTTGGATGCTATACCATTTGGTGCATACATGTTGATTAGTGATATTTCCTCATTGTCCATACTCCCTTTTAGCACAATATATTTACCTTCCCTATCCCTTTTGATCAGATCTATTTGTGCTTTGGCTTTGTCAGATATCATGATTGCAACTCCTGCCTTCTTTCTATCAGTTGAGGCCCAAAAGGTCTTACTCCAACCTTTAATTCTAACCTTGTGAGTGTCAATCCGTCTCATATGTGTTTCTTGAAGACAACATATGGTAGGGTTTTGGGTTCTAATCCAATCTGCTATTTGTCTATGTTTTATGGGTGAGTTCCTCCCATTCACGTTCAAAGTTATGATTGTCATTTGTGGATTCGCTGGCATTTTGATATCTTCCCCTAGTTCTGACCTTTCTTCTTTAGCTTTCTCCTTTTGAACCAGTGATTTACTTTAGGTCAGTCCCCCTAGTCCCCTCTGTTGAGATGCTTCCCTTTCTAGCCTCTCCCTTTTAATGCTCCCTTCCCCTCCCCCCTATCCTTCCCTCCCTTTTTATACTCCTTCTCCCCTTCCCCTCCTTAATTTTCCTTTCTTTCTTGCCCTAATGGATAAGATAGAATTCAGGAAACCCACTGGATCTAGATGTTCTTCCCTCTCAGATTTGATTTCACTGAGAGTAAGGTTTAAGGAATTCCACTTCACGCTCTCTTCCTCTCCTTCTCATATGAGAGTTCTTCCCCTCCCCTTCCCATGTGTATCTTTATATGGGAAAGATTATTCTATTGAGTCCCCCCCTATTTCTTGAAGTTAATCTTAGTATTATCGACGGTTCCCCCTCCCTTTTCCTTTCTTTGCCCCCCCTTTCCCCAAATCTTCTTAATGCCCCAATCTTTCCCTATGCATGTTTCTTCTAACTATTCTTATGATGCTACAATTTATGAGAGTTACACAAAATATTTTCCCCACATATTAATATATATAATTTGATGTAAATGTAGTCCTTATAGAAGAGAGTTTGACTTAAAGAAAAAGATAAGATTCATCTCCTTTTCCCTTTCTTTCAATATTTACCTTTACATGTTTCTCTTGCTTTCTGTGCTTGGATATCAGATTTTCCACTAAGTTCTGGTCTTTTCTTAGCAAATGCTTGGAAATCTTCTATTTTGTTGAATGCCCATACTTTCCCCTGGAAGTATATAGTCAGTTTTGCTGGGTAGTTGATTCTTGGTTGGAGACCCAGCTCTCTTGCCTTTCTAAATATCGTGTTCCATGCTTTGTGGTCTCTTTGTGTGTTAGCCACTAAGTTGTGTGTGATCCTTATGGGAGACCCTTATATCTGAAGCTCCTCTTCTTGGCTTCTTGTAGGATTTTCTCCTTTTCTTGGAAGCTCTTGAATTTGGCAATTACATTCCTGGGGGTTGTCTTTTGGGGATTTAGTATAGAAGGTGTTCTATGAATCCTTTCAATTTCTATTTTGCCCCCTTGCTCCAGAACATGGGGGCAATTTTCCTTTATAATCTCCTGTAGAATAATATTGAGTTTATTGTTTATCTCTGGTTTTCTGGGAGACCGATAATTCGGAGGGTGTCTCTTCTCCCTCTGTTTTCGAGATGGGTGACCTTCTCAGTGAGGTATTTTATGTTTTCTTCTAATTCATTAATTTTTGGGTTTGCTTTATTGATTCTTGCTGTTTTATCATCTCGCTTTCTTCGAGTTGCTTGATTCTGGTCATTAGGGACTGGTTTTGCTTTTCAGCTTTGTCTGCCCTTCTATTGGATGCTTCGAGTTATTTTTCCAATTGAGCAGTCTTATCTGTCAGACTGCTGATCTCTTTCTCCCATTTTTCTTTCCAGGTTTCCATCTTTTGGATAAATTCCAGTTTGAGATCTTCCAGAGCTTGTTGATAGTTTCCATTTTGGGAGGCATGTTCTGATTTTTTTTGGATTTCCTCCTCATTCTCCTCTTTTCCTCGGGTACTTCCACCATAAAACTTTTCAATAGTCACTTTTTTCCCTTTCTTCCTGGAGGCTTGATTTTGGGCTATGTGAGCCATCTCTTTGGTGGTTTTATTCCCCTTTCCTTTTTGGTCTGGGGTCTGGGTTATATGGGTGGTTTTTCTGTGAATTTAGGTCGCTTCAGACTAGTTCTTCCCAGCCTCCGAGGTTTCTAAGAGCCCTGGGTCCCTGATCACAGCCACACTGCCCAGGTGTTCAGCTCCGCCCAGATAATCAACAGTGGTCCGCCCCTGGTGTTTAGCTCCGGGGAGATGTTCAGCGCAGTCGCCCCAAGTATAGCTCTTCTGACCCCAGTAATCAGCGCTGGATTCTCCTGTGAAACAACCCTGAGACTTTTTTTTCCTGGCAGTCCCCAGATCCCAAGGACACTGGAGTGCCCCTCCCCCCAGACAGAGACGTTCCCCACTCACTAGTTGTCCCAGTGAGAGCTCAGGTAGCTCATGCTGGTTTGGTGGGGGAGGTGGGTTGGTGGAAGGGCAGCTCAGTTCACTTTTCTGTGCAAGCTTTTTCTCCTTCTTATTATAGTGTGGAAATGTTCAAGCCCCGCGTACCTTCGCCTCTGTGGAGTACTGGGAGTACTGGGGTGTCCTTCTGTTCCTCCAAAGGTGATTTTTATGCTCCTTTGATGTAGTCTATTTCGTTCAGTGCCGGGGAGAGGAAGGGTGTGGCATCTAGGTTGCAGCCATGATTTCCTGGAATTCCTCGGGGGATTGATTTAAAGTAAACCACTGGTTAAAAAGGATATATCAAAAGAAGAAAGGAGGATGGCACCAAGAGGTACTTGAAGAAATAAAATAAATAGGACAATCTTTATGACACAAAGATATGCATGGGAAGGGGAGGGGAAGAATACTCTTATAAGAAGGAGAGGAAGAGAGTGCTAATAGGTAATACTTAAACCTTACTCTCAGTGAAATCAATTCTGAGAGGGAAGAGCATCTAGAATATATTGGGGTCTTGAATTCTATCTTATCCTACAAGGAAAGTGAGAAGGGAAAACTAAGAGGGGTACGAGGGAGTAAAAAAAGGGAGGGAAAGAGAGGGGGGAGGGAACTTAACATACACAAAAAAAAGAAGGGAACAAAAAGGGAGGGGCTAGAAAGGGAAGTATATTAAGGGAGGGGATTAGGGCGACTTATTTTAAGTAAACCACTGGTTTAAAAGCATATAGCAAAAGAAGAAAGGACAGAACTAGGAGAGGATATCAAAATGTTAGGGAATACACAAGTGAAATCATAACTTTGTACATGAATGGGATGAACTCACCCATAAAATGAAAACAAATAGGAGAGTGGATTAGAATCCAAAATCCTACCATATGTCATCCACAAGAAACACACCCGAGGTGGGTAGAAACCCACAAGATTAGGATTAAAGGTGGAACAGTACCTATTGGGCCTCAATGGAAAGAAAGAAGGCAGGAGTTGCAATCATATCTGACAAAACCAAAGTAAAAATAGATCTGATTAAAAGGGATAAGGAATGTAAATATATCCTGATAAAAGGCAGTATAGAAAATGAGGAAATATCAGTAATCAACATGTATGCACCAAATGGTATATCATCCAAATTTCTATAGTTGAAACTAGTAGAATTGAAGGAGGAAATAGATAGTAAAACTATACTAGTGGGAGATCTGAACCTATCACTATCAAATTTAGATAAATAAAATTTAAAATAATAAATAAGAAAGATAAAAGATATGAATGAAATCTTAGAAACATTAGAGTTCATAGATATATGGAGAAAAATAAATAAGGACAAAAAGGAATACACCTTTTCAGCAGCACATGGTACATTCACAAAAATTGATCATGTACTAGGTCATAAAAATATGTAAAACAAATGCAGAGAAGCAGAAATAATAAATGCAAACTTTTCAGATAATAATACAGTAAAAATAATGATCAGTAAGGGTACACGGAGAGCCAAATCAAAAAATTAATTGGATATTAAACAATACTATTCTACAAAATTGGTTAAAGAACAAATTATAGAAACAATTAATGACTTCATACAAGAAAATGGCAATGATGAGACATGCTTTCAAAATCTTTGGGATTCAGCCAAAGCAGTACTCAGGGTAAAATTTATGTCCTAGAGTTCATATACTAACAAATTAGGGAGGGTAGAGTTCAATGAATTGGGTATGCAATTTAAAAAACTAGAAAATGAATAAATTAAAAGTTCTCAGATGAAGACTAAATTAGAGATCCTAAAAATTATGGGAGAAATTAATAAAATTGAAAGTGAAAGAACTAATTAACTAATAAATAAGACTAGAAGCTGGTATTTTGTAAAAACAAACAAAATAGAGTACTTACTTGTCAATCTAATAAAAAAAGGAAAGAAGAAAACCAAATTAACAGCATCATAGATGAAAAGGGAGACCTCATCTCCAATGAAGACAAAATTAAGGCAATCATTAAAAACTATTTCCCCCAATTATATGGCAATAAATATGCCAATTTAGGTGATATGGATGATTACTTACAAAAAATATAAATTGTCTAGATTAACAGAATAAGAAATAGAATTCTTAAATAATCCCATATCAGAAAAAGAAATTGAATAAGCAATGAAAGAACTCACAAAGAAAAAAATCACCAAGACCTGATGGATTCACAAGTGAATTCTATCAAACATTCAAAGAATAGCTAATCCCAATATTATACAAACTATTTGACATAATAAGCAAAGAGGGAATTCTACCAAATTATTTTCATGACACAAACATGGTACTGATTCCAAAGCCAGGCAGGTCAAAAATGGAGAAAGAAAATTATAGACCAATCTCCTTAATGAACATAGATTCTGTAAAAATATTATTATTTTAAATTGCAAAGTTTAAATTCCTTTTGAGAAGAATTTTAGGTTAAGAAACATGCTACGTCTCTGAATCCAGAAACTGAACTATTTGTAGGAGACACCATGAAGTTGCCTCCTGACTACAAGCTGCACAAGAAGATCAAGAATAAACTTTTAATGTATTTGATTCAACATTTATTTGTATGTAAACTTTTGTGCCAAAGGGGAAAGCCCCCTAACTGGTTTTTGTCAAAGCATCTAGCAATTATTGGTTTTGTTCTTTTTTCCTCTTATCCTCAAATTATTGTAATCTTTAAATTGATTATGTTTTCATGATCCTTTTGGGGAAAATCTTTTCCCAAATGATCAATAGAGGGAATGTAAAAATAGAGATTTGAACCCCAGACTTCAATTCTCAGGAGTCCTTGGCCACTTCCCAAAATGCCTTGTAACCTCAACTGAAAGTCTCACCTGGACCGAGAGTGAGATGGGGTATTTAAACTGACTGTATCCACCTACCCTCTCTCTCTTCCTGCTTCCGCTTCCAAGCACACCTGTCTCTCAAGATTTAGTGTAAATGTAATTGAATGGGCCATTCGTCCCTCCAAAGCATGTGCTTTCTTATTCTGTCTTTTCTTTATTTCTTAATCTTTACTAAAAATATAATACTTTTAGCATAGAAACTAATTTTTAATCTTAACAATGCAAAAATCCTAAATAGGATACTAGCAAAAAGATTCCTGCAAGTCATCACGAGTGTTATTCACTATGATCAGGTGGGATTCATACCAGGAATGCAAGGATGGCTCAATATTAGAAAAACCACCCACATACATAATTGACTACATCAACAAGCAAACCAACAAAAACCATATGATTATCTCAATAGATGCAGAAAAAGCCTTTGAAATAGTACAATACTCATTCCTATTGAAAACACTAGAAAGTTTAGGAATAGAAGGCCCTTTCCTAAACAAAATATCCACATTTAGAATAAAAATGGTGGGAGCAGAAACACAGAAGAAAAACAACTGCTTGATTACATAGGTAAAGGGGGCCATGACTGGGGTTGTAGACTAAATGATCATCCTAATCCTAACATCAACAACATGGAAATAGATTCTGATCAAGGACACATGTAAAACACAGTGTGATTATGTGTCAGCTATGGCAAGGGGTGTGGGGAGGGAGGGAAAGAAATATGATTCTTATAACAAAGGAATAATGTTCTAAATTGACTAAATACATTTTTCAAAATAAAAAGTTCTTGTAGTTACTCACAGAGAAGAATAGAGCCTAGGAGAGTATTAAACATGCTTCTCTTTATCATAATTCCTAGGAAGAACAAAAAGAAAATAGACCCCTGGAGTCAGTCCTGAAGGCAGCTGCACAAAGAAACTGAAATTTGGAACAGAATTCTCTTCACCATTGTTACAGGACCTAAGTTTAATAGCATTTTCAAAGTTAAAATAAAAGGAAAAGACAAGAAAAAGAAGCCAAAAAAACAACAAAATTAATTCCACATAGGAAATAATTTTGATGGCAGGGAAGACAAATACACAAAAATTAGAAGAAAAGAAAATCAATACAATTGCATCCAAAGACTCCAAAAAAATATGAATTACTCTTAAGCCTAAAAAGAATTAATGGAGGAGCAAAAAAAAAATAGTACTACAGGAAAGTCATGAAATGATAGTCAACAACTTGGTAAAGAAGGCACAAAAAATGCTGAAGAAATGAATATCTTAAATAAACAAAATGTCAAGAGTCAAGATGGCAGCCTAGAAGGAGCAGAACATCAGACCTCTGAATAACCTCTTTCTGATCACAAAATGAATTCTGCTAGGGGTCTGAAAATCAAACCTAACAACAAGACAGAGCCAAGAAAACCTCCTGCTGGACTCAATTCAAAAGGTACACCTCCAAAAAGCCAGAACCTGAGAACACTTGCATTTAAGGGGAAGGCATAAGGAAGGTCCCAGGACACCTCCCACTACCCACTTAGAGTGCTGAGACTCCAGAGGCAGAGGGAACTTATGAGCGGGCAAAGTGCTGGTCTGGAGGGTGTACCTTGAGGGCAGGGCTATGCCAAGCTCAGAACATCAAACACAGATGGCAGGGAAGGAGCTAGAGAGGGAGCATATAGCTGGCAGCCTGGTCAGAGCTGTGGAGATCCTCCACATTTGCTCCAGCCCTACAGGAGGTGTTGTCCCCAGAGCATACCCAGCCCACCCAAGCTGAACTTAATCCTATCAAAAGTCTTCAGAACTCAAGGAGGTCCAGGCTCCACACTTCTCCCTCATTGACAGCTGGATTTTAATCCAATAAAAAGTCTCCAGAGGACAGGGAAACTCAAACTGCCCATAACCCTCCCCCAAAGACTGCACCAAGAGATCTTCTGTCAAAGCTCCAAGAAGGGAGACTGAAAGAAGCATCCAAAATAAAAAAAATGAAAGGAGCAAGATCACAGAAAAATACAGGGAGAAAAGAAGTGGTAGATATGAGCAAACAACAGTAAAAGAAGAAGGAAATTACAATAGATAGCTTCAATAAAGAGAACAGAACAGAGGGGGTGGGATCAGCAAATGATAAATCAGAAATCCCAGCGAATTGGATAGAGTCTTTGGAAGAACAAAAAATGCAATTCAAAACACAATTAAGAGAGGCTGAAGACAAGTTTAACAACAGGATAAGTCATCTGGAAACAGAAAACAGTGTCTTGAAAGCCAAAATCAACCAGGTGGAAAATGAGGCAAAGGAAATGAAAGATGAGGCAAAGAATATGAAAAATGAGCCAAAAGAGATGAAAGATGAGGTAAAGAGGATGAAAGATGACCTCCATAGAAAATCAAAGCAGAAAGAGAAGTATGACCAAAAAGCCTGTGATGAAATCCAGTTTCTAAGAAACAGAATACAAGAACTAGAATTAAGTGACCTCACAAGGCATCAGGACACTATTAAACAAAACTAAAAGACTGAAAAAATTGAGGAAAATATGAAGCATCTCATTAACAAAAAAAGAGGATTTAGAAAATCACTGGAGGAGAAAGAATTTAAGAATCATTGGTTTACCAGATGACCTTGACAAAAGTAAAAATGTGGACACAATACTACAGGAAATTATTCAAGAAAACTGCCCCGATATTCTAGAATAAGAGGGAAAAGTGGAGATTGAAAGAATTCACAGATCACCTCCTGTACTTAATACCCAACTGAAAACACCCAGGAATGTTACAGACAAATTCAAGAACTATCAGAAAAAAGAAATGATATTACAAGCTGCCAAGAAATAGTCATTCAGATACCATGGAACCACAGTGAGGATAATGCAGGATCTGGTTGCATCCACACTGAAGGACCGAAAGGCATGGAATATGATATTCTGGAAAGCAAGGGAACTAGGTCTACAACCAAGAATCAACTACCCAGTAAAATTTACTATATTCTTGCAGGGGAAAGTCTGGTCATTCAACAAAATAGGAGAATTCCAAGAATTTGCAAAGAAAAGGCCAGACCTGAACAAAAAATTTGAAGTCCAAGCACAGAACTCAAGAGAATCTTCAAAAGGTAATTTAAAAAGAAGGAAAATAGAAAAACAAAACAAAACAAAAAAAATTTAAGAGACTCAATAAATTAAAATGATATGTATCCCTGTAAGAAAAGAGGTCATTGGTAACTCTTAAAAACTGTTGTTATCACCTGGGCAGCTAGAAGATTTACACTTAGAGGGAACAGTGACAAACTGTATAGGATGAAAGGACAAGAAATAAATAGGTATATAGATATATTCATGGATAAGTACATATACATATGTGTGTATATATGTATATATATACAAGTAGATATATATATATATACATGTATATATATATATAGATTTATATATATACAAGGGGTGTATGGGGTATTCAGGGAGGGGTAGTATCTCTGGTATGGAGGGCTTGTCGTGCCCTCCTAGGGCAGCTCTCCAGCCTCTGACACCCAGCTCTCACTTGTGGCTCCTAGTAGCTGCTAGCATGTGGCAGTGGCCACACCTCGGGCAATGGCTTCGACAGGCTGGCTAAACCTTGTGAGAGTAGCCATTGTGTCTTAGACCCCTGGTGAACCAGGACCTTGCTCACCCAGCATGTGAAGACTGCTTTGGCTGAACAGACCGAAGAAACCAATAAGAAGATTCAACGGCTGAGAAGGCAACACAGCACTGTGGAGTGCTTAGGGCGTGTTGGAGCACAAAAGACAACACGGCCATCCAATGAAGCTGAGGAAGTCTCCAGGTGTAATGACTTTTCATGCCACTGGACCCAGGTTTCCAACTCCAAGAGAGTGGGACTGTTTCTGTGAATTGACTTTTCCACTTAAATCTCCTTCATGCACAAGTGTCTTTGTGCACACTCATCTATCATAGATGAAAACTCACGAAGACAATCTTCATCCTCAGTTACTGAGAGACTACTACTATACAAGTAGAGCCAAGAAAGACAGGTTAATATTAAAGAAATGGGAAAAGACACAAATGGGGGTAAATTCATATGTCACAAAGAAACTCATGGCAGGAGGGGGGAGAACATCAAAACAATGGAAGGGTAAAAAGGTTGGAGATAGGAAATACTCAACTCTTCTGTGCTTTGAAATTGACACAAAGAGGGAAGAACAGTCCAATCCATTGGGGCAGAGAATAGATTTGTGCCCTATAGTGGAGTAGAAGGGTAATAAATGGACTGGTGGGGAGGGAAGCAGTACAAGGGAGGTAGAGGGTGGGGGGTAATTTTAGAAAGACTACAGGGAAAATAAGGAGGGAAATAAGAAGGGATGGGGTAGAAAGGGAAGTAAAATAAGGGTGGGAACTAGGGGGACTGATTATAAACAAACATTGGTGTAGAAGGAAATAATGAAATAAGAAAAGGCAGGACCAGGAGTAGAAATCAAAATGCTTGGAAATACACAGCTAGTAATCATAACTCTGAATGTGAATGGAATGAACTCACCCATAAAAAGCAAGTGAATAGCAGAGTGGATTAGAATCCAAAACCCTACCAAATGCTGTCTACAAGGAACACACATAAGGGAGATAGATACGCATAGGGTGAAAGTAAGAGGATGGAGCCAAATCTATTGGGCATGTACTGACAAAAAAGAAGGTAGAAGTCGCAATCATGATATCTGACAAAGCCAAAATAAAAATAAATCTATTTAAAAGAGATAGGTAAGGTAATTCTATCATGATAAAAGGCAGTATAGACAATGAGGAAATATTAGTACTCAACATGTATGCATCAAATGGCATAGCATCCAAATTTCTAAAGGAGAAACTAGTGGAGTTCAAGGTTTAAATAGATAGAAAAACTATACTAGTGGGAGACCTGTACCTTCTTCTATCTGAACTAGATAATTCAAACCAAAAAAATAAATAAGAAAGGGATAAGAGAAGTGAATGAAATCTTAGAAAACTTAGAGTTAGTAGAAATGTGGAGAAAAATAAATAGGGACAAAAACGAATATACCTTCTTTTCAGGAGCACATGTTGCATTCACAAAAATTGACCATGTATTAGGGCATAAAAACGTTGCAAACAAGTGCAAAAGAGCAGAAATAATGAATGTTACCTTCTCAGATCACAATGCAATGAAAATAATAATTAGTAAGGGTATATGGAGAGGTAAATCAAAAATTAATTGGAAATTAAACAAATCGATTCTCCAAAACCGGTCATTTGGAAGAAGAAAGGATCAAGGATGTTCAGGAAAATCATGAAAAAAATATAAAGGAAGGAGGACTTGCAGTTCCAGATCTCAAACTATACTATAAAGCAGTGGTTATCAAAACAAATTGGTACTGGCTATGAGACAGAAAAGATCAGTGGAATAGACTTGGGGTAAATGACCTCAGTAAGACAGTCTATGATAAACACAAAGATCCCAGTTTTGGGGACCAAAACCCACTTTTTTGATAAAAAACTGCTGTTAAAATTGGAAAACAGTATGGGATAGATTAGGTTTGGATCAACATCTCACACCCTACACCATGATACTCAGAATGGGTGAATGACCTGAATATAAAGAAGGAAACTATAAACAAATTAGATGAACATAGAATAGTATACTTGTCAGATCTTTGGGAAATGAAAGACTTTAAAACCAAGCAAGAGTTAGAAAAAAAGCACAAAGTGTAAAATCAATAATTTTGATTACATCAAATGTAAAAAAGTTTTTGTAAAAACAAAACTAATGCATCCAAAATTACAAGAGAAGCAACAAATTGGGAAATAATCTTCATTACAAAGACCTCTGACAATGGTCTAATTATTCAAATTTACAAGGAGCTAAACCAGTTGTACAAAAAATCAAGCCATTCTCCAATTGAAAAATGGGCAAGGGACACGAATAGGCAGTTTTCAGTTAAAGAAATGAAAACTATTAATTAGCACGTGGAATAGTGTTCTAAATCTCTTATAATCAGAGAAATGCAAATCAAAACAACTCTGAAGTATCACCTCAGACCCAGCAGATTGGCTAACCTGGCAGCAAAGGAAAGTAATGAATGCTGGTGGGGATGTGGCAAAGTTGGGAAATTAATTCATTGCTGGTGGAGTTGTGAGTTGATCAAACCATTCTGGAGGACAATTTGGAACTATTCCCAAAGGGCAATGAAAGACTGTCTGCCCTTTGATCCAGCCATAGCACTGGTTGTTTTATACCCCAAAGAGATAATGAAGAAAAAGAAATGTACAAAAATATTCATAGCTGTGCTCTTTGTGGTGGCAAAAATTTGAAAAAGTGAGGGGATGCCCATCAATTGGGGAATGGATGAACAAATTGTGGTATGTGTTGGTGATGGAATATTATTGTCCTAAAAGGAATAATAAAGTGAAGGAATTCCATGGGGATCAGAACAACCTCCAGGAATTGATGCAGAGTGAGAGGAGCAGAACCAGGAACACATTGTACACAGAGACTGATACACTGTGGTACAATCAAATGTAATGGACTTCTCCATTAGTGGCAATGCAATGATCCAGAAAAACTCCGAGGAACCTACGAGAAAAATCACTATCCACATTGGGAGGAAACATTGCGGGAGTAAAAACATTGAAGAAAAACAACTGCTTGAATACAACAGTCAAAGCGATATGGTTGGGGATGGAGACTCTAAATGAATATCCTATTATAAACAACAACAGGGAAATAGTTTCTGATCAAGGACACAAGTAATACCAAATGAAATTGTGCGTTGGCTGAGGGAAAGTGGGTGGAGGGGAGGGAGCTAAATAATGTGATTATTGTAACCAAGGAATAATGTTCTACATTGACTAAATAAACTCATTCAAATGGAAAATCAATGTTCACAATGGAAAAAGATAAACAAAAAGCATTAAAGAAAAGCAATACTTACAAGGCAGAAGTGGCCATATGGAGAAATAGATGTAAACATTCACTAAGGAAAATAACTCTTCAGGGCAGCTAGATGTCTCAGTGTTTTGAGAGGCAGGTCCAGAGAAGGGAGATCTTGGATTCAAATCTTGTCTCTGACACTTCCTGGCGTGGCGACTTTGAGCACATCACTTGATCCTCATTGCCTAGCCTGTACCAATCTTCTGCCTTGGAACAAACATAAAGTATTGATTCTAAGATGGAATGTAAGCGTTTTTAAAAAGAGGAAAATAACTCTTTCAAAAGTAGAATTGGCCAAATGGAAAAAAGAGGTACAAAAGCTCATTCAAGCAAATCATGCCTTAAAAATTAAAATGGGGAAGGTAGGAGCTAATGACTCTTTGAGAGATAAAGAATCAATCAAATAAATTTGAGAGAAAGAAAAAAATGGAAGAAAAGGTAAAATATCTCATTGGAAATGCAACTGATCTGGGAAATATATCCATGAGAAACAATCTAAGAATTATCGGACTACTTGAAATCCATGATAAAAAATTAGACATTATTTTTTCATGAAATTATCAAGGAAAGCTGCCCTGATATTCTAGAACAAGAGTGCAAAATAAAATGGAAAACATTCAATTATCACCTCCTGAAAGAGATCCCTAAATATAACTCCCAGGAATATTATAGCAAAATTCCATAATTCTTCATTTAAAAAGAAATATTGTAATCAGCCTAAAAGAAACAATTTAAATATTATGGACTCAAATTTAGGATAACATAATTCAGCAGCATCTACATTAAAGGATTGAAGGGGTGGAATATAATATTCCAAAGGGCAAAAGAAGTAGGACTTCAAGCAAGAATTACTTAATCAGCAAAACTGAAGGATTCTTCAGGCCAAAAAATAGAGGTTCAATGAAACAGATGACTTTCAAACATTCTTGATGAAAAGACCAGAACTGAATGGAAAATTTTTATACTTTTAAACACAAAACTCAAGAGAAGCAGGGAAAGGTAAACAACAAAGAGAAATCAAGGTATTCAATATGGTTAAACTGCTTATATATCTACATGTAAAGATGAATCTTTTAACTCCTAAGGGATTAGAAATTTAAATAGGCTTTTGAGTAGGAATAGGAAGGAGAGAGAGAAGAGAGAAAGGAGAAAGAGAGTGAGAGAGAGAGGTAAAAAATAGAATGTAGGTAAATACATAATAATCATAACTTTGAATATGAATGGGATGAACTCAATCATAAAATATAAAGAAACCAACACAATGTTGTTTGCAGGAAACATCCTCGAAAGAGAGAGACACAGTGAGTAAATATCAGGGACTGGGGAAAAATCTATTATGCTTCAGCTAAAGTGAAAAAATGCAGTGATATCAATCATGATCTCAGACAAAGCAAGAGCAAGACTAGACCTGATTAAAAGATATAAGCAGGGAAACTACATTTTGCTAAAACACACCTTAGACAATGAGATAACATCAATATTAAAAAATGTGCAACAATGTCATAGCATCCAAATTCTTAACAGAAAAGTATATTAGAATGTTATAAATGAAATAGTAAAATAGTATTAGTGGGGGACCACAATACCACTCTTTAAGAACTATATAAATATAACTACAAAATAATCAAGAAGGAAGTTAAAGAAATCAAGAGAAAGAGATGAATACATTTTAGAAAATTTAGATATGATAATCCTCTGGACAACATTAAATAAAAGTAAGTAAAAGTATACTGTTTTCTAATTAGTTGTACATGGCACCTTTGCAATAATTATCCATTCATAAAATCATCACAACCAAATGTAGATAAGACAGAAATATTAAAAGCATCCTTTTCAGATCATAATGCAATAAAAATTATGTTCAATAAATGACTATTGCAACAAAGATAAAACAATTAAATTTAATTGGAAACGAAATAATCTAAACCTAAAAAATGAGTACATTAAGGTCTTATGACAATAATAATCAAAAGAGCTATCCACCTCCACAAAAAGACTTTATAGAGTCTGGATGCAGGTTCAGTCCTACTTTTTTTTTTACATTATTTTTTTTTCTTATTTTTTTTCTGGTCAGTTTTCTTCCCAATACTGCAAATGTGGAAATGTTTTGTATGACTCTTTATGTATAATCTATATCAATAGCTTGCCTTGTCAAAAGAGAACAAGGAAGAGAATAAAGGAAAGAATTTGGAATTCAACATTTTTTAAAATAATGTTATTTTTTGCATGTAATAAAGAATAAAAGAAAACAAAAGAGAAGAAAAGAAAAGGGAATGAAAAAAAGAAAGTATATGTTTCATTCTATAGCACTAGCCTACCATCCCTGTGAGAAGAGGTAGAAATATGAAGGTAAAGTTAAGTTGGCAGAGTAGATACATGGAACATCTGAACTTCTGAGAATCCTCTACAACCAACCTGAAAATAATACTCCAACATGAATGCTGGTGTGGCAGAACCAACAAAGGGACAGAGTAAGGCATTTTTTTTTTACAGAAAACATGGAAGGTAGGTAGACACAGTGTGTTTCACTAGGGTAAGAAGGTAGCACAACCTACAAAAGACTATACCAAGGAGCACCTGCACAAGTCAATTGCAACCCTCCCCTGTCAAACTGCTTAAGGCTTTGACCCAAGACCAAGAAAACGAGACCCTGAGACCATGCCTAAGTGAACATAAGAGCATCTCCAGTAAGCTCAAATATAAACCATTACAAAGTGTGCATAGCTGATGTCAGCTAAAAGGGAGGCCCATATCTCTTGCCCAAGTCCACAATGAAGGCCCAGGTCCCAAAAGAAAGTAGTTTACAGTGTTCCTGTGTTGCTTACAATATCCTGGGCCCTATAAGTCATCAGTAGGGCTTGCCTAAGAATGAATTAGCAGACAGAGGTAACTTGAATTACTCTTAGTCCACAGAATATCTTACCACCTTAGAAGAACTGAAACTTACAGAAACCCAGAACTAGAACTGAAGGTAGTAGCAAAGAAAAACTGAAATTTGAGAGTGTTCCCATTGTAACCTGACAACAGAGGCAACCCTTAAGATAAAAAATGTCAAGATAAAGGCTAGGAAAATGATAACACACCACACACACACACACACACACACACACACACACACACACACACACACACCTAACCACAGAAAATTATTAGGAAGACAAAGAAGACTAAGGCACAAACTCAGAAGGGCCAATGATATCAAAACATCTCCAAAAAATATCTCCAAAGAAAAATGAGAATTTGTCTCTGACCCTGGAAAAAACTCAAAAAGGTTTGCAAAATTAAAATGAGAGAAAAATAAGAAAAAAAATGAGGAAAAAATAAAGCAATGCAATAAAGAGTTAAAAGCTTGGAAAAGGAGGCACAGAAAAAAATTACTAAAGAAAATAACATTTTAAAAAGAGAAATTGATCAAATGGAAAAAGAAGTAAAAAATCCAAAGAAGAAAAATGTAATTTCAAAAGTAGAATTGGTCAAATGGGAAAAAGGTGTACAAAAATCAAATGAAAAAAAAAATAGATTTGGACAAATGGAAAAGAAGATTTCATAGCTCATTGAAAAAAATAATTCCTTTAAAATTAGAATTGGGCAAGTGGAAGCTAATAATTTCATGAGACATCAAGAGATAATAAAACCAAATCAAAAATGTGGGGGAAATATTACATGATTTAATTATGCAAAGAATAATTCATTATTAATGATAATTAAGAAACAAAAATAAATAAATTATAAATATTTAAGTCAATATACTATTTTAAATACAACTGACCTGAAAAGTAGATCTAGGCAAGACAATTTAAGAATTATTGGGTGAGTTGAAATCCATGATAAAATAAAAGAAGACACAGCATATTATCAAAGAAAACTGCCCTAATATTCTTGACCATGAGCATAAAATAAAAATTGAATGAATCAACTGATCACCTCCTACAATAAATCTCCAAATTGCATCTTTTGGGAACACCATAGAAAGATTCCAGATCTCACAAGGTATGGAAGAAGTACCACAAGCATATGGAAAGAAAGAATTCAAATATCATGGACCCACAATGAGGATGTTACATGACTTAGTAGCTTCCATGTTTAAATATAAGAAGCTTTGGAATATGAAATTCTAGAAGGTAAAGGAAGTAGGTTCACAATCAAGAATCACTTACCCAGCAAAACTGAGTATATTCTTTCTAGAAGGGGAGGGATGGTCACTTAATAAAATAAAATATTTCCAAGAATTCCTGATGAAAAGACAATTCCTGAGTAAAAAATGTTTATGTTCAATTACAACACTTAAGAGAAGCATAAAAAAGTATACAAAAAGAAAAAAAAAACCATAAAGGATTCAATGAGGTCAAACCGTTTTTAACCTGCTCTAGAAAGATGATACTCATAATTTTTGAAAATATTTGGCAATCAAGTGATTATTGGTTATGGGAGTAAGATAACTATTATGATATGATATGTACCCCCCAAAAAAATCCAAGGTGTGAAAGAGGATTGTACTGAGAGAAAAGGGAAGGGAGAGGTAGAATGGCAAAATTATCTCACCTAAGAGGTGTGAAAAAACTATTACAGTGTAGGGGGAGGATAAGAGTAGTGAAGGGCAATGCTTAAACCTTACTCTCATTAGAAATGACTCAGAGAGGGAATAACTACAACATTCATTTGAGCATAGATACCTATCTTTCTTTAGAGAGAAGTAGGAGATGAATAAGAAAAATGGAAAAGGTTAATGGAAGGGAAAATGAATTGGGGAAAGTAGTGGTTAAAAACATAATACTTGTGAGGTTTGGTTTTGTGAAAAAATGAATATAATTGTAGAACATTGGTTAATTTGACTTACCAAAGAAGAGGAAGTTAAAGTAATCATTATGAGCTATCTTATTCAATTGCATGTTAATAAATATGACAACCTAAGTAAAATGGATGAATATTTTTTAAAATATGAATTGGCCAGATTAAGAAAAAGAGAACAGTTAAAAAAATCCATCTCAGAAAAAGAAAGTGAACAAAAGTCATCAATTAACTCCTTAAGAAAAAAATTCCCAAGGTCATATGCTTTCACAAGTAAATTCTATCAAAAATTTAAAGCATAATTAATCTCAACATTATATAAAGTCTTTGGGAAAATAGGCAAAGGAGAGGTCCTACCAAATTCCTTTGAGGAAACAAATATGATACTGATACCAAAGCAAGTAAAAGCAAAAACAGAAAAAAATATAGGCCAATTTCCATAATAAATATAAATACAAAAATTTTCTAGGGAGAGGAGATGATTTGAATCTTATGACTTCAGAATGCATATTTTGAAAATTGTTATAACATGTACCTGTGAAATAATATATATATATTTAAAAACAGAGGAATGTACATCATTATTTATCTAAAATCATGCTGTCATGTTGAACAAGGTTATGAAGTCTTTCAAATTGTTTACCTTTATATTATTGTAATAATTATGTATTTTTCATAATTTACTTTACTGCAGATTATATTTCCAAAGTTTCTTTTTTAAACAAAAATTTTATTTTTTCTTATTACATGTAAAAATAATTTTAACAGTTTTAAACAATATTTTATTTGATAATTTCCAAACATTATTCATTGGAGACAAAGATCATTTTCTTTTGCTCCACCCCCCCAACTCTCCCATAGCTGATGCGTGATTCCACTGGGTATCACAAGGGTTCTTGATTCGAACACATTTCCATGATGTTGGTATTTGCATTAGATTGTTCATTTAGAGTCTCTCCTCAGACACATCCCCTTAACCACTGCAGTCAGGCAGTTGCTTTTCCTCAGTGTTTTTACTCCCACAGTTTGTCCTCTGCTGGTGGATAGTGTCTTTCTCCTAGATCCCTGCAGATTGTTCAGGGACATTGAATTGCCACTAATGGAGAAGTCCTTTACCTTTGATTGTACCACAGGGTATCAGTGCCTGTGTACAATGTTTTCCTGGTTCTGCTCCTCTCGCTCTGCATCACTTCCTGGAGGTTGTTCCAGTCTCCATGTAATTCCTCCACTTTATTATTCCTTTTAGCACAATAGTATTCCATCACCAACATATACCACAATTAGCTCAGCCATTCCCCTATTGACGAACATCCCCTCATTTTCCAAACTTTGGCCACCACAAAGAGCGCAGCTATGAATATTCTTGTACAAGTCTTTTTCTTTATTATCTCTTTGGGGGTACAAACCCAGCAGTGCTCTAGCTAGATCAAAAGGCAGGCAGTCTTTTATCAAACTTTGGGCATAGTTCCGAATTGCCCTCCAGAATGGTTGGATCAATTCACAACTCCACCAACAATGAATTGATGTCCTTACTTTGCCACTTCACCTCCATCATTCATTACTTTCCTTTGCTGCCATGTTAGCCAATTTGGTAGGTCTCACACCTAGCATACCTCAGGGTTGTTTTGATTTGCATCTCTCTGATTATAAGAGATTTAGAACACTTTTTCCTGTGCTTATTAATAGTCTTGATTTCTTTATCTGAAAACTGCCTATTCATGTCCCTTGCCCATTTATCAGTTGGAGAATGGCTTGATTTTTTGTACAATTGATTTAGCTCTTTGTAAATTTGAGTAATTAAAACTTTTTCAGAGGTTTTTATTAAGATTGTTTCCCAATTTGCTGCTTCCCTTCTGATTTTAGTTGCATTTGTTTTGTTTGTACAAAAACTTTTTAATTTGTTGTAGTAAAAATTATTTATTTTATATTTTGTGGCTTTTTCTATGTCTTGCTTGGTTTTAAAGTACTTCCATTCCCAAAGATCTGACATGTATACTATTCTGTGTTTACCTCATTTACTTATAGTTTCCTTCTTTATGTTCAAGTCATTCACCAATTTTGAATTTATCTTGATGTAGGTTGTGAGGTGTTGATCCAAACCTAATCTCTCACATGCTGTCTTCCAATTTTTCTAGAAGTTTTTATCGACTAGAATAGTGGATTTTTGTCCCAAAAACTGGGATCTTTGGGATTATCATATACTGTCTTCTGAGGTCACTTGCCCAAAGTCTATTCTACTGATCCTCCTTTCTGTCTCTTAGCCAGTACCAAATTGTTTTGATGACTGCTGCTTTGTAATATAGTTTGAGATCTGGGACTGCAAGGCCCCCTTCCTTTGTATTTTTTTTCATTATTTCCCTGGATATCCTTGATCCTTTGTTCTTCCAAATGAACTTTGTTATGGTGTTCTCTAAATCAGTAAAGAAATTTTCTGGAAGTTCAATGGGTATGTCAGTAAATAGATAAATAAATTTAGGTAGGATTTTCATTTTTATTATATTGGCTCATCCTACCCATGAGTAGTTAATGTTTTTCCAATTGCTCAAGTATAGTTTTAGTTGTGTGGAGAGTGTTTTGTAGTTGTGTTCATATAGATCCTGTGTTTGTCTCAGGAGATAGATTCCTATGTATTTTATTTTGTCTAAGGTGATTTGAATGGGATTTCTCTTTCTAGTTTTTGCTGCTGAGCTGTGTTGGAGATGTATAGAAATGCTGATGACTTATGTGGGTTTATTTTGTATCCTGCAACTTTGCTAAAGTTGTTGATTATTTTGATTAGCTTTTTGGTTGAATCTCTAGGATTCTTTAAGTAGACCATCATGTCATCTGCAAAGAGTGATAACTTGGTCTACTCCTTGCCTATTTTGATGCCTTCAATTCCTTTATCTTCTCTATTTGCTACTACTAGTGTTTCTAGTACAATGTCAAATAGTAGAGGTGATAATGGGCATCCTTGTTTCACTCCCGATCTTATTGGGAATGCATCTAGTTTATCCCCATTGAAGATGATATTAGCTGATGGTTTAGATATATACTGTTTATTATTTTTAGGAATCACCCTTCTATTCCTAAGCTTTCTAGTGTTTTTAATAGGAATGGGTGTTGTATTTTATCAAAGGCTTTTTCTGCATCTATTGAGATAATCATGTGATTTTTGTTTGTTTGCTTGTTGATATGGTCAATTATGTGAATGGTTTTCCTAATATTGAACCAGCCCTGCATCCCTGGTATAAATCCTACTTGATCATGGTAGATGACCCTACTGATCACTTGGTGGAGACTTATTGGTAGTATCCTATTTAAGATTTTTTAGTCTATTTTCACTAGGGAGATTGGTCTATAATTTTCTTTCTCTGTTTTTGACCTTCCTGGTTTTGGAATCAATACTATGTTTGTGTCATAAAATGATTTTGGTAGAACTCCCTCTTTGCTTATTATGTCAAATAGTTTGTATAGTATTGGGATTAACTGTTCTCTGAATGTTTGATAGAATTCACTGGTGAATCCATCAGGCTCTGGGGATTTTTTCTTAGGAAGTTCTTTGATGACCTGTTGGATTTCATTTTCTAATATGGGATTATTTAAGAATTCTATTTCTTCTTCTGTTAGTCTAGGCAGTTTGTATTTTTGTATATATTCATACATATCACCTAGGTTGGTATATTTATTGCCATATAATTGGGCAAAGTAATCTTTAATTATTGCCTTAATTTCCTCCTCATTGTAGGTGATGTCCCCCTTTTCATCTCTGATGCTGTTAATTTGCTTTTCTTCTTTTCTTTTTGAATTAGATTGACCAGTACTTTGCCTATTTTGTTTGTTTTTACAAAGTACCAGCTTCTAGTCTTATTTATTAGTTTAATAGTTCTATCACTATCAATTTTATTAAATTCTCCCTTAATTTTTAGGATCTCTAATTTGGTTTTCTTCTGGGGGTTTTTAATTTGTTCACCTTCAAGTTTTTTTATACGCATTCCTAATTTGTTGATCTCTGCCCTCCCGAGTTTGTTAATATATGCACTCAGGGATATGAATTTACCTCTGATTACTGCAATGGCTGCATCTCAAAAGGTTTCAAAAGGACGTTTCACCATTGTCATTTTCTTTGATGAAATTATTAATTGTTTCTATGATTTTTTCTCTAACTAACAGATTTTGGAGTATCATATTATTTAATTTACAATTAATTTTTATTTGGTTTTCCATATACCCTTACTGATCATTATTTGTATTGCCTTGTGATCTGAAAAGGCTGCATTTATTATTTCTGCTTTTCTGCATTTGTATGCCATGTTTGTGTGACCTAGTGTATGGTCAATCTTTGTGAATGTGCCATGTGGTGCTGAGAAGAAAGTGTATTTCTTTTTGTCCCTATTTATTTTTCTCCATATGTCTATGAACTCTAATTTTTCTAAGATTTCATTCACTTCTTTTACCTCTTTCTTATTTATTTTTTTATTTGATTTATCTAAATTCGATAGTGGTTGGTTCAGATCTCCCACTAATATAATTTTACTGTCTATTTCTTCCTTCAATTCTCCTAGTTTCTCCATTAGAAATTTGGGTGCTATACTATTTGGTGCATACATGTTGATTAATGATATTTCCTCATTATCTAAAGTCCCTTTTAACAAAATATAATTACCTTCCTTATCCCTTTTAATGATGTCTATTTTTGCTTTGGATTTGTCAGATATCATGATTGCAACTCCTGCCTTCTTTCTATCAGTTGAGGCCCAGAAGGTCTTACTCCATCCTTTAATTCTGAACTTGTGGGTGTCTACCCGCCTCATGTTTATTTCTTGAAGACAATATATGGTAGGGTTTTGGATGCTAATCCATTCTGATATTCATCTACGTTTTATGGGTGAGTTCATCCCATTCACATTCAAATTTATGATTGTCACTTGTGGACTCCCTGGCATTTTGATATCCTCCCCTAATTCTGACCTTTCTTGTTTAGCTATAACCTTTTAAGCCAGTGATTTACTTTAAATCAGTCCCCCTAGACCCCTCCCATGATATGTTTCCCTTTCTAGCCCCTCCCTTTTTGTTCCCTTCCCCTCCCCCCTCTCCTTCCCTCCCTTTTTGTGTCTCCCCTCCCTCCTTGGTTTTCCCTTCTCTCTACCCATGTTGGACAAGATAGAATTCAATATCCCAATGGATATGGATGCTCTTCCCTCTCAGAGTTGATTTCACTGAGAGTAAGGGTTAAGTAAAAAATATCTTCCTCTCCTTCTTATAGGAGTTTTCTTCCCCTACCCTTCCCATGTGTATCTTTGTGTGAGAAAGATTATTCTATTTAGTTTTTTTTCTCTCCCCACCCTTATTTTTTAGAGTTTATCTTAGTACTATCAATGATTCCCCTCTCCCTATTCCTTTCTATCCCCCCCCTTTCTCCATATCATCTTGATGACCAAAACATTCCCTATGCGTGATTCTTCTTACTACTCTGATGATGCATATAATTTATGAGTTACACATTACATTTCCCCCCACATATTAATATATATATATATATATAAATTGATGTAAATGTAATTCTTATAGAAGAAAGTTTGAATAACAGAAAAAGATGACATTTTCCTCCTTTTTCCTTTCCTTTATATTTACCTTTTCAGGTATTCCATGCTCTTTGTTTTTTTATATCTAACTTTCCACAAAGCTCTGGTCTTTTCTTTGCAAAAACTTGGAAATCTTCTATTTTTTTGGAATGCCCAAACTTTCCCCTGGAAGTATATAGTCAGTTTTGATGCATAGTTGATTCTTGGTTGAAGACCCAGCTCTCTTGCCTTTCTGAAACTCATGTTCCATGCTTTACTGTCATTCAGAGTGGAAATTGCAAGGTCTTGTGTGACCCTGATTGGCATTCCTTTATATCTAAATTGTCTTTTTCTGGCTTATTGCAAGATTTTTTCTTTTGTTTGAAAGTTTTGGAACTTGGCAATTACATTCTTGGGAGTTGTCTTTTTGGGATTTAGTGTAGAGGGTGTTCTGTTGACTCTTTCAATGCCTGTATTGCCCGCTTGTTCTAGAATCTCTGGGCAGTTTTCTTTGATGATATCTTGTATTATAATGTCGAGATTATTATTTATTTCTGGTTTTTCTGGAAGTCCAATTATTCTTAAATTATCTCTTCTCCCTCTATTTTCCAGATCTGTCACCTTGTCGGTGAGATATTTTATGTTCTCTTCTAATTTCTTGGTCTTTTGGCTTTGCTTTATTAATTCTTGCTCTTTTACAAGATCATTGTCTTCTAGTTGCCTGATTTTGACCTTTAAAGCCTGGTTTTCCTTTTTAGTTTAGTCAAACTGTTTTTGTAGTTGTGTTTTTTCTTGCTTCAGATAGTTGAATTCATTTTGCATTATTTCCCACTTTTCCTGCCAGAAGGCTTCCATCTTTTTATAATTTCCAATTGAAATTCTTCAAGAGTTTGTGGAGAGTTTCCATTTCCATTGGAGGTTTTCAGAGCTTTTGCTTGTGTTTCCTCTTCTATCTCCTCTGTATTTTGTATTTTTGCTCCACAAAATGTTTCCAAAGTCACCCCCTTCTTCTTGCTTTTCTTGGTGTTTGGAGGTTTTTGTACTTCTGTACTGTTTGCCATCTCTATCTGAGTGGGGAGGACTGGCTCTTCGTGTACCTGTTTGATAGTCTGAGGCTTTAGCCCCAAGCATATTGTCCATTCTCCACAGCTGTGCTGTCTTCCCAGGGAGGCCCAGGGTCTGTCTTCCCATACCTGCTTGTGTTTTGGGAGTTACTGCTCTCAGTTCCCTCCAGTTGCTTCTCTGCTGCCTTACTTCCATGCTCTGGTCCTGGCACAGCACTGTCTGCAAGATATCTCAGTGCCTTTGCCGGCCCTGAGGTTTCTGTTCTTTCAGAAAACCCTGCTCTCTAAGGGGGGGAAGGGTCGTGGCCTCCCTGGGTTCTGAGGGCTCCTGGTGGGATTAAGCTTATCTGGTTTGGGCCAAATGATCCCTGAAGCAAAACATTTAACATTTGTTTTAAGAAAAAATTTTAGTTTCTTATTGTTGACACCTTTCTTCACCTGCGCCCTCTTATTTTCCTCCATAAGAGAGTAGGCAATTTTGTCTAGGATATACTTGAATGATCATACAAAACATTTTTCCTTATTAGTCATGTTGTGGAAGAAGATGCTTTTTAAAAATCACAAAGACAATAAAGTCAACATAATATGCTTTCATCTAGATTCATAGTCCCTCAATTCTTACTCTGGAGGTGAATAACCTGTTTTGACATGAGTCCTTTAAAATTATCTTGGCTCCTTGTATTCTGAGAATAGCCAAGTTATTGATAGTTAATCATTATGCAGTACTGCTTTTACTGTGTACACTGCTCTCCTGGTTCTGTTTACTTCACTTTGCATCAGTTCATGTAAATCTTTCTAGGTTTTCCTGAAATCACCGTGCTCATCATTTCTCATAGCACAATATTATTCTAGCAAAATCATCGTCACAATTTATTCAACCATTCCACACTTTATTTCCAAAATTTCTATGAAATCTTCATTTTCATCTTTCCCTATAGTACAATAATATTCTAACACTTTTACATATTGCCATTTTTTTCATTAGTTTCCCAGTTGATTATACCTCTAATCTTTTCACATTTGTATTAGTGATCTTCTTTCTCTAGGACAACAGGGTCTGTTTCATGTCTAATTTCAAAAGGTAGTCAAGAGACAGAAATAGTTGTTTTAAATTCAATCTCATTTGTTGAGAGATATTGTTTTATTCTCCACTAAGAAAATAATTATATATTACATATATAAAATAATATATATAATGATAATCATGCTAAAGCTACTTGTCAATTTTCTCACTTAAAGCTGTTTTCATGATATTGCCAAAACAATTGGCCAAAAGTGAAAAATGTATAGAATGAAGCAACTGATTGATTATAGCCTACATAATGACATAAAGTCATTTACTATTTTTTAAATCAACATAATGATTCTAAAAGCAAAATCAGCTGATTAAAATTACACTTCTTTTCAACTAATTAGCAAGTGGAACTTATGCTGATATTTTTTTCTCATTCTTCAAGATATAATACTGTGGTTCCTGTGTTGATAGTTCTAAATATATTTTTTCTACATTCACATAATTAAAGCAATACATCTGAATATATACAATTAAATATGTTTTAATTAAGGAATAATCTCCAACAACCATAAAACAAAAGACTCATAGAACTGAGGATGGTTGCAAATATCTAGTTCAACTCCTTTATATGAGATATGAAGATACCAAATCACCCAATATGATTCTCATGCTTTTTGATTTTGTACTAACAGTGTCACAAAAGTTGTTCTTATTTCTATAAGATAATAAAAGCAAGAGTTGAAAAGTTAAAAAAATCAATCAAATGAATAATTTAAAATTTGTCATTAAAAATAAAATAAAAAATATCATCTTCATCATCAATGACAACTCTCCATTTCCATCCCTTCCACCTAACTCTTAGATGAAGTATCTGTCCATGCTGAGGCTTATTCCTTTACTTGTGTTCTTTTGACCAGTTAAATTGTGGGTGCATCAGAATCTCAAGGACCCCAATATTATAGAAAAAAATAAATTTTACTGAATGAGAATAAATGTACTTCTAGAATAAAAGGGAAAACCTAGGTATGACTTCTAGAATGGTTACATATTGTGGAAACTTCCATCATCATTGGATTCATCAACTTCTAATGAGCTAATTTGTGTAGTCTCTTTTTTGGAAACCACCTCCAATTATATGACCTTGGGAATGAAAAAGATTGCTAGGCAATTTTAGATAAAGGAGTTCACATGGCTAGATTCATGCAACCATTTGATTAAGCAGGTATCATATATGACTAAATCTGCTAGTCACAGTAAGTCAGGAAACAATTATAGCTAAAAATCAAGAGACACCCTTTATACTATTTCTGTCTATATAAAGTCTTCCAAAAATCTTGCCTTGATATAGATACAGCTCTTAATCTACTTCTTCCATCTCAGAGAACTTTTGATTCTAATCCTCTGTCTCTCTGTCTCTCTGTCTCTGTCTCTCTCTCTCTCTCTCTCTCTCTCTCTCTCTCTCTGTATATTTCTGTCTCTCTCCTTTAACATACAATATTATTATATGATAACAAGCTATTATATTTTGCCTTTTAACTTCTAAATCTCTAGGAATGTATAGAATGCACAACCTCCCCTTTTCCATTATTCACTTTTCAAATGCCTGTAAGCTGACTTCTGCTCCTACTTTACTGAGCTTTTAGTGACTTCTTAGTCACCAAATTCAGTGGTTATATCTTTATATTTATTCTTGATGACCAATCAGAAGCATGTAATTCTAACTAATACTGCCATTTATTTTTTTCCTCTTTGAGTAATTCACTTAATATTTCTTCCACCAACTGAGCATGTCATCCTATACTATGTCCTCATACCACTTTCCTGCTTTTTATTTTTTAATAATTAAATTGATCATAATCAACAATCTCAAATATTTTCTTACTCATACAGGAAGTAAGAATTATATGTAAAATCAACCTTTATTAAATACAATTTTAAGGTATAGTGTGTTATAGTGGATGCAGTTGGCCTTGAAACCAGGAAAATCTAGATTTAAGCCATTCCTCTGACATGTACTAATTGTGTGACCATAGGCAAGACATTCATCCTCTCAATCCTTTACAAATCTGTTAAGACAACACATTGCTAAAAAGATCTTTTCCTGCATTAGATTAGTAGAGGGATCTTCCTACTACTGGTTAAATCATAGGTTTAGTCCCTATATCTATGTCAACTTTAATAAGAAAATTGCTACATAGCTTTGCTTCTCTCAGTCTCTTTCTGAAAATGTTTTGTATTATAGTCAAAAATACTTAATTGATATTCTTTTCTTTGGCTAGCACTACCTTTAATCATACCTTGCCTCTATTACTACTGTATTACCATAAAACACTCCTTATAATCAAAAGGAAAAGTCAAGTAAAACAGCTCCTTATTTTGTCCATGTCTAAAATTGTTCTATCCTTTTTCTTTTGAATAATGTATAAGAACTCTACAAACAAATAATCTTAGAGCTGAGTGGCCACAGAGATCTAATCCAAATAAAGATCATCACTCAGAGAGTTACAAAGATTGCTATTTATGACTTTTACAAAATAAATTCAGTAAATATTTGTTAATCAGATTCTTCTGTAGGTTCAAAGGATTGTATTATGAATAGAGTAAACAAAGATGGAAGACAATTTTTGCTATCAGAGAGCTTATAATCTAACAAGGAGGATAAGATGTACACTACTATGTAAGGAGAAAAGGAAGGGTAAGGACAGGCCTATATGAGTTTGAAAAAAGAATAAATCTCCTTATTTTGAGGGAAATAATCAAGGGATGATCTATTTAGTTAGAGAAAGTAAAGATAAAAACCCAAATGTGGGTTCTTGGCTATTCTCTTCTTGAGCAGGGACCCAGATGGTCATTACTTTTACAACCTTGGCTTCAATTACTAACTATAGGCAGTTAATACACCAAATATATATAGTCAAATATATATATATATATATTATATATATATATATATATATATATATATATAGAGAGAGAGAGAGAGAGAGAGAGAAAGATATTTAGTTTGGATTTTCTCCTGTTTAAATCTTGTTTTTCCCACTTTTAGAATGAAATAGCATTTCTATCATTTCTATTTTGAATTCCCTATCGGAACCTCTTTTAATTAGATTTTATTTTTTTCAATTAATGTAGGAACAATTTTCAACAATTGTTTTGGCATTTTGTGATTCAGCTTCTGTCCTTCCCTCCCCCACTCCTGTTGTTGAAGTGGTAAATAGGCCAATATGCACTATACTAGTGCTTTCATGTAATAAGGTTTTCCATATTGTCCATGTTGTGGCTGAAAGCACACTTCATGCATACAATAAAAAATTCATGAAAGAAATTAAATGAAGAATGGTGTGCTTTGATCTTTAAACAAATTTCAACAGTTCTTTCTTTGCCTGTGGATAGTTAATTTTATTTTGTTTTTAACATGAGCCCCTTGGGGTTATCTTGGAACTTTGTTTTGCTGATAATAGTTTAGTCCTTCACAATTTGTCATTATACAAATTTTGTTACTCTATACACTGCTCTCATGGTTCTCACTTTATTTTGCATCAGTTCATATAAACTTTTCCAGGTTTTTCTGAACTCATCCTGCTTCATCTTTCTTATAGTGAAATAATTTTTCATTATAACCATATTCCACAGTTTGTTCAACCATTCCCCAAATGATGGACTCCCTCAATTTTCAATTCTTTGCTACTACAAAAAATTTTCTAAAATATTTTTGTATTAATATTGTTGGGTTAAAAGGTATGTGTAAGTTATATGGCCCTTTGTGTGTGGTTCCATATTGTTCTCCAGAATGATTGTATCAGTTAAGTTTCACCAACAATGCATTAGTGTCCTAATTTCCCCACATCCCCTCTACCATTTGCCTTTTTTCTTTTTGGTCATATGAGACAATCTTTCCTTGTCAGCACCTAAAATAAACAATATTATGCCCAAATTTGACATTATTCTTGTCCCTTCCCCCTGGAAAGACCACATGTGATAATATAGTAATCCAAAAAGTCTTAGTAAAATTTTAAGTACTAGAGTTTAAAATGGCACTAAGAGTTTTGGGGTATTTTTATCTCAAAAGCATTAAACATAACATGAGATGTTAATGTTGGCTATTATTTTTTGCTAACTATTATTTTGGACAAATCACAACCTCTCTAAGTCTATGTCTTCCTCATCTAGAAAATGAAAAAGTTGGACTACATGATTTCTAATAAACTAATTCAGAAAAGGCTTCAGTGACATTGTCTCTATACAATGTTGTAAACCAAAAATTCTATATGTCACCATTATTATTGCTTATAGCCCATTTTACTTTTAAACCATGAATTTCTATCATCACTTCCTCAGTTACCCAGGTTTATTAACTTAATCACCTTGAATTATTCCTTGTCTTTTTTATCCTCTACATTTAATTATGAATTTCCATTGATTCTTCTTTGGGGATAGCTCTTGTATTAACCATCTCCCTTCCATTTGCCAACAGAGTTCTGGTCACTTATTAAATTTTTGTTCTATACAAGCAGGCTTCTAGCCATGCTTTGTTTCCAGTCTCTTCCTTCTACAAGTTGTCATTTATTCAACTGGTACAAAGTTTTTTTCCTCAATATAAAGCCCTAATTATGTTACTTCCTCTTTATCACAAACTACATCTTGCTTCTTTTTGTTCTTAGGATAAAATGCATACTTTTTAGCCTAGCTTTTAAGGCTTTCTTTAACATGTCTTGTCTAACTTTCCTTTTTCTTCATTCCAGTCAAAACTGATTATTGACTATTGCCCATTCTATCTTGCTCTGTTCTATACCTCTGTGTTTGTGCATATTCTTCCTTGTACTTGCATTTCACTCCTTCATCATCTCTGCATTTTAGTTTCTAAGGCCTTCCTTGGTATTAAATAGATCCTTCTTTCATCCCTGCTCTCAAACTAAAGAGCTTTATCCCTCTTCAAAGATCTTATGAGACATTGTCTTGACCTTTCCTTTTCTACTTACATGGTAATTGTTCCTATACATTTCTTATCCTCCCCATTAGACTGTAAGCACTTTGATAGCAAAAACTATGTATTTCATCTTTGTTTATTCCAGGTATAACAAAAAATTCTTAAACCTACAAAAGTATCTGTTTAAGAAATATTTACTGAATTTATTTTGTGAAAGTCAAATATCTCGTTTGTAAAAATCTCAGTAATGATCCTTTTTTTTCCATTTTCACTTTGTATAATTTTGAAGATACATAAACACAAGAATGTGCTTGTAAATATTTAACAACCATCTCTAGGGGAAAAAAAGCTCAGCCCATTTTAGTTTAATTTGCATAATTAACATCTTTTCTATCACTTTATTAAGACTAAGAAATCAAGAAGATAATTAAAAAAAAACCACCATTTGGTTATTTATGAGGCATGATTGCCATCACTTAAAATTTAATAATTGGCTTTTACTCTTTAATACATTTTTGCAGATTTAAATTATAAAAGTAAATACTGTGATATACCCAGGACATTTTCAATAGAAATCATTTTTCCCAAATGAATTGAAACAAGTTTTAATGAAATATGAATCAGAGAGCTCAGGTTTACATAAGCAAAACAACACAAAACAAAATGGCAAAAATAATAAAAACTATAACAATATATTTAGAGTTTCAATTCTAAAATGGTACCAGTCAATTCCCATATTGTGGAGGTCATATAATTCTCTGTGACTCTTCAATGTCCCATTCTTATTTCACTTGAACTTTTCTAATGCCTGTATTACTCAAGTCTTGAAGTATATTGAAGTGTCCCTGAAAGACAGAGGGCCATGCTCTACTTCCCATATTTCAATTACTTTTTATTGGAAGTTTGACTCAAGTGAGAATTTTACAGGTTATTTGGAAAAACAGCCCCATTGTTTGTTTTCCTCCAATAATTTTATCAGGCTTTCTTAATTAGCTATGTGTTTAATACTCTTTATATCCAAGTAATTTTTTTTTTCATTTTTTCATTCATCACAAGACTTAGTTTCACTCCACTTTCCACATTTCTATTCCAGAAAATGGTTCCATCTTGTGCCCAACATACATTTTACGAAATTGATCATAGATTTAAGTAATCTTAGAGTTAGTAGGAAATTTAGAGGTCATATATCTAAATGTTTAATTCACTTCAGACCATCTCATCTAGTCTATGTTTGGACACTGCTACATAAATGATTCTGCTATAATTAAAGACAGTTGTAATTGTTAGGGAAATATTTTTACTACATTGAACTACCTCCCACCTCCACTATTTTTGTACCCAATGGTCTTAATAATGTCTTAATCCAAGGTTTTATCTAAATAATGACTAATTATTTTAAAATACCCTGGTGTTCTTTTCTTCAGTGTAAACATTTCCTTCTGATGATACTTACAAGGTGTCATTTTGAGTTCTTTTATCATGCAGTTTGCTCTTCTCTGCTTTGCCCCTTTGTATTTTTTCCTATGCCTAAAATTACAGATATCTTCTATTTGAGAAAAATAATTAATAGGGAATGAATTGTCCAAGGGACCAGCTAAAAAGTTATAGCTGATTAATTGTCCGTCTTTTTTAATTATGGATCCTGGAATAAAAGCTACAGGGAATTCTTTGTTTCTCTCTTCCTCCCTCCTTCCCTCCTTCCCTCTCTCCTTCCCTCCCTCCCTCCATCCCTCCCTCCCTTCCTTTCTTCCCTCTTTATTTCATTCCTTCCTTCCTTCCGTCCTTCCTTCCTTCCTTCCTTCCTTCCTTCCTTCTTTCCTTCCTTCCTTCCTTCTTTCCTTCCTTCCTTCCTTCCTTCCTTCCTTCCTTCCTTCCTTCCTTCCTTCATTCCTTCCTTCCTTCCGTCCTTCCATCCTTCCTTCCTTCCTTCCTTCCTTCCTTCCTTCATTCCTTCCTTCCTTCCCTCCTTTATTCCTTCCTTCCTTCCTTCCTTCCTTCCTTCCTTTTTTCCTTCCTTCATTCCTTCCTTCCTTCCTTCCTTCCTTCCTTCCTTCCTTCCTTCCTTCCTTTTTTCCTTCCTTCCTTCCTTCCTTTTTTCCTTCCTTCCTTCCTTCCTTCCTTCCTTCCTTCCTTCCTTCCTTCCTTCCTTCCTTCCATCCTTCCTTCCTTCCTTCCTTCCTTCCTTCCTTCCTTCCTTCCTTCCTTCCTTCCTTCCTTCCTTCCTTCCTTCCTTCCTTCCTTCCTTCCTTCCTTCCTTCCTTCCTTCCTTCCTTTCCTCTTCCTTCCCTCCTTCCTTCCCTCTTTATTTCCTTCCTTCCTTCCCTCCCTTCTTCCTTCCTTCCTTCCTTCCTTCCCTCCTTCCTTCCTTCTTTCCTTCCTTCCTTCCTTCCCTCTTTATTTCCTTCCTTCCTTCCTTCCTTCCTTCCTTCCTTCCTTCCTTCCTTCCTTCCTTCCTTCCTTCCTTCCTTCCTTCCTTCCTTCCTTCCTTCCTTCCTTCCTTCCTCCTTTCCTCCCTCCCTTCCCTGCTTCCTAACTTTGTTCTTTCCTTCCTTCTTTTCTTTCTTTCCTCAGTTACTGTTTTCTCAGCCATATGTTATAGCAATACCCCATTTAGCAGATCAAATCATTCTTATTTTGATTTTGTTCTTCTTTCTCAGTCTGTTATTCCATACTGATCTACACAGGGCTATCACTTAACCCATCCACTTAATTGCATTGCTCCTCTGAAATCAGTATCACTGTACCATGAACAATTTTCAAGCAGGCCATGCTGTTTGAGGCTGGAGTTAGATTTTTCTCTTTGGTCCCATTTTAGTTTCCTGCCTTATCTGTTTCAGGTTTTCAGTTTGCTTGGTGAATTCACAAAGCATTGTTTACAGGGCTGGTAGTTTGCCATGGTTTAAGGACACATCTACGTTATGGGTGAGATTTTTATGGTTATCTCCTACAATAGAAATGTAGGCAAAATAGTTTTTCCTCTAGTTTCTGTATTTAAACTCTCACATTTATGTTTTATCTTTTAATCTTTTCAAGCCCATAAAATGAGATTTTTTTTTACTATTTCTATCTTTTTTTTAACATGAGAAAAGGTTTCATTTCCATAAATCATGATTCTTGTTCTAGTCCTGTCTTCTGGTGCATCCTGGCAACTAAGAAAACTCAGATGATATGAAATCCAAGAATCCTTTGAAGGGAGCATTCAGCACCCTAGGTCTGATCAGCTCACATCTAGGTGCACCTCGCCCAGTCTACTCTTGTCACTTAACTATTTCTGAGGAGATTTACAGAGCTGTTACAAACTTTTTTCTATGGCAAGTTAAAAGAACCCCTCCCTATCCAACATATAAGTTATTCAAGAATCTAGAGATGAAAGAGGTTGTGATGAGCTTAGAAATCTAAAATACCTAATGTTGTCTTCTGTGTAGAGGAGAAACCCTTTTATCTTCATGAAGGAACAGAAAGTCATTATTATTTCTAAAATCTTAGCTATCATATCTGTCTATAATGCATATTGTATATAATTACCATCACTCCAAAAAGAAACTCCATTAACATATGACGACTTGGAGTCCTATATCTTCTGTCAGTAGTTTAATAAATAGGTTTAACTGATATTAATGTGGGATAAAATTCTTATTTAATATTTTTATGTTTTTCACTTGTGACCTCAAATGTATTCAGTTTTCTTTGTCAATTCCATACTACCCAAAACTGGATAGTAATATTCTGGCATTATCAGTACTGTTGATGAGATGTAGGTAAGAACAAACTTACCTATCTGAGATATTATAATCTGGCTCAATGGGCTTTGCAGCAGAGGGAATTACATTTAATAAAATGATCGGTCATGACTCAGTGAAGTTTTGTGCACAGAGGTTGATAGTGTTGCTGGTTACCTGCAAACTCTGACTGAAGATTTTCATGAAAATTCTCTTCCTGATAAAAAAATCATAGAACTATGAAGAATTGTTAGAATCTGATAGTATTTACAATTTCAGGTTTGGTGGATGGTTATTTGCTTGAAAACCAAGCAAATAGCAAGAAGTTCTTTTTTCTCCCTATTCTCCATTCTACTTTTATGAGGTAAATGCCAGATCAAAGAACTGATTCATATTTATTAAAAACAAAACAACCTCTTTCTCCTCAAATCTTAAAGTCAATAACTGCATTTTAAATTCTTGCATAATGACAATCAGTATTCATAGTAATGATCTTCCATAATAGAAGATCTGAAAGTGCTTTTTAAATAATCAAAGAAAGATGATGTTTTATTTAATAATGTTACCATGCTAAATATATTAAATGCTTTTCCAATACTTTGGGAATTGAATCCAATTCATATTACATATTCAGTTAACTTGCTTAGTTCATAAAATCATATGTATATTAATCTTGTTTCTCTCTAATCATGGAATGAATTGGAATTTTTTGAATATTGGATTTTACTTTTTTATAAGATTGCATTGCAGCAAGGAGACCTGATAAATAACCAAAAATATACTTCAGGGCAAGGGAGGTTTTGTGTCTCTAGTTCTGAGATCTTTAAAAGTGACTTTGGGCAGCAGCTGGGTGGTTCAGTGGATTGAGATCCAGACCCAGATATGGGAGGTCCTGGGTTCAAATCTGACCTCAGACACTTCCTACCTGTGTGACCCTGGGCAAGTCATTTAACTCCCATTACCTAGCCCTTACCTCTCTTCTGTCTTGGAACCAATACATAGCATTGATTCTAAGATGAAAGGTAGGGTTTTTTTTAATGACTTTAATGTAACATTAGTTAATCCAGATTATTAAGTGGTAAAAGGGTATAAACAGCATGAAGTATACAGGAAAGAGGAGTCTCAATTTCTGTCTTTGTGAAACTTAATGAAGAGTCAAGACAACTAATACTATTAATAGAAAAATGTAAAATGGATAAGTATAAATAAACAATAAATATAACATAATTGATGTCAGCCCCACCTAGTTGAATCTTATCATTATTGATACTTATGAGACTGTGGTCAGTCATTTAACATCTCAGACCCCCAAGATATAACATGGGATAATAGTAGGTTCTCTGTCAGAGAATGTAAACTTTAAAGTCATTGGTTGTTATAGTAGTTGGTGTAAACTATGTAAGATTTACTGTGAGAAGGCTTTCCAGAAGTGGTTGTCTTGACCTGTCATTTAGAGGTCTGGAAAAAATGTAGCTTTAACTTGAGCCTGAAGAAAGATGATTAGATGCTTCTGTCTTCAAAATATATTCCAAGTCAAAGGTTTTTTTTTTTTACTATCAAAAAACACTATTGGTGATGGGAGTCTAAAACTCATTTATCCTAATAATTTCCTGCCCTTTAATAACTTTCTCATTATGGGTATTATTTGAATAATGAATTGTGAGAGAGCACACATTGAATTGAATTGAATCTGACATTACAGTTGCTAATTCCTTTAGGTATTTTATATGATCATGCATCCTCTCACATTCATCTATCTGTAACTATCAAAACCTCAATACTAGGTAAAATTATTAACAAGTGAAAATTAAGGATACTAAGATAAACTCCACTCTACCAAAATAAGTTAAATGTGTTCCACTTTAAATTGATTTTGATATTTGGGTCACAAAGTCAATAAACCTGATAGATTCAATATGCCAAAGGAATGTTATCATTCAAATTATTTGTGGTTTCAGAATACCCTACCTGAGTCCCTCAGTGTGAGAGATCTCGACAAATAAAAGCCAGATGACGTCTGTCCAGTGAAAAAGTTCTAAACAGTTCTATTCTAAGCTCTAGTTTATAAAGCAGGTAAAATAAAATAACTTCTGAAAAGGAATCAGTTTAAAAAGACAAATTGATAACGTTGATTTATTTGCAGATAGATTCCAAGCTGTATCTTCTATGGAACAAAAATTAAGATACTCAATTTCTTTTTTATAATTTCTTTTTGAAAAGTTTGATTATTTCTATTTCTTATATCACAATAATATCCCATTTATTCCTCTCCTTCCCCTTCCCAGAGACACAAATAGCATTTTTAGAGAGGAAAATAAAAATCAGCACAACTGATAAATATTTTGAAAAAAAAAATTCAAAATCGTGCAATGTGTGCACCAGTTGGGACTCCCCTACCATGTTACTGGAGTGATTCCAAATAGGGCGATAACAACAGCAGCTATCTGGTATCTGCCAACTTTTTCCAGCTGCTTCTATGTCTCTCTTCCTTTTTCCCTCCAAAAAAAAGACGTGATGTTGAAAGATTGATCTTCACCCTGTCCCCTCCTTCCCAGCACAAAAGAGGGCATAATATCTTTTTAATTTAGTTTACACCTCCCACTTTCAAGAATGGAAGTGAATACATCCTTTGTCCACTGGATCCAGATCTCCCTTCCTCCCCAACATAGTTCTTCCTTCCCTATACCAAACTTTGAAGTCATTTTGTTAAATGTCATGTGCCACCTGACTCTAGAATAAAAAAACATGCACATTAAAATAATCTGTGCATATCTCCATCATACAGGGGTTCTTCTTTTGTCTTTTCATTTGAGTCCCACTTGATCTTTATAATCATTTTACATTTACTTTGGATTTTTTGATGTCTTATTTTTTCTGTTTACAATATTGTTAGTTATTAGTTGTTCAAATCAACTTGGCTCTGCCTACCTCACTCTACATTAATTCATGTAGTTCTGTTTATGGTTCTTTATATTCATCAAATAAAGAATTTTTATAGCATACTAGTAATTCCATTAAACTTATGTTCTACAATTAGTTTGGTCATTCCCTAATGATGGACATCTACTTT
This sequence comes from Monodelphis domestica, assembly GCF_027887165.1. Classification (NCBI taxonomy): domain Eukaryota; kingdom Metazoa; phylum Chordata; class Mammalia; order Didelphimorphia; family Didelphidae; genus Monodelphis; species Monodelphis domestica. The sequence goes on along the minus strand of NC_077227.1, from coordinate 345,349,561 downwards.
GCTTCAAATTCTTAGCTATCATGAAAAATTCTGCTATAAATATTTGGAAGTTAATAGAGATTTTCTTTTTATTTATAGCTTCCTTGGGGTATTAACCACGTTATGGAGTCTCTAGTTCAAAGAGTATGAAATCTTAGTTACTTTATGTTCATAATAACAAATTGCTTTCCAAAATGGTCATCCTGCTTCATAGCTCCACTAATAGTATATTAGAGTATTTCTCTTTCCACTATACCTCCAAAATTAAATGTTGCCATTTTTGTCATTTTTGCCAATTTGCAGGGTATGAGGTAAAACCTCAGGACTAATTTCATTTTTATTATTAGAATTTGGAGCTTTTTAATGTGGTATGAGTACTTTTCATTTCTTATTTTGAGAATACTTTGTTCAAATCCCTTGACCAATTATCTCTTAGAGTGGCTAATACATATTAATATTAGAAATACAAATTGATTAGGTTGATCTAGATGCAGATGGTAAATATAAATAAATACATATTTACATACATTATAATATATTATATTATTATTAGAAGGGCACATGAATAAATCAATCTATATGCAAAGTATATATATATGCACATATGTCTTTATACATATGAACATGTGCATACATACAGAAGGAGAGAAATGGAGAGAGAAACAGAGAGAGAGAGTTTGAGAGAGAATGAAAGACAGAGAAAGAGACAGAGACACACACAGAGAGAGAGAGAGAGAGAGAGAGAGAGAGAGAGAGAGAGAGAGAGAGAGAGAGAGACTTGGGGTAGCAAGCTCCTATCAGAGAAATTCAATTGAGAGATCGTTTCACATTCTACAACTGCCCTTCATTTTGTCTATGCATTGATTTTGTCTGTTTCAAGTAATCAAAGTTATAAATTTTATCTTTTGTAATTGTTTCTGTCTATAGTTTAGTTAATAATACATTTCATTCATATTTATCATAGTGATATGATTCATTCCTCTTCTAATTATTTTTACAATATGATTTTAGTATTAAAGTTACATATCCATTGTAGGTTTATTATGATGTCTGGTGTAAGGTATCAGTCTAATTCTAATTACTGTGAAATTGTTTTGTAGTTTTTCCAGTAGGTTTTTTTTAAAAGGGAATTTTTCCCCCTAGGTAATTTATGAATTCTACTTTTTCAAATACCTAATTGTTTAGTTATATTGTTTCTATATCTCTTTTGTCTAATCTATTCTGTTAATCTATCTCTCATTTCTAAACAATCAGTTCCACAATATAGTTTGAGGTCTAGTTGTTGAATGGGCTTTAACTTTCCTCATTATCTAAAAATGCTGTTGATTTTTAAGAATTAGTTTTGCAGTTTTCAACTTTGTTAAAACTATTTTCTCAATTTTCTCAATTAATATACATAACATATGTATAACAACATAACATTAACATAGTCTCTGGGTTTTTTTCAAGTAAGCCATCATATCATCAGAAAGCACAGTTTCATCCCCTCTTTCCCTGTCATTATGACTTTAATTCCTTATTTCTTCTCATTCCTATTGCTGGAATTTCTAGAATTATATATAATTATAGGAGATTGTGAGCACCCTAACTTCACTCTTGTATTTATTGGGGGAAAGTTCTATTGTATCCATATTGCAAATGATGTTTATGTTTGGTTTTACATAGAATATTTTAATGTTATACTTAAGAAGAGATCCCCCTATATCTCTACTTTGTAGGGTTTTTAGCAGAAAAATGTTGTACTTTGTCAAAGACTTTTCCTGTTTATATTGAGATGATCATTGGCTATGGCCATTTTGGTGTTTAATATTACTAATTATGTTTCTTGTTTTATTAATGTTGAACCATATTTGTGCTCTTATTATAGACCATACCTGATAATGTTTTTCTTTAAAATTGTTTATTTAATTTTTCAGACACATCAAAGGAAAGCATAATAAAGAGTAAAGTCGGTTTTCCTACCAGAAAATTATTTCCACCTGAGTTTTTCCAAGCTATAAATACAAACTTGAAGAGTTATTGGTATATACCATTTGCAATAACTTCTCTAAAGTGATCAATTTTCTTATGTTTAGAAGATATTACAAAAAAGATTGTATTTTATATCTTTCCATTTTGTTTAAGTCCTATCCACCAGCAGTTTAAGCAGCAGTGGAAGATATCCTGAATGATCTGATGAACACATCAGCTGGTTTGTGTTCTAAAAACACTATATAAATAAAATATAGAAACATATATTTTTTGTATTCTAAAACTACTATATAAATAAAACCCCATATAAATTATGCTCATGTCATAGTGCTCAAAATCCTTTGAATGGAAATGTCAAACATCTGTCATGACAATTTCAAACTAATTTTATTCTGTTCTTTCATTAGTCATTATGCTTCCTTTTCCATTTTCTTTCTTTGTTGTTCTACTGCTCTTTTTTATCTGTTTACTCTTCTGCTATCTCAAGACTTCCTCTGCTTGCCAGGCTGCATATTCTTCTTCTTCCCATGAATTTCTATGTCTCTGTCACATATACAAATGACTTAATTCAAGAGACAGTGGATGAAAAATAATATATTGTGTAACTGTTAGTCTACTAGAGGAAACTGTATGCCAAAGGTGCCAAAATTTAACAGTTCCCAGAAACAATTTTTTATGTTTTCCTTATAAAGTTTGTACTATGGCATTAAAATAGTCAGGTTCTAACTATTCCAGTGTATTGTGTTGTGCTATCCCATTTCCATTCTCCAGTCTTTATACTTGTTGGTGCATCTTCCTCTGCAGAGCTCTAATCTTCAACTTCTGACTGCTTAGGAACTGGTGAATAATTCTCTGTTTAGAAAGGCTCTTCACTTAATTTCCATCATCTGCCAGACCTGCATATAAAAGCACTGTGGCTATGTAGATATAAACTTGAAATAACCGTACCTGTGTGATAGCCATGATGAGAACCAGAACCTGTCCTTCCACCTCCCCATCTGCTAGGCTTGTAGAGGCTTCCTAACTCACTTGATTATAATATTTATTTTAATATATAATTTATAATTATTTCTTTGAAAAATCAGTGGAATCTGAAAAGATTTTACTTAAAATTGTGAATCAATGTTTATTAATTTTATTTGCTTATAGTTTTCATTCCTTATATCTTTCCCTACTTTAAATATATTCCTTTAGGTTCTTTATATAATCTCTGCTTCCAAGGATTCCATTCTAAACTCTCTCTCTCTCTCTCTCTCTCTCTCTCTCTCTCTCTCTCTCTCTCTCTCTCTCTCTCTCTCTCTCATGTTTTTTGCCATTTCCATGTAAGGCTCATTCCAAGGATTCTTCTTTTCTGTGCTGTCACTCTCATAGGAATGTCAATTATTGCAGGTGCCAGGGAAGACACTTCTTTATTATAGGGCCCAAACCACCCTCCACTCACTGATCTATACCCTCTTTTTTGACTTTTTTTTACCCCTTCCTGTAAATCTTACTGTGTTCATGTTCTACCCCTCTTTCAGGTGCCATTTGCCTCAAGCATTTCACCTCCCCCTTTCCCAAGGCATATAGACTTTTTGGGCACTAAACCCCCTGGCCTCAAGTATAAAGTATTAATCTCCTGAAGAATATTCATCAGTGAAAACTCCTCCTCTTTCCTGTTGCAATTCTACTCTGTGGGATATTCAAAGAGCAAAACAATCTCTTTATATCTGTTTTTCCTTATAAAATTCTTCAAACATTTCTGACATTTTGAATGTTCATATTTTGTTCTGTATAGGGAACCTCATATTTGCAGAATAGGTTATTCCAGACTGCAACTGTGCAACACATTATTCCACTCTTTTCTTTTACTAGTGAACAGAGTGTGTATCTCCTGATGACTTGCAAAACTTTTGTTATTTATGTTGTTTTATGTTTTTTTTAACTGAATTGCTAAATTTATTCATTATGTATCTTTGAGTTTATAGTCTCAGGTTGTTTTTTTTTTCTGGAGATGATCAATGCATTCTTTCGATTCAGATTTTATCTTCTGTATTTTGAGATTCTGTTCAGTTTTTTTCTATTATTTCTTTTACTATACACTTAAGGCTTTTTGGACTGCCATTTTATTCTTTTTTTTATTATTAGAATTTATTTTATAAGTGTCTCAACCCCTTCCTGCCCTCGTTGCATCATAGAAGACATAATCTGGGAGATTTGTAGTATTAGAAATGCTAACAATATTATCAAGAGAAGAAAAAAATTTTTGAAAGAATCAAGATTACCAAAGGAATAATTAAACTATCTCTATAGATGACATGGCGGTATGTAAGGAAAATTCTAAATATTCAACTAATAAGTTATTTGAAACTATCAATTATTTTAACAAAGTAGCAGAATATAAAATAACCCACATAAATCATCAGCATTTTTATATATTATTAACAAAGTCCTGCAAGAAGAGACAGAAAAAGGTACACTAATTCAAAATAATCAGAGAGGTTAAAATATCTGAGAGTATAGATGACAAAATAAACCCAGGAACTTCATGTTGCATTCTTAATTTATTGGCCTTCCCACCTTCTGTTTTATTAATATAAGCATTAAGAGATATTAATTTTCTCTAATTACTGTTTTTCCTATATCTCATGGGTTTTGGTATGTTGTCTAATTATTATCATTCCCTTTAATGAAATTATTTCTTGTTTTTATGATTTCTTTTTTAACCCACTGTTTTTTAAGGTTATTTAGCCTACAATAAGTTCTTTTATGTTCTCATGGTCCCTTATTAGGTATTTTCTTATATGTCTTATAGAACAGATTTTCTACTGAATAACACCCCCAATGAATAGTTGAAATTCCTTTAGTTTATTAAATATCCATTTTTCCTTATATAATTATGTTCTTCTTACATGGGTATATTATTCATGGTGGTAAATCCAATTCCTTTGCTCTTTGAAATATTGTTTTCCAAGCCCCTCATTCTTTAAGGTTGAAACTACTAAGTCTTATGTTATTCTGATTATTACTTCACAGAATTTAAATGTTTATTCTTAATGATTATAATTTTCTCCTTAACCTGGGAGCGACACAACTTAGCAAAAAATATTACTGTGCATTTTTTATTTTGGCTTCTCTTTGTGGTGGTGATTGGTGAGTTCTTTCAATTTCTATTTTTTCAATTTTTTAATTTTTCAATTTTTATTCTATACTTTTTAAAAAGTTATCTTTCATGATTTCTTGGAGTTTATTAACTAAACTCTTCTTCTAAAAATCATAACTTTCTTGGAATCTCACAATTCTTCTATTGTTTCTCTTTGACCTGTTTTCCAGATCAGTTGTTTTTATGATAGGATGTTCCAGATTCTATTCAATTATTTCATTCTTTTGATTTTGCTTTGTTATTTTTTATTGTCTTAGGAAAATGGTAGTTTCCTCTTGTCCAATTCTTGTTTTTGATAAATATTTTCTATTTGATTAATCTTTCTTTCATAGTTTTCTTGATTTTATTTGCTCTTATTTTCCTCTAATTTTTCCTCAACACCCTTCATTTGATTTTTGAGATCTTTTCAAAGCACTTTCAAAAATTCTTCTAGAGCTTGTGACCATTTATTATTTTTTTGCTATTTTAAAAGCAGATATTTTTACCTTATTGTCCTCTGAGTTTGAACTCACATCTCTGTTCCCATAATAGTTATCAATATATGGGTTTTTTCTCCTTTGTGTACTCACTTAAAAAAAATTAGGAACCAAGCCAAAAGTTTAATTATTGGCTTTATGCTATAATCCCAAAGTTCACAGGGTGTGGAGGAGAGTGTCTCAGGTTTCAAGATTTTTTTGTTTTTGTTAATTCCTGGGCCCTATTTAGTTCTTCCAATTTCAATAATATGGAGTCAAATGTAATCCCTAATTCTCCCTGAACAAAAGCCAGTCTGACTGAATTTAGAGACTCTAACTGAAGCCCACCAAAATTTCTGCCATTGCAAAAGATAGCTCATTTCCTCCCATGGTGTGAGTCAGGAACTCTACTTTGTTTAGGGTAACCACAGTCAATGGGATCCCAGCCCATTTTTAACCTCACCTGCTTTTCTGTGCCCCCTCTTCATTTCTTTTCCCATTCCATAGCCTCAGATAAAACACGTGTCTGGTCCATATATTCAGGTCCAGAAGTCCTTCCCTGGTGGTTGGCCAACTTGCTCAGGGGAAGTAGGGACCTCTGAGATCAAGGCTGCAAATCCAAACAGCCACTCCCAGGATTTGTTGTCTATTGACTCCATTGGTATCTACCACTGGAATATAAGCTCCCATGTCCATCAGAGAGGGGACTGCAGGTCTCGTCCCTGGGGTTTGGTGCTTATTGATTCTGTGCTGCCCTCTCTGGGATGAGAAGTCAATGTGAATTTGAATATTTTTGGAGCTGAGGTTACAGCTGACACAACCTCTTCCAGGGCCCAGTGTCTTCTGATTTCACCAATATCTGCCACTGGACTTCAGGTTCAGAAGACAAAATGAGTCTGCTGTTCCTGACCCCTGGGTTTGACATCTGTTGATTATGTCTATTATGCTCCAGGGCTCTGGGATGTTTGTGTTATCTAGTGGGATTATGTCCAGGGAAGTCAAAGACATTCTTCTCAAGTTGTTCTTGCAGCTTCACTAATAACTCTTACATGTTTTTGCTACTTTTAATTCTGTTAAGTTATTTTTTTGTTGTTCTGGGTGGGATTGGGGAGAGTGAAGAAATTTCATACCTTGCTCCTCCAACTTTACCAATAATGTTCTTCTGAAAGAATTATGATTGTTAGTTTGTTTCTACACTTCCTTACATTGAGATCCATGTTTTTTTTTTAATTTAATTTAATTTGGAAAATTGTATTTAATTAATTAATTTTGAATATTTTTTTACATTTATGTTCTTTCCCTCCTCTCCTCCAATCCCCTTCCTATAGCTAATGTGAAATTCCACTGGGTTTTACATGTGTCATTGTTCAAGACCTATTCCTATATTTTCTAGTATTTTCACTACGAATGAGTGATATATTTTGTCAAAGACTTTTTCTGCATCTATTGAGCTAATCATGTGATATTTGTTGGTTTAATTGTGGATATGGTCAATTATGTGGATGGTTTTCCTAATATTGAACAATTCTTGCATTCCTTTTATAAATCTTACCTGATCATAATGAATAACTGTTGTGATCACTTGCTGGAGTCTTTTTGCTAGTATTCTCTTTAAGATTTTGCATCCATGTTCATTAAGGGATTAGTCTATAGTTTTCTTCCTCTGTTTTTGACCTGCCTGACTTTGGAATCAGTACCACATTCGTGTCATAAAGGGAATTTGGTAGAACTCCTTATTTACTTATGTCAAATATTTTGTATATTATTAGGATTAGTTCTTCTTTGAATGTTTGATAGAATTCATTTGTGAATCCATCTGGACATAGGGATTTTTTCTTAGGCAGTTCTTTGATGACTTGTTCAATTTTATTTTTTTGATATGGGATTATTTAAGTATTCTATTTCTTCTGTTAATCTATGCAATTTATATTTTTGCAAATATTCATCCATATCACCTATATTATCATATTTGTTGCCATATAATTGGGCAAAATACTTTTTAATTATTGCCTTAATTTGCTCTTCATTAAAGATGAGGTTTCCCTTTTCATATTTGATATTGTTAATTTGGTTTTCTTCCTTCCTTTTTTTTTTATTAGATTAACTAGTATTTTGCCTATTTTATTTGTTTTTTTTTTCAAAGTACAAGCTACTAGTCTTATTTATTAATTCAATAGTTCTTTTGCTTTCAATTTTATTATGCTCCTTTAATTTTTATATTTTCTTACTTAGTTTTCATCTGGGGATTTTTAATTTGTTCACTTTCTGGGTTTTTAATTTGCAATTCATTGATCTCTGCCCTCCCTAATTTGTTAAATTATGTACTCAAGGATATAAATTTGTTCTTTAACTGATTTTGGAGAATTGTATTACTTAATTTCAAATTAATTTTTGGTTTGCCTCTCCATGTACCCTTGCCAATTATTTTATTGCATTGTTATCTGAAAAGGTTGCATCTATTATTTCTTCTTTTGCATTTTTTTTGCCATGTTTTTATAGGCTAGAACATGGTCAATCTTTGTGAATGTATCATATGCTTTTGAAAAGAAGGTATAATTCCTTAATGTCCCTATTTATTCTTCTCCCTGTATCTATTAACTCCAATTTTTCCAACATTTCATTCACATCTATTACCTCTTTTTTGTTTATATTTTGGTTTGATTTATCTAGATATGATAGAGGTAGGTTCATGTCTCCAACTACTATAGTTCTACTATATGTTTCCTCCTTAATATCCAATAGCTTCTCCTTTAAAAATATGAATGCTATACCATTTGATGCATACATGTTGAGTACTGATATTTCCTCATTGTCTATACTGCATTTTATCAGGATGTAATTAGAAGTTGGAGTACTAAGTGATTTAAGAAGATATAATGGAAAAAAGAAAAGGGGGAATAGAAGAAAAAGAGAAACTATAAAGAACAAGAAAAAAAGAATAATTTCTACAACATAAAGAGGTGCTTGGGAGAGGGAGGGGAAGAATACAATTATAAGAAGAAGAGGAAGAGAGTGCTAATAGGTAATATTTAAACCTTACTCTCAGTAGAATGAATTCTTAGAGGGAAAAGCACCTAGATCCATTGGATATACAATTCTTTTTTATCCTACAGTGAAGTTGAGAAGGAAAAACCAAGGTGGGGAGTGGGACATGGAGTGCCAAAAGGGAGGGAAAGAGAGGAGAGAGGGAATTTAATATACCAAAAAGGAAAACACGATGGTAATAGCATGGGCAAGGGTGGGAATGTAAGTAAAATAAGGGTAAGGATTAGGGGGACTGATTAAAAGAAAACATTGGTGTACAAGAAATAGTGAAAGAAGGAAAGAAGGACTAGGAGATGAAATAAAAATTATGGGGAATACACTGGTGGTAATTATAACTCTGAATGTGAATGGGATGAACTGACCCATAAAACAGGAATAAATAGCAGGGTGGATTAGAAACCAAAATTCTACCATATGTTGTCTACAAGAAACACACATGAAGCAGACAGACACATACAGAGTAAAGGTAAAAGGCTGGAGCAAAATTCATTGGGCATCATCTGAGAAAAAGAAGGCATGAATCAAAATCATGATATCTGACAAAGTCAAAGTAAAAATATATCTAATTAAGAAAGATAGGGATGGTAATTACATCCTGATAAAATGCAGTATAGACAATGAGGATAATTCTTCCAACTACTATGACAGTGAATATAGGTTTTGAGAGTTACAAGTATTATTTTTCCATATAAGAATATAAACAATTTGACTTTACTGAAACCCTTAAAAATTTTCCCCTCTTTCTTGTTTACATTTTCATATTTGTCTTGAGTTTTGAATTTAGACATCAAATTTTCCATTTAGTTCCTTTCTTTTCTTTACAAATACTTGGAAATCTTTTATTTTGTTAAATGTACATTCTTTCCCCTGGAATTGTTTTGACGGGTGGGTGATCCTTGGTTGTACACCCAATTCTCTTGCCTTTCTGAATATCATATTCCAAGCTTTGTGGTTCTTTAGTGTGGAGGCTTCCAGATTCTATGTAATCCTGATTGATGTTTCTTGATATCTGAATTGTCTCTTTCTGGCTTCTTGCAATATTTTCTCCTTGTTTGGAAATTCTTAAATTTGGCAATTACATTCCTGGAGGTTGGCTTTTGAGGACTTAGTGTAGAGGGTGTCCTATAGGCTCTTTCAATATCTATTTTGCCCTGTTGTTCAAGAAAATCAGGGCATTTTTCTTGGATAATTTCTTGTAGTGTGATGTCAAGTTTTCTGTTTATTTCTGGGTTTTCAGGTAGAACTATGATTCTCAAATTGTCTCTTCTCTATCTGTTTTCCAAATCATTCATTTTCTCAGTGAGATATTGCATGTTTCCTTCTATTTTGTCAATCTTTTGACTTTGCTTTATTAATTTCTGGACGTTTTTTTTTCCAAGTGGGTGATTCTCTCTTTTAAAGTGTTATTTTATTTTTGAATGATTTCCCACTTTTCTTGCCAAGTTTCTCCTGTCTTTTTAACTTGGTTCTCAAATTCCAGCCTGATTTCTTGGAGAGTATGTGACCAAATTCCAGTTTTTTGAAAAGTTTGGATGTTTTCTTGTTTGTTGTCTTCTGCTATCTCCTCTGTAGTTTGTTGTTTCTCTACATAGAAATTATTCATAATCAAAGATTTTTTTGATAGTTATAATTGTATTTCTTGGGCATTGCTGGCCATTGCTATATTTATTTTTTCATCCCTTCCCAGCCAAAAGTATGAGTGAGGATATTAAGTAGCTCTCTGTGTATGAGCTTCAGCAGTTTTTCCCTGAAGCTATTTTTTGAGTCTCCACTGCATCTGCTCTGGGTAACACCTCTCTGCCCTTTCTCTGAGTCCAAGTTCCATGTTCTTCAGCCTTCTGGGTTCCCAAGTCTTGCTGCACAGAAGGTTTGTGGTGTCCCCAGCCACTATCCTACCCTCCCAACTTCCCAAACCTTGCAATTGCCCTGCTATGGCTCTGACTCTGGCATGCTGGCTCTGACTCTGGAGTAGTAGGTATAGTGGAGGAGGGGTGATCAGTTCACACTTTGGTATGAATAAGTTTATCTCCTTATAGTGTGGAAATGCCCAGACCTTATCTATCTTTGAATCTGAACCCTATAGTAGCGCCCCTTTCAATCATCTGATTAGGCTCCTTATTCTTTTGAGGTTTTTCACATCAGTTGGTAGTGAGGAGAACGAGCACCTTGCTACTACTCTATGGCCATTTTATCCAGGAAGCCAATCCATATGTTTTGCTTGCATACTGAGCACATTTCTTTTAATATTTTTGGGTTTTGGTTCATTTCTTCTTAGACCATCCTTCACTTCTGTATAAGTATACAATTTGTTATTCTCTCTTTTATTTCTTTGGAAAGCTTTGATAATACACATGCACCTTTTTCCCTAGTCACTCATCATTTTTTTAAATAGAACATAAACTCTACTTCAGAAATCTCATTTTTCTTTTAAACCACTCAGGAAAAGAATGCTGTGGTTCTATGTTCTCAAGTTTCACTGAATTCTCTGTCTCATCAAGGGTTTGATAATTAACTTTCATTGTGTGTATCTATTCACAGGAACCTGCACTCATTTACTTTCTGACTCCCACCACTTTTATTGTGTTTTCCTTAAGGTGGGAGGATGATTTCCAAACACCAGTCTTATTTAACACTGCTTAATTCATAGTTTGCCTGTAGTTCTTACTCCCAACTGATATTTTATTGTTAGAGATGGCCCCATCTGGATCCTGTGCTCTTTCTTTCAAGCTTGGTGAATTGCTACCTAGCTCCCCACATGCATGGTTTCCCATCCTGGTGACCACCACTTCCTCTATTCCTTAGTTTTCTAGTCTGACCCTGGCAGTTCAAAAATATATTTTTTGTTTTTCTTGGAAGTTCAGAGCTTTGCAGAACTGATACTTCCAGGTTGCAGCCCCAGACAGGCTTTTCTTCCTCACAGGCTCTGGCCAAGTTGGCTATTAAGGACCCTCAGAACTTCTGTTCCTTTGAAACAAGGTTTCTCTGGGGATTAAAATGTGAGAGGTGCATTTTTAAAGCCTATATTATTTCTTTGGATCTGCTAGTTTGTGTGAAGATTGGATTTGGCTATCTCCTGATTGTAACAATGAAGGTACTTAACTCTTCCTTGATAGTGAAGAAAAAAGTGTAATCCCTGATCTATTTTTAGACTTTAATCCCCAAAGTTTTAACTCAGTATTTAAAGTAGACCTACCTGTTTTAACTACAAAAAGGTGTTAATTAACCAAAAATGTATTAACTAACTACAAAAGGTGTGAACACCCATTTTACACATTGAGTGGGCAGTCCTGGAGAGGTGCATCTGCTGTGATTGGTAGAAGTAAAATTTAGGGGAGGTGACACAAAAGGAAACGGTCTTTAAAAAAAGGAAACAGAGGCACACAAGAATGGGAACCAAGGATTTAGTTACTTGGAGGAGAGACTGGAAGATTAGTCACCTGAAGTTGAACTGGAAGACAGACACTTGAGGAGAGACTGGAAAACAGACACTCAAACTTAAAGTGAAGACACTTTTCTGTGGAACTGGACCCCTGGAGGAGCTTGTACAGGAGACTTCAGACTGCTTTTCTTTTAGACAGTCACTGTGGTGAGTGAAAGGCTGACTTAGTTTCCTTGCCCTTCTAGAGGTGTGAACCTCCAAGACTTGAGACTCCTTTCCCCTGACTGGGGCCTGAGAATTTCTACCTGACTCAGAGGAAGCCAGAGTTCTCTCTCTGGGTCTCTGTCTCTCTCTGTCTCTCTTTGTCTCTCTCTCTTTCTGTCTCTCTCTCTCTCTCTCTCTCTCTCTCTCTCTCTCTCTCTCTTTCTCTCTCTCTCTCTCTCTCAATCTCTCTCTGTCTCTCTTCCCTTTTCTCTCTTCCTTAATATCTTCCCTCTATTGTAAATAAACTACCATAAATTCCATTCTACTTTAGTAATTCAATTTTGGATTTAGAAATTAAATCCCTGGTGACCACCAATTAATATATTAAGCCCAACCAAAATTAATTTAGCATTTGACTTTGTTGCTGATTTTGAGGAATATGGGGGTGGATACTGAAAGAGCTAGGGGACAGCAAGTGTCAGTTTTTGGATTATTGTTGTTGTTGATTTAAACCCTTATATTCTGTTTTAGAATCAATATTAAATATCAGTTGCAAGGCAGAAGAGCAATAAGGGCTAGGGAATTGGGGTTAGATGACTTTCTCAGGGTCATACAGCTATGATGTGCCAGATGTGAACATAGGACCTCCCATCTCCATGCCTAGCTCTCTATCCACTGATCCCCCTGAATCCCCTTCCCATGTTTAATATTCTTTTGGATTTTGGATTTCCAGACCATGGAAATATCTGTCGTTATCTTTTATGTATAATTTCCATTTTAAGAAGACTTGAAAGTTCATGAGGATTAGAGAAAATGACTAGTCTACTATTATGTTACGTTCATTATCTAGAATTTTATTTTTAAATTAATTTGAAAATGTGAATTTATAGGAGGTAAAATGTTCTCAGAATATGGATCCAGGTTGTTTTTTCCCTGTTTTCTGGGTGGTCTGGTCTTGGAGATGTTTGAGATAGCAATTAGAAACTTACTTGTGAACTTTAATTTGACAAAAAAAAAAGCACTTACTTTATGTAAGGACAAATACTAGATGCTATGAATACAAAGATGAAAAAGAAATGACACAATTTCTCTCTTTCTGACTATTATGGTAATGGTGATGATGAAATTTGATAAAAATTATGTAATCAACATAATTTAATATAATGATGATAGGTGATAATAATTATAGTGGTAGTCTCTCGGTGACCGAGAATGACAATTGTCTTTGTGCGTTTCCATCTACGGTGTATCCCCATTTGGCTTTGAAGTCCAAAGATTGAGGCACAAAGTCTGTGGCACATGGGGCATGGAATGCCAGTTGTTACGGGAGGTGTGGTTGTGGCCTGGTGTCGGCGTTCACGCATAGCGGCAAGATGTCAACGTCGTTCATCTTCAAAGGTGGTGGCGGCATGGTTAATGTAGGTTTGCCAGCTGCTTCTGACAGAGGCAGCAAGTTCTAGTTGCTTTGGTGTAATGCCAGCCTACTTCAAGTTGGACTTTAGCTGATCCTTGAATCTTTTCTTTGGTCAGCCTTGTTTTCTGAGTCCAGCTGACAGTTCACCATAGAATACCTGTCTTGGTATTCGCTGTGGGTCCATGCAGATGACATGTCCAGACCATCATTGCTGGGTTTTGAGGACCATTACTTCGATGCTGGTGGAGTTGGCTCTGTCAAGGACTTCCTGATTGGTGATTCTGTCCTGCCATTGGACCCTCATGATTGACCGGAGAGAGCATTGGTGGAATAGCTCCAGCTGTTTCATGTGCTTCTGGTAGTGTCTATGTCTCACAACCATACAGGAGTGAGCTGAGGACCACTGCATTATACACTTTGAGGTTCATCGCAGTGCTTATACCTCTGTGTTAGAGGACTTTGGAGCGCAGCCACCTGAGTGCCTGGCTGGCCTTTTGGATCCTGGCATTAATCTTGTTATCTAGGGACCCGTTCTGTTTCGGCAGACCAACAAGAAGGTTCAACGGCTGAGATGGCGATGCAGCAAGGCACTGTGGAGTGCTTAGGGTGTGTTGGAGCACAAAAGACAACATGGCCATCCATTGCAGCTGAGGAAGTCTCCAGGTGTAACGACTTTTCATGCCACTGGACCCAGGCTTCCAATGCCGAGAGAGTGGGACTGTCTCTGTGCATTGACTTTTCCACTTAAATCTTCATGCACAAGTGTCTTTGTGCACAACAATGCACAAAGACAATTGTCATCCTTGGTTCCCAAGAGACTACTACCACCAGGGACCCGTCGTTGGCAATGGTGCTGCCCAGGTACTTGAAAGTGTTGACGTTAGAAAGCTGCGTGCCGTCAATTGTAATGCATGGCTGGTTAGTTGGCCTCCCTGGTGCAGTTTGGAATAACACCTCTGTTTTACTGAGGCTGATAGTCAGGCCAAACAGTTTTGTTGCGGAAGAAAACATGTCCACAATGGTTTGAAGATGATTTTCTTGGTGGGCCATGAGAGCACAGTCATCTGCAAAGAGAGCTTCCAGGATTAGTCTCTCTGTTGTCTTTGTTTTTGCAGTCAGGCAGCAAAGGTCAAATAGTGAGCCATTCAGTCAGAATTTGATGTAGATGCCCAGGTCTAGATCCATCACAGCATGTCATAATACTTGAGTGAAGAGTAGATTGAATAGTACTGGAGTGAGGACACAGCCTTGTTTCACGCCACTGGAGATGTTGAAGGGATTGTTAGTCTCTCCACCAGATAGGACTTCCCCTGTCATGTCGACATGAAAGAGCTGGATCAGTTTGACGAATTTTGCTAGGCAGCCGAGCTTGCTAAGGATCACCCACAATGCATCCCTGTTCACTGTGTCAAACACCTTTGTCAGGTCTATGAAGACAATGTAGAGACTCCTGCATTTGCCTCACCGTGAAGACCATGTCAATGGTGCTGCAATCTGGTCGGAAGCCACATTGTGATTCAGGCAGGTTCTGCTCTGAAACAGATGACAGGAGTCTGTTGAGTATAACATGGGCAAGGATCTTTCCAGCAGTGGAGAGTAGTTAGATGCCTCTGTAGTTGTCACAGGCTGCTCGTGCACCTTTGTTCTTGTATAGGGCTACGATGGAGGCATCTCTGAGTTCTGGGGGCATGTCTTCCTCTTCCCATATGCTGGTCAGCACTATGTGGAATGCCTGGAGCACCTTTCCATTTATTCCTTGTACACCTCAGTTGGGATCCCGTCTTTACCGGGTGCCTTGCCTGCACTCATTTGTTTAATGGCTTTTTGGACTTCCTCTATTGAAGGAGGGACATCAAGTTGTTCAATGGTGCGGTTTTGGGGGAATCTGGTCAAGGGTGCTTTGGTCAACTGAAGAGGGTTGGTTGAGAAGCTGACTGAAGTGATCTTTCCACCTGTTGCTGATGCCTTTTTTATCTTTTATGAGATGTCACCGTCATAGGAAAGCGAGGGAGTGGTGGTGGGTTTTAATGGCCCATAGACAGTCTTGAGGGCTCTGAAAAATTGTTTGTAGTTTTTCATATCAGCAATGTGCTGGATTTCTTCTGCCTTTTTTTCCCACTATCTGTCTTGCATCTTCCTGATCTCACGCTGCGCTGTGGCTTGGAGACTTGAATCTGTCATCTATCCGATAATAATTATAGTAAATGTTTATATATCATTTTAAGATTTACAGAACATTCTAAATCTATTGAAAGAGGATGGAAGAATACAGATATATCAGCATGAGTAACTATAATATACTCATTAAGTCTAATATAATACTATAATATGCCAATTTAAAGTAGAACCTTGTATAGAACTGTTCCACTGTATATAGTGCTTTAAGATTGCCAGGCACCTTATAAACATTATCTCATTTGGTCTTCATAGCAACCATGTGATTATTAGTAACCATAGTAACTATTGCTATGCCTACTTTACAGAGCTCAGAGAAATTAAGCAGTTTGGCTAGAGTCACATGTATAATAAGTATTGGAGTCCCAGATCTTTCTGACCCTGAATAGAACTCATATGACACTTTAACTAAATACAAGTTAAGGCAAATATAATATATTTCTAATTCATTATATATATATATATATATATATATATATATATATCACTGGTGCCTAACAATGTACCAATGTAAATAGATAGTATAATTTTATTTTGAGATTGTCTATCCTATCTCTAATTACTTTGACTTATGGGTTTAAAAGACATACTATGCCAATTGATAACAAGTTAATTTCATAGGCATCATGGATAGAAAAGTGGAAAACAGCAAAATCTTGCTTTCAAGAAACTTAAAATCTATTAGGTTGAAAATGGAATGCACCCAGATTTTAAAATGTAAAATTTCACATAATGGAAGGAAAGAATAGAAAGAAGTAAAGTACTTTAGAAAAACTGGAATAAGAAGAGAACAATATATATTAGAGTTTTCAGGGGAGAATCTATAGAATATGCAACCCTTGAATTAAGGTTACAAGGATTAAATGAATTTAAAAGGCCAATATGAGGCTAGAATGAGTTCCAGGTTTTTAAAATTGAAGTGAGGAGGAATATCAAGTTCAAGAAGTAACTCTTTTTTTGTTGGGATATATAATCATATGAATAAAGGAAATAATATCAATAGAGTTAGAAAGATAGGTTGAAGCTAGATAGTAGAAGGTTTTAAATGTCAGGCTAAAGAATTTATATTTTATCCTACAGACAATACAGAATTACTGAAAGTTCTTCAATTGCAGAATATCATCAGATTAGGAAAAGGAAGAGAAAGGAGTCAAAGATGTATCCAAAGTTTTGAGATCTGATGGTTTTATCACTGAGTGAAGATGCCCATCAAGCAAGACTTGTTCTCAATCTTACAATTTCATCACATTAGAGTTGGATCATTTTTGAAGATCTTGTTAGTCACCACATAATATGCCATATTTTGTTATGATAAACTATGTTGTAGATGAAGGGAGTCATGTCCAGAAACCTAAGTTCCCTTCTAATCTTATATATTCTTACTGTGTAAGAGCAAAGTAAGCCTCTTTTGTTAACCATCCATGACTTGCAAGGGCTTCATTTGAACCAAACATCATATCTAAACTAAGGGAGTGATAGGTTAAAGTCATAACTCCAAATACCTAGAACAAAAGGGGATATACCAATAGAAAGGATGAGGAAAGAGAAGTACCTATTGTCCAGAGAGTTAAAATATCTAAGAGAGATCTCTTTCATGGAAGGTAAAGAAAGAGAAGGTAAGGGCAGCTCTATGGCATAATGAATAGAGTGACAGGCTTGAAGATAGGAAGACTTTTCTTCCTAAGTTCAAATCTGGCTCAAACCCTTAATAGCTATCTGACCCTTGACAAATAGCTTAATTCTGTTTTACCTCAGTTTACCCATCTGCTAAATAAGATGGAGAAGGAAATGACAAATCACTCTAGTATCTTTTCCAAGGAAACCACACATGGAGTAATTTTTTCTTTATTTTTTTCTTTATTTTCTTTATTCTCTCTTTTTATATTTTAGTCCTCACAGAGTCTCAACACTCTACACTGGATCTAACTGATAGACTTTTACCCCAGACATGTGACAAAAAAACAATTGAACTTATTGAAAGGAAGGGGGGATATCTAAAAGTATGGAAATACTCAATTGGGCCAAGTGTTGAAGAAAGATCAAGGCCAAAGCTCTTAACTATTGATAAGCTATTGTCAACTTTTAAGAGAAGAGTTTCATAGGAGTAAAAAAGATCAAAAAGTTATAGTTCAAGGAGCTACTGAGTGAATTGTTGAAGAAAAAAGAGGTAGAAAATGTTGACTATAATTTCTGGCAGTTAAAAAGTAAAAAGGTCAAGGGATAAAGAAATAGACCTTTCAGCTCAATTAATCTAGAGGTATTAAACTTGGCTCACAGGCCATAAGAGGCCAGAAAACTCCGAATTGAGAGTTAAATGAGTTTATATTGCAACTGGGAAATATATATCAAAATAAATAAAATTATAATGCAACATAGATAATGTTCATTTGTATTTTCTAAGTATATATGGAGCCTACAGGATTAAATTTCTCTTTAATTTTGACACAACTAATCAAGTCCATACTTGCTCTTTTATAGATGAAGTAATTGATATCCCAGGACATTAAGTGATTTGCCTAGGACCAAATGGATAATAAGAGACAGAGCCCCAATTCAGGCAAGTGCTTTTTTCCAAATCTCAAGAATACCATTGAAGCAATGTGTGTTACCAATGTGGGAACTGATGATTAGAGAGGGGATTTTAGGATTTAACATGGAGATGGACACCTATGGATCATGTTGAATTACAATATATAACTAACTCACTTAGCTAAAATAGAGTGAAGATGGAAGTTATGGAAGTTTAGGAGTTTGATGATTTGGTAAGACATTATGATCAACATGTTTACTAAAGAAGACGGCACAGTTTGGCACCAAGATAAAGGTTATGAGCCAGGTGCTAGAGCCTGTAAGGACAGAATAATGCCTGGAACTGGTAAATAAGAATAAGAAAAGACAGGAGAGCATGATATAAATAGATTGAATTGTCATCAGAGAGGATGAAGTTAATGATTCTGTTGATGGGAAAGTCTTAATGTGACCATTGAGAACAGAACCTTTACAAACTCTTCTTCTTGGACCAGTAGTAGATTACACAGATATGCTTTTCATTGGGTCCAGTGAATATAGAGATAGGCATTCAGAAGCTGGAGAATTTGAAACCATTCTATATGAAGAGTAATGGAAGGAGGCAAGCGTGTTTAACCTGAAGAGTCAAGACTTAGAGGGAAAATGATACCTCTACTGAAATATTTGAAAGGCTATTATAGGAAGCAGACTGGGTTAGCAGAAGTAACAATCTAAGTGGAATTAGAAAATCTAGGTTCTAGGCCTGATACTGCAACTAACTAGACTGTGAAAAAAAATGAATTCACTTTTCTGGTTTAACAATAGGAAGATGATGTTTTAAAAAAAAAACAAAACTTTGCAATGCAAACTTTCAAGTGATTGACAGGAGCATGTGACAGAGCCTAAGGGTCAAGATCTGGGTAAATATTCTAGGGTCCCATCAGAAACTTCACTTCTCTCCTGAAGGACCTTGGATTGGAGGTTTTACATCAGGTTTCTGGCCTTTTGGTGATACCAGCTGAAGAGAGAACAATCCTGCTTGGACTGGCTGCTGGTAGCTAGAACAGAGGACTAAAGACTCACTTCTCCACTGGACCTGCTTTGGACAGTTTTCATCTGAAGATTCTGGCCCATTGATTGGACTCCACTTTTGAGATTTTGTGTTGGGGAACTTAATGTTTTTAGCTTAGATAAGTTAGGTTAAGATAGGTTTATAGAAATTAGGGTTTAAGATTAATTGTAATAATTTTCCTTACCCATTAGTCTTTTCCCTTTCTCAAAAATAAACCTGAATTTTTTGTTTCCTTCTTGTTCTTTCCCATGACAAAATCTTATTATTACAGTTTTCAGATTGCCCATCTAGAAAATGATTAGCTTGTATAAGAGTATTGTATATCTAACACCTCTTATATCATCAGCATTCTAGAGAAGAAAGATCTAATATGGTTTAGTGGTCATAGAAGGCAGAACTAACACCAAAGGGCAAAAATTGCAAGGGTGCATTTCTAAGGGAAAAAAAATAAAGTTCTCCAAAAGGAGAATGGAATACATTTAGCATTCTATTAAAATCTCCATCACTGTAGGTCAACCAGATGCTAAATTGTAAACCACTGGGTATATTGAAAAGAGAATTTCTGTTCAGCAATGGATTGGAGTAATAATTTTGATGTTTTTTAATAGATTTTATTATTTCATGAGGGAAGGAAAGTCCCGGTGATTTCAAATATCCTTCCTTAATCCTCTGGTTGATATCAGAAATGACACCATTAGAGTTCTGGTCTTTAAGTTTATGCCTTCAATTTCTGTTAAATGCACATTTACACTGGCAGAGATTTTAAAGTATGGGGAGATAAAAAAAAAGTTAAGAATGTGGGTCAGTGGATGAGACACTAGTTTTGAAATATGGAAAAATACAGGTTATATTCAAGAGACATTTAGAATGCTAATTTGGCTTGAGATTAAGATTCACATAAAGCATCTATGGGAAATAAGTTTGGAATAGTAGTTTGGTGCCAGGCTCTAAAAGAGTTTTTAAGAAAAAGTAGTGCATAATTAACTCCTTTCTGGTCTTGCTAGTAGTAGTCTCTCGGTTACCGAGGATGTCTTTGTACGTTTTCATATATGATAGATAGTAGTAGTAGTAGCCTCTCGGTACCCGAGGATGATGATTATCTTTGTGTGTTTTTGTGCACAAAGACACTTGTGCATGAAGATTTAAGTGGAAAAGTCGATGCACAGAGACAGTCCCACTCTCTCGTCATTGGAAGCCTAGGTCCAGTGGCACAAAAAGTCGTTACACCTGGATACTTCCTCAGCTGCATTGGATGGCCGTGTTGTCCTTTGTGCTCCAACAAGCGCTAAGCACTCCACAGTGCCTTGCTGTATCTCCATCTCAGCCGTTGAAGCTTCTTGTTGGTTTCTTCTGCCTGTTCTGCCGAAACAGTCTTCACATGCTGGGTGAGCAAAGCCCTAGTTCACCAGGGGTCGACAACCCAATGGCTACCCTCACAAGGTTTAGCCGGCCTGTTGAAGCCATTGCCCAGGGTGTGGCTGCTGCCACATGCTAGCAGCTACTGGGAGCCACAAGTGAGAGCTGGGTGTCAGGTGAGGGTGAGAGGCTGGAGAGCTGCCCTAGGAGGGCACGACAAGCCCTCCATACCAAAGATATTACTCCTCCCTGAGCACCCCATACTAGGAGCCACAATTGAGAGCTACTTAGGTATTATTATGCCTATGCCTTAGGTATTGGGAACACAGGCTAGAGTCCATATTCAAGACTTATTTAGTATAGTACAAAAAGTGAAAGAATTGTTCTGAAAGAGAGCAAAATTACCACAGAGAGATGGCAGTTATGAGAGGAGAACAGATGCCAGCAAGGAACAGTTTATATCTGCTGCCCTTATTTTCTTAAGCTCATAGGCAGACTTGAATCAGACATGCACCAGGATGAATGCTTGACTGATAGGCCTAAACCACCCAAATTTTATTATAGAGTTTTAGACAAAGGATTAGCCTGTCACTAATAGGGTACTGCCCAATCACTTATAAGGCAAGGAAATATTGATTACTGAAATGAGGATATTTACTGAATTGACTAATAAGGAATGAGGGAAAAGGGACAAGGGAAACTATATCATATTGCAAAAACTAATGTGATAAGAAGACATCAAGTCTTTGGGTCAGTTAAGCTTTAGCATCCTGGAAACTGGGCCTGAATCAGAAAATCATCTTTTCACTAGCTCAAACATGTTGCTTCAGTACCATTCAATATCAAGTTCACTTAACATTCTTGTGATGACTCTACATGTCACACATTTGTATATTTTTATTGGAGAAAGACACTTTTTCAACATCCTTTAGTTTTTCTGTGAATAGAGTGTATTTTTCTTAAGGGTAGGGATTGTTTAATTTTTCCATTTATATTCCAAGAATCCAGCACAATCTTTGGCATGTGGTAAATACTTAATAAAAGATTGTTCATAAATTGATTGGTCTGTTGCTATTTGGAATCTTACTGTTAATACTTTTCAATGTCCCACATTATCTTTATTTTATCTAGTTAGTTAGCTGATATGGAGGTTATAAACACAATTATATACTTTATCCCTCTACTGTTGTTCTCTTTATTTCCATGCTTCCAACTGCATAATTTAAGTCAGCAATAAAACTGAGGACAAGGCAGGAAGAAAATTTATATGAAAAGCACAAATCAAAATAGAGTTATTGTATACTATATATTCCACTGCATAGTCTTTCAGTGGATTGTAATCAAATCTAACTGATAAAAATTCAAGTCATATACCATGTGATGTCATAAATGAAAAGCAGAGCATATCCTTATTAGGGAAATAAATAAAAATATAGATTTGCCCAAGAAATGTAAAAATATATCTACAGTTTATGAATAGAAGATGCCCCAAATGAAATCAAATCACATCCCAAAGTGTTATTTTATTTATCCTCCTCTTTTGCTACCTCTCCCCATTTCCTTTGTTTTCTCCTCTTCCTTCCCCTCCTACTCCTCTTCCTCCTCTTTCCTCTTCTTCCTCCTTTGGGAGCCACCCAGTGGTCTCCCTGAAGGTCCAGGCTTCCTCTGTCTAGATGTGACAATCCAGTAGAGTGATGGAAATGAGAAGCACTATGTGTTCAAGCCCACATGCATAGGCATCACATAGCATTCTGGCATAGCATAGAGGTTCATTTATTATATAAGCTCGTGATTACATACTTTTTTGGCACACAATCAATTTTTTTCATATGTGTTTCCATAGTACTTAACAACAGATGCATAACCTAAGGAGATAGTCAATGAAACATTGTTGCTCTAGATGAATAACATAGACAGGGTGACCTAGAGGTTAGTTCTCCTTGACCTAGGAGAATCATTGTTACTTTTGGTCCACTTTCATAATCAATCACAATTACTTAGGATATGGGTAACAAAACATTTCTTAGCTAGGTACCTGGTTAGAGAGAAATTTAATGGCAGACCAGATTTGGGGTTTCCCTCAATTTCCCAGTTCTATTTTTCTTGTGTTACTTTAAAGCAACTGGTAATGTTGCCTGGTTTCTATCCATAAACAGAATTTAGTGAGGTGTCTTGAAGGTGATTGATGTTCTTGGCTTGCCTGGCTTGTAATGGGAGTAAATGTAACTCTGTGGAGAGGGAAAGGAGGGGGATAATGGGAAGTGATCTTTAGGTTTTAATTCTGTTAATGTAATCTTTTAGAGTAATAATCTGGGGGGATTAAGGTGGGATATATGTTTTTGCTCTTATATAATTTATTTTATATTGGAGAGAGAACAATAATCAGCATTATTAAGGGAAGTTAAAGAGAGAGAAGTCACAGAGGGGGATCAATGGAGCCTTTATTTTCTGGGGGCTGCTTTGCAATTCCCATCTCCCAAACTGTGACCTTGTCAGCCAGTGGGGGTATGATTTACTCCAGGACTCCTCTTTCTTTTTTTTTACCTCTCCTTCTCCTCCTCCCCTTCCTTTTCCTCCTCCTCTTCTCACTTTTCTTCTCCATCACCCTCTTTGTATTAAAAATTCAGAAATGATCCCAAAGAGAGAAGTATTATTCTCTTTTCCTACATTAAATATATATATATATATATATATATATATATATGTATATATATTATTGGGGGGAGCAGGGAAAGTCATAGGAGATTTATTTTTTCCCTTGGTTAAAAGAATTATATTATTTCCCTCCCTTCCCTCCCCACACCCTTCCAACAGGTGACACACACAATTTCTTTGGGCATTACATGTGTACTTGATCAAAACCTATTTCCATGTTGTTAGTGTTTGCATTAGGATATTCATTTAGAGTCTACATCCCCAACCATATCCCCTCAACCCATGTAGTCAAGTAGTTGTTTTTTCTTTTGTGTTTCTACTACCACAGTTTTTCCTCTGAATGTGGATAGTAGTTTTTCTCGTAGATCCCTCCAAATTGTTTGGATCATGGCATTGCCCCTAATGGAGAAGTCCATTACATTTGATTGTACCACAGTGTATCAGTCTCTGTGTACAATGTTCTCCTGGTTCTTCTCCTATCACTCTGCATGAATTCCTGAAGGTTATTCCACTTCCCATGGAATTCCTCCACTTTATTATTTCTTTGAGCACAATAGTATTCCATCACCAAGATATACCACAATTTGTTCAGCCATTCCCCAACTGAAGGGCATCCCCTCATTTCTACATTTTTTTTGCCACCACAAAGTGTGCAAATATCAATATTCTTGTATATGTCTTTTCCTTATTATCTCTTTAGGGTACAAACCCAGCAATACTATGGCTGGATCAAAGGGCAGATAGTCTTTTAGCACCCTTTGGGAATAGTTACAAATTGCCCTCCAGAGTGGTTGGATCAATTCACAACTCCACCAGCTGTGCATTAATGTCCCAACTTTGCCACATCCCCTCAGAATTCATTACATTCCTTTGCTGTAATATTAGCCAATCTACTGGGTCTGAGGTGATACCTCAGAGTTATTTTGATTTGCATTTCTCTCATTATAAGAGATTTAGAACACATTTTCATGTGCTTATTAATAGTTTTCATTTCTTTAACTGAAAATTGCCTATTCATGTCCCTTGCCCATTTATCAATTGGAGAATGGCTTGATTTTTTTGTATAATTGATTTTGCTCTTTATAAATTTGAGTAGACCTCTGTCAGAAGTTTTTGTCATGAAGATTGTTTCCAAATTGCTTGATTCCCTTCTAATTTTGGTTGCATTGTTTTTTGTACAAAAACTTTTTAATTTGATGTAATCAAAATTATTGATTTTATATTTTGTGATTTTTTCTAGCTCTTGCTTGGTTTTAAAGCCTTTCCTTTCCCAAAGATCTGAAATGTATAGTATTCTGTGTTCACCTAATTTGCTTATAGTTTCCTTCATTATATTCAGGTCGTTCACCCATTCTGAGTTTATCTTGGTGTTAGGTATGAGATGTTGATCCAAATGCAACCATTCCCATACTGTCTTCCACTTTTCCCAGCAGTTTTTATCAAATAGTGGATTTTCGTCCCAAAAGCTCGGATATTTGGGTTTATAATAGACTGTCTTGCTGAGGTCACTTACCCCAAGTCTATTTCACTGGTCCTCCTTTCTGTCTCTTAGCCAGGTTTGATGACCACTGCTTTATAGTATAGTTTGAGATCTGAGACTGCAAGGCCACCTTCCTTCACATTTTTTTCATGATTTCCCTGGATATCCTTAATCTTTTGTTCTTCCAAATGAACTTTGTTATGTTTTTTCCTAATTCAGTAAAAAATGTTTTTTGGTAGTTCAATGAGTATGGCACTGAATAAGTGAATTAGTTTTGGTAGGATTGTCATTTTAATTATATTAGCTCATCCTACCCATGAGCAATCAGTGTTTTTCCAATTGTTTAGGTCTAGTTTTAAATCTGTTGAAAGTGTTTTGTAGTAGTGTTCATATAGTTCCTGTGTCCCTGTGTTCCTGTTTGTCTCAGCAGGTAGATTCCTAAGAATTTAATATTATCTAGTGTGATTTTAACTGGAATTTCTCTTTCTAATTCTTGCTGCTGAGATGGGTTGGAGATATATAGAAATGCTGATGACTTATGTGGGTTTATTTTGTATCCTGCAACTTTGCTAAAGTTGTTGAATATTTCAACTAGATTTTTGGTTGATTCTCTATGATTCTTTAAGTACACCACCATATCATCTGCAAAGAGTGATAGCTTGGTCTCCTTACTGCCTATTTTAATACCTTCAATTTCTTTTTTTTTCTCTAATTGCTACTGCTAGAGTCTCTAATACAATGTTAAATAATATAGGTGATATTCACATCCATGTTTAACTCCTGATCTTATTGGAAAGGATTCTAGTTCATCCCCATTGCAGATGATGTTTGTTGGTGGCTTTAGATATATACTGTTTATTATTTTTTGGAAAGGCCCTTCTATTCCTATGCTTTCTAGTGTTTTCAATAGGAATGAGTGTTGTATTTTGTCAAAGGCTTTGTCTGCATATATTGAGATAATCATGTGATTTTTGTCAGTTGCCTTGTTTATATGGTCAACTATGTGGATGGTTTTCCTAATATTGAACCATCCTTGCATTCTTGGTATGAATCCTACTTGGTCATAGTGAATAACCCTCATGATCATTTGCTGGAATCTTTTTGCTAGTATCTTATTTAAGATTTTGGCATCTATATTCATTAAGGAGATTGGTCTATAGTTTTATTTCTCTGTTTTTGACATCCCTGGCTCTATGATCAGTAGCATCTTTGTGTTGAAAAGGAATTTGGTAGAACTCCTTCTTTGCTTAGTCTGTCACATAGCTCCTGTAATATAGGGATTAGTTGTTCTTTGAATGTTTGATAGAATTAATTTGTGAATCCATCTGGACCTGGGGAATTTTTTCTTAGGGAGTTCTTTGATGGCTTGTTCAATATTTTTTCTGATATGGGATTGTTTAGGAAATCAATTTCTTCCTCTGTTAGTCTAGGCAATTTATATTTTTGTAAATATCCATCCATATCACCTAGATTTTGCATAAGAGTTTTTAATTATTGCCTTAATTTCCTCTTCATTTGAGGTAAGGTCTCCCTTTTCATCTTGGACACTGCCAATTTGGTTTTTCTTTCCTTTTTTTAATTATACTACCAAAAAAAAGCCAAAACAACAACAACAACAAGAAAACCCCAGAAACCTCAGTGAATTGGATGCAGGCTTTGGAAGAACTCAAAATACACTTCAAAACAAAATAAAGGGAGGCTGAAGACAATGAAGAAAATAACATAAAAAGCAAGATAAGCCACCTGGAAACAGAAAAGAGTGTCGAGAAAGCCAAAATTAATCAGGCTGAAAATGAGGCAAAGGAGATGAAAGATGAGGGAAAGAAGATGAAATATGACCTCCAAAGAAATTAAGACCAGAAAGAGGATGACCAAAAAGCCAGGGATGAAATCCAGTCTGTAAAAATCAGAATACAACAACCAGAAGCAAGTGACCTCACAAGGCAGCAGGATACTATAAAACAAAATCAAAAGAACGAAAAAATTGAGGAAAATATGAAGAACCTCATTCACAAAACAGAAGATTTAGAAAATCTTTCCAGGAGAGACAACTTAAGAATTGTTGGTCTACCTGAAGACAATGACAAAAGAAAAAACCTGGACATCATAATACAGGAAATTATACAAGAAAACTGCCCTGATGTTCTAGAAAAAGAGGGAAAAGTGGAGATTGAAAGAATGCACAGATCACCTCGTTGACTTAATCCCCAACTGACAACATCCAGGAATGTTAGAGCCAAATTCAAGAACTATCAGACCAAGGAAAAAATATTACAAGCTGCTAAGAAGTCCTTCAGATACCAAGGAACTACAGTGAGGATAATACAGGATCTGGCTGCATCTACACTGAAGGACCGAAAGGCATGGAATATGATATTCTGGAAAGCAAGAGAACTAGGTCTTCAACCAGGAGTCAACTACTGAGCAAAACTGACTATATTCTTACTGGGGGAAGTATGGTCATTTAACAAAAAAGAAGAATTCCAAGCATTTGTTAAGAAAAGATCAAACCTGTACAGAAAAGTGAATGCCCAAGAACAGAACTCAAGAGAATCATCAAAAGGTATGAAAGAGTGAAAAAAGAAAAACAAAAGAAAATAAAAAACTTTTTAAGAGACCTAATAACTTAAAAAGATATGTATCCCTATAAGAAAAGAGGTCATTGGTAACTCTTAAAAATTGTTATTACCTGACTTCCGGGTAATCATGGCTGCAATCTAGACACCACACGCTTCCTCTCCCCGGCACAGAATGAAATAGACTACATCAAAGGAGCATAAAAATCACCTTTGGAGGAACAGAAGGACACCACAGTACTCCACTGAGGTGAAGGTACGTGGGATTTGAACATTTCCACACTATAATAAGGAGGAAAAGCTTGCACAGAATAGTGAACTGAGCTGCCCTTCCCCCACCCCACCTCCCCCACTAAACCAGAGTGAGCTACCTGAGCGCTCACCGGGACAACGAGTGAGTGGAGAACGTCTCTGTCTGGGGGGGGCACTCCAGGGTCCTTGGGATCTGGGGACTGCCAGGAAAAAACGTCTTAGAGAGGTTTCACTGGAGAATCCAGCTCTTCAGCGGAGCTGTACTTGGGGTGGGCTGCGCTGAACATCTCCGTGGAGCTAAACACCAGGGGCAGATCACGCGCTGATTATCTGCGCAGAGATGAACACCTGGGCAGTGTGGCTGTGATCAGGGACCCAGCTCTCTAAGAAACCTCGGAGGCTGGGAAGAACTAGTCTGAAGCAACCTAAATTCACAGAAAACCCACCCATATCACCCAGATCCCAGACCAAAAAGGAAAGGGGAATAAAACCACCAAAGGGATGGCTCACATGGCCCCAAATCAAGCCTCCAGGAAGAAAGGGAAAAAAGTGACTATTGAAAACATTTATGGTGGAAGTACCCAAGGAAAAGAGGAGAATGAGGAGGAAATCCAAAAAAATTCAGAACACACCTCTCAAAATGGAAACTATCAACAAGCTCTGGAAGATCTCAAACTGGAACTTATCCAAAAGATGGAAACCTGGAAAGAAAAATGGGAGAAAGAGATCAGCTGTCTGACAGATAAGAATGCTCAATTGGAAAAATAACTCGAAGCATCCAATAGAAGGGCAGACAAGGCTGAAAAGCAAAACCAGTCCCTAATGACCAGAATTAAGCACCTCGAAGAAAGTGAGATGATAAAACAGCAAGAATCAATAAAGCAAACCCAAAAAATTAATGAATTAGAAGAAAACATAAAATATCTCACTGAGAAGGTCACAGATCTGGAAAACGGAGGGAGACGAGAAAATCTCCGAATTATCGGTCTCCCAGAAAAACCAGAGATAAACAACAAACTCGATATTATTCTACAGGAGATTATAAAAGAAAATTGCCCTCACGTTCTGGAGCAAGGGGGCAAAATAGAAATAGAAATGATTCATAGAACACCTTCTATACTATATTCCTTCTTCCTTCCTGTTAAACCAGAGTGTTTTTTAATTCAAGCTTTTGGGGCACATACTTTATAAGTTGATAAGTTGAATTCAGCAAGAGGGTTCCTTGGCTCTGTCTTGTTGTTAGGTTTGATTTTAAGTCCCCTAGGAGCATTTAGTTTGTAATTGGTAAGGAAGGGTTTTCAGATGTCTGAACTTTTGCTGCCTCTATGCCACTATCTTGACTCTGCCTCCAATTCTGTTTCTTAAATAAATCATTTCTTCACTGGATTTTTAAACCTCTTTTTCCACTTGATCAATTTTACTTTTAAACTGTTATTTTCTTTCTGCAGTTACCTTCATTTCTTTTTCCCATTTTCTTTCAACCTATCTTATTTTATTTTTTAATTCCTTTTTGATTTCTTCAAGAGCTTGAGATCAATTCATGTTTTTCTTTGAAGTTTTGTATGTGGTATGGTTCTTGAATCTCACCATCCTTTATTGGTTCTGTGCTTTGCTCTTTGTCTCCATAGACATTTTCAAAGGTTAAGTGCTTCTATTGTTCTTTGTTCATTTTCCCTGTCTTTATTTTGAGTGTGGTCTAGAAATTCTGAAAGTTGATGATTCTTTCTCTTATGCAACTGTCTTTCAGGAGTCAGTACTATGAGTTGTTTTGCCCAGGGGCTAGATCTTCACTGCAGCAGTGTAGACTTGAAAGGGCCCAGCACTATGGACTTCCAGGTATCACTGCAGCCTGGTGTCAGGAACTGGGACTTCAAGGGCTAGGTTTTGTTGGTTATCCCAGGTTCTGGGATCCTGAAGTTAGCCTGTTCTCAGTTGAAGAACTTGGTGTAGTAGGTGGGAGGTGGTTGGCCAACATTCCTCTGTGTGTAATTTTGATTCCATTCCTCCTCATCCAGTGAAAATCAACTCTCTCTATCTACCTTTCAGGTTGTGTTCAGAGAGAGAATGCCCTCACTCTGTCTTGCTATTGGTTTTTGACTTCTCTCATTTTGAGGTGCTTTTTAAAGATTGGTTTGGAAGGATTGTCAGAGTGGTTTCAGATTTTGCTGCTACTAAGCCATCATCTTGGCTCTGCCATATTATACCAGCTTTTAAAAATAATATAATAGGAAGCATCCTATATTTCCTGCAATTTATCAGTCACTGTACTATGAGCTTTATTAATATTATATCATTTGAGTCTCACAACTGTAAACCTTAAAATTTCTTTACATGTCACACAACTACCATGGGAGGAAGATATTCTTATCCACATTTTAGGATCAAGAAATGCATATGGCTAATGCAGAGGCTAAGACACTCAACTAGGGTCACACAGTTAGAACATGGTCTAGATTTGAACTCAGGTCTTCCTGGTTTCAGGCCCAGTTCTCAACTTACTGTGTCACTTTTAGGTAACATGATTAAATGAAATCAATTTCCTAACGCGTCTTTAGAACTCTATAAGATTTATTTATTCACTAGTTAATGACATTCACTGTCAGGGAAGCATTTCAGTAGAGTTGATAGATTATCTTCTGTTCTTTTGATGCTTCTATTTAACAAGAAATTAGCTTAGAGAAAGATGCTTGTTCTAGTACTTGCAAGGAAACTGTAATCATAATCCTATTTATCTTGTTTGTCTCTAGAATGATATTTTTTCTACTTATACTGATTGTAGGTATCCAAATCACTGAGAATTTAACCTTTCCCCTCCTTATTCTTCTTTTAATTATAACCAGAATTCAGATAGTAAATTTAGAAAAAGCATATTGTATAAATCACTGAAATCACAGAATCTGAAAGTCAGAAAAATTTCAAGCAACCATCTGGCCAAGGGATTCTTTAGTATCTTAATCTTCTCATAAAAAAAAAAAAACTTAATTAAAATGATAGACGGAATCATTGTTACCATTAGAACTGATGGAGTCATCAGACCTCCAACCAACCTTCTCCATAGATCCCATAAGGATCTCCCCTTATGAGTCAGTGGTCATGGATTCATTCCCCACCAGGCCTATGACTATGAGGTAGACAAGGTTGTAAATAACACATATTTATCTTTAGAGTCACTAGACACAATATTTCAGGTAGGATGGAGGACCAGAGTTTTACCACTGGCCCTACTATAGCACCATAAAGCAACAATGGTTCTTACCACTTTGACATGAAGCATTTTAAGGACCATAGTACCTAATTTAATTTCTTAATTTTCTCATATGTACCATCTCCTCCAGTTATAAAGAGGGACCAAAGACATTCTTTCATTTCTATTTATAGCTTTTGTACTTAGTGCTTGACATAGTCAACTCTTAATAAGTGATTTTTTGTTCATTCATAATAATAATTGGTATCCCCCTGATAAAAACATTTAAATAAGTATGCATTTGGTATATCTATTACTTTTATTGTTGTTGTTGAGTCATTTCAGACTTGTCAAACTCTTTGTGAATCCATTTGTGGTTTTCTTGGCTAAGGTCCTGAAGTGGTTTGCCATTTTCTTCTCCAGTTCATTTTACATATGGAAAAACAAGATTAAATGAGTTACCTAGGATCACAAAACTAATAAGTATCTAAGGTCTGTTTTGAACTGAGGACTTCCTAACTCCACTATCTACTATACCACCTCGGTGTTCTCTCCTCCCCCCACAGTTTTTACCCTCTCTGAATTCATACCTTTCTTTAAGCAGTTTTCTTAAAAAACATTTCCTCAGGCTCCTTTGTCCTCAGATCACTCTCTCATGCATTGTCTCATTTGATCCTCACAACAAGCATATAAGATAAAAAAGTATCACCATTTTATAATGAATGAAATTATTATATATTGTTTATGTTAATTGCTGTATATTATATTATGTCAGATCACATTATATGATATGATATTTTCTCATGTCATTGGTAGAGGCACATATTACTTGATTAAGTAGGAAAGAACATGGAGAGAAGTAGAGTCATGGAACGAAATTTTAATTTTTAGCAGTCAAGCCAATTTGCTGAGCTTGGAATTACTTACCTTCTTATTTCTGGAATCCTTATCTCAACTTAAATCTTAGTTCAGGTGTTAACTTTTCCTACAAAAGGCCTTTTCTGATTTCCCCAACCTAACTGATGTTGACACTTAAATATAAGCTCCTTGAGAGCAGGAGCTTTTTAATTTTCTCTTTACATCTCTAGTGTAACATTTAGTATATGGAAGATGATTGACAAATGTTTGTTGAATTAAGTTATTGTTCAACGTCATATAGCTACTAAGTGAAAAGTGACAGAATTAATAGTAGAACCCGAATGTCCTGATTTTGTAGTCTAATAGTCTTCCTTCCCTAGTATCCTATATTTCATGGAATAGGACTTATTTTCTTGAGGTGCAATTGATAGCTAATTCATACTGTTGGCATGGAATGATTGAGCAGTTTCCTCTTCAAGTAGAAGCAATACACTTGAGGTAATTCCATTACCTCCATTACCAAGCACCAATGAGGTGCTTTTTTTTGTTGGTGAAAGATGCATCTAATTAGGATCAGAGGCTCTTGAAATCACAGACTTAAATCTATAAGGAATCTCAAAGGCCATCTATTCCAATCATTGAAGACAAAACAGAGGCCTGGGGTTGGTGAAGGGAAGAATTGACAGTTATAGTGGCAGCTAGGTATAATGGAAAATACAGTGTTATACATGGAATCAGGAAGACTTCCATGCCAATTCAGTCTTATACTTATTAGGGTTATGAATTGGAGCAAGGTACTTATATTCCTTCATAATCAGTTTCCACATCTATAAAATGGTAGGAGTGATAGTATCTACCTCACAAGATTGTTATGAAGAACAAATGCAATGGTATGCATAAAATGCTTTGTGAATCTATACAAATGGTAGCTATTATTATTATTATTACTACCTGGGACCACATAGACAATAAGTTGCAGAGACAGTATTTGAACTCATGGTTTCTGATGAACCATGAATAAACCTTGGGTCCTTTCTCTTTTTTCTCCATCCCATTCTTCAGTAACACAAAGCAAAACAAAAACAACAATGAAAACAGGAAAATATGATAATGGATCAATGAGCAGTAGTAAAACCTGGTTTGGTCCCCTAGTTAGGCTAACATCATTAATAGTAGGTTTATAGAAGAGGAAGTCATTTGTAAAGTGATGAGAAGACACTGATCAGATGAATTTATATATTGTTCACAGAGGACAATTACCTGGCCACTATATGGGAGCTAATGGAGTGTAGAGATTGTATTTCTGGATTGAGTTCATGTAATTTATTTTCAGAACTGGGCTTATCTAATTCTCTGATGTTAGTAAATATTGTTTAGTGTAAAAATATCATGGCCTTTGTTTTAATATATTTGATTTTCTTTTTCCCTTTGAATTTGAAAAGACACACTGGGGAGTTAAAACTCCCTCTTACTGTATACTCCACTGGCCTTGGATAAAGTGATATCTTTATTCCATCCTCCTTTCCCCCACCTCTCATAGCACAATTTGCCTTCTTATATTAACTCCATATTTTAGGGATCTATTCCTAGTATTTCCAGCAAAATATCATGAGAGGCACTTTGTTCCTTGGATCTTATAACAAATCTCAATTTCTTAGGCTACTTTCTAAATCTATACATTGCATAACAATTGCTGGCTGAACAACATAGGCAGACTAAATGTCCTCACAGAGGGATGCCTATAGGAATGAAATAATAGATCCAGTCCAAAAATAAACAAAGAAATACAAATAAAGAACTGTTAAACTGCCATCAGCATCATATGCCCTACTCAAATTGAAGTACTCACCCTTTACCAGATTTTTTTTTTTGTGATTATCTTGTTTGTCATTTCTTATGGCTCCATAGTACTCCACTACAAGCATATACCCAGCTTGTTCAGCCATCCTTTCAGTTTCTAATTCTTTGCCACCAAAAAAAGAGCCTCTTTAAATATTTTTGTATAAGTAGGTCCTTTCCCCTTAACTCTAATGTCTTTGAGATATGATGGCTCTTTGGGCATCGTTTCAGATTGCTCTCCAGAATCGTGTTATCGTTACATAGTTCCCCCAACAGTGTATTAGTGTCTCAATTTTTCCAAATCCTTTCCAACTTTTATCATTTTCCTTTTTGTATGTTAGCCTTTCTGATAAAATGGTACCTCAGAGTTATTTTAATTTTTATTCTCTAATTAGTAATGATTTTGAGCTTCTTTTATATGACTAAAGATAATTTTAAATTATTTATCTGATAATTGCCTGTTCATTTACTTTGAACATTTGTCAATTGTGGAATGCCTTGTTTTCTTATAAATTTAGCTCAGTTCTATATATATTTGGGAAATTAGTCCTTTTCATCATAGTTGCAGTGAATATATTTTTGTGCGCAAAACCTTTTAATTTACTCTAGTCAAAGTTATTTACTTTATATCTTGTAATATTATCTATATCCTGTTTAAACATAAATTCTTCCCTCATCCATGGATCTGATAAGCTATTTTGTGCTTCTCAAAATTATTTTTTGTCTTTTATTTATAAATCATATATCCATTTTGACTTTATCTAGATATAGATGCATGCGGTATTGGTCTATGCCTAGTTTCTGTCATTCCATTTTCTAGTTTTTCCAGGAGTTTTGTTGAGTAATGAGTTCTTCTTCCAAAAGGGTGGATTTGGGTTTTTTTTCAGACACTATTTATCCCCCCTTCTTAAAATATTACTCATTCTTTAAGGCCCTATTCAACTGCTACTACCTTAACAAATCTTCCCTGATCTCCTCCCCACTCACATTCCCCTAGAAATGATCTCCTATTTGTAACATTTAACTTGTACCTCTCTGGTAGCATTTATTGCATTCTGCCTTGAGCTACAATTGCTTTTTTGTTGTTGTTGTTGTTCTTTGTTTTATATTTCACATTTGTGTTCCCTTTGCTACTAGACTATAAGCACAATGAAAGTTGGATCTATGCCCACTCAGCTAATCTAGGCATGTTTCTTGAATGAAGGAAAAATGAATCAATGAGAAATAGAATTGAATTTGCTTTCATTTCACTAGCAATATATTCTAGATTTAGAGGATCACAGGTTAATTAAATTGATTTTAAAACAACTTCTTGGCATTTCCTTAATTAACCTTTCTGTTAGCCTTGTTATTTCACTCCCATTCAGCACTGTCACTGTGGCAGGGTTAAGGTTACCAACCCTCACCTTCTCAGGGAAGAGGGAACAAAAAGAAAATGACTTGCTCTCTGTCTGACTAGGGGAGCTCATTAGCTCTCAGTTGTAAACCATTAACAGCCCATCAGAAGAGACTAGCAGCACAGATGACATTTATTTCATAGCAAGTGTTCAAAGGCAGCTTAGAAACCAATTTTCAGTCTTCCTGAAATTCATCTGAAAACCAGAATTTTTCCAAGATATATAGGTAACAATACAGTTGATGAAAATACAAAGGGAGAGGAAGAGGTAGACAAACAGATCCTAACAGAGAAGCACAGAGCAACAAACTCCAAACACTCCATTCAATTTTCCCAAGAAAAAAAGAAGCACAATTCTTTAGACATTTCTCTTTTTGCTGGTGAAACCTCCATGTTATTTACACAGTTTGAAGAGAACTGCTGCTGCTATGTGTTTCTGTGACTTTACAAAGTATATCACCATTGAAACTCTTCTGTCAGCCGATTTAGAACAACAGGAATGAATGTTGACTCTCTAGACTATCCATGTGCCTAGCCTTTCTGTTTACTCTTGGCTACTGTTAAAATAAAATGCTTTTCAACAACTAAATTGGATGAGTCTTTGGAGGAAGGCCAGACAGATGTTTAGAATGCAAAAGAACTCTAGTTCTGAAAGTAAAGTTTGAGAACTGTTTTTGCTTGTGTTAAATCCATGATGACATAGTCTAGTTTCAGAATCTTATAATCAAATATCACTGAGTTTCTATTCTCCTGATTCTTATCATAATAAAAGATCACCAAGAACTAGAACTGAGGTGAAAGGAAATTTGTGACTTGACAAACTGTAGCAACAGGAAAAGCAGTAGTTTGTAAGCTAGGGGATATTTTGTCTGAGAGTTATTTCCTTTATGTACAAAGAAACATAATCTTAAAAAAATAAAATGACATACCAAAGACTACATAGCCATTTAGTGAGTGACAGAATAGAAACTTGACCCTTGAGCTCCTGAAAAAATACTTTAAAAATATCAACTCCCCACTTTTTTTTTTGCTCACAAAAACCCTGGCAGGTAGATGTTATTATTTTTTATTATTATTCCCATTTTACAGTTGAAGAAACTAAATCAAATAGAGGTTAAGTGACTTATGGTCATACAACTAGTATATGTCCAAGGATAAACGTGAACTGAGGTCTTCCTGATTCCAGGTCCAGCACTCTATGCACTGGGCTATCTATATACTTTTAAGGATGTGGAGAAGTGTTTTGAAATCTTAAAGTGCTTTATACATATTTTATAAAAAGGAAGACAAATATATATGCAAATGTGTATTATATATGCACATATATTTATATATGGATGTGGATAGATAAAAGGGAAACAGAGACAAAAGACACACAAAGTGAAAGAGAATACTATGGAATGGTTATAGAGTGACAAAAAGGGATAACATAATAAAGCCCACATATGGTACTATCATCCACTAAATATATATAAAAAATTAGAGGAAAGCATTCAATAAATTGGGTGAGTGAAGAGCATAATTTTTTCACTAACTTTATGGGTTTTTTTGCTTCTTTGTTTGTTTTTGCAACATGGCTAACATCGAAGTATAATTTATATCATTTTTTTGCCTTCATAATGAGAAGTGTTGAAATTGAAGGAAAAAAATTCAGAGCTCAAAAGAAAAAATAATTTAAAATTTTAAAAATTACCCACATTCTAAGGAATAGTTTTTACTCCTCTATGGAAAATTTACCATGGAGGCTTATATCCTATCAATAATTTGGGAAGATGTAGGAGAAGTCACCCATTTGTATGTTGAAATAAAATGTTTCCTAATTGATTCCCTCTTTGCTACTTGAATTATTTTTATTTTAAGTAAGTGATTTTACTATTAATTTTTTGGCTTTCATGATTTTTAAATAGAAATTATTATTATAATGGAAACTTAGGCATACTTCTCAAAATTAATTATCTCAAATAACTCACACTAAAACTGAGAAAAGTAATAAGAAATTACAGGATTATGGGTCCAGGAATTTCCATATCAGTATATGTTAACACATATATATTTTAATACTCTCATGAAAATTAGCTCATCTTAAACTTTGGGAAAATATAATGGCCTTTAATGCCTTTGTGATTCTATACTGTTTGGTTTTAGGGAATTTACTTGAGTAGGAAAGTTTATTTTTATGATAAATGTTTATTTTAGATAAAAAGAGTACAATCAAAATCACTTACCCCTCAGGTAGCAAAAATCAATCATTTAAAAAGAGGTTTGACTATCATAATTGGCATTCATTTCTATCTCTAGTTATACCCAGGCCTCTTGGTAGTTTGGGTTGCAAGAAACATTTGATCAAAGAAACAGCTGATTTTATTTATTGTATTAATATATCTATAAATAGCTAAGTCCTAGGTACAGAAATTGGGGAAAGAATAAAACTGTTCCCTGATATTTCACTCCATCCTAAGTAGGTAGAATTGATGGTGTCACCCTGTTTTTTGCTCTTAAATGACTGGTCCTCTTTAATAACTACTTTCTGTGTCATAGTTAAATACTGCTTTCCTTTTCTCTTTTTGCTGGTTACCTCTGGACTGCTGATTCTTTCTGGTTCAGTTCTTAAAGCAATCATAATATTTTTGGTTTCTTTAAACAAATTTGGATGGTACCAGGAATAACAACAAATTCCATGAGAAACTGTCAGGCATATGAAACATACAGAAGGTATAATCAAGGACATTTTAAGAACATAGCATTGAGAGGTAGACCACTCAGCTATATGCCTTTCCAATGTATTCAAATTGATATCAGCATGCCTAAACACAAGGGATACAAATATGCATTGGTTATTGTGGATAGACTGACACGATTGGTTGAAGCATGTCCATCCAAGAAAAATGACACAGCAACAGTAGTAAGATTTCTATTAAAAGAGATAATACCTAGACATGGTATTCCCAATACCATACACTCAGACAGGGGGTCCCATTTCACTTCCCAAGATCTGCAAAAAAATCTATAAGAACTTGGGGATTATATGCAATTATCATTCAGTTTATTGGCCCCAAAGTTCCAGTCAGGTTGAGCATATGAACAAAGAATTGAAGACACAAATTGGCAAACTTTGTTCAGAAACACACTTAAAATGAACAGATGTTATGCCTCTTGCTTTGTTCAACATAAGAAGTAGACCTAGGTCTGACTTGCATATATCGCCATTTGAAATACTATATGGTCAGCCACTTTGGTATGGTAGGACAGTAAAACCACCATACTTGTCCATGTTAAAAGGGGAATGTGTACGTCATGAATATTTAAAACAGATACAATGTAGATTAGACGAACTAAGAAAACTGGGCTTGCTTGTACAAAAAATACAACTAGATCTTTTATTGCATAAGATAAAACCAGGAGATAAGGTATATGTCAAGAACTTTAATAGAGAATCTCCTACAGAATCAAGATGGATTGATCCAATAACAGTCATAATGACAACCACAAAATCTATAAAGGTTGTTCAAAAAGATCTGTGGTTCCATGCTTCACATGTAAAATTGCATCACACCCATAACGTTGCCTAGCTCTAACAAAAAAAAAAAATCAATAACAGTCCTTAGGAATGGAAAGCTATGAATGGAAAGCTATGAAAGGAAAGCACACAAGAGTACATATCAACAGAAAGTACAGACAAGAGAGCCTTGCACATGTTAAAATGATAACAGAAAAGCTCTGCTAAAGCAAATAAAACAGCCACTAAAACAGATAGAAAGAAAAAAAACATGAATATTAAGAAAAATTAGCTCTAAAGAAAAGTCTCTATATAGTCTATACAAAGTCTCTGCCAACAATATTAACCACAAATAAAGTAATAAAGTTATTTAACATTAAAACATGACTCCATAACCAAACGAAATACATTATATCCAAATTCTATCTCCTAGATATATCTAAAAGATATCAAACAATAAATTCCCTTGTGAAAAATTTAAACATCAAAGGATAAGAAAACTTCAAATTTATATTTGAAATCAAATTCCCTATACCCAAACAGCATAGAATTAGATAGACAGAATAGCTAAAATAGATTAGGATTTGTTGTTTTGGGAGGGTAAAGGAATATCTAACATAGAAAAGGTTAAAAAATTACATAGAAATATTATACACACACACACACACAAACACACACATATATATGTACCATTAAAAGATGCTGGTTGCATCTTTTTCCAAAGACGAAAAGGGAATATATTGTGGAAGTGAGAGATTGAGAATGATTTTGTGGCAGGAGTTTGGAGCAGCTGAGACTAATGACCTGTCATTCAAATGAGAGTATTCTATTTAGAATGTGACTGGGAGAAGGAATTGGAGGCAAAACCAACTGAAGCTAAACTTTCTGGCTTAAAAGAGGGAAGATGTCTGTTCCCTTGACTTTGGGGACTGAATAAAGGAAGGTGACTTTGAAGACAGAAGAAAGAAGGACAAGAGTCCAGATCTCCTTCTCTGATTTGCTCTGTTGTGATAGTGACTGAACTTCCAGACCTATCAGTCCATTTCTCCAAATTGAAAATATTCCATCATTCTCCAACATGAGACTCACTGGGAAATCCCCAACCCTCTTACCTTCATTCCTTATCCTTCCCTGTCTTCCCCAAATAAACCCCTTACTTAAGATAAAGATGAGAAAGAGTATTTCATTTGAGACATCATAAACTCACCCTGAGTTGATTTAGAAGAAGACAGAAGAAGAAGAAGGAAGGGGGAGGGGAAGAAAAGGGAAGCTGAAGGGAGGGAGAAAAAGGGAAGGAAGGGAGGAAGAAAATAGGTAACAGCCTGATCTTTGGTTATCAATTAACAATCAAAATAGTCCCTTATTACATTCCTTAGTATATGTCAAATTGTTTTGTTTAATGCAAGAATGTTTACAGGTCTTATACACACTCAATTCTGGTTGATTAAGATTGTTCTTACCTAAATGTTATTGCTTATAGATGGAGTGGGATAATCAATGGATTCTGATCCTTATCTATGTATAAATGAATCTATATGCATATGCATACAATTATACATATATGTATGTAGAGAGGGCATGTATATGTTTATAAAGATAGATTTCTTATGAATATAAGTATTATATAAGGGATTCAAGGATTAGAAGGAAGATATAGTAATAAAAAGGAATTGTTTCAGGGAATGATTCTGACAAGATTGCCTCAACACCAGGTACATTCCTCCCCACAAACTCTACCTTTTTTAGCTTTCTTGTATTTGTTTTCTTCTTCCATTAGATTGTAAATGCTTTGAAGGCAAAGACTATCTTTCCTTTTGTAATTTGTATTGCCAATTCTTAGCACTGAGGAAGGAACAAAATTGATGCCTAATAAATATTTATTGATTGGCTGGATGGTTGACTTTCCAAAAAGATAATGGTTTACTTTGAATCCCCTTAGAGTGGCCACACATTGTAGTCATTGGTTTGTCTTCATTGACAGCATCAGAGAAAATGGAATTCAATAGAAAACAGTACAAAAAATACCTCCTGCTTTCCAAGCAATTGACACTTTGGCTAATTCTTGGTCCATTCCCTTAGAGAAGCATGGAATATTGTTGTTTAAACTTGATTTGTTTTCTAACATTTGAGCAAAGGAATAAATCTTTCGGCAAGCTTTCTGAAGAATCCAACCTGTTTTCTTTCTATGATTTATATAGTAGTTCAAGGTGCAATCAGTGTTCCACCACAGGAAAGCCATAAGATGCTTTTTGGGCTAATGATGGCTGTGAATTTTAGCAGCTGATGAGCATGAAGTAGTTCATCATCATTTATTTCTGTAATTGCTCTGGGCCCTCCCTGCAATGTACATAATGTGCAATGGCCCTGCTGACTTGCCCTCAGCCAGCATGATGGAGAGGTCTCCCTGTTAGCACAGTGGGCAGGACCATGGATCAAAGAAACAGCTGTCAAAGGAAGAAGAGACCAGTAAGTTAAGAAATTCCATCTGGTGAACTACAATCAATATTTATACACTGAGCCCTGGCTGTATATCAATTGAGCATGGCATTTGCAAAGTGCCTATCATCATTGTATCTAGGCACTTTTACAAGTGTGTTACTTTTATACAAAACAGTCTCAGGTTTAAAGGAGGATTTCAGACGGCAAGGAAAAGGAAGATTTGGGTCTTTTTGTCCCTATTCCTTACTGATGTGTATTTAACCTTGGGTCCACAGAGCTTCCTCTCCCCTGCTCAGTGTATTTACTTGGATAGGAAAGAAAAATTACATTTTTGTTTACATTAAAATCAAATTGAAAGTAAATTCCTCTAAAACATTATTCTGTGAAATTTTCTTTAGGTTTTGTCAGTCTGCCAGAGTGGTACGTAACATACAAAAGGTTAACAGCCCCTATTTTAGTACAACTCTATGGGTAAACCTTGCTTTGTAACAACTAAACTAAGTTTTCTAATATTTTTAATAGTTAACATTTACATAGTACATTTATGTTTGGAAAGTGTTTTACATACATCATCAAGACGTTCCATCTCCCAGTTCTGGGCATTTACTCTGGCTGTTCTTGCCTAGAATGCTTTACTTCTTTATCTCTAACTATTGGATTTTCTGGTTTCCTTTAAGTTCTGTCTTCTATAAGAAACCTTTCCCTGCCCCTCTTAATCCTAATGACTTCCCTTCCTTAATTAATTCTTATTTATCCTATATGTAGTTTGTTCACATTTCTTAGCTTTTTGTCTCCTCCATTAGACTGTGAACTCCTTGAGGACAGGGACTGTCTTTTGTCTTTTTGTGGTCAATATAGTGACTGACACATAGTAAGCTCTTAATAAATGTTTATTGATTGACTGACTGACTCATTTTTTGATCCTCACCACAAATCACTGAATTATGTGCTTTTATTATACAATTTTAACATATGAAGGAGAAAGAGGTCAAGTAAATTGATTTGAGTTACATTCTATTAGTACCTACAGCACAATTTGAATTCATCTTCCTAACTCCAGATCCAGTGCTCTATCCATTATGCCAGATCTTTCCTTTAAAATATAATCACTTATTAAGTATTTTCTATTCTTAATATGTGGTTGTATATAGAATTTTACTAGATCTGGTTCTGAATGACCGAAAAGAACTGAACTGACAAAGTAAATTGAATTTCATTGGTGCAATAATAATAGCATTTATTTTCTAAAAGTATGGACATATATGTAGAGAAGAGAGAATCTAGTCTCAGTTGCTCAAAGACAGGCTGTGGAAACACCATAATCATAGAATCTTTGAAAAAAGTGAGTTTGGGGAGGTAAACAAAGTCAAGGAAGGATAAGAGTGCACAGACATAAGTGTTGCTTGTCTCAGATCAGAGATATGTTGAAAAGACTATAATATCTCAGAGACAGAATAATGAAGGGAAACAGCTGAGTCTGTTCAGTAAGTACAGATGTGCTTTATTTTTGGGGTATCAGTGAGGCACTTTCTCAAGGGTTTCCATTGTGTTGGAAATTTAGATCCCCAATCACATTCATTGTTTACTTAGTTCTCTTCCTCCTGTATATTTGGGAAGAAGATAGACCATAAACAATGTTAGAATCTAAATTCCTTCCATGACACACATATAAACAAATATATGCATCTTCCAATTCAATTCAATAAAAATTGTTTGCCTCCAAGTATGTGCAAGGCACCTGGGATATTAGACCTAGTGTAACCACTAGAGATACAAAAAGAGGCAAAAGAGAGTCCCTGTACTTAAGGAACTTATTATCTAATGGTAGAAACAATAAGTAAAGACATACATAAAGTAAAGTATAAATAGGATAAGTGGGAAATAATTATCAGAAGGAAGACATTAGAATTAAATCAGAGGAATCTTCCTTTAGAAGATGGAAATTTAGTTGATACTTAATGCAAGCCAATGAGAACGGTAAGCCGAATGGAGGAGGGAGAATTTTCCATACATGGGGACCAGCTAGAGAAATGCCCAGAGCCAAGAAATGGAAACCAATGTCACTGAGAAGTAATTTTGGGAAGTAAGATTTAAGAAGAATGGAAAGTTAAGAGGGAGTTAGGTTATGAAGAGCTCTCAATGACAAAATATTTTGTATTTGCTCCTAGAAACAAGAGGAAGCCAGTGGAGATTATTGAGTAGAGAGGTTACCTAATCAGGTGTGTATTTTAAGAAAATCATTTTAATGGTTAAATAGAGAATAGATTAGAGTGAAGAGGGACTTGAGGCATGCTGATTCACTGGTTGACTAACATAGTAATTCAAGGAGAATCAATATATATATATATATATATATATATATATATATATATATATATATATATATATATATATATATATATATACATATGCTGAAGTTGCCTAGAGTGAGGAGAGAAAAAAAATTAAATTAAATTAAACTCATTAAAGAAGGAAGAAGAGTGGCATGTAGGTCTGTAGACAACAGCTACCAGGATTTTTGTTGGGTGAGAGATATGAATAACAAGAATCTCAAGGGAAGAGAGGTTATGAATGAAGGAGGAATGTATTCATATTTATATTTGTATGATATCTACATTTCCATAGGGAAGACATAATTTGAATAGGTAAGGTAGTTTGTTAAAAAGAGCAACCAAGCTACTATAATCAAATCCAACTATTAACTACCTGGGAGTACAGTAAGTAAAGGGACTAAGGTAGAGCATTTGAATCATAAAATGTTAGAAAACAATTCTCAAAAATGGTTTCTACACATATTTTGAGGGGAGGAAATTAATAAAAGAACTTTAAAAAAAGAGAAACCAACTTTTAGTTAATTGAGCCATGAGGTAGTTACTTGGTCTATAATGCATGTCAGATTTGTTTAATACTCTGTTCTTTCTGACAG
The DNA here is from genome assembly GCF_027887165.1 of Monodelphis domestica. Taxonomy (NCBI): domain Eukaryota; kingdom Metazoa; phylum Chordata; class Mammalia; order Didelphimorphia; family Didelphidae; genus Monodelphis; species Monodelphis domestica. The sequence goes on along the minus strand of NC_077227.1, from coordinate 345,305,760 downwards.
TTTGGTTACTTCCTTTTCTTTTTTGAATGATCAAAGAAACATTTGGATTCCAGCCTCTATTTTGAAATATGTGCCAATTTTACCATATCATGTTCTAGTGAATATGGAATAATGCCTTTTCTAGAACATTGGTCTTCAAGATAAAGGCTATAGAGTCACCCCACATCAGTCTTCCTCTGTGTTTGCATTTTTGTTTGTATGTGTGAGAGAGACAGAGAGAGAGTAGATTGCCCAAGGTATATAGATATGAATGGGTTTTGTTTTGAATTGAATATCTAATTAAATTATCTTTCATGTGAAACCAAACTTTCTGAATTTTTCTCTTTCTGATAAGGGTAACATTATTTGTTCAATTTCCCACATTCTCATTCTCCTCCTTATCTATGACTATTCACTCACTGAAATATATCTCTTTTAATTGACAATACTCTTTTAATTTACAAAAATCATATGTTTTTTTTTTCAATTTTCATCCACCTTGATCTCTCTTACACACTTTTCTCCACTGACCTTACTCTAATCACATATATTTACGTTCTCCTCTCTGAGATACTAAAAACAATGTAAGTATATTATGTATAAAAGCTGTCTGGACTTCCAGTCAAGATGGCGGCTTAGAGAAAGCTAAAGTTCAGATCTCCGGAAAACCTTTCCCGACCGATCTCAAACTATAAGCTCCTAAGGTGCCGAAATTCAAAACGATCAACAGCACAGACACTGGAAATCCTCCTCCTGGACCTGGACCTGGATCAAAAGGTATGGCCCCCCTCAAAAGCCAGAACCCGAGATCACTCGGACCTAAGGGGTAGGAGCACAGAGTCCAAGGCTCCGGGAAGCCTCGGCCCCACCCCTCTCAGAGAACAGGGTCCTCTGAAACAACAGCAACCCTCTGGTGGGGCAAGACAGCCTCAGGGGCCAGATCCTTCTATCCAAGTCTCAGTGAAAGTCACTGCCCTCGGAGCTCCAGGAAGCCGCAGCCCCTTCCCCCGCAGAGAGCAGGGTCCTCTGGAACAACAGCAACCCTCAGGGCGGGCAAGACAACCTCACAGCTGGATCCTGCTATCCGAGTCTCAGTGAAAGTCACTGCCCTCAGAGCTCCGGAAAGCCGTGGCCCCTTCCCCTGCAGAGAGTAGGGTACCCTGGAAAAACAGCAACCCTCAGGGCTGACAAAACAGCCTCACGGCCAGCTATTCTGAAGGCAACTTCTGGAAAGCAACCAGTCCAGTGGAGGGGGCACATTAGCAGCAGGGAAACAGAAAGAACCGGGGGAGAGTGTGGCCCCCTGGCCCGACCCTTCCATTCCAGTTCCAGTGAAAGTCATTGCCTTAAGGCATACTCAGTTTAACCCAGGGAAAGCTCATAGAACCGACAATCTGCCCAGGACTAAAGCCTCTGAACACCAGACAGAGATAAGAAAAGCTAATCCTCCCTATTCAGAGATGGCAAACTCCACAGAAGCACAGAAGCCCCAAAATCCCAAGAAAAATAAGAAGAAAGGGGCGACTTTGGACACATTCTACAGAGCCAAAATACAAAATACAGAGGAGATAGAAGACGATACCCAAGAAAATGCTCCGAAACTTTCCAAAGGAAATGGAAACTCTACACAAACCCATAAAGAATTTGAATCAGAAATGACCAAAAAGATGGAACCCTTCTGGGAGGAAAAGTGGGAAATAATGCAAAAGAAATTCACACATCTACAAAACCAGTGTGACCAAAGTGAAAAGGAAAACCAGGCTTTAAAGGCCAAAATCAGGCAGCTGGAAGACAACGATCATGTGAAAGAGCAAGAATTAATAAAGCAAAGCCAAAATACCAAGAAATTAGAAGAGAACATAAAATATCTCACCGACAAGGTGCCAGATCTTGAAAATAGAGGGAGAAGAGATAATTTAAGAATAATTGGACTTCCAGAAAAGCCAGAAATAAACACCAAACTCGACATCGTGATACAAGATATAATCAAAGAAAATTGCCCAGAGATTCTAGAACAAGGGGGCAATACAGCCACTGACAGAGCTCACAGAACACCTTCTACACTAAACCCCCAAAAGACAACTCCCAGGAATGTAATTGCCAAATTCCAAAGCTATCAAACAAAAGAAAAAATCCTACAAGAAGCCAGAAAAAGACAATTTAGATATAAAGGAATGCCAATCAGGGTCACACAAGACCTTGCAAGTTCTACTCTGAATGATCGTAAGGCATGGAACATGATCTTCAGAAAGGCAAGAGGGCTGGGTCTCCAACCAAGAATCAGCTACCCAGCAAAACTGACTATATACTTCCAAGGGAAAGGATGGGCATTCGACAAAATAGAAGACTTACAACTTTTTGCAAAGAAAAGACCAGAGCTCTGTGAAAAGTTTGATACCGAAAAACAAAGAGCAAGGAATACCTGAAAAGGTAAATATTAAGGAAAGGGGAAAGGAGAAAAATGTTATCTTCTTCTTTTACTCAAACTCTCTTCTATAAGGACTACATTTATATCAATCTATGTATACTAACATGTGGGGAAAATGTAATGTGTAAATAGGGGGTAAAGAAAGACCAAATAGAATAATCTTTCTCACACAAAGATTCATATGGGAAGGGGAGGGGAAGAAAACTACTATAAGAAGGAGAGGAAGAGAGGTTTTTTTACTTAAACCTTAATCTCAGAGAAACCAACTCTGAGAGGGAAAAACATCCAGATCCATTGGGATCTTGAATTCTATCTTACCCAACAAGGGTAGGGAGAAGGGAAAACCAAGTGGGGTACTGGGGAGGGAACGCAAAAAGGGAGGGAAAGAGAGGGGGCAAGGGGAGGGAACAAAAAGGGAGGGACTAAAAAGGGAAACATCAAGGAAGGGGACAAGGGGGGCTGATTCTAAGTAAATCACTGGACTAAAAGGTAGAGCCGAGGAAGAAAAGGTTAGAATTAGGGAAGGCTATCAAAATGCCAGGGAGTCCACAAATGACAATCATAACTTTGAATGTGAATGGGATGAACTCACCCATAAAATGTAGATGAATAGCAGAATGGATTAGAATCTAAAACCCTACCATATGTTGTCTTCAAGAAACACACATGAGGCAGGTTGACACCCACAAGGTCAGAATTAAAGGATGGAGTAAGACCTTCTGGGCCTCAACTGACAGAAAGAAGGCAGGAATGGTAATCATGATATCTGATAAAGCCAAAGCAAAAATAGACCTGATCAAAAGGGACAGGGAAGGTAATTATATTTTGTTAAAAGGGACTTTAGACAATGAGGAAATAGCATTAATCAACATGTATGCACCAAATAATATAGCACCCAAATTTCTAATGGAGAAACTAGGAGAATTGAAGGAAGAAATAGACAGTAAAATCATATTAGTGGGAGACTTAAACCAACCATTATAAAATTTAGATAAATCAAATCAAAAAATAAATAAGAATGAGGTAAAAGAAGTGAATGAAATCTTAGAAAAATACAATTAATAGACATATGGAGAAAAATAAATAGGGATAAAAAGGAATACACCTTCTTCTCAGCACCACATGGTACATTCACAAAAATTGATCATACATTAGGTCACAGAAACATAGCACACAAATGCAGAAAAGCAGAAATAATGAATGCAGCCTTCTCAGATCACAAGGCAATAAAAATAATGATTAGTAATAATACATGGAAAACCAAATCTAAAACCAATTGGAAATTAAAAAAATATGATACTCCAAAATTGTTTAGTTAAAGAAGAAATCATAGAAACAATTAATAATTTCATCGAGGAAAATGACAATGGCGAGACATCCTTTCAAACCTTTTGGGATGCAACCAAAGTGGTAATAAGAGGTAAATTCATATCCCTGAATGCTTATATTAACAAACTAGGGAGAGCAGAGATCAATCAATTGGAAATGCAAATGAAAAAAACTCAAAAGTGATCAAATTAAAACCCCCAGCAGAAAACCAAACTAGAAATCCTAAAAATTAAGGGAGAAATTAATAAAATCGAAAGTGATAGAACTATTGATTTAATAAATAAGACAAGAAGCTGGTACTTTGACAAAACAAACAAAATAGACAAAGTACTGGTCAGTCTAATTAAAAAAAGGAAAGAAGAAAGGCAAATTAACAGCATCAAGGATGAAAAGAGGGACCTCACCTCCAATGAAAAGGAAATTAAGGCAATCATTAAAAACTACTTTGCCCAACTATGTGGCAATAAATATACCAACCTAGGTGATATGGATGAATATTTACAAAAATATAAATTGCCTAGCCTAACAGAAGAAGAAATAGATTTCCTAAATAATCCCATATCAGAAAAAGAAATCCAACAGGCCATCAAAGAACTTCCTAAGAAAAAAAGCCCCATGACCTGATGGATTTACCAGTGAATTCTATCAAACATTCAGAGAACAGTTAATCCCAATACTATACAAACTATTTGACATAATAAGCAAAGAGGGAGTTCTACCAAACTCCTTTTATGACACAAACATGGTGTTGATTCCAAAACCAGGCAGGACAAAAACAGAGAAAGAAAACTATAGACCAATCTCCCTAATGAATATAGATGCAAAAATCTTAAATAGGATACCAGCAAAAAGACTCCAGCGTGTGATCAGAAGGATCATTCACCATGATCAAGTAGGATTTATACCAGAGATGCAGGGCTGGTTCAATATTAGGAAAACCATCCACATAATTGACCACATCAACAAGCAAACCAACAAGAACCACACGATTATCTCAATAGACGCAGAAAAAGCCTTTGATAAAATACAACACCCATTCCTATTAAAAACACTAGAAAGCATAGGAATAGAAGGGTCATTCCTAAAAATAATAAACAGTATATATCTAAAACCATCAGCTAATATCATCTGCAATGGGGATAAACTAGATGCATTTCCAATAAGATCAGGAGTGAAACAAGGATGCCCATTATCACCTCTACTATTTGACATTGTACTAGAAACACTAGCAGTAGCAATTAGAGAAGAAAAAGAAATTGAGGCATCAAAATAGGCAAGGAAGAGACCAAGTTGTCACTCTTTGTAGATGACATGATGGTCTACTTAAAGAATCCTAGAGATTCAACCAAAAAGCTAATTGAAATAATCAACAACTTTAGCAAAGTTGCAGGATACAAAATAAACCCACATAAATCATTAGCTTTTCTATATATCTCCAACACAGCTCAGGAGCAAGAAATAGAAAGAGAAATCCCATTCAAAATCACCTTAGACAAAATAAAATACCTAGGAATCTACCTCCTGAGAGAAACACAGGAACTATATGAACACAACTACAAAACACTCGCCACACAACTAAAACTAGACTTGAGCAATTGGAAAAACATTAACTGCTCATGGATAGGATGAGCCAATATAATAAAAATGACCATCCTACCCAAACTTATTTATCTATTTAGTGCCACACCCATTGAACTACCAAAATACTTCTTAACTGATTTAGAAAAAAACAATAACAAAGTTCATTTGGAAGAACAAATGATCAATGATATCCAGGGAAATAATGAAAAAAAAACATATATGATGGGGGCCTTGCAGTCCCTGACATTAAACTATATTACAAAGCAGCAGTCATCAAAACAATTTGGTACTGGCTAAGAAACAGAAAGGAAGATCAGTGGAATAGACTGGGGGAAAGCAACCTCAGCAAGACAGTATACAATAAACCCAAAGATCCCAGCTTTTGGGACAAAAATCCACTATTAGATAAAAACTGTTGGGAAAATTGGAAGACAGTGTGGGAGAGACTAGGAATAGATCAACACCTCACACCCTACACTAAGATAAATTCAAAATGGGTGAGTGACTTAAACATAAAGAAGGAAACCATAAGTAAATTGGGTAAACACAGAATAGTATACATGTCAGACCTTTGGGAGGAGAAAGACTTTAAAACCAAGCAAAACATAGAAAGAATCACAAAATGTAAAATAAATAATTTTGACTACATCAAATTAAAAAGCTTTTGCACAGACAAAACCAATGTAACTAAAATCAGAAGGGAAACAACAAACTGGGAAAAAATCTTCATAGAAACCTCTGACAAAGGTTTAATTACTCAGATTTATAAAGAGCTAAATCAACTGTACAAAAAATCAAGCCATTCTCCAATTGATAAATGGGCAAGGGACATGGATAGGCAGTTCTCAGATAAAGAAATCAAAACTATTAATAAGCACATGAAAAAGTGTTCTAAATCTCTTATAATCAGAGAGATGCAAATCAAAACAACTCTGAGGTATCACCTCACACCTAGCAGATTGGCTAACATGACAGCAAAGGAAAGTAATGAATGCTGGAGGGGATGTGGCAAAGTAGGGACATTAATTCATTGCTGGTGGAGTTGTGAACTGATCTAACCATTTGGGAGGGCAATTTGGAACTATGCCCAAAGGGCAACAAAAGAATATCTCTCCTTTGATCCAGCCATAGCACTGCTGGGTCTGTACCCCAAATAGATAATGGACAAAAAGACTTGTACAAAAATATTCATAGCTGCGCTCTTTGTGGTGGCCAAAAACTGGAAAACGAGGGGATGCCCATCAATTGGGAATGGCTGAGGAAATTGTGGTGTATGTTGGTGATGGAATACTATTGTGCTAAAAGGAATAATAAAGTGGAGGAGTTCCATGGAGACTGGAACAACCTCCAGGAAGTGATGCAGAGCGAAAGGAGCAGAACCAGGAGAACACTGTACACAGAGACTAATACACTGTGGTATAATTGAACGTAATGGACTTCTCCATTAGTGGCGGTGTAATGTCCCTGAACAATTTGCAGGGATCTAGGAGAAAAAAGCACTATTCATAAGCAAAGGATAAACTATGGGAGTAGAAACACCGAGGAAAAGCAACTGCCTGAATACAGTGGTTGAGGGGACATGACAGAGGAGAGACTCTAAATGAACACTCTAATGCAAATATTATCAACATTGCAATGGGTTCAAATCAAGAAAACATGTAATTCCCAGTGGATTTACGCGTCGGCTATGGGGGGTGGGGGGAGGAAAAGAAAATGATCTATGTCTTTAATGAATAATGCTTGGAAATGATCAAATAAAATATAAAATATAATTTAAAAAAGCTGTCATATTTTCATATTTGAAAAAGAAAAAAATAGAAATATAATTTTCTACTTGTTGAAAAATCTTCAAAATAAAAAAATTTCAGTCAATTTTGAAAATATATGTTAAAAGCTATTAAAAATATAACATCTTTCATTTTGCAAGAAAAACTGATATCAGGAAAGAAAAAATACACTTGCTCAATTTAAACAATTTTTAATATAATTGGTGAATGGGATGGGATTGAAAAATGAGTGTTGTCAAACATATGTGTTCTGAAATAAAATATTATATATTCTTTTTAAAAGAGTTTATGATTTCATATAGAATCTTCTTTTCATATGGATGTGTTAATGTTATTGATCTTCACTTTTAAAATAACAAAAAAGAAAATAATTATTCTGATTTATTAAGCAATGACATACTTCTTCCATTTTTATTGTTGTATCTCTGAGAGGTTTATATTTTGTCTATGACAACCCTCATAACTAAGAAATATAGAAATTTAGTTTAAGGTCAGACATCAGACATCAAATAACCATACCAAAATAATAAACCAGCATTTTTGAAAATGATGAAGAATCTTTAATTATATAATTATATATACATTAAAGATAACATTTTAGTGAGGGCAAAATAAGTTATTTTTTACCATGAAAAAATAGGTGAAATGCATGAATATTTACAAAACTATAAGTTGCCTATATTAACAAAAGAGGAAATATAATACTTAAATAACCCCATATCAGAAAAAGAAACTGAACAAACCAAGGAACTTCCTAGGAAAAAATCCCCAGAGCCAGATGGATTCACAAGTGAATTCTAGGAAACATTTAAAGAATACCTAATCCCAATACTACACAAATTATTTGACAAAATAAACAAAGAAGGAGTCTTACTAAATTATTCTTATGACACAAATATTGCATTGATTCCAAAGCCAGGCAGACCAAAAACAGAGAAAGAAAACTATAGACTGATTTCTGTAATGAACAAGATGCAAAAATACAAAATAAAATACTAGCCAAAAGACTCCAGCAAGTTCTCATAAGGATTATCCATTATGACCACATAGTATTTCTACCTGGAATGGCAAGGATGATTTAATATTAGGAAAATCATTCATGTAATTGACCATATCAATAATCAAACTATCAGAAATCACTTGATTATCTCAGTATATGCAGAAAGAGTCTTTGACAAAGTATAACACCCATTTCTATTGAAAACTCTAGAAAGTATAGAAATAGAAGGGCCATTCCTCAAAATAATAAACAGCAGTATTTATTTAAAACCATCAACAGGTATCATCTGCAATGGGGAAAATTATATGCCTTTCCAATAAGATCAGAAGTGAAGCAAGGATGCTCTATTATTTAATATTGTACTAGTAACACTAACAGAATCAATTAGAGGGAAAAAAAAGAAACTGAAGGAATCAGAGTAGGCAATGAGGAAAGTAAACTATTACTCTTTGCAGATAATATGATGGTATACTTAGAGAATCCTAGAAAATCAACTAAAATACTATTGGAAATAATTAACAACTTTTACTAAGCTGCAGGGCACAAGATAAGCCCACATAAATCATCAGCATTTCTATATATTTCCAACAAAATGCAGCAGCAGGAGATAGAAAGAGAAACTCCATTTAAAATTACTCTAGACAACAGAAAATATTTAGGAATTTATCTACCAAGACAAACACAGGAATTATATAAAAACAACTATAAAACACTTTTCACACAATTAATATTAGATCTAAATAACTGGAAATATGTTAATTGCTCATGGGTAGGATGAGCTAACATAATAAAAATAACAACCCTACCCAAATTAATCTACTTATTTAGTGCCATACCTAGCAAACTTTAAAAATATTTTTATAGAATTAGAAAAAAATTATAACACAGTTAATGAAAAATGAGAGATCAAGAATATAAAGGGAAATAATGAAAAAAAAATGTGAAGGATGTGTGCCTAGCAGTACCAGATCTGAAATGTACTATAAAGTAGTGGTCATCAAAACAGTATAGTACTGGCTAAGAAAAAGAAGGGTGGATCAATGGAATAGACGAGGGGCAAATTACCTCAATAAGTTTGTTTTCAATTTCAATTGAAATTCAATTGCAACCCAGAGATGCCAGGTTTGGGGACAAGAACTTACCATTTGACAAAAACTGGTGGGAAAATTGGAAAATGCTATGGAAAAATTACATTTAGATCAACATCTTACATCCTCTACTAAGATAAATTCAAAATGGGAAAATTACTTAAATATCAAGAGTGAAATAATAAATAAATGAGATAATCATAAAATACCTGTTAGATCTTTGGAAAAGGAAGGAATTAAGACCAAACAAGAGATATAGAACAATACAAAATGTAAAATGAATGACTTTGATTATATCCAATTTTAAAAGTTTTTGTTCAAACAAAACCAGTGCAACCAAAATTAGAAGGAAAGCAAGAAACTGTGAGAACATTTTCATAACAACACTCTCAAACAAAAGTTTAATCTCCCAAATATATAAGGAACTAAGTTAAATTTACAAAAAATCAAGCCATTCTCCAATTGACAAATGAGCAAGGGTCATGAATAGGCAGTTTTCAGATAAAGAAATCAAACCTATTAATAGGCCCATGAAAAAGTGTTCTAAATCTCTCATAATTAAAGAAATGCAAATCAAAACAATTCTGAGGTACAACCTCACACCTAGCAGATTGACCAATATGAGAGTAAAGGAAAATAATAAGTGTTGGAGGGGATATAATGAAATTGGGACATTAATATTTTGCTGGTGAAGTTGTGGTTTGATTCAACCTTTCTGCAAGACAATTTGGAACTATGTCCAAAGGGCTTTAAAAGAATGCCTTCCCTTTAATCCAGCCATACCACTGCTAGGCATGTATTCCAGTGTGATAATAGGGGAAAATACTTGTACAAAAATATTTATAGTCATGCTCTTTTTAGTGGCAAGAACTGGAAAATGAGGAGATGCCCTTTGTTAGGGGAATGACTGAACAAATTGTGGTATCTGATGGTGATGGAATACTATTGTGCTCAAAGGAATAATGAACTGGAGGATATCCATGTGAACTGGAAAGACCTCCAGGAATTGATGCAGAGTGAAAGCAGAACCAGGAGATCATTGTACTCAGAGACTGATACATTATGGCATAATCAAATGTAATAGGGTTTTCTATTAGCAAAAAATGCAATGACCCAGGACAATTCAGAGGAACTTATGAGAAAGAACTCTATCCACAAACAAAGAAAGAAGTGTGGGGAGAGAAACATAGAAGAAAAATATATGATCAATCACATAGTTAGATAGGGCTACTCTTAGGGTTTTCATGTTAAAAGATCACTCTACTGTAAATATGAATAATATGGAAATAGGTTTTGAACATGATACATGTATCATCCAGTGGAATTTCTTGTCACTCCAGTAGGGGGACAAAAGAGAGGAGAATCATGAATCATGTAACCATGGAAAAATATTCTAAATTTCAAAAAAAGATACTAGATATGCCATTTGAATATAGTTGAGATTAAGAGAAAATAAATATATTTTTCATAAAAATAGATTAATGTGGGACAATAGATAAAGAACCTGGGCAAATGGAATGACAGGATGATGTCATTGAAATATTATTGGTATTATTCAGTGGTATACAGGAAATAAGATTAGAGAAACCTAGACTCAAATTCCTTGACCCTGGGTAACTCTTTGAGTCTCAATTTCCTCACTAGCAAAATGTGAATGATAATTTTATCCGCCTTTAAAGGTTATTTTGAGATCAAATGAGATTAGATAGATAGATAAACAGATGCATAGATAATGTTTTATAAAGGGGAGATTAATTTGTACTCGAGGGGTTCAGTCTTTCAATATAGAGAAGGAAAGAGAGGAGAACCTCCCTTCTCTCAAAACAGGGTTCAAGAGAGACACTGATATTTAGGGTTGACTCAGAGAGGAGAGGGGGTTTGAAGATTTTCCCCCTTCTGACTTCCCTCCTTAGCTAAAGCTTCTCTCCCCAATTTGCTCTTGTCCCTCTTGTCCCCCCTCCACTACTCAACACCAAAGGGTCTCCCCTTGTTCTGTTCACTCACACTTGTTCACATTTTGGTGAACAGATAACTATTTTAATGTCCACTCAATAAGGATAATACAAAGGAATAACGGGCAGGGAAGAATGAAAAAGGATAATGGGGAAAAGGGGGTCCCTGTCTCTATCTAAAACCCTTTTCCTCCCTCCTTGAGTTTGGGGTGAACTCTGGCCTTGGCAACCTGAGCCCCCTGAGATCGATTCAGGTTGATTCACCCCTGGGCAACAGGAGCTAAGGTAAAACCTGCTCAGGTTTCTTTTCAGAAAGTCCCTTCAATTGGGAAGTGTTGGGGGGAGAATGATTTCCAGTTACCAATAGGAAAAGTGGGTAACCCTCAGGAGAAAGTCTTTTCCCACCTTCTGTCTTTGGCTTCTCAAGACTGAGAGACCAAATCCTCTAACAGCCAGAATCTTCTCCTCCTCAAGATTCCAATCCCTTGGGGCCCCTCCCCTGTGGAGGTGATCAGTTTCACACACTCTTCAGTCTGGCACTTTTTCTTTCGTGCCAGCCTCTGTCCCAAATCCTCCATTTCCTGTTGTTCACATGGTGACACGCTGGCCCACACCAGTTACTAACCTTCTATGTCCATTCTAAACTATCTATGTTACATATTGTTCCCATCTAACACCCCCCCTCCCAAAATAATAAATCTTATCCTAATCTGTCTATTTGCTAATCTAAATTCCTATTTTATTCTAAGACTGAGTTGTGGGAAGAGGGTTAGGATTATGTGCCAACAAAGTTTTTACAATATAACAATTTCTAAATACAAAGGTCATTCCTATTGCAATCAATATAAAATTTAACTTAAGTAAAATTGAACTATCCTATACCTTATATAATACTAATTCCAATGTAACAATTCATAACATTTGTGTCTATATATTAACTTGTATCTAAATGAAATCTGATTTATTCTGTCCCTATGTTACCTCTCTAGTTACAACATTCCCTTTCCCACCCATAACTATTCTGTCCCTGTCTATTAATGGTTAATATGTTAACTCTCTCCTTTTCTATCTATATTAGTGGATTAGATTCTTATTATGCTACATATGTACATGTCTATTATTTGTACACATTTGCATATGTCACATGTTATTTATATACACATATATACATCCTCTGATAGTAGAGATTTATTTACAGATATACAATTTATGGGCTGTCCTTATTTATGGCACAGCCCCTAATGTCAGTGCAAAATTTGTTTGTGTTCTAGATATATCATGGTGGATGCATACTTATTCCTCTTCAGGAAAGCCTCTTCTCATGTTGCCTGAAGATCTCTTCTTCATTCTTCCTGTGTAGATTCCAATGTGGATGTGGATGTACTCCCCTATATGAGAAGTTAATGTGATCGGCAATTAATCTTATGTGACCCATTTTCCTGAAGTTCATTCCACATAATGTCTTTGATTCAAAGTTCTTTCCAGTTGTCAGTGTTTCTTCCATCCTTTGGTGTTGTTTGAAACTTATTATCAGTCCTGTACCTTCTCCTTTACAGGATACGTATTTGCCTGTCATCTCACCTTGAAAGATGATCTCAGGTATCTGGAACTACAGGATCATGTGTGTGTGTGTGTAAGATTAACGTGTACATGTGTGTAAAAGTGAATATGTTGATGCATGTGAGTGAAACTTTATACAGGATGTTTGTACCATTTTCATGTGCAAATGAGATTTTTTTTAATGAACATAGGTATCTTTCTTAATGTGTGATTGTAAGGCAATTATTATATTCCTTTGAGGTTGATTGTAGAGGTTAACGATATTTTGGTCTAGGTTTGAGATGGATATTTGTATATAGGTTTACTAATTCTAAGGGATTCCAAATCCACCCAAATAAACTCACAGATTCCTCAAGGAACGGTTTCTCCTGTGTTTCACAGGCTACGCTAATCCTCCCTAATCTAATTAACCCAAATTTATACTATCTGTGTTGGGCATTATTCTATTTCAGTTTCACTATCTCTGCTTAGTATCTCTATTTGGTCATGTATACTTTTGTTGGATTCATGGGCTCTATGTTTATTTATCAAGGGTTGTTCTTGGGGCATCTGTGTTTAAATGGATTCTTGGGCTTCCATTAAGTTGTCTTTGGTGTATTATCATGGGCGTAGAGATACTTAACGTGAGATGCATGAAACCAAGAATCTTTTCCTATTACTCTGATTGATGTAGGAGTGGTGAGAACTACATCGTATGGGCCAATTCATCTGGGCTCTGTGGGTATGTCTTTGGTAAAATTTTTCATATACACCTTGTCCCCTAGCCTGAAATTATGTAATAAGACAGACAGACAGATAGATAGATAGATAGATAGATAGATAGATAGATAGATAGATAGATAGATAGATAGATGGAAATATAAAGTCTTATAAACCTTATAATAATTAATAAATGGCCACTATATTTTCTCCCTTTTTAAGACATGCCAGATTTCTTGACCTCACAAATGAATTACCACAAATTGAGAAACATTCTCACATTAGCAAGCAGTAAAACATGAGCTGTCCAGATGTCTAGTTTTAATGCAACCTTTTCTGGTGCTCTTTTCTGTAAAGGAACAAGCATGGAATCTAACCTTACTTCAGTTTTCTTGTTATACAACTGGGTACAATAGAATACTATCAATTACATTTCTATAACTGCATCCTGTCATTCCACTTGCCCAGGTTCTCTAGCCAATGCTCCTCTTGGATCCATTTTTGTAAACTGAAGTTATATTTCCCCTTGCCCCTAGCTACATTTGAATTACTTATGTTTAGTATCATAGCAGGTATCAGACCTGAAGGAGTGGTATGTAATATTGCACCTCCATCCAACCCCTATTGGTATCAACATTAAATGGAAATTAGATTCCTTCTTCCTTTATTTTTATGTTTCACTTCAATTTGTACAAACCTTGGTTTCAGACATCATGTTCATTGCAATCGGTCCTTTATAAAACACAAAAATATCCCTGCTGGTTTAAGTGCCCTTCATTTTTCACATCAGTCTTTTCTGCACTTTACCTTTGCAAGTAGAAGAAAAAAAGAATGGAATGTGTTTTCCTACCCTTGGGCACGAAACTGAAAATAAAGGACAACTTAATGTATTGATTAATGCATCATTTAAGCCCATTACTAAAGAGTACTACTATTCCTCTTAGATTCTATTATTGCAATATTCAACATATTCAACAATAGTGACATGTAACAGTAACTTTACTGCATCTTGGGGGAAAGTGCATTTACAACTATGTTTATACAGTAGCAATGATAAGTTGATTTGCTCAATTTAGTCAAACTATAGCCAAAATAATAGGAAGAACAGCTGACCTATATGTACTGATTGTGTGACAACTGATGATTTAATTCAGAATATAGCCGATACAACTGTACGGAGCTCAGACTACTTATGTGGAATATAGGCAGAAATCAATACATTTTGGTGTTTATTAAATTGTGGTTGCTCATAACTATAATTTTGTTGTCTTTCCAATTACTTCTTTTCCTTAAATATCTTTCTTAAGCCACTCCAGTAATTCCTAAGCTTTTTGAACATAAAGTATTCTTTTAACAATAAAATATTCTGTAGATTTCATGCCTGATAGTACCTTTACTAGTACTATTCATTGACAAAGAAAGTCTAGAATGACAAAAAGCTACTATGAACACCATTGAATAGAGTTGCATTTTACTAGTCCCCAAAGCATCAAAAATCTTTTGAAAAAATAGTAATATATATATATATATTTATAAGTGAAACAAGTTATATATTAAATCTATAGAAATATGCTTTCTCATTTGTTATTATGAGAATTTTAATGAGACTTTCCCTTTGGAATTACTTTGTGACTCCCCAAGGTGTCTGCATCCCAAAGTTTGGAGACCATTAGGCTACAAATTTGGATTATTGTATGGGTGAGGGGTTGTTTTTCAAGTCCACTGTCAATGTTGAGTCATTAATTAGAAATATATTATTTTCCTGGCTTACTCAGAACACTATAACCTATTACCTGGGAAAGAGAGTTTTGAAATCAAACGGTTTTTCCCTGGGTAGGTTTATTTGCTTCCTGCCCCCCTCCCTCCCCGTTTTTGTCAAACTGAAAGTGGCATGTTTTCTTCTTTAGATTTAGTATCTTCTTGTTTTGATATCATGGACCAGATCTCCCCCAGAATATGAATTACATTCTTGTAACTAAATTATATTATTTGGAAGCTATGTTTACCATTTTGTGATTATTATCATCATTGTCATATACTTTCCTTCTTGTCAATTTTTTTTTCTTCTCAGCGACAGATTTGCTCATTCAGGGGGAGTCTGTGAGAAGAAATACTTCCTTTTGCAAACTGTATTTTACATTATAAGATACCTGTATGAATACCCTCCTCTGATGCTCCATCATAAAATGTGGAAATGACACTGAGTTATTAGAGATTATTAATTGGAGAGTATGCTCCAGAAGATTTTACCAAGTTTGGAAAGCTTTGAGTATCATACTAGTAACATGCTAATATTCCTGTAGTCTGAGAGACCAGATTAGCTAAATTTGGAGGGGCTCAATTGGGTGGTTTATTTTGGGTAATTTCACCTTTCATTTATTAGAAGGGATAGACTCTGTGTCAGTTGAAAGAGTAATTTTTCAGATAATATCATTGGACTTCACAGTATTAACATGTTGCTACTATGTTACTACTACTGCTATTGCTACTGTTATGGCTACTGCTACTGCTAAACTAACATGAGAGCTTTAAGTTTTATAAAGGATTTTGCTATCTATTTTGATACTCACAATAGAACAATGAGGGCAGTGTGATATATACCCCTATTCTATAGAGGCAGAAACTAAGTCTAAGAGGGAATGAATTACTTGCCAAGGGGCACACAGCTAGTATCTGAGGTAGAATTCAAACTCAAGTCTTCCTGACTTTGAATCCAGTGCTCTAATATTTTCCTCCCATTTAGAAAAAAAAATCAATATCCAAGACAGCATAATGACTATTCCAAATGTTTCATTTCTCTTCAAGGCTCTAATCATACTCTTTGTTCTCTCATATGAATTGAATTGACGTTATTCCCATCTCATATCAATCAAACATCTTCCTTTTTTTGCTATTGCATGTAGATTTATGTTTTATTTTTATTTTAAATTTAAATAACAGATTTATAAATTAGGTTTTCAAATTTATATGATCCATATTGTCTCCCTCCCTTCTTCTCTCCCCCATAATGGAGGCAACAAGTAGTTCAATCTGGGTTATACATGTATTATTATGCAAAACATATTTCCATATTATTTTTTATAAGCAAATAATCTTATAAAACCAAATCAAATATCCAGATAAAAAAATAAATCTGCATTTTATCTGCATTTCTATTCCAACAGTTCTTTCTGTAGAGGTGGATAGCATTCTTTTCCATAAATTCCTGGATCATTGTATCGCTATTAGTAGCAATGTCTATCACATTTGATAATTCCACAAAATTACAATTACTGTGTATAATGTTCTATTGGTTCTGCTTATTTCATTCTCCATCAGTTCCAGCACATCTTTCCTCCTTTTACTGACATCATCTTGCTTATCATTTCTTATAGTACAATAGTATTCCATCACCAACATGTATCACATTTTGTTCAGCCATTCCTTAATTGATGGACATTCCCATAATTTCCTAATTTTTGCCACTACAAAAAGAACTGCTGCAAATATTTTTGAGGAAGTAGGTCCCTTTCCTTTTTATTATCTCTTTTGGATATACACCCAGTAGTGGTATGACTAAATCAAAGTTTTGCATAGTTTTGTAGCCCTTTGGGTATAATTTAAAATTGCCCTCCAGAATGGTTGGATCAGTTCACAACTCCACCAGCAATCCTTTAGTGTCTCAATTTTGCCACATCCTCTCCAAAATTTGTTATTTTCCTTTACTGACATATTGGCCAGTCTTCTAGGAATAAGGTGGTACCTCAGAATTATTTTAATTTGTATTTGTCTGATCAGGAAGGATTTAGAAATTTTTTTTCAGTTGATTATTGATAGCTTTGATTTCTTCATCTGAAAACTTCCTATTCAGATTCTTTGGCCATTAATCAATTGGAGAATGATTATCCTTCTCTTGGTATAGGGAGTGAGATATTGATATATATTTAGCTTCTGCCATGCTGTTTTCCAATTTTCCTTACAGTTTTTGTCAAATAGTGAGTTCTTATCACAAAAGCTGGGATTCTTGAGTTTATCAAACACTAGATTACAGAGGTCATTTGCCCCTACATCCACCCTTCTATTTCCTACTAAGTATTTATAGTACTTACTCAGTGTTTTGATAATTATTTATAGTAATTTTTCATTAGTTTCCTTGAAATTCTTGAACTTTTGTTCTTCCTGATGAATTTTGTTATTATTTTTTCTCATTCTGTAAAATAATTTTTGGGAGTTTAGTATAGACCTGAATAAATAAATAATTTTAGTTAGGCTTGTCATTTTTATTATATTAGCTTGGCCTCCCCATGATCAATTAATTTTTTTTCCAATTGTTTAGAGCTAATTTTATTTGTGTGGAAAGTGTTTTGTAATTGTATTAATAAAATTACTGAGTTTGCATTGACAAATAGTTTCCCAAGTATTTTACATTGTCCAGAGTAATTTAATTAGTGTTTCTCTTTCTAACTCTTATTGCTGTTGGAAATATATAGAAATGCTGACGATTTTTATAGATTTATTTTGTATCCTGCAACTTTGCTAAGGTAACTAATTTATTCTAATTAGCTTTTTAGTTGATCTTCTAGGATTCTCCAAGTATATCAATCACATTCGCAAAGAGTCATATTTTAGTTTGCTTATTCCCTACTTTAATTCCATAAATGTCTTTTCTTTTCTAATGGCTAAAACTACCATTTTCTGTTTTACTATTAAATAATAGCAGTGATGATGAGCATCCGTGTTTCATTCCTGATCTGATTGGGAAGGTTTCTAACATCCTCCTTGTAGATGATGCTTGCTAATGATTTTAAATAAGTCCTATTCATTATTTTAAGGAAAGGCCCATTCATTCCTTTTTTCTACTTATTTTTCCAAGAGGAATTGGTGTTATATTTTGTCAAAGACTTTTTCTGCATTCATTGAGATAATTATGTGATTTCTCTTAGTCTGATTTTTGATAAGGTCAATTATTCTGATGGTTTTCCTAATAATAAACCAGCTTTACATGCCTGGTATAAATCCCACCTGGTAATAGTGAATAATCCCCATGATATACTGCTGAAGTCACTTTGAAAATATTTTATTTAAGATTTTTGCATCAATGTTCACTAAGGAAATTGATCTGTAATTTTCTTTCTCTGTTTTTGCTCTTCCTATCTTAGGTATCAGGCCGATATTTGTTTCATAAAAATAATTTGGTAAGATTCCTTCTTTGTTTATTTTGCCAAATAGTTTGTATAATATTGGAATTAAATGTTCTTTAAATGTTTGATAGAATTCACTTGTGAATCTATCTGGCCCTTTGGATTTTTTCTTGAGGAGTTCATTGATAACTTATTCAATTTCTCTTTCTGAGGTGGGATTATTTAAGTATTCCATTTCCTCTTTTGTTAATATAGGCAACTTATAGTTTTGTAAATATTCATACATTTCACCTATTTATTTTCATGGTAAAAAATTCCATTTATTATTTCTGTTTTTCTACATTTGGTTGTAAAGTTTTTATTCCCTAGTACTGTAAAGGTTAAAATTTAGGGGAGACTGAGGCAAGATAGAAATTAGTTTCTCTCTGCAAGAAGTATTATATTTTATGAGGTTTATTGAAGATTAAAATATAAAAAAAACATTAGTTATAAAAGCATGTGTCTAGGCCTAGAGAGCCTACTCATGACCACTCACATCTTGCCTGCTAGGTGGAAAGTCGCGTGTGCTCCAAAACGGAGGTAAAAAGAGGGCAAAAAGAGACCCCACCTACAGTGGAGAGCCTTAAATAATATTTTGCTCTCATCCCAGGTGAGAATTCAGTGAGATTACAAAGCATTCTGGGGAAGTGGAACAGACTTCTGCGGAATGAAGTCCTGGATTCAAGTCTATTTTTACATTTCTCCATTTTATCCTCTGGAAAGAAGAACTTGCCCAAAGGATCATAAAAACATAATCAATTTAAAGATTATAATAATTTCAAGATAAGAGAAAAATACCCACTAATTGCTGGACGCATTGACAAAAAGCCAGTTAGGGGGCAGTACCCTTTGGCATGAAAGTATACATACAAATAAATGTTCAACTACACCCAAAGTTCATTTTTGTGCAGCTTGTGATCTGGAGGCTTCTTCATGGTGTCTTCTCCAACAGTTCAGTTTCTGGATTCAGAGAGGTATCATGTTTCTTTACCTAAAATTCTTCTCAAAAGGAATTTAAACTTTGCAATTTAAATAATGATATTTTTATTCCCCCGTTAAGAGGGTGATTGAAAATTACAGGATCACTTAGGGATGTATGGCTGAGGTATGATGTATATGAATCAATTGGTAAGAGAAATTAAAAAGACATCAGAAAAATCCAAATGAAAAAGAAAAATTTCTGGATGAAAATATAGTCTATCAAAGTCTTATGTGTAAAAATTCTATGTAAAGGAAAATAAATCTATAACAGGTCCTTGAATCAGGGCCCAATTAGAATGATCTAAGCAATGATGCATTTACCCAGTCAATAGCCAGGACTACAGAAAGGTACCACACTATGAAAGGCAGAAAAGAAAGGGGCCAGATTATATGAGTCAAGGTTTTAGGGATACTCATCTGTGAGTATTTTCAGAGCAAGGGTGGACACAAGGAAAGCCTATGTCTAGCAATGATAATAAACACAGTAACCTCAAGTCTGCACACTAGGTTCAAGACCTTTGTATTGGCCTTAAAGTGCATCAATCCATCCTGGATTGGCTTTTCTTTGGCCCTGTGCAATGGCTCTGTGTGTATATCTTGTCCTGGAATCAGACAGAATCATTAAGCAAAGTCCCATAATTGTTTAAATAATTAGTGGCATCATTTTTATAGTCACAAGCTTTTGGGGCATGAATTAGCAAATGTTATTTTAAACTTATATTACTGAAAAGTCAAAAGTTAAAGAAAATCTTAATGCTGGTGACATGTGCTTCAAATATAAAAAAGAGAGAAAAATTAAAAAAAAAACTGAAAAAGTATATTGCACATGCAAGAAAAATATAATAATAAAAGAGCTTTTTTAAAATTCAAAAATATAGCTTATAATCATTGACACACTGTCAGCTAAGAAAATAAAGATTACAAGGCTTTCTCACCAAAAATGAGATCCATTTCCTCTTCATGTCTGGCCATGATCACTGTGACTTAGAAGACAAATGAATTGAACAAGGTAACATTTTTCATTTTTAAAGAACAGTATTACAAATATGTAGTTATCAATATCCTCCAAATTCTCAATAGTCCAATATTAATTACAATAGCAAACAAACACATGACCATATTTCACATAAGTTGCTGTATGGCATTTTTTAAAAACTTATGAATTGATGGATATTTTTCACAAGTTTTTTTACAAACATAGCAATCTTTCAACCTTGGTATTTAAACATTTTTTTAAACAAGGTAAAACTTATCTTGGGTTAAGAACATAATCAAGAAATCTATATATCATTCTGGTGGAAGTTAAGTAGTGAGCTGAAGGGTGTAAATAAAGGGGTGCTCCTTTTTGGAGGCTTTTTAGGGGTACAAATGCCCTGAGATTAACTGACCAACTTCCATTCACATGTGGGAAGGTTGGGGTTTATAATCATATTTCACTTCAGCTATGGGCCTTACCTCATGGTAGGGGCAGGCAAAAATAACCAGAGATTGTTAAAAAAAATTACAAAAATCATATTTAAAAAAAAAACCCTTAAAATCATTTGAGATATTTAGCACATTAAATTTTCCAAAGGTTGTTATAGCAATTGTAATCAGTTCTGAAGAAGTCCAGCTATCCTCTATGTAACAATTTACAAAAGGAAAAATAGAAAAACTGTTTTTTTTAAATATATGGGCTTAATTACAATATTTTTTCCATATATGGTTATAGGGGAAAAGCAACAGAATATTACAGTAGTTAACTCAGTACATTAAACTGATTCAGTGTAACAGAATAATATTGAATCCAGTAATATATGAACTTAAAATCACAAAGTTAAACCTTAAACAAAAGCAATCAGGAAAATGCAATAGAATACAGAGATTTTTATAACCATTGGAGTCTGAAATGCCTTAAAATATAACCTCCAGTCTTTAAAGTCCCTTGGGTTATTATCCATTTAAATGCCTATTGTTGGAAAGTAGAGTGGTAAGAGCTAAGCAATGGGGGTTAAGGGACCCATCCAGGGTCCCACAGCTGGGAAGTATCTGAGGCCAGATTTTAACCCAAGACCACATGTGTTTAGGCCTGGTTCTCAGTTCACTGAGCCATCCATTTGCAAATTCAAAGTTAAAGTTGAATCTTTTTCCCTGGCATACAGGTGAAGTCAATAAAATTACCAGAACAGTCAAAGGTATACTTTTAAATAGCTCATTGCTTTTAAGTTCCTGTTTGGAAAAGTCTGTCTCTTCTCCTCTCCCTTTTCTCTCTCTCCTCCTATGATCCACCCACATGGCCAATACCCCCATCCATGTGGAGGCTTAGCCTAAGGGAAAATTACCCATTCTCCTTTCCCTCTTGTCTCTCCCCTCCTACCATTTGCCCAAGTGTTCAATACCCCAGTTTGTTACCAGCTGGTAGAAATGAGTCGTGAGCGATCTGCTCCAAGGATCTGGGTGATGAGCCAGCTGGGGTTGTGCTCGTGGGTCTGGGGCGCAGAAACAGGCAGGCAGCGGCCAGCAGATGACTGCAGGCAGGAACATAGGCAGACAGGGCCAGGAGATCGGGCACCAGGTGAGATGCCAGGAGCAGGAGCCAGAGCTGGAGCGGGCAGCCAGGGTGGGCAGGGCCGGAACCAAGTGAGGACAGAGAGAGGTCAGATTCGGGGGCTGCAGTCAGCAGCTGATCAAGATGGTTTTCTAAAAAATCATCTTGGAGAAACGTGGCTTAAAAATCATTATCTAGGCTATCCTTCTTTAAAAAAAAATATTGAGTTTTTTCTCCCATTAGGTCGCCAGCTGTAAAGATTAAAATTTAGGGGAGCTGAGGCAAGATAGAAATTAGTTTCTCTTTGCAAGGAGTATTATATTTTTATGAGGTTTATTGAAGATTAAAATATAAAGAAAACACAAGTAAGAAAAGCACGTGTCTAGGCCCAGAGAGCCTATTCACGACCACTCACATCTTGCCTACTAGGTGGAGAGCCGCATGTGCTCCAAAACGGAAGTAAAAAGAGGACAAAAAGTGACCCTACCTACAGTGGAGAGCCCTTAAATAATATTTTGCTCTAGTCCCAGGTGAGAATTCAGTGAGATTACAAAGCATTCTGGGGAAGTGGAGCACAGACTTCTGGGGATTGAAGTCCTGGATTCGAGTCTATTTTTACATTACATGATCAATTTTTATATGTATCATGTGCTACTAAATCCCTATTCAATTTAACCCCTATTCAATTTTCTTCAGATATGTATTAAATCTAACTTCTAAAAAATTTCATTCACTTTACTTTCTTACTTATTTTTCATTATACATATCAAGTTCTGATAGGGGATGATTAAAGTCTCCCACTATTATACTTTTACTGTCTATTTCCTTTTTAACCTCTTTCAGTTTCTTCCTTAAAATATGGATGCTTTACCATTTGGTGTGTATATGTTAAGTACTGATATTTCTTCATTGTCTATAATACAAAGGTATTATCATTATAAAATATCATTATCATCAAGATGTAATTACTTTCCTTATTGCTTTCAGTCTGATTTGTTTTTGCTTTCACTTTGTCTGATATCATGATTGCTACTTCTACTTTTTGTGTCTCCATTGAAGCTCAATATATTCTGCTCCAACCTCTTACCTTTCTTCTGGGTGTGTTTATCTGTCTCAAACATGTAGTAGGATTCTGGTTTTTTAACTCACTCTTCTATCCACTGCCATTTTATGGGTGTGAGTTCATTCAATTTACATTCACAGTTATGATAACCATCTGTGTTTTTCCCTCCATCTTGATTTCCTCTTTTAATTGTACCCTTTCTCCTTTCACTATTTTCCCCCACACCAGTGTTTTGCTTTAAATGACACCCTCCCTTCCCCCTTCAATATAATTTTTTTTGTCCTCCCAGGACTTCTCTTCTTATTTCTTATTCATGTCCTACTTCTTTATAGGGTCTTTTAATCACATCCCCCAACGTTTCCCTCCCTTATTTTACTCCCCTTCCTATGACCCCCTTTCTTATTTCCCATCAACTTCTCTTTAGGGTAAGATAGGATTCTATACCCCAATAAATTTGGCTCTTCTTCCTTCTATGAGCTGATTCCAATGAGAATAAAGTTTCAGAATTACCCATAACCATTCTCTCTTTCATTGTAATAGATTTTTCTTCCCTGCACCTCTTAATGTGATATAATGTACCCCATTTTACTTCTCTCTTCCCATTTTTCATTGTATAATACTCCTTTTCACTGGTAGATTTATTATATATCATCTTAAACAGCTTACTCCCACACCATCTATATATAATTCTAACTAAAAGGATAACAATTTTTAAGAGTTACAGATATCTTTCTATATGAGAATTGTGGAAAGGAAACAAGAACAAGTTCTGAACTTTTTGCCACTGTGTTGGAATAAACAACAGTAGAAATATCCATAGAGAAGAAATTGTCAAGATTGACAGTTGGTGGTGGAAGAGGCACCTCTCACCTTTGCCTCATCAGCAGCAATATTCCCCATTTCCCTTAAATTCCTCCATTCCTTGCTACAAACCTTCCTTATCCCCTGTTCTTCAGATCCTCTGCAATTTATCCCAATAAATATTATAGAATAGAAACAATTTGACTTTAGTGAAACCCTTACATTTTTTCTCTTTCTTTACCTCACTCTGATTCTCTTAAATTTGGTATTTGGACATCATAATTTCTTTATAAGTCTTGACTTTTCTTCTGGAATGTATCGAAATCGTCTATTTTATTAAATGATCATACTTCCCCCTGAAAGAATATATAGTCAGTTTTGATGTGTAGATGATTCTTGGTTGCAAACTCAGTTCCCATGCCTTCCAGAATATCATATTCCAAGTTTTCCAGTTCTTCAATGTGGATTCTGCCAGATCCTGTATAATCCTGACTGTGACTCCATGATATTTGAATTATTCCTTCTGACTACTTGTAGTATTCTCTCATTAGCCTGGGAACTATTGAACTTGACTATTAAATTCCTGGGAGTTATCATGTGGGGATTCATTGCAAAAGATGGATTCTTTCAATTTTGATTTTACCCTCTTGTTCAAGAATATCAATTTAATTATATTGGATATTTTTTGTAATATGATGTCCAAGCTTTTTTTATTACTATTTTAGTCATCATTTTCAGGTTGTCCAATAATTTTTAAACTGTCTTTCCTGGATCTATTTTCCAAGTCAGTGGTTTCATCATTGAGATATTTCATATTTCTATTTTCTTTTCATTTGACTTTGTTTTATTGTTTCTTAATGTCTTGTGAACTCATTGGCTTCTATTCACCCAATTCTGACTTTTAGAATCTGAATTTCTTCCTTAACCTTTTGATCCTCCTTTTCTTTTTGCTTCATTTTACTTTTCATGAATCTCTTTTCTTTATTGGATTCTTGTGCCTCTTTCTCCTGTTGTCCAATTTTGCTTTTTAAGCTATTTTATTTTTTGCATAACTTTCATTTCTTTTCCCCATTTTTCTTCTTTTTCTTTGACTTTTCCTACTTGATTTTTGAATTCCTTCTTGAATTCTTCCAGTGCTTAAGACTGATTTCCATTTTTCTTTGAAGTTTTGCATGTGGTTTCTTGAATCTCAGAGTCCCCTGTTGACTCTGAGTTTCACTCTTTATCTCCATATACATTGTCTAGTATTAGGAGGGCTTTTTTTGCTGTTTGCTCATTTCCCCAAAGTTTTTTTTGCCTGTGGACTGAGAATTCTGAAAGTGGATGATTCTGACTCCTCTGCTGCTCACTTGCAGAGTCTATAAGCTTTTTGGCCCTGGAGCTAGATTGTCATAGCAGCACAGGCTGGAAAAGGTCAAGTGCTATGGAGTTTGTGGCCTTACTGCAGACTGGTACAGGGCCTGGTAGGTTCTGTTGTTTGTATAGCCTGTGTCCTGGCATTCCAAAATTGGCCCATGCCCAGTTATATGGAATGTAGTGAAGTAGATGATGGAGGTGGTTTGCCAGTATTATTGCATTGCCATTTTGCTCCTGGTTCCCCCTTATCCCATGAAGATCAATTTTCTCAGCCTACCTTTCAAGTTATGTTTAGTGGGAAAGGCCCTTCACTACATTTTGCTGTTGGTTTTTTGATGCCTATCTTTTTTAAGGCATCGTTTAAAACAATTGGTTCAGAAGTATTGTCAGCATAATTTCACTTTTTCCTGTTACTAAGCTTCCATTTTGGCTCTGCCCCCAGACATCTTCCTTCAATATCTACTGTTTTATTTCATCTCTGATAAAGAAGTCCTGACTCCTTGATAAGTTCAACAGATCTACAAACACTTATTTAATTATTTACCATCATTTTCACCAACAAATTGTACCTTCTATCATACCCTCTTTTTCTCTATCTGATCTTCATGAAATCTCACTGTATTTATGGGCCCTTCCTTGATGCCTAGAAACATTGATCTCCCCCATCATAAATACTCAATATTTGAGCTAATCATCTCTGCTAAATGCCATGCAATGTCACTCTCTTTTCCCTTCAAATATTTTAGAAAGATATCTAGACTAGATGCCTTTTCTCCCTCTCTTCTCACTTGCTTCTAAGTTTTCTATAGTCTGCTTTCAGTGTTATTATTAAATTGAAATTGTCCTAACATTTCCAATGACCTCTTAATTATATTAAATGTCCTACCAATTATTAACTCTTTATGTATACTTTTCTCAAAGATTTCATAACATTGGTCCACTTAGTTTTTCTTCCTACTACTAAGGCAACTGCTTCTTAGTATCCTTTGCTGAATCTTCACTTGTGTAATGCCCAATAAACATGAGTGTCTACTAAGTCTTTGTTCTAGACCAGCTTCTCTTCTCTTCCATAGTATCACACTGTTGCTTTTATAAAGTCTTTCTAAATCTCTTTTAATATTTTTAAAACCCTTACCTTACATCTTTGAATCAATACTGTGTATTGGTTTCAAGGCAGAAGAGCAGTAAAAACTAGTGGGGCTAAGGGGGTTAAGTAAGTAGTTGCCCATGGGCACACAGGTAGGATGTGTCTGAGGCCATATTTGATTCCAGAACCTCTTATCTATCGACCTGACTCTCAATCCACTGAGCCACCTAGCTTTTAGTATTGTTATTATCAAAATATTTGATTTTTCACTTGTTTATATAGGTATTGGATATGGGGTTTTGTTTTTTTAAAAGATTATTACAAAAAATGAGTAATATGGAAATATGTATTGAGTGATAACATATATATAACCTAGTGGAATTGATTGTCAGCTCTAGGAAAGGGGAGGGGAAAAAGCAGAGGGAAAGAACATGAATCATGTAACCATGGAAAAATACTTAAATAAAAAATAATTAAGTATTGTTATCCTTATTCTCCCTTATGTTCTGTATTGCAATTTTTTAGTTGAATTTGTTTTATTTTTACAATTTAATTCATTTTTAGTTCAATTATTATTTCTATTCAGATTATATCTACAAATCTATAGATCCATCTCTTTCTGTGTCACTCTCTGTCTCTCTGTATCTCTGAATCTCTTTGTCTCTGTTTCTTTCTCTGTCTCTGTCTCTGTCTCTTTCTCTCTCTTTCAGCTTCTCTGACTACCTGTTTGTCTCTTTCTCCAAATCTCTCTCCTGAGTGTCATTACCAAATACATTTTGGACATTTCAAAATGAATTTGGCCTAGAGGCACCTGAAAAACAAATGAGAACTTATATTTCTTTCTGATATTGTCTCAGGTGTCACCACAGTCCCTGTGATTTAGGCTCATAACCTCATTTTGTCTCTTGATTCCTCACTCACACTTATAATCACTATGATGTCATTTCTATATTTATATTGTTTATATGTGTCTCCTTTTCTTTGTCACATAAGTACTATCTCAGTGTAAGCCCTCAGCACTTCTCACATGAGCAAAATATCAATAAACTTCCACTTGGTCTTTTTTTTTCTTCTTTTTAATAATCCTTACCTTCTGTCTTGTGGTTGCAAGTTCCAATGTGGTTCCAAGGCAGAAGAGTGGTAAGGACGAGGCAATGGGGATTAAGTGACTTGCCCAAGGACACACAGCTAGGAAGTGTCTGAAGCCAGATTTGAACCAAGGATCTGCCATCTTTAGGCCTGACTCTCAATCAACTGAGCCACCCAGCTACCCCCCCCCACTTGGTCTTCTTCGCTCAAATTTCTCCTCATTTTTGTACCTCCTCCACTCAGTTGGTGAAGTGATCCTCCTAAAGTCAACTTCTTTCTATGTCACCCTGTTCCTCTCCTGAATAAATTCCATTGACTCCCTATAATGTCCAAGTTATTATAAATCTTCTGTTTGCCCCTTGAAAACCTAGTCCTTTTCTATCTTTCCAATACTTTATTCATTATTAAACTGTATTAAATTATATTTTTTCATTGCTTTATATGCTTTTTCTTTCAGATTATGTCAATACAAATTTTTAGTATTTGTTTTCTGACATTTTGGAATCCAAGTTTTCTCTCTCATCCCACTCCTCCACACTTCCTAAGAATAAAACATCATATCATATCATATCATATCATATCATATCATATCATGTCAGGTCATGTCCTATATCATATCATGTAATGTAATGTAAAATAATATAATATAACATAATATAACATATGGTATTATATATATACACAAGCCATGTTATATTATATATGAAGAATATATATTAGAATATATTTCCTTATTCATCATATTGTGAAAGAATGATCACATTAATTACATTAGAGTCAAATTCATGGGGGAAAAAAGTAAAGAATGGCATGTTTCAATTGGGACTCTATCTAGATGTTTCTTCTATGGTGGTAGAAAACCTTTTTTTGGTCATGAATCTTTTAAAATTGTCCTGATGTCATTCATAGTTGATCATCATACATTATTGTTACTATGTAAAATGTTCTGCTTGTTCTGCTCATGTCACTTTATATTACTTCATATAAATCTTTCCAGATTTTTTTGTGATCATCTTGTACATGCTTTTCCTATACGTTGTCTCCCAACTCTGCCTTTGTACTGACTATCCCCTGTGTCTAGAATCCTTTTCTTCCTCTCCTCCAACCTTTCACTTCCATTAGACTTATATCAAATCCCATCAATCTGCAGGAGTCCTTTCTAAATTCCCCTTGTTGTTAATACCTTCTTCTCTGGGTTATCTTTCATCTACTCTGTATACAATTAATATGTTTTTACTTACATATATACTTCTCCATTAGATTGTGAGCTACCTTAGGTGATAAATAATGTTTTTGCACTTCTTTTCATCCCTTCCTTGTAGTACAGAGCCTGGTTCATAGTTAAAGTTTAATAGTTGGTGGTTGCCCTTTTTATTTGAGTAGGACCAAAAAGACCTCAGATGATGTTTGACTCAAGCATGAATTGAATGAAAGTGATGCAGTGTTGCACAAAGTCATCAATTGCACTCTCAAAGTCATCAAAATTCAGTAGAAAGGGGGACAGCTGAGTAGCAAAGTGGATTGAGAGCTAAATTTAGAAATGGGAAGTCCTGGGTTCAAATCTGACCTCAGACACTTCCTAGCTGTGTAACCCTGGGCAAGTCACTTAACCTCTATTGTCTGGATTTTATTGCTCTTCTGCCTTAGAATTAATGCATAGTATTGGTTTGAAGATGGAAGGTAAGGGTTTTAAGAAATTTAATAGGAAGAAAAAAGTCAAGATGACTGGCAATGGACTGGTATACAATTGATGACTTTGCCTTCTGTGATGTCTAACCACATAACTTTGATGTCTAACCACACAGTCTAAAAACTCCATAATGGCTGCCTTAGATGCTTCTATAGTCATTAAATAAATTGTTCTCATCTGCCCCTTCCACCAGAGTAAGTCTTCACATGCCTGTGGTAGATGGCTCCCTAAATCACTGACAGGTTTGGGGCTTGCAGGTTAAATCTGGTTTATCTAGCTTGCCAGGTTTACCAGGCTATGGACATTGTATGTACTATATAACATCTTGGAGTCACAAATGAGAGTTGGCTGGCAGCTAGACACCAAAGAGGAAAGCAGTTCTGAAAAGGTTCAGCAGGTCTCCATTCCATAGATACTAGTCTTTCCTAAACACCCTATATCTCCCTTGGAGTTTAATAAACTTGTATTAACTAATTAAAAACCATACTATATAAATTGAGTAGCTTTGTTTGGTTTAGATTTGCATTAGATTTGCTTTATTTCATAAGGAATAAATTGTTTTCTACCAATAGCTTATTCAAGAAAAATGAAAAGGGTTGTAGTTTTAAGGGCCCCAAATCCTGATTACATTGGTGTAAGGAATACACAGCTTAGTAGTTACCTGTTCTGTGAAGATTGATATATATTGTTGTTCTGTCCTTTTTAATCAAGTCTGTGACTTGGAGTTTTCTTGTCAAATATTCTGAAGTGGTTTGCCTTTTCCTTTGCCAGCTCATCTTATGGTTGAGAAAACTGAGGCAAACAGTATTAAATGACTTGCCCAGGTTCATATACCTAATAAGTGTTCGAGACCATATTTGAACTCAATAAGAAAAGTCTTCCTTACTCCAGGGCCAGCACTCTATTCACTGTGCCATCTAGCTGCCCTATGAAGATTTAAAGTTAGTGTTTTGCCTGTGGCACTGAGAGGTTAAGTGGCTTATTCATGACTGAGAAAGGTTATTAAATCTAAAATGGGCTTTAAGCTAAATTTCATGACTGATAGACAGATGAGTACATGATCTTCATAGGGACAGAGAGAAAAAGCACTTATTTACTAACAAGATTCGGTTTGGAGGAGCTACAGCATGCAAAAGACATATTATGAAAAGAGGGGATTTTTTTCAGGTAGACATTACTCAAGTAAATATGTGATCAAAGTAGATTAAGCAGTCCAGAGGAAGACAGAACTACCAGATTGGGGATTAGGATTCAACTGGCTCTAGATAATTCATTTTAACCTGAAGCTAGTTTCAAATGCTATGTCTATCATTTACTCATTATGGTTTTTTCACCAGATTGATTAACTTTTCTGACCTTTTTCCATACCTGTAAAATAAAGGGGATGAACTGGATGAGCTCTTATAAATCCTATGTGGTTCTCTATCCTATTATTCTTCTGAAAGTAAAAGAAGCAATCCAATCAAGATCTTTGGGGGAAAATCCTTTATTTTTACTATTATTATTATTACTATTATTATCAATCAAATCAATCAAAATCAAATAAATCAATTATCAATAAAAATATTGATATTAGAGGTAAATCAACATCACATAGAAAAGGAACATTCTTTGTTGCAGAAAACTGGAGGTTACAACTTAAAGATTATATCTTAAGATACTAACATTCATAGGGAAAATAGGAACCTGGCTAAAAGCTCTGGGCCCACCGCATCACCATTTCAAATTAAACATAAGAGGTCTTGCCTGACCAGTTTTTAGTAAGGACAGATCTCACAGAGAATGATGGGACAAGAATTTGGAATACAACAGCATAACTTAGTCCCAGTAGCTTCATTAACTTGATTGGAACTGGGATTTAGCCCTGTTTTAACTTGCTCTTATAGAGACTCGTCTGGGTTTCTTATTGGAAATCTTAACTCTCAAGGGTTGTAGGGAAGATGTGGATAGAAGATTTAAGTCTACTACTTTTGAAATAACCTACATACACAGGTTATTTCCAGGCTATTCTCCTGCTTTCCCTTTTCACAAGGGCCTCATATCATTCTATTTGGTTCTTTTGAGAAAGTGCTTTTGCCAACATTTAACCAAATGTGCTAATTTTTCAGCTCTGCACCCAGTATCAGTGGATTTGCATTTTTTTAGTATTTAAAATTTATCAATTACATGTAAGCAAAATTTTTTTAAGATTTATTTCTAAATTTTAAGTATTTTCTTTATGAGAGGGCAAGCAATTTGAAATATATTATATATGTGTAGTCATACAAAACATTTCCATGTTAATTATATTGTGAAAGAAAATGCAGGTCAACAGAAAGGAATAAAAAATGTTTTAAAAAATACTGTTAAGTCTACAGACAAATTCCAGCAGTTCTTTCTATGGAGGTAAATAACATTTTTCAATCATAAGTCATTGGAATTGTCTTGAATCATCATATTGCTGAAAATAGTTTAACTCATTCACAATTCATCAAAAACTAATGTTGTGGAACTTCTTACTCTACTTTGCATGGGTTTATATAAATCTTCCCAAGATTTTCTGAAAACATCCTGTGTCATTTCTTATAGCACAATAATATTACATTATAATCATGTGACATAACTTCAGTCATTCTCCAAATAATGGCCATACCCTCAATTTTCAATTCCTTCCCACAAAAAAATATAATTTCTATAAATATTTTTGTAAAAATACATCCTTTACTTTTTTTCTCAAATCTCTTTGGGATGTAGTCCTGGTAGTGGTATTTCTGGGTAAAAGATAAATACAGTATTATAGATTTGGGAGCAAAGTTCTAAAGTGCTCTCCAGAATGGTTGGCTCAGTTCACAACTCTTAACAATAGTGCATTAATATCCAAATTTTTCCACATTTCCTCCAATGTTTCTCATTTTCCTTTTCTGCAATATTAGCCAATCAGATAAGTATGAGATAGTACCTCAGGATTGTTTGAATTTGCATTCATGTAATCAATAGTGATTTCTTCCTTTGAAAATTGCCTATTTAAATTTTCTCACCATTTATCAGTAGAGGAATGACTAGGATTCTTATAAATTTGACTTGGTTCTCTATATGTTTGTGGAATGGGGCTTTTATGAGAGAAACTCTGTGATTTCCCCCTTCAGTTTCTTGATTCCATTCTAATCTTGGCTGCACTGATTTTGTCTGTGCAAAACTTATTAAAAACTTAATTAAATCAAAATTATTAATTTTAAATTCTATAATACTCTCTCTTGAGTAGTCATAATTCTTTTCTTACTGATAAATGTGATAGGTAAAAAATTCCAAGCACCCCTAATTGTCTTATGATATCACTCTTTATATCTAAAATATAAACTCATTTAGACCTTATCTCAGTATCTGTCATGAGATATTGGTCTATTCCTAGTTCCTGCAAAATTGCTTTCTAGCTCTCTCAATTACCACTTTGTAATATAGTTTTAGAGTTGGCATTACCAGGACACTTTATTTCATATTTTTATTCATTGATTCCCCTGCTATACTTGACCTTTTATTTTTCAGATGAATTTTGGCCTTTTTTTCTAGCTGTATAAAATATTATTTGTTAACATCAGTAGATTTGTGATCTACTTCTGCCTTCTGCCACTCCCAATGTGATGTGAACCTTGGTAAGTTACTAAATATTTCTGAATCCCTGGTTTAATAATATTTACTGAGCTTCCCAAAACAGATCAAGTAATTAAGTAATATATAATTAAGTAATGCTTATCAGAAGATCTCAGCATCTCCTAGAAAGATTTTAGAAAGTGATAAAAGCTCAAATTTACATGTCACTATATGTTTGGAAGAAGAAAGCAACTTTACTTCTAGTGATCCTATGAACTATATAACAAAATATTTTCTCCATTTTGTTACTGAGGAAGCTGGGCCTTGAAGAAATTAAGTGAATAGACTGTCATCTTCTTAAGACACTCGTCCTGAAATGTGGGTCAGAAAACTGACTTTGTCAATATTATGGCTCTAAACAATGATGTACACATTCCTCAGGACTGAAGCTCTCTTGACTGTGGGTGCAAATTTTGGAGGAGGATAAATAACCCAGTCTCAATTATTTGACAATATATTATAGCTAGAATCTGATTGGTACAAATAATTAATCCTGTGAAGTTATCACATTATTCAAATTTGCACTATATATTTATTTTGGGCTGAAATCAATTAACACAATTTAGATAATTATAAATTTAAAGAGTATGAATTTAAATACATTCAATCAATTTTTGAGAATAATAATTCACACTAATTAGGAATTGGTTATGTATAATATGTGGATTCTCCATGCTAGAATTTTGGTTTTTTTAGGATGCTAAAATGATTTATTGCCCACACAAGTTACATGACTCATGCCAGAAGTGCAATCAGAATCTTCTCCCCAAGACTCTAATTCCGAGAATCCCACTTTCATTCTCACATTACATCCTTATGTTTTGGAGATAAAGTGTGTGATACCTGGAGGCAGAGTCAAGATGGTGGCATAGAGGCAGAGAAAGTTCAGATCTCTGAAAACCCTTCCTTACCAATTACAAACTAAATGCTCCTAGGGGACTGAAAATCAAACGTAACAATAAGACAGATCCAAAGAACTCTCCTGCTGGACTCAACTTAAAAGGTACACCTCCCCAAAAAGCCTAAATTTGAGAACACTTGGGTTCAAAGGGAAAGAAGAAGGAAGGTCCCAGGACCCCTCGCTCACCTAAAGCACTAAACCTACAGTGGCACCTGGAACCTCTGAGCAGGCAAGGGTGCTGGTCTGTAGGGAGTACCTTGTTGGCAAAACTGTGCCAGGCTCAGAGCATCGAACATAGGTGAAGGGAAAGCAGAAAGAGAAGGAGCTCAGAGCGGGCAGCCTAGTTGCAGCAGTGGAGACCCTCCATATTGCTCCCCCCTTCCAGGAAGTTTTTGCCCCAGGGCACATCCAGCCCAACCTAGTTGGATTTAATCCCATAAAAATCTTCAGAGGTCAGGGAAGCTCAAGCTCCATTACCACTCCTCCACAGACTATACTGAGAGATTTGCTGACAAAGCTCCAAGAGGTAAGACTTACAGAAAGGCCTAAAGCCAAAAAAACAAAAAAATAAGAGGAACAAGATCACAAAAAAATTGCAGGGAGTAAAGAAGAGGTAAATATGAGCAAACAATAGAAAAAGGAAAAGAAATTACAGTGAACAGCTTCTATACAGGCAATGAACAAATAGCAAATAGAACAGAAAAGGAGGAGGGAACACCAAGCAATAAAACAGAAAACAGGGAGAATTGGATACAGGCTTTGGAAGAACTCAAAATAAAATTCAAAACACAATTAAGTGAGGCTGAAGAAAAAAGGGAAAAGAACTTAAAAAGTAAGATAAGTCATCTGTAAACAGAAAACAGTGTCTTGAAAGCCAAAATCAATGAGCTTGAAAATGAGGCAAAGGACATGAAAGATAAGGAGAAGAATGACTAAAAAGCAAAGGATGAAATCCAGTCATTAAAATAAAGAATACAACGAGGAGCAAGTGAATTCACAAGGCAGCAGGGCACTATAAAACAAAATCAAAAGAAGGAAAAAATTGAGGAAAATATGAAGCACTTCATTCACAAAATAGAAGATTTAGAAAATCGTTCCAGGAGAGACAACTTCAGTATAAATGGTCTACCAGAACACCATGATGACAAAAAAAAAAGCCTGCACATCATACTATAGGGAATAATCCAAGAAAATTGCCTTGATATTCTAGAAGAAGAGGGAAATGTAGAGATTGAAAGAATCCACAGATCACTTCCTGTACTTAATCCACAACTGACAACACCCAGGAATGATATAGTCAAATTTAAGAACTTTCAGACTAAGGAAAAAATATTACAAGTTGCTAAGAAGAAGTCATTCAGATACCATGAAACCACAGTGAGGATAACACAGGATCTGGCTGTATCTACACTGAAGGACCAAAAGGCTTGGAATATGATATTCTGGAAAGCAAGGGAAATAGGTCTACAATGAAGAATCAATTACCAACAAAACTGACTATATTCTTACAGGGGAAAGTAAGGTAATTCAACAAAATAGAAGAATTCTATGCATTTGTAAAGAAAAGGCCAGACATGAACAGAAAATTTGATGCCCAAGCACAGAACTCAAGATCATCAAAAGGTAATTAAGAAAGGGGAAAAAAGAAAAACAACCAAAAAAAACCCAACTCTTTTTAAGAGACACAATAAGTTGAAATGATATGTATCATATAAGAAAACAGGTCATTAGTAACTCTTAAAATTGTTATTATCACCTGGGCAGCTAAAAGAATTACACTTAGAGAGAAGAGTGACAAACCATATAGGATGAAATGCCAAGACATAAATATATACATATATATATATATATACATATATATATATATACATATACAACTAGAACTTCTTAAAAAGAGGCTAATACTAAAAGAAATGGAAAAAGAAACAAAAGGAGGTAAGTTTATGTCACAAAGAAGCTCATGGTGAGAGTGGGGAGAACATCAATAAACTGGAAGGGTAAACAGGTGGGATATAGGAAATACTCAACTACTATGTGCATTGAAATTGACTCAAAGGGGGAAGAACAATAAACTATATTGGGACAGAGAATTAATTTGTGCCCTATAAGGAAGTAGAAGGGTAACAAATGGACTGGTAAGGAGGGAAGCAGTACAAGGGAGGAAAACGGTGGGGGGTTAGTACAAAAAGACTGTAAAGAAAATAAGAGGGGAATAAGAAGGGAGGGGGAATAGAAATAGAAGTAAAAAAGGGTGGGAATTAGGGGGGCTTATTAAAAACAAAACATTGCTGTAGAAGGAAATAGT
This sequence comes from Monodelphis domestica, assembly GCF_027887165.1. Taxonomy (NCBI): domain Eukaryota; kingdom Metazoa; phylum Chordata; class Mammalia; order Didelphimorphia; family Didelphidae; genus Monodelphis; species Monodelphis domestica. The sequence goes on along the minus strand of NC_077227.1, from coordinate 345,269,771 downwards.
GAAAGAAGAAAGGACAGGACTAAAAGTGGAAATAAAAATGCTGGGAAATAAGCAGCTGGTAATCATAACTCTGAATGTGAATGTAATGAACTCACCCATAAAACACAAGTGAATACCAGAGTGGATTAGACTCCAAAACCCTACCATATCTGTCTACAAGAAACACCCGTAAGAAAGGTAGGTATACATAGGGTAAAAGTAATAGGATGGAGCCAAATCTATTGGGCATCAACTGATAAAAAAGAAAGCAGGAGTCGCAATCATGATATGACAAAGCCAAAATAAAAATATATCTAGTTAAAAGAGATAGGGAAGGCAATTACAACCTGATAAAAGGCAGTATTGACAACGAGGAAATATCAGTAGTCAACATGTATATAACAAATGGCATCGCATCCAAATTTCTTTCTATTTTTTATTATTAAACATTATTTTATTTGGTCATTTCCAAATATTGTTCATTGGGAACAAAGATCATTTTCTTTTCCTCCACCCTCCCTCCCATAGCCGATGCACAAGTCCACTGGGTGTTAGATGTGTTCTTCATTTGAACCCATTTCCATGTTGTTGGTATTTGCATTAGAATGTTCATTTAGAGTCTCTCCTCCGTCATATCCCCTCTACCCCTGTAGTCAAGCAATTGCTTTTCCTCGGTGTTTTACTCCCAAAGATTATCCTCTACTTGTAGATAGTGTTTTTTATATCCCTGCAGATGGTTCAGGGACATTGCATTGACACTAATGGAGAAGTCCATTACCTTCGATTGTACCACAGTGTATCAGTCTCTGTGTACAATGTTCTCCTGGTTCTGCTCCTTTCGCTCTGCATCACTTCCTGGAGGTTGTTCCAGTCTCCATGGAATTCCTCCACTTTATTATTCCTTTTAGCACAATAGTATTCCATCACTAACATATACCACAATTTGCTTAGCCATTCCCCAATTGATGGGCATCCCCTCGTTTTCCAATTTGGGGCCACCACAAAGAGTGCAGCTATGAATATTCTCGTACAAAACGTTTTCCTTATTATCTCTTTGGGGTACAAACCCAGCAGTGCTTTGGCTGGATCAAAGGGCAGACAGCCTTTTATCGCCCTTTGGGCATAGTTCCAAATTGCCATACAGAATGGTTGAATCAATTCACAACTCCACCAGCAATGAATTAGTGTCCCTACTTTGCCACATCCCCTCCAGCATTCATTATTTTCCATAGCTGTCATGTTAGCCAATCTGCTAGGTGTGAGGTGATACCTCAGAGTTGTTTTAATTTGCATCTCTCTGATTATAAGAGATGTAGAACACTTTTTCATGTGATTATTAATAGTTTTGATTTCTTTGGCTGCGAACTGCCTGTTCATGTCCCTTGCCCATTTATCAATTGGAGAATGGCTTGATGTTTTGTAGAATTCATTTAGCTCTTTGTAAATTGGAGTAAATAGACCTTTATCAGAGGTTTTTATGAAGATTGTTTCCCAATTTGTTGCTTCCCTTCTGATTTTATTTATATTGGTTTTGTTTGTACAAAAACTTTTTAATTTGATGTATTCAAAATTATTTATTTTGCATTTTGTGACTCTTTCCAAGTCTTGCTTGGTTTTAAAATCTTTCCGTTCCCAAAGGTCTGACATGTATACTATTCTGTGTTCACCTAATTTTCTGATAGTTTCCTTCTTTATGTTCAAGTCATTCACCCATTTTGAATCTATCTTGGTGTAGGGCGTGAGGTGATGATCCAAACCCAAGTTTTCCCACATTGTCCTCCAATTTTCCCAGCAATTTTTATGAAATAGTGGACTTTTGTCCCAAAAGCAGGAATCTTTGGGTTTGTCATATACTGTGTTGCTGAGGTCACTCACACCAAGTCTATTCCACTGATCCTCCTTTCTGTCTCTCAGCCATTACCAAATTGTTTGGATGACCGCTGCTTTATAATATAGTCTGAGAACTGGGACTGCAAGGCCCCCTTTCTTTGTATTTTTTTTCATTATTTCCCTGGATATCCTTGATCTTTGTTCTTCCAAATGAACTTTGTTATGGTTATTTCTAATTCAGCAAAGAAGTTATTTGGAAATTGAATGGGCATGGCACTAAATAAATTAATAAGTTTGGATAGGATGGTCATTTTTATTATATTAGCTTGTGCTACCCATGAGCAGTTAATGTTTTTCCAATTGATCAAGTCTAGTTTTAGTTGTGTAGAGAGTGTTTTGTAGTTGTATTCACATAGTTCCTGTGTTTGTCTCAGGAGATAGATTCCTAAGTATTTTATTTTGTATAAAGTGATTTTGAATGGGATTTGTCTTTCTAGTTCTTCCTGCTGTGCTGTTGGAAGTACATAGAAATGCTGATGATTTATGTGGGTTTATTTTGTATCCTGCAACTTTGCTAAATTTGTTGATTATTTCGATTAGCTTTTTGGTTGAGTCTCTAGGATTCTTTATGTAGACCATCATGTCATCAGCAAAGAGTGATAACTTAGTCTCTTTCCCTATTTTAATGCCTTCAATTTCTTTTTCTTCTCTAATTGCTACTGCTAGTGTTTCTAGTACAATGTCAAATAATAGAGGTGATAATGGGCATCCTTGTTTCACTCCCGATCTTATTGGGAATGTATCTAGTTTATCCCCATTGCAGATGATATTAGTTAATGGTTTTAGATATATTCTGTTTATTATTTTTAGGAATGACCCTTCTATTCCTTTGCTTTGTAATGTTTTTAATAGGAATGGGTGTTGTATTTTATCAAAGGCTTTTTCTGCATCTATTGAAAAAATCATGTGATTTTTGTTGGTTTGCCTGCTGATGTGGTCAATTATGTGGATGGTTTTCCTAATATTGAACGAGCCCTGCATCCCTGGTATAAATCCTACTTGATCATGGTGAATGACTCTTCTGATTTCTTGCTCAAGTCTTTTTGCTAGTATCCTATTTAAGATTTTTGCATCTATATTCATTAGGGAGATTGGTCTGTAATTTTCTTTCTCTGTTGTTGGCCTGCCTGGCTTTGGAATCAGTACCATGTTTATGTCATGAAAGGAATTTGGTAGAACTCCCTCTTTGCATATTATGTCAAATAGTTAGTATAATACTGGGGTTAGCTGTTCTTTGAATGTTTGATAGAATTCACTGGTAAATCCATCAGGTCATGGGGCTTTTTTTCTTAGGAAGTTCTTTGATGGCCTGTTGGATTTCTTTTTCTGATATGGGATTATTTAGGAAATCTATTTCTTCTTCTGTTAGGCTAGGCAATTTATATTTTTGTAAATATTCATCCATATCACCTAGGTTGGTATATTTATTGCCACATAGTTGGGCAAAGTAGTTTTTAATGATTGCCTTAATTTCCTTTTCATTGGAGGTGAGGTCCCTCTTTTCATCCTTGATGCTGTTAATTTGCCTTTCTTCTTTCCTTTTTTTAATTAGACTGACCAGTACTTTGTCTATTTTGTCTGTTTTTTTCAAAGTACCAGCTTCTAGTCTTGTTTATTAGTTCAATGGTTCTATCACTTTGGATTTTATTAATTTCTCCCTTAATTTTTAGGATCTCTAGTTTGGTTTTCTTCTGGGGGTTTTTAATTTGTTCTTTCTCAAGTTATTTGATTTGCATTTCCAATTCATTGATCTCTGTCCTCCCTAATTTGTTAATATATGCATTCATGGTTATGAATTTTCCTCTAAATACTGCTTTGGCTGCATCCCATAAGTTTTGAAAGGATGTCTCACCATTGTCATTTTCCTCAATGAAATTATTAATTGTTTCTATAATTTCTTCTCTAACTAACTGATTTTGGAGTATCATATTATTTAATTTACAATTAATTTTTGATTTGGCTCTCCATGTACCCTTACTAATCAATATTTTTACTGCTTTATGTTCTGAAAAGGTTGCATTTATTATTTCTGCTTTTCTGCAGTTGAGTGCCATGTTTCTGTGACCTAGTGTATGATCTATTTTTGTGAATGTGCCATGGGGTGCTGAGAAGAAAGTGTATTCCTTTTAGTCCTTATTTATTTTTCTCCATATGTCTATTAACTCCAATTTTTCTAAGATTTCATTCACCTTATTTACCTCTTTCTTATTTATTATTTTGTTTGATTTATCTAAATTTGATAGTGGTTGGTTCAAGTCTCCCACTAATCTGGTTTTACTGTATATTTCCTCCTTCAATTCTCCTAGTTTCTCTATTAGAAATTTGGATGCTATACCATTTGGTGCATACATGTTGATTAGTGATATTTCCTCATTGTCTATACTCCCTTTTAACAGAATATATTTACCTTCTCTATCTCTTTTGATCAAGCCTATTTTTGCTTTGGCTTTGTCAGATATCATGATTGCAACTCCTGCCTTCTTTCTATCAGTTGAGGCCCAAAAGGTCTTACTCCAACCTTTAATTCTAACCTTGTGAGTGTCAACCCACCTCATATGTGTTTCTTGAAGATAACACATGGTAAGGTTTGGGGTTCTAATCCAATCTGCTATTTGTCTACATTTTATGGGTGAGTTCATCCCATTCACATTCAAAGTTATGATTGTCATTTGTGGATTCCCTGGCATTTTGATATCTTCCCCTAGTTCTGACCTTTCTTTTTTAGCTATATGCTTTTGAACCAGTGATTTACTTTAGGTCAGTCCCCCTAGTCCCCTCCCTTGAGATGCTTCCCTTTCTAGCCTCTCCCTTTTTATGCTCCCTTCCCCTCCCCCCTATCCTTCCCTCACTTTTTATACTCCCTCTTCCCTTTCACTCCTTAATTTTACTTTCTTTTTTGCCCTAATGGATAAGATAGAATTCAGGATCCCACTGGATCTAGATGTTCTTCTTTCTCAGATTTGATTTCACTGAGAGTAAGGTTGAAGTAATTCCACTTCACTCTCTCTTCCTTTCCTTCTCATATGAGAGTTCTTCCCCTCACCTTCCCATGTGTATCTTTGTATTGGAAAGACTATTCTATTAACCCCCCCCACTATTTCTTGAAGTAAGTTTTAGTATTATCGATGATTCCCCCCTCCCTTTTCTTTCTTGCCCCCCATTTCACCAAATCTTCTTGATGCCCCAATCTTTCCCTATGCATGATGTAAAAAATAGACTCGAATACAGGACTACAATCCCCACGAGCCTTTGCTCCACTTCCCCAGAATGCCTCGTAATCTCACCTGGGCCGAATATGAGAAGGTATTTAAGCTGATTCAAAGGCTTTTGAGGTCTCTTTTCTGGCTCTTGGACTTCTGTTTTGGGGCAGGCATGGCTTTTTTTCATAATGTAGGTGAGGTTGTGGCTAGGCCTCTCTAAGGCCTAGACACGTGTTTCTTATCCTGTATTTTCTTTAATCCTTAATCTTCAATAAACCTCTAAAAAATATAATATTCCTTACAGAGAGAAACTAATTTCTACCTGCCTCAGTCTCCCTGTCTCCCCTATATTTTAATCTTTACAGTTTGGCGACCTAATGGGAAAAAAAAAAACTCAATCTTCTGATTTCTTTTCTGATCTTTAGTTCAACTTTTAATATCTAGTGCCTAGAAAAAAAAATTTTTTTGAGCCATATCTATCTGGCCAAGGTTTTCTACCCTCGCAAAGCTGCTACAGGCTCTGGACCTGCTGCCCAACCCACCTGGCTCAGCCCCGTCATTTCCTGCCTGCAACCTGCAGCCCTGATCGTCCTCACCTGGTACCTGGTCCCGGCCTTGCCCACCCCTGCAGCCGCTCCAGCTCCTGCTCCTGGCCTCTCACAGGCCCCCTGCCTGCCTATTTCTGCACCCTAGACCCACGAACACCACCCCAGTTGGCTCATCACCCAGATCCTTGGAGCAGATCTCTCAGGACTCATTGCGACCAGCTGGTAACAGTATTGGCCATGTGGGCAGAGGGGAGAGATGAGAGGGAAAGGAGACCGGTAATTTTCCAAGCAAACGGGGGTGTATTGGCTCCATGTGGGTGGACTGGGGCAGGAGGAGGGATCATATCAGGGCAGAGGGGAAAGAGAGAAAAGGGAGAGGAGAAGAAACAGATTTTTCATACAGAAACTTAAAAAGCAATGGGCTGTTTAAAAGGATTTTTGACTGTTCTGGTAATTGCATTGATTTTACCTGCCTGTCAGGGAGCAGACTCAGCCCAAAAATTCAACTTTAACTTTGGGGAGGAAAATGGGTGGCTCAGTGACCTGATAGCCAGACATAAAGTCATTTGGTCCTGGGTTAAAATCTGGCTTCAGATACTTCCCAGCTATGGGGCCCTGGACGGGTCCCTTGAATCCCATTGCCTAGCTCATACTACTCTTCCTTCGGAAAATAGACATTTAAATGGATAAACCCCCAAGGAACTTTGAAGAGACTAAAGGCTATATTCTAAGGCATTTCAGACTCCAATGGTTTATAAAAATCTCTGTATTCTATTGCATTTTTTGTTTAAGGTTTAACTTTGTGATTTTAAGTTCATATATTACTGGATTCAATATTATTCTGCTTGAACTGAAGGTTGATTAAATTTATTTTGAATGTACTGAGTTTTGAAATTCTGTTGTTTTCCCCCTATAACTGTGTTGAACAAATATTATTGTGAATAAGCTCATATATGAAAAAACAGCTTTTTTCTATTTTGCTGAGGATAGATGGACTTCAGAACTGGTTATAATTTTATTAACAACCTTTGGAATTTTAATGTGCTAAATACCTCAAATGATTTGATTTTAAGGGTATTTTAAATACGATTTTTGGAATTTTTTTAACAATCTGGTTATTTTTGCCTGCCCCTACGATGAGGTAAGGCCCATTAGCTGAAGTGAAATACATTTTATAAACCCCAACCTTCCCACATGTGAATGGAAGTTGGCCAGTTAATTTCAGGGCATTTGTACCCTTAAAAAGCCTCCAAAAGGAGCACCCCTTTATTTATACTCTTCAGCTCACTACTTTACTTGCACCAGAATGATATATAGATTTCTGGATTATGTTCTTAACCCTATATGAGTTTTACTTTGTTTAAAAATATATATATGTTTATTACCAAGGTTGAAAGATTACTATGCCTGTAAAAATTGTGACAAATGTCCATCAATTCATAGGTTTTAAAAATGCCATACAGCAACTTATGTGAAATATGAAAGTGTGTTAGTTTGCTATTGTAATTAATTGGGCTATTGAGAATTTTGGGGATTTTGGTAACTACATATTGGTAAGTACATATTTGTACTACTGTATTTTTAAAAATGAAAAAAAAATTGTTAACCTTGTTCAATTCATTTGCCTTCTACTCACAGTGATCATGGCCAGATATTAAGAGGAAATGGATCTCATTTTTGGTGAGAAAGTCTTGCATTTTATATTTTCTTAGCTGACGCAGAGTGTCAATGATTATAAGCTATATTTTTGAATTTTTTGAAGCTCTTTTATTATTATATTTTTCTTGCATGTGCAATATACTTTTTCAGTTTTTTTTATTTTTTTCTCTCCTTTTTATATTTAAAGTACATGTCACCAGCATTAAGATTTTCTTTAACCTTTTGATTTTTCAGTACTACGAGTGTAAGATACATTTGTCAGAGCATGCCCAAAAATCTTGTCACTATAAAAATGATGCCACTAATTATTTATTAAATTATGGGACTTTGCGTAATGATTCTGTCTGATTCCAGGACAAGATATACACACAAGAGCCATTGCACAGAGCCAAAGAAAGGCCAATCCAGTATGGATTGATGCACTTCTAGGCCAATACAAAGGTCTTGAACCTAGTGTGAAGACTCGAGGTTACTATGTTTAACATGTGTTAAGACATAGGCTTTCCTTGTGTCCACACTCACTCTGAAGATACTCACAGACGAGTATCCCCAAAACCTTGGCTCCTACTTGGCTTCTATAATATGGTCCCTTTCTTTTCTGCCTCTCATAGTGTGGTACCTTTCTGTAGTCCTGGCACTGACTGGGTAAATGCATCATTACTTAGATCATTTTGATTGGGCCCTGATTGAAGGACCTGTTATAGATTTATTTTTCTTCTACTTGGAATTTTTACACATAAGACTTTGATAGTCTATATTTTCATCCAGAAATTTTTCTTTTCTTTTGGATTTTCTGATGTCTTTTTAATATCTCTTGCCAATTGATTCATATACCTCATACCTCAGTCATGCATCCCTAACTGATTCTGAATCTTTCAATCACCCACAACACGGGGGAATGTAAAAAAATATCATTATTTTAATTGCAAAGTTTAAATTCCTTTTGAGAAGAATTTTAGGTAAAGAAGATGCTACCTCTCTGAATCCAGAACTGAACTGTTGGAGAAGCCACCATGAAGAAGCCTCCAGACCACAAGTTGCACAAAATTGAACTTTGGGTGTGGTTGATTGAACATTTATTTGTATCTGTACTTTCATGCCAAAGGGACTGCCCCCTAACTGGCTTTTTGTCAATGAGTTCAGCAATTATTGGTTTTATTCTTTTGTTTCTCTTATCCTCAAATTATTGTAATCTTTAAATTGATTATGTTTTCATGATCCTTTGGAAAAAAATTAATTTTTTTCAAACGATAAAACGGGGGAATTTAAAAATTGACTTGAATACAGGACTACAATCCCCACGAGCCTTTGCTCCACTTCCCCAGAATGCCTTGTAATCTAAACGGGGCTGAGATCGAGAAGGTATTTAAGCTGATTCAAAGGCTTTTGAGGTCTCTTTTCTGGCTCTTGGACTTCCGTTTTGGGTCAGGCATGTCTTTTTTCCATATTGTAGGTGAGGTTGTGGCTAGGCCTCTCTAAGGCCTAGACATGTGTTTCTTATTCTGTATTTTCTTTAATCCTAAATCTTCAATAAACCTCTAAAAAATATAATACTCCTTGCAGAGAGAAACTAATTTCTACCTGCCTCAGTCTCCCTGTCTCCCCTAAATTTTAATCTTTACAATGATTCTTCTAACTACTTTATGGTGCATACAATTTTTGAGAGTTACACAATACATTTTCCCCACATATTAATATATATAATTTGATGTAAATGTAGTCCTTATAGAAGAGAGTTTGACTTAAAGAAAAAGATAAGATTTATCTCCTTTTCCCTTTCTTTCATATTTACCTTTTCATGTTTCTCTTGCTTTCTGTGATTGGATATCAAAATTTCCACTAAGTTCTGGTCTTTTCATAGCAAATGCTTGGAAATCTTCTATTTTGTTGAATGCCCATACCTTCCCCTGGAAGAATATAGTCAGTTTTGCTGGGTAGTTGATTCTTGGTTGGAGACACAGCTCTCTTGCCTTTCTAAATATCGTTTTCCATGCTTTGTGGTCTCTTAGTGTATTAGCTGCTAAGTCCTGTGTGATCCTTATGGGAGCCTCCCTATATCTGAAGCTCCTCTTCATGGCTTCTTGTAGGATTTTCTCCTTTTCTTGGAAGCTCTTGAATTAGGTGATTACATTCCTGGGGGTTGTCTTTTGGGGATTTAGTATAGAGGATGTTCTATGAACACTTTCTATTTCTATTTTGCCCCCTTGTTCCAGAACATGTGGGCAATTTTCTTCTCTAATCTCCTGTAGTATAGCATTGAGGTTTTGTTTATCTCTGTTTTTTCAGGGAGACCAAAAATTCTTATGTTGTCTCTTCTTCCTCTGTTTTCTAAGTCTGTGACCTTTTCATTGAGATATTTTGTTTTCTTCTAATTCATTAATTTTTTGTCTTTGTTTTATTAATTCTTCCTTTTTTGCCATCTCACCTTCTTCCAGTTGCTTATTTCTGGTCTTTAGAGACTGGATTTGTTTTTCAGCTTGTTCTAGCCTTTGTTAGAGACTTCTAGCTCTTTCTCCAATTGTGAAGTCTTGTCTATCATACTGCTGATCTCTTTCTCCCATTTTTCTTTCCAGTGTGTTTCCATCTTTTGGGTAAGCTCCAATTTAATTTCTTCCAGAGCTTGTGGATAATTTCCATTATGGGAGGCATGTTTTGATTTTGTTTGATTTCCTCCTCTTTCTCTTCTTTTCCTTAAGTACTCCCTCCATAAAAGTTTTCAATAGTCCCTTTTTTCCCTTTCTTCTTGGAGGCTTGATTTTGGGCCGTTTGAGCAATTCCTATGGTGGTTTTATTCCCCTTTCCTTTTTGGTCTGGGATCTGGGTGTTATGGGTGGGTTTTCTGTGAATTTAGGTTGCCTCAGACTAGTTCTTCCCAGCCTCCTAGGTTTCTTAGAGGGCTAGCCCTGGTGCTCAGTGCAACCGCCCCTGTTTTCAGCTCAGCGCCCTTGTACTCAGCTCTGCTGCGCTGGTGGTCAGCTCTGCCCCCATGCTAAGCTCTGTGGTTGCCCCATTCTCAGTGCAGGATTCTCCAGTGAAATGGCCCTGAGAGGTCATTTCCTAGCAGTCTTTAGATCCCAAGGACCTTGGTGTGCCCCCCTAGACAGAGACATTCCTCACTCACTCTCTGTCCCAGTGAGCACTCTGATAACTTACTCTGGTTTGGTGGGGGAGGTGGGGGGGGAAGGGTGGCTCAGTTCACATTTTTGTGCAAGATTTTCGTCCTTCTTATAGTGTGGAAATGTTCAAACCCCATGTACCTTCGTTTCTGTGGGGTACTGGACAGTCCCTCCGCTCTTCCAAAGATGATTTTTATGCTCTCTTAAGGTAGTCTATTTTTCTCGGTGCTGGGGAGAGGAAGTGATTCGCATCTAGATTGCAGCCATGTTTACCTGGAAGTCCCCACATCCAAATTTCTAAAGGAAAAACTTAGTGGACCTCAAGGATAAAATAGATAAAGAAAACTATACTAGTGGGATACCTGAACCTTCCTCTATCGTAATTAGATGAATCAAACCAAAAAATAAATAAGAAAGAAGTAAGAGAAGTAAATGAAATCTTAGAAAATTTAGAGTTAGTAGATATGTAGAGTAAAATAAATATGGACATAAAGGAATACACCTTCTTTTCAGCAGCACATGGTACATTCACAAAGAATGATGAGGTACTAGGGAATAAAAATATTGCAAATAAGTTAAAAAGAACAGAAATAATAAATGCAACCTTCTCAGATTGAGAATGAAAAAAATAATAATTAGTAGGTGTACATGTAGAGTCAAATCAAAAATTAATTGGAAAGTAAGCAACACCATTCTCTAAAATCAGTTAGTTAAAGAACAAATCATAAAAACAATTAATAATTTCATTGAAGAAAATGGCAATGATGAGATACTATTTCAAAATCTATGGGATGTAGCCAAAGCAGTACTCAGGGAGAAATTTATATCCTTGAGTTCAAATATTTGCAAATTAGAGAGAGCAGAGGTCAATGAATTGGGCATGCAAATTAAAAAACTAGAAAGTGAACAAATTAAAAATCCTCAGGTGAGGACTAAATTAGAGATCCTAAAGATCAAAGGAGAAATTAATAAAATCCAAACTGATAAACCATTGAACTAATAAACAAGACTAGAAGCTGGCACATTGAAAAAAAACAGACAAAATAGACAATGTACTGGTCAGTCTAATTAAAAAAAGGAAAGAAGAAAGGCAAATTAACAGCATCAAGGATGAAAAGGGGGACCTCACCTCCAATGAAGAGGAAATTAAGGCAATCATTAAAATCTACTATGCCAAATTATATGGCAACACATATAGAAATATAGGTGATATGGATGAATACTTACAAAAATATAAACTGCCTAGACTAACAGAGGAAGAAATAATTTACCTAAACAACCCCATATCAGAAGAATAAATTGAACAAGCCATCAAAGAACTCCCTAAGAAAAAATCCCCAGGTCCAGATAGATTCACAAATGAATTCTATCAAACATTCAAAGAACAACTAATGCCAATGTTATACAAACTATTTGACAGAATAAGCCAAGAAGGAGTTCTACCAAATTCATTTCATGACACAAACATGGTACTGATTCCAAAGCCAGGGAAGTCAAAAATAGAGAAAGAAAAATATATACCAATCTCCTTAATGAATATAGATGCAAAAATCTTAAATAGGATACAAACAAAAAGTAGGATTCATACCAGGAATGCAAAGATGGTTAAGTATAAGGATAACCATCCACATATTTGATCATATTAACAAGCAAACCGACAAAAATCACATGATTATTTCAATAGATACAGAAAAAGCCTTTGACAAAATACAACACTCATTCCTATTGAAAACACTAGAAAACATAGGAATAGAAAGGCCTTTCCTAAAAATAATAAAGTCTATAACTAAAACCATCAGCAAACATCACCTGCAATGGATATAAACTGGAAGCCTTTCCAATAAGATTAGGAGTGAAATAAGGATGTCCATTATCACCCTTATTATTTAACTTTGGACTAGAAACACTAACTGTAGCAATTAGAGAAGAAAAAGAAATTGAAGGTATTAAAACTGGCAATGAGAAGATTAAGCTATCTCTCTTTGTGGATGATATGATGGTTTACTTAAAGAATCCTAGAGAATCAACCAAAAAGCTAGTGGAAATAATCAACAACTTTAGCAAAGCTGTAGGATACAAAATAAACCAACATAAGTCATCAGCATTTCTATATATCTCCAATATATCTCAGCAGCAAAAATTAGAAACAAAAATTCCATTTAAAATAACTCTACACAATATAAAATACTTAGGAATCTGTCTCCCAAGACAAACACAGGAACTATATGAACACAACTAGAAAACACTCACCACACCTTTAAAACTAGATCTAAAAAATTGGAAAAACATTGATTGCTCATGGATAGGACCAGCTAACATAATAAAAATGACAATCCTACCCAAACTTATTTATTTAGTTAGTTCCATACCCATTGAACTACCAAAAAACTTTTTTTACTGAACTAGAACAAACCATAACAAAGTTCATTTGGAAGAACAAAAGATGATGGATATCGAGGGAAATAATGAAAAAAAATGCAAAGGAAGGATAACTTGCAGTTCCAGATGTCAAACTATAATATAAAGCAGTGGTCATCAAAAAAATTTGGTACTAGCTAAGAGACAGAAAGGATTACCAGTGAAATAGACTTGGGGTAAGTGACCTCAGCGAGACAGTCTATGATAAGCCCAAAGATCCCAGCTTTTGGGTCCAAAATCCACTATTTGATAAAAACTGCTGGGAAAATTGGAAGACAGTATGGGAAAGATTAGGTTTGGATCAACATCTCACACCCCACACCAAGATAAACACAGAATGGGTGAATGATTTGAATATAAAGATAAGCAAATTAGGTGAACAAAGAATACTATACATGTCAGTTCTTTGGGAAAGGAAAGACTTTAAAACCAAGCAAGATATAGAAAAAAAATCACAAAATGTAAAATCAATAATTTTGATTACATCAAATTAAAAAGCTTTTGTACAAACAAAACCAATGCAACCAAAATTAGAAAGGAAGCAACAAATTGGGAAACAATCTTTATAACAAAAACCTCTGACAAAAGTCTAATTACTCAAATTTATAAAGAGCTAAATCAATTCTACAAAACATCAAGCCATTCTCCAATTGATAAATGGCAAGGGACATGAATAGGCAATTTTCAGTTAAAGAAATCAAAACTATTAATAAACACATGAAAAGTGTTCTAAATCTCTCAGAGTCAGAGAGATGCAAATCAAAATAACTCTGAGATATCACCTCACACCTAGCAGATTGAGTAACATGACAGCAAAGAAAAGTAATGAATGCTGGAGTGAATGTGGCAAAATGGGGACATTAATACATTGTTGGTAGAGTTGTGCATTAATCCAAACATTTTGGATGGCAGTTTGGAACTATGTCCAAAGGGTGCTAACAGACTGCCTGCCCTTTGATCCAGCCATAGCACTGCTGGGTTTGTACCACAAAGAGATTAGAAAAAGGATTTGTACGAGATTATTCATAGCTGCCCTCTTTGTGGTGGCAAAAATTGGAAAATGAGGGGATGCCCTTCAATGAGGTATGGCTGAACAAATTGTGCTATATGTTGGTGATGGAACACTGTTGTACTCAAAGGAATAAAAAAATGGAGCTAATTCCATGGGAACTGGAATGACCTCCAGGTATTGATGCGGAGCGAAAGGAGCAGAATCAGGAGAACATTGTACACAGAGACTGATACACTGTGGTACAATTGAATGTAATGGACTTCTCCATTAGTGGCAATGCCATGATCTGAACAACTTGGAAGGATCTACAGGAAAAACCACTATCCACATTCAGAGGAGAATCTCTGGGAGTAGAAACACAGAAGAAAAAACAACTGCATGAATACATGGGTCAAGGGGATATGATTGGGAATGTAGACTCTAAATGAGCATCCTTATACAAACACCAACAACATGGTATAGCGACCCCCCACGGGAGTCTTATATTATTTATCTGTGAGTAATAACCTGAGATCGAGAAGGGAGACTAAGGAAATGGAAAACAATACAGACTCAAAGACAGCAGGTTCAAACACATGGGGAGTAACGCGAACTCCGAGGAAATAAGAGGAATAAGAGAATAGGTGGGGAGTACCAATTCCTTGATACTCCTATAGACAAGCGAGTCTGCTTAGGGGGCTACAGCATCAAAACAGTTTGAGCATTGGTAGGAAGCACTGGGTGATCGTGTTGCTAGGAAAGAGATATAGTGAAGCAAGAGAGGTAAGAGGAGAGGAGGGGAAGAGAGAGAAAGTAAGAGTAAGAGTAAGAGACAAGGAGGAAAGATAGAGAGAGCAAGTTCTCATTTGTTCCCAGGCCTTTATTGAAGGTTTTAGGAATGTGGATTGGGAGGTGATCAACAAATGCATAACATGGCATAGGTCTTAACATTGGTTGAATTGACAATGATGAGATCAAAGTGGTGGAGATTAATCCATCCAGCACTTTGCAAATGAATGTACTCCGAGCTGAGGCAGCTTGGCCATCAGGGCCCTAATTGAACTGTGCTTTGCAAATGAATGTACTCCAAGCCAAGACACTGTGGCTGTCAAGGCCCAGCCCATGAATTTGCCCATCCTATGCTAGTCCTTTGGACTGTCCCTTTCCATACAATGAACATTAAGAGGTCTGACCATGTGTTTGGTAAATGCATATACAGGATACAATATCAATACATTAACCATACTTTCCAGATGCTAACATGCCTGGTATGCTACACATGGAAATAGGTTTTGATCAAGGACACATGCAATACCAAGTGAAATTGCACTTCAGGTATAGGAAAGGTGGGGGAAGGGTGGGAAATAATATGATTCATGTAACCAAGGAATAATATTCTAAATTGACTAAATAAATTAATATAAATTTTAAAAATAAAAATAAAAAACATATAGTGTGTGATTCCCCCCCCCCCCTCTCTCTTCACATGTACATGGCTGGGAAAACTTCTCTTTACTAAGACTTTTACTTTTTGTCTTTTGTTTCTTTTATTTCAAGTGATTATTAATAACTCATAAAATATAATACTTGTTGTTATTGGATATTAATTTTAATCTTACACAGATGTTCATATCTTTACTATCTTCAAAATCTTCAATATTTTACCATTGCACACTGAATTCAATTTAATTAGAAACATTTTTTTAGGTGTTGATTATGTTCAGAAATCTGTGTTAGACCCTGGATAAAATTTTAATTCCACCCTCTGGCATATATGCATCTCACAATCTGACCACAAATGACCTTTAAACCCCATATACAATTATTCCTTTCTACATATAGTTTCAACTCCAGAGAAATGTCTCATTGTTTCCTCCTGAGAAGTCTTCCAAAATTCTGTGTTTAGTCATATTATTCCTTAAGACTGAAAGGTCCTCTCCCTCCATTTCTTAAGATGACTTAAATCCTAAACATCCTTCAAATGATTATCTAAGATTATATCTCTTCCATGCAGCCTTTTGATCACTTATCTCCTTCTCTATAATGAGGACTATCTCCTCTGAATTTCTATTATGTTCTTTGCCTGTACCAGATAATCTTAGCATTTAAAGGACCCCAGAGTGCTTATTATCTAACCTGAACTGGATAATTCTAATTTACTTTTGTAGTGTTCGTCATCTTTCCATTTATATTTGTCTTGTCTTGAAGTTCTTTGGCTCCAGGAATCATGCCTTCTGCATTTATATTCCTTACACATAGGAATTAACACATGTCTATGAACTCATTGACCCTATGTAGAGCAGCCTAAGAATTAATTTCATGCTTATTTCTTTTGTTCCACATTGTAGTATTCAAAGGAATTTAAAATAAGTTTTTGCTTTTACAATTTCACAAATGTATATAATTTAAATACAGTAAATTTTAAAGTATTTTTGTTGGTTTTTATGTCAATTTCATTTCAAATATAGCCCCTCCTATTATCCTATACCAAAAATGATAACATATAACAAAGATTTTAAAAGAAGTTGGAAGAAAAACAATATATTAATCATATCTGTCAATATTGGTGATATTCAACATCCATATTGTCTCACTTCTGCAAAAAAATAAAAAGTAAGTTTGTTTTCTTAACTCCACTCTGAAACCAAGTTTATTTAAAATAATTATGGTATGAAGGCTTTGTTACCATGCACGTTGCTATAGTCATTAGGCATGTCTTTTTCTTGGACTTGCTTCACTCTGCACCAATTCAAATGAGACTCCTCATAGTTCTCTACATTTCGCATGTACATTATTTCCTTTAATGAAGTCTTTACTATTCCATGTATCATCATTTGGTTAGCAGTTCCCTCAATTGATGATCATTCCCTTTTTTCTAATACTTTGCTACCACAGAGATGCTTCTTTTTGATATTGATGGAAACTTTCTATCTTTGCTCTCCCTTAGGCATATGCCAGCAATGAGATCTCAGAATCAAAGTGTATGGTCATTCAATAAAATTTAGATGGAAATATTATTAATTACAGCCAATCAGCTCCTTGCTGATTTGTGAATTTCCATTACATACAACAAATTCCGTTTGAGGCACCTATGATTATTAAAAACATCAAAAATATTTCTCTGTATCATAGGTCATTTGGGGCATATATCTCTTATGCCTTATGGATAAATAAACTCTTCTTCTAATATAAACCTTCTTCAACATGAGGGCCCACAAAATGATTGTTAAAACATTTTGATGGGAGAAGCTAGGTGGCTCAATGGTTGGAAAGTCAGACCTAGCATTGGGAAGACCTAGGTTCAAAATTGGCCTCCAATACTTCCTAACTGTGAAACCCTGGGCAAGTCATTTTTCCCCCATTGCCTAGCCCTTACTATTCTTCTGCCTTGGAAGTGATACACTACATTGATTTTAAGATGGAAGCTAACATTTCAAAAAAACAAACAACTATTGATAAGAATCCTTATCCAGTGCTTGAGATTTATAATCCTTTCTCTGTAACTAAGTTAACCAATGGATCTTCATGTTGCCTTATCTCAGGGGAAATTTCCTGTTCCTCTACCTTTCCTTAAATATTTAACACTTTGAATTATTTTGATTTGGATTCATTATTCCTCATCTAGCTCTCCAGTGCCATTGTTAAGGATGTTTTGAACTTCACAGAGAAAAGTCAAAATAATTTCTTACACTACAAGAAAACTTTCCTCCTCTGATTGATCATGGTTTTTTGGAAGCTACACCATCAAATATTTGGTTTGTATTTTTTTTTGCTATGGCTGCCAAAACTAAAATGCTTTATAAAATCTGCTAAAATGATACCCGGTGTCTTTCCACTTTCTTAGGAATTGCTCCCATCCATAGGACACTGACCCTCTTAATTCTTTCACTTCAGCTTCTTCTAATCTACTTTCTGTCAGCCAATCCAGGACTATAAATAATCTCTTTTTTAACATTTTTTATTGATCTGAATGATTGTAGAAGTTTGGCTGTATTTCCTATCTTCTCCAATTTTTCTCCCATAAATCTGAACTTACATCTTTATCACTCACTGACTATTTTCATATGCAAAGACAAACTTGAGAGAAAACTGTACCTGTCTAGTTTTAGTTCTATGATTTCAATATTTTACCTTACTTCTAAGAAACTATTTTTTCTTTTAACATTTTTCTTTCTTCCATAAGGAAATGAAAGGATAAATAAATTGCCACTTGAGAAATTATTATTATATTTTTGCTGTGAAAAAATTCTTTTCTTCTTGCTTATTCATATTTTAACTGTATCCGTTTTTAATAATTTGATTAGTCTTCTAAATTCTTGCTCTTTTCTACATTGTTATTGTTGATTTGTGGGCATGTATAGATAGTGAAATTATATTTATGCTAAATAAATAGTAATAATACAACATAATAAATGACTAGTACTTAAATGATATACAAATTGCACCTGGTGCTAGAATTATAGTGATTATACCAACTTTTGTGTTTTCATTGCATTTTGTTATAGACGCTCCAGAAGAATATAAGATTCTTGAGGGTAGAAGTTGACTATTTTGTTTTTGTATTCATATTCTCAGTACTTAACATGGTGCTGGTTTGTAATAGGCATTTTAGTAATGTTTATTAATTGAAACTATTTGATTTTTTACTTGAAGAAGGCCTGACAGATTCAAAATGGCAAACTTTGATCAATTATCTTGGACATTTTAATGGACCACACCCCAAAATCTGATGTTAGTCAGTCCTTTTCAAATCATCTGAGTCAATTTTTTTCCAACTTAAAAATTGACAGTTTTCCCCTTCTTTTTCTTGGGAGGAATATAGTGGTAGATTGGCTCAAGAAAATCATATTTTAGAAAATTCTTCATGCATTTTTTAATATTGCATCCAGTAATGGTTGCCATACTTTAGAAAAATTATTAACAAAGAATGTCCAAGGATTGATGTGGGCATTGGAGACCCTGGCATATTATATAAGGATAAAGCAGCTGAAGGAACTGAGGATGTTTAAATTTGAGAAGATAAGAGAGACATGAAGCTCTGTTAATATAGTCAAAGAGTGGTCATGTGGAAGAAGGATTATATTTGTTCTGCTTGTTTTCAAAAAACCAAGTAGGAGGAAATGTGAAATACGGATGTCCTTGTATAGTTTCTTATTTTAGAGATGGATAGCAAACTCTGGATAACCACTTGTCAGGAATATTGTAAAAGACATGACACAATTATATTAGTTGGATTCAGGGTTTCCTTTTTTAAAAAAACAATTTGGTTCATTTCGTTTGGAGGAAGGGAGAGGAAAACAACTATAATTTATCATATAAGAGTGTATCTCATCTGGGATGGGTTTAGAATTCTACTTTTCCTGAAAGCTACTGCCATGAAAGGAAGTTATACTTTTACAACTCTACCTTAGTGAGTGGTAGCTATGATGATAATTATGATAGCTAACACTTATATAACACTCTTGGCTGGGCACTAGGCTAAGCACTTTACAAATAACATTATTTGATCATCATAACACCCATGGGAAGAAGGTGGTATTATTATTACCACTTTACTGATGAGAAAACTCAGGCAGAGAGAAATTAAATTACTTACCCAGGGTCACACAGTAAAAAAAAAAAAAGAAGTTAGCCTCCTGTCATCATCAAGTATGCAATTTTGAGCGACATTAATGATTTCCATCTCTAGAAAACTTCTCTTAGCACCTTATTTTTTGTCATGCTGTTCTTGGAAGTTGGAATATGCAACCCAGTTACCAGTCTGAAGATATTCTCTACTGGCTCACCAAACCCAATGAGAAAAACAAAGCAACAAAGAAAAATCTCCAACTTTCTTTTATTCTCTATAACCAAAGAGCAATTATCTTGCCATTAGAAATCAATAGAGATCAGAGCTTTAGGTCTTAGTCTCTAGCAGAAGGCTAATACATATTATATGTGTGAGTTATGTGCTGGACATAATAACCATTCCCCCATTTTGGGATGAGGCAATGGTACTGGTATCCAGAATTCCTTTTAACTCCTAGAAATATGATTAGTATGTATTTACCAGTGTCTAACCTGATCTCCCTTATGACTAGACTTCTTATCCTCCAGAATTTTCTATCATCCAAAATCACAGGAATAAAGAATAGGAGCTTCTATCACTTGATACTTTCCCTGTCTGATGAAATAGAAATTTGCATTCTACATCCTCCCTTTTTTACTTTTATTTAACTCATATTGGCTACTCAAAGGACCCTATTCTCTACTTTTTTTCTTCTCTTTACCCTCTGAGGCATATATGTATTTATATATGTTTATTTAACATGCTGGCCTTCCTTTTCAACATCTTTATCAAGTCCTGTGATCTACTGATTATTATAGAGTTTTATATTGTAAGTAAATTTAGAATTCATATAGCCATTTTATAGATAAGGAATGAGACAGGTTCAGAGAGAGTGCTTGACATGCCCAAGATGACACAGATAGTAAGTTTTATATCTAGAATTCAAAAACAGGTTGTTGACTCTAAACCCACCTTGTTTCCACTGAGTCATGCTGCATCCTTCCATTGAGGTGGATGTCTTCTTTCTCACCACTATCTATAACTCCACTATCTCCATGGTATTGAACTCTGAGATTTCCCTGAGATATCATAAACTTCCGTTAGCCTTAAACTCATTCCTCATCTTTACCATTACTTCCAATCTCTCTATTTCTCTCTGCTCTCCTAACTCATCAAACAAGATATTGGCTTCTTCTTTGACCCTTTACAATCCTGATAACTTCAGCTATTTAATGGAATCTACCCTTATGTACTTTGCCACATTTTCCTGTTAACTTTCATGCTCCTCTCCCTCCATACTTTGTTTTGTTTGTTTTCTTATTTCGTCAAGTGGACTCAATTAGGACCTCTATCTAAATGACTTACAAATCTATAAATTCAATATTCATGGCTGGATTCCATTTTTCATCAGAAACTGCCTGCTGGACAACTATACATTGTGTATAACATCTCAAAAAAGACCAAAAGGAAATTTATTATCTTCTTTGTAGACACTCCCTTCCTACATCTCCCAAGTACACACACAAAACACTTCTCAACTGCTTTATTTACATCCAGGTCACTGTCAAGAGTCAGTTGGCCTACCATTCCTTATTCTGTCAATGTCATGGTAATTATAATGCTAAGGAATAAATTTTTCAGCCTTTTATAGAATGAATTAATAGTTCTGACTCTGCTCCCATCCTCATGAGATCTAACAATTGCCTATGGAGAAAATACTTTGTAAATTTTAAAGATCTATATGTATGTTAATGAATGCCCTTTGATTAATAAATATGGATATATAATAGTGCATATCCATATTTACACATAGGCACACACACACACACACATATATATGTCTACTATGTGTTAATTATACCATTTACCAATTTTATCCTTTAGTATTGAGTGACATTTGACAGATGTTATCAAACGACAAAGTTTCCTCTGTCTTCTTAGGTTTGTTTATGCATTTATCATCAGTCAAGGAGAAGATTAAGCCCATACTCTTGACTTATTCTTGGGTCAAGTGAGTGTAGTGGAGATAAAATACTCTTGAGAGGAAGACCAGTGGCTTTGGGAGACTGTTCTCACTACAAAGTGCAGTAGTGGCTTTCAAGTTCAGATCGCTTCTGTCAAGAGGGATGAGAGCCTGAGAAAGATAAATTCTTTTTGACAGTAAAGCAATTGTTCAAAGCTGGCTAAGGAAACATTTTAGGTTAAGGGGTTAGGCATTCAAGATGTGCACTACCATGGGGTCCTCCTCAAGTCCATTCAATTCAATTCAAAAAAATGTATTAGACATTCATTATCTGCAAGGTAAAAGGCAACATGGTGCAGTGCAAAGGTGTCAAACTCTTACCCTTCTGCCCTGCAGCAAGAAAAATTCCCTAATGTAGCCAATATCACAATAAAATATAATTGGATAATGTTTGTCAAAATAAATAAAAATATAATGCAACACAAATAATCATAATTTGTAGTTTTTTCAGTCAATACATTGGCCTACAATATGGCCTACAAGGATCTGTATCTATGTAAGTTTGCCATCAGTTTTCTGATGTATAGAGAATTGGGACCCAAGGCCTATATATTGGCCATGTGACTCTGGTTAATCACTTAACCTCTCAGTGACCCTGACAAGCCTTTAAGACTATTCATTATGGGATAGGTAGGTGGTTCAGTGGATAAAAAGCCAGATGAGTGGTCTTGGATTGAAATCTGCCCTCAGACACTTCCTAGTTGTGTGACCCTGAGCAAGTCACTCAACACCAATTACCTAGCTCTTACCACTCTTCTGCCATTGAACTGAAACTCAATAATAAGTTTTAATTAATTTTATTTGTCTCAATTAACATAATTAAATTTTGATTAATAAACTAAAGTCTAAGACAGAAGGCAAGGTAAAAAAAGAGAGAGAGAGACTATATATTGTATAGATGCTGATCAGCACCAGTTGGATTTTCTTCACTGTGAGCTCACTCTATTGATGAAACACATCATCTAGTCTAATCCGCAAATATGCAAGGGATTTGCTAGGTTCAGGAAATTCACCAAATGGTCCATTCCCTAAATAAATTTACATTCTTCTGCAAGGAGAAAACTTATGCCTAATGAAGTAAACACAGAACCTGTTCAGCATAATTTCTAAAGGAAGAGATCTCTAGTAACTGGAGATATCAGGAAAGACCTCAGGTAAGAGGTGATATCTGAACTATGCTTGAAGAAAAGCTAGGAATACCTTTTTAAATGAAAGTAAATTTCAGACATTAGGGAGGTTAATCATGAAAAAACAAGGGGATATGAGGTACAATGTCATACTTTGATAGGAGGAAGCAGAGCCATTTGAGTGGAATGGAAAATGTGAAAAAGAATAATATGTAATAATATTGGAAAAGTATACAAAACCATATAATAGAGGACTGAGTTTTTGTTTTTATCATAAGGCAAAGAGAAGTCCAAAGGACTAGGTTCTACCTGCTGTTTTGGCCTTTAAAAACTGTGCCACCTTATGCAAATACTTAGCAGCTTCATGAGTAATTTCTTATCTATTAAATGGAAATAATTGTACTTGTATCACTGGATTCAAATAGCCATTGCATCAAAGGAGAAAGTCTAGCTGAAAGAATTTTGTATACTTTGCCAGTACAAAGGAGGATAGTTCATTCCCTTGGCCTCTTTCTTTGGCTATATATTACCTATCTGTATGTAACTATGTGGCTCATAGGAAACATGGATGCTCCCATAGAAATTTGACAGGAATTAGAGTCATAGATTCAGATTTAAATTTCCACCTCTTTGTTTTACTAATTATATATCCTTGGATAAGTCAGTTACCACTCTGGACTTTTCTTTTCTCATCTGTATAATAAGATTCTGAATCTAGAGTTTCTTTCAAATCTAAATGCCATCATAAGATTATACATTTTGAATTCAGAAAGACCATAGAGGCCATTGGGCTCAATTCTCATTTTGAAAATAAGAAACTGATTTACAAAGAGATTAAAATATTTGTCTTGGGTCACACAGGCAAGTAAGTGTCTGAGTTGGTATTTGAAACAAAGTCTCACTGACTCAAATTCCAATACTCTATCCAGAATAGCACATGACCTGAATAAATTAAAAACCATTATTATATAGCTCCAATGACTATTCTCCGGTACCTAAAAAACTTCTTAAGATCCACAGTCTCTCTAATGCATCTGGAATGCTGCTGGGTAGGATACCAATTCCTACTCTAAAGTAGAGGATATGATTCTTCTTTTCCATGACTGTCATCTATGCATTAATGTTAATCCACCAGCCTCTGCAAAGTAGATAGAATACCATATAAGTTGCAAGGTCCAACTAATGACTCAATTAAATAATCAATAAGTAATTATTAATCACTTACTATGTATTAAACTCTAAGCTAAATACTGGCATACAAAAAGTAAAATAACTTCTTTCCTTAAGGAATTTACATTCTTTTGGAGCATTTCAGTAAGTGTGTACAAATATAAACAAATATAGTATATGCAAAATAAATACAAGATCCTACACCAAGATGAACTCAGAATGGGTGAATGACTTGAATATAAAGAAGGAAACTATAAGTAAACTAGGTGAATATAGAATAGTATACTTGTCAGATCTTTGGGAAAGGAAAGATTTGAAGACCTAAGAAGAGTTAGAAAAAAATTACAAAATGTAAAATAAATAATTTTGATTACATTAAACTAAAAAGTTTTTGTACAACCAAATAAATGCAACCAAAATTAAAAGGGAAGTAAAATATGGGGGAAAAAACTTCATAACAAAAACCTCTGACAAAGGTCTAATTACTCAAATTTATAAAGAGCTAAATCAATTGTACAAAAAATCAAGCCATTCTCCAATTGATAAATGGGCAAGGGACATGAATAGGCAATTTTCAGATAAAGAAATCAAAACTATTAATAAGCACATGAAAAAGTATTCTAAATCTCTTATAATCAGAGAAATACAAATCAAAACAATTCTGAGGTATCACCTCACAACTAGCATATTGGCTAACATGATAGCAAAGAAAAGTAATAAATGATGGAGGGGATGTGGCAAAGTTGGGACATTAATGCACTGCTGGGGGAGTTGTGAACTGATTCAACCATTCGGGAGGGCAATTTGGAACTACGTCCAAAAGGTGCTAAAAGACTGTCTGCCCTTTGATCCATCCATAGCACTACTGGGTTTTTACCCCAAAGAGATAAAGAAAAAAAGACCTGTACAAGAATATTTATAGCTGAGCTCTTTGTGGTATCAAAAAAATTGGAAAATGAGGGGATGCCCTTCAATTGGGGAATGGCTGAACAAATTATGTATGTTGGTGATGGAATACTATTATGCTCAAAGGAATAATAAACTGGAGGAATTCCATTGGAACTGAAATGATCTTCAGGAATTGATACAGAGTGAGAAGAGCAAAGCCAGGAGAACATTATACACAGAGACTGATACACTGTGGTACAATTGAATATATTGGACTCCTCCATTAGTGGCAACACAGTGATCCTGAACAACTTGGAGGGATCATCAAGAAAGAACACTATCCACATCCAGAGGAAAAACTTTGTGAGCCGAAACACAGAAGAAAAACAACTACTTGATTACATGGGTCCATGGGGCTATGATTGGGGACGTAGACTCTAAATGATCATCCTAGTGCAAACATCACCAACATGGAAATAGGTTCTGATCAAGGACCCATGTAAAACCCAGTGGAATTGCATGTTGACTAGAGGAAGGGGCAGAGGAGGGGAGGGAGGGAAAGAATATGATTCTTGTAACCAGATAATAATGTTCTAAATTGTCTAAATAAAATTTCAAAAAATAATAAATATAAGATAATTTTTGTGGAGGGAGCTAGAAGATAAAGGATCAGGAAATGTTCTTAAGTTACATTTTGAACATAACAAGGAATTCCAAGAAGCAAAAATGAAGCCAGAATACATTCTAGGTATATAAATTATGATATGTGTGAGGAAGAAAAAGTATGTTAGAACCTTAGCGTTCAATAAGTGCAATGTAGTATAAAAAGGTAGGACATGTATGTTAGTGCTGGGATGTTGATTTTTTTATATGTCAAAAAAAGGTATTTTAAATTTGTATCTAAAGGTAATAGGGAACTGTTGGCATTTATTGAATAGATAAATGGCAAGATCTGACCTACACTTTAGGAAAATTACATTACCATCTATGTAAAAGATGGAGTAGACAGAAGATATGCAACAGAAAGTTCAATTAAGAGGTAAATTCCAGGCTTCCAGGTAAACATGGCTGCAGTTTACATGCATGAATCTACCTCTCCTCATCACCTGCCAATATAGACTACCTCAAAAGGCTAAAAAAATAACCTAATTCATATGAACAAAGGGACTCCACAATAGGGTGCAGCATTGGGCATTTCCACACTATAAGGGGGTGAAATAGCTTTCACCAAAATATGAGCTGATCTACCCTCCCCCACCCCACCTACAGAGTCAGTGCACTACACTCAGAGCCAGTGTGGCTAGAATCAGTGAGCAAGCAAGGGGCACCTCTAGATCCTTTGCAGCTGACTAAGACCACCAAAGACCTACTCCTGAGAGCAGCTAGACTTGAGTCTCCAACAAGCAGAAGAGCCAAGACATTGGGCATGGAGATAGCACAGAGAAGGGCTGTAAACAATAGGAGCTGCAGAGATTTGAAAGGTGGCCTCAGGCAAAATCCATTCTCCTTAGCTCCATTAAGAGAGAGTCTCCTATCCTCACTCAGACTTCTGACTGGAAAGGGAAGGAAAAAGCTTAGTGATGGCAAACAATGCCCAGAAAATAAAACCTCCAACCACCAAGAAGATCAAGAAAAAGGCTTTGACTATGGATAAATTTTATGGTGAAAAAATTCAGACAACTGCAACCAAACCTCCAAAAAATCCCAGAAATTGGTCACAAATTCTTGAAGAATTTACATCTGAGATTTCGAGAAAAATTGAGGAATTTGGGCAAGAAAAGTTGGAAATAGTTTTTAAAAAGCAGTCTAAAAGACAAGAACTCCCAATTGGAGAAAGAAACCCAGAAATAAAATGAAATGATAAATAAATTGTAGAACACAATTAAACAGCTGGAAGCCATGAAAAGCAGGATAGACCAAGTCGAAACGGAAAAATCAAAAGATTTTAGCAAAAATAAATAAATAAATAAATAAATAAAAGTTTATGGTGAAAACCAGTGTTTAAAGACCAGAATTGGGCACTTGGAAGCCAATGATCTTGCAAAACTGCAAGAATTAATAAAGCAAAGTCAAAAGACTGACAAAAATAAGGAAACATGAAATATCTCATTGAGAAAATAACTGATCATGAAAACTGGTCTAGAAAAGACAATTTGAGAATCATTGGTTGATCTGAAAACCCAGAATAAAGAGAAATCTTGACATCAACTACAAGAAATTATCAAAGAAAACTGCCCTGGTATTCTTGAACAAGAGGGCAAAATATATATTGAAAGAGTCATAGAACACCCTCTACACCAAGTCCTCAAAAGATAACACCCAGAAATGTAATTTACAAATTCAAGAGGATCCAGACTAAGGGGAAAATTTTACAAGAAGCCAGAAAGAGACAATTCATGCATAAAGAAGCACCAATCAGGATTATACAAGATCTGGCAGCTTCTGCACTGAAGCACAAAGCTTGAAATATGATATTCAGAAAGGCAAGAGAATTGGGTTTTCAACCAAGTATCACCTACCCATCAAAAGTGACTACATACTTGCAGGGGAAAGTATGGACATTCAACAGAATAGAAGATTTCCAAGTATTTGTAAAGAAAAGACCAGAAAAAATTGTTTTTATTTAAATTTTCTTCTTTAAGGGCTTCAATAAGATCAAATTGCTTATATTAATATATGGGAAAATGTTATTTGTAACTCTAAATTATATTAATAGGGAGAGAGATGGGAGTAAAAAGTGGTCTAAGATGATATGTAAAAAAAAAGGAGAGAGGGGAATAGATGGTACCAAGAGAAACTTGAAGGAATAAGATAAATAGGAAAATTTTTATCACACAAAGAGGTGCATGGGAAGGGGAGGGTAATAATACATTATTAGAAGGATAGGAAGAGAGTGCTATTAGGTAATACTTAAACCTTACTCTCAGTGGAATCACTTCTGAGAGGGAAGAGCATCTAGATACCTTCAGGTATCAAATTCTATCTTACCCTTCAGGGAACGTGAGAAGGGAAAAACTAAGGGTGGGGGAAATGGAGTATAATAAGGGAGGTCAAGAGAGGGGGGGAGGGAATTTAATAGACCCTAAAAAAATTAATAATCAGGGTACAAAAAGAGGAGGGGGTGGAAAGGAGAGTAAAATAAGGGTTGGGAATACAGTGACTGATTAAAATCAAACCACTGGTTTAAAAGGAAATAGCAAAAGAAGTAAGGGCAGAACTAGGAGAGGATATCAAAATGTAGGGGAATACAGAGGTGGCAATTATAACTCTGAATGTGAATGTGATGAATGTATCCATAAAACAAAAACAAATAGCAAAGTGGATTAGAAACCAAAAACCTATCATATGTTTACAAGAAACACACGTCAGGCAGTTAGACACACACAGAATGGGGGTCAAAGGCTGGAACAAAATCTAGTAAGCTTCAAATGAGAAAAATAAGGCAGGAGTTGCAATCATATCTGACAAAGCCAAAGTAAAATTAGATCTGATTAAAAGAGATATGGAAGGTAATTACATCCTAATAAAAGGCAGTATAGACAATGAGGAAATATTAGTACTGAACATATATGCACCAAATGGTATAGCATCCAAATATCTAAAGAAGATACTAGTGGAGTGGAAGGAGGAAATGAACAATAAATGAATAGTAAAAGTATACTAGTGGGATTCCTGAACCTTCCTCTATCAGATCTAGATAAATCAAATAAAAAAATAAATATGAAAGAGGTAAGAGATGTGAATGTAATCTTAGAAAAAATAAAGTTAATAGATATGTGGAGAAAAATAAATAGGGACAAAAAGGAATACACCTTCTTTTCAGCAGCTCATGATACATTCACAAAGATTGACCATGTACTAGGGCATAAAAGCATGGCAAACAAGTGCAAAATAAAAGAAATAATAAATGTAACCTTTTCATATTATAATGTAATAAAAATAATAATTAGTAAGTGTACATGGAGAGGCAAATCAAAAATTAATTAGAAATTAAACAACATGATTCTACAAAACCGGTTAGTTAAAAAACAAATCATAGATACAATTAATAATTTTATTGAAGACAATGATGAGACATATTTTCAAAATATATGGGATATAGCCAAAGCAGAACTCAGGGGAAAATTTATATACTTGAGTTCATATATTAACAAATTAGGGAAAGCAGAGGTCAATGAATAGATCATGCAACTTAAAAAACTTGAAAGTGAACAAATGAAAAATCCCCAGATGAAAACTAAATTAGAGATCCTAAAAATTAAAGGAGAAATTAATAAAATAAAAGGTAAAAGAAATATTGAATTAATAAATAAGATGGGAAGCTGGTACTTTGAAAAAACAAATGAAATAGACAAAGTACTGGTTATTCTAACTTTAAAAAGAAAAGAAGAAAACAAAATTGGCAGGAGACCTTATCTCTAATAAAGAGGAAATTAAGGCAATCATTAAAAACCATTTTGCCCAATTATATAGCAATAAATGTGGCAATTTAGGTGATATGGATAAATGTTTACAAAAACTTAAATTGCGTAGATTAACAGAAGAAGAAATAGAATACTTAAACAATACCATATCAAAAGATAGAAATTGAACAAGCCATCAAAGAACTCCTGAAGAAAAAATCCCCAGGTCCTGATGGATTCACAAATGAATTCTATCAAACATTCAAAGAACAACTAATCCCAATATTAGACAAAGAATTTGACAGAATAAGCAAAGAAGGAGTTCTACCACATTCTTTTTACAACACAAATATGGTACTGTTTCCAAAGCCAGGAAGGTCAAAAACAGATCTAGAAAACTATATTCCAATCTCCTTAATGAATATAGATGCAAAAATCTTAAATAGGATACTAGCAAAAAGCCTCCAGCAAGTTGTAATGACTATAATTAATATTAAATACTCCAAGTATTATTTTAATGCTATTTATTAAAATCAACTTAGAGCAATGAGCAATTAAAAAAACAGAGAAAGGAAAAAAAATGCTCCCTCCTCCATGCTGATACTAGCCAGAGAGACCATGTGGGCAGAAACAGAAACTCAAAATCTCAATCCACCTAAGGAGAAGCACAAACAGGAAAAGGAAAAGGGGATTATGGGAAACATAGTCTCTGGGGGTTCATGATTCTAAATCAATACACTCTTCCCCTGTGATCCTTTTGGAGACCAGTCTCCCCAATGGATCATGAAAACAATTAACTTATAACTTGAACTAAAGGTATATACCAATATTATAATTTTTTAAAGGTTAATTACAATAATTTGGGGATAAGAGGAAAATAGAAGGGAAAAGTAATAAAATCAATAATAGGTACATTGACAAAAGCCAATTAGGAGGCAGTCCCCTTTGTTATAAAAGAGTACATTCAAAACAAAAGCATTTCAACCCCTCCCCAAAGTTCAAATTTGCCATATCTCAGTGTTCAATCTGGATCTTCTGGTGTAGTGTGTGGTCTTTGCAGGCATCTTTACAGAACTTTCTATATTCTGGGAGGTAGTCTCATGTTCTAAATTAGGCTCAAATTCAAGTCAAATTTCACAACAATAACATAGTCCTCCCTGCAGAAAATAATTATACATTCCCCCTGAGGAGGATACTGGGATACATATAGGATTTTCAGAGGGATACATGGTCAAGTCATAAGGCATATGAATCAAGTATCAACAACATCAAGGAATCAAAGAATTTTTTTAAAAATAACCTCTGAGTGAAATAAAATATAAAATGAAAACTTGAAAAATTCTGAGAAGGAAAAAAGAAAAAAAAAAGAAAAAATATTACAACTCACAACAGGTTCTTGTAGTGATTCATGTTCCATATGCATACAACAACAATCAGTTACTAACCAAATTAAACAGCCTGGACTACAGTCCGTTGTCATATCATGAGAGAAAATAGGAAAAGAGACTAGATCTTGAGCCAAATGATTCACCCCTTTTCTTTGCTTTTTTGGGATAATGGAGCCAGAACAATCAATGTTATGTTCTTGATATAGAGTGTGTACAAGGATGTCCTGCACTTAAAATGTGTTAAACAGCCACAACCTTGAGTCTCACATATGATCAAGTGATTGTGCTTTTTGTGCATAATGTCATCAATCCCTCTAGGATTATCTTGATTTCCTTCACCTTTTTGTGCTTGTTTGTCACTTTGAAAGTCAAGTTCTATGCTCCTTTGTGATCTGTTTGTCCTTGGATTACACATAGTCAATGAGCAAAAGTCTCATAATAGTTAAATAACTAGTGGCAGGTTACCATAGTCCAAAGCTTTTTTGGGTATGCTTTTATATGATAGCTAAATGGACATCTTAGGTTATGCTATTGCAAAAAGTAAAAATAGTTAAAAAAAAAAACTTTTCAATACTAGTGACATGTGTTCCAAAGGTAAAAGAAATGAGAAAAGAAGAGGAAAAATAAAATACTGTATGACACATGTAGGAATAAAACATAATAATAAAATGTGTATATTTCACAATTGCAGAGGTAAAGCATAGAGGCTAATTTTCAAAAAATAAGATTCATTTCCTCTTTGACTTAACATGATCCACAATGTGAGTGCAAATTAGGTAGACAAAACAATGTGAGTGCAAATGAAGTAGATCAAGCAATAATACATTCAAGAAAATAAAAAAAATTAGAAAAGGTACAACATATTACAAAAGGAACATCAGGTTAATATAGGCCACTAATACAGATTTTCTTCTATGAGGTAGTATATATGTTGTCCTAAAAGGTAATTTGTGCAAATATAAGGATCAACCAAATAAAGTGCAACAAAATAATTCAAATCCAGCAATAAAGAAGTCTAATTACAATCAATAGTCAAATACAATCAGTGCAAGCAATTATTTATCCTCAACAGAAGGTACTCATTTTACATGACTACAATGAATCCAAGAGTCCCGCTCTCCAATTTTTATGGCTGTTGGTATAGTTAGTAGAATCTGGGATGGTCCATCATTAGCAGGTTCAGTCAACCCAGTACATTTGAAATTCTTCATGTACACACTATCACATGGGTTTAAATCATGAAGCAAGAAATCTATGTTCAAACAGCAGCTCCAGAGTCAAGGCGTTCTCAGTTTTGTTTGTAATAGTCTGATATATGTAGCAATTGTTGTATCCCCTCTTAACAGTGAAATATAGGCAGGAGTAAATAGTTGTGCCTGAATAGGTGGATGCCCAAATAACATCTCAAATGGTGAGATGTATAAATCACCTCTAAATTTTGCTTCTGAGATAAAATAGGGCCAGAGGAACAATTTCAGTCCACTTTAAATGAGTCTCTGTGTACAATTTGCTAATCGTTGTCTGAAGTTCTTTATTCATTCGTTCAAATTGGCCAGAGGCCTGGGGGGATGATATAATGTATGAAATTTAGAAGTTATCCCCAAACATGAATAAATTTGAGATAAAACAGAATCAGTAAAATGTGTTTCTTTATCCCAATCAACACATGCTGGCAGGCCAAAACGAGGAATAATTTCTTTCAAAAGGATTTTGACAAAAAAGTCACTGTGGAATGAGCAGTAGGAAATGCTTCAGGCCACCTGGTCAGTTGATTGACTATGATCAGACAAAATTTATACTGTCCATCTTTTGGCTTAGAAATAAAGTCAATTTGTAGGTGCTCAAATGGTATGTGAATGTGATGACGTACACCAAAGGCTTTTCCTCAAAAGGCATGTTGATTAAAGACCTGGCAGGTAGGACAAGCTGTACATACTTTGGAGGCAATTGTAGTTATCCCAGGTACTATCCATACTCTTTTAACAGAGTCTACAATTCTTTGAGTGACAAAATAATCATGTTTGTGGATGTAGTGACAAATCTGGTTATAGAAAGCTCTAGGGAGTAGGGGTTTGCCATCTGATGATACCCATACTCCATTAATCCATTTTGCTTTAAATCTCTGCTTCCATTTTTCCACTTCCTTGTCTTTATAAGAAAGGGATAGATGTGAATTATCAGTAATTATTAGTGGCATAATTAAGTCAGGACCTTCTAAGGCTGCTAGTTTTGCTGTCATATCTGCTTGGCTATTTCCTTTGAAGATAGGGTCAGTGACACCTGTGTGTGTAGAGCAGTGAACAACCGAGATAATTTTGGGGAGCTGGATGGCAGAAAGCTATTCAGTAATGAGGTTTGCATTGTCAATACATTTTCCAGCTGATGTTAAGAATCCCCTTTGTAACCATAGCATGCCAACAGTGTAATACATGCCAAAGGTGTACTGGGAGTCTGTGTAAATTGTGACTCTTTTATCCTTTGCAATGATACAGGCATGTTTCAAAGCTATGAGTTCTGCCCACTGTGCACTTATATTTGAGGGTAAGGAAGCTGACCATAGAATATCAAGTTTGATAACCATTACAGCTCCTGTATAGCACACACCATCCCTCAAAAATGAAGAACCATCTGTAAATAATATTCAATCCTAATTATGCAAAGGGGAGTCCAGTAAATCATTACAAGGTTTATCAACAGTGGACACTAAAGATTTACAATCATGTAAAGGTTAACCAGAATTTGGTAAATCAGGGAACAAGGTTGCATGATTAGGAACTCCACAGCATTTTAGTGTGATGTGTTTATTATACAATAAGGTTATCTCATACCTAGTAATCCTTTGGTCACTAAATGCCTGTGTCCTATACATTAATAACAGTGATTCAATGTCATGTGGGCACACTATGGTCAGAGGGCATCCCAATACCAGATCAGCAGATTTGCTTACCAATAAAGTTATGGCAGTTACTCCTCTAAGGTATAGTGGTGCTCCAGCAGCTACTGGGTCAAGTTGGGCCAAATAATAGGCCACTGGGTGTTGAGCAGGTCCCAAATGTTGAGTTAAAACACCTTAATCTACCCCTTTCTGTTCATGGACATATAAGGTAAATAGTTTATCATAATTTGGAATGCTAGAGCAGGGGCAGACAATATAGCTTGTTTTAGATTTGAAAGAGATGTTAGGTGTTCTACTTCCAGTTTAAGTGATTCAGGGACCAAGTTTGTTATGAGTGCTACAGTGGGCTTAGTGATTTCCCCATGACAAGGGATCCACTGCTGACAAAATCCTGTTGCTCCAAGAATTGCCCTCATTTGCTTTTTAGTGTTAAGAACACTTAGCTTTTGGATATTTTCAATATGCTTGGGAGAAATTAAATGGGACCCAACAGTCCAAATGAAGGCTAAATGTTGTATCTTGGGGAGACACCTCTGAATTTTGTCTTTGGAGACCATGTGGCCTCTCTTATGTAGCTCTAAGAGAAGGTGCTTGCTGTCCTCTTGGCATGCTTCAGCGTTTAGTGAAGCCAAGAGCAAATCATCCATATACTGAATTAAACAACCTATATTTAAATTTTATAGCATCAGTATGCTATAATATATAGTATATAGTATCTGAATCCAATGCAGCTGAGGAAGTCTCCAGGTGTAACGACTTTTCATACCACTGAACCCAGGCTTCTAATGCTGAGAGAGTGGGACTGTCTCTGTGCATCGATTTTTCCACTTAAATCTCCTTCATGCACAAGTATCTTTGTGCACACTCATCTATCCTAACCCCGTCCACCCTCTTCAAGACCTGTGTTGTGACACAAAGGTGGAGGTGACCACTGGCAGTTGTAGTCACGATCCTGCAAGTAGGAGGTCCACGGACCAGTGGTCACTCGGCCCTGTAGGGTAGCATCCTGGGTGACTGAACAGTGCTCTCTAGGACAGCACTGCTCACCCTAATCAAGGAAGGGGACTAGAAAAGGTGTTCCAAACATTGCCTGCCCTATAAACACCCGGTCAGCACACCGCGACTGACAGGTCATCCCTTTAAGCGGTTGAAATCAAAGAAAACAAAAAACAAAGAAACTCCTACTAGGAGCATGGAACATCAGAACATTACTTGATAGAGAGAATACCCCAAGACCTGAGAGAAGAACAGCTCTAATCGAGAAAGAACTGGCGCAATATAACATCAACATCGCAGCATTAAACAAAACACGCTTACCAGAAGAGGGATCACTCAGAGAACCCACCACTGTATACACCTCCATGGAATTCCTCCACTTTATTATTCCTTTTAGCACAATAGTATTCCATCACCAACATATACCACAATTTGTTCAGCCATTCCCCAAATGAAGGGCATCCCCTCATTTTCCAATTTTTGGCCACCACAAAGAGTGCAGCTATGAATATTCTTGTACAAGTATTTTTCCTTATTATCTCTTTGGGGTACAAACCCAGCAATGCTATGGCTGGATCAAAGGGCAGACATTCTTTTATCACCCTTTGGGCATAGTTCCAAATTGCCCTCCAGAATGGTTGGATCAATTCACAACTCCACCAGCAATGAATTAGTGTCCCTACTTTGCCGCATCCCCTCCAGCATTCATTACTTTCCATAGCTGTCATGTTAGCCAATCTGCTAGGTGTGAGGTGATACCTCAGAGTTGTTTTGGTTTGCATCTCTCTCATTAAAAGAGATGTAGAGCACTTTTTCATGTGGTTATTAATAGTTTTGATTTCTTTGGCTGAGAACTGCCTGTTCATGTCCCTTACCCATTTATCAATTGGAGAATGGCTTGATTTTTTGTACAATTGATTTAGCTCTTTGTAAATCTGAGTAATTAAACCTTTGTCAGAGGTTTTTATGAAGTTTGCTTCCCAATTTGTTGCTTTCCTTCTGATTTTCGTTACATTGATTTTGTTTGTACAAAAACTTTTTAATTTGATGTATTCCAAATTATTTATTTTTCATTTTGTGACTCTTTCTAAGTCTTGCTTGGTTTTAAAATCTTTCCCTTCCCAAAAGTCTGACATGTATACTATTCTGTGTTCGCCTAATTTTCTTATGGTTTCCTTCTTTATGTTCAAGTCATTCATCCATTTTGAATTTATCTTGGTGTAGGGCATGAGGTGTTGATCTAAACCTAATCTTTCCCACACTGAGACTACCACTACTACTAGCATCTGTATCAGAAGTTAAGAATTGTGTGAACAGGGTGAGGCTGTCCACGAACCCTTGAGGCAAAAGAGCCCAGGTCCTTCTTGAGACTTTCCAGGTGAAAGCAAAGCTATACCTGGATTTCTCATGTATAGGTATAGAAAAGAAAGCTGAGCACAAGTCTACTACTGTAACATATGTAGCTGTGCTAAGAATAGAAGAAATAACAGTATTTATGTTGGGAATGACATGATGTCACTTTGTAACAGCTATCAGATAACATGATTGTTCACAGCTATCAGATCTTGGGCAAATCAGTAGAGGTTCTTGCCATTGGGCCCCAGTTTGGGCTTCTTAACAGGCAGGATGGGCATATTGTATTCAGATTTACAGGGAATTATGATGCCTTGGTCAATCAGGGAATTTATTACTGGTGTGATGCCATCAATTGCCTCCTTCAAAAGAGTGTACTAAGGAATGGAAGGAGGTGGTCTAGATTTTCTTTAAATTTGACCAGGGACAACCGATTTAAGTAGGCTAACATCAGAAGATGATGTGGCCCAGAGAGACTCAGGTATATCAGTTGGGATCTCAAAAATAGGAATCTCTTTGATTTTATGAACATCTGAAAGAAATACATGGAGTACAGTTAAGGATTTCTCAAGCAATTCCAGTGTCATAGAGCCATCTGGAGAACAAGTTATTGTGGCCCTAAGCTTCCATAAAAGGTCTCTCCCCAGCAAATTTATAGAGGAGCCAGGCATTAAGAGGAAAGTGTTCCACACTAAGGGGTCATATGGACACTATTGGGGAAAGTTTGGGAACCTTTAGGGGTGTCCCTGATACCCTCATGATATTTATTGAGCCAGTTGAACTGCAATCTGAATCAGGTGTACACTTCAATACAGACCAGGAAGCTCCAGGGTCCAAAAGACAACCATAATACATGTTGCCAACCTTTAATGTTACATGGGGCTCATCAGTATGGGTGGGGCAGTGGATACAGACAATGGACAGTAAGATGTCAGGGTCTGGAAAATCAACAGCTGTATCCTCTGATTCCTGTGCCCCCCCTTACACATTCAGAATCTTTGAGTATTACCTTGGACACCCCCCTGAGGGGCAGTAGCACCCTGAGTGGTTCAGGGATGAGCTCCACTCAAATTATACTGCTGTGGGATCATTTGGTATGAGTTGTTTGGTGCCTGATTTATGTCCCTAGGATTGTTATTATCAGTCCAAAAATTATGAATCCTGAAATCGCCATTATAATTATCATTCCTGTAATTGTTCCTATAATAATTTCTCCAGTTGGTATAGTTCATCATTGCCAAGGAAAAAATTCCTACACTTTATCATTATGTGACCCTTCTTCTGACAGAAGTGGCAGGTAAGGGACTGATAGTTAGATTCTTAGAGAGGACTAGCACCATTGGTTGTGCATCATGCCTTTTGTCCTGTTTATCAAACCAATCCTGTAAAATTTTGATTTCTTTTTTCAAGGTTTCTATGCCATTATTAGCCTCTTCCTGTTTTTCTTTTGGGCCTTTAAAGACATAAGCAGCAGTGTTCCTCAACTCTTCAAGGTCCATCTGAGGCCACTATGGGCAATGCATCTTAAAATAATTATAGACCACCCTGCAAGAGTTGTTGATAAAATGTCTCTTTATTTGCTTAATATTTTTATCTTTAGAAATATCAAAGTCTAGATACTGACCCCAAAACTCAAGGAGCTTATCCATGAATTGTGAGGGTGTCTGAACATTGAATTGTCTAAGGCTTTCAAATTTTGACCATGTTTCCAAATCCTCAGAGCATTCTGATATAGCTGTTATAATGGCCTCCCTACAATGATTTAATTGTAACCAGTCCTAGGGGCTGTTATAATCCTATGCAGGATCCTGAGCTGGCTGATGTGCTGCACCACATCCCCAGACCTTGTTAACATGAGAGATGATCTTATTTTTCTCACCTTCCATTAGAAAAACATTGAGCAAATTCTCAATATCCTTATAGGAGGGGTCATATTGATAAAAAAAAATCAGCCAATTTCTTGGTCACCACAAGGGGTTCACATTCAATATGAGGGACATTGTATTTCAGTTCTCTAATTTCTTGAGGAGTGAAAGGTATTTGGTGTCTTAGGGTTACCACATCCCCACTGCATTCTATTTCAGGTACTTCCCTTGGCTGTGATTCCTTAGAAGTTGACTATGGGGATACCAAAGCAAGATGGGTAGGAACAGGTAGTATAACAAGATGAGATTTCTTCAGGGTTGGGGTTGGTCATGGGGTGGGAGAAAGGACAGGAGAGGATGGGGGATTAGAAGAAGGATCAGGGGAGGTAAGATCAGCCAGGAGTTGTAGAGCATGAGAGAGATGTTGAAGAGTATGTGAGAGAGAAGGGTCTGAACTTGATGTATATGAGAGGAGTATCCCATCTGCATTTTGAGAGAAATAGGACTGTCCTCTATTTATGGTTCAGGAACAGGCTAGCAAAATTCAGTCTTGTTTTGGATGGGATCAGTATTTTTCATTAGATCATGATAGTGTGAAATTTTTTTATTGAATTTTCCTGTCAGCCTGCATTTCTGCTTTAATCTTTTGTATAGTAGCATCTTTTGTCTTAATATTGAAGAGAAGAAAAATAAAACTTCCTAGGAGTACAAGGAGAAGGAGGGAATTCAGAATCTTACATGCCTTTAATTGGGCAAAAAGCAGAAGGCTTTCATGCATGGCAGCATAAATGCTGCTTTACATTTTGATAAAAAAAAAGAAAAAATAATGTATATTTTATTGATTTATTTTCTAATTATTATTATTATTAGGGGTGGGGATAGTGTAATGTGAGGGTATTTAGTTTATTTTACTTTATTTTAAATGATTTATTTAGATCTTTCTTCATAAAAATGGGGGTGGGGATCATTTAATTATTTTATTGCTGCTCTCTAGTGGTAGCAAACAACCACTGTAGCTAAGCTGGAAAGAGGGAAAAAATAAAAGGGGGGAAGGAAGAAAAGAGAGAAAAGGAAAGAAAATAAGTTGGAAAAAATCAGTGCTCAATATTGACTCCTAATGCCCAAGAGGTAGCACTACAAC
Source organism: Monodelphis domestica (assembly GCF_027887165.1). Taxonomy (NCBI): domain Eukaryota; kingdom Metazoa; phylum Chordata; class Mammalia; order Didelphimorphia; family Didelphidae; genus Monodelphis; species Monodelphis domestica. The sequence continues at coordinate 345,231,172 of NC_077227.1, read as the reverse complement.
TGGGAGAAATTAGGGGTGTTGTTAGGGGTGGGTTTCAGGGTAAGAGATGTGGTTAGGGACTGCCAAAACCAAAATGGAGGATATAACTACAAAATTAAGCAGGGTCTGAGAGACTGAATAAGGCAGGTTTGGTAAAGCATGATGTGGGCTTGGGTTGTTGAACGAGGTCCAGGACCCTCTCTACCAAGGCAAAATGCCTGGTAGGGGCTAATAGTCAACCAGGTGCCATTGGGGGAAAGGGGCTTCCCTCTTGCACTGGACTGGGGAAAAGGGAAACTTATAATCACCATCTAGAATAGGAGCAGGTCAGCAGAAGCAGCAGAAATCTCAGTGGTGTGGCAGCTGCAGGAGTGCCAAAGCCAGGCATGACTATGCTTCAGCAGCTGCAGGAGGCAATAGTAGAACCAAGGTGGGCACACGGTGCTCTGGCTGAGGTAGCAGTTCAAGGTAGTGGGGTGGAATGAGCCTGTTGCTTATCCAGGGTTTAGCCAAGCTGTGGGTAGGAATGGCCAAGATTATTCTCCAGGCTGTGGGTGTAGAGCAGCTTCTCCACCAAGTCCCCCAAATTAAGGCAGCTAGACCTGTAGGAGAGCTACAAGCAGGCCAGGATGGAAAATACTCACAGCTGTTGGAGGCTCCGAAGGCAGAAGGAGGGCTAGAGGAAGAAGACCTGGCTGGGCAACTGGATCTGGGATTTGAAAACTCCCAGCAGAAGAGCAGCTTTTGGTTGCAAACAAGTTGCAATTTTAAACAGTATGGTTTTTGGCAAGTTGGTGCTTTAATGCCAATTGATAATAGCTACTAGAAACACCTGTGCTCTGGCATAGGGGAAAGCAAGCATGGCTACAGTCAGGGCAGGAACTGCCTGCTTTAAAAAAAAAAAAATCTCTGCATTCTAAACTTCCACCAGTGTCACCAAAAATGTAAAGATTAAAATTAATATTCAATACTCCAAGTATTATTTTAATACTATTTATTAAAATCCACTTAGAGCAAAGAGCAATAAAAAAAATCAGATGAAGAAAAAAAAACCTTGCTCCATCCTCTGCACTGATACTAGCCAGAGAGACTGTGTGGGTGGAAATGGAAACTCAAAACTTCAATAAAATGCACAAACAGGAAAAAGGAAAAGGGGATTGTGGGAAATGTAGTGTCTGGGGTTGAAGATTCTTAATCAATACAAAGTGATGATGAGGGTTATTCATTATGATCAGGTAGGATTTATACCAGGATTGCAAAGATGATTCAATATTAGGAAAACCATCCACATAATTGACTATATCAACAAGCAAACCAACAAAAACCACACAATTATCTCAATAGATCCAGAAAAAGCCTTTGACAAAATACAACACTCATTCCTATTGAAAACACTAGAAAATATAAGAATAGAAGGGACTTTCCTAAAAAATAATAGACAGTATATATCTAAAACCATCAGCAAGTATCATCTGCAATGGGGATAAACTAGAAGTCTTCCCAATAAGATCAGGAGGGAAACAAGGATGTCCATTATCATCTCTATTATTTAACATTGTACTAAAACACTAGCAGTAGCAATTAAAGAAGAAATAGAAATTTAAGGTATTAAAATAGGCAATGAGGAGACCAAGCTATCACTCTTTGCAGATGATATGACAGTGTACTTAAAGAATCCTAGAGAATCAACTAATAAGCTAGTCAAAATAATCAACAACTTTAGGAAAGATGTAGGTTACAAAATAAACCCACATAAATCATCAGCATTTCTATGTATTTCCAACACATATCAGCAGCAAGAGTTAAAAAGAGAAATTCCATTTAAAACCACCCTAAACAATATAAAATACTTAGGAATCTCACTGTAAAGACAAACACAGGTACTATATGAACACAACTACAAAACACTTTCACAGAATTAAAACAAGATCTAAATAATTGGGGAAAACATTAATTGTTCATGGGTAGGAGGAGCTAACACAAGAAAAATGACAATCTTACCCAAATTTATTTATTTATTTAGTACAATACCCATTGAACTACCAAGAAACTTTTTTTTAATTAGAAAAAGCCATAACAAAGTTTATTTGGAAGAACAAAAGATCAAGAATAGCAAGGAAAATAATGAAAAAGAAAGGTGAAGGAAGGTGGCCTAGCAGTACCAGTTCTCAAAATGTACTATAAAGCAGTGGTCATCAAAACAGTATGGTACTGACTAAAAGACAGGAGGGAGGATCAATAGAATAGACTTGGCATAAGTGACCTCAGCAAGACAATCTATAATAAACCCAAAGATCCTAGCTTTGGGGTCAAAAATACACTATTTGACTAAAACTACTGGGAACACTGGAAATAGAATGGGAGAGATTGGGTTTGGATCAATATCTCACACCCTACACCAAGATAAACTCAGAATGTGTGAATTACTTAAATTTAAAGAAGGAAACTATAAGTAAATGAGGTGAACACAAATAGTATACCTGTTAGATCTTTGGGAGAGGAAAGATTTTTAAGACCAAGCAAGAGTTAGAAAAAATTATATATATATATATATATATATATATATATATATAAATGTAAAATAAATAATTTTAGTTACATTAAAATAAAAAAAATCATACAAACAAAACCAATGCAACCAAATTTAGATAGGAAGCAAAAAATTGGGAAAAAATCTTCATAACAAAAACCTCTGACAAAGGTCAAATTTATAAATAGCTAAATCAATTGTTCAAAAAATCAAGACATCCCCCCACTGACAAATGTCCAAGGGAAATAAATAGGCAATGTTCAGATAAAGAAATCAAAACTATTAATAAGCACATGAAAGTGTTCTAAATCTCTTATAATCAGAGAGATGCAATCAAAACAACTCTGAGGTATCACCTCATACCTAGCAGATTGACTAACATGATAGCAAAGGAAAGTCATAAATGTTGGAGGGAATGTGGTAAAATTGTGGCATTAATTCACTGCTGGGGGAGTTGTGAACTGATCCAACCATTCTGGAAGGCAATTTTAACTATGCCCAAAGGAACTAAAAGACTGCCTTCCCTTTGATCTAGCCATAACACTGCTGGGTTTGTACCCCAAAGAGATAATAAGGAAAAAGACCTGTACAAGAATATTCATAGCTGTGCTCTTTGTGGTAGCAAAAAATTGGAAACTGAGGGAAGGCCCTCTAATTGGGAAATGGCTGAACTAATTGTGGTATATATTGGTGATGGAATACTATTGGGCTCAATGAAATAATGAGCTTGAGGAATTCCATGTGAACTGGAACGACCTCCAGGAATTGATGCAGAGTGAAAGGAGCAGAAGCAGGAGAACATTATATACAGACACTGATACACAGTGGCACAATTGAATGTAATGGACTTCTCTACTAGCAGCAATGCAATGATCCAGAACAATTTGGAGGGACTTATATGAAAGAATGCTAGTCACATTCAGAGGAAGAACTGTGGGAGCAGAAACACAAAAGTAAAACAACTGCTTGATATTATGGGTGAATGGGTATATGATTGGGGATGTATACTCTAAATGATCACCCTAGTTCAAATATGAATAACATAGAAATAGGTCTTGAACAATGATTTATGTAAAATCCAGTGGAATTGTGCATCAGCTACAGGAGGGGATTGGTGGGAGGGGAGGGAAAGAACAAGAATCTTGTAATCATGGAAAAAATATTTTAAATTAATTAAATACAATGTTTTAAAAAGAGGCAAATTCCAATAGTTCAGATGAGTGCTAATGATGGCTTGATATAGACTGGTGGTCCCAAGCAAAAAGATGAGAAAGATGTGAGAGAATCTTGGGTTAGATAGAAAGACAGATGACAAAATTAAGCAATTGATTAAATATATATGATGAAGGAAAGTATTAATCCAATGCACCTCTCTCTTGCCTGTTATGTTCTCTTATCTTCTCAGGGACAGAAGCTAAACTTTGGTAAATGGACAATGCCCTTTCCTAGTACAACTACATTTGGGATCAGATTGTTAATGTTGTTGATAGTACTTTCTCTCTCTCTCTCTCTCTCTCCCCCAACTCCAACCTTAATTGTCACAAGCTATATCATTATTGTAGTCAAGAGATTTCATCTTGTTCCATAGGAAAATAGTGGAAAAGTAGAGAAACATTCCTCTTTTTCAGAGTTGACAGAGCAAACAGACCCATTTTGCATTTTTAAATTGATCTTATATGTATGAGTCTTCATTTCTTTTAAAATTGGCACAAAGTAAGTAAATTAAAAACTATTAGGTACTGGGATTTCCTTGCCCAACTGATCTCCTTAGGGGAACAAGTATGTTCACTAAACATACTCTTGAAGAGAAAAGTCTGGTAAATATAGATTATACACTGTCCTCTCTTTCTTGGAGAGAGTAATTTACATTTCACATTCACCTCTATTTTTCTTTTCTCCCAGTGCATTCCTTTTTCTCACATATTCATTTTTTTTTAGATCATCACAACATAATTCCAGGTCCTCTATGTAGTCTCTTAACTACCTTAGTAAATGATGAAGTTCTTAGGAATGACATGTATCATCTTTCCATATAAACATGTCAACTAACATGCTTTTTCTTTTGTTTTTATCTTTCTATGTTTTACTTGAGTCTTGAATTTCAATTTCAAAATTTTCTACTTAGCTCTAGTCCTTTTAAAAAATATATCTGGAATTTCTCTATTACTAAAGATATCTCCCCTTTTTTTCACCTTTAGGATTGTCTTCATTTTTGTGGGTAGGCTTTTCTTGGCTGTAATCCTACCTGCCTTCCAGAATCTTGTATCCTAATCCCTCTTTTTTTTTTCATAATAGTAATTTCTAAATAATGTGTGGTCTTGACTCTAACTCTGGTAGCTGAATGATTTCTTTATGGCTGTGTTGAGAATTTTCCCTTTGGCCTGGAAGTTTTGAAATTTGACTATAATATTCCTAGGAGTTTTTATTTTGGGATCTCATTCAGTAAGTCATTGGTGGCTTCTTTCAATTTCTATTTTTCCCTGTTCAAAAATACCTGGGCAGTTGTCCCTTTTTATTTCTTGAAATATTATATCTAGCCTTTTTTTGATAATACCTTTGAGGCAGCACAATAATTTTAAAGTTATTGTTTTTTTAACCATTTTCCAGGTCAGCTTTTTTTCTTATGAGATATTTCACATATTTATATTTTTACATATTTGACATATTTAGGCTTTTCACTTTCTTTAATTGTTTTTTTTTTATGTTATGTATTCATCAGTTCCCTCTTGACCAATTTTTAGTTTTAAGAAATTATTTTCTCCAGTGAGGTTATTTACTTCTTTCTTCCTTTGTCCAATTAAGCTTTGTAAAATTATTTTCTTCAGCAAGGTTTCATACATCTTACCATGTGATAAACTCTCCTTTTTGACAAGTTATTTTCTTCACTGATGGCTCATATCTCCTCTACAAGTGGGTCAATTCTGTTCATAATGAATGTTTTTCTTCAATACTTTTTGTGAGTTTTTTTTAATTAAGCCATCAATTTCCTTTCTGTAATTTCCTAATATTAACCCCATTTATTTTTTTTATCATTTCTGGCATTATGTAAACTTTATCATTTTTTAAATTTTTAAATTTTAAATTTTTATTTATCATTCTTTAAAAATTTTTTCTGTTCAAAGAAAAACAACTGCTTGATTACATGGATTGAGGGGATATGATTGGTGATATCGACTCTAAATGATCATCCTAGCACAAACTTCAACAATATGGAAATAGGTTCTGATCAAGGACACATGTAATACCCAGTGGAATTTCATGTCATCTACAGGAGGGGTGGGGGGAGGAAAGGGAGGGAAAGAATATGATTCTTGTAACCATGGAATAATGTTCTAAATTGACTAAAAATAAATTAATTAATTAAATTAATTTTAATTTAATTAAAAAAACAGAATCAATACCTGTTGGAACAGTTAAAAAAATAAAATAAGTTAACCACCAAAATTTTTTTCTGTTCAGAACTCTCCTTCTAAATGCTTCTGACCATTACCCTCTTTAATTTACCTTCCCTATTTTCATCCTGACCACTTTCTCTTGCCCTCCAATTTCCCTGTTTTATAAGATAGATTTGTATGCCCAATTGAGTATGCACATATATTCCTCCATCTTTGAAACAGTTCTGATGAGAGTAGGGTTCAAGCACTGCTTGCTACTCCTGCATTGTCCCCTCCACTGTAAAAGATCTTCCTTGTATGCCTCTTTTTTGAGATACTTCCTCCCTATTGTATATTTCCATTATCCTTTTTCGCAGCTCGTTTTCTTACTCTTGAATATTTTTGGAGATCATCCCAACATAATTGACTTATGCCTCATGCTTTCTGCTTATGTAGATTCCTTCTGCTTAGCTTAATAGTGAAAAGTTCTTAGAGTTGCATTATCATCTTCCCATATTGGAATGCAAATAGTTCTATCTTATTGAGTCCCTTTTGATATCTCTTTCTATGTTTACCTTTTAATTCTCCTTTTGAGTCTTGCATTTGAATGTCAAATTTTGTATTAAGTTTTGGTCTTATCATCAGGAATGCTTGAACATTCACAATTCATTAAATATTCATATAATCTCTCAAAGAGAGGTAGGGGAAGGTGTTGGATGTATGATTAGTTGCAATTTTAGATCCTTTACTTTCCAGAAAAAATATAATCTAAGCTCTTTGCTTCTTTCATGTGAAAGCTGCTAAATCTTGTGTGATCCTGACAATATTTCAGTTGTCTCTTTTTAGATCCTTTCAGTATTCTCTCCTTAACCTGAGAGGTCAAGAAACTATCTATAATATTCCTAGGAGTCTTTATATGTTAGGATATCTTTCATAAAGTGATTGCTGGATTCTATTAATTTCTATTTTGCTCTCTAGAACTAATATATTGATGTACTTTTCCTTTCTATTTTCTTGAAATATGATGCCTAAGCTCTTTTTTTTCTAAATCATAGATTTCACATAATTGTATACTTCTGAAATCTTCTCTCATCAATCTCTTTTTCTGCTAAATTGTTTTTTCAAATGAGATATTTCAATTTTTCTTTTGTGTTTTTTTTCATTCTTTTGACATTGTTTTATTTCTTTTCTTGATGTCTCATGCAGTCATTAGCTTCCACTAGCCTGATGCTAATTTTTAAAAAATTCTTTTCTTCAAACATATGATCAATCACAAGGTTTGATGGGGATTTGATTGGGGTTTTGGCTTTAAAAAATCATTCTATTGCATGTATGAATAATACAGAAATAAGTTTTGAACAATGACACATGTATAACCCAGTGGAATTGCTTGTCAGCTCCAGGAGGGAGTAGAAAAAGGGAAGGGGAACATAGGTGCTGGTAATGCAAAGATGCAAGTAAAAAAAAAAGTCTGGATTCAAAGAACTCATATGCTAATAGGCTAACAACATGGACATATATCAGGATATAACTAGTTACAACTAGTTAGGTTAGAAGTAATACAGTCCTGATCTAGGATAAGTGAAGAGAAGTTACATGTAAGAGATGTTATATATGTATAAATTACAAGATTTTACAACTGATTGGTATGTGAGGTGAAGAAGGGCAATCAAGGATGACATTTTGGTTATAAATCTGGGTTACTAAAAAAAATGATGGTGTAATAATTGAAAATTAATATATATATATATATATATATATATATATATACCTAGTTATTAATTTTATGACGTTTTATTAACAGGAAAGGTAGATCAGCATAGTTTAAAATCTCGTTCTTACTCTAAGTCCTCCAATCATGGTTTTCCTAGTATCCATTAATCTTTCTCTCCCTCACCTGTCTCTCCAGCCCTTTGTCAGTCCATAAAGCCCAGTCAGTCTCACCTACTTTCTTTTATTGACCTTCGGTCATTCGTTGCAAACTCTGCCCCAATCCAAGAATGCAAAGAATACTGACAGACAGGTCAGGAACCTAGGAGGGGGAGGGGATAAGATCCTTTTAGCACAATAGTATCCTTGACAGAAAGTAAGAATTCAGGAAGAGAAATGAGCTTATAATGAGTTATTTTGAACATTTTGAATATGATATGCCTACAACACATGGTGGCAACTAGGTGGCACAGTGAAAAGAATGCTGAGGCTGAAGTAAAAAAAAATTACAAAGAAAAACTCATCTTCTTGAGTCCACACCTAGCCTCAGAAAATTGCTAGCTGAGTGATCTTGGACAGGTCATTTCCTATTTGCCTCAGTTTCTTCATCTTTAAAATGAGCTGGAAAAGGATATGACAAACTTTTCTAGTGTCTTTGTCAAGAAAACTTGAAATGGAGTCACACATAATTGAGTCTGACACAACTGAGGATGACTGAACAACAATATAGCACATTAAGTTGTAAATGTTCTATAGTCAGCTGGTGATATTGGACTAGATCTCATGTGAGAAATCAGGAATGGGTTCATACATCTTGGAGTTATATTTATAGAGATGATAGTGAAACTTTCAGCAACTGAGAAGAAAATACTAAATGAGAAAGAAAATAGAAGAGGACCTAGAATAGAGACTAAGAAAACACATACAATTTGAGTATTTTCTTTTCAGACTTCATCTCTTCACCAAAAACCTTTCAATCTGCAGAAATCTCTTCCCTGAGACATTGACTTCTTAACTGAATAAATTCCTGGCCCAGATGAAATTCTGGGAGTTTTCTAGCTGGGCTCACTTCACTCCCGAGTGAATTAATTCTCTGGACTTCCTTAACTCTCCTCTCTTTCAACTCCTATTTCCAGATCTCCTTTATGTGATGTCTTCTCATTTCAATGAAAATTTCTTGGGGATAGGAATTGTTTGGCTTGCTTATATCTGTAAACACAGTGCAAAATGCCTGACAGTCAGTATATGCTTTCTATCATGTCTATGTATCTATCTATCTACCTATCTATCTATAGATCCATCTTTCAGTCTCTCTGTATATTATATTGACCACATATCTATCTATTTATACTCATCATTTATCATCCATCATCTGCAAAATGAGATTATCTTCTAGATTTTGACTTCTGTCTTTCTATTTGGCCAAATCACTTAACCTCTTCAATCTCTTATTCCTCTTTGATAATCATTTTGCTACAGCACATTGTAAATCTTAAAGTTTTATGTAAATGTATTATTATAATATTGCAAAGAAGAGTCATAGCTCCTCACCTTATTCCACTATTTCCTCTATTTTCACATTTATATCCATCCCAACTAGATTGAGTTCAGCCAAAGAACTGGAAATTTAAGGAACTTAAACTCAGAATAGAATCAGTTATGATCATTAGTAGCTTTCCTTCATATACATGTTCAGTTTTCATGGAAGAGGGATTGAATACATAAAAGAAGGGAGGAAGGGAGAGAAGTTTTTTTTTAATTAAATTAAAATTGTTTGCTGTATCCTCCTATCAAATTCTCCAGACAAAATGAAGCCCTCTGTATTTCACAATCTACTAAATGTTCCTAACAATAACTGTCATGTATATACTAGTGTAAAATGCTTGAATTGCTTGATGTAAATCATATAACTCTATTTTCTCGACACTCTAAAGTATATGTTCTAAGTATGTAATATAGAGTATTGTGAATATCATCATCCCTATTTAAGATATGATAAAAAATTTGATTCAATTTCTGTGACATGACCATGATCCTTCTTGTCTGATTCTTTGACCCATGAATTTGTAACAACATGGCAAAAGAACCAATCAATTTATTTTGGCAGAAATGTTATTTTCACTTCATCCTCATTGTCTAATAGGAAAGGGAAGACAAGAGGCATAGAGTAGTGTTTGTGGATATAGAAAATGATTAATAATCTTTGAGTAACTGACAGAAGTCTGTACCTGCAGATAGTATTGCAGAAATTGAACAAGACTGATCAGACACAGCACACCTAAAAGGTTCCACAATTGGCAAAGAATCAAATAATGTGTGTGCTGTACTGTGATGGCATTGCTATGATAGGAATGGTTCTAGTTGGCATCATGTCCTTGGTAGCAGTTCTATAAATACTCCTTGAATGAATGCAGAAACAAATGAATACTCAGAAATGTAGTAGCAATATTAATAGGAACACATTCTCATGTAGTTTTAATATTTACAAGAAATGGGGGCAACTGGGTAGCTCAGTGGATTGAGAACCAGGCCTAGAGACAGGAGGTCCTAGGTTCATATCTGGCCTCAGCCACTTCCTAGCTGTGTGACCCTGGGCAAGTCACTTGACCCCCATTGCCTAGCCCTTACCATTCTTCTTCCTTGGAGCCAATACAGAGTATTGACTCCAAGACAGAAGGTAAGGGTTCATAAAAAAAAATATATATATATATATATGTATATATATATATTTACAAGTAATTTTCCTCACATGTATCTTGTTATATAGGAGTGAGTATATTCATATTCATTTTGCAAATTAAAAAAATTAAATTTATAATTTTTTTAATAAACCCTCATCATCCATATTAGAATCAGTAATATGTATTGGTTCCAAGGCAGAAGAGTGGTAAGGGCTGCAATGGGGTTTAAGTGACTTGCCCAGGATCATGCAGCTAGGAAATGTCTGAGGTCAGATTTGAACCTAGGACTTCCTGTCTCTAGACCTGGCTCCCAATCCACTGAGCCACCCAGCTTCCCCCAAGATGAAAATGTTAAAGTTTAAAGAGTTAAAATGTCTTGCCCAAGGAAAAATTGCAAGTGAGTGTGATGGTCAATATTTCAACCCAGCTCCAATATAATATTGCTAAGTTTGGAAAGATTTTCCTATATCACAGTCATAGATTCCCTAACTTTCTCTTCCTTGTTCATCTTTTCTTTTAAAATTCAAAAATAATACATTTTAATGTAACAACAGCAAAAAGTTAAACATCAAAATAGCACATATACATGTATACATATGCATGTATGTATATATGTATATAATGTGTATATATACATATATATATATGTATATAATTAAGGGCTGTCTTTTTAAATTGCCCAATAGGAACAAGGTAGCTCCTTTTTATATTACTCCTTGAGATGACTGTACTTCTTGGTTACTGATTTAATCCTTTGTTCATAGGTGGCATGTATATGTGTATGTGTGTGTCCTATTTTATGTTTTCTCTCTTACTACTCCCATAGTGATATAAAACAGAGAAAGGAAGGGGCTTTGAATGTCAAATATATTAAGAAACAAGCATTAAAAATAGATATGGCTACCTTCAAACTTAACAAGCTACAGTTGTATTTTCTTTCAATGATATGATATTTTTTCCCCCTAGATTTAATGGCCAAAATAGGAAGAAACTGGAAAAAAGTAGCTGGGTATATTGAACATGTGTTGACCTATTTATCTGGTAGAAAGATTTTTTTTAAACAGAGTAGAATAGAAACCTAACCACTTTGTGGATAGAATATTATTTCAAGCCTATAGACTACAAAGTTCTAAATCTAGTTATTTCATTGACTTGCAGTATAACCTTCAGTATAAGTTTGGACTAGTGGCAACCTCTGTGTCATCTGTCCTCTAACTCTAGAATGAGAGGGAGCTTTATGATACCCATACCTTCTACATCAAGCAATGTCTAAGAAAAGATGGTGTACATTAGAATTCAGAAATAAAATTATACTGTGAATATTGGAGGTTTGTAAACAGGAAAAAAGAAACAATGCTCTTGTAATTTAATTCAACAAATATTTAGGTAGTATTTTACTACATGTCATTCATTGTACTAGGGAATGAGTATACAAAGATACAAATGAAAACCATTCTTGCCCACAAGGAACTTAAATTTTTACTACATGAGAAAGTTTAAACTCTGGCAAAGTTTAAAACTTGATAGATTCTGCATGCCATCTGGACATGGATCTGCATTTGAGATTCATCTGTTCTAAGAGGCTGTAAGGTATGAGTAAATGAGTATATATTCCTTCAGAGAAGAAGTTAGCTTGTTCTTACAAAAATGTAGCACCTGACTAGCCAATAAGGCAATGTAACTGCTATTATGCAGGGAGAAGAGGTTAAGGATATGATATAAGTAAGTGGTGCATTCCTTAAGGTTTCTCTCCCTTCCTTTGCATTTCTCTCTGTTCTGTGTGTTTGTATGTCTGTGTATCAGTCTATCTGTCTGTCTTCTTGACATTTCTTGTACAAATTCTTCACCAAGTATTCTAATTCAGAAAGAGAAGGATCTATGAAAATAGACACTTCTTTTGGAGCTTCAAATTGTTAGAATATGTATGGAAAATGGTCCTGACTACAGTGCCTAGCTCATAGTTAAGTAGGCAATTAATACATTTCATTGACTGATTTGGGAGGGGGGGATGTTGGGGGATTCTAAAATTCTTTAAAAGGTGAACATGAGAAAAGAAAACATGAGAATACATGTTTTTAATCATGCAATATGAGGTTCATTGAAGGAATTAAGGATAATTATCTTGAAAAGTGAAGGTTTGGGGGTTGGGGGGAATGGGATGATAATTGTGTCCAGATAATAGAAGAGCTGTTATATAGAAGAAAGATTAGGCTGTACAGAGAACAACCAGGAGCAATGTGCAAAGTTGCAAAGAATCAAATCTAGATTTCATGTTAGGACTATTTTTCTAACAATTATACCAGCTAAAAAGTAGAATTTCTTTGAGGTATAGCAAGTTTCTTCTCTTTAGAAGTCTTCAGGTAGAAACTGGATGATCATTTATCCAGTTTATTACAGTATGAATTTCTTGATGGACTAGATAGGGTATAGCATCCCTTCCAGATTTGAAGTTCTATCTTTCTGTGATCCTGTGTCCATAGAGATGTTTTAAAAGATAAATGCCAAATGATAGCATTGTTTAAAAGGAAATAAAAGATAAAGATTTCTTCACACAAGTACACATATGCTCTGTATATACATATACATATACATGCATATACGTACTCCATTTCTGGGAAAAATGAAAATTTACACATGAGAATTTTGAGGGAGAAGCAATAATGATAACTCTAAGGACTTAAAACTTCAATAGCATTAAAAATATTACACTGAAAACAAAATGAAAATAATTCACAAGCCATAGACCCCCTCACATTAATCCAAAAGTACTTTAAGCAGAATCAGTAATGGAGAGATCTGAAGTAATGTGGCTTTTCTCTATAGCAAGAAATAAGTCTGCCTGTAATTGGTTTTTTCTTGAGTGCTAACAGACTTAGCAAAATGATATATGCAGTTCACAAGTATGCAGTTACTTTCTGGCTTGGCTTCCCGATGTCTCTAAGTCCCCCTCCTTGCTCATTTCCTGCTGCTTACAGTAGCTTGAGGTCGACAAGCTCCATGGGAAGATGGTCACTCACTTACCATCTCCAGCAGGGAGATCAGCAGTAGTACTACACTGTTGCTAGGTTGTCATTATTGGAAATCCAATAGGACCCCCACTGTTCACAGTGCTATTCTATTTGATTGTGGTAATAAGTGTTTAATAGGTATTTTCTTTATCCGTGTTTTTTGTTCCTGTTCAAACCTCACACTTAAAAGGCTAAAAGGTATTCTAAGTAATCCCTCTAGCCTTAACTCCAACACTTTTCTATAAGAAATCTATTCTATTCAAACTAGTCTAAAATCATAACATCATGAAGCTGGTTGGGACTTTAGAAGCCATCTAGTTCAGCTGTCTCTTTTTACGGATGAGGAAACTGAGGTGCAGAGTAGTTAAGGAACATGAAGAGTTCATAATCTTCTAAAATTGAAAGATAAAACATGTGAAGGCAAGAAGTTACAATAGTCCTGGAAAGACAAGTTTAAGTAAAATCATAGAGATCTGTGAATACTGGAATTAACAGTTCATATTTTATTCTATAAGAAAGGGATTTATATTACTTAAATGTAATTGAGTAAACATTTACTTAGTATCTATTATATATGATATAATAATATATATATATTATATATAATCAATCTATTATACATGCATATAATTAGAAAGAAAATGTATACAAACAAAAGGCAAAGTAAATTACATAGGGAGAGCAGAACAATATCTGTAGAGATTATGAAAGGCTTTTATTTTTTAATTTTATAATATTTTATTTGATCATTTCCAAGTATTATTCATTAAAGACAAAGATCATTTTCTTTTTGTCCCCCCCACCTCCCATAGCCAATGCGTGATTCCACTGGGTATTTATTACATGTGTTCTTGATTCGAACCCATTGCTATGTTGCTAATATTTGCATTAGGGATTCCTTTAGAATCTCTCCTCTGTCATGTCCCCTCAACTGCTGTAGTCAGGCAGTTGCTTTTCCTCAGTGTTTCTACTCCCACAGTTTACCCTCTGCTTATGAATGGTGTTTTTTCTGCTGGATCCCTGCAGATTGTTCAGGGACATTACACCGCCACTAATGGAGAAGTCCATTACGTTCGATTATACCACAGTGTATTAGTTGCTGTGTACAATGTTCTCCTGGTTCGGCTCCTCTCGCTCTGCATCACTTCCTGGAGATCGTTCCAGTCTCCATGGAATTCCTCCACTTTATTATTCCTTTTAGCACAATAGTATTCCATCACCAACATATACCACAATTTGCTCAGCCATTCCCCAATTGATGGGCATCCCCTCGTTTTCCAGTTTGGGGCCACCACAAAGAATGCAGCTATGAATATTCTTGTACAAGTCTTTTTGTCCATTATCTATTTGGGGTACAGACCCAGCAGTGCTATGGCTGGGTCAAAGGGTAGATATTCTTTTGTTGCCCTTTGGGGATAGTTCCAAATTGCCCTCCAGAATGGTTGGATCAGATCACAACTCCACCAGCAATGAATTAATGTCCCTACTTTGCCACATCCCCTACAGCATTCATTACTTTCCTTTGCTATCATGTTAGCCAATCTGCTTGGTGTGAGGTGATACCTCAGAGTTGTTTTGATTTGCATCTCTCTGATTATAAGAGATTTAGAACACTTCTTCATGTGCTTATTAATAGTTTTGATTTCTTTATCTGAGAACTGCCTATCCATGTCCCTTGCCCATTTATCAATTGGAGAATGGCTTGATTTTTTGTACAACTGATTTAGCTCTTTATAAATTTGAGTAATTAAACCTTTGTCAGAGGTTTCTATGAAGATTTTTTCACAATTTATTGTTTTCCTTCTGATATTAGTTACATTGGTTTTATTTAAACTAAAGCTTTTTAATTTGATGTAGTCAAAATTATTTATTTTACATTTTGTGATTCTTTCTATGTCTTGCTTGGTTTTAAAGTCTTTGCCCTCCCAAAGGTTTGACATGTATACTATTCGGTGTTTACCCAATTTATTTATGGTTTCCTTCTTTATGTTTAAGTCATTCACCCATTTTGAATTTATCTTGGTGTAGGGTGTGAGGTGTTGAACCAAACCTAGTCTCTCCCCACACTGTCTTCCAGTTTTCCCAGCAGTTTTTATCGAATACTGGATTTTTGTCCCAAAAGCTGGGATCTTTGGGTTTATCGTATACTGTCTTGCTGAGGTCGCTTTCCCCCAGTCTATTCCACTGATCTTCCTTTCTGTCTCTTAGCCAGTACCAAATTGTTTTGATGACTGACGCTTTGTAATATAGTTTAAGGTCTAGGACTGCAAGGCCCCCATCATATGTGCTTTTTTTCATTATTTCCTTGGATATCCTTGATCTTTTGTTATTCCAGATGAATTTTGTTATGTTTTTTTTCTAAATCAGTAAAGAAATATTTTGGGAGTTCAATGGGTATGGCACTAAATAGATTAATAAGTTTGGGTAGGATGGTCATTTTTATTATATTGGTTCGTCCTATCCATGAGCAGTTAATGTTTTTCCAATTGCTCAAGTCTAGTTTTAGTTATGTGGAGAGTGTTTTGTAGTTGTGTTCATATAGTGCCTGTGTTTGTCTCGGGAGATAGATTCCTAGGTATTTTATTTTGTCTAGAGTGATTTTGAATGGGATTTCTCTTTCTAGTTTTTGCTGCTGAGCTGTGTTGGAGATATATAGAAAAGCTGATGACTTATGTGAGTTTATTTTGTATCCTGCAACTTTGCTAAAGTTGTTGATTATTTCAATTAGCTTTTTGGTTGAATCTCTAGGATTCTTTAAGTAGACCATCATGTCATCTGCAAAGAGTGATAACTTGGTCTCCTCCTTGCCTATTTTGATGCCTTCAATTTCTTTTTCTTCTCTAATTGCTACTGCTAGTGTTTCTAGTAGGTCAAATACTGGAGGTGATAATGGACATCCTTGTTTCACTCCTGATCTTATTGGGAATGCATCTAGTTTATCCCCATTGCAGATGATATTAGCAGATGGTTTGTAGATATACACTGTTTATTATTTTTAGGAACGACCCTTCTATTCCTATGCTTTCCAGTGTTTTTAATAGGAATGGGTGTTGTATTTTATCAAAGGCTTTTTCTGCGTCTATTGAGATAATCATGTGGTTCTTGTTGGTTTTCTTGTTGATGTGGTCAATTATGTGGATGGTTTTCCTAATGTTGAACCAGCCCTGCATCCCTGGTATGAATCCTACTTGATCATGGTGGATGACCCTTCTGATCACTTGCTGGAATCTTTTTGCTAGTATCCTATTTAAGATTTTTGCATCTTTATTCATTAGGGAGATTGGTCTATAGTTTTCTTTCTCTGTTTTTGACCTGCCTGGTTTTGGAATCAGTACCATGTTTGTGTCGTAAAAGGAGTTTGGTAGAACTCCATCTTTGCTTATTATGTCAAATAGTTTGTATAGTATTGGGATTAACTGTTCTCTGAATGTTTGATAGAATTCACTGGTGAATCCATCAGGCCCTGGGGATTTTTTCGTAAGAAGTTCTTTGATGGCTTGTTGGATTTCATTTTCTGATATGGGATTATTTAAGAATTCTATTTCTTCTTCTGTTAGTCTAGGCAGTTTGTATTTTTGTATATATTCATCCATATCACCTAAATTGGTGTATTTATTGCCATATAATTGGGCAAAGTAGTTTTTAATGATTGCCTTAATTTCCTCTTCATCAGAGGTGATGTCCCCCTTTTCATCTTTGATGCTATTAATTTGCTTTACTTCCTTCCTTTTTTTAATTAGATTGACCAGTACTTTGTCTATTTTGTTTGTTTTTTCAAAGTACCAACTTCTTGTCTTATTTATTAAATCAATAGTTCTATCACTTTCAATTTTATTAATGTCTCCTTTAATTTTTAGGATTTCTCATTTGGTTTTCTTCTGGGGGGTTTTAATTTGATTGTTTTTGAGATTTTTTATTTGCATTTCCAATTGATTGATCTCTGCTCTCCCTAGTTTGTTGATATATGCACTCAGGGATATGAATTTACCTCTGATTACCACTTTGGCTGCATCCCAAAAGGTTTGAAAGGATGTCTCGCCATTGTTATTTTCCTCGATGAAATTGTTAATCGTTTCTATGATTTCTTCTCCAACTAAACGATTTTGAAGTATTATATTGTTTAATTTCCAATTAGTTTTTTGTTCGGTTTTCCATGTACCATTACGGAACATTATTTTTATTGCCTTGTGATCTGAAAAGGCTGCATTTATTATTTCTGCTTTTATGCATTTCTGTGCCATATTTCTGTGACCTAATGTATGGTCAATCTTTGTGAATGTGCCATGTAGTGCTGAGAAGAAGGTGTATTCCTTTTTGTCCCTATTTATTTTTCTCCATATGTCTATTAATTTTAATTTTTCTAAGATTTCATTCACTTCTTTTACCTTTTTCTTATTTATTTTTTGATTTGATTTATCTAAATTTGATAATGGTTGGTTTAAGTCTCCCACTAATATGGTTTTACTGTCTATTTCTTCCTTCAATTCTCCTAGTTTCTCCATTAAAATTTGGGTGCTATATTATTTGGTGCATACACATTGATTAGTGATATTTCCTCATTATCTAAACTCCCTTTTAACAAAATATAATTACCTTCCCTATCTCTTTTGATCAGGTCTATTTTTGCTTTGGCTTTATCAGATATCATGATTACCACTCCTGCCTTCGTTCTGTCAGTTGAGGCCCAAAAGGTCTTACTCCATCCTTTAATTCTGACCTTGTGGGTATCAACCCGTCTCATGTGTGTTTCTTGAAGACAACAAATGGTAGGGTTTTGGATTCTAATCCATTCTTCTATATGTCTACTTTTTATGGGTGAGTTCATCCCATTCACATTCAAAGTTATGACTGTCATTTGTGGATTCCCTGGCATTATGATATCCTTCCCTAATTCTAACCTTTTCTTCTTCAGCTCTATCTTTTACTCCAGTGATTTACTTTAAATCAGTTCCCCTTGTCCCCTCCCTTGACGTGTTTCCTTTTTTAGTCCCTCCCTTTTTGTTCCCTCCCCCTCCCCCCTCTCTTTCTATCCTCTTTTGTTTTCCCTACCTCCCCTCCCCACTTTGGTTTTCCCTTCTCCCTATCCTTGTTGGGTAAGATAGAATTCAAGATCCCAATGGATCTGGGTGTTTTTACCCTCTCAGAGTTGATTCCCCTGAGATTAAGTTTTAAGTAAAAATTCTCTTCCTCTCCTTCTTATAGGAGTTTCCTTCCCCTCCCCTTCCCATTTGAATCTTTGTGTGAGAAAGATTATTCTATTTGGCCTTTCTTTTTCCCCTATTTACACATTACATTTTCCCCACATGTTAGTATACATAGATTGAAATAAATGTAGTTCTTATAGAAGAGAGTTTGAGTAAAGGAAGAAGATAACATTTTTCTCCTTTTCCCTTTCCTTCATATTTACCTTTTCAGGTATTCCTTGCTCTTTGTTTTTTGGTGTCGAACTTTCCACAGAACTCGGGTCTTTTCTTTGCAAAAACTTAGAAATCTTCTATGTTGTTGAATGCCCATACTTTCCCTTGGAAGTATATAGCCAGTTTTGCTGGATAGCTGATTCTTGGTTGAAGACCCAGCTCTCTTGCCTTTCTGAAGATCATGTTCCATGCCTTACGATCATTCAGAGTAGAAATTGCAAGGTCTTGTGTGACCCTGATTGGCATTCCTTTATATCTAAATTGTCTTTTTCTGGCTTCTTGTAGGATTTTTTCTTTTGTTTGAGAGCTTTGGAATTTGGCAATTACATTCCTGGGAGTTGTCTTTTGGGGGTTTAGTGTAGAGGGTGTTCTGTGAGCTCTGTCAGTGGCTGTATTGCCCCCTTGTTCTAGAATCTCTGGGCAATTTTCTTTGATTATATCTTGTATTACGATGTCAAGTTTGCTGTTTATTTCTGGCTTTTCTGGAAGTCCAATTATTCTTAAATTATCTCTTCTCCCTCTATTTTCCAAATCTGTCACCTTGTCAGTGAGATATTTTATGTTCTCTTCTAATTTCTTGGTCTTTTGGCTTTGCTTTATTAGTCCTTGCTTTAAAGCCTGGTTTTCCTTTTCAGTTTGGTCAAACTGCTTTTGTAGATGCGTGAATTTCTTTTGCATTATTTCCCATTTTTCCTCCCAGAAGGTTTCCATCTTTTTTATCATTTCTGATTCATATTCTTCATGGGTTTGTGGAGAGTTTCCATTTCCTTTGGAAGGTTTCGGAGCATTTGCTTGTGTTTCCTCTTCTATCTCCTCTGTGTTTTGTATTTTTGCACCATAAAATGTGTCCAAAGTCGCCCCCTTCTTCTTGTTTTACTTGGAATTTTGGGTTTTTTGTGCTTCTGTGGAGTTTGCCATCTCTATCTGAGTGGGGAGGATTAGCTTTTCTTATCTCTGTCTGGCGTTCAGAGGTTTTAGCCCTAGGCAGATTGTCCATTCTATGGCTTGGCCCTAGGGGGGAGGGGCCATGGTTTCCAGGAGCTCTGAGGGCTGGTGATAATATTAACCTCAGACTGAGTATGCCCTCAGGCAAGGACCTTCAGTGAGACTCAGATGGAAGGATCTGGTCAGGGGGCTACAGGCTCCTCCTGTCTCTCTCTGTTTCCCTGCTGTCTGGGTGCCCCCTCGATTGGGTCAGGTTGTTTTCAGGATTCGGCCTTCATCTCAGAGGCTCTTTTGCCAGCTCTGAGGGTTACTGTTGTTTCAGATGACCCTGAACTATGAGGGAGGGAGGTGCCCTGGCTTCCTGGAGCTCTGAGGGCTGGTGATAGGATTAACCTCAGACTGAGTATGCCCTCAGGCAGTGACCTTCAGTGAGACCCAGATGGAAGGTTCTGGTCAGGGGGCTACAGGCTCCCCCCCTTCCCCCCCTCTCTCTGCCTCCCTGCTGTCTGGGTAAACCCGTGACTGGCTCAGGTCGTTTTCAGGGGGTGGCCCTCAGAACAGCCGGCTCCCGAGGCCCCCGTGCCTGCCCTGAGGTTCCTGCTGCTGCCTCGGACTCAGCACTCTGGGTTGGGGGGGGATGGGTCCTGGGACCTTCCCTTTGCCTTCCCCTTAGATCCAAGTGATCTCGGGCTCAGACTCTTGGGGGGGCCATACCTTTTGATCCAGGTCCAGGAGTAGTGTTTCCAGGGTCTATTCTGCTGTTTGTTTTGATTTTCGATGCCCTAGGAGCATTCCTTTTGAGATCGGTAAGGAAGGGTTTCTGGAGCTCTGAACTTTCGATTTCTCTAAGTTGCCATTTTGACCGGAAGTCTATGAAAGGCTTTTTACCAGTGATGGTGCCTGTGTTGATGCTTATAGAGATGGAGGGATTCCAAAGTTACCAAACTTCCATTCCTAAAATGTCATTGAAGACTTTGAGTGAAGTATGGGTGGAAGGAGAGAAGAACCTCTTCCCTTCCCTTTTCTTCATTTCTCAAGATTAAAACTCAAGAATGTGGTGCTGGAAAATCCCTTCAGCAGCCATGTCAACCATTTGGTGTCCATGGGTCAATCTTTGGCAAGAGTAAGATCAATACATTGATCAGGCTGGCATATGAGAATGGACAGCTTAGTGGCTTTATGAAGGCTAGCCTTCATATGAGAGGCAGGATATATAGGGTAGGATGCATAGTCAAGACATGATGACTATTTCAATAAGGGTGATAGCCATGTGAGTAGAATGAATAGAAGAATGTTTTTTTTTTGAAAATTTTATTTAATTAGTCAATTTAGAACATTATTCCTTGATTACAAGAATAATAGTCTTTCCCTCCCCGCCCCCCCACTTCCTATAGCCAATACACAATTCCACTAGGTTTTACATGTGTACTTGATCAAAACATATTTTCATGTCATTGATGTTTACACTAGTATGTTCATTTAGAGTCTACATCCCCATTCATGTTCACCTCGACCCATGTAATCAAGCAGTTGTTTTTCTTCTGTGTTTCTGCCCCCACAGTTTTTCTTCTGAATGTGGATAGTGTTTTTCTTATAAATCCCTCCAAGTTGTTCAGAATTACTGCATTGCCACAAATGGAGAAATCCATTATATTAAATTGTACCACAGTGTATCAGTCTCTATGTATAATTTTCTCCTGGTTCTGCTCCTCTGACTCTCCATCAATTCCTGGATTCCAGGTCACATAGAATTCCTAGTTCATTATTCCTTTGAGCACAATAGTATTTCATCACCAACATATACCACAATTTGTTCAGTCATTCCCCAATTGGAGGGCATCACCTCATTTTCCAATTTTTGGCCACCACAAAGAGTGCAGCTACGAATATTCTTGTACAAGTATTTTTCCTTATTATCTCTTTGGGGAACAAAATCATCAGTGGTATGGCTGGATCAAAGGGCAGACAGTCTTTTAGTGCCCTTTGGGCATAGTTCCAAATTATCCCCCAGAAAGGTTGGATCAATTCACAACTCCACCAGCAATGAATTAATGTCCCAACTTTGCCTCATCCCCTCCATCATTCATTACTTTCATTTGCTATGATGCTAGCCAGTCTGCTAAATGTGAGGTGATACCTTAGAGATTTTTTAATTTGCATCTCTCTGATTATAAGAGATTTAGAATACTTTTTCATGTGCTTATTAATAGTTTTGATTTCTTTATCTGAATATTGCCTATTCATATCCCTTGCCCATTTATCAATGGGAGAATGGCTTGATTTTTTATACAATTGATATAGCTCTTTATAAATTTGAGTAATTAGACATTTATCAGAATTTTTTAATAAAGATTTTCCTCCAATTTGTTGCTTCCCATCTAATTTTAGTTGCATTGGTTTTGTTTGTACAAAAAAACTTTTTAATTTAATGTAATCAAAATTATTTATTTTCTATTTTGTGATTTTTTCTAATTCTTCATTGGTATTAAAATCTTTCCTTTCCCAAAGATCTGACAAGTATACTATTCTGTGTTCACCTAATTTACTTATAGTTTCCTTCTTTATAATCAAGTCATTCACCCATTCTGAGTTAATCTTGGTGTAGGATGTGAGCTGTTGATCCAAACCCAATCTCTCCCATACTGTTTTCCAATTTTCCCAGCAGTTTTTTTTTTATCAAATAGTAGATGTTTGTCCCCAAAACTGGGATCTTTGGGTTTATCATAGACTGTCTTGCTGAGGTCACTTACCCCAGGTCCATTCCACTGATCCTCCTTTCTGTCTCTTAGCCAGTACCATATTGTTTTGATGACCACTGCTTTATAGTATAGTTTGAGATCTGGGATTGCAAGGCCACCTTCCTTCACATTTTTTTTCACTATTTCCCTGGATATCCTTGATCTTTTATTCTTCCAAATGAACTTTGTTATGCTTTTTTCTAATTCGGTAAAAAAGTTTTTTGGTAATTTGATGGGTATGACACTAAATAGGTAAATTAGTTTGGGAAGGATTGTAATTTTTATTTATGTTAGCTTGTCCTACCCATGAGCAATCAGTGTTTTTTCCAGTTGTTTAGATCTAATTTTAATTGTGTAGAGAGTGTTTTTTAGTTGTGTTCATATAGTTCCTGTGTTTGTCTTGGCAGACAGATTCCTAAGTATTTTATATTGTCTAGAGTGATTTTAAATGGCATTAGAAGAATTTTTGAGAAAGATATTGTAGAGAAAGGCAATGTGGTGTAAAGGAAAAAGTGGACCTTTAAATCAAGATAAATTTAATTCAAATTCTACCTCTAAGATATACTAGCTGTGCAGTCATTTGGAAGTTTTTAACCCCTCAGTATCCTCACAAAATATTCTAAAATTACAAACTCCAGAGTAGTTGCTGATATATACTAATATATGGGAATTTTTTACCTGGAGTTCCCCTTTCCAATGAAATCACAGACTCAGTTACTCATACATATCCACTTAACAACTGATTATATATAGGAAGAGACAGAATTTGGGTGAATGGGAAGATATTGGTATGATAGCAATGAATTAGGAAATTAGAAAGGTCAAATTACAGGAAGAAGATGATGAGTTCAGATTAAATATTTTAAACTTTAGATCTAAGAAAATGAAGCAGCAGGCAGCTGAAAATCCAGAACTGAAGCTCTAGGAGAGTTTGAAGATGAAGGTATAGATGTGGAAGTCATATGTTTGGAGCTGTCAACTGAAACCATTGGGGTGAATGAACATAATAAGGAATAAAGTGGAAAGAGGGAAGAGGGAAGAGAGACAAAGACAGAGTTCTGAATGCTTTCATGCTTGAGTGGAAGGAAGAAATAAGGAAACTAATGAGTCATATTTTCCTTTGATCTCTCTTGACATCCATCACAGAGTTCTGCATGTAGTAGGCAATTGTTGTTCAATAAAGGTTTAATTAAAAAGAAATTCAAAAGTATGTTTCCTTTTCTCTCAAACTGAGAATAGGTTAAAGTATAGTACTTGATATTGGCCATTATTCCCAACTGTGTCCCCTAGACCAAGGTAGAGCAAGACAGGGCACTAAGATCATGTGGCCTAAGTGATTTTAGCAGTCTAGAAGTATTGCACCCAGGGATGAGCCTCCATCATTTATTGCCAATGAAGCACTGTAGATTCAGTGAAGACATCTGATTAAGAGTGAAGAACTAAGATGAAGAGGAAAAATACAGAAGAGTTGTGACATAGTACTGCTCAGACCTTTAAGTTTTCTGGAAGTCTACCAAAATCCAATATTTTAGGAAGCCAAACTTTGAATAACTGAAATGCCATTTCAAGGTCCACAGGAATGATAATCTAACAGACTTCTCTATAACAAAAAGATCAGGATTTTCTGGGGCAGAATACTTTAAACATTAACAGATGCAGTCATTTTTTTTTTACTTAATTATTTTCCCTTTTCATCAGGAAAACTTCAGTGGGAGGAGGGGAAAGTATAAGGGAAGAATGGTCCAGAAATGACAATGATATGACAAAAACTTTAAAAAATAAGAAAATACAGCATGCTAGTTGGGCTTGAAAATTCATGTTAGGAAATACCTTCAATAAGTGGATTAGAAATAAGGATCAAATTATAATGGATGTTATTACTCACAGTGTTTGTCTCTCTCTTTTTTTTGTTTACTCTCACTCAACCATAGGAAATTTTGATGTGTGTCAGGTTTCTTGCAATTTATATAAAATGAAATTCTTTGGGAAAGATAACCTCAGAGTGTCCATATGATTTCATGCTGCTGTCTCAGCTTAGATCTAAGGCTAATAGCACTTTCCCATCCTTTCTCCTGGGGAGATGTCAACAGAATATTCCCATTTAAAATTAATATGTCCCTGTGACTAGTGTTTCATATAGACTTGGCTTTCAGAAATCATTCCTTCCTGCGATGGAGACAGGAAGAAGTTTTGTTTCATTAAAAACTGTTTCTAAGACTTTTTTTAGGTTTGAAAATGTTATTTATAGATCCTTATCCCCCTTTATTTGCAGAAGTGGGGAACTATGGGTTTGGAGCACTGCATATAATGTCAAACTTTTTCAATATTTTGGTTAGTTTTATGAATAATATTTTCCTCATTTTTTTTCTTTGTTATAAGGGATTGTCTAGGAATTGGTAGGGGATATGTCAGAGAAAGTAGATTATTTCAACATACCACATCAATGAAAATATTTAAAAAGAAAGAGATGCTATGTAACTGCTCAGGAAAACCTACCTGGTTTATCTTTCTCCAGTCTCAGATGATTTGGGAATTCATGTTTACAGATTATGTCACCCAATTCTTTGGGTTTGTAATCTATATTCTTTTGTAAATCTTCCACAAAGGACCCACTGAGGATACTAGGATTTTCCTCTAGTTCTGTCAACATCTCAAGAGCTATCCGTATAACATGTTATACTATCCATCTGTTGTCACTCCTCCTCATCACATGACTGGGACATCTCCTTTTCTAATCCTGCATAGGCTTATAGATTTAAACTGGCATTACAACTTAACATATTCAAAACAGAACTCCTATCTTTCCTACCAAATCCTACCTTATTTATTATCCTATTATTGTGAAGGGCACCAACAACTTCCCAGGAACTTAGACTTGAAATCTTAGTATTATCCTCACTTTTCTTACTGCCACACATCTAAGTCATTTGCTAAATCTTCTCATTTCTATCATTATGCCATCCTCTTACATATATCTCTTCCCTCAGACCCTCATCCCTTCTCATTTGGGTGACTGCAACAGCCTTCTAATTGATCTCTTGCCTTGAATCTCTCACCACTCCTGGCCAAACTTGAGGAGATTTTTCTGCAGTAAAGATCTTACCATGTCACTCCCTGCTTAGTGAAGACAAGTGCCTCCCTATTACCTCCAAGATTAAATATAAATTCCTTTCTTGAGGCTCTTAAGCTTTTTCCAAACTTCACGCCTTCTTATATTTCCAGTCTTCTTACCCCTCTTTCCCTTCCATTTATTCAACAATCCAGTTATATTGGCCTAATTTTACATGTTTAAAAGCAACATTCCATGCCCTGCTTCCCCCCCACGCCATGCCTAGAATGTTCTGGCCCTTCATTTTCTTCTCTCAGTTTTCCTTATATTTCCGTCTTCTACTTTAGAAAAAATACACAGTATTTATTCTAAGGTGGAAGGTAAGACTGAAAAAAAAAAGACAGCCAAAACCTTTCCTTCTACAAGAGGTCTTTCCTGGTTCCCCATCTACTAGAGTTTTTTTTTTTCCCTTTCATGTTACCTTTATCTAGAAGTAAACATTAAAAACTAACTTTCCAGAAAAAAATGTGCCCAGGACACACTTTTAAATTAAATATTTATTTTCAATAACTTTATTAAGTCTGGATAATCAGCCAAACAACAGATTTGGCCATGATTTGTAGCATTTGCCTTCCAAGGTGCAAATTCTTAAACTAAAAATTTAATAACCAATTCCAGTTGCAGTTGGCTCCAGAATACCTTTTCCCTTCATCTACTCTGTATATATCTTCTACGTATTTGGTTATTTAAATATACCCATCATTAAAATATTGCTCCATGAAAGTAGGAACTCTTTTAATATCTGTATTTTCCCCCTCAGAGCTTAGCACATTATCTGGCATGTATTGTTGAGGTTCTTTTTAAGAAATCACTCTTTCATGTGGTTATGAGACTTTTAGATGGGATTTAGCTGAGTAGTAGTAGTAAGAATATATTATGAAATTAAATGGGTGACTAAGTAGTTAAGAGCCTTGGGCATGGAATCATGAAGATCTGAATTCAGATTTTATCTCAGACATTTACTATCAATGTGGTTCTGGGAAAATTACCTGTAACTTCATTGAAACTCAATTATCTCCTCTGTAAAGTGGACACAGGTTGATTGTGAGAATCAAATGAAATTAAATATGTGTAGTATTTTGCACATCTTAAAGCACTACATATTTTATTTCATTCAGGTGCTAGGGATGCAGAGGAAGGACTTTAATAGTCTCTATTCTAAACGGGCTTACATTTATTTAACTTACATGCAGAGAATATCATGCAAAATGAAAGACTAGATGAATCAAAAGCTATAAGGTCACCTGGAAAACATAAAAAATCTCATATATGCAGACAATAACATCCTGATGGTAGACAGTGAAGAATTAATAATTTTTTGACCAGGATAAAAGAGAATATAAAAACTGATTTGAAGCTTAATGAAAAAACAAAACAACCAAGATCTTGACAACTGTTTACATCGCTTCCTATTAAAAAGAGGGAGAAGAAATAGAAACAGTGGCAGATTTTATATCATTGGGCTCAAAGATCACTGGAGAAAGTGACTATAGCCATGAAATTAAAGGATGTTTGCTTCATGGAAGGAAAGCTATGGCAAATCTGGACAGTATACTAAAAAAGGAGGTCCATATAATCAATACTGTGTGGGTTTTTTGTTACAAGAGCAATATGTGGTTGTAAGAGTTGAATAAGGAAAGCTGAACAACACAGAGTTATTATTTTTGAATTGTCTTTCTAGACTTTGCGAGTCTCTTGGACAGCAAAAATCAAATTAGTCAGTACCTAAAGAAATTGTTTCAAGCTGTTTACTGAAAGGTCAAATACTGAAGCTAAAGTTTAAATAATTTTGTCACATAATGAAAAGATAGGATTCATTGGGAAAGACCCTGATCTTGAAAAATATTGAAGGAAAAAGGAATGGCAGATGATGAGATGAGTAGTAGATCCACAGAAACAATGAACATGAACTTGGCTAGAATTTGAGACATAGTGGAGAATAGAAAGAGAAAGGTATACTAAGGTCCATGGGGTCATGAAGTATGCAATATAACTGAATAGCAGCACTCACTCTTTATTACAAATTTTTCTTCTTACATATACATAGCTTTTTGTTCTTTTTATATGGAAACATTTGTGTTTGTTGATAATGAAGTTCATAATTTTTAAATGTAAATAACTGCAACAAAAAGAAAAATAATGATATTGAACTAGATGATTTCTAAGTCTCTTTCCAGCATCGATGTTCTGTATTCTAGAATCCCTTCTGGACCTGAAATTGTATGTTCCATGTTCTCAGGTTCTGTCCAGCTTTGATTTTCTAAGTTCTAAGGCCTGGCATGACAATGCTGAATATCACTATAGGATATCAGTCAGGACTTAGGTGTGAATCTACAGAATTCTAAAAGTCAGAGGACTGAATGTATTTTCAGACATTGAGGTACCAAAAGCCTGGGTGTATCTCTAAGTTAGAGCTTTTCATATTTTTCTTACAGTCTGCTAGCCTGCTGAGGTCAGACCTCAAAATGACTTCTGCTTATATCAAAATTGTGTGGGTAGTGGGGTTCACAAAAACTTAAGTAGCTTTGAGTGCAAAACATCCAACAAAGTTCCAAGTCCCCACTTGGGTAAATGGCCATAGGATGGATGTTTTCCACTCTATATTTGTGGTATAGAACACTTAAATACATAACTTACTTTTGAGATGAGAATAGAGGTGGAGAACTGGAATCTAGTCCTTAGATGGCTATCAACTGAAGGTGTACTATTCATTTGGTCATTTCATATCTCTGAACCTCTATATCCTTATTCTTAAAAAATAAAATAGTTGAACAAGTTGATCTTTTAAATTCCATAACACTCCAACATTTGATGATCCTAGTACATTTTAACCATTCTTCAAAGTACGTATCCTGACTTGAGGTTACTCAAAATGGAAGGAGGAAAGTAAGGCAAGAAAGAAAGATGGCAAGAAAGGTAAGATGAAAAAAAGAAGGAAAGAGGAGGGAAGAAAGAAGGAACCTAGGAAAGAAGGGAGGAAGGAATTACCAGTTGGTGCAGTCTGGCTCTTATACCTCATAATCATAGCTCCCATGAAATTATTTCCTATTGCCTTTTGGGCAACTCTCAGTTTTTACTTTTCAGATTGTGGCATTCTGTCCGTCTTCATCTTACAGCATCATGAGAAGAATAGTGTGGAAAAGAGGTATATATCAGAAGGTTGATATAAGAGTAATAATGTGAGAGTTAAAAGAAGTGATTCCCAATTACATAACACAGGGAAAAGAATATTGAATTAGAGTCAGAAGATTAAGGCTTAATTCTACCTTTGCTGCTTACTACCTGAGTGTTCTTGGCTTAATATGTATAGATTAAATTCCTCACTTAGCAAAAAAGAATGTCTTTCAACTTCCCTTTGACCTTACAAGTTTATCATTCTGTTCTCCTATGACCTCTTTTTAACTATTTGTATGACCTAGAACAAATAATCAACTATCTCTTGGCTTGGATATCTTCATTGATCTAAAGCAAAGTGGTTCTACCAGATATCCTCTGAGAACCTTTTCAGGTCTATTATTCTATGTATCATAGTGGATATTGTAAAGATTAAAATTTAGGGGAGAGGGGGAGACTGAGGCAGGTAGAAATTAGTTTCTCTCTGCAAGGAATATTATAATTTTTAGAGGTTTATTAAAGTTTAAAGATTAAGAATATACAAGTAAGAAACATGTGCCTAGGCCAGAGGCCTAGACAAAATAACCTCACATCATGGAAGAGACGCCTCTGCTCCAAAAACGGAAGTCCAAAAAGCCGAGCCCTTCAAAAGCCTTTGCTTAAATATCTTCTCGATCTCGGCCCAGGTGAGATTACAAGGCATTCTGGGGAAGTGGAGCAAAGGCTCATGGGGATTGTAGTCCTGTATTCGAGTCTATTTTTTAAATCCCCCCGTGTGATCATTTGTGGAAAAATTAATTTTTCCCCAAAAGGATCATAAAAACATAATAAACTTAAAAGATTACAATAGTGTGAGGATAAGAGAAAAAAGAATAAAACCAATAATTTCTGAACACATTGACAAAAAGCCGTTAGGGGGCAGTCCCCTTTGGCATAAAAGTATACATACAAATAAATGTTCAATCAACCACACCCAAAGTTCAATTTTGTGCAACTTGTGGTCTGGAGGCTTCTTCATGATGGCTTCTCCAACAGTTCAGTTTCTGAATTCAGGGAAGTAGCATCTTCTTTTTTATTTTTTTTAAATATATTTTATTTGATCATTTCCAAGCATTATTCGTTAAAGACATAGATCATTTTCTTTTCCTCCCCCCCACCCCCCATAGCCGACGCGTAAGTCCACTGGGCATTAGATGTTTTCTTGATTTGAACCCATTGCTTTGTTGATAGTATTTGCATTAGAGTGTTCATTTAAAGTCTATCCTCTGTCATGTCCCCTCAACCTCTGTATTCAGGCAGTTGCTTTTTCTCGGTGTTTCCACTCCCATAGTTTATCCTTTGCTTATGAATGGTGTTTTTTTTTTTCTCCTGGATCCCTGAAAGTTGTTCAGGGACATTACACCGCCCCTAATGGAGAAGTCCATTACGTTCGATTATACCACAGTGTATTAGTCTCTGTGTACAATGTTCTCCTGGTTCTGCTCCTCTCGCTCTGCATCACTTCCTGGAGGTTGTTCCAGTCTCCATGGAACTCCTCCACTTTATTATTCCTTTTAGCACAATAGTATTCCATCACCAACATATACCACAGTTTGTTCAGCCATTCCCCAATTGATGGGCATCCCCTCGTTTTCCAGTTTTGGGCCACCACAAAGAGTGCAGCTATGAATATTTTTGTACAAGTCTTTGTGTCCATTATCTCTTTGGGGTACAGACCCAGCAGTGCTATGGCTGGGTCAAAGGGTAGATATTCTTTTGTCGCCCTTTGGGCATAGTTCCAAATTGCCCTCCAGAATGGTTGGATCAGTTCACAACTCCACCAGCAATGAATCAATGTCCCTACTTTGCCACATCCCCTCCAGCATTCATTACTTTCCTTTGCTGTTATGTTAGCCAATCTGCTAGGTGTGAGGTGATACCTCAGAGTTGTTTTGATTTGCATCTCTCTGATTATAAGAGATGTAGAACACTTCTTCATGTGCTTGTTAATAGTTTTGATTTCTTTATCTGAGAACTGCCTATCCATTTCCCTTGCCCATTTATCAATTGGAGAATGGCTTGATTTTTTGTACAATTGATTTAGCTCATTATAAATATGAGTAATTAAACCTTTGTCAGAGGTTTCTATGAAGATTTTTTCCCAATTTGTTGTTTCCCTTCTGATTTTAGTTATATTGGTTTTGTTTGTACAAAAGCTTTTTAGTTTGATGTAGTCAAAATTATTTATTTTACATTTTGTGATTCTTTCTATATCTTGCTTGGTTTTAAAGCCTTTCCCCTCCCAAAGGTCTGACATGTATACTATTCTGTGTTTACCCAATTTACTTATGGTTTCCTTCTTTATGTTTAAGTCACTCACCCATTTTGAATTTATCTTGGTGTAGGGTGTGAGGTGTTGATCTATTCCTAGTCTCTCCCACACTGTCTTCCAATTTTCCCAGCAGTTTTTATCGAATAGTGGATTTTTGTCCCAAAAGCTGGGATCTTTGGGTTTATCGTATACTGTCTTGCTGAGGTCGTTTTCCCCCAGTCTATTCCACTGATCTTCCTTTCTGTTTCTTAGCCAGTACCAAATTGTTTTGATGACTGCTGCTTTGTAATATAGTTTGAGGTCTGGGACTGCAAGGCCCCCATCATATGTGTTTTTTTTCATTATTTCCCTGGATATCCTTGATCTTTTGTTCTTCCAAATGAACTTTGTTATGGTTTTTTCTAAATCAGTGAAGAAGTATTTTGGTAGTTCAATGGGTATGGCACTAAATAGATAAATAAGTTTGGGTAGGATGGTCATTTTTATTATATTGGCTTGTCCTATCCATGAGCAGTTAATGTTTTTCCAATTGTTCAAGTCTAGTTTTAGTTGTGTGGCGAGTGTTTTGTAGTTGTGTTCATATAGTTCCTGTGTTTGTCTTGGGAGATAGATTCCTAGGTATTTTATTTTGTCTAAGGTGATTTTGAATGGGATTTCTCTTTCTAGTTCTTGCTGCTGAGCTGTGTTGGAGATATATAGAAAAGCTGATGATTTATGTGGGTTTATTTTGTATCCTGCAACTTTGCTAAAGTTGTTGATTATTTCAATTAGCTTTTTGGTTGAATCTCTAGGATTCTTTAAGTAGACCATCATGTCATCCGCAAAGACTGATAACTTGGTCTCCTCCTTGCCTATTCTGATGCCTTCAATTTCTTTATCTTCTCTAATTGCTACTGCTAGTGTTTCTAGTACAATGTCAAATAGTAGAGGTGATAATGGGCATCCTTGTTTCACTCCTGATCTTATTGGGAATGCATCTAGTTTATCCCCATTGCAGATGATATTAGCTGTTGGTTTTAGATATATACTGTTTATTATTTTTAGGAATGACCCTTCTATTCCTATGCTTTCTAGTGTTTTTAATAGGAATGGGTGTTGTATTTTATCAAAGGCTTTTTCTGCATCTATTGAGATAATCATGTGGTTCTTGCTAGTTTGCTTGTTGATGTGGTCAATTATGTGGATGGTTTTCCTAATGTTGAACCAGCCCTGCATCCCTGGTATGAATCCTACTTGATCATGGTGAATGATCCTTCTGATCACTTGCTGGAGTCTTTTTGCTAGTATCCTATTTAAGATTTTTGCGTCTATATTCATTAGGGAGATTGGCCTATAGTTTTCTTTCTCTGTTTTTGACCTGCCTGGTTTTGGAATCAGTACCATGTTTGTGTCGTAAAAGGAGTTTGGTAGAACTCCCTCTTTGCTTATTATGTCAAATAGTTTGTATAGTATTGGGGTTAACTGTTCTCTGAATGTTTGATAGAATTCACAGGTGAATCCATCAGGCCCTGGGGATTTTTTCTTAGGAAGTTCTTTGATGGCTTGATGGATTTCAATTTCTGATATGGGATTATTTAAGAATTCTATTTCCTCTTCTGTTAGTCTAGGCAGTTTGTATTTTTGTATATATTCATCCATTTCTCCTAAATTGGTGTATTTATTGCCATATAATTGGGCAAAGTAATTTCTAATGATTGCCTTAATTTCCTCCTCATTGGAGGTGCTGTCCCCCTTTTCATCTTTAATGCTGTGAATTTGCTTTTCTTCCTTCCTTTTTTTAATTAGATTGACCAGTACTTTGTCTATTTTGTTTGTTTTTTCAAAGTACCAGCTTCTTGTCTTATTTATTAAATCAATAGTTCTATCACTTTCAATTTTATTAATTTCTCCCTTAATTTTTAGGATTTCTAATTTGGTTTTCTGCTGGGGGTTTTTAATTTGATCGCTTTCGAGTTTTTTCAATTGCATTTCCAATTGATTGATCTCTGCTCTCCCTTGTTTGTTAATATGAGCTTTCAGGGATATGAATTTGCCTCTGATTACCGCTTTGGCTGCATCCCAAAAGGTTTGAAAGGATGTTTCGCCATTGTCATTTTCCTTGATGAAATTATTAATTGTTTCTATGATTTCTTCTTTAGCTAAAAGGTTTTGGAGTATCATATTGTTTAATTTCCAATTGGTTTTAGATTTGGTTTTCCATGTACCATTACTAATCATTATTTTTATTGCCTTGTGATCTGAGAAGGCTGCATTCATTATTTCTGCTTTTTTGCATTTGTGTGCTATGTTTCTGTGACCTAATGTATGGTCAATTTTTGTGAATGTGCCATGTGGTGCTGAGAAGAAGGTGTATTCCTTTTTATCCCTATTTATTTTTCTCCATATGTCTATTAATTCTAATTTTTCTAAGATTTCATTCACTTCTTTTACCTCTTTCTTATTTATTTTTTGATTTGATTTATCTAAATTTGATAATGGTTGGTTTAGGTCTCCCACTAGTATGGTTTTATTGTCTATTTCTTCCTTCAATTCTCCTAGTTTCTCCATTAGAAATTTGGGTGCTATATTATTTGGTGCATACATGTTGATTAATGATATTTCTTCATTGTCTAGGGTCCCTTTTAACAAAATATAATTACCTTCCCTATCCCTTTTGATCAGGTCTATTTTTGCATTGGCTTTATCAGATATCATGATTACCACTCCTGCCTTCTTTCTATCAGTTGAGGCCCAGAAGGTCTTACTCCATCCTTTAATTCTGACCTTGTGGGTGTCAACCCGCCTCATGTGTGTTTCTTGAAGACAACATATGGTAGGGTTTTGGATTCTAATCCATTCAGCTATTCCTCTACGTTTTATGGGTGAGTTCATCCCATTCACGTTCAAAGTTATGATTGTCATTTGTGGACTCCCTGGCATTTTGATTGCCTTCCCTAATTCTAACCTTTTCTTCTTCGGCTCTACCTTTTAGTCCAGTGATTTACTTTGAATCAGTCCCCCTTGTCCCCTCCCTTGATGTTTCCCTTTTTAGTCCCTCCCTTTTTGTTCCCTCCCCCTCCCCCCTCTCTTTCCCTCCCTTTTTGTTCTCCCTCTCCCCCTCCCCCCCTTGGTTTTCCCTTCTCCTTACCCTTGTTGGGTAAGATAGAATTCAAGATCCCAATGGATCTGGATGTTTTTCCCTCTCAGAGTTGATTTCCCTGAGATTGAGGTTTAAGTAACCCCCCCCCCTCTCTTCCTCTCCTTCTTATAGGAGTTTTCTTCCCCTCCCCTTCCCCTGTGAATCTTTGTGT
The DNA here is from genome assembly GCF_027887165.1 of Monodelphis domestica. Lineage (NCBI taxonomy): Eukaryota > Metazoa > Chordata > Mammalia > Didelphimorphia > Didelphidae > Monodelphis > Monodelphis domestica. Next base: position 345,196,966 of record NC_077227.1, on the reverse strand, counting down.
GAGAACCATTATTCTATTTGGTCTTTCTTTACCCCCTATTTATACATTACATTTTCCCCACATATTAGTATACATAGGTTGATATAAATGTAGTCCTTATAGAAGAGAGTTTGAGTAAAAGAAGATAACATTTTTCCCCTTTCCTTAATATTTACCTTTTCAGGTATTCCTTGCTCTTTGATTTTCGGTATCAAACTTTCCACAGAGCTCTGGTCTTTTCTTTGCAAAAAGTTGGAAGTCTTCTATTTTGTTGAATGCCCATACTTTCCCTTGGAAGTATATAGTCAGTTTTGCTGGGTAGCTGATTCTTGGTTGGAGACCCAGCTCTCTTGCCTTTCTGAAGATCATGTTCCTTGCCTTACGATCATTCAACGTAGAACTTGCAAGGTCTTGTGTGACCCTGATTGGCATTCCTTTATATCTAAATTGTCTTTTTCTGGCTTCCTGTAGGATTTTTTCTTTTGTTTGATAGCTTTGGAATTTGGCAATTACATTCCTGGGAGTTGTCTTTTGGGGGTTTAGTGTAGAAGGTGTTCTGTGAGCTCTGTCAGTGGCTGTATTGCCCCCTTGTTCTAGAATCTCTGGGCAATTTTCTTTGATTATATCTTGTATCACCATGTCCAGTTTGGTGTTTATTTCTGGCTTTTCTGGGAGTCCAATTATTCTTAAATTTTCTCTTCTCCCCCTGTTTTCCAGATCTATCACCTTGTCGGTGAGATATTTTATGTTCTCTTCTAATTTCTTGGTGTTTTGGCTTTGCTTTATTAGTTCTTGCTTTAAAGCCTGGTTTTCTTTTACAGTTTGGTCAAACTGGTTTTGTAGATGCGTGAATTTCTTTTGCATCATTTCCCACTTTTCCTCCCAGAGGGCTTCCATCTTTTTGGTCCTTTCTGATTCAAATTCTTCATGTGTTTGTGGAGAGTTTCTATTTCCTTTGGAAGATTTTGGAGAATTTTCTTGTATATCTTCTTCTATCTGCTCTGTATTTTGTATTTTGGCTCCATAGAATGTGTCCAGAGTCGCCCCTTTCTTCTTATTTTTCTTGGTATTTTGGGGCTTCTGTGCTTCTGTGGAGTTTGTCATCTCTGAATGTGGAGGATTGGCTTTTCTTGTCTTTGTCTGGTGATCAGAGGCTTTAGTCCTGGGCTGATGTTGGTTCTATGAGCGTTCCCTGGGTTAAACTGAATATGCCTCACTGGAACTGGAATGGAAGGGTCGGACCACGAGGCCACACTCTCCCCCGGCTTGATTTCCGGAAGTTGCCTTCAGAATCCCTGGCCGTGAGGCTGTTTCCTCGGCCTGCGGGGGGATGGGCTGCCGCTTCCCCAAGCTCTGAGAGCACAGACTTTCACTGAGACTTGGATAGCAGGATCCAGCCCGTGAGGCTGTCTTGCCCGCCCTGAGGGTTGCTGTTGTTTTGACCAGCTCTCTGCAGCGGAGGCCCCAGGCAGTAACTTTCACCCGGACCGACCAGCTCTTTGCAGCGGAGGCCCCAGGCAGTAACTTTCACCCGGACCAACCGGCTCTCTGCAGCGGAAGCCCCAGGCAGTAACTTTCACCCGGACTGGGACTTGGGTAGAAGACCCTGAGGGTTGTTGTTCCTCAGACCCTGCTCTCTGAGCCCGGCACGGCTGCCGCTTCCGGGAGCCTTGGACTCTGCGCTCCTACCCCTGAGGTCCGAGGGATCTCGGGTTCTGGCTTTTAAGGGGAGCCGTACCTTTTGAACCGGGTCCAGGTCCAGGAGGAGGGTTCCCAGGGTCTGTGCTGTTGATCGTTTTGAATTTCGGCGCCTTAGGAGCTTCTAGTTTGAGATCGGTCGGGAAGGGTTTTCCGGAGATCTGAGCTTCAGCTTTCTCTAAGCCGCCATCTTAACCGGAAGTCCAAGTAGCATCTTCTTTACCTAAAATTCTTCTCAAAAAGAATTTGAACTTTGCAATTTAAATAATGATATTTTTTTACATTCCCCCGTGTTGTGGGTGATTGAAAGATTCAGAATCAGTTAGGGATGCATGGCTGAGGTATGAGGTATATGAATCAATTGGCAAGAGATATTAAAAAGACATCAGAAAATCCAAAAGAAAAGAAAAATTTCTGGATGAAAATATAGACTATCAAAGTCTTATATGTAAAAATTCCAAGTAGAAGAAAAATAAATCTATAACAGGTCCTTCAATCAGGGCCCAATCAAAATGATCTAAGTAATGATGCATTTACCCAATCAGTGCCAGGACTACAGAAAGGTACCACAATATGAGAGGCAGAAAAGGGGACCAGATTATAGAAGCCAAGTAGGAGCCAAGGTTTCGGGGATACTCATTTGTGAGTATTTTCAGAGTGAGTGTAGATACAAGGAAAGCCTATGTCTTAACACATGTTAAACATAGTAACCTTGAGTCTTCACACTAGGTTCAAGACCTTTGTATTGGCCTAGAAGTGCATCAATCCATCCTAGATTGGCCTTTCTTTGGCCCTATGAAATGGCTCTTGTGTGTATCTCTTGTCCTGGAATCAGACAGAATCATTAAGCAAAGTTCCATAATTTATTTAAATAATTAGTGGCATCATTTTTATAGTCACAAGCTTTTTAGGGCATGCATTAGAAAATGTATCTTAAACTTGTAGCACTGAAAATCAAAAGGTTAAAGAAAATCTTAATACTGGTGACATGTGCTTCAAATATAAAAAGGAAAGAAAAAATAATAAAAAAAACTGAAAAAGTATATTGCACATGCAAGAAAAATATAATAATAAGAGAGCTTTAAAAAATTCAAAAATATAGCTTATAACCATTGACACTCTGTGTCAGTTAAGAAAATATAAAATACAAGGCTTTCTCACCAAAATATAAGATCCATTTCTTCTTTGTATCTGGCCATGATCACTGTGAGTAGAAGGCAAATGAATTGAACAAGGTTAACAATTTTTTCATCTTTAAAAATACAGTAGTACAAATATGTAGATATCAAAATCCCCAAAATTCTCAATAGCCCAATTAATTACAATAGCAAACAAACACACTTTCATATTTCACATAAGTTGCTGTGTGACATTTTTAAAACCTATGAATTGATGGACATTTGTCACAATTTTTACAAACGTAGCAATCTTTCAACCTTGGTATTTAAACATATTTTTTTAAACAAAGTAAAACTCATCTTGGGTTAAGAACATAATCAAGAAATCTATATATCATTCTGGTAGAAGTAAAATAGTGAGCTAAAGAGCATAAATAAAGGGGTGCTCCTTTTGGAGGCTTTTTAAGGGTACAAATGCCCTGAAATTAACTGCCCAACTTCCATTCACATGTGGGAAGGTTGGGGTTTATAAAATACATTTCACTTCAGCTACTAGAATGGGCCTTACCTCGTGGTAGGGTCAGGCAAAAATAACCAGACTGTTAAAAAAAATTCCAAAATCATATTTAAAAAACCCTTAAAATCAAATCATTTGAGGTATTTAGCACATTAAATTTCCAAAGGTTGTTAATACAATTATAACCAGTTCTGAAGTCCATCTATCCTCAGCAAAATAAAAAAAAGCTGTTTTTTCATATATGGGCTTATTCACAATAATTTTTTCAACACAGTTATAGGGGAAAAACAACAGAATTTCAAAACTCAGTACATTCAAAATAAATTCAATCAACCTTCAGTTCACAGAATAATATTCAATCCAGTAATATATGAACTTAAAATCACAAAGTTATATCTTAAACAAAAAATGCAATAGAATACAGATAATTTTATAAACCATTAGAGTCTGAAATGCCTTAGAATATAGCCTTTAGCCTCTTCAAAGTTCCTTGGGGTTTTTTTTTTGTTTGTTTGTTTTTATTTATCCATTTAAATGTCTATTGTCCGAAGGTAGAGTAGTAAAGGCTAGGCTATGGGGTTCAAGGGATCCGTCCAGGGCCCCATAGCTGGGAAGCATCGGAGGCCAGATTTTAACTAGAGACCTCCCATCTCTGGGCCTGGCTTCCAGTTCGCTGGGCCACCCATTTTCCTCCCCAAAGTTAAAGTTGAATCTTTGGGCTGAGTCTGCTCCCAGACAGGCAGGTAAAATCAATGAAACTGCCAGAAGAGTCAAAAATCCTTTTAAACAGCCCATTGTTTTTTAGGTTTCTGTTTGAAAAGTCTGTTTCTGATCTCTAGTCTTTTCTCTCTTTCCCCTCTGATCACCCTGTGGCCAATACCCCCAGCCACGTGGAGGCTTAGCCTAAGGGAAAATTGCCCATTCTCCTTTCCCTCTCTTCTCTCCCCTCCACCCACGTGGCCAATACTGTTACCAGCTGGTCGCAATGAGTCCTGAGCGATCTGCTCCAAGGATCTGGGTGGTGAGTCAGCTGAGTCCGAGGCCAGACGGGTGAGAGACAGACTGCCCGGGTGGGTCGGGCCGGGAGCTGGAGCACAGCTCAGGCACCAGGTGAGAGGCCAGGAGCAGAAGCAGGAGCTGGAGAGGGCCGCAGGCAGGAGCTGATCAAGATGGTTTTCTAAAGAGCATCTCGGAGAACCTTGGCTTTAAAAAAAAATTCTCTAGGCTAAAAATTTTTTGAGAAGTTCTCATCCAATCTAGTGGTCGCCAACTGTAAAGATTAAAATTTAGGGGAGAGGGGGAGACTGAGGCAGGTAGAAATTAGTTTCTCTCTGCAAGGAATATTATAATTTTTAGAGGTTTATTAAAGTTTAAAGATTAAGAATATACAAGTAAGAAACATGTGCCTAGGCCAGAGGCCTAGACAAAATAACCTCACATCATGGAAGAGACGCCTCTGCTCCAAAAACGGAAGTCCAAAAAGCCGAGCCCTTCAAAAGCCTTTGCTTAAATATCTTCTCGATCTCGGCCCAGGTGAGATTACAAGGCATTCTGGGGAAGTGGAGCAAAGGCTCATGGGGATTGTAGTCCTGTATTCGAGTCTATTTTTTACAATATTTGAAAAATGGAGATTTCCTGAGTTCAGCCTTCATCTCTTAATTCTTCAGAACAGGAACTAACACAACATCAAACATTGGTGTTTGTTGGATGATGAACATGATAACTGGTGGGAATAGTTGTATATGCAAAATGTTAGGAAATGAGAATTCAAAAGTCTTCTTAGATAAAGAGGTTTCATTCCCAAAACATCAGTGTCTTCAATGGTCAGGTCATTTCTTAGCATCTTTTAAGGGATGAGAGACTATGATGTAGTCCTCAGATCCATGAAGGACCAAGTTCAAGTCCTGCTTCTAATACAAATTGGATGTGTATCCTTGGGCAAATAAATTAACAAGGATAAAGGAAACTCTGAATGACTAAGTTAGAGAAAAGGTCACTGTAGAGGTGTAACTCCCTACAGCAATGAAATCACAGGGCAAATCTTTATTGCTACCCTCATAATAGCTATACATGCTTCATTTCCCATGGCATATTATGTAAATTATTCATTGCAATGTGCAGATGGAGAAATACCACCTTTTATCTCTGTTATTACAGTTCTATGACTCTCTTTTCTTTAAATCAGAGTGCCAACTCACCACCGTATGCTGCTATCTCTAAACCTTGTACACAAGAAGAAAAAATAAAGCATGGAAAAATATATATTCTCACTTTAATTTTTTCCAAAGCATTATCTTTTCTAAGATTTAATTCCCAGCAGTGAAAAAAAGAATTTTTGGCATTTTTCTCTCATTTCCTTTTCTTTTGTTGTTGTTTTTTTACTTTTTCCTTCCTTTTTTCTTCCCTTCTTTTCTCTCTGTCTCTCCTTTTCTTCTTTTTCTTCTCCTTTCCCTCCCTCTTTCATTTTTCTCTTCCTTCCTGTCTCCTTTCCTTCCTTCTTTTCTTATTGAAGGAGGTGAAAATGAGGGCATTATCTAGAGAAAAAGATAAAAACCAAGTTCTCCAATTAACTGGGAAAACGTATTTTCTTTTAATAATTAACAGATACTCAAAGAGTCCTAAAAGGACTTGGGAAAAATCTGCTAACTACTTTAATCATCAATGTAAAAGTATCTTTTACTTTGTATTCCCTGACCTTGTTAGTTCTAAAATCTTAAATCAGTTGATGTTTATTTTCGCCTCAGGTATACTGACAAATTCTAAAAAAAATTAATTATAACTGAAAGTGTCTTGAATGCTCAAAGCACACTTCTTCCTGCTCTCTCTTCCCCTTCAGCATTAAAATTGGAAACTTCTCATAATTCTCATTAGTTTCTAAATGTAAGGGAAAGATGTTGGGTTCAATATTTATGTTTCTAGGCTGTATAAATAATGAGGATATCCCCATTTTAAAGTATCTTCATTGATATGACTCAGCATGACTTCTCGACACCCTATTCAGTCTGACTACATTACAATATCAAGCAAATTTTCCTTCATGCACAGAACTATTCCAGGAATAAATCATTAAATCAATTGAAACTGTAGGTAAATTCTGGTAGATGAGTAAATACATCTGCTTCAATCAGTATATATACTATTATAACTCATAGATATTTAGGGCTTTAAGGTTTATAATAATCTTTAGATACATTGATTTTAAATGACTGTGAGACAGTTCCCATTATTGCCCCCATTTTGCAGATGAGTATTAAGAATGTCAGTGAGTTTAAGCCTATGGTTGCACAGCTCATATTCAAAACCAGACCTTCTTTATTTCAGAGGGTGAAGGTTAAGTCACCACTATCTCAAACAAGGCAGCATTGTTTTTCCATAACAATGCCTATATCCTCTTTTGGGCCAGGTGCCTTTCTTTAAAAGGACTATGACAGACTTTTTAAAATATTCCTTTATATCACTAAAAATACACACAAATATTCTTATAATTAGAATCCCTACTGCCACAGAAAGAGGGAAGAATACAACTTGCCTATTTGGAGAAAAGAGTCACTACAACTTCATAAGTAAACAATTGTCATAGAATGTCAGACATATAAGGTCCTGTAGACACCATAAAATCAAATTTAGAATTAGAAGGATCTCAGAGATTTGTCTTGTCCAGCTTCTAACATTTACAAACAAAGAAACTGAGGCTGAGAAATTCAAATAGCTTTTCCATGTTCATAGAGAATATAAAGTATAGGACAACATTTGAACCTGAGTTCTTTGACTGCAGAGTTTAGGTTCATTCATTTATACCATGATGTGTGCATGATTCCTTTTTCTAGTCCTTAGGGAATGGCTGAATCTATGCTAGCATATGAATGTACTGGAATGTTAAATGTGCTAAAAGTAAAAAAATAAATTATGAAGAATCCAGAGAAACCATATGGAAGTGATGGAGAATATGGAAAAGAACATATACAGTGACTGAAATAATGTAACTGAAAAACAATATTAAAAGGCAGCTAACCTTCGATTGAATGTCATGATCAGTATTGGATTCAAGATAATTGTGTTTTTTGGTTTTTACCCCCTCAAAATCCTCTTATTTTCTCTCTTAGAATTGATAACTATATATTGGTTCCAAGGCAGAAGAACAGTAAAGGCTAGGCAATGAGGGTTCAATGACTTGCTCCGCATCACACAGCTAAGAAGTGTCTGAGGTTACTCAGGAAAGCCCATCTCCAGGCTTGGCTCTCTAACAACCTAGCTGCAAGCTGCACCAACAAATTGTATTCTACCTAATATAGATACTAGATCGGAATTAGTTGAGATATTTAAGATATAAAGTCCCATTGTGCTTATTATTCACTGATTTTAGAGAAAGATTGATTTTTTCCCACTTAAACAAAATATGGCCTTAAATACTCTCCTCTAACAAGGTGTCTACCAGTAAAATGCTGAAATAATTGAAGATTCCTTGAAATATGAAATAAAAACAGTAATATTTCACAGACTTCTGATTATAAGTATCAGGTGAATCATTACAAAAAATTGGAGAAGTACACTTAGCAAAGGTGTTTGGCACTTTCATGGATGATGTGAAATTAATTTAAAGCAGGTTATTTGCAAATATTAAAGTCCTCTAGATGCTCTTGTGTGTGTGTATGTGTGTGTGAGGTTCTGCCTCAAAGCACAGAATATTACTGAACTCCCTAAACAAGATGAAGAATCACAGAATGTGATAATTAAAATGTTTTGGAGCAAGGGAAATATATATATCAATTATGACCGCTGAAATATGTTTTCTACTGTGTCTAAGATGGTCGCCAGGGAATATATTCCCAATTTATGAATATGCCCAAGCCAACTGGGTTTTATAGAGAAATTTAATTTATAATACACTGATTAATCAATAGAGAAAGAGAGAAAGGAAGAAAGGAATAAGAATGAATAAATCAGTCAGTTGGTTTTATCACTCACCCAAGATCTCTCTAGGTAAGGCTTCTCATGCCAACCTCAGGCTCCACCTTCAAGAGAGCCTCCTTTCAAGAAATGTTTCCAGAGAATTCTCCTCCTTCAGAGCCAGCCTTCTCTCCTGGTCCTCCCCCAGAGCAACCTCCTCAGTCCTCTTTCAGAGCCACCTCACTCAGAGCAAAACCTCCTCCTTCTCTCCTCAGACCCTGCTATCTTTAAGGAAACCATCTAAGTCCCCTCCCCTCAGTTCTCACATCTACCAATCACTGTCGATGTCTTCCCTGTGCCAATGGTGGCTCTAGCTTAACCCAGGACTGCCCAGAGGTCTGATTCCTTTGCACATGTCTGTTGTAGGTCATATTCTCAAATAATTAAATCTTGATCTATGCTGCAGCCCTTCCTAAATCCTGTTAGACTGAGTAGGGTGGAGATTGTAAGTTCCAAGACCTGGTTCTGTCATTCCAAGTATCTCTATTGTATCAATTCTAAAATCAATCATGACTCAAAGAACTTCCTGTTCTATGCTTAAGCATAGGTCAAAGCCCTTTCCATTGTTTAGCAAAAGGTTTCTGTCCTAAAGTAGTCTTAAGTAGGGAGGAGAAGGACCCTCCCATGCCAAGGGTTTTCACATTCCAATAGAGTTCTTACTATCAGTAGGAAATTTTTTCCAAGTATGAAATTTCCCAATGGTGAAATTTCCAACAATCATAAGTCTAAGAAATTTTAAGGTTTACAATAAAAAAGTTCAATTTTACTATCCACAAAGGAAGACTTAATTGATGAAGACAGCCTTTAATGACCAGGTGGAAGAGAAGGAAAAAGGAAATTAGCATTTCTACAGTGCCTATCATGTAATGTAAGGGCCAGAATGTAAGGGGTTATTATAAAAGTTTGATCTGGATCATTTAAGAATAGGGTTGCCAGGAATTTAATCAATTCCAAAATGATTTTCTTAGCGATTTATTTATAAAATATAGAAAGTGTGAAAATAAGAAAATCAGAAAGAGTAGAGTAAGATATCTAATCCAACACACTTAAGTATTTTGCTCCAACCTCTGACTCAACCCAGGAAGGGTTCATTAGTCCTTAGCCAAAGGGGTCTCATGTTTGAGTTGAGACCTGAAAGTCTCTCTCAAGAGGGGAGGCCTCTCCTGAGGCTAGTCCTTTCAGAAACTACAGGAAAGGAGTCAGCCTTTTTCTCTCACCCCACATGGTAGTTCTAAGGGGAAAATCCAAGAGCAGTGCAAGGTCTCAATCTGGAGCTCCTTCAAGATCAAGTTCAAGGCAAAAGAGGTCTTCACAGGAAGCTCTTGGCATTAAAAAAAAAACATTCTTTTTTTTCACTTCTTGTGACTTCCTTCCATCTTCCATGTACCAATTACAGCTAAAGCTTTGCTTAGAACTGCCCAGGGGGCTGTCAGTGAATTCGGATTTGTCACCCACTATTGCAAACGTATGTCACAGACCTCCCCCACTTAACTGTAAGTGGGGTGTATAAACTTCTGATGATTAAATCTAAAAATGGGCAGTAGAGAGTTAATCCCATCTTCACAGTGCCTAGCACTGTGGAAAGCCCTTTACAAATATTATTTCATTTGATATCATAACAACCCTGTGGGATGTTGATGATGATGATAGTTAACATTAATATGGTACTTACTCTGTGTTAAGTATTTTATAATTATCTTATTTCATCTTCAAAATAATACAGGGAAGGAGTTACTTCATTATTCCCCATTTGCAGATAAAGAAAATGAGGTAAATTGAGGTTAATTGATTGCCCAGGATCATATACCTGACAAGTGTCTGAGACCAAATTTGAAATCAGGTCTTCCTGACTCCAGGAGGAACATTCTATCTAACATACCACCTACCTATTAGGGTGAACAAATAAACAATAATGAGAGCTTTACAAAAACATGAGACATCTTGGAAAGGATAAGGAGCAAAGAAAGCAGCATAAAACAACATACATCATGAAATTACAGCTTGTACAATAGAGTGTATCAAACTTGGACAGATATTACATATGGATATTCGGATAAATTGGAGAAAGAAAATGGATTGGATTGTATCTAAGAAATTGTGAATTGTTTTATAGCTTCCTCAGTTTCTCCTGAAGCCAAGATCTTTAAAAACAAACAAACAGCAATCATATTTTTGTGATGTCATATAGCGATGGAGCTGGGAAAATCAGAATTTCCAAAGGTTCAAAGGATTAACATCACATATCACACAAAGGGCAATGAAGAAATATATTAAATTCTTGAATAAACTTTTTATTTCATTTTTTAAAATTAAATTAATAATTTATTTAATTTTATCAATTAAGAAAGAAAATATTTTAAATTAAATTAAATTTATTTGTTTAATTTCATCAATTAAGAAAATGGCAAACAGAGAAGGAGCTTAAAGTGTACTCTCAAATAAATATATAACCAGACAGGGAGATGGGCTAATCATGAAACAAGGGCATGTATTTAATGAAGAACTCCAAAGGCAAGCAAACAAAGACAAGTCATCAAGAGAAAGGTCACTGGGTGAGGCTTCACATTGGAGATATACAATATAGAATATAAAACAATCCCACAGGATAACAAAAAATATAGGTGGGTGACCTGTATCAGAAGGAAGTACCCATATTGATAAAATCCCAGTTCCATTAAAAGGTCAGTTTATTTCTGACCAAAATAATGGAAATTGACCTGTAAAGTTTCTATCTAATGACCCAAAAGAGGAAGATATCAATTTGGAAGATGATGGAAAAATTAGAACATATAAAAATTTAAGAGTCACAAATACAGGAAAAATATTTAGATAGCAGATAGTCTCAAATATGTTATTTAAAGGTAATGAGGTTTAAGAAATAAATATCACAGTTGAAAGTCTAAAGAAGTAGATTCAAATTATTCTATTTAACTATTTAAGTTATAACTATTTAAATAGTTCTTAACTATATGATGAAAATAAATTTATTTAATTTTCCTAACTTTTCCTCATTAATAATAGGTATTGTAAGAATTACATTTTAATGGTTTGACTAAAATATAGGAAAATTATAAGTAATAATTGTGGTCACCAATTCAAAGCATTATTGCTCAAAGTTGGAATTTAATAGTTTTCATTTACAAAAGAGGTGGAAGGAGTGAAAGAAGAGAAATACAAAAGAGTAGAGAAGACATTAGCCTATGTAACTAAATATTGCTCTGGTGTTCACATCAGCCAGGACTTGTTGACCTTCAACCAGAATTAAACTCTCTCCAGAAGACAGGAAAGGAAATTCAGCTGTCCACTCACCCAAGTTCCCTCTAAGAGGTAGGTCAAGATGATGACTGGAGCTAAAGGTGACTCCTGAAGCCAACCTTCTTCTTAAAGCTAACTTTTTTCTTGAAGTCCAACTGGTTCTTCAAGCCAACTTCCTTCTTGAAGTTAACTTTCCTAGCTCCAGAAATTCAGGGCCATTTATAGTTGCTTCTTGTCCCTCCCCTTCTTCACAAGGGCCAGTCAGAGCTTCCAAATTGTCCAAAACTGCTCTGTGGGCAGTATTTGTGAGAATCACTTCTCACCTTCTTGATAGGAGATTATTAATAAAAAAGGTTCACAGATTCCTGGACAACTGAGGTGTGTATTCTCATTTCCTGGCTGATTGAGTTGAAAAGGTAGAGAGCTCTTCCACCTAGTGCTAAGTAGGATGTTCAAGCTTTTGTTGATTCAATTCAAAAGGAGACAAAGGAGAGTTAATCCTGTCTTCACAATCTAGTGAGGTACTTAGTAGTGGTACTTAAGTTATTGTTAACCAAGTGTTAACTCAAAATAGACAAAAGGAATAAAGGATTCCATTTCACAAGTGTAAATTCAGAATAAACAAAAATAACAAAGGATTCTCTTTTCACAGGATGACAGTGATACTTGCTTTCTGTTGCCTATTTCCTAAATTTTTGTAGGAAAAAGTACTTTGAAAATCTTAGATTTCTATAAAAATTCAATGGTGGTGGTGGTGGTATTGTCCTCATCATCATCGTCGTCGTAGTAGCACTAGTGATGATAGTGATAGGTAGTGGTGGTAGTAATAGGATTTTTTGCACTTTGCATAGCTTTCCAAACTTATTTCCATTTAACAATGTCAACCAAATGTTAGGAAACATTAAAGAGAACCTGGAGAACAAATGATAATTTAGTAGGAAATCAGAAATTAAACAAGGATTTTTTTAAAAGTAAGAATGTAATAATTATAATTGTTTTTAATGGAAGACCAGAGTTCCAAAGAAGGACTGGGTTAGAAGATAGGGAAGGCTAATGTAAAGTATAGGTAAATATGGAGAATTTGGGTAATAAGATTTATTCCATGTGAGGAAGAGAAGTCTCATATGGAAAGAAGTTTCACATTCAAAAATCTTACTTGATATCTTGGATATCAGTCAGAATGGAGACTTTTAGATTTATCATTGTCAACAAGGAAATCTAGAGACCCCCAGTTTATTTAGTTTGAGTGTAGAAACCCCAGGTTTTGACCTTGTCACAGGAGAGGTTTCCCCCTGAGGGAAGGTCCCTCTTCACCAGACAGTGAACTTCCTGGTAGTTTGGGTGTGAACAGCTAATCCCATCCAATATTAAGCATCCCTTTTGTCCCAATGGTTTCTCCCCCTAGGCTAAGGTCCATGACCAAGGTGACCCAGCCCTGGGCTGAGTCTTTCCCTTTTGTGTCCATTGTAGGGCCCCAGCCCCTCACTATTATTCCTGTCTGGAACTCTTCATTTTCCTTTCTTACCATTGTAAAGTCAATCAACTATCCCTCTAATCCTAAACCCCCCAGGTCATCTAGAGTGGTATATAGGTTCCCCAAGTTCTTTTGTTCCTAGGAGTCCATCCTGAGTCAGTGGCACTCCCAGGGGCTGGTGACCAGGGTGTCTTGACTCTGTGCAGTCTTGGAAAGCAGCTCTGTTGTCGTATTAGTAGTGCTAACCCCTTTTCCCTTGATTAAAGAGTGATTTTTGACTATTTAATAGTTCTGCGTTTTTTCTGGTTGACATCATAAAGTCAACAAAGTCTATTATTTTTTTCATGTGTTAAAGAAAAAAAGATAGAGCTTAAAAGCAAAGTCCATCTCTCACAGATAACTTGCTGAAAAAAGCAAGAAAAAATAGGATCATATTGGATACAAGGGAACAGAAATTGAGTAAACCATTAAACAAATATTGTATATATTCATATATATATATTTATATATAAAATATTTTTATGTGTATGTATGTATACATATGGACACATATGCATTAATATACATAAATACATATATATAAAGATAAGTAGATGGATAGATTGATAGATAAGCAGATAGATTAGTATGTATAAATGTATATGTCTAAAACTAATTGGGAAATAGAATATATAAGATTATGGTTTTCATGTTAAGCAAATTCAGATGTGAAAGACATTGAAAAGATATTGAAGAATATATTTTGCATAGTCCTTACTACAAAATGAAAGTTTCAGTGTGAGAAAGCCCCTTGTCTGGAGCATTGAAGTATTTAGTATATTAATATTGTTCTTCATGAGTGCTGATTTCTGCTTAGACATCAGATGAAAAGTGTAGTTCAAGTTTTTAGCTCCTAGAGTCAAGAAGAATAAAAATCTGACTTAATTAACCATCTCCAAATAACTAAAGGAATGAGTTTGTGAAAGAATAAATCCAATTGTTTTGTATTGGGAGCAAGAATAGTCACTATGAATTCTCTTGCCTGGGGAAACTTCAGTTGAGGAATAGTAAAGTGTAAGACAAAGGATGATGGGTGTAATCACACTCACAGAGGGGTCATTTGGTTCCTAGTAAACCTGGTCTTTCCTCTTCAAGGGTTGTGAAGTAATGGGGAGAGAATAGGGCCATGGGAGAGGGCTGCCTTAAATGATGAGACCTTGAGGGTAGCAGTCTTAGGTTGTATGGTAAAATGGGGTCTAGAAAACCATAAGATGAGGAAAGAGAATAGAAGTCATTAGAAGGATGGGCAGGAATTGCTTCAGTGATTGAGCACTTGACCTTTTTACCAAGGTGAGAGACATGGCAAGAACAACATGGATACAGGAAATAAATTCTTTTGCAAGAGTTTACAGAAGAAGATCCTGGAAGATTATAAATATTATCATCTTACAAAATATAGAAGAGTGATTTGGAGGGGAAAACAAATCAAAATCTTAACATGAGCCCCACGTAAACCTGACTGTCCCAAGTACACCTGTAGAAGAAATTATTAGTGTTCGTGTGGCATATTTGTATTGTCAGGGACAATGGAATCATTCTACTTGAACAAAAGATCTGATGTGTCCTATTAGAAGGTAGAAATGAGACTTAAGAAAATGATGCTGGGAAGAGTGACTAGAGCATATCAAGGACACAAAAAAGAAACCCATGCTGAAAGCAACACCACTTTGAAAGCAGTTGAAAGGATATAAAAAGCAGAAAAATACCAAATAACTCAAGAAAAAGTTGCAAATTGAATTAGTAAAGTGATCAAGAAGCAATTAATAAGTTCTGATTATTTTCTCATCTTTATGTAATATCCATCATTATAATATTACTTGCAGCAATCCAAAAGACTATGTTATCACCTACATTATGCATCAGTAAGGTGTAATTGTTTACACCCATTCATCTTGCATGTGGTACTGTTAGGTGATGGGGATTTAAAAAAATACAGTGTCAGCCTTCAAGAAGTTTTCATTCACCCACTGTATATCTAATTATTATATGTGTCATGGCAATGATGCAGAAATGACATCAGGGAAATATGATCTAGAAAAGGAGGTGGGCTATTGTGTAGGGAATACCAAGGATGGGTAACTGAGTGCTTTGTACTTAGAAAAAAAATTAAAGAAGGTCTGTAGGGTAGATTCCCTATGGAAGATTCATGAGAGGGCATAGATTTTTAAAAATGTACAAAATAAAAAGAATGAAAGATTTGTAGTTCATATTTTTTGTGGGGAATACCCAGGTCAATGAAATCACAGGTCCATTGAAATTTCAAAGCACTTAATTGTGACTTTCTGGAGGTCAGGTACTGTGTCCATTCTTCAACATTATATTAAAATTGCACTAAGACTTTTGGGACATCCTTTATTGTGGCCCTCTACTTGTAAAGTCTTCTAATGAAATTAAGAAGCTTAGTAAATATCAAATGTGTAGTCTGAGTGTCAATGAAATTGCATGCATTATTAATGAGATGCCAACACATTCCTCTTACTCTTTTCCTCACTTAGAAATGATGGGTTCAGGTTTCCATAATATCATAGTTAGTTGTAGGTGAAAGAGATGGTTTTGCATAAACTTTGTCTTGCAAAGTCACAGAATATACACAGGGACAGTGAGTTGATAACCAGTCCACAACTAGTACAAGAAACTGCCTTTGTATATTCGCACCACCAAAAATAAATAGATGAGACATGATCAGAATGGAGTCTGAATTCACAGTCTGAAATGTAAGTGGAATTTTATTACACTGTCCATACCTATTAGGCATTTCCCACAAAACAACATCAACAACAACAACAAAAAACCCTGAGGAACTTCACCAATTCAAATTGAAATGATTTTTCTAGTCCTATAGCACTTTTTTTTTGTAAATAATAAATTAGGATTTTTTTACATAGAAAACTGAGTCCAACATGAAGATAAAAGGTATTCTTTTGTGGAATATCTAGTAATATAAACAAATGGGTATCCTATTATTTCTCAGACTTTAAAAAACACCATAAATCCTTTCCTACCGAACAGCCCACCTTGACACACTCAATACTATTTTGGGGAAGACTCAAGTGACATGGAGAAATGTTCAGGTGACAATGTAAATAGAATTTACTCACCAACATTTCCCACTGGGTTGGTTCATTATGTAGCACATTATTGCCCTTATTTTTTTTCATTTGAATTAATTTATTTAGTCAATTTAGAACATTATTCCTTGGTTACAATAATCACATTGTTTCCCTCTGTCCCCTCCTCCCACTCTTCACACAGCCAATATGCAATTTCATTGGGTATTACTTGTGACCTTGATCAGAACCTATTTCCATGTTGTTGTTTGCACTAGGGTGTTCATTTAGAGTCTACATCCTCAACCACATCTTTTTGACCCATGTGTTCAAGCAGTTGTTTTTCTTTGGTGTTTTTACTCCCACAGTTCTTTCTCTGGATGTGGATAGTGTTTTTTTATCATAGATTCCTTCATGTTGTTCAGGGTCATTGCATTGCCACTAATGGAGAAATCCATTACATTCTATTGTACCACAGTGTATCTGTCTCTGTGTACAGTGTTTTCCTGGTTCTGCTCCTCTCGGCATCAATTCCGGGAGGTTGTTCCAGTCCCCATGGAATTCCTCCACTTAATTATTCCTTTGAGTGCAATAGTATTCCATCACCAATATGCACCACAATTTGTTCAACCATTCCCCAATTGAAGGGCATCCCCTCATTTTCCAATTTTTTCCACAAGGAGCACAGCTATAAATATTTTTGTATATGTCTTTTTCCTTATTATCTCTTTGGGGTACAAACCCAGCAGTGCTATGGCTGGATCAAAGGGCTCACAGTCTTTTATCACCCTTTGGGCATAGTTCCAAATTGCCCTCCAGAATGGTTTGATCAATTCACAACTCCACCAGCAATGAATTAATGTCCCAACTTTACCACATCCCCTCCAGCATTCATTACTTTCCTTTGCTGTCATGCAAGTCAATCTGCTAGGTGTGAGGTGATACCTCAGAGTTGTTTTGATTTGCATTTCTCTGATTATAAGAGATTTAGAACACTTTTTCATGGGCTTATTAATAGTTTTGATTTCTTCAACTGGAAATTGCCTATTCATGTCCCTTGCCCATTTGTCAATTGCAGAATGGTTTTATTTTTTGTACAATTGGTTTAGCTCTTTATAAATTTGAGTAATCAGACCTTTGTTAGAGGTTTTTGTAATTAAGATTGTTTCCCAATTGGTTGCTTCCCTCCCTTCTAATTTTGGATGCATTGGTTTTGTTTGTTCAAAAACTTTTTAATTTGATGTAATCAAAATTATTGATTTTACATTTTGGGATTTTTTTCTAGCTCTTCCTTTGTTTTAAAGTCTTTCCTTTCCCAAATATCTGACAAGTATACTATTCTATATTCACCTAATTGACTTATAGTTTCCTTCATTATATTCAGGTCATTCACCCATTCTGAGTTTATCTTGCTGTAGGGTATGAGATGTTGATTCAAACCTAATCTCTCCCATACTGTCTTCTAATTTTCCCAGCATTTTTTATTAAACTGTGGGTTTTGGTCCCCAAAACTGGGAGCATTGGGCTTCTCATAGATTGTCTTGCTGAGGTCATTTACTCCAAGTCTAATCCACTGATCCTCCTTTCTGTCGCTTAGCCAATACCAAATTGTTTTTATAACCACTGCTTTATAGTATAGTTTGAGATCTGGGACTGCAAGTCCTCCTTCCTTTGCATTTTTTTTCATGATTTCCCTGGATATCCTTGATCTTTTGTTCTTCCAAATAACTTTGTTATGTTTTTTTTCTAATTCAGTAAAAAAGATTTTTGGTAGTTCAATGGGCATGGCACTAAATGATTAAATTAATTTGGGTAGGATTGTCATTTTTATTATGTTAGCTGATCTCACCTATGATCAATCAATGTTTTTCCAATTGTTTAGATCTAGTTTTAATTGTGTGGAGAGTGTTTTGTAGTTGTGTTCATATAGTTCCTGTGTTTATCTTGGCAGATGGATTCCTAAGTATTTTATATTGTTTAGGGTAATTTTAAATGGAATTTCTCTTTCTAATTCTTTCTGCTGAGATGTGTTGGGGATATATAGAAATGCTGATGACTTAAGCGGGTATATTTTGTATCCTGCAACTTTGCTAAAATTGTTGATTATTTCAACTAGCTTTTTGGTTGATTCTCTAGGATTCTTTAAGTAAACCATCATATCATCCACAAAGAGAGATAGCTTAATCTCCTTATTGCCAGTTTTAATACCTTCAATTTCTTTTTCTTCTGTAATTGCTACAGCTAGTGTTTCTAGTACAATGTTAAATAATAGAGGTGATAATGGGTATCCTTGTTTCACTCCTGATCTTATTGGGAACGCTTCTAGTTTATCCCCATTGCAGATGATGTTTGTTGATGGTTTTAGATATATACTTTTAATTATTTTTAGGAAAGGTCCTTCTATTCCTTTGCTTTCTAGTGTTTTCAGTAGGAATGGCTTTTATAATTTGTCAAAGGCTTTTTCTGCATCTATTGAGATAATCATGTGATTTTTGTCGATTTGCTCATTAATACGGTCAATTATGTGAATGGTTTTCCTAATATTGAACCATCCTTGCATTCCTGGTATGAATCCTACCTGGTAATAGTGAATAACCCTTGTGATGACTTGCTGGAGCCTTTTTGCTTGTATCCTATTTAAGATTTTTGCATCTATATTCATTAAGGAGATTGGTCTATAGTTTTCTTTCCCTATTTTTGACCTGCCTAGTTTTGGGATCAGTACCATGTTTGTGTTGTAAAATTAATTTGGTAGAACTCCTTCTTTGCTTATTCTGTCAAATAGTTTGTATAATATTGGGATTAGTTGTTCTTTGAATGTTTGATAGAATTCATTAGTGAATCCATCTGGACCTGGGGATTTTTTTCTTAGGGATTTGTTTGATGGCTTGTTCAATTTCTTTTCCTGATATGGGGTGGTTTAGGTAAACTATTTCTTCCTCTGTTAGTCTAGGCAGTTTGTATTTTTGTAAGTATTCATCCATATCACCTATATTACTATATTTGTTGCCATATAATTGGGCATAATAGTTTTTAATGACTGCCTTAATTTCCTCTTCATTAGAGGTGAGATCTCCCTTTTCATCTTGGATACTGTCAATTTGATTTTCTTCTTTCCTTTTTTTTAATTAGACTGACCAGTACTTTGTCTCTTTTATTTGTTCTTTCAAAGTACCAGCTTCTAGTCTTATTTATTAAATCAATAGTTCTTTGACTTTCAATTTTGTTAATTTCTCCTTTTATTTTCAGGATCTCTAATTTAGTCTTCATCTGAAGATTTTTAATTTGTTCACTTTCTAGTTTTTTTTAATTTACATGCCCAATTCATTGACCTCTGCCCTCTCTAGTTTGTTACTATATGAACTGAAAGACATAAATTCCCCCCTGAGTACTGCTTTGGCTTCATCCCATAGGATTTGAAAGGATGTCTCATCATTGTACTTTTCTTCAATGAAGTTATTAATTATTTCTACGATTTGTTCTTTAACTATCTGGGTTTGGGGAACAGTATTGTTTAATTTCCAATTAATTTTTATTTACCTCTCCATGTACCCTTAGTAATTATTATTTTCATTTCATTGTGATCTGAGAAGGTTGCATTTATTATTTCTGCTCTTGTTTGTAAGAGTTTCATGTCCTAATACATGGTCAATTTTTGTGAATGTACCATGTGCTGCTGAAAAGAAGGTGTATTCCTTTTTGTCCCTATTTATTTTTCTCCACATGTCTACTAACTCTAATTTTTCTAAGATTTCATTTACTTCTCTTACCTCTTTCTTATTACTTTTTGGTTTAATTTATCTGGTTCTGATAGAGGAAAGTTCAGGTCTCCCACTAGTATAGTTTTTCTATCTATTTCATCCTTGAGCTCCACTAGTTTCTCCTTTAGAAATTTGGATGCTATGCCATTTGGGGCATATATATTGAGTACTAATATTTCCTCATTGTCTATACTGCCTTTTATCAGGATGTAATTACCTTCTCTATCTCTTTTAACTAGATTTATTTTTATTTTGGCTTTGTCACATATCATGATTGTGACTCATGCCTTCTTTTTTATCAGTTGATGCCCAATAGATTTGGCTCCATCCTCTTACTTTCACCTTATGCATATCTACCTTCCTCATGTGTGTTTCTTTCAGACAGCATGTGGTAGGGTTTTGGATTCTAATCCACTCTCCTATTTGCTTAGGTTTTGTGAGTGAATTCATTCCATTCACATTCAGAGTTATGATTACTAGCTCTGTATTTCCCAGCATTTTGATTTGCACTTTTAGTCCTGCCTTTTCTTCTTTCACTATTTCCTTCTACACCACTGTTTGTTTGTAATCAGTCCCCTCTAGTTCCCACACTTATTTTACTTCCCTTTGACCCCTCTCCCTTCTTGTTCCCCCCTTATTTTCCCTGTAGTCTTTCTAAAACTACCCCTCACCCATTCCCACCCTTATACTGCTTCCCTCCCCACCAATCCGTTTGTTACCCTTCTACTCCCCTATGAGATATAAATCTATTCTCTGCCCCAATGGATTAGACTGTTCTTCCTTCTTTGGGTCAATTTCAATGCATGTAAGAATTGAGTATTTCCTATCTCTAACCTCTTTACCCTTCCAGTGTATTGATGTTCTCCCCTCTCCTGCCATGAGCTTCTTTGTGATATATAAATTTACTCCCATTTGTTTCTTTTCCCATTTATTTTAGTATTAACCTCTTTTTAAGGTCTAGTATTATTGCCCTTTTAAAGTTAGAAGTTGTGTCACTGAAGCAAAGCTCAGGCAGACTTCATACTTGTCAGCATTGAATTTAACAGATGTGAAAGAACAGACTTTCATAATTTCTAGAAGCAAGTGTACAGGTTTTAGGGTCACCAATCCTTGCCCTTTGGTGGAGGTGAGGTAGAGGAAATTGGTTCTTAACACCTTTGCACCTTCATTTGCTATACTTCTCCTTGACTATTAGGTGGCTGTGAAAAAAAAAAATTTCCATGGAATTGTAAGCTAAAAACTAATCAAAGTCTTATTCTTTTTTTAAAAAATCAAAATAGCTGATAGTAATCTATTTAAATGAAAGAAACTTTTAGTTCATATCATTAATTCAATTATTTGAAGACAGACCCAATCTTGACAAGGGATATATGAAATGAGATGTATATTTTGCATATTGTGAGAATTTTTTATGTCAGGAAGAAAGACCCTTATCCCCTTATACTTAATTGTATTTTAGTGATAGTGATAAATTTAAGATAATCAATATTGTGATTCTAAAGTGATTAGTATAAATTCCATTATAATTTTAATACAATCAGTAGAATTCATGATTTTTATAAGGATTTCTAACTAAAACATAAATATTGCTTCTAAGGAGATTTCTAACCCCTCCCTAAGTTCGTACTTCCCTTTATCATTAGATGCTGACCATCTGAGTCTCATGTTCCTATACAGTACAAATCTCATGAACGCTTCCTTGTATGGAAATAGCTATTCTCCCCCCCCCCCAACCCCCCAAATCAGATGAGTCTGAGGTAATGGTCATCACTATCTGCTTAAATAAGTGTATTGCCTTGTGGTTTGGTCTTTAGACTAATATAGGCTTTCCAAAATGAACTAACCAATCAGCTTTGTAGTTGGATAACTATTTCTAAATAAGGTTTATATGATATTATGTGTTGTGATATGTCATCAACCTTGTATTATATGGAAATATTTATTTTGTTACTTCCCCAGTATATAAACAGGGCCTCTGCCTCTGGGCATTGTCTCTTTCCAGGGTCCAACAATGTAATACATGCAAAAGGACTTGGCCCTTTTCTAATAAAACCTACCTTTCTACCTTGAGTTGGAAAAATTTGGCTTTTTTACTTTATTTACCTAAATTATCTATATTGAGATGATGGGTTTCTAGTATACAACATTGTGCTTGACTACCCCATTTTATTATAGTTTTTTTTTAGTAGTAGAAGGACACAAAACAGAAAAATGTTTGTCAATTAAAAATATAATAAAATTCTTATCCATTAAGGGTATTTGCATTAGGGACTCTTGGAAATTGAAAAGCCTTGGAAAAGCCTCTTTGAGGGGATCTTGGGGAAGGACATACTATATAAGCACCCAAAGGTTCTCAAGTCAAGCTCATTATTGCTCCTAGGTATGTGAATGTATGTCTCCCTTGTGCTTCAAAATTGTACACAGTTATGATGCTTATATTCAGCAGGTTGTGATCCCCAATCAAGAACCCTGATCCCTGGGGCCTAGGTCCTAATGTCTGATTATGTTACTGGGCAGATTCACAGGGACTGAGAGGGAAAGAGCAGTCAATCAACAAGTGGTTTGGATTTTGACCCTCTTTATCAACCACACTATGATTGGTAAATGTGTTACTCTTACCCAACTGGATTAGAAGAAGTTTGCTAAACTGATAATTTCCTAATTTTGCATTCGTAATCCTAAATGTAGGTGACAAAGCCTGTTATTGGGCACATAAGAACCCTCCCAGAGTACAGGAGAGTCAGACAGTGGTCAAAAGTGAAGTCCCTGCTCATAAATTAAGCCTAGCAATAGTCCAGTTTTCACAGCCTCTCCAATGGTGGAATTTAAAGCAATATTAGAAATAAGAATACTAAAGATGATGATGATAGCTAATGTTTGTATGCCAGGCACTGTGCTTTACAATTAGTATCTCATTTTTTCTCAAAACAGCTCTAGAAGGCAGGTGCTATAACCATCCCCATTTAAAAGATGACTATAAAATTGGGGGTGGAACAAATTTAAGTCACTGCCCAGGATCAGATAGCTAATAAGTATCTGAGATCAAATTTGAACTCGAGTCTTTCTGACTCTAGGCCTGGCTCCATCTCCACTGTGCCACTTGACTTCCCTACTTATTTCATTTGATCATTATATTGAGAGTTATGTTAACTCAGAAACCCACTGATCCCAGGCCCTCTGATTAATGTGTGTTGTGGGGGATGTATCATGTTAAAGAGTCATGTCACTCCCTTCCCCCCTTTGACTTGAAAAATTTCACATCCTTCTCCTATTTGGGGGGGGAGTAACTGAGATTTAAGGATCCAATTGCTTTTGCTAATGTGAACCTATAAGAATTGTTTATTTTATTATGAAATTAATATTATAAAAAACTGGCATTTTTTTCATTTGAGTTGTCCATAGTCACATCTAGGAAGTATCAGAGGTTACATTTGAAACCAGGACCTCCCATCTCTAGCCCTCTCTCTCAATCCACTGAGCCACCAACATACCCTGAGAAATGCAAATTAAAAGAACTGTAAGGTACCTCTCCACACCTATCAATTTGGCTATTATAATAGAAAAGGAAAACAACAAAACTGGGGAGAATGTGGGAAAATAGAAACTCTAAGGCACTGTTGGAGTTGTGAATTGAATGAACCATCAAAGAGAGCAATTTGGACCTAAGCCTAAGGGCCATAAAACATACCTTCTGACCTCTAAGTTTGTGTCTCAAAAAAGATAAACAAACAAAAAACAGGCTATATGTACCAAAATATTTAAAGTAGCTCTTTTAGTAGAGCAAAGAATTGGAAAATGAAGAGATATCCATCAATTGGGGGATAGCTGAGTAAGTTAAAGTATATCATGGTAGTGGAATACTATTGTGTTGTAAGAAATGATGAGCAGGAGGATCTCAAAACAACCTAGAAAAAAAAATTATGAACAGAAGCTAAGTGAAATAGGCTGAACCAGAAGAAAATTATATACAGTGACAGGAGCATTGTATAATAAACAACTTATGAAAAACTTGGCTATTCCCAATGTTAACTTAAAAATAACATGGAACTACTAAAGTAGTCAGAAAAAAAAAGGTCTTTAATCAGGGAAAGAGATAGGTCCAGTAATCAGCTGCTATTGCAGAGCCAAGTGCCAAAAACTAGACAGAGTCAACACCCTGGGGCTCTGGGGATTTATCCCTGGGAGAATGCATCACTAGATGATTTTACAGAGAACAATAGAACTTGGGGAACTTATTATGTACCATTTAGAGAACTAAGGACAGGGAAATATGATTGATTGGCATTCCATGACTACATGGAAATGAGAAGTCCAAGACTTCCTTATCAGGGAGAGGTTGATGTTTTACAGTGGATACAAAAGGGAAAGGTCCAGCCAAAGACTAGGCTACCTGGGAGAGGACTTTGATACAATGGGAGAAACTACTGGGACAAAAAGTAGTTAACATTTCTGAAATGAGAGAGTCTGGGAGTTCCCTCAGGGTGAGTTCTCAGGGGACAGGGGTAGACTTGGGGTCTCCAGATTTCAAGTTGACACCAGCAATATAATGATGCAAAAAATCCAAAAGGACTCATGATAAAAAAAAATGCCATCTGCTTTCAAAGAATAAACTGATGGAAATAATTCTCACCAAACCACATTTTTTTCTTAAATTTTATTTGTTTCCTTCTCCAATGTACCCAAAGACTGACTCTTATGAACAATATGCTCAGGTAACAGACTTATGGATATAATTCTTATATTTCACATAATTGATTTCTTGATCCTTATAACAAAGTAAAACTTCTGGTATCTTATGGTATTCTGACCACTCCCTAAGCCTACAGTCCAAAGGGAAAAATGGGCCTCTGGGAGGGACACTAACTCCAAAATTTTCTTAGCCTCCATCTTTTTGATCTTGTGGTTGTCAACCAAGCCAGTATTAAATTCCCTACCATGTCACATGTTCATTAACTACCTCCTACTCCCTGTTCCTTGATTCTGCAATAAAAACTTGATTTACATGTGGCTCTCTCTCTACCATCAGAGGAGCACACAGACTGAATCTCATGCTGCTGAACCTTATGTTCTCATGTCTTTCTTTCTTCCTCATGTTTCCTCTCTCTTATCTCTAAACCCCTTCACCCATTTTCCTATAGTTTTCAAATTCCCTTTTAGGTGTTTACCCATGAAAAGACTATTTTGTGGCTGCTAGAAGCTACACACAAAATAATTAATATGGAAAAATGTTTTATATACATGATTGTGTATGTAGCATCTATATGAGATTACTGGAAGGGAAGGAATAGGAAGGAGGAGAAATCAAGACTCCACACTATTTCAAAAGTCTTAGAAATTGTTTTTACATGTAATTAGGGAAAAAAAAAACATTTTTAACAGCTGGACTACCTACAGACTTTGCTGAGAATTAGTCTGTCAATGTGCCTTGATATATTTTAAATACACTTCCTTTAATTTTTTCTGTTCTGTGTCTTGTTTCTTTATTCAAGGTAAGAACTCAAAAGAAAGAATTTTTCTTTCAGTCATTATAACTCTCCTTTTCTACCAATACAGATCAAAACCAATACTTAATTTTATAGGTGATCTTAAGGGTTATTGTGACCAAAACAAATGGTTGCTTCATGGCCAGTCATCTTAGAAGTCCCCTTTCTAAGGGCTGATCAGTAGGGGTAATTCTCAGATGACAAGCATAGCCTATCATCACTCTTCTCACAATACCTACTGATCTCAGTATTACTTGCCAGAGTTTGCCAGTTAGAATTCCTACACTTTGTTGACCAAGGCTTCTACAGATGTAAGGGGTAAAAATGTGAGGGATTTTTATAAAAGGTTGAACTGGATTGGTTAAGAATAGGGTCGCCAGGAATTTAAATCATTCCAAGAGTTTCATTTTAACAAATTATTTATAAAATGGAGAAGAGTGAAAGTAAGAAAAATCAGAGAGAGGATGGGATAAGATATCTAGGCTACACACTAAGTATTTTGCTCCAGCCCTGCATCAACTCAGGCAGGGCTAGTTAGTCCTTAGCGTGAGGAGCCTTGGCCTTTGAGCTTGAGAACTTGATGATACAGGAAACCTCTCTCAAGAGGTAGGTCTCTCCCGAGGTTAGTCCCTTCAGAAAATCCAGGAAAGGGGTCAACCCTTTTCACTCACCACATGTCAGTCCAAAGGGAGAGATTTAAGAAGAGTCACACCAAGTCCAAAGTCTCAGGTACAGTAAGCAGATTCTTCACCAGCCTCCAATTTGAACTCGCAACTCTAAAAGAATGAGAGAATTCCCTTCACAGGAAGTTGTAACTCCTTTTAAAGATGCTTCTTTGCGTCACTTCCTGTGCCTTCCTCTACTTTTTATGTGGACAAATTATAGTCTATAGTTTTGCTTAGAATTGCCCAGGGGGCAGTCTGTTGTTTCTGATTTGTCACCCACTATCATACACAGTCACAGACCTCCCTCACCTAAAGATTAAGTGGGATGTGTACATTTTTGGTGATTAAATCTAAAAAGGGACAGGGGAGCTAATTTAATCTTCACAATCAGGGGAAAGTTAATTTAATTTTCCCAATCAGGGGAGAGTTAATTCAATCTTCACACAATCCAGGGTCACTCCCATACTACAGTTGAGAGAATGGAAATGAAAGATAAAGAAAAGTGCAATGGGGTGCAGGGTGAAAATATAGGATCTTGACTGGAAGAAAGAGAATGAATCTTCTTGGTTCTCTTAGAATTTTGAAAGAGCGATTCATGGGAAGGAACTGCCAGCTCTGGGGAAGAAGTTTGGGAGCAGTAAGAGAGTTCACAGCTTCTGGACTTTGGTCTCCTCAAATGCTGCTTGTATTTTCCTATGTACTTCTATGTGTGGTTTCTGTGATCATGAGATATTCCTGCCAGCCATTTCCTGATCTGATTGAATTCTGTCTATGATACTTCAAAGAGAGAAACCAAGCTTGACTGCCCTGAACTCTTACTAGACCTCCACAGCCTGTAGCTTCGGTGATCAAGCCATTTTGGTCACCAACCTGATCCAGCCAACACGATCTGATACCTTCATCAAAAAGTGTTTTGGAGAAGCTTAAGACTAGGAGAGGGAGAATAGGGAATTTTGGGGGGGGGGGTCTTAGAACAGTCAGGAAGGTTGTGAGATAGCTTCAAGCAAAAGAAGTGAGACTTGTGAAAGTCTCTTAGAGGTGGATTGAGCATAGTTTTATTAGTCTAGGGAGCTCCTTGGCCCTCTGTCCTCATCCAGTCCTTGTTGCTTACTTCATGAAACCTGTTTTCAACATTTATACATCAGTCAGATTGTATTTTTTGAGAATCCAGTCCAGAGGGTATCCATCTTGCCTTTAGAGCCTGGGAGACCCCAAGACAACAGACTTTTGAATGTACCAACCTTTTGAGTGACAAAACCTGCTTATTTCACAGTGAAGCATTAGAATTGGTAGAGTGGAAAAACAACCAATTGTAGACCAAGGAGTATCTGCCCAATATTTTCAAAACATCTATTAGTAGATTTTATTACACAATTAAAAATAAAAGCAATCTGTACTTAACAGAGACCTGTAGTTTTAGGTTGAATGTTTTCTCTCTTTTTTGATTATTTATATGTAAATGTTAATTTTGTTTGTGTTTTTTTTTTGTTCAGAATAAAAAATAATCGAGAACTCCATATCTTAGAAAAGCATTAATTACCTATTTGATATATGGTAACCCTTTGTGTAGTAGATGGTGTTACCTTATGAACCAATAAACAATCATGAAATAAATATCTACTATATATCAGTCACTGTGTTAAGTGTTGGGGATACAAAGAAAGATAAAAGTCATTCTCTGCCCTCTAGGAACTCACAAATTAATCAAGGTTGAAATATGCAAACAACTCTTTATGAAAAAAGATGTATTGAGGATAAATGAACAGCAAGGAACCAGATCACAAAAGGCTTTAAAAACTAAATTGAGGATTTTATATTTGATCTTGGAAGCAATAGGGAACTACTGGATTTTATGGAAAAGGGACTGACATAGTCAGACCTGAATTTTAGGAATATCACTTTGATAACTAGATGGAGGTTGAAATGGAGTGGAGCAATTCTTGAAGCAGACACACCAACCAGAAGGCTATTACAACAGTCTAGATATTAGGTGATAAGGCCCTGCATCAGTATGGTAGTAATGTAAAAAAAAAAAAGAATGAGATGTATGAAATAGATACTGTGAAAGTGAAATCTGGAGGAATTGGTAACAATTGGATATGGTGATGGGGTAGGGAGATTTGAGAGAAAATAAGGAAGTATGTGGCAAGCCTATATGAAGGAGAAGTGTTGTATCTTTGCTAGAAATAGGAAAGTTCAGAAGAGAAGAGAGGATGAGGAAAAAGACAAAAATCTTTAGCAACTTCAGAAATCAGATTCAGTTGGATGATGAGATAAGAAGCCAACCTGCAGAGTTAAGGAGAGTGAGAGTAAAGGAAAAGAGAGCACTGATTATAGAAAGCCTTTTCAAGTAGTATAGCCACAAAGGGAAGGTAAGATAGTGGATGACATTAACAGAGATGGATGTATCAAAACAGGTTTTGTTGTGTTTTTTATGATGATGATGAGAGACATTGGAATGTTTGTAGGCAACAGAGAAACAGCCAGACAATTGTGGAGAATGGGAATAAAATAAAGCCAGCAATCTGCTAGAGAAAAGGGAATAGAATGAGATCTGCATTTTAGGGACAAAATAAAACAAATCTAATCCTTCTTTAACAGGATAGCCCTTCAAACACATGAAGATATCTATTGACATGGGCACTGTACCCTAGAAACCCAGGTGAACTATTGTCAAGGGAACTCCCTTGTTGTTTTTCCTGGCTCTGAGACTAAAAACACCCAATGACCTCACCTAGAGTCCTGAGATGACTATCTTCCTTTGATCGTCCTCTAGATGGTCAGAAAGATGCACCTTCAGACCACACCTCAATCCTATGGGACATCTGTTTGTCCCCTAAAACTAAGGAATCTTTATGTCCCCAGGCAGACCCCAGTACAATCACCCCACCTCATGCCTGAGTGACTAACTATTGTGAAGAATGTATAAAATCCCCAGAACTGATGTCATGGGGGTGGGGGGGGTTTGGGGGGGTGGAACAGCCTTTCCTTTCATGCTGTCCTCCCAGGGTACTGCTCCCCATCTTGCTGTTCTACCTTGCTATCCTCCTGGCCACTCTCAACATTACTTTCTAAATTAATAAATCTCTTTTTGTTTCTAAGCTAAGTTTTGGAGTCATTGCATGCTTGCAAAAGGCATCCTTCCCGAACCCCAAAGGGTATCCTCCATCCCCATAACATTTTGACCCCCAACATGTTTGGCTCTCCTGAAAGCTACGCCTGTACCCCAGATCGTCCACGAGGACACGGCTTCTCAGGTAGGAAAGGAGCCTTCTCTTTGACTCCTGAAACTCCTATCTTTTGGGTGATATCTCCGTGGGAACTCTTTCGTGCACTCTCTCCCATCGGCCCCAGTTCAGTCTGAATGCTGGAGTTTGGGGTCTGTCTGTCTGTTGGTTTCCCCGTATACTAGAAGACATTTTAGTTGTGTGGGAAAGTCTTGCCACCTCAGTGTTCAGCTGAGTGCTCGCCTCAGTGCTAAACTGAAGTGCTTTTGGTTGGGCAACTTCTGTGGATGCATAGTTGTTGACCCTTGGTGTGAAATTGGCCACTTTTGCATCCAAATGGGACAGAGACAGAGCATACCCCGAGATTCCCCTTTGGGGTATATACTTAAAAATTGGAAAAAAATTGGCACTAAACAGCTTAAAGAAAAAGCAATTAATTTCTTTTTGTAATGTTGTCTGGCCACATTACGTCCTTGGTAATCAAGAAACATGGCCCATTCATGGTACCCTAAATTATAAAACCATCAGACAATTGGATTTGTTCTGCAGAAGGGAAGGGAAATGGACAGCCATTCCCTACCTTTCCGCTTTCATTAAACTCAGCCAGAATCCTGAGCTAAGGCGATCATGTCGTTTGTGCCGTGCCACCTCCTTACTGACCCCTTCTGGGGAAAGTCCCCAACAGGATGTTCTGAATGACTTAGCTCTCCCAAGCAATTTAGCTTCTGTGAGGGATAGGGAGATAACATCTCCTACATTGGCTGCTGAGCAGTCAAGACCTTCCCCTCCCCCAAAACTAACTTCTACCACAGAACCCCCTCTAGATCCTCCTGGTTCCTCTCCCCAACCCTAGGCTCCAAACCCTCCGCCTTACTCTCTGGGTTCAGAGCCTGAGACCACTCCTCTCTCTACTCCCAACTGTAATATCCTTTTGTACACGCCACTGCCTAAGGATAATGTTACCTCGCCCATTCCTCAACCAAGCCCACTCCACACCCGAGCAGACTGAGCTATGGCGACAAGGCCCACCTCCTCCCTATGAGAGAGCCAGCCAGATGGGCTGGCTCGGGTACATGTTCCCTTTTCTATGACTGATCTAGCCTAGATAAAGGAGAAATTGGGTTGCTACTCAGAGAACCATACCAAATTCATTGAGGGTTTTAAATCCCTTACCCTGAAGTTTGACCTGTCCTGGGCAGATCTGCATATTATTATCTCCACCTGCTGCACCCCAGATGAGAAAAAACAGATCTGGGATTTGGCTGCAGAAATAGGTGATGAGAAGGCCCTAGCTGGCACATGGGTAGGCATTTCTGCTGTCACCACAGTCCCCGGGAAAGATCCTGGGTAGGACTATCTGAATGAAAGGGACAGACTTAGGAGAAACCATATGATTGATTGCCTCCTTGAGGCCATGCAAAGGGGGATTAGAAAAAGAGTGAATTACAATAAGCTCAAAGAAATCACTCAGGGAAAGGAGGAGAATCCAGCCCTCTTCCTGTCCTGATTAGTGGAAACCATGAAGCAATATACCAATGTCCACCCAGACACTGATGAGGGGGCACTTATCTTAAGGCTTCACAGTCTGCCCCAGACATCAGGCAAAAACTGCAAAAGCTGGATCTGGGACCTCAGACTCCAATTAACCAATTAATGGATGCTGCTTTTAAGGTTTTTCATAACAGAGATCTTGTTGAGACAGAAGGACAGAGACGTGAGAAACTTCTCAAGGCAGCTCTCACCTCTCTGACCTATGGGCAGAGGCCAAGGGGCTCTTGCTACACCTGTGGAAGGGATGGACAGTGGTCGAAGGACTGTCCTTCGAAGGGAAGACTGCCCACGACTCTGTGTCCAGTGGCCCGCCAACCAGAGACCCCAGCGACCCAAGAGGCACGTTCCTGACCTCCAGTCTCCTGAGGACTCAGAGTAGGGCTGCACTAGGATTTGCTCGCTCCCAGTTTCCATCACCATGGCCGAACCCAGGGTTATTCTCGAGGTTGAAGGTAAGAAAGTTACCTTTCTAATTGACATGGGAGCCACCTATTCTGTTCTCCAAACTCACAATGGTCCTACATTCTATTCTCAGCACAAGGTAATTGGAGTTGGGGGAAAGACTCTTAGCTGTAGAGAGATGGCACCACTAACATGTGCCCATGAAGATAAATTACAGCTCCGAACTTTTCTGGGTATGGCAGGATTCTGCCGTATCTGGATACCTAATTTTGGGATCATTGCAAAACCTCTCTATGAAGCCACTAAGGGGCCTGATTCGGAACCACTAGATTGGGGGGGGAGACCAGGAACAAGCCTTTTCACTCTTAAAAACCCAGCTTTCTTCCACCCTGCCCTAGGGATTCCAGACCTTGAAAAGCAGTTTTTCTTGTTTACTGATGAGAGAAAGCAGTTTGCCCTAGGCGTTCTAGCACAATACCTAGGACCTGACCTCTGCCCCATTGCTTACTTTTCCAAACAACTCGACTCAGTTATCAGGGGATGGCCACCATGCTTGAGGGCAGTCTCTGCCATGGTCCTCATGGCAGAAGAGGCATTTAAACTAACTCTGGGTCAACCCCTAGAAATTCTGACCCCCCCCATCGTGTCCTCAGCATTCTGGAAGCTAGAGGTAACAGATGGCTCTCTGGGGGCTGCCTCACTAAGTACCAGGCTCTTTTACTGGACTCACCTGGCCTTACCCCAAAGGTATGCAGGACACTGAATCTAGCTACCCTCCTCCCTCTTCCTGGAGACCCCTCCTCCCATGACTGATAGACCACACTTTCTCTAGCAGACCAGATCTTAAAGATTCTCCTCTACCTGAGGCAGAAGTCAGCTGGTATACAGACGGGTCCTCCTTTATGGAGAATGGGGTAAGGAAAGCAGGGTACTCCATAGTCTCTCAGACTGCCCCCATTGAGGCAAAGGGACTCCCCCCAGGAACTTCAGCACAGAAAGCAGAGCTGATCACCCTCACAAGAGCATTGCAGCTTGCTGAAGGGAAAAAGGCGCATATTTTCACGGACTCAAAATATGCCTTTAATGTTTTACATGCTCATGGGGCTATATGGAAAGAAAGATGTTTATTAACTACCAAAAACTCTCCCTTGAAACACGGGAAAGAAATCCTGAGTTTACTTGAAGCAGTTACTTTACCCAGCCAAATAGCTGTCATTCACTGCAGAGGACATCAGGGTCTAGATTCCAACATAGCCCGAGGGAATCATAGGGCTGACCTAGCCACCAAAGAGGCTGCAAGAGCCACTTCTTTGACTGCTCTGACCCTAACCCCACGACACCCCACAATACCAAAGGGCATTTCTCCCTCATACACTGAGGAGGAAATTGCACAAGCGAAACTTCAGGGATTCGCCCTTGAACATAGTGGGTGGTGGAGGTCTCCCCCCAGACCTCTGCTCCTCCCTAGTAACCTAATGTGGAAGCTGGTTATGGGATTGCATAACTTCACACACTTGGGCAGGGAAGCACTAACCACTCTGATAAAGCCACTTTTCACAGGCAAAGGCATTTCCAAAACCATTTGAGAAGTTTTCAGATCTTGTGCCCTCTGTGCCCAAACCAACAGCACTGGAGCTCTTAGGCCACCTCCCCTCCTCAAGCCCGTCCAGAGGAGAGGGGAGTCACCTGGTGAGGATTGGTAGATAGATTTCACCCATTTGCCACCTTGCAAGAGGTACAAGGTCCTTTTAGTCTTTGTAGACACCTTCACAGGCTGGCCTGAGGCATTTCCCTCCAGATCAGAGAAAGCACAAGATGTTACAAAGGCCTTACTCAATTAAATCATTCCTAGATTTGGCCTTCCAAAAACCCTTCAGAGTGATAATGGTCCAGCCTTTATTTCACAGATCACTCAGATGGTCTCTAAGGCTTTGGGAATCACTTACCATTTACACTCAGCCTGGCATCCCCAATCTTCAGGGAAAACAGAACGTATGAATCAGACCCTAAAAAGAGCCCTCACCAAACTCTGTGAGGAGGCTAAAATTGATTGGATCCAAGCTCTCCCCATTCCCTAACCAGAATCAGAATTGCTCCATGGGCAAAGTTAGGGTTGAGCCCATTTGAATTACTTTATGGGAGACCTTTTCTAACCTCTGATGTTCTTTTAGACACAGAAATACACAGCCTTGTTGGGTTCTCTAGACAACTTGGCCCTACCCACCAGGGTCTGAGAGAATACGCTAATCAGATCCTCCCCAAACCCTCCACAGAGGATACAAAGGAATCTCTCCACCCAGCCCAAACAGGAGACTTGGTATATCTGAAGACATGGAGTGGATCAAACCACCTAACACCCCGATGGGAGGGCCCCCATAGGGTTATTTTGTCCACTCCTACAGAGGTAAAATTAGAGGGGCATGGACTCATATCTCTCGTATTAAACCCTTTATCCCTCTAGAAACAGGTGGTGAAGGGGGTACGGAAGCCACTTATTCCTGTGAGCCACTGAAAGATCTCAAATTCCTCTTCCGAAGAAAGACCCAACCTAAGGACACTTTGGAATAAGTAGCTCCATCCCCCCCTCCTTGTTATCTTAAATCTCTCTTGCTCTAGCCATGAGTATCTCTTTCCTTACATTCTTTGTCCTTTTTGATATATCAATAATTCCCACAAAGTGGAAATATAAGCCCAAGAGTTACATGAGGTGTCCATGGAGAGAGCTGTTTCCTGGCTCATCCTCCTGGAAATCCTGGCTATATGCCCTCCTTGCCCCATTTATCCCTATCATCCTGATAATTGGGGGTATCTTGATATATGGACCTTGTATATGTAACCTTGTCATCTCTCTAGTTGCTTCTAGGGTAAAAGCACTCATGGGAGTCACCCAGATGCCAGATGCCACCATAACCTTAGCAAACATCCCAGCCTGATGCTCTGGACTTGGTCTACAGTCAATTCCTCTTGCTCCTAATGTTAGGTGGGGAGATCTCTACACCCATCCTCAGCTCTGAAGAAGTTACAGAAGACAGATCGCTGTCCCTCTTTCCCTACATATTAGGAGAGAGGGGAGATGACATGGGCACTGTACCCCAGAAACCCAAGTGAACTATTGTCAAGGGAACTCCCTTGTTGTTTTTCCTGGCTCTGAGACTAAAAACACCCAATGACCCCACCTAGAGTCCTGAGATGACTATCTTCCTTTGATCGTCCTCTAGATGGTCAGAAAGATGCACCTTCAGACCACACCTCAATCCTATGGGACATCTGTTTGTCCCCTAAAACTAAGGAATCTTTATGTCCCCAGACAGACCCTAGTACAATCACCCCACCTCATGCCTGAGTGACTAACTATTGTGAAGAATGTATAAAATCTCCAGAACCGATGTCATCAGGGGGAACAGCCTTTCCTTTCATGCTGTCCTCCCAGGGTACTGCTCCCCATCTTGCTGTTCTACCTTGCTATCCTCCTGGCCACTCTCAACATTACTTTCTAAATTAATAAATCTCTTTTTCTTTCTAAGCTAAGTTTTGGAGTCATTGCATGCTTGCAAAAGGCATCCTTCCCGAACCCCAAAGGGTATTCTTCCATCCCCATAACATCTATCACCCACATTCCCATCCCACAAACACCTCAAATTTTCTTCAGACTAAATATCTCTAGCTCTTCCACATATTCCTTATATAGAAAAGTCTTTAGTCTTATCTTCTTTGTCACATTCTTCTCTGAAAGTATTTTGGCATGCCTCTCTTTTTTATATAATGGGATTCTCACAACTGAATACATTATTCCAAATGCAGTCAGATTAGAAAACAATATAGTAAAACTATCACCTACTAACCTACCTCCTTCTGGATTCTAGTCTCCTAATAGGGAAAATTGTATCACTTTAAGTTTTTAGCTTTTGGATACCATGTGGCACTATTGACTCAAAATGAGTTTGTGGCCTCCTAAGGCCCTCAGATATTTGTAAACTTTACTATTGCCTAGGCACACTGTGTCCATCCTATATTTTTGAAGTATTTTTTTTCAATCCAGCATGAAGAGATTTCCATTTGACATTTCCATTTCCATTCTTTGTTACATTTCTATTGACTTTTCCTCCAAGCTTTGAGGTATTTGGAAATTTTATGAGATTACCATCTATATTTTCACCTAACTCTTTGTTAAAAATATTGAATAGCATAGGACCAAGGGCATTGATAATTGGACCTGCCTCTGAGTTAATAATGGCCTATTAATAGTCTCTTCTTGTGTCTGGCCATTCAGGTCAAAAACTATTACCATCACCTCTAGCCTCTCTCTATATCCATGTCCTTCTCTATCTGTATCTCAGATCAGTTTCATTATGTTTGTGGCTGGAATCACTACGAGACTCACAATGTTCAATAATATTTTTTCTTTAAAAATTTCAAACAGAAATTGTAAATGAGAATGTAATTTGAATATTCTTAAATAATCTCTCCTTTACCTCAGTTGCTCTCCTTATTTGTAATTTTATGAGTGAAAAGGACAGGAGTAATTTTTTTAAACCCTTACCTTCCATCTTGCAGTCAGTACTGTGTATTGGCTCCAAGACAGAAGAGTGGTAAGGGCTAGGCAATGGGGGTCAAGTGACTTATCCAGGGTCACCCAGCTGGGAAGTGTCTGAGGCTAGATTTGAACCTAGGACCTCCCTTCTGTAGGCCTGGCTCTCAATCCACTGAGCTACCCCGCTGCCCCCATCTAGTACTCTTTCTAATATAGTACTCTATGGTCACTTCCAGTACAACCTAATTTCTTTGAATTCTTAGGATCCTATTTAGTTTGGTGTCTTCAGTAAGTTACAATTACATTAATCTTTTGTGGGACAGAACCAATACCTTCAGAATCATAACTAAATTCCAGACATTCTCTTTTCAATTCGATTTAATTCAACAAGTACTGATTAAATGCTATATCCTAGGCATTATGCTAGATGATCAAGATACAAAGAAAAAAAGAGATGGGGAAGGTTTCCCTTTTCTCAGGGAGCTTGCTTGCTGGAGTTAAACATCATGTATAGAGATAAGTGTATTCAAAATAAATACAGAGTTTGGAGGAGTTTGATACTGGGAGCCATTAAGGAAAAACTCTATTAAGGAGACAAAACCTCAATTATGCTGTGAAGGGACTTGGATATTCTAAGAGTTGAAAATAATGAGGGAAAGCATGCTAGGAAAGGGGGTCAGACTGAGAAAAGGGAATGAGACATAAGATAGAATGTTATGTTCAAGCAATAGCAAGTAGACTAGTTGGGCTATGAAACAGAATGCATATGGAGGAGAAATATACACTTAGTAAGGAAACTTTAAGGGAGAATGACTTGGGCTGAGAGATATTTGAGCTTTACAAAGAGGGACTAGATGTTCTTTGTTTCCTCTTTACTCCATTTTTCTTTTAGTCTGCCACAACACCTTATAAGTGCTTCCTAACAGCACATAATAAATTTAGTAGCCTTTTTATACTGGGGAAAAGTTTTAGTTTGCCTGAGAAAGGAGAAATGTACACACAATAAGCTCAGTTAGTTTAACCGCTTCCCTAGTATCTCACCTTAAGAATCCCATCTGGTACTTTTGTCCCAGGATCTGAATATATAGCCAGCTTTCAATTGGATGCAATCATAGGGAACAAAGAGTCAGAGACATCACAACTTTTATGTAATTTTAGTCTTTTATAGAAATCAAATATTTTCTCACCCAACTTTCTACAGATTTCAAAAATGTAAGAGAAATTGATTGGAATTTTGCCACTTTTACCTTTTCTTTTCCCTTTCTATGATGATATAATAACTCATTTCAGTAATACTTTTAAGTTTATGAAGAGTTCTGTGCACTATCTAGACAAGTGACTTCATTTGATCCTTTCAACAACCTTGTGAAATCATTCCTATCATTCCTATTATACATCTAGAAAAACTGAGGCTCAGAGAAGATGGGATTTATAATAACTAGCACTTAAGTAATGCTTCAAGGTTTGTAAATAACTTTATAAATATTATTTCATTTTAGTCTTACAACAACCAAAGGAGGGAACAGCTTTTATTACTCCCATTTTATGGATAAGGAAAGGAGACTGAGAGCTATTAAGTGACTTTCCAAGACTCAACGGTAGTAACTCTAGGAGGTCAGATTTGAACTCAGCTTGAAACTGCTAAAGATTGATTCTAACTTTTGTCTTCCTATTTGCAAGCCAGGCTTTCTGCCTATTAAGCCATACTATCTTTTTCAAGTGTCTACATGGTCAAAAGGTGGATGCAGTAGTAGAAAGGAGAAACCTGGGGGACTGGGTAATATGTAGACAGGATAATCAGCCCCAAAAGACTTAAGAGAAGGTGAGTTTTTAATATGCTATCTACCTATTTGAAAGGGAAGACATCTATGCTTGCATGAGTGAAAATGTCATGAATGATTTTTTGAAATGCACAGTCCAGAGGTGAAATGATTTTGCATCTGAAATTCATTTTAGTGAATAAACTACAGTAGTCAGAAGGCTAAGAGGTTTTCATTTTTATAATTTCCTCAATTTTTTTCATAGTGGTAGAGAAATCGAGATTATAAATCTGACCTAAGAAGCTCTACAAGGAATATCTTTTAAATCTCAGCTCCAATGGTCTTGATAAAAATAGACAACTGAGTGTGAAGTACTACAGCACTATCATTGATTTAGTGGCCTTCTGTCTTACTGTTGCCCTGGGGATTCTATCACCTCTCTAATGCATGAGTCTCTCTAACCTGGGAACTCACAAAGCAGTGAACTCTATTCCCCCTTTCCAGCTCACAAATCACAACCTGCCAGAGCTGGAAAGGAATTTAGAGAGCCTGTGAACCAGCCTCATCATTTCACATATATCTAGCAAAATCTTATCCAACTTCACAATGTGTTTGAAGCAGACCTGGGACAAGAAGCCATTTCTTCTGATTACCTAGGCCATTAAAGTATTCTTTCAGTTATAGTATGCTGTTTCCCAAAAATCAAAGAAAAAAAAACTAAATGTAAATGCTACTAGGTAGATGTCTCAGCAAAATCATGAAGTATTTTTCATCTCTTTACTTTCATCCCTTTACATCCCATCACTTTAGCCCCCATTTGTGCAGTCTCCACACTTGCCATCATTTATACTTCTACTCTCTCCTGTGAAGAAATTGATATTCAAAAATAATTGCCAATAAAGTATTAGATATTTCCTATCTCCTTCCTCAATCTTATTAAAAACTGAAGTTGCTTTATCTGATCATAGCAAATTATCATTCCATTTCTCTTACCCCTCACCCCTTCTAAATGTATGTATTTCTTCTCTGTACCTCCTGGCCTCTCCAAATTATTTCAAGTCCAGGGTGAAATCCCATCTTTATGAGAAGACTTTCCTGGTCCCCTTCAAAGCTAGCATCTTTTCTCTCTTAATTATCTCCAGTTTTCCTGTATATATATTTTAAGTATAGTTGTTTGCATATTGTCTCTCTGATTAAACTGTGAGCTCCTTGAGAGAGAGCACTATTGGACTTTTCTTTACAATCACAACATTTAGGACAATTCTTAACATATAGTAGGTGCTTAATAGCTTCTTATTGAATGACTTGGATGTGACAGTCTTTCCAACCCTCATCGCTGTCTTTGCTCTGGGTTCAATTTTTCTTCCTTTTTAATCTCGACTTTTGAGTTAACCAGTTTGATTCTATTATTTCCCCAATTCTCTTGAAGTCCTTGATCTTTGGTCATATCTCACTCATTCATACCATAACCCTAGACTATTCCACTCATTTCCTCTTCTATTCCTCTTACATTCATACATTACTTAGTGGAGCTCAATAGTCATAAAACCATTCCTACTGGATCTGCTATAAAATTTTTGTTGTCTGGATCTTTCTTCAATGAGATAATATATTTAATCCTCTCATTTTTTTCTTTTTTTACTCTGTGCAAAAGTTTTTCCAAACCCCCTCAGTTCCCTTATAACACCATTCCTCCAAAGAGCCTAACTGAAAACATCAATTTTCATTTTACAGAGAAAATAACAGCAATTCACCATGAATCTACCTTTCTCCCTTTTTTTCTATATGTCACAGTTGCTTGACATTATCTTTTATTTTCTCTTTTATAATCTCTGATAAGGGATTGGACCTTGTCTTTGCCAAATCCTACCTGTTAACATGGATGCTGAATCTAATCCTAGCTAGGCTCCTATAGCAGAATCCCCTCTCCATCATACTTTTAATCTCTAATCCTCAATATCAAGTGCATATGATGGCTCCTTTCCTGCTCCCTATATAAAAAAACTAAATCTTCTACTTAAAAAAGGTTTAAGAACTTTATTCTTCTCTTAAGTTATTATTCTATCCCCTTATATCTAAGCCAAATTCCTAGAAAAAATTGCATACATTTCTTGTTCCTACACCCTCACCTCTTATTCACCTTCCCCAATCCTTTGAAATCAAGATTCTCATCTTATTACTTAACCAAATAGCTCTATCAAGATTTAATTGCCAAACATAAAGATCTTTTCTGAGTTGTTGTTCTTGATCTTTTTTTTTCCCAGGATTTAACAGATTCAATCATCTTGTCCCTGTATACTCTCTCCTTTCTGAGTTTCATCTGTGAAGTTCATGTTCAACATATTGTCTCCAAGTCACATTCACACTCACATTTTCAATTTCAGTTTCTGGTAAAGGGTATGAGCAAAGAGGAGAGCAAGTAAAGAAAACAGGAAGGAAGGAAGAGAGAAAGAGGGGAGAAAGAAGGAAGAAAGGAAAGCAGGAAAGAAAGAAGAATAATTTGTTTCTAGTCAATCTCTGAAAAATGAGCACATTAGAGTATATCTCCCCTTGGTTCCTGAAAATTCCAAAGAGCTATCACAAATTAATAATCCCTCCAGGAGCTGGGTGACTACTCCAAATTCAAAGTCATCTGTGAGTTCATATTTCTAAAACTATATAGTTCAATAACCACTCCTGGCATACATTTAAAAATATTCTGACAGTGGGGAAAAATGCGATCAAACAGAAATGGTATTTTAAGAAAAATTTTTAAAAATCATCTCATAAGCCTTTGGTTCTCTTTCCCACAACACATCATCAAAAGAAAGAGTTGGCAAACTCATTGAGTAAACTGAACAGGATATGTACATAAATGTAGGAAACCAAATGGCCCAAATAACTCATACTTCCAGCTCTGCAAGGTGCTAAATGTCCTTTCCTTAGTCATGGTCAGAGATAGCTCTTTTTGAATCATAGGGATAACACTCTTAAATCTGGTTCTGGTGTCTTCTACTAGAAAGTAGAGTGGTAAGATTCTGGTCAGACATCAAAGATGCCAAGGCCATCTAATATAGCCGAGGTGCTCACCATTGGACTAAAACAACTCTGGAAGAAAGAGTAATTCTGATGATTTTGTGGAAGTCTGCCTCACTTATATTTAGTCACTTGGGATTCAAGATATCACTCATAGTGACATTATTGGTCCTCTTCAACAATGAAAGATGAACAATAATATGTGATAGACATTGAGGCACTCTTGATAGGCACTAGACATTGAGATCTTTTTTTTTTTTAATAAAATTTCCCCCTTTTCTCAAAGAACTTAAGCTTGACATGCCAAACTGGCTTTTCCTCTTATAATCTGTTTGATCTCTCCTTGTCTTCTGGGTAATAGAAAGTACCTTTCATTCCTTAGTAACTGCATTTCTGAAAAATAGATTTTTATCAGGCATATACAAGAACATGGTGACTGCTTGCAAAGTGGATTCATAATGTGACAAGTGTGAATCTGTCAAGTCAGAACATAATTTACATTTAAGAATCCTTTCTGTGGGGATTTTCCCATATGCTAGCTTTTGTTGACATTTAATACATTTGCCAGTGAAATATTGCATCCTTACAACTTTAGAGTGGTTAAGACCCAATAAATGTACATAATAGAGATGATGATATGACTTTCCATTGAGAAAAAGGGTCATAATTTGTGCTTTGGTAACAACATTTCAAGCAGGAAGAACTACTGGGACAGGACTTTATTGCTTCTTGATCACTTTTCTGTGCCCTCTCTTCCTCTCATTCACCAATAAAAGACTTTCCAAATACATTTTCCTATTCATGGCCTTGTTTTAATTTTTAATTAGAGCCATTAAAACCAGGCCATGAGTTTCTTAAAATTATTTACTCTTGATTATTCTACCCAAAAGCAATCCAGTCTGTTTTCTTCCTTCTACTTAATTCTGGGCATTTTTGCAGTGCCTGTCCAAGTTCATTTAATGACTCCAAACTTCTCTGGGAAAAAGAAGCCCATATTTTTATGACCAAAATATTCTAACAGCTTTGTTATATGGTTGCAGATCATAGAACAGTGTAATCTTTAAATAATTAAAATAATTATTACTCAGAGGTCAACTGAGAGGCAGTGTTCTGTGTGAATAAGCAGTAACACATTGCAAACAAAAAATTGCAAAGAATAACTGAAGTAAAGAATGTCTTCAAAGAAATGTTTGATCAATAAAGAAAATGGCCTGGTTACAAGATAGGAACATGGAAAATCTAATGGCAAGCTTGAGAATTAAACTGGTATATTCAAATTCTTATGATTAGAGTTAGAATGAAACAGTCTGAATAATGAACTTGAGGTTATGCAGCTAGTAAATGATGAGCTGAGATGTGAACACATATCTTACAACATAGTGATGTAAAGAAAAAGGGTCATATAGTTCCTGGGTTTGTCCTAGCAGGTAGATTCCCAGGTATTTTATTTAGTTTCAAATTATTTTAAATGAGACTTCTCTTTCTATTTCTTTCTGTTGGGATTTATTGATAGTATAGAGAAATGCTGGTGATTTTGTGGGTTTAGTTTATATCCTGTAGCTTTACTAAAATTGCTAATTGTTTTGATTAATTTTTTTGGTTGATTCTCTAGAATTTTTCTAGGTATACTATCATTTCATCTGCAAAGAGTGATAATTTTATTTCCTCATTGCCTATTCTAATTCCTTCAATTTCTTCTTTGATAGAATATCATTTAGACCTTCCCTCAAAGTCTTAATTGGTGGATATTTCAGTGAACAAGTGGGCTTAGAGTTCTCAGTTCCTCTCCTATTACTTCATCATTGGGAAGGAAAGGATTACTCCTCAGGTGGGTTGATATCTACATCTTTACTACATCTAGGCAAATGTGACTGATCCCTACTTCCTGGCACTTAAGAAATAGAATGGTAGATGGTTTATAAAAACCAACTTCCTCTAGCATTCTTTGGCTAGAAGAACATAAATTATCCTTAGCCAGGATTTTCCTGGCTTTGTCTCCTCTATTATAGATTATGTGACCCCAAATCTTAATGAGGTAAATTGCAAGGACAAAATAGGACATGTGCCTTCCTCAGCCTGATTTTGCCTGCCCAGGTAAATGTCTACCATACTACCACAGGAAGTGCCTGACCTTCAGAGGTTAGTATCTGAGGAAATGCATGGATTCACATTGAAATATTGCTGATAAATAATACAGTCCAACATTAATTTGCCTCATTGAGCAGGTATGAATAGGTTGGAAACCTTGAGGGAATGGAATCTTCAGATTGGAATCTTTGAAGGGAACATCCCATATGAATGAGAATACTTGTTCTTTTGAGTCTTTAAGCATCTGAGAAATGACTTACTAAATTGTATGCCCTTTTACACAGTTAAATTTCTAGACCTATGCCTAAAAGATATTAAAGAAAGATGAACACATCCTTTATATACAAGAATCTAGGAAACTTTTTGTACCTGAAAAATGCCCTGGAAACTAAGAAGGTAACCAAAAACTGAGGAAGAGTTAAATAATTTGTGGTCTGAGTGTGATAGAGTATTGTTATGTCATATGAAGTGAGGAAAGAGACTTGGAAAAATTCATATAAACTCTCCAGAGTAAAGTGAGAAAAAACCAGAACAATTAATATTTTAAATGAATATTTTAAAAATGAACAATTTCGTGTGGACTTTCATAAAATGATAAAGAATTAAACAATAAGAATGAGAATGGTTTATAAAATAAAGACAACCCTGTTAAACAAATCTATAGTAACAATAATTTCTACAATTACTATTCATGATTTCATAAGACTTATGATGAGACATTCTACCTATGACAGAAGTGATGGATTTAGGATGCAGAATATCTATCTATCTATCTATCTATCTATCTATCTATCTATCTATCTATCTATCTATCTATCTATCATATACAGTCAGAGGAATTTATTTTGATCGACAATACACATTTGTTAAAAGAATATTATTCTTTTTTCTTTTTTTTCAGTGCAATGAGGAGTGGGATAGAGAGAAAAATATATCATTAATTTTTCAAAAGAAAAGTGAGAGAGGTATCACAGATGTGTGATGTTGTACACACCTTGAGATGAGGTTACCATATTATTCATTTTACTTGAATTATTTTACTTTGTTTCAAGAGGTCAGGCATGCAATAGAAGTAATCTGTCAGTTAATGTAATTAAAAAATAAAACACATTGATAAAACTGAAAGCAATAAAAAATATCACCAATTAAGATTTCTTCTAACCCTTATTATAATTGCCATAGAAGTGTTATATATTATGCTAGTAGAAAGAGAATTCACACTAAGAAAATAATTGCAGTATTGTCTTCCCCAATTTAAGAAAGTAATCAGTTCCTGGAAAAAACAAACCAAAATAAAATAAAAAACTCTCATCAAGGGATTTATCATATAATAGAAATGTAATTAGAATTAATTTCAATGGGACACATTTTACTCATTTCTGAGATGCCATATTAATACTAATTTAACCTCCACTGGTAATCAGGGTTTGTGTAATTGAACTTTTCATAATAAAAAAAAAGACTAACCATGCCTAGAGACGGGAGGTCCTAGGTTCAAATCTGGCCTCAGACACTTCCCAGCTGTGTGACCCTGGGCAAGTCACTTGACCCCCATTGCCTAGCCCTTACCACTCTTCTGCCTTGGAGCCAATACACAGTATTGACTCCAAGATGGAAGGTAAGGGTTTAAATAAAAAAATAAAATAAAATAAAATAAAAAAAAGACTAAGAAAATTAAAGACAAGGAAAATCAATGAAAATAATGCAAATATTATCAAACTGGCAGAAATAGGGTGATACTATAGAAAGACAAGAAGATAAAATAATACTTTGAGGGTAAGGATGTTAATATTTTTATCATATTAGGGGTCATGATGTATGAAAATATCACTACTACGAACTAGATGGGAATACTTTGAGAAGAAAATTTAAGGCAACAAATGCAAATGATAAAACTGAAACTGACCAGAATATAGTTGTTGTTTTTCTAATTGCATATGATTCAGAATAAATATAAACTAGTTCTTTTAAATATGAAAAAAATAGTTGATAGATTAAAAGAGGAATAGCAAATGACCTTCTTTCTAAAGTAAAATTCTTCTAATTTAAATGGGTGTATCTAACTCACTGAAAGATATCAGAAGTATATGTATATGTAGCTATATACTTGTAAGGAATTGCTCTTCAGAATGATTAGTTCAGTTCCCAATTCCACCAACAGTGCATTAGTATCCTTATGTTCCCTCATCCCCTCCAACATTTATCATTTTCCTTCTATGTAACTTAATCTGACAAAAGTGAAGTGATATATGTTGTTTTAATTTGCATTTATTTAATAAAAAGTGATGTCAACAATTTTTTTATGTGACCATAAATAATTTTGATTTTTTCTTCTGAAAATTGCCTGTTCATATCCTCT
Organism: Monodelphis domestica; assembly: GCF_027887165.1. Taxonomy (NCBI): domain Eukaryota; kingdom Metazoa; phylum Chordata; class Mammalia; order Didelphimorphia; family Didelphidae; genus Monodelphis; species Monodelphis domestica. The sequence goes on along the minus strand of NC_077227.1, from coordinate 345,152,050 downwards.
GACCATTTATCAGTTGGTGAGTGGCTTATATTCTTATACATTTGACTCAATTTTATATTTGACAAATGATGCTTTTGTCAGAAATTTGCTGTAAAAGTTGTTTTCCAAGATTCTTGTTTTCCTTTTAGTCTTGATTGCACTGGTTTTATTTGTGCAAAACCCTTTTAATTCGATTAAATTTTATTCAATTAATTCGATTAAATTAATTCGATTTAATTCGATCAAAATTATCTGCTTTATATCATGTCTTTTTCTCTTCTTTGGTTATACATTTTTCACATATTTCACAAATAAATTTGATGGATACAATTTTCCATGCTCTCCTAATTTGCCTATAATATCACCTTTTTATTTTATTTTAAATTTATTTTTAATTTTAATAAACAAATAATAAAATTTAAATTTATTTTAAATCATGTATTAATGCATGCATTAATGCATAATTCTCTGACAAATGCAATGAAATTTGGTATAAAAGAGGAACATTCAAATTCCATAAATGACATGAGAAAGTTAATAAAATGACTTTTTATATGCCCTTGGGAGAATTTGGTAAAAGGTTTCAAAAGCTACGTTTATGGAGAGAAAGAGAGAGAGAGAGACATAAAGACAGAGAGACAGATAGACACACAAACACACATACACACACACAGATACAAATATATGTGTAGATTATATTTTTATGTAAAGTTATGCCTGTAGGGAACATCATCTGTAAAATGGAATAATAAGAATCTCTGCCCTATTTACTTTACACTGCTGCTACGAGGATCAAATGATATATATAGTATGGATATGTTTTGTAATCTGTAAAGTGTAACACAAATATAAGGAATATCTTCATCATCAACAACAATCAACCTGTCCCATAGGATTTTTTATGTGATCAGTGATATGAATACTTTATTACACTTTAATAGAATGTGGCATTGTAGAAGTAATGATGAAATACTAATTTTTCCAGCTTTTGATTTCCTTGATTCCATAATTAGGGTTCTAGGATTCTGTGATTACGGTATAATTAGAATGGAGCTAATAATGACTGTCATGTGCACATATGCATACAACTAAACAGTTTCAGGCATTGACAGAAAATTCATGGGGACCACTGGAGTGAAAGATTTTCAACTGAAATACAGTGAACAGTTATTTGCAGTCTTTACAACTGTTAATGACCTTTGTGCTCTAGAGATACCTTATAGCCTAGTTTTATTAGTTCAGGCTAAGTGTACTAGAATATAAATCTGAAATAATATCTTAATTTATTTGAACCATTTATACAATTGATCTAATTCAATTTTATGTGGTTTAGCATAAGGACAACTAAATTTGGAATCAAAGGACTTGAATTCAAATGCTAGTTTAGCCACTTTCTAATTGTATACCTGGAGACCAATCATGTAGATTCCTCATCTATTAAACAAGTGAATTGAAGTAGATGATCTCTAAAGTACCACTTTAAATCTATGAATCTTTAACTCTGAACTTGGGCATGGTTCATAAAATTTAGGAGCAGTAATCTTCATGGAAACATTTGTTCGCAAATACATGAGAATGATTTATAATTAGCATACACGTTATTGGAATAAAAGATTCTTGTAACTACTTGAGGGGGCCTAAAAGCAGTTTTTCTACCAATTAGGTTAAACAGTCCTCCTACACCTTTATTTATGCTATTAAGTTGCTTAGAAACCAAAGTCTTTTTTCACTGGTGTGGTTAAAAGTGTTTAGCTTTGGCTCTGTACCACAAATTCTGAATTAGTGAGATCTGAATTAATGAAGTTTTACTGTATATTGAAAAAAATCAGTTGTGTTATAACCTCACCCTGGAGGAAAATGTCAGCTCACTTAATATCTAGAGAAATCATCTGCTAAATGAAGGATTAATCTAATAAATTGCTGACCTGAATTTGGGTGTTATATTTCCTAGCACAAATCTTTACATGAATCCAATTAGTAATGAAATGAAACATTTCAAATCTCTGGCATATCACTCGGGCAAGGACAATATTTTAAAGATAGGACTGGATTCCTCTTCCTTATTCCTTGCTCTACTATGGAGCTGAACAGGGACCTGGAAATTATCTAATCCAACTGCCTGATTTTTATAAATGGAGAAACTGACACCTATGAAGGAAAGTACAAAGTGCCAACTTCAATTCTTTTTTGATGGGATTAAGGAACTGGGGAATGATGTGAATATAATTGCTGTTAATTGTTACTTTGGGATTGGTTATTTGTTAATGGTTCAAGTAGGGCTAGAAAAGGCTTCTTGTGAAAGATGAGATTTTACTTGGTATTTAAAGGAAGCCATGAAAATAAATTGGCAGATTGAAGAGAGAGAACATTCCAGGGGATAGGCAGTTATAGAAAATATCTACATCCAAAAGATTGAGTATCTTGTTTGTGGAATAGCCAGGAAGCCAGTGTCACTAGAATAAAGAGTTTGTGGTACAGAGTGAAATTTAAGAAGACTAGAAAGATTAGAGGGGATTAGGTTATGAGGCTACAAATTCTAAACAGAACATACTGTATTTCACCTGGAGGTAATAGGGAGCCACTGGAGTTGATGTACAAAAAAGGCATTACTCTTTTTGAGTTGCCAAAGAATGGGAAGCAGAGGGGATACTGACAAATTAGGGAATGGAAGAACAAATTTTATTCATTTTATTTATTTATATGGTATATAAATCATTTATTTATTTATATGGTATCAGTTTTATGGCTATGCATTTTTTCCTCAAAACTATTGGTCTAACTATATCAATCATCTACTCAATCAACTCCAGTGGCTCCCTATCACCCTCAGGTGAAATTCAAAATGTTCTGCTTAGAATTTGAAGTCTCTTATAATCTTACTGCCAATTAGATATGCTAATTGCCCCCAGCAGAAACAACTCCCTTAAGCCATCCAGCCCCAGAAAGAAGGAAGCAACTGTACTAGAGAGGGAAATTGGTGAGATGTAATTGAGGAAATCAGAAGAAGTTACACCAGGAAATAAGCAATGAAAGAGGCTGAATCTTGGCCCCCTCCCCTATCCACTTCCTGTCCTTCCTTCATCAATCAATTAATGGAGGGTTTCTTCACAGATGGCAAATTCATTCTTCTCTCTAGTAACAATAATTTTACAAATTGATTTCCTTAAAGGATCTTTTATTCTTTTGGGAGAGAAAGGAATAAGGGTGATGTTAGGAAGTAGGAAAAAAGTATCCCTAAATTAAAGTTGTAATACTGACTAAAAGCTTTGAAAGTAAATCCTTTCAAATGAAACAAAAATATCTTCCCCAGAGGGAAGAAATAACAGCCAACACTGTTATGAGTCTTTCTGGACAAGACAGTCTTCTTCAGCTCCAATTAGAAATAGAAAAAGGATGAAATGGTGTCTTCAGAACCTTTTCCATTGAAAAAGAAGTGAGAAGTGAAGTTCAGAATTGTTGGGGTCCCAACTGACTTTTCTTCCTCCAACCTTCCATGGAACTCTCTCTCTCCTCTCCCGATGTTCTGATTTCTCTGTGTTCTGAGCTCTCCTTGCTTTGCAGAACCATTTTTGTCTTTGCCCAAATTTCTTCAATCACACAACCCTGCAAGAAGGAATGTGCTATTTTGAATATAATTCATTATCCCTTTTTTGTTTGATCTCTCCAACCACAGCATTACTCTTAGCATAATTCACAATTCTAGTTTACAAGTGGACCACAAATTAATAGCTAAATATCTTTCAATCAATATAAGCCATACAATTCTATAAGTATGCTTTTTCATGTAAGGTGAGTTTGATATTCAATATAAATACTGTTTCGTTCATCACTCAGGCTTCACTCTGTCTAAGGTCAGAGCACAGGCAATTCAGATTTATTTTGATATTTAACTGGATCTTTAAACCCAGCCAGATCTCCAGAATATCTGAACAGTTATTGGATAAGCCATTAGCTTCTCTAAGTTTTAGTTTCCTCATCTGTGAAATGGGGATAATAATATTTGTATTGTGTGCTTTACAGAGCACTAGCAAAGTGCCCTGTGTGCTATATAAATGTGAGATTCGATTATTACTCTTGCTGTTGTTATTATTAGTATAGAAGGTGTCATGAAGAGATTAGTTTGGAATGGAATAGTCAGAGAAGGCTTGATGGAAGATGTAGGGCATGAACTTGGACTCAGTATGATGTAGAAAACACACAGACTTGGAAACAGAAGACCTTTAATCCATTTCCAAATCTGCCATTTGCTATGTGTGTGTCACCTGAGTTAAGCAACTCAACCTCTTTGAGTACTGTTTTCATCATCTATAAAATAAAGATAATACATATGTTAATCTTCAAAAGCTGACAAGAGATATGACATATGACTTTAAGGTTCCCTTGTGAAGATGTAACTAGAGAATGTCTTAGAAACCTATAAATCTCTTATTTCTTCAAATTGAAACACTATTTCAATGTGAGTTATTATAACTAAAGAATGAATGAGGTAAAAGGAAGAGAATTTAGTTTAGGCAGAAATATTCTGATATTCTAGTTAGTGCACACAATAAAAGTAAAAGCCTGGAGGCAGGAATGAACATGGCATGATTATGAAAGATTAAGAACACTTATATGATTAATTTAGAAAACATGTGATATGCAGTAATAGGGAGTGTTTAGATAGAATGAGAATAAATAATGAAGACCAGTAAGTTCTGGCTCGATGTGAAAATTAATAAGGAGTAATTGTAGGTTGTTGAACAAGGGACTCTCCCTTAGTATGTACAGGAAATGAGGTGGTATTTCATATTTGACTACTCAATATTCAGCTTAAAGTTTATTCCTATTTAAATGTTCACTTCAGTTTATTGTACATAATTTTAGTCACTTTAAATCCCTGAAACCCATATAATTAATTTCTAATAGAGTTGTAAATATGAAAGGCCAGCTCCATGACCATATTTACCAGACTGCTCCAAGTTTTATCATTCTCTGTCAGGCACATTGTTGGATTAGAATACGGGGTATTGAATTTCATTCATGTTGTATCAGCTTCAAAGGCCAACTAGGCAGTTTTATCTCAATTAGAACTGAAGTAAGTTAGGTGGCATTCTAACTCAGCAAAAATTTGAACTCACCTGAAAACTGAAAAGTCCCAAAGGAATTGAGGAAAATTTCAGATGAACATAACTCATTCCAAAGGATTTAATAAAAGCTAAATGTACCAGGAGTAAGCCCCAGGTTTTCTCATAGCATTCAAAAAGTTACTACCCTTATAAAAAAAAAAAGTACCACATTTCTCTTCCTCTTTCCTAGTTCTGAAAGCATTTTAGTACATCTTGATCGAATTATGCCCTGATTTTCCCCTTTTATTAGCCATCTTGCTTGTTCTCCAAAGGAGCCGTTTTGATCATCTTCCCATATTTATGCTCTCTCCTTTGCGAATTCAGATATTTTCTAAGTTTATACCTCTATGCTCTTAAGTAAAAAATCCAGTTCTATTGTTTTCTCTGAGCCTCAGAACAGTGAATCCAACTACGTATAGGAGCTGAAGGGGCAACTAGATGATGTGGTGAATAAAATGCCAGACTTATATTCCTGATTTCAAATCTGGCCTCAGACACTTGTGATGCATTTAAACCTGATTGCCTCAGTTTCCTCCTCTATAAAATGATCTGGAGAAGGAAATGGAAAACTACTGCACTATCTTTGCCATGAAAACACCAAATGGAGTCACAAGTAGTCAAAAATTATAAAAGCAATTAAAAAAACAATAAAATAGACATCCCATTGGCCAACCTCAACATATCTGAAAACAGATTTATGTTTATTTTCAATAAAAAAATTATCTTCTGATTTCATTATAGTATTTCTATTTCACTATAATTGGCCATTTGTTTTTGAAACTTCAGATTGCTATTATCTTTTCTTTCTTCTTATATCAGAAAAGTTAACCAGTCCTGTAGATTTCATCTGTCTGACATTCTGCATCAATCCCCTGTTTTCTCACCACCATCATCCTATTCATTAATACAGTATTTACTATGACCAATAATAGCTTCCATTCTTTTCCTTTTCCTATGTATCGCTTTACATTGTTGCCCAAGTACACTTTAAATATATAGATCTCTCATAACACTTTCAATTAAAAAAAAAAAAACTTCAATGTTTATCTGCTTTATACCAATTAAAATTCTACCTTTGATATATAGGAATATATATTTAGAACTAGAAGGGACCTGGTAAGCCACCTTCTCCAACCAGTGTTGTTCTTCAGATGAAGAAATAACCCAGAGAGGTTAAGTGAATGACAATGGTCACACAGATAAGAGGCCAGGCTTAGAATTTAATCATAAGTGCTTTGAATCAAAAAGTAGAATTCTACACTTTTCTATGCACCCTGTCATTTGTCATAACCTTCTATGATCTTATACCAATCTACCTTTTCAACTTTCTTCTATATTATGCCCTTCCATTCACCATATGCTCTAACTAAATGGTCTTAATCTTGAGAAATATTAATGTTGAATTTTATTATTTATTATCAATATCTCCATGTGAACTTTAAACCTCTGAATATCTGACTCACCAACCTAAAGAAATTTATTCCCAGGCCCTGAGACATCTAACTGAGCTGGGACCTTTTGCCTTTTGTTAGACAGGGTAGAGAAGCAGACAGAGTGGAGATCTCCTTTAGCTATGCACAAGAACACTCTTCTTAAGACATTTCAAAGTATAAATCCTCTTTGTTCTTAGTAGACATAGACTTTAGATGTGGAGTAACTAGATCCAAAATAGGGGGAAAGGCCACTGAAAACATGACTGAGACAATTTATATTTTTCTAAGCAAATATTACTAGAAAGAAATTGGCTACAAAAGCTCCCTGACATTCAATTTCTTAACATTTTAGAGAAGGGCAAATTAGTCACATTTCCCTAGCTGGATGAAGCTGCAGTGAAGAGTGGCAATCCAATTCTGCATCCCTGCCACCACTAATAATGGGGGAGGAGTTGAGATCTCTAAGTCTTCTTTCAAAATATTAAGCTTTCCAGGAGAGGTCCAAAGAATGAACTATCAGGATGAATTAGAGGACATATCTCCTCATAAGAGAGAGGGTCAGGGCTTACAGTTTCTTTCCATGCCTAGGGTATTAGAAAGTTAGATGACATAATTCAGCAAAAAATTGAACTCACCTGAAAACTGAAAAGTTCCACAGGGAACTTTATTAACACACCACATGTACCTATTAATAAACAATTATTTTTCAGAAAATGGTCTCTTACTATATATTGATTATATTGGGCGCTACACTTCCTTCTTCCAAAATATATTCCCCATTTTTCTTCCTCTATTACTTTGTTTCCTGTGACTAGGATGTTACCTCTAAAACCCTTCACCTGTTAATTTCCTGACAAGATTTTAAGCCCAATTGAAATGTCAACTCCTTCAATAAGACTTTCTAATTGGTAACAGACTTCCTCCTGAAACTTCATATAACACTGTATTTTTTATATTTATTTTGAAAAAAATTTATTTATTTTGAAATAATTACATGCTATATTATAGTATGTGTGCATGTATGTTTTCCTTTCTAAGTGTCATTAGTACTGGGACCACATCCAATTTTTTACTTCTAGGACTCAACCCAATGCTTTTTATACACTATGCATTTAATAAATACATCTAATAAATGTTTGTTCACTGAATTAATGTAATTGTTGCTTCATATAATAAAAGGGATTATTCAGAACCTGTACTATACTCAGCACTATGCTAAGCACTGGGGAAGTTATATAGAGTATGTCAACATGGAATCTAGAAACCCCAAACATGTAGACTAGTAAGATATGATGAACCCCAAGTTTTATGACTAACTGATAAGCTAAAGACTCCAAAGCCTGTACTGGTTCCTTCTTTTCATGAGAATCCATCCTGAACGGAATCTTAGGTTATCAGTTTCAGACTGAATAATGGACCCTAAGAAAAATGACAATCCCAATTTAGGTGGTACTTGTTTTGTCCTGACTATGGCTTCATGATATTATAATTGTTTCTTATTCTGCTTATAATATTTTCTCCTTGACCTGAGAGTTCTGAATTCTTCCCAGATTAAAGTTCTTTGTGCAAATGCCATCAGAACTGCCTCTGTGGATTGATCTAATTTTAGTTCTTCTAAGATGGTATGATGTGTTTAATATTCTCCCAATCTATGCTCTGGCCTATGAGTACTCCCAAATACTCTTTTCCCTCTTGGAACTGTGACCAGGGTCCCCCTGCTCCTCAGTGGCTACAAGTCTTGGTGCCTATTAGTGCTTCTCCTCACCCTGATAACATGCCTCTGGACTGCAACCCAATGCTGCATATGAGGAATGCAATAAGGGTCTTGAACCTAGAGTCATTAAAGATACCCCTGTAATCTTTTTCTGAGCAGTTGTCTTACCACACCCCCACACTTTAATGACTGTGGTTGAGAGGTCCTGAAGTCTTTCCTGCTGCTTTAGCTTTGTCCAAGACCTGTTGACATGGGGGGGGGGGAAGGGGGGAGCTCATCCTAGCATACTGTGCTCAGCCTCTACCCCAATTGTGCTAGATCCCTTGTGCCAGCATTCTAAGTTGTTTTAGACTGAAAAAAAAATACTTTTTTTTTTATCTTTTTGTTGGTTCTGCTACTCCAAAATTCATTTTGAGGTATTATATCATAGTTTTTTAGAGGGTCATTTGGTAAAGATCAGATGGGTTCATGTATGGTATACACCATCTTGGCTTTGTTCTACTGGGATTACATAGTTGAAGTTAAGGTAATACAGATAGTAAATGTAAGAATCATAACTTATACCTGGGTCTGCTACCTTCATATCCAGAATTCTTCCTCCTGTACCTTGCTGAAGATATAGTTCTTACTCTAATGAGGATTAATACATATGAAAAATAATGACACAGATTTTTAAAAAGCCTGTGAGAATTCTAGAGTTCTGGTCTTGACATTGTTACTAACTCTTTTTGTAAATTTGGGCAAATAATGGCACTTCTTTAAGCTTCAAATTTCCCATTTTGGGGATAACAGTGCTGCATTCAATGTTCTCTAAAGTTCTTTCCAGTTTTAATAGCATCTAAGTCTATTGATGTCTGTGAGAACCCTGAGTAAGCATTACTTCTGCAGAATGTTGGCACACTTCAATTGTAAGATAGCATATATATATATATATATATATATATATATATATATATATATACATATATATATATTTATAAAATAAAAATATTAACATGTTTTTACATAAATACATGAGTGTATATATACCTATACATACATATATTTGAGTAATATTTATTAAGATTTTACTATATGCTAGGTACTGTGCTGAATAATAGGGATATTAAGGAAGGCAAAAGGCAGTCTCTTTTCTCAAGGTGTTCATAAGGTAATGGAAAAGATAACCTGAAAATACCTATGTATAATCAAGATATAAACAGAAAAAATTATACATAATCAACAGAGAGAGAAGATGAGTACTAAAAGGGATCAGGAAAGAATTAAAATCATAATATATGTACACATATATATGAATGTCTACATACAGTCTTATACATAGTTTTAATCAAATATTTCTGAAGTTATAAAATTGCTTGGCACAAAAAAAATTAATAGATCCCAAAGCAATCATCCTTTCTGAACATGCCAAAAAAGCAAGCAAGTCTAAACTGAAAGAAATTGTATAAAAGCACTCTACATCACAGTGAAAGGGAAGATGTTGACAAGGTAATCTAAAGCTGAATTTCATGATTTTTCTCACTTTCTGCATCACTCATCACTATAGCTGGCAAGACCTTGAACTATTTAAAACTGTAGTTGCATTAAATTGGGAGTTCCCGCAGGGTAAGAACTAAGTTTTAGCCTTCTGTTGTGGTTTTTTTTTTTATTGGGGGAAAGGCACTATCCCCATTTCTTGGGACATAGTAAGCTCTCAATAAAGTCTTATTGACTTGACATGATTTGACTTATGCCACTTTAAAAAAATATATAGTTATTTCTTCCTAGTTTGAACTGTTCTCTTTATTAAAATTGTCCAAGTTAGAATAAGCAGGAGAGGCAACTTGACATAGTGGAATGAGCCAAGAAGACCTAGATTCCAGTCCCCCTCTGAAACATCCTGGCTTGGTGACCCTGGGTGAGCCAATTAATGTCCAAATGCCTTCAGGCAATTCCCTGAAACTCTAACTTTCAGAGGAAGTGTGAGTCTGCATTGGTAAGGGGCATTTCTTCTCTGGGAGTTTCCCACATTGATGAAATCAGTGGTCAAAGCTTAAAAAAAAAGGAGGAGTCAGAGAATTTTGACAGTTTCTAAAATTTTTCATAAAATGGTTGTGAAATTAGATCAATGACTCTTATTTAATTGAAAATCATTAGATAGATAATAGTGACAGACTAATAGAGTCATATTTTTCTTTTCCAAGCTAGCTGATCTTCCCTCCTAGTGCCCTTGAAATGATTTTCCCCCTGAAAAGTTAACAGAACAAAGCTTATCAGCCATATAGATGGATGGCACTTGAATAGAACTTGCATTTTCACAGCTGATCTATAATAATGGTGATGTGCACTTTGTGCAAACCTATTAAAATGAAGAACAGTGCCCTAAGCCACCATTCAAGTCATTTTACAGTGTGCAATCATTTATCAAAAATGCATATAAATCAGGAATTAAATTAATCAAATTATATAATGAGTCAGTCTCTTGCTATTTTCCTCCTAATACATTTTTCCTTGAACAAAATGTAGTTGTCACTGAAAAAAAATCAAATTAGAGCTTCCTAATAAATAGGTATGGATTTGTAATTAAACCCAATAAAGCCAATAATAAAATATAAAAGGTAGAGAGCTAAAATCCAATTAAAATGTTATAAGAAATAAAGTGCTAGATTTCATTTGGACAAAATGCAACTTAGTTTGGTTTGTAACACAATACCTAGTTATTGGTTTTGATGATGAAATCTAGTCCAGGCAGTAAGTAGCTAAAGGGAAGAGATGTATGTGAAGTTTTAGAACATGCCAGTGATGACCTAGTATTTTCTTTTATGATTACAGCCATATTTCCATTAATTTCTTCCCTTTACATGATACATCTCTTCTCTCTGAATCCAACATGTTTTGCTGCTCAGTTGTGTAGAAACAACTTAATTGAAGTTGTTTCTACACAATATCCAACATGAATGAAAACATTAAAATTTCCACAGTTTGTCAAGCACTAACATTTTCCATTTAGTGAAACACCAAATCATAGTGCATTATGTCTAGAAGGAACCTTCTTATTCCAGTCTACCATTATGAACAGAAGGAAACAGAAGCTAACAAAAATTAAGTGAATTTAAATTGGGATCACAGATAATAAGTGACAGAAAGAGTATTTAAACTTCTAACTCCAGGACCAGTGCCATTTTTGGCAATTAAAAAATATTTGTTGTATTTAGGTTGCATTTTGCAGTTTTAGTCTAATTGATTAGAATCATTTAGATGTAGCCTTTTTTTTTTTTCAAATGGCATTAAGTGACTCATCCTAGGTAACAAAGCTAGTATCTGGGGCCAGATGTAAAGCCAGGTCCTCCTGGCTCCAGGTCTGCGATTCTATCCATTATGTCACCACGTTGGTTCTTAGATATGGTTTTATTGAATTTTACACCAGTTACCTAAAATGAAAAATTGAAAGAATTATTCCCATAAACACAAAGCCTTGTTGTTTTGGTTGTCTGGAGTGCAACTGAATTCCTCTATCTGCACTAATAGATTCAGTTTTTTGTTTCATTTTATTTATGTACTTCTAGAAAAAACAAAACAAAACAAACAATATCCTTTTCTAAAGTTCTGACTACGAAACCAAAACAAAAGTGGAATAAACAGTCTTCTGGCCAATCTAATAAGAGGTGACTTTGAACTTGAACTAAGCAAGATCTGTGTTCAAATTCTGCCTTAGCTACATGCCAGCTTGGAGGTCATTTAAATTGTTACTCAGTCATGTCTGACTCTTCATATCCCCATTTAGGATTTTCTTGGCAAAGATAATAGAGTAATTTTCCTTCTCCCGCTCATTTTACAGACAAGAAAACTGAAACAAACAGGGTTAAGTGACTTGTCCTGGGCCATACAACTATCACTGGTCTGAGACCAGATTTGAAGTCAGGAAGATAAGTTTCCCTGACTCCAAGCCCAGCTCTTTAATCTATTGTGCCACCTAGCTGTCCTAGCAAGCTATCTAATTTCTATGGAAAAGTCAGTCACTTATACTATCTGGGCTCAGTTTCTTTATCTGTAAAATGGTGATAATAATAGCAAGGAACCCAAAAGTTTTTGTATTCTTATTTGTTTTCCCATGTGGAAAGGAAAACTGAATCAAACTTTGGGCCTTTCTGCCACTCAGGTGGAACTGACAGCAGTTGGAATGTTGTAGTGAAGATATTGACAACAATGACAGTTGGTAGGGGGAAGGGGCAACTTGGAGAGTGACAATTGCTCTCCAGGGAATCTCTTTCCTGTCCTTTGAACTGGAAGGAGAACTCTCTCCCTGTCTCTGGATAAAAGTCCCTCTGTTCCTGGATATTTCCTAACTGTGTGCTCTACCTGGATTCCTATGAGTGTGTCATCAAACAAAAGGATTTAAAGGGAGTGGTTTGAACTGTAAGCCTGGTCTTTGGGTATATCAACCGAAAGAGATAGGGCCAACCAGCTCTGAAGATCAGAACATTTTCTTCCTCTTGCTGTCTACTGTTAAGACTTTGAACTTAAGAAAGCTAGCATAGATTAGCATAGACAGGAATAAAAGAATCCCTCCATCAGCCTGCAAGGCCTGGCCTCAGCTAAAAAGCTGAGAGAGACTCAAACCCAATCTGAGGAAAAGTATAAGGAACCCTTCTTCCCTGTACCCTGATATCTTCCCAATCCAAACTTATTATTAAATTCATCTTTATTAAAGTAACCCACAGTCAGATAAGAGGAGAACTATCATTTCAGGAGAACATAGAGGGAGCAGAACTTAAGGACAGCCATTCAACCATAAATAGTCCTTATTGGACTCCTTCCAGGTGACCTTGGTTCAAGGGGAGGCTTGTCCATCAGGAGGGTCCATTCCTATCTGCTCTGGGGTATCTTCAACATCAATCAATAAAGAAGACATCCTCTCAGGTGATCATAGGTGGCCATTTCTCAGGAACCTCAGTTTTCACAGACACTCTGAGCAGAGGGTATCTCTCTCCTTTTACCTCACCAGCATCCATATTGCCTCTATCCCTTCAACTCCTCCATTTCCTATTACAAAACCTTCCTTATCCCCTGTTACTCTTCAATCCTCAACAATCCCTTTAACTATTACACCTATTGCTCAGAATAGTTTTTTTAAATATAGTAAATGATTTAAAAATGACTTGCATCCTTTCATTCTTATGAGCATCAAATAAGATGATATATCTTATTTGTATATAATAATAATATTATAATATTCATGTTAACATTGCTAATCAATATCATTATTATCAAACCAGTATTAATATCAAATTATATATAATTAAATAAATTGTAAAACACTCTAAAATGAACATTTAATTAAAATGTAAGTTGTTATGAAGTGAAATTTTGTCTCTTTATCTTTTGCTTCCTTCAACATTCTAGCTCTTCATTAAAGAATCAAATTTTAAAATTTAATATATTTAAAATGCTAAATAACCATTGCATTTATTCTGAACTAGATCAGATAAGGAGTGGTCAAAATCAATCAAAAACAAAAATATGGTACAAGATTGTCCAGATTCATGGCTTGATCCAGAAACAGATTCAGAATTCAACTGTTCTGACTTTCTATCATGGGGCTTGCGGAAAAGTGTATTAATATGGATTATACTTTGAGCAAATGAGCTCCTAAGTAGAAATAAATGTATTCCTCTGTGCTTCATGCTTGCTTTCTATTCCCTTCCTTCTGCTGTGTCCATGTGGTTCTCAAGTATGACATTTTTGAACAAGCCACTAGTTCTACTACGTAGATAGCAACCATTTGTTTTACTTCCAACTCTAAACAATATGTTGATCTATTCTGTTCCAGGATCCTCTGAGCAAAGCTATCTCCCTTTGCAGAAATGTTACCAAAAGCCTAGAAGTCTAGAATTCATTCTCCTTAATTTCTATTGAAACAGCCATTACACATCATAAAAGGAAATTTTTGAACAAGAAGAGAACTTCAACTGTGCATTCAATCCTTCCACAATCTGGTGACACCCTTCATTTCCAATGTTAAATTACTTATTCTCAAGGTACTCCCATGCTGGTGAATTAGCTATTTCCATGCACATTTTATACTTTTTGGCCCCCATGGCTTTATTTCCTTGTCCCCACCAGTTGGGGATAAACTTTCATTCCTTACATCTTACATAATATATATGTATACACACATATATGTTTCATTTATCTCATTCTAATTTTTTCCTCTATTTCTCTAAATTTCACCATGTATATGTGTGTTTTTATCCCTAACTAGATTATGTCAGATATATGTAAGGATAAATTATTTTATTTAATTTATGTCTCCTGTTGTCCTAAGGTTGTGAGATTTTATTAACATATAAATCTGTACAGATTTATTGTGCCCACAATATATAAAGTACTTGGGACACAGAGTTAGATATAGTAATAGTTAAGTGGTACAGTAGAGAAGGCTCTGGGTCTGAAGTTATGAATTCTAAGTTCAAACCTAGCCTCAGAAACAATGAAATTGATTATTCATTGTTCTGCCCATAAATGAGCAATTGATTCTGTCTCTAGCGGAAATAAGCAGGGGTATTAATTGATTAAGGTTGCAATATTAGAAGGACCTGAATTGGTAAGCAGAGCCAAAATGGTAGAATAAAAGCAGGGAAACTTGAAACCACTATGAGAATTCTCTCTATTTATAAAATAACACCTCAAAGTGAATACAGGAGTGAAATAAGCAAAAAGAAGACAAAGTGAAGCAACATTCATGAAGAGAATAACTTAAAAGGTAGGCAGAAAGCACATGGGGCACCTGAGTGAGAGGGGAGGTCAGCCAGTAGGAAGCTAGAGCAAGGAGTAAGGAGCAAGCCAATAACAGCTCCCCACTGCCACCCTACACCTACTGTTCCAAGTTATGAACCTAGGCTCCAGTCAACATCCAGACCGTGGGACCCTGCCTGAGCCAATAACAGTTCAACCCAAAGCACACTCCTAAAAATTCCAAGCAAACATAACATAAGGTCCAGAATTCCAGTCCAGGTTAGACTGTCATGGTCACCGGAATATATGTGGGCCCAGAAGCCAGGAGTCCTAACGTTGGCTTGTAGTCAGGACTTAAATCCGAATTTGGGGAAGAAAGTAGACCCAGAGATTTCTACCTCTCCATTCCTAGCAGGGGTAGTCCCCAGGGTATTGGCTTGAGGGATCCTGGCTAACTCTTGCTGAAGCTCAAGGTAGAGCCCCATGGAAGGGCAGTCTGTGGTTTGCTTTGTATCTGACTTGATCAAGCCCAGAGTGAGACCAAAAGCCTGTGCTCAAGCCTGAGGCTAGAATTTGAGCCATCAGCAGTCTCAGGGCATAATTTAATCAGCAGTAGGAGATGGCCCTCAGAGCTACCAGCCCACAGACCATTATACCATCTCAGAGGAACTGAAACTTGCAGAAAACCAGAAATAAGACCTAAGGGTAGCATCAAGGAATGACTGAATTTTAAAGGGTTCCCTATCTTCCTGGAGAACAGAGTCTACCTTTAAAATAAAAGTAAATGTCAAGAAAAAGGCTAGAAAAATGAGCAAATATTAAAAATTAAAAATATACATCTGTAATAGTTAAACTGTTGCCAAATTGCAATAATTAAAAATTAAATTATGAGGCTGCTAGTAGCTTTAGTAGCTTTATTACATCAAAGTAGTGACAGTGAAGAAAGGAAAATGTAGGAAAGAGGCAGAGAGCAGTTTAGCTAAATACCCTAATTGCCATTCTGATGGAATGAAGCTCATCACCAACAAAGCCTCCTTCATGTCCAATCTCTAGTTAGAAGTCTGTGAGAGTCTCTCCAGCAATAGTGTCACCAATGCCAAAATGTGTCTTCAGACCTCTGATCATGCCTTTATTAGCCATTTTCTCCACCCAGTAGCTTTCCCATATCACCTCTCAGGAACCAATTATAGTTCCTTATTTTGCCTGGCACTTCCCAGGTGGGCAGTGACTGTGGGATCAATTTCCTGTTTCTGAGGGTGTGTCTGTGATTGCACATTAATGTTAAAGGACTTCAAGTTCCTAACTGATTACATCAAAGGTTGCTGATTGATTATATCAAAGAAAGCAAAGGGAGGGTAATATCTTTTCCACACCTCCCCACTGAGAATTTTCAGGGCAACAAAGAGCAAGGAACAGACCCAGAAGTGAACAATGAAAGCAAAGCAAACACAATTAACATCCCAAAGAAAAATATGAATAGACTCAGGTTCTTGTAGAGCTCAAAAGTATTTAAAAATTGATTAATAGAGGCAGAGGAAAAATGGGGAAGAGAAATTGAAGCAATGAAAGAAGAAATTGGCCAAATGAAAAAGGAGGCTCAAAAGTTGATAGAAGAAAATCATTTCTTAAAAATTAAAATTGGGCAACTAGAAGCTTATGGCTTCATGAGACATCAAGAAACAATAAAATAGAGGACTTCCAGTCAAGATGGTGGCTTAGAGGCAGCAAAAGTTCAGACCACTGAAAACCCTTCCTTACCAATCACAAACTGAATGCTCCCAGGACAACGAAATTCAAACTGAAGAACAGGACAGACCCGGGGAACCCTCCTCCTTGCCCTGGATCAAAAGGTATGGCCCCCAAAAGCCAGAACCCTAGATCACTTGGATCTAAGGAGTAGGCAGAAGGAAGGTCCCAGGACCCATCCCCCCTAACCCAGAGTGCTGAGCCCACGGCAGCAGCAGGAACCTCAGGGCCGGCAAAAGGGCCTAAGGGCTGGCTATTCTGAAGGATTCACCTTGAAAGCAACCTGAGCCAGTCTCCGGGGTGCCTAACACAGATGACAGGGAAACATAGAGAGAAAGGGGAAGCCTGTAGCCCCCTGACTGGGTCCTTCCATCTGAGTCTTAAGGGAGGTTCCAGTTTTAGGGCACCAGCTGAACCCAATCCCATCAGGAGCCCTCAGAGCTACTGAAAGGACAGAAACCTCAGGGCTGGCGAAGGGGTTACTCCAAAGGACTTACCTTGAAAGCAACCTGGGCCAGTCTCTGGGCATTCAATACAGATTGTGGAGGAGGAGGTTTTTTTGGTTCGGGGATCATTCGGCCCACACCAGCTGAACTTAATCGCATCAGGAGCCCTCAGAACCCAGGGAGGCCAGAACCCCTCCCCACTTAAAGAGCAGGGTCTTTGGAAAGAACAGAAAACTCAGGGCTGGCAAAGGGGTTGCTCCAAAGGGCATTCCTTGAAAGCAACCTGGGCCAGTCTCCAGGCATTCAACATAGATTGTGGAGGAGGAGGTTTTTTGCTTCAGGGCTCATTCTGCCCAAACCAACTGAACCTAATCCCATCAGGAGCCCTCAGAGCCCAGGGAGGCCATGACCCCTCCCCTCTTAGAGAGCAGGATCTTCTGCAAAAACAGAAAACTAGAGGTGGAATCAAGATGGCAGACTAGAAGGAGCATAGACCTGGCAGCCTGGCCAGAGCTTTGGAGATCCTCCATATTTGCTCCAGCCATCCAGGAAGTTTAAAACTCAGAGCAAACCCAGCCCAACCAAGCTGAACTTAATCCCATCAAAAGTCTCCAGAATGCAGGAAAGCCCAGGCTCCCCACCCATCCTCATTGACTGCTGGACTCTAAGCCAATCAAAAACCTCCAGAGGACAGGGAAGCTCAAACCCCCAACAACCCTCTCCCAGAGACTACACCAAGAGATCTTTTGTTAAAGCTCCAAGAGGGGAGACTCATAGAATTCCCCCCAAAAAAACAAAAATAAAATGAGAGGAACAAAAGCACAGACAAATATGGGGAGTAAAGAAGGGGTGAATTTGAGCAAACAACAGAAAAAGAAGAAAGAAACTACAATAGACAGCTACTACTCAGCAAATGGAACAGAGGGGGAGAGATTAGCAAACGATAAACCAGAAATCCCAGTGAATTGGATACAGGTTGTGGAAGAACTCAAAACACAACTAAGAGAGGCTGAAGACAATTGGGAAAAGAACTTAAGAATTAAGATAAGTCATCTGGAAACAGAGGCACTTGAACTAAAATGAGAAAATAGTGTCTTGAAAGCCAAAATCAACCAGCTGGAAAATGAAGCAAAGGAGATGAAAGATGAGGCAAAGGAGATGAAAGATGAGGTAAAGAGGATGAAAGACGATCTTCAAAGAAAATCAGACCAGAAGGAAAAAGATGACCAAAAAGCCAGAGTTGAAATCCAAACTTTAAGAACCAGAATACAACTAGAGTCAAGTGACCTCACAAGGCAGCAGTACATTATAAAACAAAACATAAAGAATGAAAAAATTGAGGAAAATGTGAAGCATCTCATTCACAAAACAGACTATTTAGAAAATCGTTCAAGAATAGACAATTTAAGAATAATTGGACTACCAGAAGACCACGACAAAAGAAAAAGCTTGGACATAATACTAGAGGAAATTATCCAGGAAAACTGTCCCGAGATCCTAGAAAAAGAGGGGAAAGTGGAGATTGAAAGAATCCACAGATCACCCCCTGTATTTAATCCCCAACTGACAACACCAAGAAATGTTATAACCAAATTCAAAAACAATCAGATGAAAGAAAATATATTACAAGCTGCCAAGAAGAAGCCATTCAGATACCATGGAAACATGGTGAGGTTAACACAGGATCTGGCTGCATCCACACTGAAGGACCGAAAGGCATGGAATAAGATATTCTGGAAAGCAAGGGAACTAGGTCTACAACCAAGAATAAAATACCCATCAAAACTGACTATATTCTTACAGGGGAAAGTATGGTCATTCAACACAACAGAAGAGTTCCAAGCATTCATAAATAAAAGACCAGACCCAAACAGAAAATTTGATGTCCAACCACAGAACTCAAGAGACTCATCAAAAGGTAATTAAAACAGAGGGGGAAAAACAAACAAAACAACAACAAAAAATTTTTAAGAGACTCAATAAGTTAAAATGATATGTATCCCTATAAGAAAAGAGGTCATTGGTAACTCTTAAAAACTGTTGCTATCACCTGAGCAGCTAGAAGAATTACATTCAGAGGGAACAGTGACAAACTGTATAGGATGAAAGGACAAGACATAAATAGGTATATAGATATATGCATGCATAAATACATATACATGTGTATGTATATGTATATATATACATGACTAGAGCTAAAAAAAAAGGTTATGACTAAAAGAAATGGGAAAAGAAACAAATGGGGGTAAATTTATATGTCACAAAGAAGCTCATGGCAGGAGGGGGGAGAACATCAATACACTGGAAGGATAAAGAGGTTGGAGATAGGAAATACTCAACTCTTACATACTTTGAAACTGACCCAAAGAGGGAAGAACAATCCAATCCATTGGGGCAGAGAATAGATTTGCGCCCTATAGGGGAGTAGAAGGGTAAAAAATGGACTGGTAGGGAGGGAAGCAGTACAAGGGATGGAGAGGGTGGGGGGGAATTTTAAAAAGACTACAGGGGAAAATAAGGGAGGGAATAAGAAGGGAGAGGGTAGAAAGGGAAGTAAAATAAGGGGGAAACTAGGCGGACTGACTATAAACAAACATTGGTATAGAAGGAAATAGTGAAAGAAGAAAAGGCAGGACCAGGAGTAGAAATCAAAATGCTGGGAAATACACAGCTAGTAATCATAAATCTGAATGTGAATGGAATGAACTCACCTGTAAAAAGCAAGCAAATAGCAGAGTGGATTAGAATCCAAAACCCTACCATATGCTGTCTGTAAGAAACACACATGAGGAAGCTAGATATGCATAGGGTGAAAGTAAGAGGATGGAGCCAAATCTATTGGGCATCAAATGATAAAAAGAAGGCAGAAGTGGCAATTATGATATCTGACAAAGCCAAAGAAAAAATAAATCTAGTTAAAAGAGATAGGGAAGGTAATTACATCCTGATAAAAGGCAGTATAGACAACAAGGAAATATCTGTACTCAATATGTATGCACCAAATGACAGAGCATCCAAATTTTTAAAGGAGAAACTAGAGGAGCTCAAGGATGAAATAGATAGGAAAACTATCCTAGTGAGAGATCTGAACCTTTTCCTATCCGAACTAGATGAATCAAATAAAAATATAAATAAGAAAGAGGTGAGAGAAGCAAATGAAATCTTAGAAAAATTAGAGTTAGTAGACATATGGAGAAAAATAAATAGGGACAGAAAGGAATACACCTTCTTTTCAGTAGCACAAGGTACATTCACAAAAACTGACCAAGTACTAGGGCACAAAATCATTGCAAACAAGTGCAAAAGGGCAGAAATAATAAATGCAACCTTCTCAGACCACAATGAAATAAAAATAATAATTAGTAAGGGTACATGGATAGATAAATCAAAAATTAATTGGAAATTAAACAATATGAATCTCCAAAACCAGCTAGTTAAAGAACAAATCGTAGAAACAATTAATAACTTCATTGAAGAAAATGACAATGGTGAAACATCCTTTCAAAACCTATGGGAGGCAGCCAAAGCAATACTCAGGGGGAAAATTTATATCCTTGAGTTCATATATAAAGAAATTAAGAAGGGCAGAGGTCAATGAATTGGGCATGCAAATTTAAAACCTAGAAAGTGAAGAAATTAAAAATCCTCAGATGAAGACTAAATTAGAGATCCTAAAAATCAAAGGAGAAATTAATAAAATTGAAAGTCAAAGAACTATTGATTTAATAAATAAGACTAGAAGCTGTTACTTTAAAAAAACAAATAAAATTGATAAAGTACTAGTCATTCTAATTAAAAAAGGAAAGAAAAAAACACAATTGACAGTATCTAAGATGAAAAAGGAGACCTTACCTCTAATGAAGAGGAAATCAAGGCAATCTTTAAAAACTACTATGCCCAATTATATGGGAAAACTATGGCAATCTAAGTGATATGGATGAATACTTACAAAAATATAAATTGCCTAGACTAAAAGAAGAAGAAATAAATTACCTAAACAACCCCATATCAGAAAAAGAAATTTAACAAGCCATCAAAGAACTCCCTAAGAAAAAATCCCCATGTCCAGATGGATTTACAAATAAATTCTATCAAACATTCAAAGAACATCTAACCCCAATACTATACAAACTATTTGACAGAATAAGCCACAAAAGGGTTCTATCAAATTCTTGTTATGATCCCAAAGCCAGGCAGGTTAAAAACAGAGAAAGAAAACTATAGGCCAATCTCCCTAATGAATATAGATGCAAAAATCTTAAATAGGATACTAGCAAAAAGACTCCAGCAAGTCTTCACAAGGGTTATCCACTACGATGAGGTAGGATTCATACCGGGAATGCAAGGATGGTTCAATATTTGGAAAACCATCCACATAATTGACCATATAAACAAGCAAACCGACAAAAATGACATGATTATCTCAATAGATGCAGAAAAAGCCTCTGACAAAATAGAACACCCATTACTATTGAAAACACTAGGAAGTATAGGAATAGAAGGGCCTTTCATTAAAATAATAAACAGTATATACCTAAAACTATCAGCAAACATCATCTGCAATGGGGAAAAACTCAAAGCCTTCCCAATAAGATCAGGAGTCAAACAAGGATGCCTATTATCACCTTTATTATTTAATATTGTACTAGAAACCCTAGCAGTAGCAATTAGAGAAGAAAAAGAAATTGAAGGTATTAAAATTGGCAATGAGGAGACCAAGCTGTCACTCTTTGTGGATGATATGATGATTTATTTAAAGAATTCTAGGGAATCCACCAAAAAACTGACCGAAATAATCAACAACTTTAGCAAAGTTGCAGGATACAAAATAAACCCACATAAGTCATCAGCATTTCTAGATATCTCCAACCCAGTTCAGCAGCAAGAATTAGAAAGACAAATTGCATTTAAAGTCACCTGAGACAAAATAAAATACTTAGGAATCTATCTGCCGAGACAAACACAGGAACTATATGAACACTACAAAACACTCTCCACACAATTAAAACTAGATCTAAACAATTGGAAAAACATTGATTGCTCATGGGTGGGATGAGCTAACATAATAAAAATAACCATCCTACCCAAACATATATATCTATTTAGTGCCATACCCATTGAACTACCAAAAAAACTATTTTACTGAATTAGAGAAAACCATAACAAAGTTTATTTGGAAGAATAAAGGATCAAGGATATCTAGGGAAATAATGAAAAAAAATACAAAGGAAGGGGGCCTTGCAGTCCCAGATCTCAAACTATATTACAAAGCAGCAGTCATCAAAACAATTTGGTACTGGCTAAGAGACAGAAAGGAGGATCAGTGGAATAGACTTGGGATAAATGAACTCAGTAAGACAGTCTTTGAAAAACCCAAAGACCCCAGCTTTTTGGACAAAAATCCAGTATTTGATTAAAAAACTGCTGGGAAAAAGGAAGATAGTTTGGGAGAGATTAGGTTTGGATCAACACCTCACACCCTACACCAAGATAAACTCAGAATGGGCGAATGACTTGAATATAAAGAAGGATACTATAAGTAAATTAGGTGAACACTGAATGGTATACATGTCAGACCTTTGGGAGGGGAAAGATTTTAAAACCCATCAAGACTTAGAAAGAGTCACAAAATGCAAAATAAATCTGAGTACATCAAATTAAAAAAATTTTTGTACAAACAAAATAAATGTAACTAAAATTAGAAGGAAAGCAACAAATTGGGAAACAATCTTCGTAACATAAACCTCTGACAAAGGTTTAATTACTCAAATTTATAAAGAGCTAAACCAGTTGTACAAAAAAATCAAGCCATTCTCCAATTGAAAAATGGGCAAGGGACTTGAATAGGCAATTTTCAGTTAAAGAAATCAAAACTATTAATAAGCACATGAAAAAGTGTTCTACATCTCTTATAATCAGAGAGATGCAAATCAAAAAAACCCTGAGGTACCACCTCAAACCTAGCATATTGTTCAACATGACAGCAAAGGAAAGTAATGAATGCTGGAGGGGATGTGGCAAAGTTGGGATATTAATGCATTGCTGATGGAGTTGTGAATTGATCCAACCATTCTGGAGGGCAATTTGTAGGTATGCCCAAAGGGTGATAAAAGACTGTCTGCCCTTTGCTCTAGCCATAGCACTGCTGGGTTTGTACCACAAAGAGATAACCAGGAAAATGACTTGTACAAGAATATTCATAGCTGCACTCTTTGTGGTGGCCAAAAATTGGAAAATGAGGGGATGCCCTTCAATTGGAGAATGGCTGAACAAATTGTGGTATATGTTGGTGATGGAATACTATTGTGCTAAAAGGAATAATAAAGTGGAGGAATTCCATGGAGACTTGAACAACCTCCAGGAGGTGATGCGGAGTGAAAGGAGCAAAACCAGCAGAACATTGTACACAGAGACTGACATATTGTTATACAAGCGAACGTAATGGACTTCTCCAGTAATGACTTTACCGTGTCCCTGAAAAACCTGCAGTGATCTATGAGAAAAAGAAAAAACTATCCTCAAGCAGAGGACAAACTGAGGGAGTAAAAACACTGAGGAAAAGCAACTGTTTGAATACAGAGGTGGAGGGGACATGATCGAGGAGAGATGCTAAATGAGTACCCTAATGCAAATACCAACAACAAGGAAATGGGTTTAGAGCAAGGACACATGTGATACCCAGATGAATCACGCATCGGTTAGGGAAGGGGTTGTGGGGGGAGGGGGTGGGAGTGGGAGGAAAAGAAATGATCTGTTCCCAATGAACAATATATGGAAATGACCAAATAAAATAATGTTTTAAAAACTAAAAAAAAACAATAAAATAAAATCAAAAGAATGAATAAAAAGGAAGAAAACATGAAATGCCTCATTGAAAAAACAGCTGACACAGAAAAGAGAGATAATTTAAGAATTATTGGACTACCTGAAAGTCATGATAAAAAAAAGAAAAAAAGAAGTCTGGACATCATAATCAGGAAATTATCAAAGAAAGCAGCCTAGATATTCTTGAAGAAGAGAGTAAAATGAACATCAAAAGAATCCACAGATCACCTCCAGAGAGAAATCTTCAAAGACAATTACCAGGAATATAATATATAAATTTAAGAGTCCTCTAGTCAAGAAGAAAATACTGCAAGCAACCAGAAAGAAACAGTTCAAATACCATTGAGCAAAAATCAGAATCACCTAGGACTTAGCAGCTTCCACATTAAAGGTTTGGAAGCCATGGGATATGATATTCCGAAATGCAAAAGATCTAGGTTTACAACCCAGAGTCTCATATACAGAAAAAACCAAGTATAATTTTTGAATTTTCAGGGGAAGGGGAAGAATGTCATTCAATAAAATGGAAGATTTCCCATTATTCCTGAGGAAAAGACCAGTCATAAACCGAAAATCTGAAGTCTAAACAAACGACCCAAGAAAAGCCTTAAAAAAGTAAATAGGAAACAGAAAATTTAAGAGCCTCAGTAAGGTCAAACTATATGTATTTTTACATGGAAAGAGGATATTTGTAATTCTTAAAAAGTTTTTATTAGTAGTAGAGCAGTTAGAAGGAATATACTTAGATGAAGGGTGGGTATGTAAGCTGATTAGGATAATATGAAATGTAAAAAAAATCACTAAGAGAAAAAGAAAGGGAGAGATGGAATGGGGTAAATTATCTCACCTAAAGAGGAATTTAAAACTATTACATTGGAGGGAAGGAATGAAGGTGATGATGGGCAATGTTTAAACTTTACTCTCATCATAACTGACTCAGAAAGGAAATAGCCACCATACTAACTGGTGTATAGAATTCTATCATACCCTGTAGAGAAGTAGGAGGGGAATAAGACAAGGGAAGGGGGTGGTAATAGGTGGAAAGGGGACCTTGGGAAGGGTGACATAAAGCAAATCATTGGTGAGGAGGGACAAAATGAAAGGAAAAAGCACAGGATCAAAAGGCGAAAATGAGATGGAGAGGAATACACAATTAATAATCAGAACTGTGAATGGGAATGGGATCAACTCACCCATAAAACAGATTTGGATGGCAGAGTGGATTAAAAACCAGAATCTTACTATATGTTTTTTACAAGAAAGACATTTGAAGCCAGGTGACACCCACAGAATAAAAGTAAAAAGCTAGAACAAAATTCATTGCAAATCATCTAAAGTAAAAAGAAAAATCAGGAGTATCAATAATGAGCTCAGATAAAGCTAAACCAAAAATAGATCTATTTAAATGAGCTAAGGAAGTGAAAAGTACTATAAACAATGAAGTAATATCAGTAATAAATGTATATGCACCAAATGGTATAGCCTCTAAATTATTAAAACTGAAATTTAATGAATTTCAGGAAGAAATAGACAGTAAAATTAAACTAGTGGGGCACTTATAAATAAGTCCATTAAAAATTAAACAAGAAAAAAGTGAAGGAAGTGAATGAAAACTTAGAAAAGTTAGAACCAGGAGAGAACTGAATGCCAATAGAAAGGAATATTTCTTCTCTTCAGCAGTACATGGCTTCTACACAAAAACTGATCATGTATTAGGACATAAAACCTTCACAACCAAATGAAGAAATGCAGAAATAATAAATGAATCTTTTTTTCAGATCAGAATGCAATAAAAATTATAATAAATAAATCTCCATGGAAAGATAAATAAAAAATTAATTGGAGACTAAATAATCGAATGTTAAAAAAGGGTGGGCAAAAGGACAAATTATAGAAATAATAATTCTATTAATGAGGATAACAATAAAGGGACAATGTATCAAAATTTATGGGATACAGACAAAGCAATACTTAGAGGAAAAGTCATATCTCTAAATGCTGACATCAATAAAATAGAGGAAATGCAGATCTATGAACTGGGCATGAAAGTAAAAAAGAACTAGAAAAAGAAACAAATTAAAAAATCCTCCTTTAACGAATAAATTGATAATCCAAAAAAAGAGAAAATAATAAAATAGAAAGTAAGAGAACCATTGAACTAATAAATAAGAGTAGGAGTTGGCTTTGTGAAAAATAAAATCGAATAAAATTGACAGTGTTATTTGGATTGATTTTTAAAAAAGGAAAGAAGAAAACCAAATAGTCAGCATTAAAAAGAAAAGGGTAAAACTCACTACCAATGAAGAGGAAATTAAAGTAATCATTAGGAGCTATTTTGCCCAATTATATACCAATAAATTTGACAATCTAAGTGAAATGATGAATATTTACCAAAATACAAATTGCTCAGATTGGCAAAAGAGGAAATAGAATACTTAAGTAATCCCATCTCAGAAAAAGTAATTGAATATGCCATCACTAAATTCTCTAAGAAAAAATCTCCAGGTTTAGATGGATTCACAAGTGAATTTTATCAAAACTTTTCAGAACAATTAATCCCAATACGAAGGAGGCAGAGAAGGAATCTTACCAAATTCTTTTTATGAAACTAAAATGGTATTGTTGCTTAAACTGGAAAGAACAAAAATAGAGTAAAAAATTATAGGCCAATTTCATCAATGAATATAGATGCAAAAATTTTAAATAAGATACTAACAAGGAAAATAAAGCAATATGTCACAAGAATCATTCATTATGAGCAGGTGGGATTTACACCAGGAATGCAGGATGGTTTAATATTAGGAAAACTATCTGCATAATTCATCACATCAATAACCAAACTAACAGAAATCTCATAATTATCTCAATAAGTACAGAAAAAGCCTTTGACAAAATGCATCCATTCCTCTTAAAAATACTAGAAAACATAGGAATAAATGGGTCATTCCTTAAAATTATGTCATATATAATTGAAATCTGCAGAAAGTATCATCTATAATGAGGATAAATTAGAAGCCTTCCTAGTAAGGCCAGTGTTTGAAGCAAAGATGCCCATGATCTCCACTATTATTATTGTATTAGAAATGCTACCTTTAATAGGATAAGGAAAGCAAAAGAAATCAATGTAATTAAAGTAGGCTTTGAGAAATTAAAGTATCACTTTTTACAGATGATATAATAGTATAGCCTAAGAATTCTAGAGAATCAACTAAAACACTAGTTGAAATAATAACTTTAGTAAAGTTGCAGAATACAAAGTAAATTCACATAAATCATCGTCATTTCTATATATTAACCAGCAAAGTTCAGCAGCAAGAGTTAGAATGAGAAATTCCATTTAAAATCACTCTAGACAATATAAAGGAACTGGGAATCTACTTACCAAGGCCAACACAGGAATTATATTCACATAATTACAAAACATTTTTCACATGAATAAAGTCAGATCTAAACAATTAGAAAAAATATTAATTGATTATGTGTAGTCCAAGTTAATATAACAAAAATGACAATTCTATCTAAATTAATTTATTCAGTGCCATACCAATCAAACTACTAAGTAATTATTTTATAGAACTAGAAAAAAAATCACAAAATTCATCTGAAAGAACAAAAGGTTTAGGATGTCAAGGGAACTAATTAAAAAAATACATGAAGGAAAGATGTCCAGTAGTCCTAGATCTCAAACTGTACTATAAAGTAGCAATCATCAAAACTATCTGGTACTGACTAAGGAATAGAAGACTAAGAAAAGAAGA
The DNA here is from genome assembly GCF_027887165.1 of Monodelphis domestica. Lineage (NCBI taxonomy): Eukaryota > Metazoa > Chordata > Mammalia > Didelphimorphia > Didelphidae > Monodelphis > Monodelphis domestica. The sequence continues at coordinate 345,124,330 of NC_077227.1, read as the reverse complement.
TCAATGGAGTATATTAGATTCACAATATGCAGGGGTAAATGAACTTAGCAAACTAGTGTCTGATAAACCCAAGATCCCAACTTTTAGAATAGTAACTCATATAAAAACTTCTGGGAAAATTGGGAAATAGTATGAGAGAAACATCAATATAGATCAATATCCCATACCCTATACCAAGACAAGGTCAAAATTGATATATGGTTATGTATGAAGAGTGATACTATTGCTAAATTATGGGTACCCAGAATAGTTTACCTGGCATATCTTTAAAAGTAGTCATTATCAAAAACTACCTGTTAGTAGCTAAGAATTAGAAGAGTAGAATAGTGAAACAGAATAGACACATAACAAACACTCATTAAAATTATAGTAACTTTGTGTTTAACAAAAGTAAAGTTTGAAGTTTTTGGAACAAGAATTCATTATTTGGTAAAAAATCATTGGGAAAATTGGATAGCAGTTTGGCAGAAACTAGATATAGACTGATGTCTTATACCATTTACCAAGAAGAGATCACAATTGCTACATGACCAAGGTGTAAAGTGAGATGTTTTAAACCAGAACAGGGAGCATATTACCTATCATATTTATGAATAGGAAAAGATTTTATGTGTAAACAAGATATAGAAAGCATTGGAAAAAGTAAAATATAATTTTGAATACATTAAACTGAAAAATTTTACAAATAAAACTAATAAAGCCACCATTAGAAAGCAATAATTTGCAGTGGGTGTGTGTGTGTGGAATTTTGTAGGTAGTTTCTTGATTAGAGGTCTAATATCTAAAATGTATGGAGAACCTTGTTAACTCTACCACCATAGAAGGAACAGAGGGAGAACATGGAAAAATACCATTCTTCATTTTATTTCCTCCTTTAATTTTTCTCTAGTGTAAACAACATTTGTCTTGTTTCACAACATGATGAACAGGGAAATATGCATTTTATGATAATGAATGTACATATGACCTACCTTCTTGGGGAGGGAAGAACAGCAGAAGGATGGGGGGAAATGAATGAGACATAAATTTTTAGACATTGCTAATGTGAGGATTTGTTTCCTTTGGTTAAGCATATTTGTTATAATTTACTAAATATTTATAACAAATCATATGTATTTTATGTTACATACTATATTATAGATATAAATATAAAAGTAAGGTAAAAATTGAAGGTTGAAGAAGTTACTGCAAGGATGGTATATGTCAGCATGAAAAATCTTTGAATAAATAATTGGAGTTCAGCTAAAGAGAGTTCCCTCTCATCCAGCAACTAAGCAGTATTATATTGGTAAATATTTGACAATGCATTTTATAGGGGGAAATCGTATTCACAAAACACACTTTTAAGTTTATTTTGAATTATTAACATTTTAAAAACTTATGTCCAATCAGCAAAACAGAAAATAAAGCTCAGATTTAGAATTTGTTGATTTCTGTAAGATTTAAATTAATATCTAATAACTCCCAATTATGATATTTAATAAGATTTATTAGTAATCATTTAAAGTAGAAGAGATACAAGAACAAAAGTAAAAGTCTGAGTAACACTGTAAGTAAGATTCTCCTGCCTGGCACTCACCCAAACACCACAGCCATGTTCCCAGGAGCAGAGAGAGATGGCAGAGTTACACAAAACTTATATCTTCCCTGCCTTAGTATGTTACATAAATATGTAACCAGGATGCTGGGAGAGAGGGGAGAAAATTCTAATTACACATTTCCAAGGTGTAATTTAACAAGTAGAAGTAGTTATCCCAAATCCAAGAGTTGGCTCCAGTGTACCCTAAGACTCTCATAACAACAGGACTTTAAAAGTTAAAAGAGTAAACTACAGGGTTCTTTTGAAATAATCCGAAGCCTAGGGAATTAATCTTTGGAAGAGTAAATCAAAAATAGTTTTGAAAAGTTAGCAAATATATATCTACTAGTAAAATTGTGAAGCAGATTCTAAGAAGGCTGAAAAATCAAGTGAATACCTCTCAGGGGGAAAACCCAAGGTTTTGATTTAGAAGAGTTCATAATAATAAATCACAATTTTGGAGTACTGTAATGTTTACAGAAATATCAATCTAGTTTGGTTTAGGTACAGATAACTAGATGAAGTGATGATCTGGAAGAAAAGGTTTGGTTAAAAGATGAAGGGAATCTAAAAAAGACCAAAGCCTAAGCCTCATTTCATTAAAATGAAAAACTGGAAATTACTTTTAAAAATCCCATAATTTTGAAATTTTTAACCAAGTAGAACAAGACCTTTGAGAACAAAGGAAGATTTTAGTATGAATTTCACAGACAGCTAGGGAGAAGTGGGGAAATATCTTCCCATTTATAGGAGATCTGGGAAGAATTAAACTCAGGTCAATGGAAAGGAGCAGAAAAAGTCATTGAATCAAGTCCTGAGGCTCACTTGGAAATGGAAAAGTGTAGCACAGGGTCACTTATAGGAGCTGTATAAAGTTTGCCCTCACCATTCTTTTGAGAATGTTGCTCTGCTTCACCATCACTCTCCAAATATCCTTTTGTGCAAGTAAGGCATAAATATTCAATTTTTGTAATTTTATTTGTATAATTTTTATTTTTTGTAATTTTTCAGTACTCAATATTGTGAATATATTTTCTATTGGTATCATTATACTTCTTCTTGAGAATATAATCTCCTGAAAAGCAGGAACCCATTCAGTTTGGCCCACTTTGCTCTATGGATAGTCATTGTTTTCTTACTGACTCACCTTCAATCATATGAATACTAAGAATATTTCTGCACTGTCATTCAAAATGCTTACTTGGTTTCTTCCTTTCATGAAGATTAGAAAATATTTTCTAAATAGTGCCTAGTGTTGTTCAGTACAGTCTATTGACCATGGGGCAGAATAAAGGTAAAGGACACATGTAGGGGCAAAGCCCAAAACAGTTCTCTTGCTAAGGGAGTTAACAGTAACTGCTCCAGGGAATTACATACACCTGCTGTGAATGGTTCTGAGTAGTGACAACTGGTTACACTACTCTAGTTTATAATAATGTTAGCAGAAGCAATAGAGGAAATTGCCTTTCTCCACAGCAATTTTTATGATTTCTTAGATACACAATTGATGTTAGAGTTAGAATCTATGCAATCATTTGGAAAAATGAAACCATTTCAATAAAATAAGGTGTATTTTTGTATTCTTAAGCAGCACTACCAGTAGACAAAACATCCTGAGGTGTCATAAGTTCTCTTTCTATAGATGTAACCCATGCATACATGCTGTCACATTTCTTCTCTCATCCAAGCCCATATCAAGTTCGCCCTAAGAATAAAAGTTGTCTCTAGCCCTGGTAACTAACCCATGATCAGATAAGCTATGAATGAAAAGTCAAGTGTGATGTCAGTTTCAATTTCCAATTCCACAATTTTGCTTATTGGGAAGTAATAAGAGTAAAGTTTAAGCATTGCCTATCACCAACCTCATCCTCCCCTCCCTGTAATAATCTTTCATGCCTCTTTATGTTATATAATTTCTTCTTGTTGGTTCTTTCACTCTTGTATTCATCTTGTGGCATTATTATAAGATTAGTTGGAGAGAATTCTCATGGTGACTTTAAGCTTCTCTGCTTCTACCCTGCCATCTTGTTTCCATTCTAACACTGATTCAGCTTTTTAGAATCACTGGTGAGAGTTGGATGAACTATGGACCCCAAATATGAATGAGCAACCCTGAAAAGGACTCAGCAAGCCGTCAAACCAGAGATGCAAGTCTTCCATGAATAACCCATATACCCAAGTTTCTTAAGGATGACATAGGTATATGCATTCGGCCATAAATGGCTATATTAATGAAATATAATCTCTGAAAGACTCATGACCTGGGAAAGGAAAAAGTTTTAGTGATTAGCTGTACATCAGTTGTCTGTGAAAATATTATTAGGCTTGTGATATGGTCATTGAATTTTTGATCACATTAGTTTTTAAACAATGTGGACAAAGTCATACTTTGATCTCTTTTGGTGGAGTCATTTCCACCATCAGTAAAATTACAGATACTGAAGCATTGAAGCAAATAAAATTCTCTTTTTCAGCAGAACTTCCAGACAATATAATATCTGGAAAACTGAAACTTACTTTTTTTAGAGCTCAGTGGTTCTAAATGGACCATTTTACATGCTTTATGATAATTTCAGTCTATACCAGGAACTTTTCCTGTTTTTTTTTAAATAACCCTTATCTTCTGTCATGGAATCAATAGTGTATATTGGTTCCAAGGCAGAAATGTGGAAAGGGCTGGGCAATGGGGTCAAGTGATTTGCCCAGGGTCACACAGCTAGAAAGTGTCTGAGGCCAGATTTCAACTCAGGACCTCCCATCTCTAGGCCTGGCTCTCAATCCACCGAGCCACCCAGCTGCCCCACTTTTCTTGGTTTTACTTAGAAAAATTCTGAATAATTGGACTTACCTTCAAATTTCTCTCTTCCACCTATGTTTCAATGCTATTTTTCTCTGGTATTGTATCTGAAGAGTGATTGTGTGTGTGTGTGTGTGTGCTTGTGCTTCAGTTTAGTTAGCTACATTATTTGCTTTCTTTTTCTCATTCTATACTTCCTCATTCACGTAAGCAGGTTGCCATATAGCCTTCATGTGGGTGCCATTCATTGTTTTTAATATCAGTTGAAATCCACTACTGCTGGGATGATAGATACTGCAACTTAGTTCTTTTTTTTTTATTTTAAACATTATTTTATTTGGTCATTCCCACACATTATTCACTGGAAACAAAGATCATTTTCTTTTCCTCCCCGGCCCCTCTCCCACCACCTTTCCCTCTCCCATAGCCGAAGCACAATTCCACTGGATATCACATGTGTTCTTGAATCAAACCCATTTCCCTGTTGTTGGTATTTGCATTAGAGTGTTCATTTAGAGTCTCTGCTCAGTCATATCCCCTCAACCCCTGTAGTCAAGCAGTTGCTTTTCATTGGTGTTTTTAATCCCACAGTTTATCCTCTGCTTGTGGATAGTATTTTTTAGATCCCTGCAGATTGTTCAGGGACATAGCATTGCCACTAATGGAGAAGTCCATCACCTTCGATTGTACCACAATGTATCAGTCTCTGTGTACAATGTTTTCCTGGTTCTGCTCCTTTCAATCCGCATCATTTCCTGGAGGTTGTTCCAGTCTCCATGGAATTCCTCTACATTATTATTCCTTTTAGCACAATAGTATTCCATCACCAACATATACCACAATTTGTTCATCCATTCCCCAAATGATGGGCATCCCCTCTTTTTCCAAGTTTTGGCCACCACAAAGAGTGCAGCTATGAAAATTCTTGTGCAAATCTTTTTCTTTATTATCTCTTTGGGGTACAAATCCAGCAGTGCTATAGCTGGAGCAAAGGGCAGACAGTCTTTTATAACCCTTTGGGCATAGTTCCAAATTGCCCTCCAGAATGGCTGGATCAATTCACAACTCCACCAGCAATGAATTAGTGTCCCCACTTTGCCACATCCCCTCCAGCATTCATTACTTTCCAAGCTGTCATGTTAGCCAATCTCCTAGGTGTGAAGTGATACCTCAGAGTTGTTTTGATTTGCATCTCTCTGAATATAAGGGATGTAGAGCAGTTTTTCATGTGCTTATTAATAGTTTTGATTTCTTTGGCTGAGAACTGCCTGTTCATGTCCCTTGCCCATTTATCAATTGTAGAATGGCTTGACTTTTTGTACAATTGATTTAGTTCTTTGTAAATTTGAGTAGTTAAACCTTTGTCAGAGGTTTTTATGAAGATTGTTTCCCAATTTGTTGCTACCCTTCTGATTTTGGTTACATTGGTTTTGTTTGTACAAAATCTTTTTAATTTGATGTATTCCAGATTATTTATTTTGCATTTTGTAACTCTTTCTAATTCTTGCTTGGTTTTGAAGTCTTTCCCTTCCCAAAGTTCTGACATGTATGTTATTCTGTGTTTGCCCAATTTTCTTATAGTTTCCTTCTTTATGTTCAAGTAATTCACCCATTTTGAATTTATCTTGGTGTAGGGTGTGAGGTGTTGATCTAAACCTAATCTTTCCCACACTATCGTCCAATTTTCCCAGAAGTTTTTATGAAATAGTGGATTTTTGTCCCAAAAGCTGGGATCTTTGGGTTTGTCATATACTGTCTTGCTGAGGTCGATTGCCCCCAGTCTATTCCACTGATACTCCTTTCTGTCTCTTAGCCAGTACCAGATTGTTTTGGTGACCGCTGCTTTATAATATAGTCTGAGATCTGGGACTGCAAGGCCCCCTTCCTTTGTATTTTTTTCATTATTTCCCTGGATATCATTGATCTTTTGTTCTTCCAAATGAACTTTGTTATGTTTTTTTCTAAATCAGTAAAAAATGTTTTTGGAAGTTCCATGGGGAGAGCACTAAATAGATAGATGAGTTTAGGTAGGATGGTCATTTTTATTATATTGGCTCATCCTACCCATGAGCAGTTAATGTTCTTCCAATTGTTCAAGTCTAGTTTTTTTTTTATTTTTTTAAAATATATTTTATTTGATCATTTCCAAGCATTATTCGTTAAAGATCATTTTCTTTTCCTTCCCCCCACCCCCCATAGCCGACGCGTAAGTCCACTGGGCATTAGATGTTTTCTTGATTTGAACCCATTGCTTTGTTGATAGTATTTGCACTAGAGTGTTCATTTAGAGTCTCTCCTCTGTCATGTCCCCTCAACCTCTGTATTCAGGCAGTTGCTTTTCCTCGGTGTTTCCACTCCCATAGTTTATCCTTTGCTTATGAATGGTGTTTTTTTCTCCTGGATCCCTGCAAGTTGTTCAGGGACATTACACCGCCACTAATGGAGAAGTCCATTACGTTCGATTATACCACAGTGTATTAGTCTCTGTGTACAATGTTCTCCTGGTTCTGCTCCTCTCGCTCTGCATCACTTCCTGGAGGTTGTTCCAGTCTCCATGGAACTTCTCCACTTTATTATTCCTTTTAGCACAATAGTATTCCATCACCAACATATACCACAGTATGTTCAGCCATTCCCCAATTGATGGGCATCCCCTTGTTTTCCAGTTTTTGGCCACCACAAAGAGCGCAGCTATGAATATTTTTGTACAAGTCTTTTTGTCCATTATCTCTTTGGGGTACAGACCCAGCAGTGCTATGGCTGGGTCAAAGGGTAGATATTCTTTTGTCTCCCTTTAGGCATAGTTCCAAATTGCCCTCCAGAATGGTTGGATCAGTTCACAACTCCACCAGCAATGAATTAATGTCCCTACTTTGCCACATCCCCTCCAGCATTCATTACATTCCTTTGCTGTTATGTTAGCCAATCTGCTAGGTGTGAGGTGATACCTCAGAGTTGTTTTGATTTGCATCTCTCTGATTAAAAGAGATTTAGAACACTTCTTCATGTGCTTGTTAATAGTTTTGATTTCTTTATCTGAGAACTGCCTATCCATTTCCCTTGCCCATTTATCAATTGGAGAATGGCTTGATTTTTTGTACAATTGATTTAGCTCATTATAAATATGAGTAATTAAACCTTTGTCAGAGGTTTCTATGAAGATTTTTTCCCAATTTGTTGTTTCCCTTCTGATTTTAGTTACATTGGTTTTGTTTGTACAAAAGCTTTTTAGTTTGATGTAGTCAAAATTATTTATTTTACATTTTGTGATTCTTTCTATATCTTGCTTGGTTTTAAAGCCTTTCCCCTCCCAAAGGTCTGACATGTATACTATTCTGTGTTTACCCAATTTACTGATGGTTTCCTTCTTTATGTTTAAGTCACTCACCCATTTTGAATTTATCTTGGTGTAGGGTGTGAGGTGTTGATCTATTCCTAGTCTCTCCCACACTGTCTTCCAATTTTCCCAACAGTTTTTATCCAATAGTGGATTTTTGTCCCAAAAGCTGGGATCTTTGGGTTTATCGTATACTGTCTTGCTGAGGTCGCTTTCCCCCAGTCTATTCCACTGATCTTCCTTTCTGTTTCTTAGCCAGTACCAAATTGTTTTGATGACTGCTGCTTTGTAATGTAGTTTTAGGTCAGGGACTGCAAGGCCCCCATCATATGTGTTTTTTTTCATTATTTCCCTGGATATCCTTGATCTTTTGTTCTTCCAAATGAACTTTGTTATGTTTTTTTCTAAATCAGTGAAGAAGTATTTTGGTAGTTCAATGGGTATGGCACTAAATAGATAAATAAGTTTGGGTAGGATGGTCATTTTTATTATATTGGCTTGTCCTATCCATGAGCAGTTAATGTTTTTCCATTTGTTCAAGTCTAGTTTTAGTTGTGTGGCGAGTGTTTTGTAGTTGTGTTCATATAGTTCCTGTGTTTGTCTTGGGAGATAGATTCCTAGGTATTTTATTTTGTCTAAGGTGATTTTCAGTGGGATTTCTCTTTCTAGTTCTTGCTGCTGAGCTGTGTTGGAGATATATAGAAAAGCTGATGATTTTTGTGGGTTTATTTTGTATCCTGCAACTTTGCTAAAGTTGTTGATTATTTCAATTAGCTTTTTGGTTGAATCTCTAGGATTCTTTAAGTAGACCATCGTGTCATCCGCAAAGAGTGATAACTTGGTCTCCTCCTTGCCTATTTTGATGCCTTCAATTCCTTTATCTTCTCTAATTGCTACTGCTAGTGTTTCTAGTACAATGTCAAATAGTAGAGGTGATAATGGGCATCCTTGTTTCACTCCTGATCTTATTGGGAATGCATCTAGTTTATCCCCATTGCAGATGATATTAGCTGTTGGTTTTAGATATATACTGTTTATTATTTTTAGGAATGACCCTTCTATTCCTATGCTTTTTAGTGTTTTTAATAGGAATGGGTGTTGTGTTTTATCAAAGGCTTTTTCTGCATCTATTGAAATAATCATGTGGTTCTTGCTAGTTTGCTTGTTGATGTGGTCAATTATGTGGATGGTTTTCCTAATGTTGAACCAGCCCTGCATCCCTGGTATGAATCCTACTTGATCATGGTGAATGATCTTTCTGATCACTTGCTGGAGTCTTTTTGCTAGTATCCTATTTAAGATTTTTGCATCTATATTCATTAGGGAGATTGGTCTATAATTTTCTTTCTCTGTTTTTGGCCTGCCTGGCTTTGGAATTAGTACCATGTTTGTGTCATAAAAGGAGTTTGGTAGAACTCCCTCTTTGCTTATTATGTCAAATAGTTTGTATAGTATTGGAGTTAGCTGTTCTTTTTGAATGTTTGATAGAATTCACTTGTGAATCCGTCAGGCCCTGGGGGTTTTTTCTTAGGAAGATCTTTGATGGCCTGTTGGATTTCTTTTTCTGATATGGGATTATTTAAGAAATCTGTTTCTTCTTCTGTTAGTCTAGGCAATTTATATTTTTGTAAATATTCATCCATATCACCTAGGTTGGTATATTTATTGCCATATAGTTGGGTAAAGTAGTTTTTAATGATTGCCTTAATTTCCTCTTCATTGGAGGTGAGATCCCCCTTTTCATTCTTGATGCTGTTAAATTGCCTTTCTTCTTTCCTTTTTTTAAATTAGATTGACCAGTACTTTGTCTATTTTGAGTGTTTTTTCAAAGTACCAGCTTCTAGTCTTGTTTATTAGCTCAATAGTTCTTTTGCTTTTGGTTTTATTAATTTCTCCTTTAATTTTTAGGATCTCTAGTTTGGTTTTCTTCAGTGGGTTTTTAGTTTGTTCTTTCTCAAGTTCTTTTGATTTGCATTTCCAATTCCTTGGTCTCTGTCCTCCCTAATTTGTTAATATATGCACCCAGGGATATGAATTTTCCTCTAAGTACTGCCTTGGCTGCATCCCATAAGGTTTGAAAGGATGTCTCACCGTTGTCATTTTCTTCAAAGAAATTATTGTTTCTATGATTTCTTCTCTAACTATCTGATTTTGGAGTATCATATTATTTAATTACCAATTAATTCTTGATTTGGCTCTCCATGTACCCTTACTGATCAATATTTTTATTGCCTTGTGATCTGAAAAGGCTGCATTTATTATTTCTGCTTTTCTGCATTTGAGTGTCATGTTTCTGTGACCTACTGTATGATCTATTTTTGTGAATGTGCCATGTGGTGCTGAAAAGAAGGTGTATTCCTTTTTGTCCCTATTTATTTTTCTCCATATGTCTATTAACTCTAATTTTTCTAAGATTTCATTCACTTCTTTTACCTCTTTCTTCTTTATTTTTTGGTTTGATTTATCTAAATTTGATTGTGGTTGGTTCAAGTCTCCCACTAATATGGTTTTACTGTCTATTTCCTCCTTAAATTCTCCTAGTTTCTCCATTAAAAATTTGGGTGCTATATTATTTGGTGCATACATGTTGATTAGTGATATTTCCTCATTGTCTATACTCCCTTTTAACAAAATATATTTACCTTCCCTATCCCTTTTGATCAGGTCTGTTTTTGCTTTGGCTTTGTCAGATATCATGATTGCAACTCCTGCCTTCTTTCTATCAGTTGCGGCCCCAAAGGTCTTACTCCATTCTTTAATTCTGACCTTGTGGGTATCAACCCTCCTCATATGTGTTTCTTGAAGACAACAAATGGAAGGGTTTTGGGTTTTAATACAATCTGCTATTTGTCTACATTTTATGTGTGAGTTCATCCTATTCATGTTCAAAGTTATGTTTGTTACTTGTGGATTCCCTGGTATTTTGATATCTTCCCCTAGTTCTGATCTTTCTTCTTTAGCTATATCCTTTTGAACCAGTGATTTACTTTAGGTCAGTCCCTCTAGTCCCCTCCCTTGATATGCTTCCCTTTCTAGCCCCTCCCTTTTTATGCTCCCTTCTCCTCCCCCCTCTCCTTCCCTCCCTTTTTATACTCCCTCCCCCTTTCCCCTCCTTAATTTTCCTTTCTTTCTTACCCTAATGGATAAGGTAGAATTCAGGATCCCACTGGATCTAGATGTTCTTTCTCTCAGATTTGATTTCACTGAGAGTAAGGTTTAAGTAATTCCATTTCACACTCTCTTCCTCTCCTTCTCATATGAGATTTCTTCCCCTCCTCTTCCCATGTGTATCTTTATATGGGAAAGATTATTCTATTAAGTCCCCCCCCCCATTTCTTGAAGTAAATCTGAGTGTTATCAACTTATCAACAAGGTTCTCCCCCTCCCTTTTCCTTTCTTTGCCCCCACTTTCCCCAAATCTTCTTAATGCCCCTATCTTTCCCTATGCATGTTTCTTCTAACTACTCTTTTGATGCATACAATTTTTGAGAGTTACACAAAACATTTTCCCCATGTATTAATATATATAATTTGATGTAAATGTAGTCCTTATAGAAGAAAGTTTGACTTAAAGAAAAAGATAAGATTCATCTCCTTTTCCCTTTCTTTCATATTTACCTTTTCATGTTTCTCTTGCTTTCTGTGCTTGGATATCAAATTTTCCACTATGTTCTGGTCTTTTCTTAGCAAATGCTTGGAAATCTTCTATTTTGTTGAATGCCCATACTTTCCCCTTGAAGTGTATAGTCAGTTTTGCTGGGCAGTTGATTCTTGTTTGGAGACACAGCTCTCTTGCCTTTCTAAATATTTGTGTTCCATTCTTTCTGGTCTCTTAGTGTGTTAGCTGCTAAGTCATGTGTGATCCTTATGGGAGCCCCCTTATATCTGAAGCTCCTCTCTTTGGCTTCTTGTAGGATTTTCTCCTTTTCTTGGAAGCTTTTGAATTTGGCAATTACATTCCTAGGGGTTGTCTTTTTGGGATTTACTATAGAGGGTGTTCTATAAACCCTTTCTATTTCTATTTTGCCCCCTTGCTCCAGAACGTGGGGGCAATTTTCTTTTATAATCTCCTGTAGAATAATATCGAGTTTATTGTTTATCTCTGGTTTTTTCTGGGAGACCGATAATTTAGAGGTTGTCTCTTCTTTTTCTGTTTTCCAAGTCTGTGACCTTTTCAGTGAGATATTTTATGTTTTCTTCTAATTCATTAATTTTTTGGGTTTGCTTTATTGATTCTTGCTGTTTTATGATCTCACTTTCTTCGAGTTGCTTAATTCTGGTCTTTAGGGACTGGTTTTGCTTTTCAGCTTTGTCTGCCCTTCTATTGGATGCTTCGAGTTCTTTTTCCAATTGAGCAGTCTTGTCTGTCAGACTGCTGATCTTTTTCTCCCATTTTTCTTTCCAGGTTTCCATCTTTTGGATAAGTTCCAGTTTGAGATCTTCCAGAGCTTGTTGATTGTTTCCATTTTGGGAGGCTCTGATTTTTTTTGGATTTCCTCCTCATTCTCCTCTTTACCTTGGGTACTTCCACCATAAAATTTTCAATAGTCACCTTTTTCCCTTTCTTCCTCGAGGCTTGATTTTGGGCCATGTGAGCCATCCCTTAGTTGGTTTTATTCCCCTTTCCTTTTTGGTCTGGGGTCTGGTTGATATGGGTGGATTTTCTGTGAATTTAGGTAGCCTCAGTCTAGTTCTTCCCAGCCTCCGAGGTTTCTTAGGGTGCAGGCCCTTGTGTTCAGTCCAACCTCCCAGGTGATCAGCTCCGCCCAGATAATCAGTGCATGATCTGCCCCTGGTATTTAGCTCCACCTAGATGCTCAGTGCAACCTCCCCGAGTACAGCTCCATGGACCCCCTATGCTCAGTGCCATGTTCTCCCATGAAACCGCCCTGAGACATTTTTTCCTGGCAGTCCCCAGATCCCAAGGACCCTGGAATGCCCCCCCCCCCCCCAGACAGAGATGTTTCCCACTCACTCACTGTCCCAGTGAGCACTCCGGTAGCTCACTCTGTTTGGTGGGGGAAGTGGGGGGGGGAAGAGCACCTCAGTTCACATTTCTGTGCAAGCTTTTCCTCCTTCTTATTATGGTGTGGAAATATTCAAACCCCATGTACCTTCACCTCTGTGGGGTACTGGAGAGTACTGGGGAGTCCTTCTGTTCCTCCAAAGGTGATTTTTATGCTCCTTTGATGTAGTCTATATCGTTTGGTGCCGGGGAGAGGAAGTGTGTGGCATCTAGATTGCAGCCATGATTACCTGGAAGTGCAACTTAGTTCTAATTGCCTTTTGAATAAACTATTTCTTGAGTGTTCAAAAATGTATTTTTTGGACCCCTGTCCTAATGAACATCAAATATATAGCCTAAAGTAATTAGTCTCCTTGAAGTTACACACAATGCCTCACCAAATCCATCTAAAGGATCTCCATTTCACCCTGGAGATAGAGTTGCTTTCCTTGTTAAGTATTTAAAAGCTTTTCTAATACCTAATGGTGCTAATCAACCTATGATTGAAAGTTAATTCAGACACGAATATAATGGTCTTTCCAACTACCCAAGGTAATAAAAGCTGCTAGGTTTCCAGAATCCTCTAAGCTTTGTGGCTTTTTTTTCCTTTGTGGGAGGAGAAAAACTCATTTTCATCTTCTCAAGGGTCCCCCTTCCTTCTCTATGGCAATTTCAGGATCTGTATGGTCCATACTTTGACTGAAACCAGGCAAATAGAATTCAGCAGCAGAGGATCAAATTAATGAACCGATTCCAAAGGTTTGTGATAAAGAAATGATGTGGTATGGTGAAGAGTAAATTAGCCTCAGAGTTAATGAAACCTGTGTTCAAATCCTGCCTCCAACACCTACTAGGTATGGGATAATGAACAAGTTCATTATATCTTCCATACTCCAGGTAACTCTAGGACTATAAAAATATAAAAATACCCATATGCATTGATAGATGGAGTTTCCTCACTCGAAGCTCCCCACACAAATGAAATCACAAGCCTTAACAAAGAAAAGAGTATTATCATATACTTACTGATAATGTTTGATATCTGTTCCCTAAATAGTTTCTATTTTGATATTTCATATTTTTTTAAGTGGAGAAAGAACTCAGTGGAGTGCATGGCTTGATGGTATTTGGAATTATTTCCTTATTTTCCCTCTTACTTCTTCTATACATCATTTTGTTTTCTGATTGCTCAAACCCTATGAAAAGCTCGTTAAACAAATAACAAAATAGGAAGAGCTGATAAAAAGTCATTTCTTCTTTGAAACTTTAAGGGACAGCTGGAAAAATGTATTTGCTCATCTCTCCTTAAAGGTTAGACACTGATTTTCTGAGCTGGATGAAGGATATCAGAAAATCACTTGCAACATTTCAATAAAATTTAACAAATATTCTTCTAGGCAGTTTATATTAAGCACTTTCTCTGAGTACAAAAAGAAGGAATATTTGAAACTAAAATTTATACTTTTATTGAGAATTAACATTTTACCACAAAACTTTAGAAATAAATAGGCTAAACAAAAAGAGCCCGCATATCCCTATTTTCTACTATTTTCCCACTTTTTCAAAGAATATCTCTAGTTCATTGAAGCAGGTGAGGCAGTCTATACATTTGACCAAGAAATAGACATTAAAACAGGTAACTTACTTAAATGCCTATCAATAGTTTGTGGCAAATCCTATAGGAATGATAGCTAACTCAACTGCATTCATAACAACTATGCCATTTACTAATAACACAGTGTTATGGCAAATAATCACACAAGCTTATGTATTTGCCATAACACTGTGATATTAGTAAATGGCATAGTTGTTATGAATGCAGTTGAGTTAGCTATCATTCCTATAGTGTCCATCACCACTCCAGTAACTGCACTGAATAAAATATTGTAAATCCAGTTGCAGGCAAAAGCAGACAATATCGTAACTCCACACACTATTTGCATCATCATCTTTCCATTTTAATTTATATCCCTTAACCTGGGGTGGGTCAGACTTTTCTTGGGGTGCCAAATTTTAGTAGATATTGATACTAGGGGAATTATGGTAAAGGGGAAATGTTAGAGAGGTAACACTGGGAAGCAAGTCAGGGAAAAGACTGAATCTTTAACCCCTCCCCATACATTACTTCCTGTTCCATTTCAACTGTTCTCCTCACTGATGGTAAGCTTGAAGATTTCCCCTAATAACCAAATCCCACAATCAAATCCTTCAACTAAAAGGTCTTTTATTCTTTTGGGTAGAGGAGGTAAGGAGAGGGGAGGGGTGAGAGGAAAAAGAGGTCTCCCTAAATTTTCCAAGTTATTTTGTTGATTGAAGATTTCAAGATATATTCAAATTCAGGAAACAAAATTATCTTTCCTAGATGGTGAGATGTTGACCACACTGCTGACAGGTTACTTTTGGGCTAAAACCCAAATGTCTTTTCAGCACACAATCTTATGGATAAGGCAATAACAAGAGAATAGTCTATCTTCCACCTTCTGGTCCAACAGCCAGAGAAGGAATCCTTTCAGCCAGCTGAAGCTGCTTAACTGCTTTTTCCCAAGGTCTCCCCATCTCAGTTGACTGGTGTTTCACAAAGTCCTGAGCTCTTTTCATTTTGCAGATGCATTTGGCACTTCTCAAAATCTTCATTTACAGACAGAATAGACAATTTTCAGATGAAAAAATTAAAACTATTAATAAGCATATGAAAAAGTCTTCAAAATCTCTTATAGTCAGAGAAATGCAAATAAAAACAACTCTTATGTACCACCTCACACCTAGCAGATTGGCTAACATGGCAGCAAAGGAAAGTAATGAATGATGGAGGGGATGTGGCAAAATTGGGACATTAATGCATTGCTGGTGAAATTGTGAATTGATCCAACCATTTTGGAGGACAATTTGGGGCTATGCCTAAAGGATGCTAAAATATTGTCTGCCCTTTGATCCATAGCACTGCTGGGGTTGTACCCCAAGAGATAATAAGGAAAAAGACTTGTACAAGAATATTCATAGCTGCCCTCTTTGTGGTGGCAAAAAATACTTGGAAAATGAGGGTATGCCTTTTGATTGGGGAATGGCTGAACAAATTGTGGTATATACTGTTGATGGAATACTATTGAGCTTAAAGGAATAATGAACTGGAGGAATTCCATGTGAACTGGAACAACCTCCAGGAATTGATGCAGAGTGAAAGGAGCACAACCAGGAGAACATCATACACAGGAACTGATACACTGTAGTACAATTGAATGTAATGGACTCCTCTATTAGTAGCAATGCAGTGATCCAGAAGAATTTGGAGGGCTTTATGAAAAGGAACATTATCCACATTCAGAGGAAAAACTGTGGGAGTAGAAACACAGAAGAAAAACAACTGCTTGAATACATGGGTTCATGGGGATATGCTTGGGGATGTAGACTGTAAATGATCACTCTAGTGCACACATCAACAATATGGAAATAGGTTTTGATCAAGGATACATTAAAACCCAGTGGAATTGCACATCAGCCATAGGAGGGGGTAGGGGCAGAGGAGGGAAAGAACATGATTCTTATAACCAAGGAAAAATATTCTAAATTGACTAATTAAATAAAATTTAAAAAATAATCTATAGAATAAACTATCTGGGTATCTACCTGCAAAAACAAACCCAGGACCTATATGAACATAATTATGAAAAATTTTACATAAAGTATGATCTAAATATATAGAGAAATATTAATTGTTCATGGATGGGGAGAGCAAATATAACTAAAATGACATACCACCTAAAACTAATCTAATTATTCAATATCATCCCAATCAAGTTACCAAAAATTTATCTTATCAAGCTAAAAATAATAATAATAAAATTCATTTGGAAGGACAAAAGATCAAGACTATGAAAATAATTAATGAAAAAAAATAAAGGAAGGGGTTCTATCAGAACTGGATTTTAAATTGTATTATACAGCAGTGACTATCAAAAGTACTTGGTACTGCCTGAGAAATAGAAGGGTAGAACAGTGTAATAAAATAGAAATACAACAAACAGTCATAAAATATAGTAATTATCTTCTTTTTCATAAAAATATGGATCTTGTCTATTGAGATAAAATGTCACAATTTAGTAAAATTGCTGGGACAACTAGAAAGTAGTTTGGGAGAAACTAGGTATAGATCATTATCTTACACCATTCACTATAAGATCAACATGCATTCATAACCTATACATAAAAGGAGATATCATGAATAAATTAGAAGAATAGGGAACATATTACCTACCCTATTTATGAATAGGAAAGGAATGTATGAATAAACAAGAGATGGAGAGCATTGTGAGATGTAAAATGGACAAAATTAAGTACATTAAATTGAAAAGTTTTCATAAAAATAAAACCAACCTTGCCAAGATTATAAAGAAAGGAGAAAATTGGAGGGAAAATTTTTTTAATAGATCGTCTCTTGGACAGAGGTAGAGGTCTTATATCTAAAATATATGGGGAACTTTGTCAAATTTATAAGAATGAGAGCTATCTCCTAATTGAAAAATGAGCAAAAGATATGAAGATAAAGTTTTCAGTTGAAGAATTAAAGCTATTTTTTAATATATCCAATGAAATTTCAAGGTATTTTTTTTGAAAAACTAGCTATATTCATGTTACCCAGAAAAATTAGAGAGGATTATCTTTAACTACAAAACAGATATAAAAAGCAGGAGTAGGTCCATCAGGTCCACTGCTAACTGGGTATGAAGTACTGACCCTACGAGGATGGGTTCCAATAATCCAATTGTTTGCCAAAAAATCTTAATAAAAAGCACATTTATTTCCCCCTATGCTTTTCTGTGGAGAGCCACTTTTAAAAATCCAATCAAGTTGAAATGCCAAGCCTGGAAATGCTTGAGATTTTGGTTACATCCTTGTTCTGTGATCTTCGTGAGCTAAGAAGATGAATATAAACTGTGCTGTCAGGATAAAAACATCCCCAAATGCGACACCATAAATCATCTCCATTAGTAAATGCAGTGTCAGGTTCTCATGCATTTTGGACTATTTTAAACTCATGCTCCATTATTTCCTGATGTGCCTGAGTGAATCCAGGGGGTTTGATATAGCAACTGGGTCAGCAGTCAAATCAACTAGTCTTCATTAGCCTGTACTCCCAGGAGATGCTTAGAGACTAGCCTGCCATGTGGTGCTCCCACGGTCTGAGTCTCTTCTCCACTTACTCGCTGACTCAATATTCAGAGAAACCTATCTTTGTCCCCAAGCAACTCATTTAATCCTTTCCTGGATGAGGATGCCAGGTGATGGGCTAAGATCATATGATAGGAATTGCATTTCTTATTCTGCTATCATCTCGGAGTATAGGAGACACCACCTTCCTTAACCAAAGCAGTGAAATAATTATTCCCTTCCAGAATTGTAGTCAGAAGAATTAGTTTGTAGAGCCAGATATCCTCAGCTCCTATTTAGATGTATGTATACAGAACTGAAGATCAGGATTGGAGTCAAGAAGATCTAAGTTTGAATTCTACCTGAGAAATTATTCTTTAAATGATAGTAAGTAAATAGTTTGATATAACTTTAGATTATTAACATCTGTAAGAGAAGCAGTGTGGGATAGTAGATAAAGAACTCATCTTGGAGTCAAGATATGAGCACATATTCCCCCCTCCCCTACTTCTGACACACATTGCCTGAGTGACTTTGAACAATTAAGTCGATTAAAGTCTCAGTGCTCCAAGAAAATGTCTCAGTTTAGTGTTTCAAAAGCAATTGATTTTTATTGGTAGAGGGCATTTTCTCACAGAGAATTTTCCATGCCATTCAAATAATTTCTTCAGGATAGCAACAATAACAATAGTCTGGAAGGGGAACTTAGGGTCTTACAGCATGCCCCCTTTTTGTTTTATTGGGCTATTATTTTCTAGTGGCATGTTATGATTAGAGATTTTAAGATTGGAAATATTGAGGTATTTCTCTAATTGATCACTGAACTGGAAGAGGTAGATATTTAAGAGAATGAGCCCACCCTTTTCTTTTCCATCCACCCTCTTTACTCTACCTTCAGCTTACCTCGCATACTTTGCTTCCCATACCTAAACACAATAAACCAATGCATTAGCCATGCACAAAAAACTTATGTCTCATTCCATTTTTATAACAATCTTGAGACAAGCTATATCATCAATCCTTGAAAGTCATGTTAAATTACTATATTATACAAAGTTTTGATATCTTTCCATTCCTTCTCCCATAACCTCCATACACCTGTCCTCTGTCATTTTCATTTCATTATTGTGGTCCTTGTGCCATGTTCAGATTTTACTTCCTTTGAGCTGTACCAATTTGTGCAAGTGTAATATAAAACTTCTGATGGCTCCAAGGGCCTGGACTACTGATTTCATTTCCTTCCCACCAAAGAGATATTGCTCTCAACCAACATAAGATCAGATTAAATCCTGGGAAAGCCTGGTTTCTTATGAAAGAGGAACAAGACTCCTTTTTCTCACATTCTTGGGCTTATTATATCTCCAATCCTATAATCTCTGAGAAAATTTCCTCATGTTTTGGCTGAAGCCTAGATCTTTCCAAAGGGAATGGGAGTAGAGGAGGAGAAAAAAAAGATTTAATCCCATCCTCTTTTTATTGGTCAGCTTCTCCAAGAATTGATATAGTAATTAGAAACTCCTACCCAATCCCCTCCTCTGCTGCCAGTCAGCTCTATTCTACCAAAATCCAAAACCTTCCAAATTTCTTTAACTTCTAAGATCCAAATCTAGATAGGACTGATATTACTTTGCCTAAGATCAGGAAAGAAGAAACATAGAGTGCATAGCCTAAAATCTAAGTTCTAGCTTGCCTAAGTAGACAATGTGCTTTAGCTGCCATTTACTTATAGCCATCTTGGCTTCCTTACACCAAGATGGAAGGCTTCTGAGATGGGTTAGAATATAGTAAAAATAATTCTTCTCCCCACTCCTCACTGGAAATGACTAGAAACAATGACAATATAATCACAATTGGAAAAGAGGGTCAACTAATTGTCTTTTAAATATCTACCTCTTCCTTCTCAGTCCTCATTATCTCAAAATTATTTATTATAAAATCTCATTATCTCAAAATATTTAACTGCCTTAACTAAATTTATATGAACATGTTGGCCTCCCTGATGATATCCTTTATGGTGTGGGGAGGGCTTGGGGCATTTGTGGATGGGATCTAATATTGTAAGTATTAAGAAAAGTAAGCTAAACATATGGGAGATTTGTGATTTCATTTCTGTACTATCTCCTTTTTCTTATTATATGGAAATGCTGAGAGGGTTGGTTTTGCAAACATCTGGAATAATTTAAAAAATATTTTAAAAATATTTGTGAATGGTAAGATACTGTCTCAAAAGTGGAAAAATATACTATGTATATTCAGAATCAACAATTTATCCTAATAATGCTAAATTAATAGGTACCAACTTCCAGATCTTTGTGATTTTAAAAATGACTCCTATATACACAGATAGACACATCTACATATATACAAAAAATATACAAACACATATTTGTATGTATTCATAACTACATAGCTATATCTATAAAAGAAGGTAGCTAGGGGACTCAGCAGATAGTAAACTGGCATGAATTCAGTAAGACCTGGGTTCAAATTTGGCCTCAGACACTAGCTATGTGACTAGGCAAGGCTCTGCTTGCTTTAATCCACTGAAAAAGAAAAAGGTAAACCACTCCAGTTTCTCTGCCAAGAAAATTCCATGGGTAACACTTGTGTACTATGTTCCATATTGTCACAAATAGTAGAATACAACTGAAAGACTGAACAACAACATTAGATATAGATATAGATATAGATATAGACTAGTATCCCCAGATAAAACGATAGTGTCTTTTCTAGTATAAGATTTATTTCACTTCCATAAATATCTTAACCAAAAATTTTAGACCTATTGACCACAAAATTATTAACAACATTAGACATGTTATTCTATCTTAATTGATTTTGTTTATGATAATTTAATGTAGTTGGATTCATTTTCTCTCTAATGATCACCTTAATACTTTGTTTGGTTAAGAATTTTCCCCTTAGCTAGAGTAAAACTGCCAGGAGCCATCAAAGTCATGCTGTTTGACATGATGACACATGGTAACTGGGGGTTGTAAAGCAGCTCCAGGAAGGATGGGGACATCCACTCAGTCCCCCTCTGTGTGACTTCTCTCACTAACATCTCTTATTATAGGAATTGTTCCCCAGGAGAAAATAGATGACAGCAAAATGCCTATAGGATTAATACAGGTTTTCCACTTTATTCCCCCAGAATATCACCAAAAACATCATACTTACAAAATTAAACCTAAGGATTCTTATGTACCCACTTAAATAAGACCCTTTTCTTCAAGTATAAAAACTCCTAACAAAACTGCACTCAGATTCTCCACTCCCACCACCAGCCAGAGACAAAAGGTATATTAATTGCCTCTCAGGCAGAGACTGGTACATTATACTTCATTGATTTTTTTTTCCTAACTAAAACCTAGGCAATCTGTCTTGGAAACCTTAGTGAAACATTAGAAAAATGAAAGCCTGATATTAAAAAATACCTAAAACTAGGTTATGTTTTTCCTATCCTTTGACCCCACACTTAGCAGCAGTGTTTTTGTTGATTATCTCCTAAGAAATTGTGATAGATTTAGTATTTTATTAAAAGTAATGAATAATCATTCTTAACCTAACTGCAAGTTTGAACACATCATGGGTTAATGAAGAAGTGACCCCATGATGATCTTCTAAGCTTCACATTTGTTGTTATAATCTACAGTAACATAGTATGTAGGAAAATCATAGAATGTTAATCAAACAATTTGTTAAAAGTTAATGTATGACTTATCCAATTATCTGTAAGGAAGCATGTATGTTGAAAATGAAATTGTGTGCCAAGTATCTATTTTATAAGGTAAAAAATAAAGCCAAACTTGAAGCCAGGTGGAGCAGTTTTCTCTGCAAAACCTGAGCTGCAGGTTGGAAATTAAAGCTGTGTCCCATTCATTTATATGCCAACACCACCACACCCAGCCAAAGAATCCCCAGACTTGTGGACTGCTGGCCAGTCTACAACATAAAGCAAGAAAAGTGTTTTTTTTTTTTAATTCTCTTCCCTATTTAAAAAATTAAGTGACTTCTTATATCTAAGGCACATATCCATTTTGATATTATTTTTGATATGATGTAAGAAGTTAGCTTTTAATTAATAGCCTGCCAACATACCTCAAGTTTTCATAGCAGTCATTATAATCCCAGAATTTTGTGTACTTGAGTTATTTAGTGGATGATACAATTTTAATTATTTCTAGGCCTTGTTCATCTCAACTGTTTCACTGATTATTATTTTTCTTTTTAAATTTTATGAAATATTTAATGGTTTTTGCTTTATATTACCATTTGAAATTTGATGTTTGAGAAACATTTTAATTTCCATGTTTTCCATTTCATTATTCCCCTCAATATTCCTTTTTCATCATAGTCAATTTCACACTTTTACTTCCAAACAGAACAGGGTTTCCAACTTAAATTTCCTTCTATACTTCCCTCCTTACTCTTTAAAATCTTTTATTCTTTAAAAAATAATCGCACTCTTCTATAAAGTCACTAAAGTTATGGGAGACACAGAACAGTTACCAGTTAATCTAAATTTTCAGATTTAGAAGAAACATCAATGGTCAGTAGTCATCCAGCTTTTGCTCGAAAATGTCTGTGAGAACATCTACTACATCTGAAGACAGTGCATTCTACATCTGAAAATCTTCAATAGCTAAGAAGCTTAAATTTATCTCTTTGCATCTTCCACCCAATGTTGCTCACTCTTCAATCTAAAACCAGGTGAAACTACTTATCAGTATTCCATATTACAACCCTTGAAATATTTGAAGACATTTAGCATGTACAACTCCCCATCTTTTTAGATTTAAATGTTATTTTTTATTTTAAATAATCTAGTTATTTTTGTCTGTTTTGCCTGTCTTTCCCTTCTCCCCTCTCACCTCAACCCTTACCCTAAATGAGTGAGGAAGGAAACAAGACCTTTGTCAAAAATTTACATAGATAAGCAAAAAAATTCCTGCATCAGTATTTCCAAAATTGTATATATCTCATTTTGAGCTCTTCATTTCTAGATCTGAAGTCAGGAAAATGCATTTTCCTCAATTCAAAAAATCTGACCTCAGACATGTACTAGCTGAGCAAATCATTTAACCCAATTTGCCTCAGTTTCCACATCTATAAAATGAATTGGAGAAAGAAGTGGTTAACCACTCCAGTATCTTTGCCAGGAAAAGCCAAAATGGGGTCACAAAAAGTTAGACATGACTCAGCAATAATAATAAGAACATGCATAAACACATACATATATATATACATATACACACATATATACATTTATGTATACATATAGTCAATCCCCAAATAATGAACCACCCTTTAATTTCCAGTTATTTGCCACTGCAAAGAGCTGCTTTAAATATTTTTGTATGTTGGAATCCTTTCCCCTATTCCTTGATCTCAGTTAATCAGCTTTTATGGCATAGTTCCAGATTTCTTACTAGAAAGTGTGTCAAGGAAGTTCATCTCTTCCCCCTCCTGAGAAGCTTGACCTGTCCATCAAACATTCTTGACATAATACAGTTCCACCAGGATTTGCATCTGTGAATGTGTTGTAAGTGAATAAAAAGTTAGGGGGAGGTCTTTATCAGGGTTTCTTGCTTTTGGAATGAATGTGGGGAGAGAGGAGGCAAGTAAGAGGAAAGGAGGAAGAGTCTTGCAGGCCAGGCACCTTGTGGTCAGGTTGCTTAAAGGAATGATTGTCTACCCTTTCTAATGAACTTTATAAAATATATATCTTGGTAGAAATATTAATTCAATTTTTACAAAAGATTGGACCAATTCATTGTTCAATCAATAATGATGTTCCTAATAGTATCAAGGATGAAAAAGATGATCTCACCTCTAATAAAGAGGAAATTAAGATAATTATTAAGAACTATTTTGCCCAATTAAATGGCGATAAATATGGCAATCTAGGTGATAGAGATGATTACTTACAAAAATATAAATTGCCCAGATTAACAGAAGAAGAAATAGAATACTTAAATAATCCAATATCAGAAAAATAAATTGAACAAGCCATCAAAGAATTCCCTAAGAAAAAATCCCCAGGACTATATGGATTCACACACCAATTCTATCAAACATTTAAAGAACAACTAACCCCAATACTATATAAATTATTTGATGAAATAAGCAAAGAGGGAGCTTTACCAAATTCCTTTTATGAAACAAAAATGATACTGATTCCAAAGCCAATCAGATCAAAAACAGAGAAAGAAATATATAGACCAATCTCCTTAAAGAACATAGAAAATCTTAAATACAATACTAACAGACTCCAGCAAGTGCTCACAAGGGTTATTCAATATTATCAGGGGGGTTTTATACCAGGAATGCAAGGATGGCTCAATATTAGGAAAACCATACACATAATTGACCATATTAACAAGAAAAACAACAAAAATTACATGATTATCTCAATAGATTCAGAAAAATCTTAGGTAGGTAGGATGAGCTAACATAATAAAAATGACAATCCTACCCAAATTAACTAATTTACTAATGCCATACCTATCAACCACTAAGGAACTTTTTTACTGAATTAGAAAAAAAAAACTATAACAAAGTTCATTTGGAAGAACAAAAGATCAGGCATATAAAGGGAAATAATGAAAAAAATGTGAAGGAAACTGTACTATAAAACATTGGTCATCAAAATAATATGGTACTGGCTAAGAGACAGAAGGGAGGATTAGTGGAATAGACTTGGGGTAAGTGACATCAGCAAGACTATATGATAAACCCAATGATCCCAACTTCTAGGACAAAACCCCACTATTTGACAAAAACTGCTGGGAAAATTGGAAAAGAGTATGGGAGAGATTAGGTTTAGATCAATACCTTATACCCTACACAAAGACAAATTTAGAATTAATGAATGACTTGAATATAAAGAAGGAAACTATAAGTAAACTAAGTGCACACAGAGTAGTATACATGTCAGATCTTTGGGAAAGGAAAGATTTTAAGATCAAGCAAAAGTGAGAAAAAAATCACAAAATGTAAAATAAATAATTTTGATTACATTAAATTAAAAAGGTTTTGTACAAATAAAACCAGTGCAACCAAAATTAGAAGAGAAGCAACAAATTGGGGGGAAAATCTTCATAACAAAACTTCTGAAAAAGGTCTAATTACTCAAATTTATAAGGAGCTAAATCAATTGTACAAAAAATCAAGCCATTCCCCCATTGATAAATGGGTGAGGAACATGAATAGGCAATTTTCAGATAAAAAAAAAACTATTAATAAGCACATGAAAAAATGCTCTAAATCTCTTATAATCAGAGAAATGCAAAACAAACCAACTCTGAGGTATTACCACACTAGAAGATTGGCTGACATGACAGCAAAGGAAAGTAATAAAAGCTGGAGGGGATGTGGCAAAGTGGGGACACTAATTCATTGCTGGTAGAGTTGTGAATTGATCCAACCATTCTGGAGGGCAATTTGTAGTTATGCCCAAAGGGCGCTAAAAGACTGTCTGCCCTTTGATCCAGCCATAGAACTGCTGGGGTTGTACCCCAAAGAGATAATAAGGAAAAAGACTTGTACAATTATATTCATAGCTGCACTCTGTGGTGGCCAAAAAATGGAAAACGAGGGGATGCCCTTCAGTTGGGGAATGGCTGAACAAATTGTGGTATATGTTGGTGATGGAATACTATTGTGATCAAATGAATAGTAAACTGGAGGAATTCCATGTGAACTGGAATGACCTCCAGGAATTGATGCATAGTGAAAGGAGCAGAACCAAGAGAAAAATGTAAACAGAGACTGATACACTGTGGTAAAATCAAATGTAATGGACTTCTCTACCATGTACTTTCTTAAAGCAAATCCCACAACAAGAATTCATAAACACACTATTGTGCTGAAAGGAATGATGAACTATGTGAACTGGAAAGACCTTCAGGAACAGAAGCAGAGTGAAAGGAGCAGAACTAGGAGAACTTTATACACAGAGAAGGATAAACTGTGGTACAGTCAAATGTAATGGACTTCTTTACTCTCAGCAATGCAATGATCCAGGACAATTGAGAGGGACTTATGAGAAAGAACACTATCCACATTCAGAGGAAGAACTGTGGGAATAGAAACATGGAAGAAAAAGAAGTGCTTCATCACATAGGTTAAAGGGTATATTATTGGTAATGTAAACTCTTAAAGATCACCCTAGTGTAAATACTAATAATATGGAAATAGGTCTTGATCAATGATACATATAAAACCCAGTGTAAGAGTCAGTAGAGGGCAGAGTCAATATGGCGGCATAGAGGCAGTGAAAGTTCAGACCTCTGAAAACCCTTCCTTACCAATTACAAACCAAATGCTCCTAGGGGGCTGAACATCAAACCTAACAACAAGACAGAGCCAAGGAACCGTACTGCTGAACTCAGTTTAAAAGATATGCCCCCCAAAAACCTGAATTCGAGAACACTTGGGTTTAAGGGGAAGGGAGAAGGAAATTCCCAGGACCACACCCCACAACCTAGAGCGGTAAGCTTCCAGTGGAAACTGGAACCTCTGGGTGGGCAAAGGTGCTGGTCTGGAGGGAGTACCTTACGGGCAAAGCTGTGCCAGACTCAGAACATCGAACACAGGTGATGGGGAAGGAGATAGAGAAGGAGCACAGACAGGGCAGCCTAATTGCGGCAGTGGAGACCCTCCATATTGTTCCCCCTTTCCAGGAGGTTTTGGTCTCAGGATATAGCCAGACCAACACACCTGGACGTAATCCCATGAACAGTCTTCAGAAGTAAGGGAAGCTCCAACTCCAACACCCCTCCCCCACAGACTTCTGGACTTTAATCCAATCAAAGCCTCCAGAGTTTAGGGAAGCAAAAGCTCTAATACCCCTCCCACACACTGCACTGAGAGACTTGCTGACAAAACTCCAAGAGGAAGATTGACAGAAAAGCCAAAAACTAAAAAAAGAAAAAAAAATGAGAGGAGCAAAAGTACAGATAACTGCAGGGAGTAAAGAAGGGGTAAATATGAGCAAACAAAAGAAAAAGAAAAAATAAATTACAATCGACAGCTTCTTTACAGGCAATGAAAAAAGAGCAAATGGAACAGAGGAAGAGGGAACACCAAGCAATAAAACAGAAAACCCAGTGAATTGGATACAGGCTTTGGAATAACTCAATACAATTCAAAACACAGATCACCTCCTCTATTTAATCCCCAACTAACAACACCCAGGAATGTTATTGCCAAATTCAAAAACTACCAGACCAAGGGAAAAATATTACAAGCTGCTAAGAAGAAGTCATTCAGATACCATGGAACCACAGTGAGGATAACGCAGGATCTGGCTGCATCCACACTGAAGGACCGAAAGGCATGGAATATGATATTCCAGAAAGCAAGAGAACTAGGTCTACAACCAAGAATCAACTACCCAGAAAAATTGACTATATTCTTACAGGGGAAAGTATGGTCATTTAACAAAATAGAAGAATTCCAAGAATTTGCAAAGAAAAGAACAGACCTGAACAGAAAATTTGATGTCCAAGCATAGAATTCAAGAGAATTATCAAAAGGCAACTAAAAAAGAGAAAACAAAACAAAACAAAACAAAAACAAAAAACTTTTTTTAAGAGACCCAATGAGTTCAAATGACCTGTATCCCTAAAAGAAAAGAGGTCACTGGTAACTCTTAAAAATATTATTATCCCCTGGGCAGCTAGAAGTACACATAGAGGGAACATTTGCAAACTGTATAGGATGGAATGACAAGATATAAATATGTACATAAATATATGTTTGCATATATACATATATATGTGTGTATATATATATGTGTACATATGTATACTACTAGAGCTTAAAAAAGAGGTTAAAATTAAAAGAAATGGGAAAAGAAACTGAAGGGGGGGAATTTATATGTCACAAAGAAGCACATGGCAGAAAGGGGGAGAACATCAATACACTGAAAGGGTAAAGAGATTGGAGTTAGGAAATACTCAACTCACCTGCATTGAAATTGACCCAATGGAGGGGAGAACAATAAAATACATTGGTGCAGAGAATTGATTTGTGCCCTAGAGGGAAGTAGAAGGGTAACAATTATAAAATAAATAATTTTGACTACATCAAATTAAAAAGTTTTAGTACAAACAAAACCAATGTAACTAAAATTAGAAGGGAAGCAACAAATTGGGAAACAATCTTCATAATAAAAACCTCTCACAAAGGTTTAATTACTAAAATTCATAAAGAGCTAAACCAGTTGTACAAAAAATCAAGCCATTTTCCAATTGAAAAATGGGCAAGGGACATGAATAGGCAGTTTTCAGCCAAAGAAATCAAAACTATTAATAAGCACATGAAAAAGTGTTCTAAATCTCTTATAATTTGAGAGATGCAAATCAAAACAACTCTGAGGTATCACCTCACACCTAGCAGATTGGCTAACATGACAGCAAAGGAAAGTAATGAATGCTGGAGGGGATGTGGCAAAGTGGGGACACTAATTCATTGCTGGTGGAGTTGTGAATTGATCCAACCATTCTGGAGGGCAATTTGTAGTTATGCCCAAAGGGTGCTAAAAGACTGTCTGCCCTTTGATCCAGCCATAGAACTGCTGGGATTGTACCCCAAAGAGATAATAAGGAAAAAGACTTGTACAAGAATATTCATAGCTGTGCTCTTTGTGGTGGCAAAAATTGGAAAATGAGGGGATGCCCTTCAATTGGGGAATGGCTGAACAAATTGTGGTATATGTTGGTAATGGAATACTATTGTGCTAAAAGGAATAATAAAGTGGAGGAATTCCATGGAGACTGGAACAACCTCCAGGAAGTGATGCAGAGTGAAAGGAGCAAAGTCTGGAGAACATTGTACACAGAGACTGATTCTCTGTGGTACAATCGAAAGTAATGGACTTCTCTATTAATGGCAATGCAATGTCCCTGAACAATCTGCAGGGATCTATGAGAAAAAAAAAACACTATCCTTAAGCAGAGGACAAACTGTGGGAGTAAAAACACAGAGGAAAGACAACTGCTTGACTACAGGGGTTGAGGGGATATTAATTGAGGAGAGATGCTAAATGAGCACCCTAATGCAAATACCAACAACAAGGAAATGGGTTCGGAACAAGGACAGATGTGATACCCAATGGAATCCCGTGATGGCTAGGGGAGAGGTGGCGGGGAGGGGAGGAAAAGAAAATGATCTCTATTTCCAATGAATAATGTATGAAAATGACCAAATAAAATAATGTTTAAAAACTAAAAAAATAAATAAACAAACAAATAAATAAATAGATAAATAAGTAAATGAATAAGTAAGTAAATAAATAAATAAAAGTATTTGCAGAAATTTTACCAAGAATAAAAGTTGAGCTCACTAACCTATAGTTTTCAGATTCTATTCTCTTCCATTTCATGGTAAAATTAGAATATTTGTCTTTCTCAAATTCTTTGTTCACTCTCTGGGTCTCCATGATTTAAAAAAAATATTACTCTCAATTGCTCAGCAGATTAATGCTACTAATTCCTTCATCATCCAAAAATGTAGTTTATCTGGCCTACTTGACTTAAAGTCATCTAGTAGCTAGGTGATCTTTTAATTTCACCTTTCTAATTGTGGATATCAGCTCTTTATTAGTCATTTTATTCTATACTTTCTAGTACAAAGATCACTTACATTGTGGAAAAAAATATTCATTGAAAG
The DNA here is from genome assembly GCF_027887165.1 of Monodelphis domestica. Taxonomy (NCBI): domain Eukaryota; kingdom Metazoa; phylum Chordata; class Mammalia; order Didelphimorphia; family Didelphidae; genus Monodelphis; species Monodelphis domestica. The sequence continues at coordinate 345,094,788 of NC_077227.1, read as the reverse complement.
CCCTGCACATACATAGAAAAATGAATATGATAGTAAGATTAAAAAGAAATATAATTATAGTTGTGCCAAATGCAATAGTTTTAAGATCCAACTGCACAGAATGCAGAAATTCTGCATTGTTCCCAGAAACAGGCAAATTGGGATCCACTTCTGAAAATAGCACCAAAATTACTGAATATTTTTGTTACAATTAAAAAAATCCAACTACTTTTTTTGTCCCTGGGAAGAAATAATTTTAGTATCCAGGGTAATTCCTTTAGGATCACAGAAGATCTCTACCATTGGAAAAATTAGGACATTGTGATTTGGTAAGTGTAGAGTGCTATCCAGTAAATCATTATTGCCTCCTGTCATGCTGCCAGGCATTGATGGATTAATTAATTTGGCTTCTTAGTAGGAGAATCACAATTATTTTTTACCCTGACTTTTTATGGTCATATGTACATGAGGAATTTTGCCAAAGGATAAGAATAATAAGAGAATTAATAGTGGTTCTGAAGCAAAAATTTGACACTATATAGTCAGTGATCTATCCATACTAACAAGGACCAAGAGTAATAATGATAATCTTAAATCTTGTACCTCTACTGAGATACATGATTTCATTCATATGGACACTTCTCTAAATGTTTAGTTCACAAGCCAACCTCCCATTCATGGGCTATATATATTTACACATTGTTTGTTCTGGAGATGTATCCTTCATTTAAAGTAGAATTTATAAGAGACAAAATTTTGTATTCTTTCCCATATCAGCTCCTAAGAGCACAACAAAATTCTGCCTACACCTAATATTCCTTTTGTTGTTGCTGTCAGTTTTATTTGGTTAATTTTTAAAGTTTTTTTTTCTTATAAGCCTTATTTCCTGAGACATCAGTTCATCAAGGAGCCATTGTAGTGTGGTATAGAGACACATTCATTGTGTTCAACCTTACAAGACCTAGTTCTATTTCAATTCCTTAAATTTATTGCTTACTTACTCTAAGGAAATCCATGCTTGCTTTGGATTCTTGCTCCTGATTCTATTTTAATTCGGGGTTTTTCTATGATCTCATTTCCCTATACCCTGGTATGGAGTACATTCCTGGGCAGCAGCATTTATGATCAGAGAAGGAAAGTCTCTCAAGCTATACATTCAATCTATGTGAAATTAATTACAAATTTCTCATCTACCTCACCATTTAATGTGAGCCCATTTCATGTCCCCCAATCTAGAACAATACCGTACATGATTTTCCTCCATTATTCTTATCCTGTCCCCCCTTCATTCCCCCCAATTCCTTGCCAAGGAATGTCAAAGAGCCAGACACTTTACCCTCTCCTTTCAAAGCCAGAATTTCTGGAATCATTCTTGAACTTTCATCATTTTTAAAAATTCTTTTCCGTGACTAAGAAATTATCCTCTGAGTGTCCGAGTCCAAAATTGATTCACTTGTAAATTAATGTTGGTTTTTATTCTAAAATTATTAATTTAATTATTTTTCTCTCTTATCTAAATTACTATGTCTTCATATTCTTTCACTCCTTGATATATATATATTTATATATCAAGTATATAGTTTTTTTAAGCTCTTGATTAAAAAAATAAAGTTTTTTTTAAAAGCATAATTGTAAGGAAGTTGGCCTCATTTCTGAACACTTTCTTAATTCAATTTACTTATGTTTTCTCCCCATTTCTCTTACATCAGGTGTTGATATGTTGAATAGTCAGTTTACCTCTTGAGTCTTATGGAAGAATGATTTGAATACTCCTTGCACTATTAACATTTTTTTTCTATTTTTGTTTTAACTAGGCTCACTTTTCTAGATTTTCTAGATTTTTCTAGATTCCTTGGTACTTCTGATCCTTTGGAATATCATATCCTCATTTCTTCTTGAATCCACTAAGAAATCCTGGAGCATGCAAATTGATTTCATTGGAGAGATAAAGGACTTTCACTAGATTGTTTGCAGTATTTGTTCTTTGGCATTTAAATTCTGAGTTTTTAATTATAACTTTCATTGAAGATGAATTCCTAAAATTTGTAAACAGTAGCTGATGGATTCTATGAATCACTACTTCAATACTTCTGGAAATTTTTCTCAAATATTCTATTTTTATCTAGAATTTCTTCATCTTTTTCTTTTCTTTTCTTTTTCTTGCTGACATATAATCTTCAAATTAATTCTCTTCTCTGTACTCTTTCCTCAAGGTCAGTTACTTTGATTTGTATAGATCCTATGTATTCTTCCAATTCAGATTCCTTTCTCCTTAATTTTCATATTTAACTCATCCTTCAGTGTTCCCATTTGTGTTCTAATTTTGAAGATAATTTCAATTGCTATTTGTTTATTTAATTTTATTTATGTTTTATTACTCTATTACTACACTAGAAAAATCTGATGTTGAACTATTAAATCTGACTATCCTAGAGGATTTATTTTATTTTATTTTTTGTTGAACTTTTGGCTAATTCTTTATTGTATGATAATATTAATTAATCTCTTCCTTCTTCTCTCTAAGAATTTTTTTATCATCTATCCCACTTTCCTTCTGAAGCATTCACTTTGTCGAGGGTACTATGTTAAGCACTGCAGATATAAAGAAAATTGTAAAATATGGTCCTTGTGGCCAAATAGTTCACATTTTGGTGAGGGAGGCAACATGTAAACAAATATGCACACATGAGAAAAATACCAAGTAGTTGAGGGGTAGTCTCTACAGGAAAGCATTAGAAGTAGGGATGGAGAAGAAGTGGGAAGGAGAGAAATCTGGGATGATATCCTGCAGATAGTGATATTTGATCTAAGACCTTGAAGAAAGACAATTAAATTAGTAGTTGAAGAGGAAGGGAAAAGGTTATTTCATGCATGAGATTCAGAAAGTGATAGGACATAGAGTTGGAAGAAGAGAATGAAGATGATGTTATTGGATTATTCAGTGCATGGCAGGTAGTGAAGTATAAAAAAAACCTGTGAATATAGGATGTCAATCTTAAGAAGAGTGGTGAATATCAGACAGGCTTTTATATTTTTTCTTGGAATGAAAAGTAATCATTAGAGTTTTATGAGTGGAAGGGATGAACGAAACAGGGTATGGAGACAAGGGTGCTCAACCGAGCTGTACATTTATTTCACAACAGAAGGCTTTATTCAATATAGCAGTTTCCCCCATAATCACTTTTTCATACAACTTTAATACGAAAGTGTCTATTACATTATTTGCTGATTTGGAATATTGGATTTTAGAATTTATTCCCAATCTTCATTCAAATAATTAAAAGTCTGCCTTCTAGAAGATTTTTTTTTGGTAAAGATACTTTATTAGACCAATTACAGTTAATAACAATTTTCCACTTAAGTTTTCTGAAGTTATAGGATTCAAATTTCCTCCCTCCATCCCTCCCATCTTTGTTCCTGGTGCTGTTAAGCAATTTGATCTGGGTTAAACATGTATTATGCAAAACATGTTTCCATATTGTTTATTTTTGAAAGAGAATATTCATATATAATGAAACCACCCCAAATAAAAACCCAAATAAGCTAAAGAAAAAAATCATATGCTTTGATTTGCATTACAACAATAATCATTTTTAGAAGAGATTTTAGAATTTTATTTTTCTGGTTCATATATTAGGTCAAAATTAGGAGTCATGCACAAGCATTTTTGAGAAGCAGATTTAATTTTCATGTAAGATAATGCTTCCTGTGTCTAAAGGTTAAATTGCCTCAGAAGATGTTGGGTTTTCCTCTCTGTCATAGTCTTCAAGCTTATTTCGAATGTCTACTTGTCACAATCTTTGTAAACTTTTCAGGCAAAGACTGGGCTTCTTTCTCCAATTGGGAGTTCCTGTCTTTTAGACTGTTATTTTTTTTTAACTATTTCCAACTTTTCTTGCCAAAACTACTCCATTCTTCTCAAAATCTTAGATTTAGATTCTTCAAGAGTTTGTGGCCAATTTCCTTTTTTTTTTTGGATGGTTTGGATGCACTTAATTGTTCATTGTCCTCTGCGGTTTCCTCTGTAGTCTGGATTTTTTCTCCATAAATTTATCTAGGGTCAAAGCCATCTTCTTGATCTTCTTAGTGGTTGGAAGTTGTATTTTCTGGGCATTGTTTGCCATTGCTAATCTGGTTTTTCCTTCCCTTTTCAGTCAGAAGTCTGAGTGAGGAGGGCAGGCTTTCTGTTAATGGAGCTAAGAGCATGGTTTTTGCCTGAGGCCACCTCTCCAGTCTGCAGCTTCTAGGGTTTGATGCCCTTGCCTGTGCTATCTCTGTGCCCAATGTCTGTGCACTTCAGCCTTCTGGGGTCTCAAGTCTAGCTGCTCTCAGTGGTAGGTCCTTGGTGGTCTCAGTCAGCTTTACCTCACTCATTTTAGAGGTACCCCTCTTTCCCTCACTAATTCCAGTGCACTGGCTTAGACTCTAGTGCACTGTGTGTGGGGTGGGGGAGGGCTGATCAGTTCACATTTTGGTGGAAGCTATTTCATCCCCTTATAGTGTGGAAATGTCCAAATAACACATACTTTCAATGATGCTCCCCACTGTGGAGTCCCTTAGTTCATGTGAATCTGCTTTTTTTTTTGTCCTTTTGAGGTAGTATTTACTGGTAGGTGATGAGGAGAGGAAGAGTCCTGCATCAACACTGCCGCCATGTTTATCCAGAAGTCTGATAGTCAGGAGCTTCTGATTCTTGCTAATTAGATGCCAAACTCAATGTTCTATATATACTCAATGATATATTTTCCAGAGATACCCACGTATATGATGAGGTTGGCAAATATATTGCCAGAGCAAGCTCAGTGTGTTGGAGGCTATTATATTCGGTAATTTTGGTTTGAGCTTCCAGGATGAGGTTGTATATCAGTTTTACTAAAGGATTGAGTTGTAAACACATCAGGCTCTTCCATAAACCTAAGTTCCCTCCAAGGGGTAGATCAAGATGATGACTGGAGCTGAAGATGACTCCTGAGGCCAACTTTCTTATTGAAGCTGACCTCAAGCAAAGACTGGATGCCCAGTCATCACTCAAATGTAACAAAAGACATTGTAAATGTAATGTACTTTACAATGTAAAATTTTAAATATTATAAACATCATTCCTATTGATGATAGTCTTGGAAATCTTTTTTAACATTTAAGAATATGTGATTCTTTGATTCAGTAATGTGTTCATATGTCATTCTCATAAAGTCTTTATAGATATGAAGAATAATGCACTTGTTCTTGGTAATCGTACATTTCATTTCATTTACCTTTTTTCTTCATTAAAAGTACTATAAAACCTCTTTATGTTATCTAGAGAAATTCCTAACCAATCTGGGCCCATATTCTTTCCTTTTTTTCCTCTTAGTTCCTATATTTCCCCTCTCTGAATCTCTGTCAGAGCTACCAATATTAATTGCATAACACACATGAGGATAGTGGTACAAAAATATTATTTTTCAATAACACAAATTAATGGTAAAAATCTGGAAAGTATTTTAAGGTCACTGGTAGCATGAAGCCAAACCATCTTCTAACCTCTAAGAATAGAAGCCTGGGAGTTTAAACTTAGAGTCCTCATCCTTTGGCTATCAACTCAGTATTCTAGACAGTGCAGCAGCATAAACCTGTAAATTAACCATTTATCCATAATTTTATCACAAAGGTCCTATTTTTTTCTTTGTTCATTTGGTTTCATTTTGTTTTCAGTAACTATCTTTTCTGCCCATTAAATGTGTGAGTAAAATGAAAAGGCTGAACCAGGAAGCCTATGACATACCTTCAAAGTCTAGGTCTGTGATCTTAGAATCTGATTTTCTTCCTTTCTTTCTGCCATCTTTTTACCTTATCTTTCTTTCCATTTTTGGACCTTTAACCTATCCATTTTCTCATGTAAATTTTCACTGGAACATGCCTGTCCAACCAGAATCTCTCTGAGTGATATACTATGGGATCCAAGGGAGGCTTATCAAAAATGTGAGAAAGAGAAGAGAGAGAGAGAGAGAGAGAGAGAGAGAGAGAGAGAGAGAGAGAGAGAGAGAGAGAGAGAGAGAGAGAGAGAGAGAGAGAGAAGAGATTCTTTCTATTCATCCAGTAATTCCATTAACCATCAGTATTAATCACAATTTAACCTTGGAATATATCTTACACTCAATTCACAAAATAAAACGCCTTTCCTGGTAGCCAATTCTCAATAGAATAGGTCCTCCATTAAACTGAAAAAGAGGATATATGGGGGGTGGGGGTGAAATATAGTCTCTGAATTTAGGCAGTTTAGAATCTGCTTGGTGAAAAAGACAATGTGTATGAAAAGAAACAACATGGAGTAAAAACACCAATGAAAAGTAACTGCTTGACTACAGGGGCTGAGAGGAAATGACTGAGGAGAGACTCTAAATGAACACTCTAGTGCAAATACCAACAACATGGAAATGGGTTCGAACCAAGAACACATGTGAAACCCAGTGGAATTGTGCGCCTGCTATGGGAGAAGTGGTGGGAGGGGGGCGGGGGGAGGAAAAGATAATGATCATTGTTTCCAATGAATAATGTTTGTAAATAACCAAATAAAATAATGTTTAAAAAGTAAAAAAAAAGAAAAGAAAAGAAACAACATGGAAATAATTTATAAATCACAGTGTCTCAACATAATGAAGGAAAGTACTACTTCAAGTGTGACTCAAGTAATCATTTGTGTTCACCAGTTTGTGGTTTCATAAGATCTTAGCTTTATCATTGTCTAGCTGTGTGACCTTAAACAAATGCCTTCCCCTTTCTGTTCTCCATTTCCCCCATCTGTGAAATGAAGGGCTTAGAGTGGATAATCTCGTCGTACTCCTTCAACTTTAGAATTTAGTGATTATCACTTTTGTTCCCATTCCCTATTTAGGTACTCTACCTGTAGTGGGCCCAGATGAAAAAAGAATGAGGCAGGTAGTAATTGTTATATATAAATTTCTAGCCTTCACATGATGCCTTTTAGTAGTAACCTCTATTCCACTCCACTTACCTCCTGAATGTTCAGTCTTCTCATCCTTCTTCCTCCCCACCTAATTTTCTTTTAGGTTCCTCATTTTTAATAATTCATTTGAAGATCAATGCACATTTATTAAACAATATATGTGCCAGGCATGGTGCTAAATTCTAGGGTTACAAAAGAGGGGAACCACTCTTGCCCTTAAAGAGTTCACATTTCACTACAGAGAAATAACATATAAAGAAACAATTTAATATAAAAGTAAAACAAAGTAAATACAAAGATTTTAGAGTAGTAGAAAGCATTGGGGAGATAATTTCCCAGCTTTCTTCAAACAGATTTTTAAAATATGCTTCATCAAAACATAAAAGGGAAATCCAGAAATCATGACAGTCATTTGTCTAGCCCTGGTCAGCTCAGGGAGATAGACTGGGAGGTCTGTGGACAATGGGCATGTTTTGGCCAAGTGTGTAGAATACTCTAGTATCCAGGGAGATGTTGTGCACCAGGGTAAGAAAAGTCCAATATCTAGATTAGTTTCCTATGCTGATCACAGATGCAAACTGGCAGCTCTCTTGTCTACTACTGAATGCTGTGTCAGAGATCCCAGGTAGGGACCTACACAGGAGAGTGCTGTACACAGATAGGGTGATCCTGGGCTATATATAGAGAAATGAAGAAGTTTAAAAGCCAGAAGTAGTATCAGTATGAGGGTCTCAAATTTGAGCTAGCATTTTGCCAGTGCTATAGAACAATAACCAAAGCAAGAATCCTAGATCAAAGGGGAAACCTATAATTTTGCTAATCTGATCAATCAGCTCTTTCCATTTGGATGACAGAGAAGGAGGGAAAGCAGGAAGAAATAGAAAGAAAGAAAGAAAGAAAGAAAGAAAGAAAGAAAGAAAGAAAGAAAGAAAGAAAGAAAGAAAGAAAGAAAGAAAGAAAGATAGAAAGATAGAAAGAAAGAAAGAAAGAAAGAAAGAAAGAAAGAAAGAAAGAAAGAAAGAAAGAGATAGAGACAGAGAGAAGAAGAAGAAAGAAGGAGGAGAAAAAGAAGAAAGGAGGAGGAGGGAGGAGGAAAGAAGAAAGGAAGGAAGGATAGAAGGAAAGAAGGAAGGAAAGAAGGAAGGAAAAGGAAGGAAGGAAGGAAGGAAGGAAGGAAGGAAGGAAGGAAGGAAGGAAGGAAGGAAGGAAGGAAGGAAGGAAGGAAGGAAGGAAGGAAAGGGAAAGAAGGAAAGAAGGAAAGGAAGAAATGGAAAGTATTTCAGAGCTAAAAAAAAAAACATGAAAAATAGATCAAGGGGAAAAAAGTAAGAATTGTTGGACTATAGGAATGCCATAAACATAGAGTCTACACATCATACTTCAAGAAATATTAAATCAGAACTCTCCAACTCTCTCATAACCAGTAGACAAAGTAGAAATTAAAAATCTACTTGTCACTTCCTGAAAGAAATCATGAAATTAAAACTTCAAGGAACATCATAGTTAAAATTCAGGGCTTCTCAATCAAAGGGGGAAAAAAAAAACTTAAAGCAAGCAGAAAGAAATACTGAGGAATTGCAGCTAGTATCAGTTGAAATTCCAGAAGGCATAGGATATGGGTTTACAATAAAAAATAAATTACCCAGTAAAACTAAAGAAAAATAATCTTTAATAAAATTGATGTTCTCTGAGAATTCCGGATAAAAAGATCATAGTCACGGAGCAATTCTGAAACTCAACCACAGAAGTGAAGAGAAACATAAGAAGGTACATATTAATGAACAATGATACAAAAAATACCAAAGTATTTTTAGTACCAAATAATGACAAACTGTTCATATTCTAATGTGGAGAGTAGAAACATGTTCCCTCTGAACACTTTCATCATCAGAGTTCATAGAATGAGTCCAATTAGAGAAGGCTTAGGAGTGGTTCTATTATGTCTTGGTGATCTTAAGCAATTAATGTAAAGAAAAGGCAAGAACAGTTTGTGGAGGTAGGAGGAGTGAGAGGAAACTTATAGAAAAAAATTATCTCACCTAATGAAAGTATTCAAAAAGATATTTATACAAACAAGGAGGATGCCAAGGGAAGGACCTGACCCTTGAATGTAACTTTCATCTGGATTAGTCAATAAAAGGATAAATAAACACAGAGTTGAGTAGAAAAATTTCACTCAATAGGGAAATAGAGAAAAGGGGATAGTTGGGGAGGGAGATTTAGAGGGATAATAGAATAAGAGAGGAATTAGTCCTTAGAAAAATTAATTCTAAGGATGTACAAAAATATTTATAACACGTTTTGAGATGGCAAAGGATCCACATCTAAAGAAGTGACCATAAATTGGGGAATAAGTGAACAAGTTACTATTTATAAATTTCATGGAATACTATTGTGCTGAGTTATTACCAATATAGTGGCCAACCAGACTTCCAGAAGACTAATGATGAAATCTGCTATGTATTTCCTGATAAAGAGGTGAAGGATTCAGAATACCAAATAAGACAAATTCTTTTTGGATATAGTCAATGTGGAAATTTACAACCATTAATCATATATAGGTGTCATGGATTTTTTTCTCAATTGTGAAGGAGGGGATATGAAGTGAGAGGGTAAGGCAAACTAAGACTGATTGAAACAAATAAAATATTCATTTTCATTAGTTAGAATAAGAATTTAGTGACTCAGTGGATAGAGCAGTGGGCCTGGAGTAAGGAAGATCTAAATGCACTCCTAAATAATTCCTACTTGAGTGACCTTGTATAAGTCACTTAATCTCTGTTAGTCTCTGTTTCCTCATGTTTACAATGAGGATAATAATGTAATCTATCAATCAGAGGTGTGAGGTGCATCTTAAATGTTTGGTACGTTTCTCTTTTTACCTCTTAGAGATAATTAACATTAACTTCTCACCTCATATAGGAAACTTATTTACATTATTCCAGAAAGATGATTACCCAGTGTTTTCTGAACTTCCAGTGATATAAACCTTATTGCTTCACAAGGAAGCTTATTCCAGCTTTAAGAACTCTAAGAAGTCGTATGTTCTCTGAACTGAAAAAAAAAAAACAAAAGAAACAAAACATGCTTCTCTCTATATCTTTCATCCATTCTTTCAAGTTCAGCATGTTGAAAGCCCAGGGAATAATTGGTTATCTTTTTCTAATGACTGATAATAGCCTAAAGTGTTACCCTTCCCAAGGGGAATTTGATTTATAGAGGTGATCAATACCTAAAAAAAGAAATTTAGAATTGACAGCAGAATTATAGTCACCAGTCAACCAAGCGGGGGAGGATTTTTGGATATCTATATACCCAGCCCCTAAAATTATACCATGTGGGTGGTCACCCTGGCTACCGTATAAGACCAAAACAGAATATCATTTCAAATGCACATATATTTTAGGAATTAACTCCCATGACTGAATCCTTAAGCCTATCTTAATTAGATAATTTATAGAAATTGATTCACAAGGCAGGGAAAAATGGCAATCTGGAATGCTTTCCCAAAATAATAGATTTTGCTAGTTGCGCAAATATATAAAAAACAATTTCATATATGAGTCTGGTCCAAATAGCACTCTATGAAGTGCATAAACATGGAAAATGTAGAGGCCACAACCCTCTGCTTTTTTCAATGAAGTTATTGACTAGTCAAATGAATAGTTAATAAGAATCCATCAGGATACTCACCACATTAATTAACTGTTGTATGACATTTAAAGAACAATTAATTCCAATACTATGCAAACTATTTGGCAAAATAAGCAAAGAAGGAATCCTACAAAATTCTTTTTATGGCATAAATATGGTGTTGATACCTAAGCTAGGAAGACAGAAACATAGAGTCCCATCTTTGGGAATAAGAACTCACTATTTGACAAAAACTGCTTTGAAAATTGGAAAACAGTTTAACAAAAATTATGTTTAGATCACTATCTCACCTCCTATCACCATATCACGTCCAAAATGAGATCAAAATGAGTTAAAACATATAGAGTAATAGTATAAGTAAATTAAGGGAACACGGACTAGTTTACCTGTCAGATGTATGGAGAAGGAAAGAATTCATGTTAAACAAGAGATAAAGAACATTTCAAGATATAAAATAACTTTGATTATATTAAATTTAAATTTTTTTGTGTAAACAAAATCAATGCAGTGAAGGTTAGAAGAGAAACAAACTGGGGAGAAATTTTTAAATGAATTTCTCTGATAAAGATCTCATTTCTTTGCATATTAAGAACTTAGCCAAATTTCTAAGAATCCAAATCATTCCTCAATTGAAAAATGGCCAAATGATATGAATAGGCAGTTTTCAGTTGAAGAAACCAAAGCTATCAATAATTATGTAAAAAAATGTTCTAAATCCGTCTTCATTAGAGAAATGATGTAAAGGAAAATAAATGTTGGAGGGGATGTGACAAAATTGGGACACCAATGCATTGCTGGTGGAGTTGCAAACTGATGCAACCATTCTAGAGGGCAATTTGGAATCATGTCCAAAGTGTTATAAAAAAATGTGTAACTTTTGATCCAGTAATACCACTACTGGGTCTATATATCAAAGGCAAAAAATGGGAAAGGATCTGTGGACCTGTTTGTATAAAAACATGTATAGCTTCTCTTTTTGTGGTAACAAGGAATTGGAAACTAAAGATATGTCCCTCAATTGGGGAATGGCTGAACAAATTATGGAATATGATGGTGATTGAATACTATTATGCCATAAGAAATGATAAGTAGAATGATTTCAGAAAAATCTGGAAAGACCTATGTGAACTGTGGCAGAATGAAATAAGCAGAATCAGGAGATCATTATACATAGTAACTGCAATATTGTGGAACAATCAAATGTTATATATTTTGCTACTAAAAACAATACAGTGATCCAGGACAATTCTGAGGGGCATATGAAGAAAAAATGCTATCCACTTCCAGAGAAGAACTGTTGGAGCAGAAATATAGTTGAAAACCTATGATTTATCACTTTTTTATTTAGGTACATGTTTTGGAGTTTAGGTTCTATAAGATTACTTGGTTACAAAAATGAAAAATGTGGAAATATGTTTTGCTTGATAATACACATATAACCCAAATTGAATTGCTTGTCAGCTCCAGGAGTGAGGAGAGAAGAAGGTAGAGAAGCAATATGGATCATATGACTTTGGAAAACTTATGTGGAAATTTTTATTTTAAAAAATCCAGTAGATACTTGAGGAATTCAATGTTTGCCCTTCAGTGTCTCTTTGTAGGCTGTTAATTAATGGAGAAGTTAAGTACATTGGTCAGTGTCTCTCCTCTATCTCATTTTTCACTGTATTTCTATCATCCTCCTCTCTGTTTCTTTATCTGTATCTATCTGTGTCTCTTTCTTTCTGTCTCTTCTATTCCTATATATTTCTTTTTCTTTCCTTTTTTCTGTATCTCTTTTTCTTTGTCTCACTGTCTTTCTGTTTCTCTGTCTCTCTAGCTCTGTGTCTCTGTCTCTCTGTGAAAACTTTCTGACCTCTTTCTATGAGGATACATTCTCTTCTCTCAAGGATATGCTTGACAAAACATCTTCTGGATAATTTCTAGGGTCTTTTGACTAGGATTGTAACCAAGATGATTGACCATAAAAATAGGGAGTATCTGCCCCCTAAGTAGGTTAAAACATCTATAAAAAGGTTCTAAGTTTCCTCTTTGGAGTATGTCATTTGGGGACTCTATTTCATTTTCCCTGGACTTATTCTCCATTTGGAGAATCCAAGAGAGAGCTAACACAATTCCAAAGAAGTTGTTTCAAATTTCCAGCTCCCTTTTCTTTTTTTCTATTCCTGTACTTACATCCTAGTCAGTCACAGTAATGAGAAATAGATATTTCTAGTCCAACTGGTTCTCTCATGAGGTCAGAAAGTATGTTGATTGTTTAGAGGGAAATGATTCTTTCTCAGTTTCACTGCTTCTCAAAAGAGAAAATAGACAGGGGCAGGGTAGTCCTGAACCTGAAAGAATTAAGAAATCCCAAGCCAGGCCTGACTAATGCTGAAATAAAGACCCTGACAAGTATTTGAATAGTGTGAGCCTGAAGCAAAAGTAAAATAAATGTCTCTTTAATGGTCCCCAAAATTATTTTGCCTTTTGGGAGAGATTATGATGTTGGTCAAAAGTTATTCTTTCATATTTTATTAATCCAATTCATGTATATGAGCTCTTTGGGTCTTACACATTTCTTTTGTAGAAGAGGAAATAGAGGTCATATGCCTTTTATCTTATTTGAACAGTATGTTCCATTTCTATGAAGGAACCCTCAAATCCTTTTTGGTGAGTCCCTAGATATGAACTATTTCTAAGCTTTGCTTTAGAGATTTTCTCCAGAGTACTACTGACCTATATCTTGCCTAGCCTTGAATCTTAACTAGATCCAAAGTTGACTTCATCTATAAAATGAGCTAACCTAGAGTCCTGAATTCTTCCACAGGAATCATGAGCTCAGTTGTGTTCCAGAGAGAAGAACCTCAGTGCTAATTAACAACACTTCTGAGGGTGGACCATGTCTGACCTAAACTTCTGTTCTATTATGTTCTTCTACTACTTTCAAAACTTTGGTTGGGTGCCTGTCAGCTTTCATTGCTCCCAAAATAGTGTGATTCAGGTAAAAGTTTGTTTACTGTCCTCTTATTTTTAATTTCTCTAAGTTTCTGACTCAGATTTCAGTCTCTTGCAGTTTATTTCTTGTTGGAAATTCCATTACACTGCTGTGAGATTTGTCTACTATTGATCTGGGAGAAGGCATTATAATTTCAGAGCCAATGAACTGCCAGTTGCTCTTCAGTCTGTAACATTGCACTTTAATCCTGGGATCAGAGAGATATATACAGTAACTGTTTGCCTCCTTGAATTTTTTTGATGCTCAGTCACAGTCATGTTTGATCATCATGACTGATCCTCTTTGCCCTGGATCTATGATGCTCCATTAAGTGGTACTTATCAGAGCTGCCAAATAACCCCTATTTCTTGCATAGAATAGTTGCTCAGAGATCCTTTGGCATGTCTGTATGGTGTCCTGTCTTAGCCTTATCTTAGTTTCTAGGCTCTAGAATACTCTCTGCTACCACTACTCTCACTAGACATATGGTCAGACCCCTTGCCTAGTATCAGCAGACTTCTCTATTCTTCTGTCTAAGCTACTCTGAGCTGAGGAAAAAAATGACTGTGGTTTTTTTGGTTTTCCAAATAAGAATTAAGCTTGTATTCTCTATATTCATGTTGAAGAGGTAGGCAGGAAAGAGCTTGACTCCAACCTTTTATCTCACTTTGCCATCTTGACTCTGCCCTAAATTTCTTTAATGTGATTTTTAAGTACATAATAAATTCAAAATTGTCCCATTTGGTCTTCTTTTAAATTTGCTTTTCTTCTCCACATGACATTAAAAAGCAATTACACTTGCTTAAAGACTTTTTATTCGGCATCACTATTGCTATCTCTCTCACTCTGTCTCTGTCTCTCTCTGTCTCTCTGTCTCTGTCTCTCTCTTTCCTCTCTCTGTCTCTCTCTCTGTCTCTGTCTCTCTCTCTCTCTCTCTCTCTCTTTCTCTCTTTCTCTCTCTCTCTCCATCTTTTATCCTTTTAGCAAATAAGTACAGTGGGGTTGCAAGATTGAATGGAGAGAGAACCAGGCCTGCAGGCAGGAGGATCTAGGTTCAAATTTGACTCAGACACTTCCTAACTATATGACCCCGGGCAAGTCACATAGCCAAAATGACTAACCCTTACTGCTCTTCTGTATTCTGTCTTCTGAATTCTGAACCAATACTTGTAAAAAAAATAACCAATCAATACATACACATACACGTGTATGTAGAATGTGTATCCAAAAAAATATGGCTTTTTCTTTTACTTTTTTATATTTTTTACATTTTTATATTTTTACTTTTACATTTACTCTCTGTCACAATGTGGGTGACCTTATCTTAGGTCCTCTTTGGCAGGACAATGATCTCATACTCAAATAAAGAGACATCTTCCTTACCAGTACATTGACTTATAAACAACAAATTAACATTATCTATTTTGTATTTGATTTAAATTTATTTTGTTAAACATTTCCCAGTTACCTTTTATTCTGGTTCCAATGGGAGTTTTATAAACCTCATGGAAAGTGAGACCTCAGGTCAGAGGCATAGTTAGCCATTGCTTTGATTAAAGTTATGAAGTCTTTAAATTTGATTTTTTCTTTAGAGTGCTGTGAGTGTATCAGTTCCTTTGGTTCTGCTTATCATGCATTACATCAATCCCTATACATTTCCTCAAGGATAATCTGAAACTTAAAAAAAATTTATTCAAGCACATTAGTATTCTGATTCATTTATATCCCAAAATTCATTCAGCCATTCGCCAAATAATTGGCATCCTTTTAGTTTCCAGTTATTGATTTTCTTTTTTGTCTTTTCAATTCCTCCCCCCTCCTTTAAGGATTTATTCTTTGAAAATTATTTTAAAAGATTTAAAATTTTAAGGATGCATTTCTTTGAAGATTTTTTTATGATTATTCCTTTCCCAAAATTATCTTCCTTTTAAATTTCACCCTTCTCTCTGTCTTCACATTCTGGTTGTTTGCTTATTTTTTGTTTTGTTCTATTGAGTTTGAAGTATTTCTAATTGTGTATATGTATTTATTCAATTCCCCTTCTTCTGGTTCAAATAAATGAGATACAGATGATGTCCCCCCCAAACCTCTTATTCCAAGTTTATATGAACTTCTTAATTATGAGAAATAGTAAGTTTCACTCCCTTCTTTGATCTCATCAAGTCCTTTGTTTTACTTAACTCTTACAATGCATTTTGAAGGCCTTGAGTATCTGAAAGAACATTTATCCCTTCTCTCTTCTATTACAATGTGAACATATCATCATTGCATAGCCCATTCTAATTATTCAAATTTACTTTTATAAGTTTCTCTTGACTCATATATTTAGTATTTACATTTCCTATTCAGTTCAGATCTTTTATGAAAAATATCAGGAATTCTTGAAAATGGTCTATTTTACTAAAGATCAATTTTCTCCCTGTAGATTTATAATAAACTTTGCAAGATAAGTTATTTTTGGTTCTAACTTTTTTTTTCACTTTGCAATATGGCATTTCTTTTTATTTATAATAATGGTCAGAATCTGTATGATCCTGACCATGGTGGGTTAATATTTCATCTTTTCCTTATGATTGCTTGTTATATTTTACTTTGATGTAGGGCCTTTGGATTTTGGCTGTAACATTGCTGGCACTTTTATTTCTAGAAGTGATGTGTGGATTCTTTCTTTTTCATATTGACCTCCAGTTCAGATTCATTTGGGCAATTTTTGCTTATGATTTCTTATAAAACCAAGACATTATTTAATCATGATTTTTAGTATGTACAATGATTCCCAAATTACTCTTTCTTCTCTTGTTTCCCAGAATAGTTGTTTTTGATAGCAGATACCTTATATTTTCTCCTATTTTAAAAATCATTTTATTTTTTCTAATGTCTCATATAATGGAGTTATTAATTTATCTCTGGTTCATTCCCATTTTCAAGGAATCTATTACTTAGGTGTGTTATACCACTTTCTTTTCTAAATTAATTGTTTTCTTAATTCTTTCTCACAGAGGTTTTATTTCATTAAAAGGATCTTATTGCATTTCTTTCATCTATTCACGTAGATCTTATGTTAAAACATTTTTTCAGATTTTTTCTCTTTTAGATTCTTATTAGTAGATTAGTAGTTAGTGGATTCTGTAGTTACTTTCTTTTTAAGTTGGATTTTTAAGTATCTATTTTTAATAATTCCTTATGCTGGTTACTATATTCTATTTACACTTAATTCTGGTCTTAGTCTCTAAATTAGAGCATTATGCAAGAGCATATATCTTGTTGCACTTTTACATGATTGGTAAAATAATTTTATTTTCAATCTAGGTCACCTCTGTTCCAGTGAGGACCTCTTTCTCTCAGAGGACTTCTTTCTCTCAGAGTTTTTTTTTTATTTTTTTTTATGATGAATCATGATAGCTTTTAGGACATTGTGGATCTTTGAGTTCTAAAGTACTGGATCTTCAGGACTTTCTAGTCAGACAGTCATTTCAGTCAAAAAAATTATTAGGCATTCACTATGTGTGTCATATTATGCCAAGTACTGAAAATATAAATGCAAATGAAATAAATTTATTTTCCTCCCTCAAAGAGTTTATATATTTTAATGAGGAAGACAACACTAAAGATGAAAATCTGGAGGGATTAGGAGAGAGGATGTATCTGGAATAAGAACATGATGAGTCTTAGAGGAGTTTGGCCTGGTGAGAAATAAAGAGATGACCTGGTAACTGCTGCACTCTCCCCACTCCCATTTCTTAGAGATTCTGAGAAGCACAATTCTATCAGAGGCATAAGGTTAGAAAGTACTTACAAGTATGGAATTGTAGGGTTGAAGTGATCATCTAAGATGAAGTTTCTGAGGCATGGTGGAGAAGTTCTGGCTATTGAAATATATTGGGAAATGGCATCTCAGGACAGAATGCTGGTCATAAGAGACCTTGGACCAAGAATGTACTGGTATGAGTGTTGCTGCAGCTATACTTGTCACTACAACTCCAAGTGATTAACAGAGCCCATGATGGATGTTTCTTGTCAGCGAGAGGTTTTTTCAAGTATGCCTTTTCTTATTGCCTCCAGAAATAGAGATTTACAAGCTACTCATATTTTTGATCCACTTATGATTACATTAGGAAGCTTCTGTCTTGTTTGCTTTTGCTGGTGCTGGTTTTATTGCTCTGTCCCCTATATCCTCTATTGTAATGTGTATTGAGGGTGGGGGGATCTGTACATTTGGATGCTCATCATGGTTTGAAAATTATTTCATCAAGTCAAGTACAATTTTGAGGTTTTTGTTGAGTCTTCCAGCTTTGTGGAAACTAGAATGTCTACTTCTACTTAAGTAGACATCTAATCAGAAATCTGATAGATATACTTTCAAGTTTCTTAAAGATGCTTTTGGGATTTGAATGTGAGTCCACTCCTTACTTTCAATTTCAGAAAACTAAATGAGAGTGAGTGAACTGAGATAAGGAGAGAGATATCCAGGTCATCCTGTATGAGGTGGTGCACACAAATGCCCCCAAATATTAGTCTTGAGTGAGAATGAAAATGCAAATCCTTAAAACATGCCATCATTAGCTTTTTATATTACACACATTCCCAGAATAAGTTGTCAGTAAGTATTTAGAATTCAGTAAGGGATAGACTGTAAATAAACTGTAAACCAATTTTTCAAATTGGTTTATAGTTTAATTGATTTGAGGGTAGAAGTTGTTGTAGCATCCTGATTGCATCCCTGATGATACAGGCAATCCACAACAATCATACCGATTATAAGCCATTTAAGGAACCTCAATTAAATTAGTGGTAATTCTAAACTACTCCATCTTGAATAGAAATTGGTTTAATTTTTATGTAAATTCTAATTTTAGCTTGTGAAGTCTAATTGTTTAACGACAAATTCAGCTAGATTATTTTCATTTATCTTTGTGAAAATTGTATTGCTCCATTGAAAAGCTTCAGTTTATGTGCATAGGTAGATCACTTCCATGGAAGCAAAATTCTCCTGGAGAGAATATAGCTATGTAATCCAGGAGAATGCATTTATATGGCTTGGGGGGGGGGATGGCTTCTGTGGGAAGAAATAAACCACTATAATAAAAATACAGTAAAGGGCAGCAATTTTAAAAGGGTCATACCAGATCAATCCAATGAAATATATAACACCATATATTTATTTTAAGTTTATCTGTTTGATCAGATCAAGTAACTTTAAGAAAAAATAGCCTTAAAGGTCTTTGCTGGCATAATTCTTGTCTGTCAGGGTTTTTGAGAGTTTAGTCAAATCAAATGAGTACTGATCTGGTATTTAAGAAATTTTGGATTAATAATAATAAATCTTTATGTAATGCTTTAAAGTTGCAAAAGCCATGAACATGTGTATACATATATAGTGCTTAGCCAGTGCCTGGCATGTAGTATGTGCTTAACAAACCTTTATTTAATTGAATTAAATATTATACCCACAAAAATATTATATATGCCCATATCTGAGGTAGAACTTAAACTTTAAATTTGTATCTTTTTTATTCCAAGTTCTACATTCTGTTCACTACACCACCAAGTTACTTTAGTCCTGGTTCTGTCACTCACTCACTGGGCAACTTCTGACATATTTCACCTTCATGGAATTCCCTGCATAGACAGCCTTTGAAATTACATAAAAACTTCTTGGGGTTGAATCAAGGTGACACATTAGAGAGAGTAGATTATATTTCTGAGCATTCCCCTCCAACAAAATTAAAATAATGCCTCAAGTAGAATTTTAGACTGTCAGAGACAACAGAAGGTGAAGGAAAGCACTTTGTTTCTAGTCCAAGATAACTTGGGATATGAGAATGAGAGTCTGTGAAACTGGGACAGTTTCTGGCCTAAGACTTATGTTATGGCAACACCAGCTTTGGTCCTTGGAGGCAGTGATCATATAGCAACTTCAAGAGCCTTCAGTACAGAGATGGAAAGGGGATCTGGTGACTAGAGAGAAAGGGATTGCAAAGGTTGCTTGTGCTACCACTGGGTATAAAATATTTTTCTATTTGCCAGCTCCATTGTCAATACCCACTTTTAGGTCACAGATCCAGGGTGGAAAAGAATGCCTTCAAGTTCTAAGGGATGGGGGGGGCCCTGAGCAGCAGTATCATTTTCTGTTTTAAGAGAACATGAGTCTTCAGGAACAGTATTGCTTGTTATTCCAAGGGAACAGAAGTATTGAAGTTCAGTGACATTTTTGTCAGGGAATCAGGGCCTCAAATGAGAAGCAATATGGATTGTAGCTTCAAGGGAATAGGGGAATCTTCCTATGTACAAACCAGAGCACAGGCCAGAAGAGCAACATGATGCCTCTACCCAGATCACATCACCTTGGAGCACCCAAAACTTCCAAACATACCAAACTATTTCTGAAAACAACAATATGAAAAAAGATTTAAATTTGGGACTGTATCACCCACCTCAAGCCTAGGAACAGAACTGAGCTTTAGCATAAAGTTCAAAGGTAGAAAAAATTATTGTAACAAACAAAAAGGAACCTGACCTTAAAAATGGATTCTGATGACAGGGACAAGCAAGACATAAACTCAGAAGAAGATAAGAATGACAAAATGGCAACAAGTGGGAAAAGGGGGGGGAGGTCTGAGTGGATTGGGTATAAACCCAACACGAATTCAAGAACTCATAAAAGAGTTAAAAAGTGATTTTCAAAATCAAATAAAGGTCTTAGGTGAAAAATTAGGAAAATAATTTGGATCAATGCAAGGAAATTATAAAAGGAAAATTAAGAATGGAAAGAGTCACAAGTAACACTGAAATTTTTTTTAATAAAATTGCTCAAATGGATATATGAAAATAATTCCTTAAAAAGTAGAACTAGTCAAATGGCAAAAGATTACAAAACCTCTTTGAAGAAAATAATTCCTTAAAAATTAGAGCAAATGGAAGCTAATGACTCCATGAGACACAAAATAATAATAAAGTTGTCAAAAAATGATGTATTTCACCACAAAAGTAAATAACCTGGAAAATTATTCAAGTGGAGACAATTTAAAAATTACTAGACAACCCAAAGGCCATGATAATAAAGAGACTATTATATTTCAGGCAAATTGTTCCTATATAGTTTATCCTGAGGGTAAAATTGTTACTGTTCATAATTTGTTTTTTGAGATGACCAAAGATATCAACAGTTAATGTCTTGATTCATGTCAATTTGATTTAAATTAAATGGATTTCCACAAAATTTTCAGCCTCATTTTGTCTTGCAGAGCTATCTAAGTTCGTTGTAATGACAAAAATCAGGATGGCTTGTGATAGTCTGGAAGTGGTTGAGATTGGTATTTTTGATGTCTGCCTGACCAAGCTTTAGGCTCCATACAGCTCCTGCTTTAGCTGTCTTTGTGGCCATTGAAATGATTTATTCTCAAATGTCCATATGGCAATATACCAAAAAGGTAATACAATATGGCAAGGTAGGATGTACACCACGAATACAGAGTTGGTTTAGTATCAGGAAAACTACCAGCATTATTAGCCTTATCAATAAAAAGCAAAAAGCAAAAACAAAAAAAAATCACACAATTATATCAATAGAGGCAGAAAAAATGTTTGAACAAATACAGTACTCATTTCTATTAAAAACACTAGAAAACAGAAATCAGTGGAGACTTTCTTAAAATGATAAGCAGTATCAATCTAAAACTAAGAGCAAGCACTATCTTTGTAAAGGGGATAACTTAGAAGCCCTATCAATAAGATTAAGTATGAAGCAAGGGTATACATTATGATTATAATTTAATATTGTAATAAAAATGCTAGCTATGGTTGTAAGACCAGAAAAAAGGAATAGAAGGAATAAAATAGGTAATGAATAAACATAACTATGGTTCTTTGCAAATAATATGATATACTTAGGGAATCCTAGAGAATCAATTAAAAACACCTAGTAAAACAATCAATAATTTTATCAAATTTATAAAATATAAAATAAAAATATATACATATATGTCATCAGCACCTTGACATATCACCAATAAATTACAGTATGAAGAACAGAAAGAGAAATTCTATTACAAATATCTTAAACATCAAAAAATACATTGGGGTCTACCTGACAAGACAAAATGATAAACTATATAAGCATATTTATACTTTTCAAACAAATAAAGACACATCTAAACAATTGGAGAAATATTAATTACTCAAAGGAAGACTGAGACAATATAATGAAGATGATAATTCCACCTAAAATAATTTGATTATTCAGTACCATACCAACAAGCTACCAAAGAATTATTTCATATAGCTTGAAAAAAACGTATCAAAATTCATCTGAAAGAAAAAGAAAAGGTCAAGAATATCAATAGGAGCAATGAAAAATAAGAGTAAAAGAAGGCAGTTTAGATGAACAAGATTTCAAACTATACTATAGAGTGGAAATCATAAAAACAATTTGGTACTAAGTAAATATTGATAGAACAGTGAAATAGATTAGGTACACAACTTAAAGATCCAAGCTTTGGGCATAAGAATTTACTATTTTATAAAATTAAAAAAATACTATTTTATAAAAATTTATGGGAAAATAGAAAGCAGTTTTACAGAAACTACTCATAGATTAACATCTGATACCATATAACAAAATAAAGCTAAAATGTATAAATGACTTAGACATAAAGGAAAAGTTTGTGAGAAATTAGGTGATAGAGTCACAGGAAGTAAAATCATTTTGATTTCATGAATTTAGAAAGTTTTTATACAAACAAAACCAATGCAACCAAAGTAAAAAGGAAATCAGGAAAATGGGGGGTGGTGGATTTACAGCAAGTTTATCTAACAAAGGCTTTATTTCTCAAATATATATATATATATATATATATATATATATATATATATATATATATATATATATGGAATTGAGCCATTGACCAATTGATAAATTGCCAAAAGACAGGAACAATTTTATGAAAAAGAAATCAAAACTCTCCAGAGTCACATAAAATATTCTAAATAATTGCTGAATAGAGAAGGGCAAAGAATTACAAATTAAAACAACTCTGACATACAGTCTTACACCTAAAGGAGAGGATATGTAGAAAAAAAAAATTGGGATACTAATGCACTTTTGTGTAGTTACAAACATGTCCAGTCATGCTAGAGAATTATTTTCCCAAATAAGGAACATAAAAATATACATACTCTTTTACCCTGCAACACCTCTATTAACTCTATATATCAAAGAGATTAAAGCACGAAATGGGCTTGATACAACAAACAGTACCCCTGGATTATAATTTGTACAACATCAAACCAGGAGACAACATACACTTAAAATATTTCAATAGAAAATTGATTATGGAAATAAAATGGGCTGGACCACATGAAGTATTGCTTACTACTCCAACAGCTATAATAATTGCAGGGAAAGACTCATGGTTCTACTGTTCTCCCATAAAACCAGAAAAAAATCCAAATTCACTGTAATAGACATAGAAGAAGATAATTACACAAAAAGATAGTGCTGATAAATGAAAACAAAAACTTATTAACATCAAAAAGCACGCCACAAAGAAATAATAGTGACACATAATGTTCAAGACAATAAGATCCCAGCAGTCAAGCATGACACAGTGAGAAGAAGACAACTTTGCAGCCCAGAGGAAAAGCAGCCCAGAGGAAAAGACTTTAAACCAGCCCAGAGAAAAATATTTTAAAGCATCCCAAAGGAAATGCATCAAAAAAAGCTGCTAGAGAGAAGAAACAGAGAAAAAGCTGAAATGGATAGCTAAGACTTTGAACTTTGTAAATTTGTTTATATAAGAAGAGGACTGATGGAAAACAGGACTTATATGTAAGACTGAGTGTGATGAAATCATAAAACAAAATTAATTTCACATATTAGGGAAATAGCAAGCAACACTACATAACTTGGAAGAAAGAAGAGATCCACCAGCCAACATGAGAAGTGGAAATCTGAAGAAACTGGATAAGTGTTAATTCAACACAACACTATTAGACACAAAACACAAAATTACAAACTGACATATATTGGGAGACCTTGTTTAAATAAACAACTGTCTGAAATTGTTTTTATGCAAAATGTAAATATGTATATAGTTTGTTCCATAAGGTCTTAGGCAAATAGAAAGATCAATAGATATTTCTATTTGACGAGCATCAAGATTAAGGAACAATGTATATAACTATATAATATGTAAATAATCTCTATACATAATGTATATACTATAATTAGGTTAGTAACATATTGCTAGCATCTATAAATGTGTAGCATAGCATGTATATATGTTGTATATAAGATTAGGTTACAGATTAGACTAGGGATTTAGAGAATAGTTATAATAAGTAGGGAATAGTTTAGGAATAAGTTGAATTAAGCATAGCATAGACAGTTACTTATACTTAGAAATAGACTAAGCTTCATTTTCAGATAGTAACATTTTAATTGTTTATTGTAAAACTGATGCTGAAATTGTGTTTAATGGAGATAGATAGATAGATAGATAGACAGATAGATAAATAGTTTGCAAATAATTATAGATAAATTAAAGAGGAAAATGTTTGTATTAGTTTAACTTAGCAAGAGTAAGTAATATTAGCACTAAGATTCAAATTTCTTTGTAATGGTTTTGTTCAAATATTTTTTTACTGAATTTATTGTAAAACCATAAAACTACCCTTACCCAAACTTTCCTCCATAAAATGCCTTAGATTAGATAAAGTTAGCATAGAATAGCGATAGAGTAATTGAGGGAAGTTTATTATTTTGGGGGGAATAGTTAGAAATTAGATTTAGTAGATTGGTAAATATGATAAAAATAAGTGACCTTCATAAGGTCACAACAAAAAAAAGGGGGATGATTGTGGAAAGGAAAACTGAAGCAAGTTTTGGACTTTCTGCTACTCAGGTGGAACAAACAGCAATTGCAATGTTAGAGAAAAGATTTTGATAAGAATGACAGTTGGTGGGGGGAAGGGAACTTAGAGTGTGACAGTTGGTCTGGGGGCTCTCTCCCTCCTGGCCCTTGGACTGGAAGGAGTGCTCTCTCCCTGTATCGGGATAGAAGTATCTCTATTCCTGATTTTCCCAACTGTGTGCTCTACCTGGATTCCTGTGATCATGTCATTGAACAAAAGGATTTAAGGGAAGCAGTTTGAAATGTAAAGCCAATATTTAGGGGCATGAGCCCAAAGAGATAGGCCCATTCAGCGCTGAAGGTCAAAACCTTTTCTTCCTCTTGCTGTCTACTGCTACAACTTTGAACCTAAGAAAGTAAGCATAGATTAGCATTGACAGGAATAAAAGAAACTCTGCCCCAGCCTGTAAGGCCTGCTCTCAGCTCAAAAGATGAGAGAGACTCAAACCCAATCTAGGGAAATCCTTATTGTCTCTTCCCTGATACCTTCTCAATCTAAACTTGTTATTAAAATTCATCTTTATTCAAATAAACTTCCATCAGATAAGAAGACTATCATTTCAGGGGACATAGAGGGAACTGCACCTAAGGACAGCCATTCTGTCCTACTCTGGGGTATCTTCAACATCAATTAATAGAGGAGACATCCCCTCAGGCTGGCACAGGTGGCCCATTTCTCGGAACCCCAATTTTCAAAGATAGCCTCTCAGCAGGGGCTATCTCCTTTTACCTTACCAGCAGCCATATTACCTCTCTCCCTTCAATCCCACCATTGCCTGTTATAAAACCTTCCATTACCCCCTGTCCTCTCTTCCATCCCTCTACAAGTCCTTTAACTATTACAAAAGGAAGTACATCTATAAAATATTTCTATCAGTTATTTTTTTTAGTGGCATGAATTAGAAATTGAGAAGATTCTCATTAGGTGAAAGAAGACTAGACAAGTTGTTGCATGTGATTGCAATGGAATACTATTGTGGTATAAGGAATGACAAGCTGGATGATTTCATAAAAAACCAGGGAAGACTTAAATGAACTAATTCAAAGTGAAGTGAGTAGAATCATGAGAACGATATACACCTAAATATCAATTTTATACCTTGATCAATTGTGAAAGATTTGACCAATCTAATAAAGACAATGATCCAAGACAATTCCAAAGGACCCATAATGAAAAATTCTATCAACCTCCTGAAAAATCCTGAGTGCACATTGAAGGTCAATAACATGTTAAATTTTATTGTTTCTTATTGTTTGTTTATTTGTTTTTTACAACATGGCAAATATAGAAATATGTTTTGCATGAATTCACATGAATAATTTATATGATATTGCTTATTTTATTAATGAATGGGGAAGGGTCAGCATAAAACAAAGGATTTGATATTCAGAATTTTTTAGAATAATTTTTGAAATAAATATTCTATGGAGGGACTTCTGGTCAAGATGGCAGCTTAGAGAAAGCTAAAGTTCGGCACTCCAGAAAACCTTCCTTACCGATCTCAAACTGAATGCTCCTAGGGCACTGAAATTCAAAACAAACAACAGAATAGACCCTGGGAACATTTCTCCTGGACCTGGATCAAAAGGTACGGCCCCCCAAAAGTCAGAACCCAAGATCACTTGGATCTAAGGGGTAGGCAAAAGGAAGGTCCCAGGACCCATCCCCCCCCCAACCCAGAGTGCCAAATCAGAGGCAGCAGCAGGAACCTCAGGGCAGGCAAAAGGGCCTCAGGAGCCGGATATTCTGAAGGCCGCACCCTGAAAAAAACCTGAGCCA
The DNA here is from genome assembly GCF_027887165.1 of Monodelphis domestica. Classification (NCBI taxonomy): domain Eukaryota; kingdom Metazoa; phylum Chordata; class Mammalia; order Didelphimorphia; family Didelphidae; genus Monodelphis; species Monodelphis domestica. Next base: position 345,068,542 of record NC_077227.1, on the reverse strand, counting down.
GTCGCAGGGGCACCCAGACAGCAGGGAAACAGAGAGAGACAGGGGGAGCCTGTAGCCCCCTGACCAGATCCTTCCATCTGAGTCTCACAGAAGGTCCCTGCCTCAGGCATACTCAGTCTGAGGTTAATCCTATCACCAGCCCTCAGAACTCCTGGAAGCCACAGGCCCTCCCCCTCAGAGTACAGGGTCATCTGAAACAACAGTAACCCTCACAGCTGGCAAAAGGGCCTCGGAACTGAAGGCCACATCCTGAAAACAACCTGACCCAGTTGAGGGGGCACCCAGACAGCAGGGAAACGGAGAGAGACGGGGGAGCCTGTAGCTCCCTGACCAGATCCTTCCATCTGAGTCTCAGGGAAGGTCCCTGCCTCAGGGCATACTCAGTCTGAGGTTAAACCTACCACCAGCTCTTGGAGCTCCATGAAGACATGGCCCCTCCCCCTCAGAGTGCAGGCTCCTCTGGCCAGCAAAGGCTACATCAAGCCAGGTGCAGAGCATAGAAGTAAGGCAACAGAGAAGGATCAGGAGGTAAATGAGGAGGGTAGTAACACCGAAATACCGAAACACCAGCAATTCCAGGCTTCCTGGAGAAGACAGACAATTTGCCTGCGGCTAAAGCCACTGAACACCAGACAGATAACAGAAGAGCCATCCCCGCTCACACAGATAGAGATGGCAAACAGCACAGAAGCAAAAAAGCCCCAAAACAACAAGAAAAACAAGAAGGGGGTAACTTTGGACACATTTTATGGAGCAAAAATACAAAATACAGAGGAGATAGAAGAGGAAACACAAGCAAATGCTTCGAAACCTGCCAAAGGAAATGGAAACTCTCCACAAACTTTTGAAGAATTTGAATTGAAGATGATCAAAAAGATGGAAGCATTCTGGATGGAAAAGTGGGAATTAATGCAAAAGAATTTCATGTAACTACAAAACCGGTTTGACCAAACTGAAAAGGAAAACCAGGCTTTCAAGGTCAGAATTAGGCAACTGGAAGACAAGGAGCAGGGAAAAGAGCAAGAATCAATAAAGCAAAGCCAAAAGATCAAGAAACTAGAAGAGAACATAAAATATCTCACTGACAAGGTGACAGGCTTGGAAAATAGAGGAAGAAGAGATAATTTAAGAATAATTGGACTACCAGAAAATCCAGAAATAAACAGCAAACTCGACATCATAATACAAGATGTAATAAAAGATATTGCCCAGAGATTCTAGAACAAGGGGACAATACAGCCACTGAAAGAGCTCACAGAACACCCTCTACACTAAATCCCCAAAAGACAACTCCCCGGAATGTAATTGCCAAATTCCAAAGCTTTCAAGCAAAAGGAAAAATCCTACAAGAAGCCAGGAAAAGACAATTTAGATATAAAGGAATGCCAATCAGGGTCACACAAGAACTTGCAAGTTCCACTCTGAATGATCATAAGGCATGGAACATGATCTTCAGAAAAGCAAGAGAGCTGGGTCTTCAACCAAGAATCAGCTATCCAGCAAAACTGACTATATACTTCCAAGGGAAAGTATGGGCATTCAACAAGATAGAAGATTTCCAAGTTTTTGCAAAGAAAAGACCAGAGCTCTGTGGAAAGTTTGATATCGAAAAACAAAGAGCATGAAATACCTGAAAAGCTAAATATGAAGGAAAGGGAAAAGGAGAAAATTGTTATCTTTTCATTTATTCAAACTCTCTTCTATAAGGACTGCATTTATAGCAATCTATATATATTAATATTTGGAAAAAAGTAATGTGTAAATGGGGGGAAAAGAAAAATCAAATAGAATAATCTTGCTCACACAAAGATTCACAGGGGAAGGGGAGGGGAAGAAAACTCCTATAAGAAGGAGAGGAAGAGAGTTTAAACTTAAAGCTTACACTCAGGGAAATCAACTCTGATAGGGAAAAAAATCCAGATCCATTGGGATCTTGAATTCTATCTTACCCAATAAGCGTAGGGAGAAGGGAAAACCAAGGTGGGTGGGAATAGGGAAAACAAAAGGGGAGGGAAGTAGAGGGGGGAGGGGAAGGGAACAAAAAGGGAGGGGCTAGAAAGGGAAACATATCAAGGGAGGAGACAAGGGGGACTGATTTAAAGTAAATCACTGGATTAAAAGGTTAGAGCTAAAGAAGAAAGGTTAGAATTAGGGATGGATATCAAAATGCCAGAGAATTCAGAAGTCATAATCATAACTTTGAACATGAATAGGATGAACTCACCCATAAAATGTAGACGAATCGCAGAATGGGTTAGAATCCAAAATCCTACCATATGTTGTCTTCAAGAAACACACATGAGGCGGGTTGATACCCACAAGGTCAGAATTAAAGAATGGAGTAAGACCTTCTGGGCCTCAACTGATAGAAAGAAGGCAGGAGTTGCAATCATGATATCTGATAAAGCCAAAGAAAACATAGACCTGATTAAAAGGGATAGGGAAGGGAATTATATTTTGTTAAAAGGGACTTTAGATAATGAGGAAATATCATTAATCAACATGTAAGCACCAAATAATACAGCACCCAAATTTCTAAGGGAGAAACTAGGAGAATTGAAGGAAGAAATAGATAGTAAAACAATATTAGTGGGAGATTTGAACCAACCATTATCAAATTCAGATAAATCAAATAAATAAATAAATAAGAAAGAGGTAAAAGAAGTGAATGAAATCTTAGAAAAATTAGAGTTAATAGACATATGGAGAAAAATAATAGGGACAAAAAGGAATACATCTTCTCAGCACCACATCGCACATTCACAAAGATTGACCATACACTAGGTCACAGAAACATGGCATACAAATGCAGAAAAGCAGAAATAATAAATGCAGCCTTTTCAGATCACAAGGCAATAAAAATGATGATCGGTAATGGTACGTGGAAAACCAAATCAAAAATTAATTGGAAATTAAACAATATGATACTCCAAAATTGTTTACATAGAGAAGAAATCACAGAAATAATTAATAATTTCATTGAGGAAAATGACAACGGCGAGACATCCTTTCAAACCTTTTGGGATACACCCAAAGCTGTAATCAGAGGTAAATTCATATCCCTGAGTGCATATATTAACAAACTAGGGAGAGCATGAATCAATCAATTGGTAATGCAATTAAAAAAAAAACTCAAAAGCGAACAAATTAAAAAACCCCAGCAGAAAACCAAAGTAGAAATCCTAAAAATTAAGGGAGAAATTAATAAAATTGAAAGTGGCAGAACTATTGAGCTAATAAACAAGACTATAAGCTGGTACTATGAAAAAACAGACAAAATAGAAAAAGTACTGGCCAATCTAATTAAAAAACAGAAAGAAGAAAGACAAATTAACAGCATCAAGGATGAAAAGGGGGATCTCATCTCCAATGAAGAGGAAATTAAGGCAATCATTAAAAACTACTTTGCCCAACTATATAGCAATAAATATACCAACCTAGGTGATATGGATGAATATCTACAAAAATACAAACTGCCTAGACTAACAGAAGAAGAAATAGAAATCTTAAATAATCCCATATCCAAAAATGAAATCCAACAGGCCATCAAAGAACTACCTAAGAAAAAATTGCCAGGCCCAACAGATTCACAAGTGAATTCTATCAAACATTCAGAGAACAATTAATCCCAATACTATACAAACTATTTGACATAATAAGCAAAGAGGGAATTCTACCAAACTACTTTTATGACACAAACATGGTACTGATTTCAAAGCCAGGCAGGCCAAAAATAGAGAAAGAAAATTATAGACCAATCTCCCTAATGAATATAGATGCAAAAATCTTAAATAGGATACTAGCAAAAAGACTCCAGCAAGTGATCAGAAGAATCATTCACCATGATCAAGTAGGATTTATACCAGGGTTGCAGGGCTGGTATAATAAAATGATTATTTCAATAGACGCAGAAAAAGCCTTTGATAAAATACAACATCCATTCCTATTGAAAACAATAGAAACTGTAGGAATAGGAGGGTCGTTCCTAAAAATAATAAATAGTATATATCTGAAACCATCAGCCAATATCATCTGCAATGGGGATAAACTAGATGCATTCCCAATAAGATCAGGAGTGAAACAAGGATGCCTATTATCACCTCTACTATTTGACCTTGTACTAGAAACACTAGCAGTAGCAATTAGAGAAGAAAAAGAAATTGAAGGCATCAAAATAGGCAAGGAGGAGACTAAGCTATCTCTCTTTGCAGATGACATGATGGTCTACTTAAAGAATCCTAGAGATTCAACCAAAAAGCTAATTGAAATAATCAACAACTTTAGCAAAGTTGCAGGATACAAAATAAGTCCACATAAGTCATCAGCATTTCTATACATCTCCAACATGGTTCAGCAGCAAAAACTAGAAAGAGAAATCCCATTCAAATTCACCTTAGACAAAATAAAATACCTAGGAATCTATCTCCCGAGACAAACACAGGAACTTTATGAACACAACTACAAAACACTCTCCACACAACTAAAACTAGACTTGAGCAATTGGAAAAACATTAACTTCTCATGGGTAGGAAGAGCCAATATAGTAAAAATGAACATCCTACCCAAACTTATCTATCTATTTAGTTCCATACCCATGGAACTTCCAAAATATTTCTTTACTGATTTAGAGAAAACCATAACAAAGTTCATTTGGAATAACAAAGGATCAAAGATATCCAGGGAAATAATGAAAAAAAAAATACAAAGGAAGGGGGCCTTGCAGTCCCAGATCTCAAACTATATTACAAAGCAGCAGTCTTCAAAACAATTTGGTACTGGCTAAAATATAGAAAGGAGGATCAGTGGAATAGACTTGGGGCAAGTGACCTCAGCAAGAAAATATATGATAAACCCAAATATCCCAGCTTTTGTGTCAAAAATCCACTATTTGATAAAAACTGCTGTGGAAACTGGAAGAGAGTGTGGCAGAGATCAGGATTAGATCAACACCTCACACCCTACACCAAGATAAATTCAAAATGGGTGACTGAAATGAACATAAAGAAGGAAACTATAAGTAAATTAGATAAACACAGAATAGTATACATGTCAGACCTTTGGGAAGGGAAAGACTTTAAAACTAAGCAAGACGTAGAAAGAGTCACAAAATGTAAAATAAATAATTTTAACTACATCAAATTAAAAAGCTTCTGTACAAACAAAACTAATATAACTAAAATCAGAAGGAAAGCAACAAATTGGGAAGCAATCTTCATAAAAACCTCTGACAAAAGTTTAATTACTCAAATTTACAAAGAGCTACATTAATTGTCCAAAAAATCAAGCCATTCTCCAATTGATAAATGGGCAAGGGACATGAACAGGCAGTTCTCAGCCAAAGAAATCAAAACTGTTAATAAGCACATGAAAAAGTGCTCTGCATCTCTTCTAATCAGAGAGATGCATATCAAAACAACTCTGAGGTGTCACCTCACACCTAGCAGATTGGCTGATATGACAGCTATGGAAAGTAATGAATGCTGGAGGGGATGTGGCAAAGTAGGGACATTAATTCATTGCTGGTGGAGTTGTGAACTGATCCAACCATTCTGGAGGGCAATTTGCAACTATGCTCAAAGGGCGATAAAAGACTGTCTGCCCTTTGATCCAGCCATAGCACTGCTGGGTTTGTACCACAGAGAGATAATAAGGAAAAAGTCTTGTACAAGAATATTCATAGCTGCGCTCTTTGTGGTGGCAAAAAATTGGAAAATGAGGGCATGCCCTTCAATTGGGGAATGGCTGAACAAATTGTGGTGCATATTGGTGATGGAATACTATTGCACTCAAAGGAATAATTAAGTGGAGGAATTCCATGGAGACTGGAAGTTATGAAGAGTGAAAGGAGCAGAACCAGGAAAACATTGTACACAGAGACTGATACACTGTGGTACAATCGAAGGTAATGGACTCCTACACTAGGGACAATGCAATGTCTTTGAACAATCTGCAGGTATCTATAAAACACTATCCATAAGCAGAGTTTAAACTGTGGGAGTAAAAACACCAATGAAAAGCAACTGCTTGACTACAGGAGCTGAGAGGAAATAACTGAGGAGAGACTCTAAATGAACACTCTAGTGCAAATACCAACAACAAGGAAATGGGTTCAAACCAAGAACACATGTGAAACCAAGTGGAATTTTGTGCCGGCTATGGGAGAGGTGGTGGGAGGGGGGCGGGGGGAGGAAAAGATAATGATTATTGCTTCCAATGAATAATGTTGTAAATAACCAAATAAAAAAAGTAAAATAATAGGAAGAAAGAAAGAAAGAGAGAGAGAGAGAGAGAGAGAGAGAGAGAGAGAGAGAGAGAGAGAGAGAGAGAGAGAGAGAGAGAGAGAGAGAGAGAGAGAGAGAGAGAAAGTATGAGAGAGAGGGAGGGAGGGAGGGAGGGAGGAAGGTAGGAAGGAAGGAAAGGAAGGAAGAATGAAAGAGAGCAAAACAAGGAGAGAGAGAAAGGAAAGAAGGAAGGAAGGAAGGAAGGAAATACTGGTTTCAAGGACTAATTCACTTGAGCTGAAATAGTTGTATCCCATAGAGAAAAAAGAAGTTGCTTCCTCAGTTCAAAAAAAAAAGAGAAAGAAAGAAATATTCTATGGTAGGGGAAAAAGAAAATGCCTAGAGAAAAGAGATTGTATGTCTTGTTTCTGAAATAGCTAAGAGACCTGTGGAACTCTAATTATTAAAAATCTTGTTGGGTTGCTTTTAACATTGTCCTCCTCAGTGCTTTCTTTTGTTCTCTTCCATGTAAGCTCTACTCCATTTAACATATAGAATATGAGGCACTCTAACAACCATTTCAGTTCTGATGTTCTATGACATTATATTTGCTTCAGTATATTAAGGAATTGTGATGGCAGCAATTAGTGTAGATATCTCTTCCATAGGTAGATTGCAGCCCCTTTATATATTAGCTGATGATTTTTTACCTCAGATTTTTAAACTTTGCTTCTCTATTATATCCTTTATATAACTGCCAGAACAGTATTTCTTAGTCCCACGTCTTACCACATTAATTTTTTAGTTCAAAAACATTTAATAGCTCTCTCTTAGCCATAGAATAAAATCTGAACTCCTCACTCTGACATTAAAGTTTTCATTCCAGCCTACATTTCTACACACAGACCACAGTCTAGACCTATAATGGTGAGCCTATGGCATGCATGTGGGAACCAGTGCTGTTGTCCCCCACCATAGTTCATTACTAGAAAGGAAGAAAAACTTGGGTGGAGTTAGTCCCTTCACCCTCTCCTCCATGTCTGATGCGATTTTTTTCATATTATCTGCCCCTCTGCTCAGCAGTACAATGAAGTGCACAGGGGATAAGTTGGGTAGCTCACAAGTGGCAGAACTGGAGAGGAGTAGAGAGCTTGGACCATTTCCCAAACCTCTCTCCATCCCCACTGAGGGCATTCTTCATTTCACTACTCCTCTCCCCAGCAGCCCAATGGGAGTGATATCTCCCTCCCCTATGTGATAATGGGGTGCCACATGTGGCACATGCTCTCTGGGCAGGGCAGGGCACAGTACATGGTCTCTTAAAGGTTTGCCATCACTGGTCTAGACCTAATTGACTATTACAATGATATTTCATAGTTTTCTAAATTACAACCAAAATGTACTATTGTTTTTTTCCCTTAACTGGACCTATTGTGTCCCCACATAATATATTGTTAAGACTATTATTGGTTCCTTGAGTGTACTATCTCATCTCTTTATAGAAGATTCTTTATTTTTCTTTTAGGTGTCTCCTGATATATTAAGTTTTCCCTAATCTCTGACCCCATTCTTGGATCATAGTATTCTCTTTCAAGCATTCTTAGAGCACTTTATTCTCCATCATATCTCAATGACCCCTATAGTTTATAATGCTTCTCTTTAGAAAGGATGCTCAGACTTCCGGGTAAACATGGTTGCAATCTAGACCCAACTCGCTTCTCCTCCCTGGCACCGAACGAAATAGACTACCTCAAAAGAACATAAAAATAACCTTTGGAAGAATGGAGGGACTCTCCAGTACCCCACAGAAATGAAGGTATGTGGGGTTTGAACATTTCCACACTATAAGGAGGAGGAAAAGCTCACACAAAAATGTGAACTTAGCCACCCTCCCCTCCACCCCCTACCAAACCAGAGTAAGCTATCAGAGCGCTCACTGGGACAGTGAAAGAATGAGAAGCATCTCTGTCTGGAGGGGTACACCAGGGTCCTTAGGATCTAAAGACTGCAAGGAAACAACCTCTCAGGGCAGTTTCACGGGAGAATCCTGCACTGAGCACAGGGGCGTGCAGAGCTGAACTCCAGGGCGATTGCGCTTATCACCTGGGAGGTTGGGCTGAACACAGGGGCCCACACCCTAAGAAACCTTGGAGGCTGGGAAGAACTAGTGTGAGGCACCTAAATTCACAGTAAACCCGCCCATATCACCCAGACCCCAGACCAAAAAGGAAAGGGGAATAAAATCACCAAAGGGATGGCTCACATGGCCCAAAATCAAGCCTCCAAGAAGAAAGTGGGGAAAAAGTGACTATTGAAAACTTTTATCGAGGGAGTACCCAAGGAAAAGAAAAGAATGAGGATGAAATCCAAACAAAATCAGAACATGCCTCCCAAAATGGAAACTATCCAAGAGCTCTGGAAGATCTCAAACTGGAGCTTACCCAAAGGATGGAAACCTTTTGGAAAAAAAATGGGAGAAAAAGATCAGCAATCTGATAGACAAGACTTCACAATTGGAGAAGGAACTGGAAGCATCTAATAGAAGGGCAGACAAAGCTGAAAATCAAAAGCAGTCCCTAGCAACCAGAATTAAGCAAATGGAAGACAGCAAGATTACAAAACAGCAAGAATCAAAAAAGCAAAGCCAAAAAAATTAATGAATTAGAAGAAAACATAAAATATCTCACTGAAAAGGTCACAGACTTGGAAAACAGAAAAAGAAGAGACAACCTCATAATTATTGGTCTCCCTGACAAAGCAGAAATAAACAAAAACCTTGATGCTAATCTACAGGAGATTATAGAAGAAAATTGCCCACATGTTCTGCAGCAAGGGGGCAAAATAGAAATAGAAAGGGTTCATAGAACACTCTCTATACTAAATCCCCAAAAGACAACCTCCAGGAATATAATCGCCAAATTCAAGAGCTTCCAAGAAAAGGAGAAAATCCTACAAGAAGCCAAGAAGAGGAGCTTCAGACATAGGGGGGCTCCCATAAGGATCACACATGACTTAGCAGCTAACACACTAAGAGACTGCAAAGCATGGAACACAATATTTAGAAAGGCAAGAGAGCTGGGTCTCCAACTGAGAATGAACTACTCAGCAAAACTGACTATATACTTCCAAGGGAATGTATGGGCATTCAACAAAATAGAAGATTTCCAAGCATTTGCTAAGAAAAGACCAGAACTTAGTGGAAAATTTGATATCCAATCACAAATAGTAAGAGAAACATGAAGAGGTAAATATGAAAGAAAGGGAAAAGGAGATGAATCTTATCTTTTTCTTTAAGTCAAACTCTCTTCTATAAGGACTACATTCATATCAATTTGTATATATTAATATGTGGGGGAAATGTAATGTGTAACTCTCAAAAATTGGATGCATCATAAGAGTAGTTAGAAGAATCATGCATAAGGAAATATTGGGGCATCAAGAAGATTTGGTGAAGGGGGGGCAAAGAAAGAAAAAGGAAGGGGGGAATCGTCGATAATACTAAGATTTACTTCAAGAAATAGGAGGGGTACTAAACAGAATAATCTTTCCTATACAAAGATACACATGGGAAGGGGTGGGGAAGAACTCTCATATGAGAAGGAGAGGAAGAGAGTGTGAAATGGAATTACTTAAACCTTACTCTCAGTGAAATCAAATCTGAGAGGGAAGAACATCTAGATCCAGTGGGATCATGAATTCTATCTTATCCAACAGGGTAAGAAAGAAAGGAAAATCAAGGAGGGGGAGGGGGAAGGGAGTATAAAAAGGGAGGGAAGTAGAGGGGAAAGGGGAAGGGAGCATAAAAAGGGAGGGGCTAGAAAGGGAAGCATATCAAGGGAGGGGACTAGGGGGACTGACCTAAAGTAAATCACTGGTTCAAAAGGATATAGCTAAAGAAGAAAGATCAGAACTAGGGGAAGATATCAATATACCAGGGAATCCACAAATGACAATCATAACTTTGAATGTGAATGGGATGAACTCATCCATAAAATGTAGACAAATAGCAGATTGGATTAGAACCCCAAACCCTACCATTTGTTGTCTTCAAGAAACACATATAAGGTGGGTTGACACTCACAAGGTTAGAATTAAAGGTTGGAGTAAGACCTTTTTGGCCGCAACTGATAGAAAGAAGGCATGAGTTGCAATCATGATATCTGACAAAGCCAAATCAAAAACAGACCTGATCAAAAGGGATAGGGAAGGTAAATATATTCTGCTAAAAGGGAGTATAGACAATGAGGAAATATCACTAATCAACATGTATGCACCAAATGGTATAGCATCCAAATTTTAATGGAAATACTAGGAGAATTGAAGGAGGAAATAGACAGTAAAACCATATTAGTGGGAAACTTGAACCAACCACTATCAAATTTAGATAAATCAAACCATAAAATAAATAAGAAAGAGGTAAAAGAAGTGAATGAAATCTTAGAAAAATTAGAGTTAATAGACATATGGAGAAAAATAAATAGGGACAAAAAGGAATACATCTTCTTCTCAGCACCACATGGCACATTCACAAAAATAGATCATATACTAGGTCACAGAAACATGGCACTCAATTGCAGAAAAGCAGAAATAATAAATGCAAACATTTCAGATCACAAGGCAATAAAAATATTGATCAGTAAGGGTACATGGAGAGCCAAATCAAAAATTAATTGGAAATTAAATAATATGATACTCCAAAATCAGTTAGTTAGAGAAGAAATCATAGAAACAATTAATAATTTCATTGAGGAAACTGAAAATGGTGACACATCCTTTCAAACCTTATGGGATGCAGCCAAGGCAGTACTTAGAGGAAATTCCATATCCATGAATGCATGTATTAACAAATTAGGGAGGACAGAGACCAAGGAATTGGAAATGCAAATCAAAAAAACTTGAGAACAAACAAACTAAAAACCCACAGAAGAAAACCAAACTAGAGATCTTAAAAATTAAGGGAGAAATTAATAAAACTTAAAAGCGAAAGAACTATTGAGCTAATAAACAAGATTAGAAGCTGGTACTTTGAAAAACACAGACAAAATAGACAAAGTACTGGTCAATCTAATTAAAAAATGGAAAGAAGAAAGACAAATTAACAGCATCAAGGATGAAAAGGGGGAACTCACCTCCAATGAAGAGGAAATTAAGGCAATCATTAAAAACTACTTTGCCCAACTATATAGCAATAAATATACCAACCTAAGTGATATGGATGAAAATCTACAAAAATATAAATTGCCTAGACTAATAGAAGAAGAAATAGATTTCTTAAATAATCCCATATCAGAAACAGAAATCCAACAGGCCATCAAAGAACTTCCTAAGAAAAAATCCCCAGGGCCTGATGGATTCACCAGTGAATTCTATTAAACATTCAAAGAACAACTAACCCCAATAATATACAAACTATTTGACATAATAAGCAAAGAGGGAGTTCTACCAAACTCCTTTTATGACACAAGCATGGTTCTAATTCCAAAGCCAGGCAGGACAAAAACAGAGAAAGAAAATTATAGACCAATCTCCCTAATGAATATAGATGCAAAAATCTTAAATAGGATACTAGCAAAAAGACTCCAGCAAGTGATTAGAAGAATCATTCACCATGATCAAGTAGGATTTATACCAGGGATGCAGGGCTGGTTCAATATTAGGAAAACCATCCACATAATTGACCACATCAATTGACCACAAAGCAAACCAACAAAAATCACATGATTATTTCAATAGATACAGAAAAAGCTTTTGATAAAATACAACACCCATTCCTATTAAAAACACTGGAAAGCATAGGAATACAAGGGCTGTTCCTAAAAATAATAAACAGTATATATCTAAAACCATCAACTAACATCATCTGCAATGGGGATAAACTAGAGGCATTCCCATTAAGATCTGGAGTGAAACAAGGATGCCCATTATCACCTCTATTTTTTGACCTTGTACTAGAAACAAGAGCAGTAGCAATTAGAGAAGGAAAAGAAATTGAAGGCATTAAAATTGGCAATGCGGAGACCAAGTTATCACTCTTTGTGGATGACATGATGGTCTACTTAAAGAATCCTAGAGATTCAACCAAAAAGCTAATCGAAATAATCAACAACTTTAGCAAAGTTGCAGGATACAAAATAAACCCACATAAGTCATCAGCATTTCTATATATTTCCAACACAGCTCAGCAGCAAGAACTAGAAAGAGAAATCCCATTCAAAATTACCTTAGACAAAATAAAATACTTAGGAATCTACCTCCCGAGACAAACACAGGAACTTTATGAACACAACTACAAAACACTCTCCACACAACTAAAACTAGACTTGAACAATTGGAAAAACATTAACTTCTCATGGGTAGGACGAGCCAATATAATAAAAATGGCCATCCTACCCAAACTCATCTATCTATTTAGTTCTCTACCCATGGAACTTCCAAAAATTTTTTTTACTGATCTTGAAAAAACCATAACAAAGTTCATTTGGAAGAACAAATGATTAAAGATATCAAGGGAAATAATGAAAAAAAATTACAAAGGAAAGTGGCTTTGTAGTCCCAGATCTCAGACTGTATTATAATGCAGCAGTCATCAAACAATTTGGTACTGGCTAAGAGGCAGAAAGGAGGATCAGTGGAATAGACTCAGGGTAAGTGACCTCAGCAAGACAGTATATGACAAACCCAAGATCCCAGCTTTTGGGACAAAAATCCTCTATTTCATAAAAACTGCTGGGAAAATTGGAGGATAGTGTGGGAAAGATGTTTAGATCAACACCTCACACCCTTCACCAAGATAAATTCAAAATAGGTGAATGACGTGAACATAAAGAAAGAAACTATAAGAAAATTAGGCGAACACTGAATAGTATACATGTCAGACCTTTGGGAAGGGAGAAGTTTAAAACCAAGAAAGACTTAGAAAGAGTCCCAAAATGCAAAATAAATAATCTAGAATACATCAAATTAAAAAAGTTTTTGTACAAACAAAACCAATGTAACTAAAATCAGAAGGAAAGCAACAAATTGGGAAACAATCTTCATATAAACCTCTGACAAAGGTTTAATTACTCAAATTTACAAAAAACTAAATCAATTGTACAAAAAATCAAGCCATTCTCCAATTGATAAATGGCAAGGGACATGAACAGGCAGTTCTCAGCCAAAGAAATCAAAACTATTAATAAGCACATGAAAAAGTGTTCTACATCTCTTATAATCAGAGAGATGCACATCAAAGCAACCCTGATGTATCACCTCACACCTAGCAGATTGGCTAACATGACAGCTATGGAAAGTAATGAATGCTGGAGGGGATGTGGAAAATTTGGGACACTAATTCATTGCTGGTGGAGTTGTGAATGGATCCAACCATTCTGGAGGGCAATTTGGAACTATGCCCAAAGGGCGTTAAAATACTGTCTCCCCTTTGATCCAGCCATAGCACTGCTGGGTTTGTACCACAAAGAGATAATAGGGAAAAAGACTTGTACAAGAATATTCATAGCTGCATTCTTTGTGGTGGCCAAAAATTGAGAAATGAGGGGATGCCCTTCAATAGGGGAATGGCTGAACAAATTGTGGTATGTGTTGGTGATGGAATATTATTTTGCTAAAAGGAATAATAAAGTAGAGGAATTCCATGGAGACTGGAACAACCTCTAAGAAGTGATGCAGTGCGACAGGAGCAGAACCAGGAAAACATTATACACAGTCACTGATACACTGTGGTACAATCGAAGGTAATGGACTTCCCCATTAGGGTCAATGCAATGTCCCTGAACAATCTGCAGGGATCTAAAAAACACTCTCCACAAGCAGAGGATAAACTATTGGAGCAAAAACACCAAGGAAAAGCAACTGCTTGACTATCAGGGGGAAGGGGATTCGACTGCGGAGAGACTCTAAATGAACACTCTAATGCAAAACCAACAACATGGAAATGGGTTCGAACCAAGAACACATGTGATAACCAGTGGAATCGTGCGTTGACTATGGTGGAGGTGGTAGGAAGGGGGGTGGAGGAAAAGAAAATAATTTTTTTTCCAATGAATAATGTTTGGAAATGACCAAATAAAATAATGTTTAAAGTAAAAAAAAAAGAATGCTCAGGTGGAAATCACTATTTCACTTTTGTTTTATACTTCATTACTTAATGCCATGTATGACATAAAATAAATTCATCCAGATGCACCATAAAGTTGGGCTCTCTTCTTTTCTCTCCACGTGTTCTTACTTGGTAATCTAATAGTTTCTCACAATTTTACTTACCATCTATGTAGATAACTCCTGGACCAATTGTGTTGGTGTATGTTAGTATTCCTCCTTGCCTTGGAATTGTGACCCAGGACTGAGACCTAAATCTCCATATGGGCAATGTGACAAGAGTTTCACACCCAGAGACAGCAAAAGGACCCCTGTAATCCCTTTCTGAGTAGTTGCCCACCATTTCTGCAGGAATTTATTCAAGGTCTCCCCAGATACTAGTGAGTTTCTTAAATTACATTGTCTCTATTTCATCCAGCAATAGCAGTAGGGGGTCTTCATCCAAAAGAGGCCAAAGACTGGGGAAATCAATGTACATACTCAAAAATATTTATATCAACTCTTTTTGTAGTATCAAAGAACTAGAAACTAAAATGTCCGTCAATTGGGGAATAGCTGAACCAGCTGTGATATATGGTGGTAATGGAATACTCTCATGTCATAAGATATCATGAATAAGATCATTTCAGGAAACAAAAGAAACCAAAACTTGAAAAGACTTGTACGAACTTCAAAGTGAAGTGAGCAGGACCAGGAGAATATTGAGTAAATAATGTGTGTGTGTGTGCGTGTATATATGTATGTATGTATATATGTGTGTTTGTGTATATATATACATATATATATATGTATATATACAGAAATATAGTATGATGATCAACTCTGAAGGACTAAACTATTGTCAGTAAAGCAAGGATCCAAAACAATCCCAAGGAACTGTTGACGAAAAATGATATCCACAGCCATAGAAGGAACTGTCAGAGTATTTAGGCAGATAGATAAACCCATATCATTTCTCACTTTGTCTCCATCTTGAGGTTTTTTTGTGAAATACGTGATAAATCTTTTATGACAGATATAGAATACAGAAATTTGTATTACATGACAACACTGGAGTAATCTATATCAGATTGCTTAATGTCTGGGGAGGGGAGGAAGGAGAGAATTTGTATTACAAATGATCAGAACTTAATTATTTTTTAAAATTGTTCTTTTCGGATAAGAATTCACTATTTGATGAAAATAACTGCTGGGAAACCTAGAAAACAGTATGACAGAAACTAATTATACATCAGTATCTCACACCCTGTACCAAGATAAGAATAATTGGGCATATAATTTATGCATAAAGGGTCATATCATAAGCAAATTAAGAACACATAGAATAGTTTACCTGTCAGATCTATGGAGAAGGAAAGAATTTATAATCAAACAAGAGATAGAGAACATTTCAAGATATAAGATGAATAATTTTGATTATATTAAATTTAAAAAGTTTTGTACTAACTAAATCAAGGTAACCAAGATTTGAGGGGAAACAAACTAGGAAAAAATGTTTTAAAATAAATTTCACTGATGAAGGTCTCCTTTCTCAAATACATAGAGGAGTAAGACAAATTTATAAAAATCCAAATCATTCATGGACAAATGGTCAATGGATATAAGCAAGCAGTTTTCAGATGAAGAAATAAAAGCTATTAATAATCATGTGAAAAAATATTCTAAATCATTCCTGGTTAGAGAAATGCAAATTAAAACAATTCTGAGGTAATACCTCACACCTATTAGATAGGTCATTATGATGCTAAAGGAAAGTTAAAATTTTGGAGGGGATGTGGCAAAATTACATTCTTGGTAGAGTTATGAACTGAAGCAATGATTCTGGAGGGCAATTTGGAACTATCACCAAAAGGTTATAAAAATGGGTACATCATTTGATCCTAAAATACTACTCTTAGGTTTGTATCCCAAAGAGATAAAAACAAAATAGTAAAAGATTTAATTGTGTAAAAACATTTATAGCAGCTCTGTTTGTGGTGACGAAATTGAGTGGATGTCCTCATTTACAGTAGCCCAAGAAATTATACTATATGATGGTGATGGAATATTATTGTGCTATAAAAAATAATCAATGGGATGATTTCAGAAAGAACTGGGAAGCCCTACATGAATTGATACAGAGTGAAATAATCAGAACAAGAATAAATTGTACAGGGTAAAATCTATATTGTGCAATGATCAACTATGAAAGATTAGCTACTCTCAGCAATACCATGATCCTGGACTATTCTGAAGGGCTTGTAACAAAGAATGCTCTCCTCCAGAAAAAAGAACTATTAGAACTAGAATACAGATCAAAGCATACTATTTTTCACTTTAGTTTGTCTTTTTATTTGGGGGGTTTGATTTTGTATGCTTATTCTCTTATAACAATGAAAATATTGAGATATATTTTTCATGATAATACATATATCACTCAGTTCAAATTGCCTACCATGTCCAGGAGGAGAGATGAAAGGGAAGGAGGGGGACAATTTGTGTCCTTTAATTTTGGAAAACATATTTTAAAATTGATAATTACATATAATTAATACATTGAGAAAATGAAATATCTTTTAAAAAAATTTCCCCATGTAATTAAAAAATAAAAGAAATTTTAAAAGTTTAAAAGATTGGCAAGGGATTGCTCACAAATTTTTATAATAGGTCTAACTCATAAAGTATGATTCTAACTAATAAATCAAATATAATCAATATTAAAAATAAAGTTATATTGCATATATTTTGTGTACATGCATATATGTACACTTATATTGTATTCTCCATTACAACATAATATCATAGAGGGCAGGGATTATTTCTCTTTTGTCTTCAGATCCCCAGTACTTAGTAGAGTTCTCAGCATATAATGAGCATGTAATAAATGATTATCAAATGATGAATGATTTAGTATCTGTTTAATTAGTGTTGAAGTTTAATAGGTACTGAAAAGCTTTTCCTGATTAACAATTTTATCTAGCATATTGAAGAATGATAGTGTTTACGTGGCAATGTACTCCCCATAACATAATATTTTATACAAAGTCTGAAATGTTTTAGAGCAGATGACCTTTGAGGCCCCGTGGTACCGGAAAAGAGACAGATGATAAAATCATAATGTTTGGATTGGAGTAATTTGGATTACTTCCTCTCTGTGGGGAACTGTCATATGGCAGGTTGTGAAAGATTTAAGATGCATCATGATCCCTTTTCCTTTTCTACTAATCAACAGTCTAATAGAGGGACAAAACACATTCATGCCATGTGAAGCTACCTGACATATGTACAGTGGATATTGGAGAAAATACATTGCAAAGAAATTTCTGGATTTGATGGTATATGATTTCATCATTTGAAAAGAGAACCAAATGGCAAACTAAAGATTAGAGAGAAATTATGAACAACAGATTTTGAATATTAGAATGAGTATCTATCTTGCCATATCTGGGTAAGAGATCTTATTTTTTTATTAGAATGAACCCTTTTGGCAGATTAGCGAAGCCACAATTATAAAGAGAACCTACCCCCCAGGGTAGTCATGAAGATTAAATAAGAAAATTTCCAGAAAGCATTTAGCAAAGTGCCTAGCACATAATAAGTGTTTATAAATGCTTATTCCCTCCCTATTTTTCTCACACATGGTCATCTCAGAATAATATCTTAAGTGCAAAAAAAATGGACTTACAAAGGAAATCCATTGTATTGAAATTCAATTAACAAAGTATATTTTTCAAAGTTTATGAACCTCAGATTAATAAACACTGAACTAGAATGTTACATAAGAATTTAAGTAGAACATGAGATAAAGAACTCCCCCACATCTTCACCCCATGAAACTAAGATGATCCTCCCTGCCAACATACCACAATACTTCTTTCATTCAGATTTCATTACTCACATTAGTTATGATTTGTAAGAATAGTCTCCCAAGAAAAGCATCAGAAAGTTATTTCAAACTCAGTTTAACAAGGCATTATTGCAATCAACTGTAATTAAAAAGCTGGAAAAAAGTTAAGGTTTGCCTTGATAGTTAGAATAAAAGCTGAAGAATGGGTTGGAGGGAGAAAGAAGTGTGCACTTAAAGTGAGGAAGCAATGAAAGAAACAGAAACATTGTACATTTGTCCAGATGTCTGTTAAGCCCTTGAAATAGGCAGGTCTTTAAAATGGAATGATCTCCCAAGAAAAGCTTCAAAAAGTTATTTCAAACTAATCTGGACAAAGTATTGTTACATTCAACTGTAAACAAAATTTCCATCCTAAAAGGTGTGATAGAATCAAGGGTAAGTCATTTTTATCCCTTCGTTTTGTAGGTTTCTCAGTGTAGTTCTTTTACTCTGAACAAAGCATACAAAAGAACAACCAGCCACTGTGTTGTATTGAGAAGGCAGAGGGAGGGGTCTGTTACACTCACATGTATTTTTGTTAGTTCATGCAGATGGCTTAGGTATCTCTGAAAAGATGATCTATTTTTTTACTTGCCATCTGTGTATTTTTTAAATACATAAAGCAGGAATGTAAGCATAAGATTTTATACATCTGAATGTGTGAGGCTTAAGGCTGTCACCTGATTTAACCTATGAAATAAGGAAATTTTTTCTTTATCTGTAGTGGGACTCTTTTTTGGAGGGTATGGAAAGAGAGCCCTTGCTAGTCAATTATCGAATACAGATTGGTTGCTGTCACGTTGTTGGTCTATTCCTTATTCTACCCCCTACTGAATATGAAACTGCATAATGGGTAAAACAAAATAACTTGCTCAGTTAGGAAGGTTAAAAAATATATATATCAAGGTGTTAACTGCAACTGAAAATAGACGAATAAGCACTTTATAGTGATACATAAAATACAGATGCTACCCAAGGAGTGGAGAAAAAAATGAAAGAAACTGCTAACCACTGACAAGGAGGAGATATTTTGTGAAATGAGACTGAAAATAGACTAAATGTTTTATCATAATCATATGCAAAGTTTTATCTATATATTCCACTGAAGTAAGCTCAAATTTCAGTCTTCCCCAGAACTCTTCTAGTGCTAATGGACCACACTAGGTCATTGTTTACCGCTAGAATTCTCTTTTACCTGCCTGGCTTTAGAATCAGTACCATATTTGTGTCGAAAAGGGAATTTGGTAGAACTCCTTTGCTTATTCTGTCAAATAGTTTGTATAATATTGGCATTCATTGTTCATTGAATGTTTGATAGAATTCATTTGTGAATCCATCTGGACCTGGGGATTTTTTCTTAGGGAGTTCTTTTAAGGCTTATTCATTTTTTTTCTGATATGAGATAGTTTACATATTCTATTACTTCCTCTGTTAATCTAGGCAATTTATATTTTTGTAAATATTCATCCATTTTACCTAGATTGCCACATTTATTGTTATATAATTGGGCATAATAGTTTTTAATGATTGCCTTAATTTCCTCTTCATTGAAGGTGAGGTCTCCCTTTTCATTTTGGATACTATCAATTTGGTTTTCTTCTTAACTTTTTTTAATTAGATTTATCAGTACTTTGTCTATTTTATTTGTTTTTTCAAAGCACCAGCTTCTAGTCTTGTTTATTAAATCAATAGTTCTTTGACTTTCAATTTTATTAATTTCTCCTTTGATTTTTAGGATCTCTAATTTAGTCATCTGAGTATTTTTAATTTGTTCACTTTCTAGTTTTTTAATTTGCAAGCCCCATTCATGGACCTCTGCCCTCCCTGAGTTGTTAATATATGAAATCAAGGATATAAATTTCCCCCTGAGTACTGCTTTGCCTGCATCCAATAGGTTTTGAAATGATGTCTCATCATTGTCATTTTCTTCAATGAAATTATCATTTCTATGATTTGTTCTTTAACCGATTTTGGAGAATTGTATTGTTTAATTTCCAATTAATTTTTGATTTGCCTCCCCATGTACTGTTACTAATTATTATTTTCATTTCATTGTGATCTGAGAAGGTTGCATTCCATATTTCTGCTCTTTTGCACATGTTTGCAATTTTTTATGCCCTAGTACATGGTCAATCTTTGTGAATGTACCATGTGCTGCTGAAAAGAAGGTGTATTGCTTTTTGTCCCTATTTTTTTTCTCCATCTATCTACTAATTTTTCTAAGATTTCATTCACTTCCCTTACATCTTTCTTATTCATTTCTTGGTTTGATTCATCTAGTTCTGATAGAGGAAGGTTCAGGTCTCCCACTAGTATAGTTTTTCTATCCATTACATCATTGAGCTATAGTTTCTCTTTTAGAAATTTGGATGCTATGCCATTTGGTGCATACATGTTGAGTACTGATAGTCCCTCATTGTCTATACTGCCTTTTATCAAGATTTAATTAACTTCCCTGTTTCTTTTGACTAGATCTATTTTTATTTTGGCTTGTCAGATATCATGATTCTGACTCCTGCCTTCTTTTTCTCAGTTGATGCCCAATAGATTTGGTTCCATCCACTTACTTTTACCCTATGTGTGTCTATCTTCCTCATGTGTGTTTATTGTAGACAGCATATGGTAGGGTTTGGGTTTCTAATTCACTCTGGTATTTGCTTGTGTTTTATGGGTGAGTTCATTCCATTCACATTCAGAGTTATGATTACCAGCTTTGTATTTCCCAGCAATTTGATTTCCACTCCTAGTTCTGCCCTTTCTTCTTTCACTATTTCCTTCTATACCAGTGTTTTGTTTTTAATCAGTCCTCCTACTTCCCACCCTTATTTTACTTCCCTTTCTATACCCCTCTTATTCACCTCGTTTTTTACAATTTTTTATACTACCCCCCACCCTCTTCCTCCCTTGTATTGCTTCCCTCCCGAGCAGTCCCTTTGTTACCCTTCTACTTTCCTATAGTGTGCAAATCAATTCTCTTCCCCAATGATTTTGACTGTTCTTCCCTTTTTTGACTCAATCTCAATGCACGTAAGAATTGAGTATTTATTTATTTTTCTTTAACTTTAAACATTATTTTATTTGGTCATTTCCAAACATTATTTACTGGAAACAAAGATCATTTTCTTTTTCTCCCCCCCCCCCCCACCTTTCCCTCTCCCATAGCCGACTCACGATTCCACTGGTTATCACATGTGTTCTTGACTCGAACCCATTTCCCTGTTGTTGGTATTTGCATTAGAGTGTTCATTTAGAGTCTGTCCTCAGTAATATCCCCTCAACACCTGTAGTCAAGCAGTTGCTTTTCATCGGTGTTTTTACTCCCACAGCTTATCCTCTGCTTGTAGATAGTGCATCTGGATAAATTTATTTTACATCATACATGGCACTAAGTGATGAAGTATAAAACAAAAGTGAAATAGTGATTTCCACTGGAGCATTCTTTTTTTTTTTCTTTAAACATTATTTTATTTGGTCGTTTCCAAACATTATTCATTGGAAACAAAAATTATTTTCGTTTCCTCCACCCCCCCTTCCCACCACCTCTCCCATAGCCAACGCACAATTCCACTGGGTATCACATGTGTTCTTGTTTCTAACCCATTTCCATGTTACTGGTTTTTGTGACAAGGAAATAATTTAAAAGACTGATATATATTATTTTAAGGTCACCAAGGAATTCAGCTATGTAATTCCTAAATGAAAACTCAAATCAGCAGTCAACCTTTTATGGAGTTTAATTACAAACAGGAGGAAGAAAGGTATTAGAGATAGAGAGAGAGAGGGAGAGAGAAAGGGGAGAGAAGGGAATAGGGCTTAAATACCCCTTCTGTTTAGGCTGGGCCAAAAGGCCCAAGCCCTTAGATAGCTGAGGCAAAGAAAAGAGATCAGTCCCTATCACTCATGTGACCAAAATGGAGAAACAGTCTCAGGGGCCTCCACCTCCAGCTTCCTTCAGAGCAAGCTTCTCAGAGCACAACCTCCCCAACCAACCACCTCTAGTCCTCAGACCCCGCTATCTTTAAGGAAACCATCCAAGTTCCCTCCCCTCAGTTCTCACATCTACCAATCACTGTCCATATCTTCCCTGTGTCAATGGTGGCTCTACCTTAACCCAGGACCACCCAGAGGTCTGTGGCTTTGCACATGTCTGTTGAAGGCCATATTCATAAATAATTAAATCTTGATCCTTTGCTGCAGCCCTTCCTAAATCCTGTTAGGACTGAGTAGGGTGGAGATTGGAATAATTAAATTTTGATCTATGCTGCAGCCCTTCCTAAATCCTGTTAGGACTGAGTAGGGTAGAGATTGTATCAATTCTAAAATCAATCATGACTCAAAGAACTTCCTGTTCTATGCTTAAGCATAGGTCAAAGCCCTTTCCATTGTTCAGCAAAAGGTTTCTGTCCTAAAGTAATCTTAAGAAGGGAGGAGGAGGAACCTCCCAAATAATCTTAAGAAGGGAGGAGGAGGAACCTCCCATGCCAATGGGGTTCACATTCCAATAGACTATCAGTAAGAAATTTTCCAAGTATAAAATTTTCCAATGGTGAATTTTCCAACATTTATAAGTCTTAAAAATTTTAAGGTTTACGTTTTGCATTAGAGTGCTCATTTAGAGTCTCTCCTCAGTTGTATCCCCTTAACCCCCGGTACTCAAGCAGTTGCTTTTCCTCGGTGTTTTTGCTCCAATAGTTTATCCTCTGCTTGTGGAGAGTGTTTTTTAGATCCCTGCAGATTGTTCAGGGACATTGCATTGACCCTAATGGAGAAGTCCATTACCTTCGATTGTACCACAGTGTATCAGTGACTGTGTATAATGTTTTCCTGGTTCTGCTCCTTTCGCACTGCATCACTTCTTAGAAGTTGTTCCAGTCTCCATGGAATTCCTCTACTTTATTATTCCTTTTAGCACAATAATATTCCATCACCAACACATACCACAATTTGTTCAGCCATTCCCCTTTTGAAGGGCATCCCCTTATTTTCCAATTTTTGGCCATCACAAAGACCCAAAGGTCTGACATGTATGCTATTCAGTGTTTGCCTAATTTTCTTATAGTTTCCTTCTTTATGTTCAAGTCATTCCCCCATTTTGAATTTATCTTGCTGTAGGGTGTGAGGTGTTCATCTAAACCAAATCTTTCCCACACTGTTCTACAATTTTCCCAGCAGTTTCTATGAAATAGAGGATTTTTGTCCAAAGAGCTGGGATCTTTGGCTTTGTCATATAATGCCTTGCTAAGGTCCCTTGCCCCGAATCTATTCCACTGATCCTCCTTTCTGTCTCTTAGCCAGTACCGGATTGTTTTGGTGACTGGCTGGTTTATAATATAGTCTGAGATCTGGGACTGCAAGGCCCCCTACCTTTGTATTTTTTTTTCATTATTTCCCTGGATATCCTTGATCTTTTGTTCGTCCAAATGAACTTTGTTATGGTTTATTCTAAATCAATAAAAAAAATTTTTGGAAGTTCCATGGGTATGGCACTAAATAGATAGATGAGTTTGGGTAGGATGGTCATTTTTATTATATTGGCTTGTCCTACCCATGAGCATTTAATGTTCTTCCAATCGTTCAAGTCTAGTTTTAGTTGTGTAGAAAGTGTTTTGTAGTTGTGTTCATAAAGTTCCTGTGTTTGTCTCGGGAGATAGATTCCTAAGTATTTTATTTTGCCAAAGGTAATTTTGAATGGGATTTCTCTTTCTAGTTCTTGCTGCTGAGCTGTGTTGGAATTATATAGAAATGCTGATGACTTATGTGGGTTTATTTTGTATCCTGAAACTTTGCTAAAGTTGTTGATCATTTCGATTAGTTTTTTGGTTGAATCTCTAGGATTCTTTAAGTAGATCATGTCATCTGCAAAGAGCGATAATTTGGTCTCCTCCTTGCCTATTTTAATGCCTTCAATTTCTTTTTCTTCTCTTATTGCTACTGCTACTGTTTCTAATAAAAGGTCAAATAATAGAGGTGATAATGGGCATCCTTGTTTCACTCCTGTTCTTAATGCGAATGGATTTAGTTTATCCCCATTGCAGATGATATTAGTTGATGGTTTTAGATATATACTGTTTATTATTGTTAGGAACGGCCCTTCTATTCCTATGTTTTCCAGGGTTTTTAATAGGAATGGGTGTTGTATTTTATCAAAGGCTTTTTCTGTATCTATTGAAATAATCATGTGATTTTTGTTGGTTTGCTTGTTGATGTGGTCAATTATGTGGATGGTTTTCCTAATATTGAACCAGCCCTGCATCCCTGGTATGAATCTTACTTGATCATGGTGAATGATTCTTCTGATCACTTGCTGGAGTCTTTTTGCTAGTATCCTATTTAAGATTTTTGCATCTATATTCATTAGGGAGATTGGTCTATAATTTTCTTTCTCTGTTTTTGGCCTGCCTGGCTTTGGAATTAGAACCATGTTTGTGTCATAAAAGGAGTTTGGTAGAACTCCCTCTTTGCTTATTATGCCAAAATTTTGTATAGTATGGGAGTTAGCTGTTCCTTGAATGTTTGATAGAATTCACTGGTGAATCCATCAGGCCCTGGGGATTTTTTCTTAGGAAGTTCTTTGATGGCCTGTTGGATTTCTGTTTCTGATATGGGATTATTTAAGAAATCTATTTCTTCTTTTGTTAGTCTAGGCAATTTATATTTTTTTAGATATTCATCCGTATCACTTAGGTTGGTATATTTATTGCCATGTAGTTGGGCAAAGTAGTTTTTAATGATTGCCTTAATTTCCTCTTCATTGGAGATGAGAACCCCCTTTTTATCCTTGATACTGTTAATTTATCTTTCTTCTTTCCATTTTTTAATTAGATTGACCAGTGCTTTGTCTATTTTATCTGTTTTTTCAACGTACCAGCTTCTAGTCTTGTTTATTAGCTCAATAGTTCTGTCACTTTCAATTTTATTAATTTCTCCCTTAATTTTTAGGATCTCTAATTTGGTTTTCTTCTGGGGGTTTTTAATTTCTTCGTTCTCACGTTTTTTGATTTGCATTTCCAATTCCTTAACCTCTGTCCTCCCTAATTTGTTAATATATGCACTCAGAGCTATGAATTTTCCTCTATGTACTGCCTTGGCTGCATCCCATAAGGTTTGAAAGGATGTCTCATCATTGTCATTTTCCTCAATGAAATTATTAATTGTTTCTATGATTTCTTCTCTAACTAACCTATTTTGGAGTATCATATTATTTAATTTCCAATTAATTTTTGATTTGGCTCTCCATGTACCCTTACCGATCAATATTTTTATTGCCTTGTGATCTGAAAAGTCTGCATTTATTATTTCTGCTTTTCTGCATTTGAATGCCATGTTTCTGTGACCTAGTGTATGATCTATTTTTGTGAATGTGCCATGTGGTGCTGAAAAGATGGTATATTTCTTTTTGTCCCTATTTTTTCTCCATATGTCTATTAACTCTAATTTTTCTAAGATTTCATTCACTTCTTTTACCTCTTTCTTATTTATTTTATGCTTTGATTTATCTAAATTTGATAGTGGTTGGTTCAAGTCTCCCACTAATATGGTTTTACTGTCTATTTCCTCCTTCAATTCTCCTAGTAATTCTATTAAAAATTTGGATGCTATACCATTTGGTGCATACATGTTGATTAGTGATATTTCCTCATTGTCTATACTCCCTTTTAACAAAATATATTTACCTTCCCTATCCCTTTTGATCAGGTCTGTTTTTGCTTTGGCTTTGTCAGATATCATGATTGCAACTCCTGCCTTCTTTCTATCAGTTGAGGCCCAAAAGGTCTTACTCCATCCTTTAATTCTAACCTTGTGAGTGTCAACCCGCCTCATATGTGTTTCTTGAAGACAACAAATGGTAGGGTTTGGGGTTCTAATACAATCTGCTATTTGTCTACGTTTTATGGGTGAGTTCATCCCATTCACGTTCAAAGTTATGATTGTCATTTGTGGATTTGCTGGCATTTTGATATCTTCCCCTAGTTCTGTCCTTTCTTCTTTAGCTATCTCCTTTTGAACCTGTGATTTACTTTAGGTCAGTCCCCCTAGTCCCCTCCCTTGAGATGCTTCCCTTTCTAGCCCATCCCTTTTTATGCTCCCTTCCCCTCCCCCCCCTCTTCTTCCCTCCCTTTTTATACTCCCTCCCCCCTTCCCCTCCTTGATTTTCCTTTCTTTCTCACCCTGTAGGATAAGATAGAATTCAGGATCCCACTGGATCTAGATATTCTTCCCTCTCAGATTTGATTTCATTGAGAGTAAGGTTTAAGTAATTCCATTTTATGCTCTCTTCCTCTCCTTCTCATATGAGAGTTCTTCCCCTCCCCTTCCCATATGTATCTTTATATGGGAAAGATTATTCTATTAAGTCCCCCCTATTTCTTGAAGTAAATCTTAGTATTATCGATGGTTCCCCCCCTCCCTTTTCATTTCTTTACCCCCACATTCTCCATATCTTCTTAATTCCCCAATCTTTCCCTATGCATGTTTCTTCTAACTACTCTTTTAATGCATACAATTTTTGAGAGTTACACAAAACATTCCCCACTTATTTATATATATATATATATATATATATATATATATATATATATATATATATATAATTTGATGTAAATGTAGTCCTTATAGAAGAGAGTTTGACTTAAAGAGATATGATTTATCTCCTTTTCCCTTACTTTCATATTTACCTTTTCATATTCTTCTTGCTTTCTGTGCTTGGATATCAAATTTTCCACTAAGTTCTTGTCTTTTCTTAGCAAATGCTTGGAAATCTTCTATTTTGTTGAATGCCCATACTTTCCTCTGGAAGTATATAGTCAGTTTTGCTGGGTAATTGATTCTTGGTTGGAGACCCAGCTCTCTTGCCTTTCTAAATATTGTGTTCCATGCTTTGCGGTCTCTTAGTGTGTTAGCTGCTAAGTCATGTGTGATCCTTGTGGGAGCCCCCCTATGTCTGAAGCTCCTCTTCTTGGCTTCTTGTAGGATTTTCTTCTTTTCTTGGAAGCTCTTGAATTTGGCAATTACATTCCTCGGGGTTGTCTTTTGGGGATTTACTATAGAGGGTGTTCTATGAACCCTTTCTATTTCTATTTTGCCCCCTTGCTCCAGAACATGTGGGAAATTTTATTTTATAATCTCCTGTAGAATAACATCGAGTTTATTGTTTATCTCTCATTTTTCTGAGAGACCGATAATTCAGAGGTTGTCTCTTCTTTTTCTGTTTTCCAAGTCTGTGACCTTTTCAGTTAGATATTTTATATTTTCTTCTAATTCATTAATTTTTTAGCTTTGCCTTATTGATTCTTGCTGTTTTATGATCTCAATTTCTTTGAGTTGCTTAATTCTGGTCATTAGGGACTGGTTTTGCTTTTCATCTTCGTCTGCCCTTCTATTGGATGCTTCGAGCTCTTTTTCCAATTGAACAGTCTTATCTGTCAGACTACTGATATCTTTCTCTCATTTTTCTTTCCAGGTTTCCATCTTTTGGGTAAGCTCCAGTTTGAGATCTTCCAGAGCTTGTGGATAGTTTCCATTTTGGGAGGCATGTTCTGATATTTTTTGGATTTCCTCCTCATTCTCTTTTTTTCCTTGGGTACTCCCTCGATAAAAGTTTTCAATAGTCACCTTTTTCCCTTTCTTCCTGGAGGTTTGATTTTGGGCCATGTCAGCCATCCCTTTGGTGGTTTTATTCCCCTTTCTTTTTTGGTCTGAGGTCTGGGTAATATGGGTGGGTTTTCTTTGAATTTAGGTTGCCTTATACTAGTTCTTCCCCGCCTCTGAGGTTTCTTAGGTTGAGGGCCCCTGTGTTCAGCCCAACCTCCCAGGTGATCAGCTCTGCCCAGATAATCAGCGCGTGGTCCGCCCCTGGTGTTTAGCTCCGCCCAGATGCTCAGCACAACCTCCTTGAGTACAGCTCCCTGGGCCCCCTGTACTCAGTGCAGGATTCTCTCGTGAAACTGCCCTGAAATATTTTTTCCTGGCAGTCCGCAGATCCCAAGGACCCTGGAGTGCTCCCCCCAAAAGAGATGTTCCCCACTCACTCACTGTCCCAGTGAATGCTCCGGTAGCTCACTCTGGTTTGGTGGTGGAGATGGGGGGGGAGGGCGGCTCAGTTTATGTTTTTATGCAAGCTTTTCCTCCTTTTTATTATAGTGTGGAAATGTTCAAACCCCATGTACCTTCGCCTCTGTGGGTTACTGGAGAGTACTGAGGAGTCCTTCTGTTCCTCCAAAGGTTATTTTAATGCTCCCTTGATGTAGTCTATTTTGTTTGGTGCTGGGGAGAGGAAGCGTGTGGCTTCTAGATTGCAGCCATGTTTACCTGGAAGTCCCAAGAATTGAGTATTTATTATCAACAACCTCTTTACCCTTCCAGTGTATTGATGTTCTCCCCATCTCCCGCTATATGATTCTTTGCGACATAAATATACCCCATTTTGTTTCTTTTCCCATTTCTCTTAGTATTTACCTCTTTTTTAACTCTAGTATATATATATATATATATATATATATCCTATTCATGTCTTGTCCTTTCATCCTATACTGTTTGTCAGTGTTCCCTCTAAGTGTACCTCTTCTAGCTGCCCAGGGGATAATAACAGTTTTAAGAGTTACCAGTGACCTCTTTTCTTTTAGGGATACATGTCATTTGAACTCATCAGGTCTCTTAAAAAAGTTTTTTTGTGTTTTTTTTTGTTATTTTTGTTTTTTTTTTCCTCTTTTTTAGTTACCTTTTGATAATTCTCTTGAATTCTGTGCTTGGGCATCAAATTTTCTGTTCAGGTCTGGTCTTTTCTTTACAAATGCTTGGAATTCTTCTATTTTATTAAATAACCATACTTTCCTCTGTAAGACTATAGTCAGTTTTTCTGGGTAGTTGATTCTTGGTTGTAGACCTAGTTCCCTTGCTTTCCAGAATATCATATTCTGTGCCTTTTGGTCCTTCAGTATAGATGCAGCCAGATACTGTTTTATCCTCCCTGAGGTTCCATGGTATCTGAATGACTTTTTCTTGGCAGCTTGTAATATTTTTCCTTTGGTCTGATAGTTCTTGAATTTGGCAGTAATATTCCTGGGTGTTGTCAGTTGGGGATTAAGTAGAGGAAGTGATCTGTGGATTCTTTCCATCTCCACTTTTCCCTCTTGTTCTAGAATATGGGGGCAGTTTTCCTGGATAATTTCCTGTAGGATGATGTCCAGCCTTTTTCTTTTATCATGGTCTTCTGGTAGACCAATGATTCTTAAATTGTCTCTCCTAGAATGATTTTCTAAATCTTCTGTTTTGTGAATGAGTTGTTTCATATTTTCCTCACTTTTTTTTCATTCTTTCCATTTTATTTTATAGTTTCCTGCTTCCTTGTGAAGTTGCTTGTTTCTAATTGTTGTATTCTGGTTTTTTAAAGACTGAATTTCATCCCTGGATTTTTGATCATCCTTCTCTTTCTGGTCTGATTTTCTTTGGAGGTCACCTTTCATCTCCTTTGCCTCATTTTCAAGTTGATTAATTTTGGCTTATAAGACACTATTTTCTGTTTCCAGATGACTTATCTTGCTTTTTAAGCTCTTTTCCCAATTTTCTCCGGCCTGTCTTAATTGACTTTTAATTGTATTCGAGTTCTTCCAAAGACTGTGTCTAATTTACTGTACTTTCTGTGTTTTTGCTTGGAGTTCCTTTATTCTCCTCTGTTATATTTGCTCTTTGTTCATTTCCTGGATCGAAGCTGTTGATTATAATTTCTTTTTTTTTTCTTTTTCTGTTGTTTGCTCATATTTGCCCCTTCTTCCCCCTGTAGTTTTCTGAACTCTTACTCCTCTCATTGTGTGCTGGATCTTTTGGTCTTTTGGTAGACCAATGATTCTTAAATTGTCCAGCCTTCACCCTTGGAGCTTAGCAAGGCTCTCAGAGCAGTATGTGGG
Organism: Monodelphis domestica; assembly: GCF_027887165.1. NCBI lineage: Eukaryota > Metazoa > Chordata > Mammalia > Didelphimorphia > Didelphidae > Monodelphis > Monodelphis domestica. Next base: position 345,038,453 of record NC_077227.1, on the reverse strand, counting down.
GGAGGGGTGTTGGAGCTTGAGCTTCCCTGCCTTCTAAAGACTTGATAAGATTAAGCCCAATTGAGTTGAATTTGCAGAGCTGGATGTGCCCTGAGGCTAAAACCATGGGAAAGGGGGAGGCAGGGCAATATGGAATATCTCCACTGCTGCTACTAGGCTGCCTCCTCTGTGCTTCTCCTCAAGCTGCCTCCCAGCCACCCGTGTTCAGAGCCCTGAGCCTGGCACAGCTTTGCCCACAAGGTACTACCTCCAGACTTGTGCCGTTGCCCACCCAGAGATTCCAGCCACTGCTGTAGGCTCATTACTGTAGGTTGGGGAGGGGTCCTGGGACCTTCCTTCTTCCTTCCCCTTAAACCTGAGTGTTCTCGAATTCAGGCTTTTTAGGGGCATAGCTTTTAAATTGAGTCCAGCAGGAGGGTTCCTTGGCTCTGCCCTGTTAGGATTTGTTTTCAGTCCCTTAGGAGCATTTGGTTTTTAATCGGTGAGGAAGGATTTTCAGAGGTCTGAACTTTCACTGCCTCTATGCTGCCATCTTGACTCTGGATCTGAAATCACCTATAATTCTCTTTTAATGCAATTTTGTCTATTATAGTTACATATATTTGTGTTCTATGCTCTACTATACCATATGTTCAATGAGAGTTGGGATGATATCTTACTTAAATTTTGTATCTTCCCCTACTCTCTAATATGCTTAGCACATAGCATTGGCTTAATTCTGAATATGTTTATTGTTTTTATATTGGAAAGTCATGACTTCTTAGTCCTCTACAAAGGTGAAGTTCACTTCTCTTTCCGATGATCTTTGACCACTTATCAATATCCTTTCAAATTTCAGGAACTGATGTTCTCTTGATACCTAATTCTGATCAACTCAGTCACAATGAAAGCACTAACTATTCAAAAACTAGAGAGGACCATGCTTACCACAAAGTAAGAAATTTCTAATGGGAGATTTTGAGATAGTACTGGAGGAGACAGAGAATTGGGATCTTAGTGAAAGAGGAGAACAAATTTCATGCTCCTAAATTTTCAGTCAATTATTAATTAAGCACTTTTGTCTATGGGATTGTAAGAGAATCATATGTCAACAAAGGACATTAGAGTAATAAAATAAGGCTCCAAAGTTTAAGTAGAATTTTGAATTCAGTTAAACATAAATTTATTAATTATCTATGTTCAAGGAAGACAGTTTTCTATATGTTATAGAAAATGTAAAGATGAAATAAGACATTGTTCCTGCCCTCAAAAAGTGGTCTTGTTTATTTAAAGGGATGAAACATCCATATAAATAACTAGATTAGAACACAAGAGGCTATAAAATCAAACCATGTAAAATGAAATATACATTTGTAAATGAAATATAAATACTTCCTACATAAGTCAAGTTATACATTTAATTTGACTCATGGAGGAAGGAAATGAAATTAGTTTTACATAGCTTTTTCTTGATCAATCAACCAAGAAGTATTTAAGCGTCTATTGTATGTCTGGCTCTGGTGGATATAAATATATATTAAATAATTCTTATTCTCAAAGAGCTTACATTCTAATGAGAAGGTACCACATACATGCATATGTATATACAAAATGCACAAGTATTGTACATAAAGTAGTAGAGGGAAAGGAACTAATGGCTTGTGGTTTGAAATGGAATAGGAAAGGCCTTCTTTAGAAATTAGTATTTGAGCTGAGTTGCAAAAAAAGTCAGGGATTATTTTATTAAAGTAATTATCAATAAATATTAAAGTAAATGACTAAAATATATTTGCTCTTAATGATTGTTGTTTTCCTTTCTAGATATTTATAACCTATACTTTTAATAGTGTTCTTTGGAATTATTGAAGGAATAGAAGTCAAGATCTAATCTTTCCAGACTCATTTTCTTCCTCTATCTGGAAGAGAACACAATTTTCATAATAAAAATATTTATTTGTCTCTAGTCTTCTATCACCTTTCCAATTCGCCATTCATTTTTTAATCATTGATAGCAGCTCAGTAATCCAATCTGCCAATTCCTTGTGTGGTCTATAATGTAATTGCCTGGGCTTAGTGACTTGAATTCATGCAGAGAAGCTATAGGATACCTAACCATTATATTAAGTATCTTGGTTTTCCATTTCCTTCTAACCATTTGTATCCCATCCTTCCCAATCCCGTGACCATTCTCCATGAAAGAAATAATTAAAAAAACAAACAAAAGAAACCAAACTTATCCCTATACTCAGTCACTACACTAGCTCAAACTTTCATCCTCTTTTGCCAATACTTCTGCAAAAACTTCAAACCGTTTCTCTCTCTCAAATTTTTCTTTTCTTCCAACTTGACCTCTACCAAGCTGACAAAGTAATTTTATTAAAGTGCATACATGACCAAGTCAGTTTCCTACCCAATAAATTCCATTGGTTCCCCTATGACCAAATATAATCTGCTTCATGTTAAAACTCATCAGAGATTGGTCCCAACTTATTTTTTCCAACCTTATTATACATACTCTGCTTCCTACAATCTATCATACCAAATGGTCATTTTATTTTTTATTTTATTATTTTTTAATAATTTTTATTTGATAATTTCCAAGCATTATTCATTAGAGACAAAGATCATTTTCTATTCCTACCCACCCACCATAGCCGATGCGTGATTCCACTGGGTTTCACATGTGTTCTTGATTCGAACCCATTTCCATATTGTTGGTATTTGCACTAGAGTGTTCATTTAGAGTCTCTCCTCAGGCATTTCCACTCAGCCCCTGTAGTCAAGCAGTTGCTTTTCATCGGTGTTTTTACTCCCACAGTTTATCCTCTGCTTGTGGATAGTGTTTTTTAGAACCCTGCAAGTTGTTCTGGGACATTGCATGGACCCTAATTGAGAAGTCCATTACCTTTGATTGTACCACAGCGTATTGGTCTCTGTGTACAATGTTTTCCTGGTTCTGCTCCTTTCACTCTGCATTACTTCCTGGAAGTTGTTCTAGTCTCCATAGAATTCCTCCACTTTATTATTCCTTTTAGCACAATAATATCCCATCACCAACATATAACACAATTTGTTCAGCCATTCCCCAATTGAAGAGAATCCCCTCATTTTCCAATTTTTGGCCACCACAAAGAGTGCAGCTATGAATATTCTTGTGCAAGTCTTTTTCTGTATTATCTCTTTGGGGTACAAACCCAGCAGTGCTATGGCTGGATCAAAGGGCAGACAGTCTTTTATCACCCTTTGGATATAGTTCCAAATTGCCCTCCAGGATGGTTGGATCCATTCACAACTCCACCAGCAATGAATTAGTGTCCCTACTTTGCCACATCCCCTCCAGCATTCATTATTTTCCATCGCTGTCATGTTAGACAATCTGCTAGGTGTGAGGTGATACCTCAGAGTTGGTTTGATTTGCATCTCTCTGATTATAAGAGATGTAGAGCACTTTTTCATGTGCTTACTAATACTTTTGATTTCTTTGGCTGAAAACTGCCTTTTCACGTCCCTTGAACATTTATCAATTGGAGAGTGGCTTGATTTTTTGTACAATTGATTTAGTTCTTTGTAAATTTGAGTAATTAAACCTTTGTCAGAGGTTTTTATGAAGATTCCTTCCCAATTTATTGCTTTCCTTCTGATTTAGTTACATTGGTTTTGTTTGTACTAAAACTTTTTAATTTGATGTAGTTGAAATTATTTATTTTATATTTTGTGACTCTCTCTATGTCTTGCTTGGTTTTAAATTCTTTTCCTTCCCAAAGGTCTGACATGTATACTATTCTGTGTTTGCCTAATTTACTTATAGTTTCCTTCTTTATGTTCAAGTAATTCACCCATTTTGAATTTATCTTGGTGTAGGGTATGATACAAAGGTATTCTCTCCCACACTGTCTTCCAAAATTCCCAGCAGTTTTTATCGAATAGTGGATTTTTGTCCCAAAATCTGATCATTGGGTTTATCATATATTGTCTTGCTGAGGTCACTTGCCCAAGTCTATTCCACTGGTCCTCCTTTCTATATTTTAGCCAGTACCAAATTGTGTTGAAGACTGCTGCTTTGTAATATAGTTTGAGATCTGGGACTGCAAGGCCCCCTTCCTTTGTATTTTTTTTTCATTATTTCCCTGGATATCTTTGATCCTTTGTTATTCCAAATGAACTTTGTTATGGTTTTCTCTAAATCAGTAAAGAAATATTTTGGAAGTTCCATGGGTATGGCACTAAATAGATAGATAAGTTTGGGTAGGATGGTCATTTTTACTATATTGGCTTGTCCTACCCATGAGCACTTAATGTTTTTCCAATTGCTCAAGTCTAGTTTTAGTTGTGTGGAGAGTATTTTGTAGTTGTGTTCATAAAGTTCCTGTGTTTGTCTCGGGAGATAGATTCCTAGGTATTGTATTTTGTCTAAGGTGATTTTGAATGGGATTTCTCTTTCTAGTTTTTGCTGCTGAGCTGTGTTGGAGATGTATAGAAATGCTGATGACTTATGCAGGTTTATTTTGTATCCTGCAACTTTGCTAAAGTTGTTGATTATTTCAATTAGCTTTTTGGTTGAATCTCTAGGATTCTTTAAGTAGACCATCATGTCATCTGCAAAGATCGATAACTTGGTCTCCTTCTTGCCTATTTTGATGCCTTCAATTTCTTTTCCTTCTCTAATTGCTACTGCTAGTGTTTCTAGTACAATGTCAAATAGTAGAGGTGATAATGGGCATCCTTGTTTCACTCCTGATCTTATTGGGAATGCATCTAGTTTGTCCCCATTGCAGATGATATTAGGTGATGATTTTAGATATATACTGTTTATTATTTTTAGGAATGACCCCCCTATTCCTATGTTTTCTAGTGTTTTTAATAGGAATGGGTGTTGTATTTTATCAAAGGCTTTTTCTGCGTCTATTGAAATAATCATGTGATTTTTGTTAGTTTGCTTGTTGATATGGTCGATTATGTGGATGGTTTTCCTAATATTGAACCTGCCCTGCAACCCTGGTATAAATCCTACTTGATCATGGTGAATGATTCTTCTGATCACTTGCTGGAGTCTTTTTGCTAGTATCCTATTTAAGTTTTTGCATCTATATTCATTAGGGAGATTGGCCTATAATTTTCTTTCTCTGTTTTTGACTTGCCTGGTTTTGGAATCAGTACCATGTTTGTGTCATAAAAGGAGTTTGGTAGAACTCCCTCTTTGCTTATTATGTGGGGCCCTGGGGAAGTTCTTTGATGGCCTGTTGCATTTCATTTTCTGATATGGGATTTTTTAAGAATTCTATTTCTTCTTCTGTTACTCTAGACAGTTTGTATTTTTGTATGTATTCATCCATATCACCTAAATTGGTATATTTATTGCCATATAATTGGGCAAAGTAATTTTTAATTATTGCCTTAATTTCCTCCTCATTGGGGGTGATGTTCCCCTTTTTGTCTTTGATGCTTTTAATTTACTTTTCTTCTTTCCTTTTTTTAAATTAGATTGACCAGTACTTTGTCTATTTTGTTTGTTTTTTCAAAGTACCATCTTCTTTTCTTATTTATTAAATCAATAGTTCTATCACTTTTGATTTTATTAATTTCTCCCTTAATTTTTAGGAATTCTTGTTTGGTTTTCTGCTGGGGGTTTTTAATTTGATCGCTTTTGAGTTTTCTTTTTTTATTTGCATTTCCAATTGATTGATCTCTGCTCTCCCTAGTTTGTTAATATATGCACTCAGGGATATGAATTTACCTCTGATTACTGCTTTGGCTGCATCCCAAAAGGTTTAAAAGGATGTCTCGCTATTGTCATTTTCCTCAATGAAATTATTAATTGTTTCTATGATTTCTTCTCTAACTAAACAATTTTGGAGTATCATATAGTTAAATTTCCAAATAATTTTTTATTTGGTTTTCCGTGTACCATTAATGATCATTATTTTTATTGCCTTGTGATCTGAAAAGTCTGCATTTATTATTTCTGCTTTTTTGCATTTGTATGCCATGTTTCTGTGACCTAGTGAATGGTCAATCTTTGTGAATGTGCCATGTGGTGCTGAGAAGAAGGTGTATTCCTTTTTGTCCCTATTTATTTTTCTCCATATGTCTATTAACTCTAATTTTTCTAAGATTTCATTCACTTCTTTTACCTCTTTCTTATTTATTTTTTGATTTGATTTATCTATATTTGATAATGGTTGGTTCAAACCTCCCACTAATATGGTTTTACTGTCTATTTCTTCCTTCAATTTTCCTAGTTTCTCCATTAGAAATTTGGGTGCTATTTTATTTGATGCATACATGTTGATGAGTGATATTTCCTCATTATCTAAAGTCCCTTTTAACAAAATATAATTACCTTCCCTATCCCTTTTATTCAGGTCTATTTTTGCTTTGGCTTTATCAGATATCATGATTGCCATCCATGCTTTCTTTCTGTCAGTTGAGGCCCAGAAGGTCTTACTCCATCCTTTAATTCTGACCTTGTGGGTGTCTACCCGCCTCATGTGTGTTTCTTGAAGACAACATATGGTAGGGTTTTGGATTCTAATCCATTCTGCCATTCGTCTACATTTTATGGGTGAGTTCATCCCATTCACGTTCAAAGTTATGATTGTCATTTGTGGATTTGCTGGAATTTTGATGTCCTTCCCTAATTCTAATCTTTCTTCTTCAGCTCTACCTTTTGATCCAGTGATTTACTTTAAATCATTTCCCCTTGTCCCCTCCTATGATATGTTACCATTTCTAGCCCCTTCCTTTTTGTTCCTCCCTCCCCCTTCTTCTTTCCTCCCTTTTTTGTGCTCCCACCCCCCTACTCCCTTGGTTTTCCTTTCTCCCTACGCTTGTTGGGTAAGATAGAATTCAAGATCCCAATGGATCTGGATGTTCTTCCCTCTCAGAGTTGATTTCCCTGAGAGTAAGGTTTAAGTTAAAACTCTCTTCCTCTCCTTCTTATAGGAGTTTTCTTCCCCTCCCCTTCCCCTGTGAATCTTTGTGTGAGAAAGATTATTCTATTTGGTTTTTCTTTTCCCCCTATTTACACATTATGTTTTCCCCACATGTTAATATACATAGATTGATATAAGTGTAGTCCTTATAGAAGAGAGTTTGAGTAAAAGAAAAAGATATAATTTTTCTCCTTTTCCCTTTCCTTCATATTTACCTTTTCAGGTGTTCCATGTTCTGTGTTTTTCTATATCGAACTTTCCATAGAGCTCTGGTCTTTTCTTTGCAAAAAGTTGGAAATCTTCTATTTTTTTGAATGCCCATACTTTCCCTTGGAAGTATATAGTCAGTTTTGATGGATAGCTGATTCTTGGTTGAAAGCCCAGTTCTCTTGCCTTTATGAAAATCATGTTCCATGCCTTACGTTCATTCAGAGTTGCCCTTGAAAGGTCTTTTGTGACCCTGATTGGCATTCCTTTATATCTAAATTGTCTTTTTCTGGCTTCTTGTAAGATTTTTTTCTTTTGCTTGAAAGATTTGGAATTTGACAATTATATTCCAGGGAGTTGTCTTTTGGGGATTTAGTGTAGAGGGTGTTCTTTTAACTCTTTCAGTACCTGTATTGCCCCCTTGTTCTAGAAGCTCTGGTCAATTTTCTTTGATTATATCTTTTATTATGATGTCGAGTTTTCTGTTTATTTCTGGCTTTTCTGGTAGTCCAATTATTCTTAAATTGTCTCTTCTCCCTCTATTTTCCAAGTCTGTGACCTTGTCAGTGAGATATTTTATGTTCTCTTCTAATTTCTTGGTCTTTTGGCGTTGCTTTATTAATTCTTGCTCTTTTACCTGCTCATTGTCTTCCAGTTGCCTAATTCTCACCTGTAAAGCCTGGTTTCCCTTTTTTCAGTTTGGTCAATAGTGTTTTCTAAATGCGGGAATTTCTTTTGCATTATGTCCCACTTTTCCTCCCAGAAGGCTGCCATCATTTTGATCATTTCCGATTCAAATTCTTCATAGGTTTGTGGATAGTTTCCATTTCCTTTGGAAGGTTTTGGAGCATTTGCTTTTGTTTCCTCTTCTATCTCCTCTGTATTTTGTATTTTTGCTCTATAAAATGTGTTCAAAGTCGCCCCCTTCTTCTTGTTTTTCTTGGAGTTTTGAGGCTTTTCTAAGCTGTTTTCCATCTCTATCTGAGTGGGGAAGACCAGCTTTTCTTATCTCTGTCTGGTGTTCAGAGGCTTTAGCTCTAGGCAAATTGCAGTTGTTGTTCTGTTTTGCTGGTGTTTTGGTGTTACTGCCTTCCTCGTTTCCCTCTTGATGCTTCTCCATTGCCTTACTTCCATGCTCTGAGCCTGGCTTGTCACTCTCCGCAAGGTATCTCAGTGCCTTTGCGTGCCAGAAGAGGGCCAGAAGAGCCTGCACTCTGAGGCGGGAGGGGCCATGGCTTCCCAGAGCTCCGAGGGCTCCTGATAGGATTAACTTCAGCTTGGTTGGACTGAGTATGCCCTGAAGCAGGGACCTTCCATGAGACTCGGATGGAAGGATCCAGCCAGGGGGATTCAAGTTCCCCCATCTCTCTTTATTTCCCTGCTGTCTGTCTTGGGTGCCCCTGAGACTGAGTCAGGTTGTGTTCAGGATGCGGCCTTCAGTATAGCCAGCCCTGAGGTCTTTTTGCAGGCTCTGAGGTTCCTGCTGCTGCCTCGGACTCAGTGCTCTGTGTTGGTGGGGGGATGGGTCCTGGGACCTTCCTTCTGCCTACCCCTTAGATCCTAGTCATCTTGGATTCTGACTTTTGGGGGGCCGTACCTTTTGATCCAGGTCCCGGAGGAGGGTTCCCGGGGTCTATGCTGTTGTTCGTTTTGAATTTTGGTGTCCTAGGAGCATATAGTTTAAGATGGGTAAGGAAGGGTTTCCGGAGATCTGAACTTTAGCTTTCTCAAAGCTGCCATCTTGACCGGAAGTCTCCCAAGTGGTCTTTTTATTGTGCCTCCTACATAGAATTCTATGATCTCGCCTCTGTTTCTTTATATTTTTCCTCTTTCCCCACCATGAACAAAATGTACTCCCTCATAACCTTTACATTTGAGAAAGAAATGTTTCACTGTTTTCTTTGTAACCGTAGTGTTTAACACAGAGTTCATAGGACATGATAGGTGCTTAATAAATATTTGTTTTTAAATAAAAAATTTGTTACTCAATTGCCTGCTGCTTTTCCTGTGGTGACCTAGAAACTAAAGTTAGGGTCATCTGGTTTTAGGGGCCTTATGCCCTTCCACTCATCTCTTTTCCCACAATGACTTGGGAGTTTGCATGCTCATGAAGAAGTAGAAACATGGTTTGGAGACTACACTTTTTACAGACTTGTAGTGATGAAGAAAGACATAGGATGCTGCTTGAGAGAGTATTCAAACCAAGTATTTTTTTAACATTTTAGGATAAAGAAAATTTTTCTTCCCCAATCAATGAATATGAATAGGGAACATGATGGTATTTTAACTTTGTTAGCCTCCAAAAATTTTAAAGTGATTAACATGCAGATCTGTTAACCTTTAATATAATTATTTGATCATCCCAACCGAGTTACAAGTCTCTTTTTCTCTTGCCCTTTTTGGGTTTCAGTTTAATGGATTTTATGACCTGATATTTCTGTAATAACATTGCCAAATGACTCCCCCACATTTCTTCGAGAGGAAAAACACATAGAGTATGCAAGAGGAGGAGGCAGCATCCTGAGGCTCTGTAACTTGAGACACAGATGTCTATAAATGGCCCAGAACATGTTGCAGTGGGTAATTGTATTCTAAGCAACAGTAATATTCTTTTGCCAATATATTGCTTATAGTAAGGGGAATATCATTTGGCTAGTGTCTTGTCTCCATACTAATAAGCACAGAGTAATTTGAAAAAACCCAACATTATTCTGTCCTGGAAGCACCTCTTCTGTCTGTTCTCTTTGTCTTTTAAAACCCTTAATAAACTGACCCTTTCCTATTTTTCCAGTATTTTTACACCTTATTACCACCTACCTATTCTTTAATCCAATCACATTGATCTTGACATTCCTCCAAAAAGATACTCCATCTCCAATTCCAGGCATTTTTACTGTCTGTGCTCAATACCTGGAATTCTCTTCCTTATTTCAATCTGCTTACTTCCTCAAGATTCACTTAAAGTTCCATCATCTACAAAAAGTCTTTCACAACCCTCCTTAATTCTAGTGATTTACTTTATTATCACAATTTATCTTGAATCTTTCTTTCTTATTTAATATAATTGTTTGCATGTTATTCCCCCCTTTGAATATGAAGTGCTTGAAAGCAGGTACTGTTTTTTTTTTTTGCCTTTCTTTGTACCTCTTGTTTTTTTTCTTCATTTTATAAGAGGACCAATGACATCTTGGGGTTATGTCTTGGCTTGTACATGAATTAGATTTAATTGAGGCAGTATTGCACCAAGTCATCAACTGCAATCTTTCATTAGAAAAAGTTGTCAAAGTCCACTGGGAACACAAATGTCAGGATAATGGATAAGGGCCCAGGATGCAGTGGTTGAACTTGACATCTTCAATGTCTGACTCAGCTTTAAGCACTCCATAGTGCCAAGATCAGCAGCCTTCATGGTCATTGAAACAAATTGTTCTCATATGCCCACTCTACTGGAAAACTTCTTCACATTCTTGGAGTAGAACCTCCCTCCTTACTCATTGATGAGTTTGTGATCTGTCAATTACCCTTAAACACATCTGCAAAATTTGGTTTGCCATATTGTGGTCACTGCACATGCTACAGCTTCGTTAAGGCACTGGTGAGAGTAGGGTGAGAAGTGGACACCAAAGGTGTATAAACAGTGCCAAAAAGCCCTTTCCCAGAGGTGCTAGTCTTCCTGAAGCACTCATACACTGCTCATATCTTTGTATCCCTAGGGCTTAGCAGAATGCCTGACACATAGTAGGTACTTCAAGTTTATTCACTTGGTTGTTGACAAGACCAATAGTTTCATGGGTATAAGTGTCAGCAGAGATGGGAATGAGAAACCCTGAAATTTAGAATTAGTCAATTCCTTATATCTCAGGTTATGCTTCTATGAGTTTGTACTCTCAAAAAGGCTTAGGGCTGTAGTTGCCAATTTGACATTCATGATGGAAATTTTATGTTAACTAAGAGTTGAGTCCTCAAGATGACTGTCTGCATCTTCAGAGATGAATTCAAGTTTGAAAATAATTCTCAGGTGGAGAGACTTGTTTGGCAGTTTGTAAGTTAATTTTTTCCATCCAAAAAATTCCACCCTGATGGTGGCCCTTCCATTTGAAGAATAGAAACTATTCTTCAAGAAAAGCCGATACTTTCATTACTAGGGAAGGTAAATCAGCTGAAGTGTACTGGGTTTAGGAGAGAGATGTACTTAGAAACCGTGCATGATACCTCTTTGTGCTGTCAGCATGATAGAGTGGCTTTGATGTTAGAGTACCTATGTTTAAATCTTGTTTCTGATATTTAATTTCTTTGTGGCCTCAAGCAAATCCCTTAACCACTCTGGGCCTTGTGCAATTAATCAGTCCAAAAGCATTTATTCAGTGCCTTCTACATGCTAAGCACTGTGTTAAGATCAGAGATTTAATTCTAGGAGGGACTTCATAGGTGATCACATTCAAATCTCTTATTTTACTATTAAGGAAACTAAGGCTCAAGGAATTTAAGTGACTTACTCAAGGTCACACAGAAAGTGACAAAGGCAGGCCTTCATTACACTACATATAAAGTGAGAATCCTTGACCCTTACATTTGAACACTATAACTTTCACTACTCTGCCTCTTAATTCGTCATTAGAACCTCTTAAAGGTGTTTTTATATAGATAATAATTATGTATGAGTTTTACAGTTTCTTTCTTTTCATCTTGTTTTTCAATACAGGAAATGGACTAGGCCAAAATACTTAAAGGAATAGCATTAAAAAACCATACAAGTCAATTTTAGAGAATATTATTAGATAAAATGTTCGCTCATTAATCCTTATTAAGTCTTAAACAATGGTAATAAAATAGTCTGGCTGTCAATAAGCATTCGTTTATATAAAGCTGCTCAGTGGCTACAGCAATTCTTGTTAATGCTTATCCCAAATGTAGGGACTAAAATCAAAGGGCATGCCTGGAAAATTATATGCTATTCTACTTTTCTCAGCAGTGGTGCAATAATTCCTCTAAAACCTAAGTGTGGCACATTCTTGCAGGGTCCACAGCAGAAGATTAGCTACCTAGAGGGGAAATTAATAGTGTAAACTGCATGGTTCCTGAATTCTAGTTGGGTTATTATGACATTATATAATCAATCCTCAATTAGCCATAAAGTGCAGTGTGCATATCTGATTTCTCAAGTTATTGAGTTAATTGAGTCATGATGAAAAGAAGAAAAATTCAAATAGTTAGACACAGTGATACAAAGTAACTACCGTGAGTGTTAGTTCTCTTGGTCATAGTAATTGGATATTGGACAGAGTACAAAATAAGGAATCAGTAGGTTCTTAAATGTTGGACAAGTAACTTCTTCAGGGGCCTCAGTTTCCTCATCTGTATATTCAATAAAGGGATGATCGCTAATGTGATTAATAGATCTCAGTGATGTGACCTTTTAAGATTCACAATGTAGTCTTACACATTTTATCTTCTCAGTAACTCTATAAGATGTTTAATTATCTTGATTTTACAAACAGGAAAACAGAGAAACTAAGTGATTTGTTCAGGTTCCCACAATAAATACATGTCTAAGATGATATTTCAAATTGAGTTTTCTTGGCTTCCAGTCCAAATTTTTCTATTTATTTCATTTAACATACCACCTGTCATGGTCTATTCAATATCATGAACTTTTCTGTATTTCTCTGATTTTAGTTAATTGTGTCCTTGGTGAGAATGATGGGCACGTCACTTTAAATTTAGTTTACATGGAAGACAATGATGCAGAGATTCTAGAAGTAGTCATTTGTACACTGAAAAGCACTGCTGAGAACAGTTCATTGGCATTCTGGGAGGATGTTACAAAAGGGAAAATTTTTGCTATGATTTCAGGAACATAATTAGTTTAAGAATCTGCACATTAAGTCAGACATTTCTTTTGACTTGAATTAATTAAAATAAGGATTATAACACAGCAACAACCAAAACCAAAGCATTACTGGATGGCCTTGAAACATTGTCATACATACATGTTTCTGGAGAAAAAAAAAGTACTGTAGTTTGATTTGCTTCTCTCAATTTATGGGGAAAATCTATGGCATACCTTCTCTGACTCAAAAGTAGACAAAAATATAGCAAGAATCCATTTTTCTTTTTTGTGGCCTTTAAAAAAATGCAACAATTTTAATAACAACTAACACCATGCAGGGGTGAAGGGGCCTTATCAGATTAGGAAGTTGATTGGATTTTTGTACCTGCTGGCATTTGGCACAGGCCTTATCTTTGTATCATTTCAATTCTATGACTTCCATTATGTTTGAAAGTACTTATTATCTTTGTTAAAATAATAATACACATGTATGAGCTTTATTCCCACATCCTACGCACTGGGCTGTTTTCTCCCCTCTGTGCATAAGTGCTCTGTTACTCAGTGTGTGTCAAGAAAGATGTATGCTAAATGTCCCTGGGAGCACATAGGGCCCACTGTCGCTCAGATATTAATCTTCATCCTACTAGGATGGGACTTCCTCAGGGCAGTGGAGCATCTATCACTGTGCCTTTCCCTCAGTAGGAACTCAATAAATGTTGCACACATGGCTAAAGCTGGAGGGAACCTTAAAGGTTGTCTAGGCCAACCTCTTTATCTTACAGAGGAATTGACTAGCAGAAGTTCACACTGAGCAAAAGGCCAAGTCATAGAAGTTGTCATATTGAGACTATGGTATCCTGACTACAACTCTAATCAGTTATTCTTTCTTCTAAGCCAAGCTGCCTCTCTCAAAAGGAATGTCAACTGAACAAATGAATGATCTCTGGATAAGAGTGATTATTCACATGGAATATATTAAAGGATCTACTATGCATGCAATTTCAGGGGTACCAAGAAGATCCATTTCTCAAAAAAAAAAACCTTTTTGGTATGGCTTTTGAAGACAAAAGTACTACAATTCAATATTAATTCCACTTGCCTAAGTGTTTTGAAACATAATGCTAAATGCAAAAATTTCAGGGAGTTACAGCATATGATACCTTATTAGTTATATATATATACCCTAGTGTAAATGAATTTCAATCCTTTTCTGAGAGTAGAGATGAAGAGAATATGATGAAAAATAATATGAACAGAAGATAAATGACCTGTTTTCTGGGACATAGAGTAAAGAAAGAAGAGACTGAAAGCACTAAAATAAATGTCACTTATTTTTTAATTTTGTCTAGAGTTGTCACTTTTTTGCATTTTCAATTTGAAAAAACAAACTGAATCTGACTATAACTGAAGCTTCCTCAGAAATTTATCAACATGACAATTTATTCAGGTTTTTTTTTTGAGAAGCTTATCAATTGGAATGGAGAAAACTAGAAGAAATGCTTCCAAGAGGTGCCAAATGAAAGGGAAATGTGAAGAATTAGCAATGGCTATGGAGGATAATCAACTATGATAGGAAGTTAAAAGATAGAAGACTGAGTCATAGATCAGTGAGGGAAGAGGAAGAACCACTGGGTTTGGAAGCTAAAAAAGTCAATATTAGAAGTGCTTTCCATAGGAGTGGGGGATATATAGGGTCAACTCTAAAGAATACAGCTTCATGTACTAGGAAGAAAAATGAAAATCCAAAGATCCTTCAGGAAGAGGGCATCAGAGGAAGAAGAGCAGTGTAGTGGTTGGGGTTGCCTCTATGTTGAGGGTGAAAAGGCAGTGATTTGTCAATTTGAACAAATCAAGAAGTCTTTCCAGAGAAGGTTATAGCTGCATGTTTCTCTCTGTTTTAGCAGAGCTGCTGAGAATTGTGGAAAATGATGACCACTAGCTTGTTCTGATGATTCATGAGAAACAAATGAAACATTCAAAAGGAACTTAGAAAGCATGGCTGAAGATTTTCAGACCTGGATCAAAATAACAATAACAACAAACAATGACTATTACAACTACGACTTGAAGACTTATGGGACATGGGTAGTATTTTTCTCATTACTTTCTATTGAAGTTAGAAGATTCGAAAATAAAAAGCTGATTAGGAAAAACTAAGAAGCTGACATCTGAGAATATTATTTCTGGACCACTGATTAAAAGAAAAATAGTGAAATATTATCAGGGGTATAGAATTTATCTTAACAAAGAGTGGGGGAAATGCATCTCTCTCATTCATCCAATCATGAAAACTTTAAAATGAATAAGAGAGGGAGGAAAGAAAACTCCCCATATAGATCCAACAAGCCTGGTGACACAGAGTAGCACATACAACTTGGGAAATAGTGAAGCAAGAGAGGAGTAGTAATGCATGATAGAGAGTATCCAAGCAAAAAGTCAGTAATAAATCCCACAGCATCAAATGTCTATTTATAAATATACAAAGTATACTGAGGGGGAATCAGAGATCGTAATGCAAGGAGACAAATTTCACCTCATAGGTATTACTGAAACTTGATTGAATGAGACACATGAATGGAATAATGGAATTTGTCTTTGTAAGCGTATTCCTCATTTAAAAGGAAAAGAATAGATTAAAAGTGGGGGTAGGGATGGGAAACTGACTCTGTCTCTCTTTTTCTCTTTCTCCATCTTCTATCCATACCTTCATCTCCTAGTATCTATTTCTCTTTCTGAATCTCATTCCATTTGTTTTTACCCTTTACCGTCTGGTGTCTGTATATGTGGGCATTTGTCCATATATGTATATGTATATGTACAGGGTATCTCTAAGCTTCAACAGCTTAAAAGTACAGTAAATTTTTTATGATTCCTGATAAAATAATGTGAATATACTGAAGTGAAAAATAAAAAGCAGTATTTTGGGTAAGAATCAACAGCTATAAAAATAGAAATGACATCATAATACAAGGATACAATATACGATCTGGAGAAATGTCTCAAGGAGATTGGGAATAAAAGCACAAACCTGGTTTGCAAGCATGAGAAACATATAACATCCAGATATCTTTTTGTTCACTACCTGCTAAAAGCAGAAGAAGGGGTAAATTTATGATTTGCTTTAATGATAGGTTCATCATTCAAATAGTGGAGGAATGAACAGGGAAACTATTATTTTGGACATGATTCTCATCATGGAAAACTGGATACTGAAGTAAACATAACAGGAAATTTTATTCCAAATGAATTTGTAAAAAGGAGAGATAAATAGTTTATTGTTCACTAAATTTCAGGAGATGACATTCCAAAGAGTTTCAAGAAATGAGAGATGAAATTAAATCACTTAATATTTTGAAGAGAAAATCAGACCAACAATGGTGGGAAACTCTCAAGAATGGAATTTGGAAGACACAAGTAGAAATGTTTCCAGTGAGGAGGGAAATGGGGAGTCAACTAAAGAAAGGAAGGTAAAAATGAAGCATTAATTAAATGTTCACTATTGACCAGGTAGTGTGCATTGCTAAGGATAAAAATAAAAGCAAAAAACAGAAACCAACATTCTAATGAGGGAAGACAATATACAAAGAAAAGCTGAGGAATCTTCTAGGGTGAACATGCTTCTAGGGATGGTAGTCTGTTCCAGGGCAAGAAGGCCCCAGGAGCCAAGGGAAAATCTGCAATGAATTAATAGTAGAGAAGGTCTAATTTTGAAATGTGGAAAATCAGGAACAAGGCCAGAAGGAAATACTTATGTGGAGGGAACTCATAAACAAACTCAGATTTTAACATCCTGTATGGAAAATGAAAGCAAGGGCAAATACATAAAGATAAATGTAGACGATTAGAAGAATTATAAGAATTGTGTCAGAAAAACTTAAGGAACAAATATTGTGGTGAAGGCTTAGGATATCCAAATATTTTTCTTTTTTTCTCATTGATTTTATTTTTAAAGTATTTTGGAGCAAAAAAGGAGGATCAAGCAGGGATATCATTTGTGTGTATGTGATAGGAGAGGGGTTAAGAAATGATGCTAATGGTGAGAAACTGGACTACTGAATTTTTATTTTGTTTTTGTTTTCTTTTCTTTATTTTTTTAAATCCTTACTCTCCATCTTGGAATCAATACTGTGTTTTGGTTCCAAGGCAGAAGAGTGGAAAGGGCTAGGCAATGGGGGTTAAGTGACTTGCCCAGGGTCACACAGCTGGGAAGTGACTGAGGCCAGATTTGAACCTAGGACCTCCCATCTTTAAGCCTGGCTCTCAATCCACTCAACAACCCAGCTGCCCCCCACTTGTTTTCTTTCCTAAGGAACATAATCTTGGGATTAAGAGAAAGGAAAAATTGATAGTAAGGACTAGAAACCCTAGATAAGTGATAAGAAAGTCAGACTATATATTTATTACTTCCATTGCCCAGTTCCAGATGAGTTCATTTAATGGCAGATATAATTTCTAAACTGTTATAGGGGATTTTTGAAAGATCTTGGAGAAGGTGTGAGATGTTTCAGAAGTGAACAAATGCTCTCCCAATTAAAAAAAATAAATAAAAGGGGAAAAGAGCAATGTTCAGGCTATTGGCAAGTAAGCATACTTCTACTCCTGCCAAAATTCCAGAACACACTAAGGGACTGATTCATAAATTCTTAGACAAAGAAGTATTGATTATTAACTTAAAGTAATTCTTCATCTAAAATAGCTCATTAGTCTAACATCATTTCCATTTTCAAAAGCATAATCAGTTTGAAAGATGATGAAAATACTGTTGACATAATATATACAGCATAATTCAATATGCCAGTGGATCTGTGCTTTTGGATCTGTTATTTAATTGATACAGTCATCTTCTGCAAAATATAAGGGGCTACCCATCTATACATTCCCTGCATGACTCCTGTCTGTGTCCTCACCCAATTTTTTTTCAACAAGATCCATCTATTATTTCAGGAGCCTTCCTTTAGATCTTTTGACATTGTGCCTATAAAAGTGGCCACTGACTGTCTTTAAGTTATCTCTACTTTATTACAGCATTGGATTACCTTCTTGTTTAGCCTCATACATATCACCAAATGATTATATAATTCACTCGACACATAGTCTGCAATATTTCATGCTACAGTTTTCTCATATCCATCATGTACTTCTCCATGGCCTTTGAATGACCCAAAATTTTAATTATTTAGAAACTGATATTCCATGACATGTAGCCATAGAGCATCTTTCTAAATATGCTTTGAGTTATTAAACATATAGAAAAATTTTCCCCAACGCCATTCTGGACCCAATAATTACTATTTTTTATATTTTTTATATTTATTTTTTGTTTTTAAATTTTGGACTTATCAAAATAAGAAACAAACTGCAGACATTTTATGGTATAAAGGCCAAGAAAGAGGACTGAATAAGAAAATGTAAACTCAGTTTATTTTCTAGGATCCACACAATACACATTTTTAAAACAAATAATAACAAAAATTTTCTGTCTCATTTAACAGTTCTTTTTTATTACATTTTATTTGGTGTTCTTTTTCTGCATATCCATAATTACTCATAAATCTATCCTTCACCTTCCCATTCTAAATGCAAACCTTTCCTTGTAACAAGTTATATGTATATATCTATATATACACATAGGTACATATGAACATATATATCAGCAAAAAATCAACACATTGTCCACATCTGAACATGCAAATATATAGCCTAAAAGTCATCAAATACATATTTTTACTAGATTTATTTTTTCATACACACAATATGATCAAGATATACATACCAATATACATTCTACTAGAATGTATAGCATAGTATGGACAATTGCCATGTTTCATCTGCTTAATTTTTTTCTTTGGAGGTATTTTACTGTAATTTTCTTGAGTAATTATGAATCTTATTTTAGAATTTCTGCCTCTAGCTTTTGCTTTCTTTTTGTAAATTAACTTATTTTTCCAGATTACATGTCAATAACATTTTAATGGTCATTTTCTGACATTGTATGATTCATGTTTTCTCCCTCCCTCCTCTACACTTTTCTAGACTTAAATGTAGTCAGATTCAAATGAATAAGATGGAGATTAAAAGTTTACTATTAGTACAACTGTACATGAATTTGAAACTCTTTCAAAGACTGGTCCCTAAGAGGAATAACTATGACTGAGAGTAATACATCATTTTTTGATTTATAAAGGAAACCATTATTGGGTAAATGTTAACTTTGAGAGAAGCCTTTAGTGCAGTGCCCCAGGGAACCCAACTTGGCCCTTTGGTTATTCACTATCCAAAAATTATAGATGACATGCTTGTCAAATAATTAGAGAATGTGAAGCTTGGAAAGCCAATTTCTTTGTTAAAATAAAAAGGAACCTGAAAGATCAAAGTAATGAGCCAAATCCAATCATGTGGAATTTAATGGAAATAGATGTAAAATAAACAACTTCACATATACAGGTTTGGTGTAGAAATGATGTAACAACAGTGGCTGAGAGATCTGAGTGCTTCCCTGACTTCTAAATTTAATAGTAGTTCATAGTACAATAGAGGGAAAAATTAGATAATGATATCTGATACTGAACTAAAATTAGGGATAACCTAGAATATAGAAAATAATTGTTATGCTGAACTCTAACTTTGACAAACCACATATGAATATTTTGTTCAATTCTTTTTCTTTTAATTTATCTTTTTTTATTTGAGCATTTCCAAACATTATTCACTGGAGACAAAGATAATTTTCTTTTCCTCCCTGCCCCCCACCTCTCCCATAGCTGACGTGCGATTCTACTGGGTATCACATGTGTTCTTTATTCAAACCCATTTCCATGTTGTTGGTATTTGCATTAGAGTGTTCATTTAGAGTCTCTCCTCAGACATGTCCCCTCAACCCCTGTAGTCAAGCAGTTGCTTTTCCTCAATGTTTTCACTCTCACAGTTTGTCCTCTGCTGGTGGATAGTGTTTTTCTCCTAGATCCCTGCAGATTGTTCAGGGACATTGCATTGACACTAATGGAGAAGTCCATTACATTAGATTGTACCACAATGTATCAGTCTCTGTGTACAATGTTTTCCTGGTTCTGCTCCTTTCGCTCTGCAACACTTCCTGGAGGTTGTTCCAGTCTCCATGGAATTCCTCCACTTTATTATTCCTTTTAGCACAATAGTATTCCATCACCAACATATACCATAATTTGTTCAGCCATTCCCCAATTGAAGGGCATCCCCTCATTTTCCAATTTTTGGCCACTGCAAAGAGTGCAGCTTTGAATATTCTTGTACAAGTCTTTTCCTTATTATCTCTTTGGGGTACAAACCCAGCAGTGCTATGGCTGGATAAAAGGGCAGACAGTCTTTTATCACTCTTTGGGCATAGTTCCAAATTGCCCTCCAGAATGGTTGGATCAATTCACAACTCCACAAACAATGAATTAATGTCCCTACCTTACCATATCCCCTTCAGCATTTACTACTTTCCTCTGCTGTCATATTAGCCAATCTGCTAGGTGTGAAGTGATACCTCAGAGTTGGTTTGATTTGCATCTCTCTGATTATAAGATATGTAGAGCACATTTTCATGTGCTTATTCATAGTTTTGATTTCTTTATCTGAAAACTGCCTATTCATGTCCCTTGCCCATTTATCAATTGGAGAATGGCTTGATTTTTGTACAATTGATATAGTTCTTTGTAAATTTGAGTAATTAAACCTTTGTCAGAGGGTTTATGAAGATTGTTTCCCAATTTGTTGCTTCCCTTGATTTTAGTTACATTGGTTTTGTTTGTACAAAAACTTTTTTAATTTGATGTAGTTGAAATTTTTTATTTTACATTTTGTGGCTCTTTCTATGTCTTGCTTGGTTTTAAAGTCTTTTCCTTCCCAAAGGTCTGACATGTATTCTATTCTGTGTTTGCCTAATTTACTTATAGTTTCCTTCTTTATGTTCAAGTCATTCTCCCATTCTGAGTTTATGTTGGTGTAGGGTATGAGGTGTTGATCTATCCTAATCTCTGCCACACTGTCTTCCAATTTTCCCAGCAGTTTTTATCGAATAGTGGATTTTTGTCCCAAAAGCTGGGATCTTTGGGTTTATCATATACTGTCTTGCTGAGGTCACTTGCCCTAAGTCTATTCCACTGATTCTTCTTTCTGTCTCTTAGCCAGTACCAAATTGTTTTGATGACCACTGCTTTATAGTATATTTTGAGATCTGGGACTGCAAAGCCCCCTTCCTTTGTATTTTTTTTTCATTATTTCCCTGGATATCCTTGATCCTTTTTTCTTCCAAATAAACTTTGTTATGATTTTTTCTAAATCAGTAAAGACATTTTTTGGAATTTCAATGGGTATGGCACTAAATAGATGAATAAGTTTGGGTAGGATGTTCATTTCTATTCATTGGCTCGTCCTACTCATGAGAAGTTAATGTTTTTCCAATTGTTCAAGTCTAGTTTTAGTTGTGTGGAGAGTGTTTTGTAGTTGTGTTCATATAGTTCCTGTGTTTGTCTCTGGAGATAGATTCCTAGGTATTTTATTTTGTCTAAGGTGATTTTGAATGGGATTTCTCTTTCTAGTTTTTGTTGCTGAGCTGTGTTGGAAATATATAGAAATGCTGATGACTTATGCAGGTTTATTTTGTTTCCTGCAACTTTGCTAAAATTATTGATTATTTTAATTAGCTTTTTGATTGAATCTCTAGGATTCTTTAAATAGACCATCATGTCATCTGCAAAGAGCGATAACTTGGTCTCCTCCTTACCTATTTTGATCACACATAGGGAACATTTGGGGCATCAAGATGATATGGAGAAAGGGGGTGATAGAAAGGAAAAAGGAGAGGGGAATCATTGATGGTACTAAGATATACTCCAACAAATAGGGGGTAGAGAAAAAAACAAAAACATGAACAAACCTAAATAGAATAATCTTTCTCACACAAAGATACACATGGGAAGGGGAGGGGAAGAAAACTCCTATAAGAAGGATAGGAAGAGAGTTTTTACTTATACCTTATTCTCAGTGAAATCAACTCTGAGAGGGAAGAGCCTCCAGATTCATTGGGATCTTGAATTTTATCTTATCCAATAGGGGTAGGGAGAAGGGAAAACCAAGGGGTTTGGGGGGAAGGGAACACAAAAAGGGAGGGAAGGAGAGGGGGGAGGGGGAGGGAACAAAAAGTGAGAGGCTAGAAAGGAAACATATCAAGGGAGGGGTCTAAGGGGACTGATTTAAAGTAAATCACTGGCTTAAAAGATTATAGCTAAAGAATAAGGGTCAGAATTAGGGGAGGATATCAAAATGCCAGGGAGTCCACAGGTGACAATCATAACTTTGAATGTGAATGGGATAAACTTACCCATAAAATGTATATGAATAGCAGAATGGATTAGAATCCAAAACCCTACCATATGTTGTCTTCAAGAAAGAGACAGGGGAAGGGGAGGGGAAGAAAACTCCTATAAGAAGGAGAGGAAGAGAGGGGGGGGGGTTTACTTAAACCTCAATCTCAGGGAAATCAACTCTGAGAGGGAAAAACATCCAGATCCATTGGGATCTTGAATTCTATCTTACCCAACAAGGGTAAGGAGAAGGGAAAACCAAGGGGGGGAGGGGGAGAGGGAGAACAAAAAGGGAGGGAAAGAGAGGGGGGAGGGGGAGGGAACAAAAAGGGAGGGACTAAAAAGGGAAACATCAAGGGAGGGGACAAGGGGGACTGATACAAAGTAAATCACTGGACTAAAAGGTAGAGCCGAAGAAGAAAAGGTTAGAATTAGGGAAGGCAATCAAAATGCCAGGGAGTCCACAAATGACAATCATAACTTTGAACGTGAATGGGATGAACTCACCCATAAAACGTAGACGAATAGCAGAATGGATTAGAATCCAAAACCCTACCATATGTTGTCTTCAAGAAACACACATGAGGCGGGTTGACACCCACAAGGTCAGAATTAAAGGATGGAGTAAGACCTTCTGGGCCTCAACTGATAGAAAGAAGGCAGGAGTGGTAATCATGATATCTGATAAAGCCAATGCAAAAATAGACCTGATCAAAAGGGATAGGGAAGGTAATTATATTTTGTTAAAAGGGACTCTAGACAATGAGGAAATATCATTAATCAACATGTATGCACCAAATAATATAGCACCCAAATTTCTAATGGAGAAACTAGGAGAATTGAAGGAAGAAATAGACAATAAAACCATACTAGTGGGAGACTTAAACCAACCATTATCAAATTTAGATAAATCAAATCAAAAAATAAATAAGAAAGAGGTAAAAGAAGTGAATGAAATCTTAGAAAAATTAGAATTAATAGACATATGGAGAAAAATAAATAGGGATAAAAAGGAATACACCTTCTTCTCAGCACCACATGGCACATTCACAAAAATTGACCATACATTAGGTCACAGAAACATAGCACACAAATGCAAAAAAGCAGAAATAATGAATGCAGCCTTCTCAGATCACAAGGCAATAAAAATAATGATTAGTAATGGTACATGGAAAACCAAATCTAAAACCAATTGGAAATTAAACAATATGATACTCCAAAACCGTTTAGCTAAAGAAGAAATCATAGAAACAATTAATAATTTCATCAAGGAAAATGACAATGGCGAAACATCCTTTCAAACCTTTTGGGATGCAGCCAAAGCGGTAATCAGAGGCAAATTCATATCCCTGAAAGCTCATATTAACAAACAAGGGAGAGCAGAGATCAATCAATTGGAAATGCAATTGAAAAAACTCGAAAGCGATCAAATTCAAAACCCCCAGCAGAAAACCAAATTAGAAATCCTAAAAATTAAGGGAGAAATTAATAAAATCGAAAGTGATAGAACTATTGATTTAATAAATAAGACAAGAAGCTGGTACTTTGAAAAAACAAACAAAATAGACAAAGTACTGGTCAATCTAATTAAAAAAAGGAAGGAAGAAAAGCAAATTCACAGCATTAAAGATGAAAAGGGGGACAGCACCTCCAATGAGGAGGAAATTAAGGCAATCATTAGAAATTACTTTGCCCAATTATATGGCAATAAATACACCAATTTAGGAGAAATGGATGAATATATACAAAAATACAAACTGCCTAGACTAACAGAAGAGGAAATAGAATTCTTAAATAATCCCATATCAGAAATTGAAATCCATCAAGCCATCAAAGAACTTCCTAAGAAAAAATCCCCAGGGCCTGATGGATTCACCTGTGAATTCTATCAAACATTCAGAGAACAGTTGACCCCAATACTATACAAACTATTTGACATAATAAGCAAAGAGGGAGTTCTACCAAACTCCTTTTACGACACAAACATGGTACTGATTCCAAAACCAGGCAGGTCAAAAACAGAGAAAGAAAACTATAGACCAATCTCCCTAATGAATATAGATGCAAAAATTTTAAATAGGATACTAGCAAAAAGACTCCAGCAAGTGATCAGAAGGATCATTCACCATGATCAAGTAGGATTCATACCAGGGATGCAGGGCTGGTTCAACATTAGGAAAACCATCCACATAATTGACCACATCAACAAGCAAACTAGCAAGAACCACATGATTATCTCAATAGATGCAGAAAAAGCCTTTGATAAAATACAACACCCATTCCTATTAAAAACACTAGAAAGCATAGGAATAGAAGGGTCATTCCTAAAAATAATAAACAGTATATATCTAAAACCAACAGCTAATATCATCTGCAATGGGGATAAACTAGATGCATTCCCAATAAGATCAGGAGTGAAACAAGGATGCCCATTATCACCTCTACTATTTGACATTGTACTAGAAACACTAGCAGTAGCAATTAGAGAAGATAAAGAAATTGAAGGTATCAGAATAGGCAAGGAGGAGACCAAGTTATCACTCTTTGCGGATGACATGATGGTCTACTTAAAGAATCCTAGAGATTCAACCAAAAAGCTAATTGAAATAATCAACAACTTTAGCAAAGTTACAGGATACAAAATAAACCCACATAAATCATCAGCTTTTCTATATATCTCCAACACAGCTCAGCAGCAAGAACTAGAAAGAGAAATCCCATTCAAAATCACCTTAGACAAAATAAAATACCTAGGAATCTATCTCCCAAGACAAACACAGGAACTATATGAACACAACTACAAAACACTCGCCACACAACTAAAACTAGACTTGAACAATTGGAAAAACATTAACTGCTCATGGATAGGACGAGCCAATATAATAAAAATGACCATCCTACCCAAACTTATTTATCTATTTAGTGCCATACCCATTGAACTACCAAAATACTTCTTCACTGATTTAGAAAAAACCATAACAAAGTTCATTTGGAAGAACAAAAGATCAAGGATATCCAGGGAATTAATGAAAAAAAACACATATGATGGGGGCCTTGCAGTCCCTGACCTAAAACTATATTACAAAGCAGCAGTCATCAAAACAATTTGGTACTGGCTAAGAAACAGAAAGGAAGATCAGTGGAATAGACTGGGGGAAAACGACCTCAGCAAGACAGTATACGATAAACCCAAAGATCCCAGCTTTTGGGACAAAAATCCACTATTCGATAAAAACTGCTGGGAAAATTGGAAGACAGTGTGGGAGAGACTAGGAATAGATCAACACCTCACACCCTACACCAAGATAAATTCAAAATGGGTGAGTAACTTAAACATAAAGAAGGAAACCATAAGTAAATTGGGTAAACACAGAATAGTATACATGTCAGACCTTTGGGAGGGGAAAGGCTTTAAAACCAAGCAAGATATAGAAAGAATCACAAAATGTAAAATAAATAATTTTGACTACATCAAACTAAAAAGCTTTTGTACAAACAAAACCAATATAACTAAAATCAGAAGGGAAACAACAAATTGGGAAAAAATCTTCATAGAAACCTCTGACAAAGGTTTAATTACTCATATTTATAATGAGCTAAATCAATTGTACAAAAAATCAAGCCATTCTCCAATTGATAAATGGGCAAGGGAAATGGATAGGCAGTTCTCAGATAAAGAAATCAAAACTATTAACAAGCACATGAAGAAGTGTTCTACATCTCTTATAATCAGAGAGATGCAAATCAAAACAACTCTGAGGTATCACCTCACACCTAGCAGATTGGCTAACATAACAGCAAAGGAAAGTAATGAATGCTGGAGGGGATGTGGCAAAGTAGGGACATTAATTCATTGCTGGTGGAGTTGTGAACTGATCCAACCATTTTGGAGGGCAATTTGGAACTATGCCCAAAGGGCGACAAAATAATATCTACCCTTTGACCCAGCCATAGCACTGCTGGGTCTGTACCCCAAAGAGATAATGGTCACAAAGACTTGTACAAAAATATTCATAGCTGCGCTCTTTGTGGTGGCCCAAAACTGGAAAACGAGGGGATGCCCATCAATTGGGGAATGGCTGAACAAACTGTGGTATATGTTGGTGATGGAATACTATTGTGCTCAAAGGAATAATAAAGTGGAGAAGTTCCATGGAGACTGGAACAACCTCCAGGAAGTGATGCAGAGCGAGAGGAGCAGAACCAGGAGAACATTGTACACAGAGACTAATACACTGTGGTATAATCGAACGTAATGGACTTCTCCATTAGGGGCGGTGTAATGTCCCTGAACAACTTTCAGGGATCCAGGAGAAAAAAAACACCATTCATAAGCAAAGGATAAACTATGGGAGTGGAAACACCGAGAAAAAGCAACTGCCTGAATACAGAGGTTGAGGGGACATGACAGAGGATAGACTTTAAATGAACACTCTAATGCAAATACTATCAACAAAGCAATGGGTTCAAATCAAGAAAACATCTAATGCCCAGTGGACTTACGCGTCGGCTATGGGGGGTGGGGGGGAGGAAAAGAAAATGATCTATGTCTTTAACGAATAATGCTTGGAAATGATCAAATAAAATATATTTAAAAAAAAAAAAAAAGAAAGAGACATGAGGTGGGTAGACACCCATAAGGTTAGAATTAAAGGATGGAGTAAGACCTTCTGGGCCTAAACTAATAGAAAGAAGGCAGGAGTTTCAATCTGAGAAAGCCACAGCAAAAATAGACCTGATTAAAAGGGATAGGAAAGGTAATTATATTTTGTTCAATTCTTGAAGCCACATTTTAGGAAATTCTTTTTTTTTTTTTTTTGACAAACTGAAGAGCATCCAGCCAGAGGCTCAATGGGATGAAGGTAAAAAAAAAAAGTAGATTTAGGAATAATATGGGAGAGGGAACTTCCTTTTAATTACACCCATGTAAAAGTGGAATGTGGTACTTGGGAAAATAATGAGTTCCTTTTCATAGAGAGGGGCTAAGTATTCTCTTAGGAATGTTGCAGAAGGAATTCTTGGGCAGATATGCAGCCCTGAATTCCCTATGTGGTCTTAGAATTCATGATCTAGGCTAAAAATAAGACCCTATCTTAAACTACCCTACCCTTTCCATTCATTTGGTTATTTATTACATGCCTACTAAATGTAAGTTTCTTATCACATGTAAATCACAGTGCTCAAGGATATATATGTGTGTGTGTGTGTGTGTGTGTTGAGAGTAAAGAAAGATCAATAAAAGTCTTGAAATTATCCTGAAATTGTTTTGTCTCATAGAAAATCTTCATGCTTCTTGATCCCCAATCAATTAGGAAAATTATTTTTGAATGACATTCAAAAGGTCTAATTTGATGGGATATTAGCCTCTGGTTAAAATAAGCTGTATTAAGATGACCACTACCATAGATCCCTCCTCTCAATCCAATATTTTGACCTTCTTGATGATTCACCCTCGCACCTGAATTGGATCACTCTAATCAAGCTAATTCATTGGTACACCTTCCAATTGAGTGTGTAAACAATTAAAAGTCAAACATTTGGCACCTTATTCATAGCTGTTTCCTGCTGCACAAGTTGTTGGTGTTTCAATGGCAACTCCCAGCTTCATTGCTCTATTTTCCATGTATCTTGTCATAGTAGTGGTTTCAGACTCTGGTTTATTTCCACCATTTATCATTATTGGCTCCTGTAACCCAGGTGTTTTGGGCAATTGATGCTTCTGTGCCTCTTGAGGCTCCAGATAGATGATTTCTGCCCCTTATATTTATTTTTTATCTCTCAGTAGACATTTTTAGTGTCTTGTGAGCATACATACATCTGATAACATGGGCTAAGTATATTTTTGCTGCTTTTGACAAGTCTCACATATATAAAGACATATAGTACAGTGGGGAAAAGCATGTTTGTAAGTCTAAATTTCTTATAAGCTCCCAACTTTCTTTGTCAGGAGTTTGAGTTTTCATTATATGAATTTTGCATCTGAAGTCAGATCTGGGTTCATCTTTCAGCTCTACTGATTACTCTCTTGCAACTAAGGACCTCAGCCTCAGTTTCTTCCTCTTTGAAATGTGGGCATTGATTCCTTCTAGCTGTGCTTTTATGATCCACTGGCAGGAGGAAAGATATGGTTTTGAAATGTAGATAAGTGTTGCCTTGCCTAGTCTGAGATAAGTAACACTGAGTTTACTCATTTAGACAGCTTCCTTATGAAGAGAGGATCTGTGCTAAACAGGTCATTTGTGGATTCTTTTGTAGATTTATTGTAATGGCTCAGATATTCTTCTATAATACTATTTTACTTTATTTTTTGAAGTAGAAAAATTAAGCTGATATACGAACAAATTCTCTCTGTATATGTGTGCATGTGTGTATAAGCATACAAAGACAGAAGTGAAATAAAATTGCAAAGAGCATACATATATACACATATATATTTGGATAGTGTATAATATATATATATATATATATATAGTGTTTTTTTATTTTCTATTAATGGTGTCAACATGAGAAAGCAACTTAATTTCTCAGTGAGCAGCTCAAGTCCTGTACAAGCCAGAACAATGATTCTGTTTCATTAATATTATTTTGTTATTAATAATGGCCTCAAAGTATGAGAGTAGTGATTCTAGTAGCTCTGATAGGCTGAAGAAAAGTCATAAAATATCTAGGTATTAAATTATGGGGTCCACTATTATGCACCATTTTATCTTACACATATGGTCTTGGAATATATGAATGATGTTAAACCAGGTCCTATGAAGGAATGGAATTTTCACAAGGAAGCCCTGAAGGGAGGAGGTCAAGGATAGAAGCAAGAGGTCAGTGGATTGCTGAGAGAAGGGGCAGTTGGGATTTTTCCTAATAGCCTTGGAGAACTTTGGTCTTGGACTCAAGAGTGAGTGTAGTTCCCTGAGAGACTCTTAAAAGACAAGAGATCCTTTCAGCCATTGTCCTGAACTATTGAAAGAAGCTATTTCCTGATGAACTTGTCATCTTGTACCTGAAGAAACTGAGAGAATTGATTTATCAAAGAGTTATCTCAAAGGGATCTCCGGAAGAGGAACTAGGCTTAACCGAAGATCCTTCTCATCCTTCCAACCATTCTAGAGGCTAAACCTTTTATTTGATTAGGCTAGGGTAGCCATTAAGATCAGAACTGATAGGGAGGATTTGACCAGCCAAACTGTGAGAAATTTGAACAGCAGGTTCAATACCCAGGAGTTGGGGACCTCTCATTTCCCTCTTTCCCAAATTAACCCTTGATATCCCGTCCAATAAATAATTCATTGTTTCAGTAAAGCAGTCAGATAACTCTCAAGAAAGCAAAGGGAACAAGGGGTGTGCCAAGGGTTTTGGAAAGAGTTCTAATAGGCTCAGGTTAAGTCAAAACCTGAACAACCTGAACCCGAAAGTCATTACTGTCTCTCCGACAGTAGTCGTGATGGAAGGACATTGAGGAGTGCTAGGCATTTTGCAAAGACATATCAAACCAACAATACTCTACCCCAGTGCTGTTCTTATTCTTTTACAGATGCCTGTTTCTCCTTTTGCTTCAAATTTCCTATCAGGGATAGAGAAAACTTGGGCCCTTTGTTTAGGAAGTCACTCCAGCTAGTTGGCTCACAAACACAGGACCTGAATAGCCAGTTATTTAAGATCTTTGGGAGTTTCCCTGTTCCCCCCTTTTTTTTTTCTTTTAACACCTATTGTATGTCATTTGCATCTTATAGATTTAAGAGTTTTGTGCTGACTGCTGAGAGATTAAATTGCTTGTTCATATCGGCACAGTTAATATATGCTAGGGACAGAACTTGAACCCAGATATTTTCCTCCTCTGAAATTGTCCCTCTATCTACTCCAATATACTACCTATCTCAGAACTTATGATAACCTTAAGATATTTGACACTTTACATATCATTTCACATTAATGATCTCATCTGATTTTTTGATCTTTTTTGAATATTCTTTCTTTTCTCTCTTGGCTTTGGAGAAACAACACCTTCAGTTTTCTTTTACATTTAAACAGTGTGTATAGTTGGAAAAATCATGAACCTTTGAACTACGTTCCCCAGAATTCCTTTTGTATTTCCCAGCATCCCTTTCCCTGTGTCCTCACATTTGCATTGTTATGGGATTGTTTATAACTTTCTGTGACTCCTCCCTCTGTCTCTTCCTGGAGACCTTGGCTTGAGTTAGTTAGCAATTCCTTGGGGTTCCTATCCACCACAAACACACACACATACACAGAGGCACACAATATAATAATTGCAGTGGGTAGGGTGCTGTTAGTAAAACCAAGAGATGGTTTCTGGCTAGCTCTCTTTTCCTTCAACCCTGCAGGTAGCATCATGTAACTCTGAGACTCTCAATGAAAGGCAAAAGATGAGTTAGTCTCCTTTTTACTAAAGCACCATGGTGACTGGTTTAACATAACAGCTAGAGCAGGGAACTATGCTAGGAAAGCTTGTGAATGGACCCCTAGCCGCTTTTTCCACTTCATGTTTCCTTTGATGAGTAGATGACTGAGGATCAATTTCAAAGTATGTGTTTGGAGGCTTAGAGGTGACCTAGTAAGTTTCAGGGGTCCTGGGTTCATTCATTGAAAAAGATGACCACTAACAAGAGGGAGAAATTAAGTCCATAATCTGACTTTCCAGTAGACATGGATTAGAAGGAGATAGTGCAGATCTGAGAGCAAATGTTAAAGGCTTAATCATAATTCCTGCAAACTACTTTATGTTCTACTGAAGTGTTACTATTAGCCTTCTAGCAGACAAGCTATTAAAATTTGTTTTAAACCATTCTGTTAATGTACACTGAATCTTTTATGCTTAGCATTTTGTTTGTGTGTAGGAATAGAATATCTGTTCCAATGCCTGATTCATGTTCAATACTGATTTCCTTTCTCCTTTCTTTTTTCCTGGCAACGCTAAATATAACTGAAAACTTAGACTTTAAGAATTTTTTCTTTGGAAAATCTGAATCAGTGTTTAGTGAGCCAAAGAGGACGAAAAGGGGAGTCGATTGCTCCTTCCCTTCAATAAAAGCTAGGCTCCTCTTAACTAAACGTGTGCATACTACATGCATGATTTTGTAGCAGTAGTATCATTTGGGGTAGGAAAATAGCTACAGAATCTTAAGTACAATAATGATTCCTATTGTCCCAATGATATGGAACATGAAGCCCGGAGCTTCCATCAGTAGTAAAGGTGAATTCAAACTCTTTTCATCTTTTACTATTGGCTTACCCAAGGAGCAGCTATGCTTTTTGAAATCATAGCTTCATATAATAACATCAGTTCATTCTCTGAGTATCCACCAGCTAAGTTGAAAGAGTAGGTATGAAAAATCTTTGCCTGAATAATTTGGGGTTGACTACATGAAAGATGGCATAGTTTTATCATCTTCAGTTCACCTGTCTTCTTAGACAAACACCACTAAAGCACTCTAATTCTAAACACCTTGAAGTAGTCTCTCTGAAGAGGGTTAGATTTTCTGTATTTGAGAAACCAATGCCATGTTTCACTCCAGAGATTGACAGTCGCCTAATTGATTTCAGCAGAGAGGTTCACATTTTCCACTCTGAAAATATTCCTGAAAATATGACAGCATGCATTCATTTGTGGCCCACATGACTGTACTGGCCTTTACAAAAGAAGTAAATATGTCCACAGTGGCTGATTTGTATTTGCAATTAACCGATTTGTATGCAGAATTCAGTATCTGCATATGCAAATGCACATTTTGGAGTTCATCAGTGAATGCATGGGCACACATTTTATGAGCATATTTTGGGAGGCTGGAAAGAAAATGCTCTCTTTATTTTCAACTGCATCAGTTTGTCCAGTGCTTTCCTTAGTAGCATGTTTACTAGATGTGTGTTTTTCAATTTGGGTCCCAAAATAAACAGCTTCTGAATATTCATGCCTATTGAATGCAATCAGAAGAAGATCCAGGAATAGAACTTCAGAGGCCCAACTCCTACTACCCAGCTGTAACCATTAGGCATCCTGACTTCTTTGCCAAACCGTACTCATTGATTCAGGCAGTCATTCAATGAACCTTCATTGGTTTCCTATTACGTGTATGACATCAAATTAGACTATAGGAACACAGATTTCCAAAAGGAAAAATGAATCGGACTTTGAAGTAATAAAATTTTACTGATTTGCTGAATACTCAATTATTATAATAATTATAGCACCTTTAAATAAAAAAAACTAAATAATGCCTTCAACAGCAATAGGAAACACACTTTAACCAAACAGACAAGCATTTAATGCTGCATCAATTATTCTCATGCAGTTCTTTTCCTTATCCCATAGTTGTAAAGGGATTGATTTGGAGCTGCAGCTATAGGTCATACTGAAGATAATCAATCCTCCTAGGTCTAATAGATAATATTGGAGGGGGTATATTTGATGGATACTAGATAACTAATAGATCAGGCAGCTATCTTTCTTTTGCCTACCCTTCTCCTCTATATCTCCTTTCCTTCCTCTTCTTCCCTTCAGTTTCCCCTTCCCCCTTCTTCAGCCTCCTTCCAAGTCACTCAGGGTGAGCTATGATGTTTCAGAGGAAATACTCCTTTCTCTTCTTTATTTCAAGTAAAGGTTTATTGGGGAAAATATGAAAGATAGAGGATGAAGGTAAGAGGGGTGGGGTTTTCCCTATTATCTACAGTGAATCTTAGGTTGGAGGATATTGACAGAAATGGCAATTCAGTCACTACCATGAAACAGAGCTAGTCAGAGAGAGAGATATGGACTATTGTCTTTCTTCCTCTTCTGCCTTCAAATCAGCCAGGCCACCTCCAACTTGATTATCCTGAGTCCCAGAGATAAACCCAGCTTCTTCCTTCAAAGTCACTACCATCAGCCAAGAAGCCCAGAAATCCAGTCAGTAGTTGGCTCTTGCCTTCAACTGTCTCCTGATCACATTCCAAATGGAATCTTCCCTTGATTGACAGTCTCCAGCTTCTTGTCTTGCTTGATCTCAATAGAAGTAGTGGTTAGTATAGTCGTTAGAGTACTAAATCTGTTGTTGCTGAGACCTGGTTACAAATTTTGCTTTTGACACTTGTTAGTTGTGTGATCCTGGGTAAGTCACCACACCACTCTCATTCCCCATTTTTTTCATATGAAAATAGGGATAATTATAGTATTTCCTTCTCAAGGTTGTTATGGGGACCAAATGAGATTGCATGAGCAAAACTGAAAATGTGAACTATTATTATTATTAGCTATACATTTACACTAATGATGCTCTAAGAGCAATCTTGAATGCAGAAAATGAAATTTGTTGCTTCATCCCTGGTAGAAAATAAAAGTTTTCCATATTAAAAAAATAAAAGAATGTAAAATAAATTAGGCATTTACAACTTTGAAAAACTCAACAAGCTGTGAAGATTTATCAGCTGGACCATGAAAAAAAATTGACTGCCTTTGACAAAGCAATTAAAAATTAAAATTGGTATATCTGAGAGCTAAATAAAATAGGCTTCGTCAACAAAATTAATTCAGAGATAAATTCCTTTTCTTTGCCGCTTTTTGAATTTCCTATCAGTTTGAAAAGTTGGTAGCTGTCAGGTTACAGAGGCTCTGGTTTAAATTAGAAGCTGCTTAATACTGGAAGAAGACTGATTATACTCTCTGTCCCCCAAGAACAATGAGGAGGAGGGCACATTAGAAAAGAGAGCCGACTCTGAGTGGCAGCAATGGAATCTGATGAATTTTTGTGTTTGTTCTTAGTTGTTTTCTGCCCATAATTAGAAAATAAAGGTTGAACAGCCCCTACTTACTAATCCCTCAATATGCTATTGTGCTGTGGCAAATACCAAATAAAAGAACTTGGATCCAAAGTGTTGCTGAAAGACAAAGGCTCATGGACATCTGGGTATAAGTGATGGGAGGCAAATAGAATGGTTGGATTTTACAAGCAAGAAAAGCAGAACATTGGTGGGGAAAATATAAGCACCAAAGTATTATAAGAAAATGTTAAGGACTACTTTTTGAGGAGAGAATGATGGGGGAAAGAAGTATGTAGTGCTGCTTTGTATGGAAGATTATACATTTGGGACATTTTTCCTCCATAACCATACCTTCATGAGGTAAGATCAAGTTCATATAGTTGCTCTGTAAAATCTCTCTATCTATTCATCTTATTGATCATATTTATTTTGGAATGTATGCATATATGAACATGTTTTGTTTCTTTCCTTTTTATTTTATATATATATATATACATATGTATGTATATATATAAAACCTTCAGTGAAGCAGAATGAGGAAGTAACCACAATTTACATTATTTTAAAAACATTTAGAAGGCATGCCCTTTAACCCAGCAATACCACTACTACGTTTGTACCCAAAAAATATAAGGAAAAAGACGGGTACAAAAATATTTATAGCTGTGCTCTTTGTGGTGGCAAAAAAAATTAGAAAACAAGGGAGTGTCCCTCATTGTGGAGTGGCTGAACAAATTGTGGTATATAATGATGATGGAGTACTATTGTGCTATAAGGAATGATGAACTGATTGATTTCTATATGAACTGTAAAGACCTCCATGAACTGATGTTGAGTGAAATGAACAGAACCAAGAGAACATTGTACCCAGAAACTGAAACATTGTGGAATGATCAAATGTGATCAACTTTGCTACTAGTAGCAATGCAATGATCCAGGATAATTCTGAGGTACTTATAAGAAAAAATGCTATCCACATGGAGAGAAAGAACTGTGGGAATAGAAACACAGAAGGAAAACATTTGATTCATTACTTGTTTTTATGGGTATATGATTTGGGTTTTTGTTTTAAAAGATTAATCTATTACAAAAATAAATAATATGGAGATAGGTATCAAGTGACAACATATGTGTAACCAAGTGTAATTGCTTGTCAGCTCGGGGAGGGGGAGGAAAGAGATGAGGGAGAGAAAATGAATCATGTAACCATGGAAAAATATTTAAAAATAAAAAAAATATTTTAAAATCATTTAGTTGATTGTCCACAATACTTCGATAGGTGCACAATGGTTATCAATTCAAGACCAATTCAATTGAATTCTACTTAACAAACATTTATTAAGCAAATACTTCTTATAAGGCACTAAACTAGACTTTGAGTATACAAAAGAACTAATGAAAAAGTTCCCATCCTCAAGATATTTGCATCCTATCAGAGAGAGATGATATGATATGCACATAAAGTAAATGCAAAGTTTAAAAGGCACAAAAAAAAATAATTTCGAAAAGAAAAATAGTTAATTGCAAGGTGGGTGGGAGGGCCAAGAAGGTGACATATAGAAATAACATTTGAGTTCTTTTGGTCCTCTAAAGAGGATGGATATTCCATTGAGGTTGAATGGAGATGGGGTAATGCTATAACTATTTCTAAAGAAATAGTTTGAGGTAGTCCTTCTGTATCCTTCATGACTGAGAACTGTGTCAAATATGATTAATGACTCTGCCAGGTGAAGCCACATTCTCAATAGGATTTAATAAATGTCAAAAGTTCTACTCCTCCCTTTTGATTGGTTGATCTTCTTCTGGAACAGATACAGGTCGATTCTTTGTACTTCCATCAAGATGTGGGAAGGGAAAGTATTCTTTCCCTAAAGTCATTACTCAGTCACAGCACCCTACGATGAGCACACAGCAGTGGTGATTGACTATGTTTGCCTAGGAAACTCTGAAAAAGGATCTTAATTCTTAGGTGCTCCTTTTGCTTTGCATTTCTTTTTCTCTTAACATAGTTCATTGAGTACTGATCCTGAGAAATAAATATTTACAGCTTCAGAAGCTACCCTGAGTTCAAAAGGTCCAGAGTTTAGTTGTTTTGTTTTGTTATCAGAACTGGTTGTTCAGAGATAAGTACT
Source organism: Monodelphis domestica (assembly GCF_027887165.1). Lineage (NCBI taxonomy): Eukaryota > Metazoa > Chordata > Mammalia > Didelphimorphia > Didelphidae > Monodelphis > Monodelphis domestica. The sequence continues at coordinate 345,002,296 of NC_077227.1, read as the reverse complement.
TGCTAGAATCATACCCATCTATTCAGTGATGGTGAATCTTTTAGAGATGGAGTGTCGGGTCACACCCTCATCCCACCCCCTAGACTGAGTGCCATGCGAGCTCCCCCATAAATGGCATGCCCTGCCCCTCCGCCATCAAATGTTGGGTGCCCCTTGCCCCTCCTTATGTCATACAGAGGAAGAGGAAGTGCTCCCATTGGACTACTGGGTGGAGGGGTGGGTAAAGTGAGGAATGTCCATAGTAAGTGAATTAAAGAATGTCCCAGAGAGGGAGAGGGGAGTAGCCCAAGCACTCTTATACCCTCCACCTCTACCACCAGTGAGCCATTCACCTTACCCCCTGTGTGCTCCCATTGGGATGCTGGGCAGAGGGGCAGTTAATGTGAAGAAATGTCAACAGGAACAGTAGAGAGGGGGAGGGGAGCAGCTCTGCCCAAGTTCCTCTGTCTTTCTAGTAATGAACTGGTGGTTGGGGGGAGTAGAGGGGAAGGGTAGCCACATGCCCACAGAGAGCATCCTGTGCACCATCTTTGGCACCCATGCCATAGGTTCACTATCACTGTTGTAAGTAAAGAAGGCCACTGGTAGAGAGATAGTACAACCTTAAATATTAAGAAAGGGCAAATGACACTTAACTATCGAGACATTCAGAACTTTGTGGATTGCTTAGACAGTAGAAGCCTGAGTTAAAAGGGATATTTCTGTTCTGAAGCTCTAAATTTCCTGGAGTTTTTATAGCTATGAGGAACAATAAATGTTGCATAGTTACCTTTCACAAGTTTACCTTAAGGTACTTTATGTTATCTAATTTTATGCTAATGACAACTGAAAGATAAATGATATTATTTTCCCATTTTAACCAGTGGATAAACTGAGGTAGGCAGCAATTAAGTGACTTGTCCAGGGTCAAACAGCTAGTAACTTTCTGAGATCAGATTTGATCTCATATATTCCTGACTCAAATTCAAACACTCTATCCACTGTGTCACCTTATTGTTTCAAATTTTAAAGTATTTGTTTGTTAATTTTAAAACAAATTTAAAATAAAAATTGACAAACATATTGTGAATTTTTTATTTTAAATGTATTTTTGTGGTAGATGAGATTACCTTATATCTGAAATCTATTACTTTTTGAAGTACTCTCTCTCTCTCTCTCTCTCTCTGTCTCATTAGTTCTGTTAATTCCTTGGGAAAATTTTTTTTTTTTTACCTAGATTCCAGAATGGAGGAAATGAGTCAGGAAATATGACCGAAGTAGTCCAGCTTATTCCACCTCACTACCACCCCCTAACCCCCAGTTTATGGGTTAGTATGGTTTAGTATCAGAGCCCTTTTATGGGAAATGGAACCGTTTGACCATCAATAAAACCTGATATTCTAAGAGGAAGAGTTGAAGAGAGGGTCCTTTCAAAATATATGGGATCAATTGTACAAAAACATTGAAGTGGGAGGTTGAATCTGATGTGTAATTGCAAACACTGGATGAATTTGACTGGAATAGATTTCTGAAATAGGAATAATATGAAACAAGACTAGAAAGATAAGTGAGACTCAGATTGTGAAGAATGTTTGTCCATCAGATATTGTATTGTTAATTATTAGTATTTAATTAAAACCTATGAAAATTATTCCAGTTTATGCTTTAGCATTGGCTTTAGAAGACTGAATGTTAGAGAAATTAATATAAACCTAGATACTTGGTGACTTCAATGTAAAGGTGGAGAATAGTGAGATAAGATTTGGGAAAAAATATTTAGAAAGAAGAAATGAGAGGTCAAAACCTGTAGAATTACCGAAAGACTCGGGTATTTATAATATGGATACTGTCTTCAAGAAAAAGAATGAATAGATACCAGATATGGTGAATATATCACATGCTGCAACAGAGAATGAAATAGATTATATTTTAATAAACAAAATAGGTGTTTTATCAGGTGATAATTAGTTAGTAGTAGTCTCTCAGTAACTGAGGATGATGATTGTCTTTGTGCGTTTTTTGTGTACAAACACACTTGTGTGTGAAGATTTAAGTGGAAAAGCCAATGCACAGAGACAGTCCCACTCTCTCTGCGTTGGAAGCCTGGGCCCATTGGCAAGAAAAGACATTACACCTGGAGACTTCCTCAGCTGCATTGGAAGGCCTTGTTGTCTTTTGTGCTCCAACAGTGCCATGCTGTATCGCCATCTCAGGTGTTGAACCTTTTTGTTGGTTTCTTCTGCCTGTTCCGCCAAAACAGTCTTCACATGCTGGGTGAGCAAAGCCCTAGTTCACCAGGGGTCTACAACCCGCTGGCTACCCTCACAAGGTTTAGCCGACCTGTCGAAGCCATTGCCTGGGGTGTGGCTGCTGCCGCATGCTAACAGCTACTAGGAGCCACAAGTGAGAGCTGGGTGTCAGGTGAGGGTCAGAGGCTGAAGAGCTGTCCTAGGAGGGCATGACAAGCCCTCCATACCAGAGATACTACCCCTCCCTGAGCACCCCATACACCCCAGTGATAATTATTAGTCATCTATTTACATATATAATACTTAAATTTAATCAATTTCCAAATAGAGACATCCCAAAGAACATTTAAAAAAGAAATAAGGACAAGTGAGAATTTAAAAGACTGATAATGAAACATATTCCCCTCATGTCTTGATTGAGGAATAATAGACTAGAAATGCAAAATGAGAAATAAATTCTCAGACATAACTAATGCCCCGATTTGTTAGAGGATTTATAATTAGGGAGAGGGATGAGGGAGTGAGAGGTTAATGGAAGACATATAGCAAAAAATGTTTATTAAATTTTTAAGTACACAGGAAATTTTAAAATGCATTAAGTTGACACAAAGCAGTTTTGTTTTATAGCATACAAATATTATTATTAAATAGCATACAAATATGTACTTTTAAAAAAAGCTATTCATACATAACAGTTCATAATAATTTCTTGGCAGTTAGAAGTCAAAGTAGATAAAATATTGGGTTTTATCTTTTTTTTGTTTCATAGTTAAACATTAATTTTGGGGTATAAATAATACTAATACAGCAAGATAAGAAGGAAAGCAATAGGTTGAGAAAAAATGTGTAAACAGTTTCTCAGATAGAAGTGTCATATCTAAAATATATAGATAATATTGTCAAATATGTAAAAATATTAGTCATTTCCCAATTCATGAATGGTCAACAATATAAACAGTTTTTGGGAAAAGAAAAGTGAAATTGAAATTATTTAAAAGTATTTCTAATCATTGTAATTTGGCTAAGCTCCCTTTTTATGAAATAACCTGGGAAACAAAGGTGATCAAACAGGGCACAGAAGTGTCCCCAGCTCAGGTCTGACATACTGATGACATCCTGTCTCCTCTTCTTTCTTGCCTGATGAGAAACAGTTCTCATTTTCCTGACTTAAGATCTCCAATAGGCGTTCCTGCACTTTTGTTTGAATGATCCCATCCTCACATACAGCAATGTTAGCCCATTGCCCCCAAACCACATATTATGACTCTCTGAAGTTCCCTTATGGAACCTTTCAAGCAATAGGCTTACTCCTCTGCATGCATACTATTTTATGCAATGAAAGGATTTGTACAAATTCCTATTATTTTTCTTTGTGACTCAGCTCAGTTTACAAAAACAGTTACATATAACTATATGAAAAATGCTCTAAATTATTATTGAGTAGAGAAATTCAAATCAAAAGAACTCTGAGATATGATATCATACCTATCAGATTATCTAAATAAAATGATAAAAGAGTAAAATGACAAATGTTAGAGGGGATGTGAAAAAAATAGAGGCATAAATACACTATTGGTAGAACTGCAAACTGATCCAACCATTTTGGAGAGCAATCTGGAATTATCTCAAAGAGTTATGAAACAATGTATACCTTTTGACTCAGTAATATCACAAGTAGGTTTATTTCCTAAATTGAACAAGGAAAAAAGGAAAGAAACTGCATGTTCTAAAGTATTTATAGCAGCTTTTTTGTGGTGGCAAAGAACTGGAAACTGGAGGAATGTCTATCAAATGGGGAATGGCTGAATAAGTTGTACATATGATTGTAATGGAATACTAGTACACAATAAGAAATGATAAACAAAATGATCACAAAAAACAAACAACTGAAAAGACTTATATGAAGTGATGCAAAGTGAAGTGAGCAGAACCAGGAGACACAATAACAATAATAATGTATGATGGTCAACAGTGAATGGCTTAACTATTATCAAGGCAAGGATCTAATACAACTCTTAAGGAACTCATGATGAAAAGGATTTTCATAGTCTCCAAAGCAGCACATGGAATCCAAAACCAGATTGAAACATATAATACTTCATTTTATTTCATCCATGAACTTTTCTTTAATGTAAGCAATATTTGTCTTATTTCACATGATAAATAGGGAAATTTGTATTAAATGAAAATAGATAATACAACTTATATTAATTGCCAATACCATATATAACCTATATCATATTAACTGCCTTTTAGGAAAGGGAGAGGAGTGGGAAGGATGGGGGAACAAGAATGAGACAGATTTTTGAACATAGCTATTGTGAGAATTTGTTTCTCTTGGATGAGCATATTTAGTACAAATTATTAGATATCTTTAACAAATCACATATCACACTATTCTATGTTATATATATTTATTGTTATATATAAAAGTAAATGGTAAAATATTCAGAACAATAGTTAATAATTTCTTTGCAGCTAGATATTGAAGTGGATAGAGCATGGAGTCAAGAAGACCAGAATTCAAATCCAACCTCACATACTTACTAATTATGTTGACCCTGGACAATTCACTTGATCCTATTTGTATCAGTTTCCTCATCTGTCATTTGATTTTGGTAAGGACATGTCAAACCACTCCAGAATCTTTGCTCTGAAAACCCCATATTGGATCACAATTAATTCAGTATGACTAAAATTACTGAATAACAAATAATACCTTATATAAGCCTCTTTCTTATTCTTTTTTAACATTGAAATGTGTGTGATTTTTGGTGAATATTAATTTAACAAAATCTCTAAGACTCCTCTACTCATGAATCTAAAGTTCTCAGTAATGAGGGTATTTGCACAGAACAAGTTGACTTTCAGAAGTAATATTCTATAGTGGACCATATGATTTCATAGTGTATTAAAAATTGATAGTGAATTAAAAAAAAATGTATAGTGGGGCAGCTGGGTGGCTTAGTGGATTGAAAGCCAGGCCTAGAGATAGGAAGCTTAGATAAGAGGCCTCAGATACTTCCTACCTGTGTGTCCCTGGGTAAGTAAATCATTTAACCTGCATGGCTTAGCCCTTATTACTCTTCTGCCTTAGAAGTTTAAAAAGGAATTCTTTAATTTCTTTAATTAAATGAGGGACCCTGAGGTCCTCTTACCATAGAGATGTGTAGGGATTAACCAGCTCACAGAGACAGGAAGTAGGAAAGGGGGAACCCCTTGCTGAATGAGCATCAGTTGCAAGCTGTCAGTTGCTGATAGTTAGGAGAGTGAGTTGGTGACAGTTGGGGAGGAGTTGCTGATAGTTAGGACTGGCATTGAGGGGAAGTTGGCTGCTGAGTGTGAGTTGGTTGTTGAGGGTTGGTTACTGGTAGTATGGATTGGCGTTTAGTTGCTGGAATATAAAGGCGTGCCTGAATTTACTGAGAGGGCTTTGGGCTTTAGCCTTTAAAGGGTTTTTTGCCTCTGGGATCTCTAGAGAGCAGGAGGTCTGTCTCTCAGGGAAGGATCTCCTGTCAGTTGACTACTAACAGTTTGGGCTACTGTAGAAAACTGATTGAAGGAGTGAGTGAATGGTGGCTATACATTATTTTAGGGAGTTAAGGAATTAGTCAATAATTTACAGATAAAGTAGGTTAGATTAGACCTGAGTTGTTCCAGGCAGAAGAAACTGTCCCCTGAAAACAGATAGAGGTAGTATTAGGAATTTTAGGTATATTTATAGGGTATAAGATTAGTAATTTCTTTCTCTTTCCTCTTTTCTATCTTTCTGTACTTTTCTTAGATTAAACAAGGGTTTTTTTTTCTATTAAACTACTCTCCTCACTTTATTGAACCACTATTTTTAACCCATACAGAAGCAATACATAGTAGTGATTCTAAGGTGGAAGGTAAGTATTTTTTTAAATACAGGGTGAATATGATCCCATCATATTTATTGGTTGTTGATTTCAAAAAAAAGTCTTTCCTTAATAAAATAAAATACTATCTTATAGTTCTTTTACAACAAGCTATCTCCCATCTATGCATTAAAATAATTTAATAGTAATTAAAATATATAAAAAGATGAAAATCTTGTTCAATATAACCTTAACCATTAAAAAATTGGATGAGATATTAAACAATGAAGTATAAAAAATCTTTACCATTCTCATGGATGATATCCAATTCAGAGTCCAATTTTAAAATAATATTTTTATAAGATGCCATAGGTTGCTTTGAACAGACAAGATCTGGAATTTTATGTTTAATTTTGGATACCAAAGTTGAAGAGAAACGTTACAGAAGAGACAAAGACTCCATATTGTTGGAGGGCTGCATTCAAGCATTTAAAGGGCTCTCTGTGGAAGAAATATTATAACTTACTCTACTTGAACATGAGAAAAACCTGGAAGAAAGTTACAAAGAAAAAGATTATCATTTGATGTCAGAGGAAAAATTCATAACAATTATAGCTATCAAAACATGTTGTTGACAGTTCTGCAGGTAATGAGATTCCTCTTCTTAGCAAACTTCAAGCAAAAGTTAGATGGACATATGTCAAGTCATGGTATAGTGGGAAATCCTTTAGGGGATGGATTGTACTAGATATCTATTAAGGTATCTTCCAACTCTCAAATTTTGTGTGAATAGACAAATGAATAGACACATTATCTATTAAGCCCAGACCCCAAATCTTTCCAACTTGATAGAGTTTATTAAGGCTTTAGAAATCAATATAAATGGATCACTATCACATTCCACTTTAAAATGTGAATAATACTCTGTCACTAGTATGTTAGAAATATTTTACTTTTAATTTTAATTTTTAACATTTATTTTAAAATATATAATCATAAATTATCTCTCTTCCTCTCAGTCCTCCTCAATGCATTGGAAAAACCAAAAAAAATGATATATCAATTTTACATGTGAAATTATAAAAATACACTTTGCTTTTGTTTTTTTTTTTTTGCAACATAGCTAATATGGATGTAGGTTTTGAATGATTTCATAGGTATAATTGATATAATACTTCTTACTTTCTCAGTGGGTGTTTGGGAAAGAGAAAATCTCAAAATTTAAATTTAAAAAGAAGAAAATATATTTGAATAATAATCTTGATTAAAAAAAAAAGAAATAAAACAAAACAAAGGTAGTTCTATAAGGTCTGACACAAAGAACAACACATACCAAAATGCAGCAATTTTCCAGATTGTTATGCTCCTGTTTTTTGTTTTTTAGTTTGTTTTGTTTTTCTTAAGGAACAGAGTCCCTGGTAGGATCTAATATTCAGAGAGGCTAGGGATTTTAAGAAGCAGTCTTTAGGGAGTAAATTCTTCTTATAGGAAACAGCTAGCAAAAAGACTCAGAAACAAGAGGTGGATTAATGTATACAAACACTAACGACTAAGCCACTTTGGGTCAAAGCATGCATGAATGGGAATAACAAGAAGTAACTCAAGGAAAGTAAAATGAAGGGCCTTAAATATCAAAAAGGAAATGTTTTAATTTAATTATGGATGCTCTGGGAACCACTGGAGCCTTTGACTCCGAAGTCAGTGCTCTTTCCATAGTACCACCTAGACTTCTCACAATTGTTTTATGTGCAAAATTAGACTGAATCATGTATCTCTAAGGATAGTAGAACCTCTTAAATGCATTTTGGTCAGCATATACAATCAGAATTCATCATCTAAGCAGCACAGGGGCTACATGTAGAATGGCTAGAATGGAAAGTCACTGCCAAACTGAAATTCTTTTTTACTTTTTTTTCCTCTCATTTTGCTGACATGGGTTTGGGAGTTTAGTGTAATTTAATTATTTTCTCCTTATCTGGGGGCTTTTTAGAAAGAACAGCTCTAAAAACCTGATAAGCAGAAGATCAAAACACATGCCTGGATATTGTTGGCAACTTGGCAGGCCAAGCTGTAGAACTTCCTTGATTTTGGCAGTTATTGCATTTGAATATTCTCTGTCTGGCTACTGAGAAAATGTATTCCAAATACTTTTTTTTCAGCCTGTGTGCAGGTGGGATGGAGAATGGTGGTCATTAATAAAATGTCACTTGCTTCAGTGTCCTCTCTTCAATGTGGGATAATCGGATCTAGCCTCTGTCCAAAACAGCAGTCCCTGCCCCAGCACAACAAGGCGACCCTCACTGGCAGCTTGATGCAGGGAATATAGTTGCTGCCCATCAAGTGAGACAGCTGGTTGCTCTCTTCTCTACCCTTTCTTCCAAAGCAATAAATCATTCTTCTCATCCTAGATTATTCCCTGAGACAGGTCACTTATTGCAAGTATTTCATGGTTTAACAGGTTTAATGTTGATTCAACAGACAGAATCTAACTGCATTCTTCCTCCTCCATACCAAGGGATAAATGGATTTTCTTCTAATAAAAAAAAAATTACCTATAGGACAATTGAACAAAGTTTCTAGGGAAGTTTGCTTGTTGAATTATTGTGGGGTGATTTTTTTTTTAATTTCTAAAGATTCTATCACCTCCCAAAAGTTGCTTTCCTTTGGAAAAAAGATAGTGAATTACATATCATCTAGAACTTACATTTTATCCAATTTCAACATTTTTTTTATTTTTGTTGCTTTGTTTTTCCATGAGGTGATGTTTCTCATTTTTTTGTCTTTTAAATTTTATAATATTTGTACAATGAAATTTTATTTTTAAATTAAATGTGATTTGAAATGGATTTGTCCTTGAATCTTGGGGAATTTTTTTTTCTTGATATCTTATTGCATCCATTAACTCTGAGGGAAAATAATTTCATCAGTTCAGCATAGGAGGGGATTTTACTTTTCTTGCCTCTCTAATAAATTATAAATTAGCCAGAAGGATACAATGTAGGCTTTACATGAAGAAAATAATCAATAAGAATACACAGACAAATGTATTTTGAAATTGGCTTCATCTCCTACTTTTATGTCATAAACTTTAATTTAAATTGTTAATGTCTTGAGCTTGGTTTTATATACAATACCACAGTATTAATGGACATTATCATGGCCCTTAAACACCATTTACCCTCCTTTTCTTCACATTTCTTTTTTTATGGAAGAACACATCTATTTATATGTATATATAAATATGTATATCATTTATATTTATTTTTAAACCACAAATTAGATGGAAGCCCAAAATAAAACCAGTGCTACTCACTGCAAACTACCTCCTACCATATTAGCAAAACTGTCTTCTCTGCTTTATTGGCTGGTCTGCAGAAATCGAAATCTGAAAAGAAAATGATCATCTCTGACATAGACTGGTCTTGATTTCTTGCATCTGTTCTGAGTTTATTTCTTGTGCTAAGTCTCAGATTTCTTCCTCTGAACTCACAAATCTTGGTTGGCGTAAAGGTCATTCATTTTAATTAAATGGGATTTTTTAAACATTTACTAGAAAAATGAGTATTAGTCTGAATGAATTCATTAAATAAACAAAACAAATTAAAATTCATAATACATCCCTGAATAGAACTGAAATGGTCTCATCAAAAGCCTATTAGGAGGGAAGCAAGGAAATATCTCAGAAGGCTATGGCAAAAGATACTTGATGAACAAATAGAGAAAACATTCAAATGTTCAAATATTCCTTTAGACTGCTTCACTAAGGAAAGTAGATAAGAGATGAACTTAAGAAAGGGAGAAGGAAAGAGAGAGAGAGAGAGAGAGAGAGAGAGAGAGAGAGAGAGAGAGAGAGAGAGAGAGAGAGAGAGAGAATCATCTAGGTTTAAATTCAGCTTCTTAGAATGTTAGTTATCTGACTGCCTCTTAATCTATTTTGACCTTTGCCTTCAGCTATAAAATAAAAGGAAATGAATGAAATGGTCTCTAAGGTCCCTTTTGATTCTAAATCTTTTAATCTTTCCCTGACCCCTATGTTTCTTAAGCAACTCCTGAGGATTTATCTAGAGTTGCAATCTGTATTGATTGAAAAACACCTAATTTGTGACTTCTCCATTTGGCAAATTCATAGATATTTCATCTGTTCATGTTTCAGGAGAAAAATATCATCAGCTGCCATAGCTTTCTCTGTCATGGATCCACAATCTATAATAGTAGGGATTATATATGGATGGTACTATATGTATTTTACAGTGGTTTTACATTATGAGAAAGAAAGTATAATGCAATCAAAAGAGTAAAGAATACTTATGTCAAACCTTATCTTTGACATACATACTATGTGATATTAGGTCAGTAACTCAACCACTCAATGACACATACAACTCTCCCAGAATATTTTATGGCAGTTACTAATCTACATTGGTATGGTGGATCACCTTAAAGAGAGCTCCCTGCAATCATGACATTCCATATCTAGACCAAAGACAAACAATTTGTTGTTTGCTCCCTTAATATTTGCTACCTGTTGAAGCCATTGCCCGGGGCATGGCTGCTGCTGTATGCTAACAGCTACTGGGAGCCACAAGTGAGAGCTCAGTGTCAGGTGGGGGTTAGAGGCTGGAGAGCTGCCCTAGGAGGAAACGACAAGCCCTCCATACCAGAGATACTACCCCTCCCTGAACACCCCATACACCCCGGCTAAACCTTGTGAGGGTAACCATCAGGTCGTTGACCCCTGGTGAACCAGGGCTTTGCTCACCCAACATGTAAAGACTGTTTCGGCAGAATAGGCGAAAGAAACCAATAAGAAGGTTCAAAGGCTGAGAGGGAGACACAGCAAAGCACCGTGGAGTGCTTAGAGCGTGTTGGAGCACAAAGGACAACACAGCCACCCAATGCAGCTGAGGAAGTCTCCAGGTGTAACGACTTTTCGTGCCACTGGACCCAGGCTTCCAACGCCAAGAGATTGGGACTGTCTCTGTGCATCGACTTTTCCACTTAAATCTCCTTCACACACAAGTATCTTTGTGCACACTCAACTATCCTAACCCCGTCCACCCTCTTCAAGACCTGTGGCGATGGGGGAGTGGCGATGCAAAGGTGGAGGTGACCACTGGCAGTTGTAGTCACGATCCTGCACATAGGTGGCCCACGGACCAGTGGTCACTCGGCCCTGTAAGGCAGCAGAGATGTTCGGCAGCATCCTGGGTGACTGAGCAGCCCTCTCTGGGACAGCACTGCTCACCCTAATCAAGGGAAGGGACTAGAAAAGGTGTCCCAAATGTTGCCTACCCTACAAACACCCGGTCAGCACACCTGCAACTGGCGGGTCATCCCTTTAAGCGGTCGAAATCAAAGAAAAAATACAAAGAAACTCCTACTAGGAGCATGGAACATTAGAACATTACTTGATAGAGATAATACCCCAAGACCTGAGAGAAGAACAGCTCTAATTGGTAAAGAACTGGCGTGATATAACATTGACATTGCAGCATTAAGTAAAACACGCTTACCAGAAGAGGGATCACTCAGCGAACCCACCACTGGATACACCTTCTTCTGGAAAGGTAGAGCCTCAAATGAAGGCAGAATCCACGGTGTTGGCCTGGCTATCAAGACCAGTTTGCTCAAACAGCTGCCAGACTTGCCTGTGGGCATCAGCGAGAGGCTCATGAAGATCCGTTTACCTCTCAGCAAAGACCGGTATGCCACAATCATCAGCTCATATGCCCCAACACTGACCAGCACAGAGGAGACCATCGAGCAGTTCTACTCTGACCTGAGTGCCATCCTGTACTCAGTGCCCACAAATGACAAGCTGATACTACTGGGAGACTTCAACGCCTGCGTTGGCCAGGACCATGAAAGATGGAAAGGAGTGCTCGGCAAACAGGGCGTGGGCAAAATGAACAACAACGGCCTACTGCTACTCAGCAAATGCTCAGAGTTCGAACTCACTATCACGAACACTGTGTTCAGAATGGCGAACAATTATACAACAATGTGGATGCACCCACGATCAAAACAGTGGGATCTCATTGACTACATCATTGTACTTCGGCGAGACATCCAGGATGTACAGATCACCAGAGCCATGAGAGGAGCTGAATACTGGACAGACCACCGATTGGTTAGAGCGACTCTTCAAATGTGCATTGTGCCTCACCATCCAAAATGCGCCCAGACAGTTCCTGTATGGTTGCAAGACATGGACACTGTACCGGAAGCACATGAAACAACTGGAGCAATTCCATCAACACTCTTTCTGGTCAATCATGAGGATCCGATGGCAGGACCGTATCACCAACCAGGAAGTCCTCGACAGAGTCAACTCCACCAGCATCGAAGTAATGATCCTCAAAACCCAGCTATGATGGTTTGGGCATGTTATCCGCATGGACCCACAGCGAATACCAAGACAGGTATTCTATGATGAACTGTCAGCTGGACTCAGGAAACAAGGCCGACCAAAGAAAAGATTCAAGGATCAGCTAAAATCCAACTTGAAGTGGGCTGGCATGACACCAAAGCAACTAGAACTCGCTGCCTCTGTCAGAAGCAGCTGGCGAGCCCACATTAACCATGCCACCATCACCTTTGAAGATGAGTGACGTCGACCTCTCGCCGCTGCGCGTGAACCCCGACACCAGGCCACACCCGCACCTCCCGTAACAACTGGCGTCCCATGCCCCATGTGCCACAAACTCTGCGCCTCAGTCTTTGGACTTCAAAGACACATGAGGATACACCATAGATGAAACTGCACAAAGACAATAGTCATTCTCGTTCACCAAGAGACTACCACAGGGATTTGCTACCTGTTCTATTTGCCCTTAAAAATGCTATTGTTGTCATGAGGTGGTTGAAAAAACTAGTCAAAATTAACAAATATTTATTAGTTACATAACATGTAGGTGCAGCAAATAAAAAGAAAAGTTAAAGTCAGTTTCAGCATTCAAGGAGCTCAATATAATGAGAGAAAGAACAAGAAAATAGTTATGTACATATAAGATATATGGAGGAAAATTGGGAATAATCAGAAGAGGGAAGACACTAACCTTAAGTATGATCAGGAAGGACTATTTATAGAAGAAGAGATTCTCATTGACAAGAAGAAATTGGTAAGGCTTTGTTTAAGGATACACATTAAGTTAATGACAAAACTGCAATTAATATATAGATTTCCTCATTCAATTCTTTTTTCACTATATCATAATGATTCTTCATTATGTATTGTTTCAGTATTTCTAGATGTGAGGCAAAGGGGAGGTAAGATTTGACTAGAAATATGATGGAAAATGATAGAAACTATATTATGGGAGGTTTTTTAGATCTGAGTTTTTCTATATTATAATGTTTGGGGAAATCATTAGATTTATAGTTAGAAGTCTGATAGCTGGCTTTGCTATCTATTACCTGTATGATCACGGGCAAGTCCCCTTTCTCCTTTAGGCCTAAGCCTTTTTGTCTAGAAAAGAATAGAGGATGAGACAAGATGATCCCAAAAGTCCTTCCTCACACAAAATCTTTCAATAGAAATCAAAGTTTTGGAATTCACTAGAGAAAGATCTATCTGGTTGGATGTGGAGGCCAGTGCATAAGAGTTGACTGAACTGTTCTATTTACATTCCCCAAGGCTCAATAATAATCTCCTCACCTTGCATACTCCTTCCCACTTCAGAGTCTGGTTGTTGTTGTTCAGTCTTGTCCAACTCTTCATGACCCCACTGATTTACTGTCTATTGGGTTCTCTTGGCAAAGATACTGGTGTAGATTTCTATTTCCTTCTTGAGTGGACTAAGGCAAACAGAAGTTTCATGACTTGCCCAGGGTCACACAGCTATTCAGTGTATTGAAAATTAGGTATTTCTGACTCCAGAACCAGCTCTCTGATAACAGAGCCATCTCTGAAGCACAGTCAAATCAACTCTGCCATTATTCTTAGATGGGTTATGTCTTTTGGGACCCCATTTGCTATCCTGTAACTTTGCACAAAAGAGTGCTCCTCCCTTACCAACACTCTTCTAGGTGTGTTCTTTATCCCATTAGAGTGCAAGGTCTTTGAGGGAAGAAATTCTCAGTAATTTTGTATTTGAATTTCTGGGTCTTAGTATAGTATTTGGCACTTAATAAAGACTTTTTTATTCCTTTATTAACCCATTTTTCTATGTATGGAGAAGAGGAGGGTTAAAAAAACTGCCTGAAGTCATAGCCCAATTGAGAAGTGGGCAAGGGACACAAATAGGCCATTTTCAGATAAAGAAATCAAAACTATCAAGAAGCACATGAAAAAAATATTCTAAATCTCTAAATCAAAACAACTCTGAGGTACCAACTCACACCTAGCAGATTGGCTAATATGACAGCAAAGAAAAGTAATGAATATTGGAGGGGATGTGGCAAAATGGCGACATTAATGCATTGCTGGTGAAGTTATGAATTGATCCAACCATTCTGGAAGATAATTTTGAACTATGCCCAAAGGGTGATAAAAGACTGTCTGCCCTTTGATCCAGCTATAGCACTGCTGGGTTTGTACCCCAAAAAGTTAATAAGGAAAAAGACTTGAGCAAAAATATTTATAGCCCTGCTCTTTGTGGTGGAAAAAATTGGAAAATGAAGGTATGCCCTTTGATTGGGGAATGGCTGAAAAAATTATGGTTTCTGTTGGTGATGAAATACTATTATGTTAAAAGGAATAATGAACTAGAGGAATTCCATGTAAACTGAAACAACCTCCAGGAAATGATACAATATGAAAGAAGCAGAACCAGGAGAACATTATACACAGAGGCTAATTCACTGTGGCACAACTGAATGTAATACTTCTCTACTAATAGCAATGCAATGATCCGGAAAATTCTGAGCAACTTTGAGAAAGAATGTTAGCAACATCCAGAGAAAGAACTGTGGAAGTAGAAACAGAGAAGAAAAACAACTGCCTGATCACATGGGTCGATGGGGATATGATTGGGGATGTAAACTCAAAATGATCACCCTAGTGATCAATAATATTGAACTAGGTCTTGATCAATGACACATGTAAAACCCAGTCAAGTTGCTTGTTGGCTGTGGGAGGGGAGTGGGAGGAGGGAAAGGAAAGAACATGAATTATGTAACCATGGAAAATATCCTAAATTAATTAATTAAATAAATAAACTTAATTTTAAAAATTGCCTGAATGGCTATTAGTTGAATGGTCTGGAGCAAGTTATTAATCTAACTAGTCTCAGCTTCTTGCTTTAGAAATTTTAAGATAGTATGTGCCTTACAGAGTTGTAAAGATTAGATGACATGATAAATCAAGCAATAAGTAGTTTTGTATATAAAGGGTTTCTAAAGCATTTTAAAACATTATAATATATCAAATTTTATCCTGTTTTCACCCAATATATTTTTTATTTCATTAAATATTTCTTAATTACACATTAAAACATTTGAAAAACTTTTGAGTTTCAAATTCTTTCTCTTTGGATATAGTTTTAACTTGTTCAGAATTGTTGAATCAGATCACAACTGCACTAACAATATATTAATGTTCCCATTTTTCTATATCCCCTCCAACATTTGTCATTTTCCTTTTCTGGCAAATTAGCAAAGCTGATAGATGTGAGATGGTTCCTCTGAGTTGTTTTTTTTTGTATGCCTCAAATCAATATTGATTTATAGCATTTTAAACAATAGGACTATAGATAATTTAACTTCTTTTCTAAAAACTACACATTCATGTACATTGACCATTTATAAATTGGTTTCATTATTATAAATTTGACAAAATTCTAATATATTTGAGAAATGAGGCTTTTATCAGATAAACATGCAGCAAATTTTCCCCTGGTTTACTGATTTCCTTCTAATCTTATCTGAATTTGTTTCATTTCTGCAAAACTCTAACTCACATAATCAAAATTACTTCTTTTACATAATATAATGTTCTTTATCTTTCATTTGATTATAAATTATTCCTGTATCAATAGATCTGATAAGTAAACTAGTACATAATCTCCTAATTCTTTGTCTAAATCCTTTACTTTTTTGAACTATATCTTAATATAAATGGAAATTTTCCTAAAATAATAAATAGCATCTATCTAAAAGCCTTTCTAGTACAATATTAAGTATCAGTGCTGATAAAAAAGGCATTCTTTTTCTCCCTGGATTTTATTGGGAAGACTTATAGCTTTTTCCCATTACAGATAATACTTGATCTTGGTTTTAGCTAGATATAATTTATTGTTTTAAGGAAAATTCTATTTATTCATATACTTTCTATTTTCTTTAACAAAATGAGTGTTATATTTTTTAAAAACCTTTTTCTGTTCCTATTGAGAAAATCATATCAAGTTTTATGCTTTTGATTACTGATACTGTCAATTGTGTACTAATAGTTTTCCTAATATTGAACCAGCCCTATATTTCTGGATTTAATCCAACTTGCTGATAGGGTATGACCTTTGAGATATATTGCTATAATATTTCTAGAATTTTAAAATGGCATAAATATTCCATAATATTGCAAAATGTTTGGAAACTTATTTATAATTTTACTTGATTATATTTCCTCTTTCTGCTTTAGGTAGCAGCACTTCATTTATGTCAGAAAAAGAATTTGGCAGGACTCTTTCTTGGTCAAGTCCCAAATAATTAGTAAATTGCATGCCTAATTCATTGATTTGTTCTTTCTCTATTTTATTGATGTATTTAGAAATATAATTTTTTTCATAAGTACTACTTTTGTTACATCTCATAAATGTTGGTATGTGGTCTTTTGTTGTCATTATTTTAAATGAAATTATTGTCTTGTTAACCCCCCCCATTCTTTCTAATTGGTTTATTTAGTTTTTATTAATTTTTAAAATATGTTCCAAAAACCTTTCATCAAATATAATTTTAGTATATTATGTTATGAAAAGTATATATTTAATACTGCTAGTTTCCTGAATTTATGAAAACATATCTTTTTATATGTGGTCAATTTTTATGAGAAAAAGGTATACTTTTTTCTATTCCATTTATAATACTCCAAAGGTCTATGATATAAAACTTTATAAAATCCCATTCATCTTCTTAACTTCTTTCTTATTTTATACTTAGATTTGTTTAGGTCTGAGAGAGGTTAATTGGGACTCTAGAGTATTCATTTTCTTCTTTTAAAAAAATATATATTTATTTTGTTACATTAAATTCTTGGGTATCCCCCACCCCTCTCTCTTTCTCCTACTTGAGAAAGGCATCATAACAAAAAAGGTTTATCTTTATCTTGCTATATCTTGCTAATCTCTGTTTATTAGTTCTTTCTTTTGAGATAAACATATCAAGTCAAATTTCACATGATATTGCTATTGTATTTAAAATTATTTTGGTTCATTCATTTCACTCTTTATAATCCCACATAGGTATTTCCATGTTTTCTTTTTTTATTTAATCTGCTCACCATTTCTTATGAGTAGTATACCATCAAAATCATTCCCCAACTTGTTCAGTCATTCCCCAATTGATGGGCTATCTTTTACTTTCCATTTCATTGCCACCACAAAGACAGTTACTATAAATATTTTAGAACATGTAGATTATCTTCCATTTTACCTAATCACCTTAGAAAATATCTTTATATTTTATCCCATTTTAAAAAATATTTTAGATATGCCTTATTTCATAGAAATTGTTATAACACCATAAAAACTTCCTCAGGAAAAAACATCAGGACCAGAAGGATTTACAAGTGAATTCTCCAAAATTTCTTAAGATCAACTAATTCCAATATTAAATAAATTATCTTGAAAAAAATTGGTAAAGAAAGAATCCTGCCAAACATCTTTTATGGAACAAATATAATGCTGATACCTAAGCTAGAAAGAACAAAAATAGGAAAAGAAAATAGAGGCCAATTTCATTAATGTACATAGTTGCAAAAATCCTAAATAATCAGGAGATTACAACAATATATCACATATACATTATGACCAAACAGGATTTATACCAGGTTTGTAGGGATAGTTTAATTTCAGGAAGACTATTAACACAACTGATTACATCAATAGCAAAAGTAACAAAAATCATGTGGTTATATTAATAGATGCAGGAAAACCTTTTGACAAAATACAACACTCATTCCTATTTTTAAAAAATTGAAAGCAAGTATAAATTGATTTTTCCTTAGAATAATAAGTACATACCTAGAACCATTAATAATATTTTCTGTAACCTGAATAAGTTAGAAGCCTTTCCTATAAGATGAGTGAAAGAAGGTTAAAACAAGGTATTATTTAATATTGTATTTTAAATGCTAGCAATAGCAAAAAGAGAAGAAAGAGAAATTGAAGGAATCTGAATGGGCAAAAAGGTAATAAAACTATATCTGTGTGCAGACCACATAATTGTATATGTGGAAAATTAGAGATTCCTTTAAAAATCTAGTTGAAACTATCAATATCTTTAGCAAAATACCAGTATATAAAACTAGACATTGGGGGGTTAAGTGATTTGCTCAGGGTCACACAGCTAGAAGTGTCTGAGGCCAGATTTGAACCCAGGACCCTCTCATCTTTAGACCTGGCTCTCATTCCACTGAGACACTCTATTTGCCTCTCAGCAAAGACCGGTATGCCACAATCATCAGCTCATATGCCCCTACACTGACCAGCACAGAGGAGACCATCGAGCAGTTCTACACCAACCTGAGCTCCGTCTTGCACTCAGTGCCCACAAATGACAAGCTGATACTACTGGGAGACTTCAACACCCGCGTTGGCCAGGACCATGAAAGATGGAAAGGAGTGCTCGGCAAACACGGCGTGGGCAAAATGAACAACAACGGCCTACTGCTACTCAGCATATACTCAGAGTTCGAACTCACCATCACGATCACTGTGTTCAGAATGGCGGACAAATATAAAACAACGTGGATGCACCCGCGATCAAAACAGTGGGATCTCATTGACTACATCATTGTACTCCGGCGAGACATCCAGGATGTACAGATCACCAGAGCCATGAGAGGAGCTGAATACTGGACAGACCACTGATTGGTTAGAGTGACTTCAAATGCGCATTGCACCTCGCCATCCAAAACGCACCCAGACAGTTCACGCATCTTACAAGGTGAGTCGTCTTAGAGATCCATTTTATCTGCAAACATTCCAGTCCTGCCTGGATGACAAGCTGTCTGCCAAGGGACCACTCACTGGAAGCTCAACCGAGAAATGGAACCAGTTCAGAGACGCAGTGAAGGAAACATCAAAGGCAGTCCTGGCCCGAAACAACGCAACCACCAGAACTGGTTCGACGAGAACAACACTGCTATTGAAGGCCTATTGAACAAAAAGAACAAAGCCTTTATGGAGTGGCAAAATAACCCAAACTCTGCTCCTAAAAAGAACAGATTCAAGTCTCTCCAAGCCATGGCGCAGTGTGAGAGCAGGAAAATGCAAGACTAATGGTTGGGAAAAAAGGCAGAAGAAATCCAGCACTTTGCTGATACGAAAAACTATAAA
This sequence comes from Monodelphis domestica, assembly GCF_027887165.1. Taxonomy (NCBI): domain Eukaryota; kingdom Metazoa; phylum Chordata; class Mammalia; order Didelphimorphia; family Didelphidae; genus Monodelphis; species Monodelphis domestica. Next base: position 344,982,736 of record NC_077227.1, on the reverse strand, counting down.
CAATTTTTCAGTGCCCTCAAGACTGTCTATGGGCCATTAAAATCCACCACCGCCCCCTTGCTATCCTATGATGGTGACACTCTCATAAAAGACAAAAAAGGTATCAGCAACAGGTGGAAAGAACACTTCAGCCAGCTCTTCAACTTACCCTCCTCAGTCGACCAAAGGGCCATCCCTCCTTCAAAGTCCAAAAAGCCATTAAACAAATGAGTGCAGGCAAGGCACCCTGTAAAGACGGGATCCCAACCGAGGTGTACAAGGCCTTAAATGGAAAGGCACTTCAGGCATTCCACATAGTGCTGACCAGCATATGGGAAGAGGACGACATGCCCCCAGAACTCAGAGATGACTCCATCGTAGCCCTATACAAGAACAAAGGCTCACAAGCAGCCTGTGACAACTACAGAGGCATCTCACTACTCTCCACTGCTGGAAAGATCCTCACCTGTGTTATACTCAACAGACTCCTGTCATCTGTTTCAGAGCAGAACCTGCCTGAATCACAATGCGGCTTCTGACCAGATCGCAACACCATCGGCATGATTTTCAGGATGAGACAAATGCAGGAAAAATGCCTTGAGTAGAACTCGAGTCTCTACATTATCTTCATAGACCTGACGAAGGCGTTTGACACAGTGAACAGGGACATATTGTGGGTGATCCTCAGCAAGCTTGGTTGCCCAGCAAAATTCATCAAACTGATCCAGCTCTTTCATGTCAACATGACAGGGGAAGTCCTATCTAGTGGAGAGACTTCTGATTGCTTCAACATCTCCAATGGTGTGAAACGAGGCTGCGTCCTTGCTCTGGTGCTATTCAACATATACTTCACCCAAGTATTATGGCATGCTGTTATGGATCTAGACCTGGGCGTCTACATCAAATACCGACTAGATGGCTCACTATTCGACCTTCGTCACCTGAATGCAAAAACAAAGACAACAGAGAGACTCATCTTGGAAGCTCTCTTCGCAGATGACTGCTCTCATGACCGACCAAGAAAATCATCTCCAAACCATTGTGGACAGGTTCTCTACCTCAACAAAATTGTTTGGCCTGGCCTCAGCAAAACAGAGGTGCTGTTCCAACCTGCACCAGGGAGGCCAAGGAACCAGCCGTGCATTACAATTGAGGGCACTCAGCTTTCTAACCTCAACACTTTCAGTACTTGGACAGCACCATCGCCAACGATGGGTCCCTAGACCATGAGATTAATGCCAGGATCCAAAAGGCCAGCCAGGCACTCGGGCGGCTGCACTCCAAAGTCCTCTAACACAGTGGTGTAAGCACTGCGACGAAGCTCAAAGTGTACAACGCAGTGGTCCTCAGCTCGCTCCTGTACGGTTGTGAGACATGGACACTGTACCGGAAGCACATGAAACAACTGGAGCAATTCCACCATCGCTCTCTCCGGTCAATCATGAGGATGCGATGGCAGGACCGAATCACCAATCAGGAAGTCCTCGACAAAGCCAACTCCACCAGCATTGAAGTAATAGCCCTCAAAACGCAGCTACGATGGTCTGGACACGTCATCCACATGGACCCACAGTGAATACCAAGACAGGTATTCTATGGTGAACTGTCAGCTGGACTCAGGAAACAAGGCCGACCAAAGAAAAGATTCAAGGATCAGCTAAAGTCCAACTTGAAGTGGGCTGGCATTACACCAAAGCAACTAGAACTCGCTGCCTCTGTCAGAAGCAGCTGGTGAACCCACATTAACCATGCCACCACCACCTTTGAAAATGAGCGACGTCGACCTCTCGCCGCTGCGCATGAACACCAACACCAGGCCACAGCCGCACCTCCCGTAACAACTGGCATCCCATGCCCCGTGTGCCACAAACTCTGCGCCTCAGCCTTTGGACTCCAAAGCCACATGAGGGTACATCAATAGATGATAATGCACAAAGACAATTGTCATTCTCGGTCACCGAGAGACTACTACTACTAGGATATAAAATAAATCCACACCAATTGTCAATACTTCTATATCATCCACAAAGTTTTTCAATAAGATGCTATAAGATCCAGAGTGACTTATGAGAAAGAATGCTATCCACATCCAGAGAAAGAACTATGGGAGTAGAAACACAGAAAGAAAACATGATTGATAACATGGTTTGATGTGTACATGAATGGGGATATTGACTTTAAATGATCACCCTAGTGCAAATATTAATAATATAGAAATAGTTTTTAAACAATGATACATGTAAAACCCAGTGGAATCACTCATAGGCTCCTGGGGTGGGGGGGAGATGAGAGGGAAAGAGAAAGAACATGAATCATGTAACCATGGAAAAATATTTAAAATTAATTAATCAATTAAAAAAGAATAAGATATAATTAATTTTAAAAAGTAAGATATAACTCATTTAAAATAAACATGGGTAGAATAAAATACTAAGAATATACTTACCAAAACAAACCTCAGAGCTATAATGAATGTGATTTAAAAAATAGTTTTTATACAAATAAAGTCTGATTCAAATAATTGGAAAAATATTTATTGTTTGTGAGTGGAGAGAGACAATATAGTAAAAAAGGAAATCCTGCCTAAACTAATCTATTTAATCAATGCTATTCCGATTCAATCATCAAAAATATTTTATTAAACTTTAGAAAAAAATAATAAAAATTCATTTGGAAGAACAAAAGTTCAAGGATATCAAAGGAATTGTTAATGAATATGGAAGTGGAAAAGAAAAATTATGAGAGCAAAATATTTTAAACCCTTACTTTCTGCCTTAGAATCAATACTATGTATTTGTTCCAAGGCAGAAAAGTGGTCGGGGCTAGGCCAGTGATGGCAAACCTTTTAGAGATAGAGCACTAGACCCCACCCCTTTCCCCAGACTGAATGCTGTGCCCACCCCCTCAGACATCATGTGCTGAGCTCCCCCTCTACCAAGTTCTTGGCATACCCAATACCATTGGGTATTTCTTTGCCATGGTGACTGCTAAATCATTTTTAATTAATTAATTAAATCTATTTAATCTTGACTGTAGCAGTACACAGTATTTGAATTCTTTTCTTTCTAGTTGCATACAATATTTTCTCTTTGACAAAGAAGCTCAAGAATTTTGTCATGATATTCTGTGGAGTTTTCATTTCGGGGGTTTCTTTTAGGAGATAATGCCTCCTGTTGTTGTTTGCTCATTTATTCAGTCATTTTTTTCTTGATTTTGGACTTTATTTTAAAATTCAGCTCTGCTTACCACTTGTAATGGGAGCAAGGAATGACTTCCAAACTTCAGGTTTTTGTATTCAGCTGCTTTCACACACAGCTAGATCTGGGGATTTATAAGCTCATTCAAGATGTTATGATCTATGGAAAGGCAGGTCACTCAGCTCCTGGTCTGTACCGTGGTCCTTATAAACATGCTCCCTTCAACCACAACTCCTCTTTACCTTGTAACTTCAATGTAACACTTGGTAATGGACAATGGATGATTCAAATGGCCTCCAAACCTGAGCACAAAGGTTCTTTGAAATCTATTTCTCACCATGTATTCAATATATGGGTACTGAGCATTTTTGGTGGCATGACTGTTGTTGATGCTACTGCTGTCACTGATACAGCCTTTAAAGACCACAGATTATTTTGCTTCTGCTACAATGTGCTCTAGGCTAGCCCCCATTCCAGTGTTCACAGGTATCTTTCAATTTTTCTAAGTACCCAGGACTAAAAAAAAATATTTATTACATTTTGTTGTTGTTGTTATCCTTCTTGGAATTTTATTTGACTTACTTTTTTAGGCTATTTAAGGGGTAATGTTGGGAAAGTTTAGAAAAATAATTATTGTTCCTTCTTGGCTCTATACCTCCTATCCTCCTTCCATTTATATATTGAGAGTATTTTCAAAATGATATGAATTGTTCTTCTTTACTAAGAACCTTCAAAATAGTCTATTTCAACAATTCATATGCTACAGATTATAAAATTGAGGCTATTTAGAAACATAGAAGGAAATACATTAGGTTAGAGTTAGAGAAGGGGAAGAGGAATTCCAAAAAGTTTTCTGGAGGAGGTAACATTAATTTAGGGTTTTAAGATATGGGAAAAAAGTAAACCGGTGGGAAGGCAGGTAGGTAGTATAGTCAATAGGGAATCTGGCCTCTTGTTGGGTTCAAATCTGGTGTCAGACACTTCCTAAATGTGTGACCCTGGGCAGCACACTTAACACACTTAACCTCATTTGCCTAGCCTTTCCACTTATGTCTTAGAGTTGTTACTAAGGAAGAAAGTGTAAGAGTTAAAATAGTTGAGGCCATAAACTGTAATGATTAAAATAGTGGAAGGCTTAAATTGTAGTAGATAAAGAGTGGATGAGTTAATTGTGACCACAGAAATATGTTTTTATATTAAAAATAAAGTGGTCACCAGGGAAATATTCCAAATTATGAAATATACCCAAGTCAACTGGGTTTTATAGAGATTTTAATTAATTAATACAATGAGGAATTAAAGAAGGAGAGAGAGAATAAAAAAGGAATAAATATGAAGGGCCTTAGCCAACATGGCCTAGACCTGAGTCTTAAGAGAGAGATCCATCAGTCCTTAATCACAAGATCTGTCCAAGCAAGAATATAGACACCAGTTCAACCAGCCATTCTTCTCCAGAGAGGGATTCTTCTGACTGTCCTTAAGAGACTGTTCTCAAGAAACCTCTCTTCAGAGCCTCCTTAGAGACTCCTCTCCCAACAGCCTCCTTAGAGACTGTTCTTTTTAGGAGACTGTCATCTCCTTATATAGGGAATTTTCTCCTATGACACCTCCCCTAAGTTCTCCCATCTACCAATCACAGTATATGTTTTTTCAAAGGACATACCATTCTTAGTTCACACCTAAGAAGCTATAAATTTTTGAGTAATTCACACCAGGAAAGCTCTGAGTAAGTTTCTCACCTCTTTGTTCCTTGTAAATTCACAACTTGCTTGACCTTTATAGGTACTTAGCTTACTGTTGTATTAGTCTTAAAATAGGCATGGCTTAAAGAACTTTTTGTCTTACTATAAGTATCCGTTTAAGTACTTTTCATTGTTCAGCAAAGAGTTTACAACTTTATCTTCCCCTAGGGCAGACTTAAGTAGGGGTGGAGTAGAGTTCTCACATTCCTGATCTAAGTACCTTCACTGCCCAAATGAACAATGGTCCCAATGGGGAATAGTCCCAATGGGGAATGGTCTTAACCCAACCTTATGAAGTAGGTTTGGGAATTTTTTAAGGTTTACAATCCTAATCTTATGAAGTAGGGTTTGAGAATTTTTTTTTTTTAATTTTAATATTATTTTATTTGGTCGTTTTCATACATTATTCACTGGAAACAAAGATCGTTTTCTTTTCCTCCCCTCTCCCCCCGCCCCCCGCCTTTCCCTCTCCCATAGCCGACGCATGATTCCACTGGTTATCACATGTGTTCTTGACTCGAACCCATTTCCCTGTTGTTGGAGTTTGCATTATAGTGTTCATTTAGAGTCTCTCCTCAGTCTTATCTCCTCCAACCCTGTGGTCAAGCAGTTGCTTTTCAGCGGTGTTTTTACTCCCACAGTTTATCCTCTGCTTGTGGGTAGTATTTTTTTTTTTAGATCCCTGCAGATTGTTCAGGGAAATTGCATTGATACTTATGGAGAAGTCCATCACCTTCGATTGTACCACAATGTATCAGTCTCTGTGTATAATGTTTTCCTGGTTCTGCTCCTTTCGCTCTGCATCACTTCCTGGAGGTTGTTCCAGTTCACATGGAATTCCTCCACTTTATTATTCCTTTTAGCACAATAATATTCCATCACCAACATATACCACAATTTGTTTAGCCATTCCCCAATTGAGGGGCATCCCCTCATTTTCCAATTTTTGGCCACCACAAAGAGCGCAGCTATGAATATTTTTGTACAAGTCTTTTTGTCCATTATCTCTTTGGGGTACAAGCCCAGCAGTGCTATGGCTGGATCAAAGGGCAGATAGTCTTTTATCGCCCTTTGGGCATAGTTCCAAATTGCCCTCCAGAATGGTTGGATCAATTCACAACTCCACCAGCAATGAATTAATGTCCCCACTTTGCCACATCCCCTCCAGCATTCATTACTTTGCATAGCTGTCATGTTAGCCAATCTGCTAGGTGTGAGATGATACCTCAGAGTTGTTTTGATTTGCATCTCTCTGATTATAAGAGATGTAGAGCACTTTTTCATGTGCTTATTAATAGTTTTGATTTCTTTGGCTGAGAATTGCCTGTTCATGTCCCTTGCCCATTTGTCAATTGGAGAATGGCTTGATTTTTTGTACAATTGATTTAGTTCTTTATAAATTTTAGTAATTAAACCCTTGTCAGAGGTTTTTATGAAGATTGTTTCCCAATTTGTTGCTACCCTTCTGATTTTGGTTACATTGGTTTTGTTTGTACAAAAACTTTTTAATTTGATGTAATCCAGATTATTTATTTTGCATTTTGTAATTCTTTCTAATTCTTGCTTGGTTTTGAAGTATTTCCCTTCCCAAAGGTCTGACATGTATACTATTCTGTGTTCGCCTAATTTTCTTATAGTTTCTTTCTTTATGTTCAAGTCATTCATCCATTTTGAATTTATCTTGGTGTAGGGTGTGAGGTGTTGATCTAAGCCTAATCTTTCCCACACTGTCCTCCAATTTTCCCAACAGTTTTTATGAAATAGTGGATTTTTGTCCCAAAAGCTGGGATCTTTGGGTTTGTCATATACTGTCTTGCTGAGGTTGCTTGCCCCCAGTCTATTCCACTGATCCTCCTTTCTGTCTCTTAGCCAGTACCAAATTGTTTTGATGACCGCTGCTTTATAATATAGTCTGAGATCTGGGACTGCAAGACCCCCTTCCTTTGTATTTTTTTTCATTAATTCCCTGGGTATCCTTGATCTTTTGTTTTTCCAAATGAACTTTGTTATGTTTTTTTCTAAATCAGTAAAAAAAATTTTTGGGAGTTCCATGGGTATGGCACTAAATAGATAGATGAGTTTGGGTAGGATGGTCATTTTTATTATATTGGCTCGTCCTACCCATGAGCAGTTAATGTTCTTCCAATTGTTCAAGTCTAGTTTTAGTTGTGTGGAAAGTGTTTTGTAGTTGTGTTCATATAGATCCTGTGTTTGTCTCGGGAGATAGATTCCTAAGTATTTTATTTTGTCTTGGGTAATTTTGAATGGGATTTCTCTTTCTAGTTCTTGCTGCTGAGCTGTGTTGGAATTATATAGAAATGCTGATGACTTATGTGGGTTTATTTTGTATCCTGCAACTTTGCTAAAGTTGTTGATTATTTCAATTAACTTTTTGGTTGAATCTCTAGGATTCTTTAAGTAGACCATCATGTCATCTGCAAAGAGTGATAATTTGGTCTCCTCCTTGCCTATTTTGATGCCTTCAATTTCTTTTTCTTCTCTAATTGCTACTGCTAGTGTTTCTAATACAATGTCAAATAATAGAGGTGATAATGGGCATCCTTGTTTCACTCCTGATCTTAATGGGAATGGATTTAGTTTATCCCCATTGCAGATGATATTAGCTGATGGTTTTAGATATATACTGTTTATTATTTTTAGGAATGACCCTTCTATTCCTATGCTTTCTAGTGTTTTTAGTAGGAATGGGTGTTGTATTTTATCAAAGGCTTTTTCTGCATCTATTGAGATAATCATGTGATTCTTGTTGGTTTGCTTGTTGATGTGGTCAATTATGTGGATAGTTTTCCTAATGTTGAACCAGCCCTGCATCCCTGGTATGAATCCTACTTGATCATGGTGGATGACCCTTCTAATCACTTGCTGGAGTCTTTTTGCTAGTATCCTATTTAAGATTTTTGCATCTATATTCATTAGGGAGATTGGCCTATAGTTTTCTTTCTCTGTTTTTGGCCTGCCTGGCTTTGGAATTAGTACCATGCTTGTGTCATAAAAGGAGTTTGGTAGGACTCCCTCTTTGCTTATTATGTCGAATAGTTTGTGTAATATTGGGGTTAACTGTTCTCTGAATGTTTGATAGAATTCACTGGTGAATCCATCAGGCCCTGGGGATTTTTTCTTAGGCAGTTCTTTGATGGCTTGATGGATTTCAATTTCTGATATGGGATTATTTAAGAAAACTATTTCTTCTTCTGTTAGTCTAGGCAATTTATATTTTTGTAAATATTCATCCATATCACCTAGATTGGTAAATTTATTGCCATATAGTTGGGCAAAGTAGTTTTTAATGATTGCCTTAATTTCCTCTTCATTTGAGGTGAGATCCCCCTTTTCATCCTTGATGCTATTAATTTGCCTTTCTTCTTTCCTTTTTTTAATTAAATTAACCAGTACTTTGTCTATTTTGTCTGTTTTTTCAAAGTACCAGCTTCTAGTCTTGTTTATTAGCTCAATAGTTCTGTCACTTTCTATTTTATTAATTTCTCCCTTAATTTTTAGGATCTCTAGTATGGTTTTCTTCTGGGGGTTTTTAATTTGTTCATTCTCAAGTTTTTTGATTTGCATTTCCAATTCCTTGGTCTCTGTCCTCCCTAATTTGTTAATATATGCACTCAGGGATATGAATTTTCCTCTAAGTACTGCCTTGGCTGCATCCCATAAGGTTTGAAAGGATGTTTCGCCATTGTCATTTTCTTCAACGAAATTGTTAATTGTTTCTATGATTTCTTCTCTAACTAAATGGTTTTGGAGTATCATGTTATTTAATTTCCAATTAATTTTTGATTTGGGTCTCCATGTACCCTTGCCGATCAATATTTTAATTGCCTTGTGATCTGAAAAGGCTGCAGTTAATATTTCTGCTTTTCTGCATTTAAGTGCCATGTTTCTATGACCTAGTGTATGATCTATTTTTGTGAATGTGCCATGTGGTGCTGAAAAGAAGGTGTATTCTTTTTTGTCCCTATTTATTTTTCTCCATATGTCTATTAATTCTAATTTTTTCTAAGATTTCATTCACCTCTTTTACCTCTTTCTTATTTATTTTTTGATTTGATTTATCTAAATTTGATAGTGGTTGGTTCAAGTCTCCCACTAATATGGTTTTACTGTCTAATTCCTCCTTCAATTCTCCTAGTTTCTCTATTAAAAATTTGGATGCTATACCATTTGGTGCATACATGTTGATTAGTGATATTTCCTCATTGTCTATACTTCCTTTTAGCAGAATATATTTACCTTCCCTGTCCCTTTTGATCAGGTCTATTTGTACTTTGGCTTTGTCAGATATCATGATTGCAACTCCTGCCTTCTTTCTATCAGTTGAGGCCCAAAAGGTCTTACTCCAACCTTTAATTCTAACCTTGTGAGTGTCAACCCGTCTCATATGTGTTTCTTGAAGACAACATATGGTAGGGTTTTGTGTTCTAATCCAATCTGCTATTTGTCTGCGTTTTATGGGTGAGTTCATCCCATTCACGTTCAAAGTTATGATTGTTATTTGTGGATTCGCTGGCATTTTGATGTCTTCCCCTAGTTCTGACCTTTCTTCTTTAGCTTTCTCCTTTTGAACCAGTGATTTACTTTAGGTCAGTCCCCCTAGTCCCCTCCCTTGAGATGCTTCCCTTTCTAGCCCCTCCCTTTTTATGCTCCCTTCCCCTCCCCCCTCTCCTTCCCTCCCTTTTTGTGCTCCCTCCCCCCTCCCCCTCCTTAATTTTCCTTTCTTTCTTGCCCTAATGGATAAGATAGAATTCAGGATCCCACTGGATCTAGATGTTCTTCCCTCTCAGATTTGATTTCACTGAGAGTAAGGTTTAAGTACTTCCACTTCACGCTCTCTTCCTCTCCTTCTCATATGAGAATTCTTCCCCTCCCCTTCCCATGTGTATCTTTATATGGGAAAGTTTATTCTATTGATTCCCCCCCTATTTCTTGAAGTTAATCTTAGTATTATCACGGTTCCCCCCTCCCTTTTCCTTTTTTTGCCCCAACTTTCCCCAAATCTTCTTGATTCCCCAATCTTTCCCTATGCATGTTTCTTCTAACTACTCTTATGATGATACAATTTATGAGAGTTACACAAAACATTTTCCCCACATATTAATATATATAATTAGATGTAAATGTAGTCCTTATAGAAGAGAGTTTGACTTAAAGAGAAAGATAAGATTTATCTCCTTTTCCCTTTCTTTCATATTTACCTTTTCATGTTTCTCTTGCTTTCTGTGCTTGGATATCGAACTTTCCACAGAGCTCTGGTCTTTTCTTAGCAAATGCTTGGAAATCTTCTATTTTGTTGAATGCCCATACTTTCCCCTGGAAGTATATAGTCAGTTTTGCTGGGTAGTTGATTCTTGGTTGGAGACCCAGCTCTCTTGCCTTTCTAAATATCGTGTTCCATGCTTTGCGGTCTCTTAGTGTGTTAGCCGCTAAGTCATGTGTGATCCTTATGGGAGCCCCCTTGTATCTGAAGCTCTTCTTCTTGGCTTCTTGTAGGATTTTCTCCTTTACTTGGAAGCTCTTGAATTTGGCAATTACATTCCTAGGCGTTGTCTTTTGGGGATTTAGTATAGAAGGTGTTCTATGAATCCTTTCTATTTCTATTTTGCCCCCTTGCTCCAGAACGTGGGGGCAATTTTCTTTTATAATCTCCTCTAGAATAAAATCCAATTTGTTGTTTACCTCTGGTTTTTCTGGGAGACCGATGATACGGAGATTTTCTCGTCTTCCTCTGTTCTCCAGGTCCGTGACCTTCTCAGTGAGATATTTTCTGTTTTCTTCCAATTCATTTATTGTTTGGGTTTGCTTTATTGATTCTTGCTGTTTTATCATCTCACTTTCTTCGAGGTCCTTAATTCTGGTCATTAGGGACTGGATTTGCTTTTCAGCCTTGTCTGCCCTTGTATTGGCTGCTTCGAGTTCTTTTTCCAATTGAGCAGTCTTATCTGTCAGACAGCTGATCTCTTTCTCCCATTTTTCTTTCCAGAAGGTTTCCATCTTTTGGATAAGTTCCAGTTTGAGATCTTCCAGAGCTTGTTGATAGTTTCCATTTTGGGAGGCGTGTTCTGAATTTTTTTGGATTTCCTCTTCATTCTCCTCTTTCCCTTGGGTACTTCCACCATAAAAGTTTTCAATAGTCACTTTTTTCCCTTTCTTCCTGGAGGCTTGATTTTGGGCCATGTGAGCCATCCCTTTGGTGGTTTTATTTCCCTTTCCTTTTTGGTCTGGGGTCTGGGTTATAAGAGTGGTTTTTCTGTGAATTTAGGTTGCTTCAGACTAGTTCTTCCCAGCCTCCGAGCCCAGGTATTCAGCTCCGCCCAGATAATCCGTGCGCCTTGTTCAGCGCAGCCCGCCCGAAGTCCGCTGGCTTCTCCAGTGAAAGCGCCCTGAGACGTTTTTTCCTGGCAGTCCCCAGATCCCAAGGACCCTGGAGTGCCCCCCCAGACAGAGACGCTCCCCACTCACTCGCTGTCCCGGTGAGCGCTCAGGTAGCTCACTCTGGTTTAGTGGGGGAGGTGGGGTGGGGGAAGGGCGGCTCAGTTCACTTTTCTGTGCAAGCTTTTCCTTCTTATTTTAGTGTGGAAATGTTCAAGCCCCACGTACCTTTGCCTCTGTGGGGTACTGGGGAGTCCTTCTGTTCCTCCAAAGGTGATTTTATGCTCCTTTGATGTAGTCTATTTCGTTCGGTGCTGGGGAGAGGAAACGTGCCGCGTCTAGATTGCAGCCATGATTACCCGGAAGTCTAGGGTTTGAGAATTTTTAAGGTTCACAATAGTAAGAAGATTTTTGTTTGTTTTATGTCAATACATGAAAAGGAAAATGTGGATATTCAAGAAATAAAGAACAACATGAGCAATGGTATGGGACAGTGGTACAGAAAATATGAAGGGGACAGAGAATAATCTAGGCTAGCTATAGTACTGAGTAAAAGCATATTGATAATCTAAAGATATCCTTTTCTTGGACTTTCATGCATTATAAGTTATTAATTAATTTTAAATGGAAAGCTATGAATTCATTTCTTTGCTGAAAAAGGAAAGCAATCCAAGCCAACACTGTACAGCTGGAGCCAAGCATCAAACTCTTTGGAATCATAATGCTTTTCTCCATCACAAGCTTGCTTTCTAAACTTGGTTTGCCCTTTGCATGCCCAAGTTCTCTTATATAGAAAATGAGTATAATAGCATCTCTCTCTGAAAATGGGCTTTTACAGTCTCAGATGAGAGAGAAGTACCCTATTACAATTCCAGGAAATGTTCATTAAGGGAGAGGTTGGCCTTTTTAAGGACATCACATCAAAAATGGCCTCTCCCAGCACAGGTTCAATCCATCAGTTCAGCCTTCTGTTACTAAATCTTTTTTAGCCTTTTACTTTTGCATACATTCCAGTGCCTAGCTCAGTGCTTTGGGGTGGGGGGAAGATATTTATTGATTCTTTTGTACTTACTTGGAAAATGCTCTTCAGTAAAAGGGCATAGAACCTTGAGTAAGCAGACCTTGATTCAAATAGTGGTTTTGAGACTTACTAGTTATATGAACCTAGACATGTCACTTCCTTTTTTTTTGCCTTAGTTTTCTCATCTAACTTTTAAAAGGGACAATCATTATTGCACTGATAACCTCACAAGGGTGTTCTGAAAAATATATGTTAGAACTTTTAGAAAGGAATATGTTAATAGAAAGGTACTGTGGTCCAGTGGTTAGGGGGTTGGCAGAGTTTCAGTCCTTACTCTGAGACATATTAGTTGTGTGAACATGAGGAACTCATGTAGATCTTTCAGTGCCTCAAGCACCTCTTAAAGATTATAATATCCAGAAATGTTGTGAATCTAGACCAATGCATGTTCACCATATTTATGAAATCCCAAGTCTGAATAAAGTCATGCATAGCTGGATGGATTGATGGGTAGAGAGTTGAATGACTGAAAAAAGGAATAAATGGATACAAGTACAAGTTTGATCAAAGTAGTTCATTGCACGAACAGATGCTGATCTATATATGCCCCAGCCACCATGATTTGAACTCAGAGTTTCTGTGGTCCAGGGACCATCCTATCCATTTCAGCTCCAGGAATTGCAGCCTCTAGCACCAAGAAATGGATATAGCCAGAGTAGTGTTGGAGTTTTTTTTTAAGCTCAATAGAAATGTATTAGAATCAAACATAACCCTACACTACCTTTTATGATTGATTTGGATATAAATTAGATAATAATAATAACAACAAAAGTAACCAGGAAGATGATGATGATGATGATGTAGCCTATTACGTAGGGGCCCCAGCTGCAGACTTACGTATCCTGGAGGCTTACCCTAAAACTCAGAATGTTCAAAATCAACTATAGTGGCTTCTTCTTTGGAGGTCTTTGTATAGAAACTGGATAAATTATTTTTGGTTGCAGACTCTCAGAATTCAGGAATAAGGAAGGACCGCAGTTGCAATCTATTCTAATCCTTACTTAAAGGAACTCTCACTCACTATAACTTATCTATTTAGTAATTTTCCTAGTTCTGCTTGAAGAACTCTAAGAAGCTTTGCTACATTAGACAGGTCATTCCACTTTTGTGTAATTTTAATTGTTAGGAAGTTTTTAATGTAACTAGGCCTTTATTCATCTCATTATGACTTACTCATTTTGTTTTTGTCCTCTGATGCCAAATAGAATAAATCTAATTCTTCTTCCACATGACAACCTTTCATAAACTTGAAAACAACTCTCCTGTTGCTGATGAATATTTTCTTCTCTGGGCAAAACATGCCTAATTTCTTTATCCTATCCTCATTTATCATGTACAGGAGGCCTTTCACAATTTTATTGCTGATCTTTAGACATATTTCAGTCCATAAATGTTTATTAACCCATGATTTCCAGTATTAAACACAATACCTCAGATCAGTTCTACTGTAGATATAGAACAAAAGTATAATCCACTGTCAAAAACATTGTCCCTTTTTATGTTTGAATAAGGGAAATATGAGAATAGCTAGGTACAAAAAATATGTGTGTGTGTGTTTGTGTATAGCATAGATGGAAGAAAATCTCAGAGAAGTTAGGTACTTGTAGCAAGATTGAGTGGGACTATTACTTTACAACTGGGTCACTTTACCTGACTATTGAAGAACCTTAGGACAACTAAAAGGTAAAAGGGTGAAGGGAGTAAATTCCAGACATGGGTGACAGCTAGTGCAAAGATAGAGTAAAGAGGAAGAATGTTGTATAAATAGCAATGAACCAAAACAAACAACAACAACACCAAATAAGCCAATGTGGCTTGACTGGAGAGAATATGAAGAAAAGTAGATAGTAAGACTAGAAAGGTAATGATAAGACAAGTTGTGAGGTTCTTTAAATCACAAAGTAAGAACTTTTTTATTTGATTCTGGAAGCCATAGGGAGAGAGTAGGATTTACTGAGTTGTCTTGTGCATGTATGTATGTGAGAGTGAGAGGGGATGACAGATGTACATTTTAGGGAAATCTCTTTGTCAGTTGAATGGAGGATAATGGAGACTGAGGAGAGATTTGAGGCAAGGAAATCACTTAGACAATTATTATAATAATTCAGTTTAGCAATGATGTGTACCTGTCCTATAGATAGTGATTGTGTGGATGGAGAAAAAGGGATGTATTCAGAAAACATGAAGATGGAGTGACAAGATATGACAGCAACTTGGATAAATAAGCTGAGTGAGAAGCCAAAGCTAAACCTGAGGTTATAAGACTGAAAGGATGATGACTCATTAAAGAGTAATAGGGAAAGAGGGAAGAAGGAATCATTTTAGTGGAAATACAGAGAATTCTATTTTAGTTATCTTGTATTTCAGGTACCTACAATAAATTACTTTGGAATGTAATGTCCAAAAGGCAGTTGGTTATTTGTACCTGCATCTCAAGAGAGAGACTTGACTGGAAATAAGGGTCTGGTAATCATCTTGAATAGAGGTAATAATTAGACCTATGAGAACTAATGATATCATGAAGTATGACAGTATAGAGAGAAGAGAGAAGATCAAGAGCAGATGTGGATACTGATGATTAAACATCCCCAGTTACTTTAATACTTCCTTATATGGTCTGATCTGAAAATGCTTCACTATCCTAATTGATCACACGTGGATGCTCTTTAGTCTAATGTCCTTTCTAAAATTAGACAGAAATGAACAAAATTCCAGATGTGCTCTGACCAGAGCAGACTACATCAGACCTAGAGTACAGTATATCTATCACTTCACTAATCCAAGACACTTGATTTTCATTATGTAGTCTAAGAGAGCATTAGTGTTCTTTATTATTTGTTTTTATATACCATAACATATTTACAGATTCATAAAATCACATGGCATCATAGAATCTCGATATTAGATGGAACCAATCAAAAACTTGAAAAACCTCCTTTCTATGAAGCATGTGACAAAATGATTATTCATCTTTTGCCATCCTGGTAAAGTTCATTCAACTTTGGCCTAGTTCTCATTTTTAGGAAGTATTTCTTCACAGCAAGCTAAAACTTGTTTCTTCACAAATTCCACCCAGTGCTCCTAGGTAAGCCCTCTGGATTGAAGCTGAATAAGTCTATTCATTCTGTCACATGATAATCCTTCAAACGCTTATGAATCTCTGTCCTTATGTCTTTCTCTTTTCATGAAAAACTCATCATTTCTTTCAGCCACTCTGAAAATAGCGTCATCTTGAGCTCATTCACCATCCTACTTGCCCACTGCCAAATACTCCCTAGTTTATCAATATCCTTCCTAAAATACAGTGCCCAGAAATGGACAAAACGTGTCAGATATGATCTGAACAGGACAAAGTGCAGCAGGACTATTACCTTCCAGGTCCTGGATTCTATGCTCCTTTCAAAGCAGCTCAAGATTACATGTTATTTTGACTGCTTTCTTATACTCTTGCCTTATATTGAGTCATTCACCATACTTCCAAATAGTTTTCAAATAAATGGCTGTAGAGTCATATCTTCTCCCATCTCATGCTTGGAAAGTTGATGGCAAAAATAAGTCTTTTACATTTGATTACCCCTTAACTTGAATTTTATTAGCATACTGTGGCCTTTTGGTATCATTGGTTATCCAGTGTATTAACTATCTCTCTTAGCTTTATGTCATCTGAAAATGTGAGGAACATGCTATCTCTGTCTTTATTTAATTTTTTGATCTCCTTTCCTGCTCATATTTTTCTCTCCCTTAGCTTTCTTTGACTAAGGATTATGAACAAAATTTAATGACATTAAGGGTATATTCCCTTTAAAATTTGCAAATCGCTGTACATACATTGTCTAATCTGAGTCTCACAATTGCTCTGTGAGATGGATACTGAAGATGTTCTTAACATGATCAATTGGTTCTTCTTTTTTGTAGGAGTATAGGTTTAATACCTAGAAAGGATGTTAGCCATCACTGAGGCCAAGTTCTTCATTTGATAAATAAGGAAATTTGGACCTAGAGATATTCAGTAATTTATTCAAAGAAATATCAATAGTAAGTAACTTAGGCAATATTTGAACCCAGGTTCTGTGATTCTAGAATGATCAGCTTTCAACTGCCCCTCACTGCCTTTCATGAAAATTGATTCTCCTCATTAGTTCTTTTTCTTTTTTCTTTTTTTTTATTTTTCCTGATTATATTTTTATACAATTTTAATAATCTTTTTTTTGACATTTTGTGATCAATGTTCATTCCTCCCTCTATTCTTTAACAGTCCCCAAAACAGCTGATAATATGATATAGGCTAAATGTGTTACCATACAATACCTATTTCCATGTTCCTCATGTTGTGAAAGAAGATATATATTGTTTTCACTAGAGAAAAATTTCTGGAGGGAATAAAGTGAAGAATGATATACTTCAATCTGCTTTCAGATTCTATCAGTTCCTTCTATGGCAGCAAATAGCCTTTTTCATGGTGAGTCCCTTGAAGTTGCCCTAGATCCTTACATTGTTAATCATATTTAAGTCATTGACAGTTGATAACTATATACTATTATTGTTAATGTGTAAAAACATTCTGTTCATTTAGTTTTACGTCACTTCATATATCTTTCAAGGTCATCTTGTTTATCATTTCTTACATTATAATAATATTCCATTACAATCATATACTTATTCAGCCATTCTGCAATTGATGGACAACCCTTCAGTTTCAAATTCATTGCCATCTCACAAAGTGCTGCCATAAATCTTTTTGTGTAACTAGTTCCTTTCTCCCTATCTTTGTTCTCTTTTGGGGGGATACAGACTTAGTAGAGGTATTGAAGGGTCAAAGGGTATGCAGTTTTCTGGTTCTTTGGGTATGATTCAAAATTGCTCTTTGGACTGCTTGTATTAGTTCACAGCTCCACCAACAGTGTCTCAGTTTTTTGTTTGTTTGTTTGTTTGCCTTCTAATCTTGGTTGCATTGGATTTGTTTGTGCACATCCTTTTTATTTTATGTAGTCAAAGTTTTCTGTTTTATATTTTACAATGTTCCCTGTGTTTTGTTTAGACATAAATTCTTCCTTTATCCATAGATCTGACAGATAAACTATTCAATCCTCCCTTAATTTGTTTATGGTGTACTCTATTTCTATAAATTAATATATAATTTAGATTTTATCTTGGTATATGACATGAGGTATTGGTCTATGCCTAGTTTCTGCCATAGTATTTTCCAGATTACTCAGCATTTTTTTTTTGCCAAATAGTGACTTCTTCTTCCAAAAGTATGGATTTTTGGATTTTTCCTGCATCATTATGAACATTTATTGAAATGTTATATGAAAGCCCTGCATTACTATGAACATTTATTACTCTTGTTGAGTGCCTAACCTATTCCATTGATCCATGACTCTGTTTTTTAGCTAGTACCAGATTGTTTTGAGGGTTGCCACTTTATAATACATATAAGTATAGATATTAAAGACTAAAGAGTTTTATTATTAGATCCTTTATTGGATTCTTTTTCCTATTGAATTTCTTTGATTTCTGAGAGTCAAGTATGGCATTGTGGATAGAAAAAATGTCTCTGAAGACAGAAGGACTTGGATTCAAGTTTTCTCTATTAAATAAGATAACTGTGTAATGTTTGGTAGGTTATTAAACCTTTGAGTTCTCTAAGATGTTAAGTTGCAGAGAATGTGATAACCTGAATTGATGAAGGGAATTTCCTGTATCAATGAAATCACAGTCCAATACCTAATGCCTTTTTAGTATTTTTCTTCTTCCTGAATTGTAACTGTTTTCTGTGGCAACTCACTTGGTGTGTGTGTGTGTGTGTGTGTGTGTGTGTGTGTGTGTGTGTGTGTGTGTGTGTAAACAATTTTCCCTTTCTCTCTTCTTTTTCAGTTTTTTGATTAAATTACAAGGCTTCAGGAAAATACATCTTTAGCCTGAAAGGAAACTCAATATTATTCTAGCACCCTTTCCTCTATATTTATATTTAAAGATTTTATTCAGATATTGAAATCTTGGCCTTATATACTTCCTTTTAAAATATTTGTTTAACCCTAAAATTTGCCTTTCTCTTAAGAAAGTCTTTCCCTCAGTTGGAAATAGTACTTGTGCTTAAAAACTCTTCATTTTCTCATCCCAGACTTCTGTGTAGATAGAATTCACTCCCCACGGCTCATTCAACCCAGCTCATATTACCCAGCATACCATTTGTGTGCTTATGCTGCGTGAATGCTGTGTGAAGGCAGGATTATCTATACTCATGTGAATCAACATGAGTGCATGGTAGTCATCAGATTATATCATTATATGTTCCTTTTTCAGATATTGTTGGACCTACTGAGGTTCCTTTTGACGAAGGTGACAAATGACCTTAATGATCTTTGTGGATCTGTAGTAGAAAAAAACATGAGCTATTCTAATGATTGAAGTCACTGGAATGTTCATTGCCAAGCAGGGACAAAATTGTAGCTAAATCTGAGTAACACATAATAAACATCAGCATTTCATTTCCCCACAAATGGCCCAAACTCATATATTTAATTTAGCTCTTCATACACAAAAAGCAATATGCTAAGTTTTGTTAGGAATACAATATATGAGATTGTCTTTACCCTCAAGGAACCTGTGATCAACACCCAAGAAACCAGTTATATTGCCCATAAAGTAAAAATTAGTTAGTTTCTATAACAGGTTCTCTCCTCAGAACCAATCAATTCATCCAAGTAGATTGATAATGAAGCTTCACTTTTTTTGAGATTACTGTCTATTTGTAAGCATTGAAAATTTAAATGGAGTGGCTGACACTCAAATAATCTAAAGGAATATTCATGAAAGTTATGCATGTATGCATACAATTATGAATTATAAATTAATTTAAATAATAATTAATCAATAAATAATCACCTGATCTTTAACCAAGAGAGTATAGGATAGTAGATAGAAAATTTACTTTGGAGCCAATAAGACTAGGATTCTTAAGGCAAAGGTTGTCTTTGATTCTGCACTTATACAAAAGTAGCCCTACTTCTAGTATAATAAATATATCATAAGTATTTAGTGTATGCTTTTATCCCCCTTTTCCATTCTTGCTATTATTGTCCACATTGTTCTGTTGATGCTGCATAGATTGGATATGTTTCTCTAAGTGTTAGAAATTTGCAAGATAATCATTGGCTACATCAGGATGAGGTGAATGAAAATACATGCCACCCAAGCAAGAAAGGAAATAGTATTAAGCTTGTACTTATTTGAACTTGAAAGTTCTCCCCTTCGTTTACTTTCACATCAAAATATCATTTGTGGATACTGTATCATGAGAAGATAGTCATAATTATCAACAAGTCCTGGTGCTATAATAATTTTTGCAGAAAACTTGAAGAACTCTGGAATGAGTGTCTAAGGTCAGCCAGTACAAATGGATCTATTAAGTTTATATATATATATATATATATATATATTGAGTAGCTATTGTTTGAACCATAAAGTGACAATGTTTTTAATTAAGTAGATGCTTGGATATACTATTTTTAAAATTGGTTTCAAATTTATTCTTCCTTGTTATACTGAATAGGGTTCATTAAATAAACTTGTAGGTAAAGATTTTGCTTCTGAACTAGTTTGTTATTAATGGAAAAGAATAAAACAGAACTGAGTTTGTATCCTACTTCATGTATTAAGTACCACATTTGACATTTCACATGTCAAAGTACAGAACTCAAAATCTACTGAGAGGATTACAGCATGTACACAACTATATCAAAAATAGAATGTGATGTAAAACCCAGTGGAATTGCTTGTTGGCTATGGGGGGGTGGTGGGGAAAGAACATGAATCATGTAACCATGGGAAAATATTATAAATTAATTAATTAAAATGTTTCAATCTAAAAAAAATAGAATGTGAGGAATGCAAGAGATAAGAAGATATTTAGTCAAGGTGTTCTAGAATATTTGATGAGAGAAAAGATTACTTAGAGCTAGGAGAAAATCAGAGAAGTCTTCATAAAGGACTTGTCACTAGAGTTGGGAGATAGAAGAAATGATTTTCAATTGGCTCAGATAAAACAGGAGAGAAGCAGGAATGGAAGAGTAGCTAGGGAAAAACAGGAACAAATGTTAGGAAGGCTTATAAGTGCTGGAGAATGTGCTTCTCACACCTTATCTACTTTTAAGGGAAGAAAATTGAATTCTTGCAAGGAAGCAGTAGACAATTGCAATGAGAGGGAAATGGAAAGGGAGGAAGCAAAAGAAGGATGCAAAGGTAGGAGACTGACTTTTACTTCATGTAATTAATGTTAACACCAAATAGAAACTTATCTTCCATTATGCCATAAATGCTTTTTTAGATATTGAGCTCTCTGTTTTAGGAAAAAGGGACTAGAGGGGTCTCTACTGCTGAGATATTAATCTTGAGAAACATTTTTTTCTCTAAATCTTATGCTCATGTCATTATGGAACAATGGCTACCATGTTTGCATACACCCTCTCCCCCATACATTAATGCAAATGTGATTGTATAATATCTATTTGCAACTCTTTACTACAAAGCAATTTACTGATTATTTCATCCCTAATATTCTAGAAAATATTCCTTTCCAAGTATTTACCTTTTTTCAAATGCATGTACATATTTGCATTTATCTCAGATGATGAGATGGCATTTCTCTATGTTAAGACCAATCCCTCCATAGAAGATGCTGATCTCCTCCACTCTGCCCTTTTCCTTACTCCTTCCTCACTGCTTCTAGACATACTCTTTATAGAAAACAAAACATTACAAACGTGGCACAATGTCAATTTAGAACCACATCACAGTTATATTATTAATAACCCAGGAGAATTTTTGACCACAAGAATATTGCTGCACGATCTAACACATAAAAAGGATTTTCAAGTGAAATAGGCTTGGCTGGAGGTTCATTAGCAATAAGTTGTGAGAATCCCTATTAGATAAAATGCTAGAAAACATCCAGGAGTGAGAGGTCATAAATCTGTCTCTTCTTTTCTAGTTATCTCCTGGAAAGAACAAAGGAGCCATCTTTTTATTTTAAAGTTTGTTTTATTTTTTTACCCTAAAACTGTGGTAAAAAATTTCTGTTAATTTTCTCAGAAACGTCCATAGGAAATCAAATGTTTAAAAAAATGAATGTTAAAAAATTGCCTACACATGTAATTGGGGAAAATAAAATATTACAAAAAGATAAAAAATGCCTAAGTACAAATGACATTTTATAAAACCACAGAGTTAATATTTCAGTATCTATGATACTGAGATTCTGAAAGGGAAGAAATGAATTAAGGAAAAAAATTGACTATATAGAGAAAGAGAATAATAATCAGAGCTGGAATTTTATAGCCTTGGAAAATGTTTCAAGCACTTTACATGCATTACTCATTTGATCTTCAAAGCAACCATATAAAGAAGCAGGTCTTACGGGTATTACAGAGGAAGGAACTAAGTCTCAAAAAGGCCCATTGTCACATATCTAATACATTTCCATCAAAGAATTTTCACCTAAATACCAGATTCCAAATCCAATATAGTTTGTGTTTTATCCACTATACAAACTGCCTTTAAAATGAAATAACTCCAGTCCAGTTTCACTGGAAGAAGAAAGGACTGAATGCTGAGGAGATGGAGTCAGTTTAGGAATGAAAAAAATGGAGAGTAAAGAAAATAAAAAGACTTAAATTAATGAACAGAAAGGGAAAAGTAGGGGCCAAGAAAGGGGATGGGGCCCAGTTTTGAAATAAAATATTCTAGTGAATGATGAACTCAAAAAGGATAAAATGTTACTTCATAGCTAGGACAAGTGGTTGGACTAGTTAATCTTTTTAAGCTTGGACTTGCTTTGACTCTTCACTGAAATTCCATCAAGTAGCTTTCCCCCATCTGAATTTCAGGGGTCAATTTTTAATTATATTAGGGTGAAGTATATAGCCAACTCAGTGACCTTTCAGGAAGTGAATTCCAATTCATTTTTTCCCAGTTTTTTTTTCTCTTAACCTGCCCAGACCAAACAAGTCTTTTAAAAACGAGGGGAAAGAAGTCAGGAAAACAAATCTACAGAGGGAATGTAATGAGTTTTCTATGTTTTTGTTTGAGTCATAGACTTGGGACTTAGTTCAGCATCCTTAATTTACAGATGAGGAAACTGAGACCTAGACAGATTAAATGGCTTGCCCAAAGTCAAAGTTCAAGGTTAAAGTCATAAGGTAGTCAGTGGCACAACCAAAGCCAAAATTTATGCAAAGGTCATCTAGCTCCAAACTCAATAATCTTTATAAGCTCTGGCTCCTTTGCATTCTATAGTCCCTACCCCTCTACTGAAATAAAAACACATAGAAAACAAAAAATGTTTCAATATGATCACTGTGTTCATTTTAGAAGGTAAAAATATCCTTTGAGGGACTACTGAATAGATATCTCCCATTCATCACTGACAGGTACTGTCAGAACAACTTACAGGACCCAGATATTATGGCTGACTAGAGGATAGCTTTCTGTGGTACTTCAGCTAATGATCATCTTCTCCAAAAAGCAATGGGAATCTTTCTTCTTCTCT
Organism: Monodelphis domestica; assembly: GCF_027887165.1. NCBI lineage: Eukaryota > Metazoa > Chordata > Mammalia > Didelphimorphia > Didelphidae > Monodelphis > Monodelphis domestica. The sequence continues at coordinate 344,959,795 of NC_077227.1, read as the reverse complement.
CAATTCTTTGACCTGAATGTAAAACTCGAGCATTTTTTTTCCCTTACAGTAACCATCAATTCTGGAAGCATCCATTTATTTATACTGCAAGTTATGCTCAGGGAAACAAACAGAAAAGTAGAAGACAGTCAAAGATAAGAGATCTTCCACAATAATGTCTTTGGGCTGCAAAGTGCCCTTTCTGCTGGGAGGGAAGGAGAAAGAAATACCAAATCTCCACTCTTGACACAAGACCAGAAAAGAGGAAGTACTGGAAATGATTCCCAACAGAGGGTGGAATAATTTTTCTGCCCCCTCCTAGAGCTCAAAAAAGGCACTAATTTTCTTGGCAAGTCTATGCTTCTGATTTCTATTTTCCATTCATCTTTGGTGCAGCCCCAGTTACTCAGACACTTCCCACTGGGACAGGAGAATTCCTATCTGATCCAAACCAGTGCAAGTTCCTGTGCAAGGTGCCAGAACACAGGTCAACTATATGGTAGGCTCTTAGCATCATATCCATATATCTTCAAAAGACCTCAGAGGAAGTATAATTTAAGCCACTCATTTTAGAGTTTGACTCTAGAGCACAGAAAACATGTAGCCTAAGTGACTTGCTTAAGATCACAGAGGAAAGATTTGAATTTTTGCCTTTGTCTAGAGTACATTATGAAAATCTTTATCAAATGAACTGCCAGAAAGATAGCTGTGAAAGAGATTATCTTCTATCAGAGGAAAAAGCATGCACACAAATAATTATTATAAATTATATAAAAATATCTTGGAGGTTGATGGCAGGATCACCAACAAAATGAGGACATCAAAATAAGGCCTTCTAAAGATGGCATCTGAGTTGAGCTTTGAAGCAAGCAAGGTATTCAAAAGAGTCACAGGGGATAAAAGGAGAGAATGTTCTACTTTTGGAGGAAACATCTATGAAACACATAGCGGCAAGAGTTGGAAGGCCACATATTGAGAATAGCAAAGCAAATAGGCTAGTTTAGCTAGAAAGGGAGGGACAATCTGTAGGAAAAGTGAAATCAATCTAGCAATAACTAGAGGCAGATTATTAATGATTTGAACAAAGAATTTATATTTCTCCTCAAGGCATTAAACAGTGACATAGTAAGACCACTGGTTTACAAATATCAATTCGTTACCTGTGTGGAGTAGATTCTTAAAATATGATCCAGAGATTCAAAAATCCTATCAAGACATTCACCAGGTGGCCAAGTCGTACAGTAGGTAGAGCTCAGGGCCTGGAATCAAGAAATACTGAGTACAGAGACAATGTTATATACTTAAAATGTGCAAGCCTGGGAACCTTACCTTTGTTTGTTTCAGTTTGCTTAATTATATAATGGGGTTAATAACAGCACCTACAACCTCACAATGTTTGTTTCTTTAAAAATTCATTTTTTCTTATTTAAAAGTAAACAATAAATTTTAACATTAATTTTTTAAAATATTCTGAGTTTCAAATTATTTTTCTCCCTACTGTTCCTCTACCTAGAAAAGACAAACAGTGGTCAACTGAAACATTTTAGTGATGTTGTAAAAAAATACACACTAAAAAACAAAACAAAACAAGACTACTAAAGTAAAAAATATATATATACATCAAACTACATTCAGACTCCATTAATTCTTTCTCTAGAATTTAATAACATTTTTCAGCATAATCCTTCAAAACTGTGATGGATCATTGCATTGCTTATAATAGCTGTCATTGTAGTAGATCATTATCAATATTGTTGTTATTGTTTAAAATGTTTTCCTGGTTCTGATCATTCCACTTTGCTTCAGTTCATGTAAATTTCCTCAGATTTTTCTAAAAGTATTTTGCTCACCACATTTTATAGTGCATTTGATGGACATCCCTTCAATATCTAATCCTATGTCAACAAAAAAGAGCTGCTACAAATATTTTTGAACTTACAGGTCTTTTTTTTCCTTTGATCTCTTTGGTGGATAAAGCTAAAAGTGGTATTTTGGGATCAAGGTATATATACAGTTTTTTTAGCACTTTGAACAATAAATTATTCTCCAGAATTGTTGGATCCAATCACAAACCTACCAACAGTGCATTAGTGTCTTTATTTTTCCATATCTGCACCAACAGTTGTCATTTTCCTTTTTTGCCTTATTAGGCAAAGGGATAGTTGTAAGGTGGTACCTTAGAGTTGTTTAAGTTTGTATCTATTTAATCAAAAGTGATATAGAGCATTTCCCCATATGAATATAGTTTTAATTTCTTCTTCTGACAACATATCCTTTGACCATTTGTCAACTGGGGATTGACTCATATTCTTATATATTAGAATCAGGTCTCCATATATTTGAAAATTGAGACCTTTGTCAGAGACTTTTTTAAATTATTTACTCCTTTCTTTTTAATCTTGGCTGCATTGCTTTCCTTTGTTCAGAACTTTTAAAATTTGAAACAATCAAAATTACCCATTTTATATCATGTGATATTCCCTTTTTTGTTAATAAATTATTTCCTTTTTAATAAATCTGACAGACAAAATATTCTGTGCTTCCTTAATTTTCTTATGATATCACCTTTTATCTAAATTATGTCTCCAGTTTCACCTTATCTTGGTATATTGTGTGAAATTATATTCTATACCGAGTTTCTACCAAATTGCTTTCTGATTTTCCCAGTAATTTTTTTTCCAAATACTAACAGTGTTGTTGTGAATATCAAATGAGATAGTAATTGTAAAGAGCTTACCACAGCGACACATAGTAGATGCTTAAAAATATTTGTTCTTCCCATTCTTTTTCTCTAACATATTTTTATTTCCAATATGGTAATTTTTTATAGATATAACTCATGTAAACAGAAACCCAATAATTTTAAAAGTAGAAAGGGATCCTGAGACCAAAGTTAGAAATTGGGAACCTCTCATTTAGAGAGTGGGAGAGTAAGGAAATAATTAGGTTGCTCTTTACATTTTTACATTGTGGAATGCAACATATAACATACATATATTTATGCATATTATAATTTTAAGAGAGAGGGGGCTTAAATAGCTGGAGTGAAAAAGAAAGACTTTCTCTTTTTTTGCATTGAATATGATGACTTTATTGATGGTACACAAGATAGGACTCTATGCTCCCCCCCCCCACTACAAGGGTACTTTGGGGCAGGGAAGTGAATGGGGCATGGGATTCCCAGCCTAGGGACATAGATTATTATGAATGTGGACTCCCCAGTGGTAAGACTACTCTTTTATTGGCTGAGGATGAAGATCCATGGCTTTCCACTTTACTCCTTAGAGGCCGTGTACATCATGAAGTCAACTACACTGTGGCTATAACCATATTCATTGTCATACCAAGAAATGAGCTTGACAAAATGGCCGTTGAGGGCAATGCCAGTGCCGGCATAAAAGATAGAAGAGTGGGTGTCACTGTTAAAGTCCCAGGATACATCGTGGCCCTCTGTATAGTCCAAGATGCCCTTCAAGGATCCCTCTGCAGCTTGCTTCACCATCTTCTTAATATCATTGTATTTGGCAGCTTTCTCCAGGTGGCAAGTCAGATCTACCATGAACACATTGGGAGTACAAATACGGAAGGCCATTCCTGTGAGCTTCCTGTTCAGCTCAGGTATGACCTTGCCCACAGCCTTGGCAGCACTAGTGGGAGCAGGAATGATATTTTGGGCAGCCCCACGCCCATTACATCACATTTTGCCAGAGGGGCCATCTACTGTCTTATGGGTACCGGTAATAGCATGGACTGAGTTCATGAGTCCTTGCACAATGCCAAAGTTGTCATAAATGACCTTGGCCAAGGGGGTCAAGCAGTTGGTAGTTCAGGAGGTGTTACTGAAAATCTTGAGGGAATTATCATATTTCTCATGGTTCACCCCCATCACGAATATTGGGGCATCAGCAGAAGGGGCATGGATAATGATTCTCTTGACTCCACCCTTCAAGTGAGACCCAGCCTTTTCCATGGTGGTAAAGATGCCAGTGGACTCCACAACATACTCAGCTCCAGCATCTCCCCATTTAATGTTGCAGGGATCCTACTCCTGGAAGATGGTAATGGCTTTTACATTGATCACCAGCTTTCCATTCTCTGCTTTCACAGTGCCCTTGAACTTTCCATGGGTGGAATCATATTGGAACATGTAACCATGTAGATGAGGTCAGTGAATGGGATCATTGATGGCCACAAATTCTACACCACTCAGTTGAATGCTGCCCTGGTCACTAAGTGTCCAATATGACCAAATACATTGACTCCAACCTTCACCATCTTGTCTAAGGGATGTGACTGCCACAGAGGATCCTGGCAGAGAGCTTGGGAGAAGAGCTGAGAGCCAAAAAACTTTCTAAAAGATAGCACAGGAGTTATCTTTGAATGAAGACAGTATCTGATATCAGTTCCCACAACTTAATGAGTCTATATCTAGGAAATCTATAGTGTCCATCGGTGTCTATAATGAGGGAATCATTAATCGTTGTAGTCTAAGCTGGACAAAGTTAACCATAGACATTCTCCATTATATATATTGACTAGGGCCACACATGGTAATGCAAAAAGGCCTGATTATAGAATACTAAAAATAATAAGAGCTCACATTTGTATCAAACTTTAAAGAGTTCTTCCCTAGGAGAGAGCCAATACAAACATTATTATTTTCATTTTATACATGAGAAAATAGGGTTAGAAAGTTAAATGACTTGCTATGGGTCATACATTTAATGTCTCATATTCAGGAAGTAGACTAAAATCTTCTCATTCTAAAATCATTTCTTCTCTCTTCTACTAATACTTTTATGTATTGAGCATCTCACAGTTGCTTTTTGTCCATTGGAAGTGCCAAATAATGTACCTCAATGAGAAATTATTAACAGCCAAACTATGTACTAGATAATATGCTAGGCACTAATATAAAAATGATAAAATAAAAACAGTCCCTGGCTGAAGAAATTTAAAACAATTTGCCAGTATATGGAGTTGAATGGACCATAGATCAAAACATTCTCTTTCTCCCCTCCCTTTGGCACCTAACTGCCTATAAAAGCCTGATGATACATAATTTTACTAAAATGAAGTCATTGGTACCACTTTTTAAAAGGTGTTCAACTATGCTTCCCATTCTCATCCTAGAAAGTTCTAATATATAGTACAGGGATTAGAGTATATGACATAGTAGGTTCTCACTGACTAAGCAATTCTTGAACCATTGAAATGAGTGTAATCATAGAAACATCAAAGAATACTCTCATTTCCTTCACCAAGAGCAGTAATCACGGACTGATTGGAGCATTGGTAAGGTACTGTATTATACAAAATGAGTTAAATAGTCTTGACCCTCATTCTCTTGGGTCTTTGAATTTATCCATGTCTTAGGTAAAAAGCTTCTGATATTTCTCTGCCTTTGATGTGAGACCTGTAATAAGGATTATTGGAGTGATAAATGATAACAAAAGATCAGATCTGCCAATCTCCTCCCTTCCTCCATTTTTCCTCCCTTTACCCTCCCTGGTTTTCCTCACTCCTTGTCCCTCCTCCCTTCTTCCCTTCCCTTTCAGATGATTCTTCTGTTGATCTCTCTCAATCAACTCAGGGTGAGTTTTATGATGTCTCAAATAAAACACTCTTTCTCTTCTCTAAGGTTAAGTAAGGGGTTTATTGAGGAAAAAGGGAAAGAGAAAGAAATAGAAGGAAAGAGGATTTGGGGTTTCCCTAACACTAGAATAATTCCTAGGTTTGAGGATGATGGAATATAGTTCAGATTGGGAAAATTGGTTAACAGGACTGGAAATTCAGTCACTGTAGCACAGTTGAGAAATCAGAGAGAGAGTTGGACTTTTGTCCTTCTTTATTTCTGTCCCCAAGCCAAGAGACCCCTTCTTCCTTTCTGTCTCCAAGGCAAAGAAACCCAGTTTTTAGTTTGTCTCCTCCTTTCTCAACAGTCTTTTCTGGTCATCATTCCAATTAGAATGTTCTCCTTGAATGACAGCTCAGCAATCTCAGCTACTCCAGCTCTGCTGCAAACTTTTCCTATCTTCTTTTTTTTCACATTACAGAACTTGCTGTAATTTCTGGAACCATCCAGAAATACCTATCATATTGTATTGGTTTTTACCCACAGAAACATCTTGGTGGTAAAATCACATTATTTTATGATGAAGTGCTTTGGGCAATAAACTTATGAAGATAGAGCCTTAAACCAAAATCTTCTCTACAGAAAATATACTACTGTGCTACAATGGTAAAGGAATAAATATAGAAGGGAGGGAAACTAGATTCCAATTTTCAGATCTGTTATTTACTAGCTCTATATCTTGTTGACTAGTCTTTGAAAACTTTCATTGAACTGATTTTCTTATAAAAAATAGGTAAAGTGATACATATTTATTTTATTTTATTTTATTATTTCCCCCCAAATACATGTCTGTGGCTGAGAGCTACAGAAAACTTTGCTGCTGATTCTGCTGCCCCCAAATCTATGTTGTCACACTAATGGGGGTCTCCCTTGGGATGCTGGTCTGTGCTCCACTTCAACCCTAATGCTGCATATCTTTTGTTTTCTAACTTGTTTAGGGCTGAAAAATTATTTCATCCCATCCTTTTGTGAGTTATGCCACTCTAATTTGTTTTGAGGTTTAATATGAAAGTTATTTGGAGGATAATTTGGTATACATCAGATGAGTCTGGGTACCTTTTTTTTCCATCATTGCTCCACTCCAATAATACCTACCATTATATTGGAAACAACAAGATCCATCACATCACATATAATTGATGTAAAAATGATTTAAAATATCCTATCAGCTGATTTATTTCTAGGAGGAAAGTTGGACCAGGTGATGTCAAAGGACTCTTTTGACTCTAAACATATGAAACAATGACAATTATGACTTATCATTTCCATCTTCCTTGATTTTTTTCTTTGACAAGATTTCAAATGGGTCACACCAATGTATTAAATAAAATTATTTGTAAAAACCTACTTTTTAAAGCACTAGACATATAACTTTATTCTCTAGTCAATTTAAGCCTGTATATATCTTTAACATTTGTGAGGTATTCTGAGTAAACATTAGCAATTTGTTAGCAGGATATGACTTACATGATTTGGAAAGAAAGCCTGAGAATGCAGTACTTTTGACTTACCATAATATATATATATATATATATATATATATATGTCCTATATAAAAGTATGTCCAATAGATTGATACTTTAAATGATCCAAGTTTGTCATTAGAGTAGCCAGTCTCCTCTTTAAATGGCTCTATCCCCACATTGTGTTCAACATAAAAATCAGAAAATTGAGTTCTGCTGTGCTATATATTCAATTTTTCAACAAAATTGCCCCTTACCAGGCAATTCAGCTTTTATCCCTGGTAAACTTTTCACACAATATGTGTCCCTAAAATTCATCATAGTATTATATAATAGCATGAGGAAGCTAAATTATCAAGAACAAATAGAGAGGAAAATAAGGATATAACATTTTCCCCCTCCATTTTCCTGAGTATTTTTGACCAAAAAATCCCATTATAACTATGTTTCATTGAGGATAAAGTGTCTAGTCAGTTCTGTCAATTTCATGGGAAAATGATGACAACAGAAAAATTAGCTCTTTGTTGTCTGGTCAACTTCCTGACATGTCAAATGATTTCCTCTTGGAGTCTCCATTTTAGCGAAAGGCTGAAACTAAACTGTCTTCATGGTCTTCTTAGTCATGTTCCTGTTTTTCTCTGGACTTTAAAACCATGTTCCCAAACTGAGTATCCGCACTCTTCCTTCCTTTCCTCCTCCCTTTTATGTGTTGTCTTCTCCCATTAAGCTTTTTGATAATTTCTAGTTCTTTTTGCTTATATTTGTATCCTCAACTCTAGGAACAGTGGCTATCATATAGAAAGTGCTAATCAATGGTTGCTTTCTTCTTTCCTTTCTTGCTTCCTTCTTTCCTTCCTTTCTGCAAGCCTGGATGCCTTCTTAACTTTATCTTGCAAATGGTTACTATTTGTATTGTATTATTTTTCAGTAGTTATTAAATATATTATTAAACTTTGACTGATAGTGTAGTAATACCATTCCATGTATGTGGTGGGTACCTGATTCAAAATCATAGCATCATGATGAAATTATAAACTATTGGTGGATGACTGTCACTGACACTGTAACAATAGTTGATAAAATCATTGCAAATCAATCTAATAATATTCTCTGATCAAATGTGGAGATCTAAGATTAAAGCATTATAGATTTAAAATGGAAAGTGACTTTAAGGGTATTTTTATATCAAATAAATTGACAACATGAGGCTAGAGCTAGAAAAATAATAACGAAATTAATCTGGAAGAATAAATGTTCAAGAATACCAAGGGAATTAGAAAAGTAGGGAGAGACTGCCTACCAGTACCAGATTTCTAATTATATTCCAAAGTAGTAATCATTCAAATAATCTTAGAGAAGAAATAGAGTAATTGACCAGTAAAATAAATTTGATATCAACTATTGTGTAATTAGAATTTTACTCCCCAGAACTCTCTTACCCAGCATCCCATTTGCATCCTCACACTGAGTGCACACACTATGTACATATATAGGATAAAGTTCTGGTTGACCCTCTCTCCCTCTCTCTCTCTCTCTCTCTCTCTCTCTCTCTCTCTCTCTCTCTCTCTCTCTCTCTCTCTCTCTGTCTCTCTGTCTCTCTGTCTCTCTCTGTCTCTCTCTCTCTTTCTCTTCCCCTATTCATGGCTGCAGAAGCTGGCTTGGAGCCAAGCAGGAGAATTTACTCACATGGTCTTGTTTTTGTTAGATAATTAGTTTTTATGCTTTCTTTTTTATTCCTTCTACTTCAAGTGGTTATTAATAAACTTTATAAAATTAATACTTGAAGTTATTGGATACTAATTTAAATTTTACATTGTTGGTGAGCAGAAGTCTGGAGTTTAGGACCCTTGCTCCTTTCTAAGTTGGTAGAGCAAATTTTTTTTTAAAGACAAAAAGACAGATTAGATTTAAAAGCCTCTGCCACCCTTGCTTCTCTTCCTCTTCCTCCCTTCCACTGCAGTCGCTGTTGCTGCTGCTGCCTCTGCCTCCCATGTTTGACCAGACACTGCCTGGGGTTCTTGCATGAGCCTGCCTCTGATTCTCTTGAGCATACTGGCTGGGAGTCCTTGCAAGACATTTTCTGCATGGCTGGTAAAGTATAAATCCCCCCTTTCTATTACATTGCTAATAACAGAGTGCTTGCTGCTGCCTTGGAAGCTTTGGTGTTTCTCTTAGGCAACAATTAACTTTCTCAGGGCTTTCACCTGGGGTCAAGCTTCCTCCCTTTTAACTCCCTGCCCACATAGCTGGGGAGAGCAATAAAGGGAAGCAGTAGTCCCCTGCCCATGTGGCAGCAGAATCAAGCAGCTACCTGGCATTTTTATCCTAAGGGGAGGGGAATAAAGATAACTCTTCCAAACCTCTTAACTTTACCCAGTACATACTAGAATGGCACCACCTATGGACAGGAAGTAGAATTGCAAGCATGGCCCAGTTTCCTGCCTAGCTCAAACAACTCCTGTTCTCAGAGAGCATTACTGAGCTCTCACAGCTCAAAGTTTTAGGATATCTTTTCTTACTACCATTCCTGGCTGCACTTGTCCTTGCTGTTAGCTTGAGTAATCTCAAGATTCAGAAAAGAGATTCATTCCCCTCACTATATAAGCATGCCCAGCCTCTGCAGCACATCCAATATGGGGTTCATCCACACTCTGCTCAGTGTGGAAATCCTCCCCTATATGGGGAACACCTGAACTGTGACCAAAGGAATCTAGATGGATGATGATACTCAGGAGGAGAAAGAACCTTAAAGAGTCTGGAGGTGAATTTTAAGCCTTTTCAGTCTCCATTGCCTTATTGATGTTAACTGTTTCAGTTTGTTCCCCTCCAAATAGTGAAGAAGTAACTGTAACTCAGCTATTGGAACTGAAGAAAAGGAATCTTTTGAATTCATTGCTCACACCCTGTCATGGATATTGTATTTGCTGATTGTTTGAAGATTTAATTTTGTTTTTTTAAGTTTACATATTAATCTAATCTAATACCTTCTGTTATGCTAAGTCATTTTCAGCTACTGTGTTTTGACCATTACCTATATGTTCCATTATATTATCTTTATTTGTCTACTCTCCATATGACTGGACTAGAGGAAATACCATTATAAAAGTCCATAAACAGTTTGGACAAACCTTTTTCCATGACAAAACCATAGGTCTTTATGAATTCTGGGTTTGTCATCAGATCCATCAAGGTCACATGTTGCCTAAATGACCTTTTGTTCCTTTTTGTCTTTGTTAATTGTCACATAGATGATGATGGATGGACTCCTTCAAACTGGTTACAACCTGTATTAAAAATCTTTGGAGAATTTAATGAGCTGAATATCTCAATTGAATTTTAAGGGGTCTTCAGAAGTGATTTTTCAGATATCTAGTAGTATCTGATCTGATCTGTAAATGATCTGTAAATGTAAATGATATGACTGATCATTTGCCTACATTTGAATTATTTGTAACAAGAGGTAAGGATCCATTTAGTAGCTGAAGTAAAGTGCAATAGCACTATTTTATTCCCTGCCTCTGCATATATAAAAATTATAAAAATGCACTGGATGGCACATCTGAAGTGATTTTCACTATTATAGACCTTGCCTCCACATTACAATGGATGGGGCATACAAATGCCCTTTGTGACTGTTATAGTCTCATACCAGAGAAGGTAGTTTTCCCAGGCGCTTAGTTACCTTGTGATAGGTTATAATCTCATCCAGGAGGTGGGAAGGATTTCCAGGGGGCTTTGTAACCTGGATGGCTCCTGGAGGGAGAATTTTCCCATGGGGTCTAGTGGATCTTGGATGGTTTTTATATTTGTAACTCTTCAAATTACTCTACCCTTCCACCAGAATGATCTATATTCTTGGTGACATTTTAGACCCAAAAAAGGTTTTCATTAGCAGTACAGAAGTTTTTCTGATTTCTCCTGTCAAATTTTGGAATGATGGCAGTAATAGATTTTGTTAGAAATATCTTTGCAAAGGTTGAAAGATTTGCTAGATCTGGGAAACTTGCGACAATAAGCTTCAAAGGTTTTTATAAATATAACACAGAAAGTGGATATATAGACTCATGTGAATCCTAGTGATAGCAAGTTTGTTTGCTATTATCATTAACCAGGCTCTTATGATTTGGGGAATTTGGGTACTCTTGTGAATGTGCTACTGTACTACTGTTTTAAAAAGCTGTTACTTGGTGAAAGTAACACTCACACTCTGGATAAGGGCAAAGTTAAAAAGAAAATGGACCTCATTTTGGGGTGAGAAACTTTTGTATTATGCCTTTGATCAGCTTACAACTTTTTATGGAATATGAACTATATATTTTTGATTTTTTAAAATTATTATTGTTTCCTTATATGTGCAATAAAGTATTTGAGTTTTCTTCTTTATATCATTTTTTTACATGTAGCATATTGCTAGCATTAATGGTTTTTTTATTGTTCACTAGGAAAAGTTTAAAATGTCCATTAGCCCTGCCAGATCTAGACTTCTACCAAATACCTCAGTTTGGTTGCATTTTGGCTCCCCTATCCCTGAGAGAAAAGAGAAAATCAGACCAGGGAATGCTATTTCCATTCTACTTCAAAATCTAGTCATTTTTCTTTCTTTCATAGTGTGGCAATTTTCTGTAATCTTGGCGACTGATTGGGTAAGTGCATAATTTCTACTACAAGCTTATGGGACATAGATCACTTTAATTGAGCCCTGGTTCAAGGACCTGTTATAGGTTTTTTCTTCCTTACTTATTTTTTTCTTCATTTTCCATCAGATCAATTAGAAGAAGAGAAAAATGACTTGAAAGTAAGAATGGACCAAAAGGAAAAGGAAAATCAAAAGGCCTTGGAAGAAATTTAGTCTTTAAAAAGTTAGAATTGGACAATTAGAAACTAACAACCTCAGGAGACACCAGGACATAATAAACCAAAACAAAAGAATGGAAAAATTGAAGATATGAGACACCTCACTGAGAAAACAACTGACCTGGGAATAGATCCAGGAGAGACAATTTAAGAATCATTAAACTATCTGAAAATCATGACCAAAATAAAAGCCTAAACATCATACCACAAGAAATCATCCAAGAAAACTGCCCTGAAATCCTTGAATGTGAGAGTAAAATAGAGATTGAAAGAAACCACAGATAACCCCCTGCATTAATCTCTAATTGACCAACTCCTAGGAATGTCATGGAAAAACTCAAGAACTCCTAGGCTAAGGAAAAGATTCTGCATGCTGCTAGAAAGAGAGAATTCAGATATCATGGAGTACCAATTAGAATTACATAAGATCTGGCAGCATCCACACTAAAGGACTTGAAGGCATGGAATATGAAATTCTGGAAGACAAGGGAACTGGGTCTACAATCAGGATCAACTACTCATAAAAACTGACTATATTCATTCAAGGGAAAGTATGGTCATTTAATAAAAGAGAAGATGTCCAAGCATTTCTGGAAAGAAAAAAAAAGACCGGATTTAAATAGAAATTTTGATGTTCAACTATAGAATTCAAGAGAAACATAAAAAGGTAAATGAAAAAAGAGAAAAAAATGAAGGGCTTCATTAAGGTCAAATGGCATCCTATATGGAAAGATGATGTCTGAAACTCTTAAAAATGCTATTATTATCATATTAGCTAGAAGAACTATACATAGAAGGTGCAGTGGTAAGCTGTTTAGGATATGTCAAAACACAAAAAACTAGTGGTGAAAAAAGAGGATAATACTAAAAGAAATGGGAAAAGAGGTAAAATGGGGTAACATGTATTACACAAATAAGCATGGGTTTGGTGGGGAGGGGAGAAAACAAATACAATGGAAGGGAGGAAGAGGTTTGAGACAGGTAATGCTTAAACCTTACTCTTATTGGAATTGGCTCAGAGAGGGAAGAACAGTCAGTTCCATTGGGGCACAGAATTGTTTCTTGCCCTATAGAAAATTAAAAGGCTAATACGAAATGGGGTGGTGGGAAGGGAGTAATACAAGGGAAGGGATAGGTTGGGGAGTATTCAAAAGTCCCTCTAGTTAAAGGTGAATGAGAAGGGAAGTGGTGGGAAGGAGAGTAATATAGGGGAGGAGGGGAAAGGGGGGAGATTGATTAAAAGGGAAACACTAGAGGGGAGAGTAGAAGGGAAACAAGAAAGCTTAAAGGAAGAAGTCAAAATGGAGGGGAATACACAAAAAGTGATCATAACTGTGAATGGGATAAACTCACCCAGAAAATGGGAGCAGAAAGCAGAATGGATTAAAAACCAGAATCCTACCATACATTGTCTATAAGAAACACACCTGTGGCAGGTAGATACACAGAGGGTAAAGGTAAGAGGCTGGGCTGTAGCTACAACAAAGAAGACAGAGAAGCAGAAGTAGCAATGAGGGAGGAAATTATATCTTGATTAAAGACAGCATAAATAATGAAGAAATATCACTACTAAACATATGCACCAAATGGTATAGCATTGAGAGAAATTAATAAAATTGAAAGAAAAAGAACTATTGAGCTAATAAATAAGACTAGGAGCTAGTACTTTGAAAATATAAACTAAATAGATAAGGTACTGGTTAATCTAATAAAAAAGAAGATGAAAAGGGTGATCTCACCTCTAATGAAGAGCAAATTAAGGTAATTTGACAATCTAAGTGAAATGGGTGAATATTTATAAAAATATAAATTGCCTAGATTAACAAAAGAGGAAATTGAATACTTAAATAATCCCATATCAGAAAAAGAAATTGAACAAGCCATCAAGGAACTTCCTAAGAAAACCTCCACAGGTCCAGATGGATTCACAAGTGAATGCTATAAAACATTAAAAGAATAATGAATTCTAATACTAGACAAATTATTTGACAAAATAAACAAAGAAGTATTACCAAATTCTTTTTTATGACACAAATATAGCATTGATTCTAAAGACAGACAGACCAAAAACAGAGAAAGAAAACTATAGACCAATCTCCTTAAGGAATGTAGATGCAAAAATACTAAATAAAGTATTAGCAAAAAGACTCCAGCAAGTAAAGAAATTAAAGTAGGCAATGAGGGAACTAAACTATCACTCTTTTCAGGTGGTATGATGATCTACTTAAAGAATCCTAGAGAATAAACTAAAAAAAAAGGGGGGGGTGTTGAATCATGAATCATATAACCATGGGAAAATATTCTAAATAAAGAAAAAAAGGGAAAAAAAAGAAATGGCCTCAACAATCAAACTGTTGGACAGTCATTCCCCAAATAACAGCTGGAGAAATGAATCAGCCATAGTCTCTAATGTGTTATAATCAGCAGAGTGGGACTATCAACAGATTAGAATTAATGGTTACTCTGAACTCACCGCTGTGTAATCACAGTAATCATAGCTAACATTTATATAGTGCTTTGCAGCTTACAAAGTGCTTTGCATACATTATTTGATTTGATCTTAGGCAGACAACAGTCACTGACTGCTTTGGTCCAACACAGAGATTAAAATGGTTTTATTTACAGTTTAACAGCTCAGTTTGTAGACACAGCCTGTCTCAAATTTGTAACTAGAAAGCAAGTATTAAGTTATCTAGAAAAATCTGGAAAGTTTCATAATAACCAACTTGCACAGTTGAAGGGAGCCTCAAAGAACTAGTAGCCTAGCAGGATGGAGTAGGCAGAGTGTTATTATTTGGAGTCACCGGTCCAAATTAGAATTGAAAAAAGACTTGGATACAAATCCTGCCTCTGACACTTCATGGCTGTGTTGCCATTGGTAACACACCTCACTTCTTTAAGTCTTCCTTAGTTTCTATATTTTTAAAACATGGATAATAATTTTGATAGTACTAGCTCATAAGGTTGTGTAAGACTTGAAGGAGAGAATATTGGTAAAGTGTACTAATAATCTTCAAAAGGCCATGTTTATGTCAATTGATATTATGCTTGTAGCAAAGGAAATAATTTGGAAGGTTGGGAACAAAAAGTTGACATTTTTATGTAGATATATAAGCCTTAAAGGAATGTATTATGTAAAATATAAAAAAAATTATAGTTTATTTAGAGATTTCTATATAATTCTCTCACATCATGTTATTTTCTGACTTGTTGCATATGAAAAGAAAACCTTGTATTACTGAAATCACAGTCTAACCATCCAGCTTAAGAGCAGCTTTGATGAGCAATACTATTTGCAAAGAAGGACCCCAAAGAGAGAATTTCAGGAGTAATTCCTGCTTTATGACAAAGATTTATGATTGGAATATTGGGCTGGCAATAATAAGTTCTATACATATTGTCTCATGATACCCAGCAAGTGATTACTGTTATAGGATTGCTTTAACTAACGACATTGAATCTGTACCTAAAGTGAATGGAAGTCATTACATTCTTGTCAAATAAACTACCTGAACTAATGGTTTAACTTAGGATGGATCTGTACAGTGACTGTGAAGCCAAGGGAGCACAATTACCCTGTACATCTGGAGTATTTTAGGTAATCTGTTAAATTTAGTCAGGTTAAAGCAGACTGCTCAGGTATACAATGCAGGGTGATAGCCTTAGTCTATATTTGCATAGTGCAAAATCTGGAGGAGATTATAATGGGGGCAATTTAAAAAAAACAGAGGACTTTTAATTTCATTCATATGTTCTTGGGTGGATATAACAACGCAAGTATACCTTCCCCATATCAGTTCATAAATCAAATATCTACTGAAAACATTGGAGCCTTTCCTAGAGGAATTGTATTCTTTTCTGTCTAAAATAGCCCAAATGTTGTATTGAGAATAAGAAGTTTGAATCCCAGCTCTGCTACTAAACATTATGTAGTCTGGGACAAGCCACTGTATGTTTGGATCTTATTTTCTTTATCTGAAAAAAGGAAAAAGAGTGTATTAGATAATGTTTAAGCCACCTTTCAGTTCTAAATCAGTGGTCCTTTGAACAATCAGTTTATAATCTTAAACATAAATTGACCTGAGACCTATATTCATTTACTTTTATGCTTTTTGACTGTCCACACAAATGAAATTAAATAAATATATTTACTTACATATAAATATAAAAATATTGTATATTATATAAAAATATAAAAATAAAAATAGCAAAGTCATGACATTTTAAGCAGTCTCAGTTTAGGGCAATATGGATGAAAGAAGGTGATGGTAGTAGCTTGGATTGCCAAGTTAAACTGATCACAGTTTATGACCCCTAGTCACAGATATACCATGAGTTGGTCAAAATGAAATTCTTATGGATCACACAATCAATGGTGTGATTGAGCCACTTGCCTAGTCATAAATGTCTCTTCAAAATATATGTGAGCAGGGGTCTGCAAGGTGGCTCAGTGGATTGAGAGCCAGGCCTAGAGATGGGAGAGCTTGGGTTCAAATCTGACGTCAGATACTTCCTAACTGTGTGACCCTGGACAAGTCATTTCACCTGTTTTGCCTAACCTTTACCACTCATTTGCCTTAGAACCAAAATGAAGTATTGATTATAAGATAAAAGATAAGGTTTTTTAAAAGTGAGCAATTAAAAATTTCAAATTTTATTTTTCTTTAGAATCATCATAATAGAAGTTTTGGTCTAGAAGAGATCTCAAAAGTAGCCTAGTCCAAAACATACCTGAAATAGAATTCATTCTTCAAAGCACATAATCAGCTGTCATTAGACTTTGCTAAAAGGGAAAGCCATTATTTCTATTATCTGAATTTGTGAATTCTTAGGCCAATTATGTTAAATGCCAAGTTGGTTAGGTATTTTGAAGAATAAAATGAATTACTAGGCAAGATTCCTTCGTTAAAATATCAGTATCGTATTATCCTAGGAGCAGTATACAAATAATTTATATATGGATGTGTGACAAGTGAAAAATGAAGTGACTAAGGAAACAAAATTTTGATTTTCTAAGCATATCAATGTATTAAGCAATACATGGAAATTGCCTAAAAAATTGGAACCAGTCCCTTCCTTAGCTAAAAGCTGGACCCTGGATACAGGGGGATACAGACTTTCATCTAGTAAAAACAATGAATCAGATACAACCAATTAATTTAAAGGAAACAGTCCAATATTAGGTAATTTGATTTCTAATTGAATGAAACATCAAGACTTTCTCCAGCTTGAGAGAGGGAGAGTAAAATTCAATTCCCTGAATTCAGAAAAAGAGGTGCCCCATTTCCTTCATATCTGTAAACAATCAAAGGAACATGGAAATAATGACTCATTCGTCAGCATGGTACCAGTTTTCAGATAAGATATATATGTGTTGCTTGAGATATACAATTCTGTGAAAATTTGCATCATTCTTTGAATCTGATTGAGTTTCTAGTCAGTATAAACCAGGCTCTTAGTTGTGTCTCCAAGAAGCAGATATAAATGGTCAAGTTTCCCAGCCATGGAGTGCTAAGTTCAAATAATGCAACAATACTTTTTCCCCAATTCCCATAAGCGAATGGAATTTTCTCACAGGACAGAATTTGGACTGGTCCTATAATTAAAAAGAAAGGGATCTGAGCTACCTCCAGAACTGAGTCACAAGATGGAATCAGAATGGTTCACTCAATTTCCACAGTTCCCACTACCATTTGCTGCTCCAATTTCTTTAATTGCTTCAGTTTGTCATTTAAATATGATTCTAGAGGACCAGCCATGAAAACTATTAACTTCCTCCTGACAATTCTCTGGAAATAAACTAAATATTTAGAATAAGGTACATTTTTTAATTTAGTCAATGTTGGAATTTGTTTTGTTGGACTTTCTGTACTGGTGATAAAAGAAAATGAAAGTTTGGTATTTTTTTAATTAAAATTTTACTTAAAAATTATAAAACATTGATGTTAGTTACTTTAAGATGGTTCTGCTATATGATATCTGAATTAGGGCACTAAACTCCAGAATTAGCCATTTGTTTTTGTTCTTGTATGTTCTAGGAAGGAAGAATGATCTATCTGGAGAGGACATTCCTAATTGGAAGCTCTATGGTAGTTACTCTGAATATCACAAACAAGCCAGATAAAGGAACATGCTAGGCAAAGCTGTCATAAATGGAGAAATGATCAGATTTGGGAATAAGAGGCTAACAAAAGACCAGCTTCACTTACTCACAATTTTAAGGGCTCTTTAACATATACTATAATGGAGATAAAGCTGATTGAAAATAATAATAATATCCACAAACACCTGAGTACCTTCTGCAACAGGCGTAAAGTTCTTCTTTGTGTCAAAGGTTTTCTGAATTATGTTATTTCAGAATGATAAAATAGTATCTGTTGGTACCTGTGCTTTATATCTCAATGCAAATAAATATCTGTAATCACCTCTTCCACTTATGGTCTGGAGCAGTCATAGAGCTAGTACATGGCAGAAGCAAGAGATCAGTACAAATAAACTGACTGTCAGGTATGTGCATTCATATGTACATATAGAGTGGATCGGGGTGTATGGGGTGCTCAGGGAGGGGTAGTATCTCTGGTATGGAGGGCTTGTTGTGCCCTCCTAGGGCAGCTCTCCAACCTCTGACCCCCACCTGACACCCAGCTCTCACTTGTGGCTCCCAGTAGCTGCCAGCATGCGGCAGCGGCCACAGCCCGGGCAACGGCTTCGACAGGCCGGCCAAACCTTGTGAGGGTAGCCATTGGGTCGTCGACCCCTGGTGAACCAGGGCTTTGCTCACCCAGCATGCGAAGACTGCTTCGGCGGAACAGACAGAAGAAACCAATAAGAAGGTTCAACGGCTGAGATGGCAACGCAGCAAACCACTGTGGAGTGCTTAGGGCGTGTTGGAGCACAAAAGACAACACGGCCATCCAATGCAGCTGAGGAAGTCTCCTGGTGTAACGACCTTTCGTGCCACTGGACCCAGGCTTCCAACACCGAGAGAGTGGGACTGTCTCTGTGCAATGACTTTTCCACTTAAATCTCCTTCATGCATAAGTGTTTTTGTGCACACTCATCTTCATCACAGATGAAAGTGAACAAAGACAATTGTCATCCTCGGTTACTGAGAGACTACTACTATAGAGTGGATCATATATGGATCATATGTAGTCATTATATATATAAACATATACATATACAAACCTTGTAGGGGCACTCTTATACCAATGCAGATAAAAACTATTCCAAAATTTATGGTCTAGGGAACTGAGTATCTTATTTCATGATGAACAAAATATCAAATAACCTATGGAGCCTCATCAGGGAGTTTTTCTTAGCAGTTCTAACTTTTCTAAAAGAACTAACACTCCTCTGAATTGACAGCTGCAGGGTGAGAACTTCATTTGAGAGAAAGAATATTTATTACTAAGTACATATGGAACATTCAGTAGACCTAGATATAGACAGCCATAATATTACAAAAGAACCCTTAATTTAGAATCAGAGGACCTGAGTTCAAAACCAGACTCCTCCATTCACTATCTGGATGAACCTGAATAAGTTTATTCATGCCTCTGAACCTCAGTTTCTTCATATATAAAATTAAGGGTTTGGACTGAATAGTTCCTTGCTACAATGAATTGATGAGCTTATAAACTACAATTTTGTTTCTTCTAAGGGAAAGGCTATACTGTTTTGCCTCAAATGTTTGGTTATTCACCTTCTTATAAAAATCAAGATGGAGAGGGGTTGATATATTCAAGCAGCTCGGATTTTCTTATTTGGCTTATTTAAAAAAAAAAAGCATTACTACCCAAAGAAAGCAAGTAAAGTGTGAGGTCTCACAAATATGGAATCTATTATTCAGTTATTCAGTTGTGCCCAATTCCTAATGACCCCTTGGACCAACTCAGTTGTCAATGGGGTTTCTTGGAAAAGAAAATGGAGTTGATTCCCATTTTCTTCTCCAGTTGCATGCAGACGGATTGATTGGCTTGTCCAAGACCACACAGCTAATAAGTGTCTGAAGTCATATTTAATCTCTCATCTTTCTGACAAGTTCTAGTGTTCTTTCTACTACAGCACTTAACTACTCCATTTCAATTCACAAACAATCAAACAAACAAACCAAAAAAAAAAAAGGTTTTGGAAATCCCTTATTTGAAGTCTAATAAAATTAAGCATTTAAATTTTTTCTTGATGAATTACCTAAATAAAAATGCTAAAACTCTGTTCAAGCCCAATTTTAAATACATGATCATTTGAAATTATGGAACTGAAACTAATTTTCAAACCTAGTCTTGCCAACTATTCCCCACCTCTTTTATCAGGAACAAGGTGCTGAGCTCCACAAATAAAAACTAGACTTCCTATATCAATGAGTTCTGGGACTTGGGTTATATTCTAATATTGTAAAATACTAAGCAGAAACCATGTTGTTTGAACCTCACAACAATTCTTTGTGGTAGATACTATAGATATTATTATTCCAAATTTGTAGCTAAAGTAACTGAGTCTAAGGATATTAAGTGACTTGCTTGTCCATGCTCACATAATTAATTAATATCAGAAGCCTGACTTGAATTCAAATTTTTCTTACTCCAGTTCTAGAACTATATCTACTACCAATGGTCTACTTGTAACATTACCTAATCCCAAACACAGTTCAAATCACATTAAGATGCAATTGCTAAATATTTAACCAAATAAATTAAAAAATTATACATAGAATATAAAATCACTTTACAAAACTTCTATGAATGGATTTTATTCACATCAATTATTTTTCATGGTTAAGAAAGACCTTAAAAGTGGACAGCAGAATATTAATATAGTTATTTTTAATAAAGCTTATCCTAACAGATAGATAGGTATAGAAAGATAGATACAGATATGACTTTTTAAAGTTCAATGATTTTTGATTCTAGAGTATATGAGTTATTTTTTTAAGTCTAAGATACACAAGGATGAATCATTTCCCATACTACCTGAAGTGATGACTCCATTGGGATAATGTGGTGTAAGATGAAGATGTGAACCAAAAAAAATCTTCAAATAACACTTTTTAAAGAGGCTTTATATAAAGCAAACATAATTGCTTAGATAGAAATGATTTTATTTCTGGTTGCCAACAAGAGGCCTTTATGGTGCTCAGCACAATTCATATATGGGTCAGAGTCAGACAAAAGACATATTGAAAGAGAATTGGAAGGGTAGAGTATTATGCACATAATAATAACAAATTTCTGCTTAAGGAGTAGAATTTGGCAAAGAAGAAAAGGGGAACAAAAGCTGGAGTCAGACAAATGGATGGAAAATATAGAGAAAATAAAGAAGTGAAAATAAAAGATGAATAATCATGATATCCTGTATGAGGTTCCATTCCTCATAATTGAAGCATAGTGAATAATTGTTACAAAATAATTTCAACAATAACTTTGGTTTGAATCTTACTAGTGATCCATCTTCTTAGGCCAAGAGATGGGAGATCCTAGGTTCAAATCTGGCCTCAGACACTTCCCAGCTGTGTGACCCTAGGCAAGTCACTTGACCACCATTGCCTAGCCCTTACCACTCTTCTGCCTTGGAGCCAGTACACAATATTGACTCTAAGACAGAAGGTAAGGGTTTATAAAATTAAAAATAAAATAAAATTAGAAAGGACATATAGACATTTTATAGACATCAAATTATAATTTTTTACAATTATAATTTAGCCCATCAGTTTGAAAATCAGATTATAATTTTTTTTCATAGCATTTCCACCATCAGACACAACTTTGTTCTTTTTCTTTCTCCAAATGTTATTGTTCCATTTGTGTGGATTCAAACTAATTACTTAATCTTTCTAGGCCTTAGTTTCTTGTAAACTAAGAGGGTTTGACTGGATTACCTCTGACCTTTTGTTATCCCATCCCAAATCCTGTAAGCCTATGAGATAATGATTTCAAAATAAAAAAGACCATCAATAATAAAATCAACCAAATTCCAGAATTAATTGTCTCAAACTTATACAGCATCTTCATGGGACTTTTGGATCAATTATCCTTGTGAACATGTGACCCACCCATTATCCAGAAATTATTTATTAAGATATTTCAAAGTTATCTTAATTTCTATTTTCTATATAATTTATAATATCACCCTTATTTGTCAGTCTATCATGGAAATGGAGTTCTGACAAGTAGAGACAACTTCTTAAACCCTTTTTTGTCATCAGTCCGATGGACTCTACACCTGTTAGATTGGATATTTTGGTTATTACCATGAAGCACTCTTCATCAGTCTAAAATAAGTGTACTGTCTAAAATTTCCAATATATTTTATTAATGTTACGTTGGCTGCTTCTCCAGAGAGCATATATTAAATTCCAATGAAAAAGCACAAAAGCTAGCAAAAAAAAAGCACTGAAATGGAAACTGTGAGCTTTTACATGAGTCTTTTATGTTCCAGGAAGAATATATATTTTAGAAGGAAGGACATTGAATCACAAAAGCAGAAAGAATGCTGCTTGGAGCAGTCCATTTCTTTTAGCTGTCAGTATTTTTTTCTTTCTTTCATTTTTTGGGTTTGTTTTATAGGTTTCATGGCTCTATAAAGTATGTTGACACACAGCCTTAGACCTCTGGCTTGCTATCTATTCCATTTTTTTTTCTGACTAAGTGAGATGCCACTTTGAAAAGCATTGAGGCATCACAGTTAAATCACACCCACTATAGGTGCAGACAGCCATAGAATGAATTTACTCCTACTTACTGGATCAGCATTTAATTCATTTCAGGCTGAAAGGGCTATGGTGATTACCAAGATGTGATATACTGTAGAGACAAATTAGAAAGGGATGGACAGTACAGACATCCTTCCTCTAATCTCTTAAAATGCCTATATAGATGCCATGATCTCTAATGGATAACTGTTTCATCCAGAAGTCTTACCTACCAATGCAACACCAAACCAAAAAGACCTTATAGAAATGAGAGAGACTGCCTTTAGTTAATACAATTTAAAATAACATTCATCATATCCATGTATATGCATAAGTAAACATATTTAAGGCTGAGTCTATACAACACCAAAACACCGGTGGGGAAAAGATAAATTTATTTAGTCTGTTGGCTCTTCCTTCATGCAGATAATTGACCAATTGGTTCTTTTGAATGGATAATAATAGCTAGCATTTATTTGGTACTATAAGATTGACAAAGCACTTTACCTATCTCATCTCATTTTATCCTTAAAAAAGAACCCTGAAAAAATGTGTTATTATTACCACATTTTATGTATGAAGAGATTAATACTGAAAGCACTTTGGTCACACAGATAGTCACTTTCTAGGAAGGAAGTGAACTCAAGATTTCCTGATAAACAAATCTGGCATTCTATCTACTACATAAAGTATCTACCTTAAACTATGGAATACCTGTTCTTATTATCTATATTATTATAACCTAGAAGAAACTTTGTCTCTTAGTCCTTTGTTATTGGAATCTATTTTAAGAAGAAAAAAAAACACACAAAAATTGCCACATGAAACCTTAAACCCAGCTCCATCCACTGCAATAATATATTGGATAACAATGCAAGGATTTAATTTCATGAGGCCAACCTCAAAAAGTTAAAGGTGTGTCCCAAACATCTCTGATTTGAGTTCAATCTATTCCTATACTAATTAAGGAGGCAGGATGTATCAAAAACTAGATGTATTAAGTTAAAGGAAGGATTTCCCTTTGTGAACAGAGAAGATTCCCAAACTTCATTTAGTCATGCATAAGGTAAAAATAGTCCTCTCTATCAATATGCTGGATCATGGTTTATCCAGCCTAATTTATGTTGCCTCAAGGGATGAATTAACTTGCTTTGCTAGAGATGAAGTTTTCATTGGGAGCACTTTCTAGGGATCCTCTGAGCCAGATATTCTTAATAACATCTCATTTATCCAAAACTTGCCTTCTGTGACAAGTAGTGTTCCCTTGTGCTTTCCCACCCTAGCCTCTGCTTTTTTAAGTTGTCCATTGATCATAATTATATTCTTCCTTCATGAGTCAAGTTACAGGGTTAATTATTTCTTTTCATCAAGTCTTTCATGTGCCAGTCATTTTTCCTGATTTGTGGGGAGTTTTAGAGGGGAAAACTGGGTGAGAGTAACCCAACTAGTGTATGGAATGGGAGAGGAACAGCATGTACATCCTCAGAAAGGGAAATTTCTAGACAAAATATGCCTGATCAGATATCAGTGAGTATGTTTCAAAGCACTATGGTATTATATATATATATATATTAATTGATATATACCTGAATATACACATCTATCTATCTATCTATCTATCTATCTATCTATCTATCTATCTATCTATCTATCTATGTATCTCTGTCTGTCTGTCTGCCTATTTATCTGTCTTTCTAGCTATCTATCCACACACATATATGCAACATAGCATTTAGAAAAAAAATTGCTTCCATTTCTACAGAACCTAGGTGAAAAGAGGCAGTGTGGTGTAGTGAAATTGGTGCTGCAATTAGGACAGGGGTCATGCATTTTAATAGTGGTTATCTATGTAACTTTGGACAAGCAAAAATCTTCCTCTGGACCTCCATTTCCTTTTGTGTAAAATGAAGAGGATAAATAGTCAAAAGAAATGAACAGGCATTTCTCAGATAAAGAAATTAAAACAATCTTTAGTCATATAAAAATGTGAACTGTATCAGAGAAAATTAAGCCAAGATGGTAGAGAAGGTACATGGAGTCATCTGACCTCTACCAAAATATCCTCCCCCCAAAATGATGACATAATGTCCTAGCATGAGTTCTGGAGGAGCATAACCCACAAAAAGATGAAGTGCAGTAATTTTTCAGCCCAGAGCAACTTACAAGGCTGACACGAAGAATCTATTACACTGGAGTGCATATAGAGCAAAAAGCAGTGCCCCAGGGCAGGTCCTACTGTGGCAATGAGCCCTGGGTAAAGCTGAAGCAGCAAGGCTTCCAGAGTGCTCAGCCATAGACAGGAAGGATAGTCAGATAACTGCTAAGAAAGATATAATAGAGTTTCCTTTGCTGGTTCTGAGTCCAAGACCCTTGTTGCACTGCTCATACACTGATCTAGGAAGCAGTCCTGGGGCTTGCTCTAAAAAGGAGGGGCACTAACATGCATTAATGCTTTTGGCCACAAGGGAGAAGGGACCTCTAATCACAGTTTCAAGGCAGAAAAGAGTGCTTATGGTTACCCTCAGACCAGAACGCAATCTTGGAAAGTATTAAACACACCTCTGTTAAATCATAACACCTTAGAAGAACTGAAAGTAGATACCCAGAGCCAAGTCAGAAGGCAGCTGCGCAAAGAACCCATAACTTGGGGCCATGCTCCCTTCACCTCAGTCACAGACCACAACTTTAAGAGTTTTTTAAATTAAAAGAAAAGAAAAAGACTGGAAAATTAATACACAACAAAAAAGAAATTCAACAAAGAAAGTTAGTTTGATAACAGGAAAGACCAAAAAAATAAAAACTTCAAAAGAAAATGACTAAATCAATACTGTTACATACAAAGCCTCCAGGAAAAAATATTAATTATTCTCAAAACCAAAAAGAACTAGTGAAGTAATTTTAAAAGGATTTTAATAATTAAATAAGAGTTGTAGAAAAAATGGGGAAAAGAAATGAGACTGATATATGAAAACCAGGTAAAAATGTAAACGAGATAAAGAAGTCACAAAAAAGATACTGAAAAAATTCATATCTTAAAATAGGTCAATTGCTAAAAAAGGCACAAAATTTAAAGTAGAGAAGAATTCATTAAAAAGCAAAATTGGCCAGATAGGAAAAAAAATATACAAAAATTCACTGAATAGAACTTCTAGAATTGACCATATGGAAAAGGAGGTATACAAATTCACTGAGGAAAAGAACACTTTGTAAATTACAATTGGCCAAATGGAAAAGGAGGTTACAAAAGTTCATTCAAGAATTGCTTAAGTAGAATTTAATGACTGCCTGAGACATCAAGAAACAATCAGACAAAGTCAAAAGAATGAAAAAAATAGAAGACAATGTGAAATATCTCATGGGGAAAATGAGCAACCTGGAAAATAAAAGAAGAAATCATCTAAAAATTATTGGATTACCTTAAAGTCATGATCAAAAAAAGAGGATACATATAATCTTTCAAGAAATCATTGAGGAAAACTGCCCTCATTTTCTAGAACCAGAGGTCAATGTAGAAATTGAAAGAGTACATCAATCATCTCCTGAAAGAAATTCCAAAATGATAACTCCCAGGAACATTATAGCCAAATTACAAAATTCCCAGGTCAAAGAGAAGATATTGCAAGTAGCAAAAAAGAAACAATTCAAAAATGAAGTCACAGTCAGGATAGCACAAGCTTCTACATTATAGAATCAGAGGGATGGAATATGATATTCCATAGAGCAAGAGAGCTAAGATTTCAAACAAGAATCACTTTCTCAGAAAAACTTTCTCATTATTAACTCCAGAAATCTAAGGCAAAACAACTCTGAAGTACCACCTCATACTTATCAGATGGGCCAATATGACAAAAAATGAGCATAATCTTTCAGGAGAAAAAAATGGATATTCAGTAAAACAGAGGGCTTTCAAATATTTCTAATTAAAAGACCAGAGCTGAATGAAAAATTTTTACCTCTAGATACAAGACTCAAGAGAATGGTAAGGAGGAAATGGGAAAGAGAAATCAGAAGACATTCAATAAACTGTGTATCACTACATGGGGAAATGATTCTTATGAAGTCAAATAACTTTATCATTATTAGGGCAATAAGTAGAAGGAGTATACATAGGCAGAGGACAAAGTGTGAGTTGAATATAATGGGGTGACCTGAAACAAAGAGAAATAATTGGAACTAGGTAAATATTGTACTTAGTGACAGGAATTCTGTACTATGAACAACTGTGAACAACATCCATTCTCAGGAATACAATGATCTGAAACTATCCCAAAGGATTCCTGTTAAAAAAATGTTCTCTGTTTCCATAGAAAAAGAGCTGATAGAGTCTAAATCCAGACCAAAGAAAACATTTGTTAGTTTAAATTTTTTTTTTAATTTGAGTTTCCTTCCACAAAAGAATTGATATGGAAAGATAGGATAGTTGATTGCACATGTAAAATCTGTTTAAGATTGCTAAGCATCTCAATGTGGGAGAGGGTGATTTTGAGAATGTGAGAAGGAAAGGAAAGAATTTGAAACCAATATTCTTTGAAAATCATTGAAAGTTGTTTTTACCTGTAGTTAGGGGAACTGAAATTAAATTTAAAAATTTAAAATAAGATAGTCAGAAAAAAAGGAAAAAATGCTCCAAATCATTATTAACTCCAGAAATGCAAAGCAAAACAACTCTGAAGTACCACCTCATACTTATCAGATGGGCCAATATGACAAAAAAATGAAAATGTTAAGTGTTGGAGAGGATATTTTAAAAATGTGAAATTAATACACTGTTGGTAGATGTGTGAACTTTTTTTAAAATCCCTTATATAGCCACCATTGTTGTGGTGGCAAAGGACTGGAAAACGAAGGGATGTTCATCAGTTTGGGGGGGTATCTAAACAAAGTGGGGCATATGATTATAATGGAATATTATTGTGCCACAAGAAATGATAAACAAGATGATCACATAAACACACACCTGGAACTTATAAGAAATGACAAAGTGAAGTGAGCAGAAGGAGGAGAAAGTTGTACACAGTACAGCAATAATGTATGATGATCAACTATAAAAGACAGCACTGCAAAGATCCAGGATAAATCCAAGGGACTCATGATGAAAAAGGATATACACCATCACAGAAGGAACTGATGGAGTCTTGGTACAGATTAAAGCAAATCATTCTTCACTTTATTTCCTTCATGAATTTTTCTTTAATATAAATGATATGTGTCTTCTTTCACAACAAAACAAATTTGGGATTATGTATTGTACAGTAGCTCTTGTATAACCAATATCATATTACCGGCCATGTTGGGGAAGGCAGAGGAAGAAGAGGGACGGAGAGAACATGTATTGCAAAATGTCAGAAAACAATGATTAAAAATTGTATCTACATGTAATCTAGGAAAAAACTTAGATAACATAAAGGAGATGATTTAAATGGTGTCTTCCAGTTATGAATACATAATCCTATGAAATCTAAAAGACATATAGACTAAATAAAGGTGTTAAAACTCCACAGAAGAAAATATACATCAAAGTCAGATCTGAATAGAATGATAATGATATTAACAAAGTAAGGCCAATTAATTAAGAAACTTTTTTTTCTCTTTATAATTTCTATTGTATTAAGCTGTGAAACATGTTTTTAAGGGAAACAGTTCTACTTTTCCTGGAAGGTTTTTGCCCATTAAAGCAAAAACATTAGAATTTGACTATGATTTCAGAATGATCAGAATTTTAGAGTAAAAGAAAAAATCTCCAACTTCAGATAATCATCTGCTTACTTTAACTGTATAATTATTATCTTTCATGTATTTAGAGGCAAAATAGTTCTTGACTAGATTTTTCATTTTTTCATTGAACTTCATCAGACCGACACAATTTTAAGTTATGTTTGTATGTGACCCAGACACCTAGAAGAGTGGAAATTTTAGTCCACTAGGTGTTTGTTTATATAATGCTGAACACCTGACTTGGCAGATTATTTTTTCACTCAATTGACAGGCTGTTTTTGGCATCTTCTAAACAGAGTTGGCCTCTAGAATGACTTGTTTTAGCAGGTGGATAGATGAAATTATTAGCCATGGTCTGGGCCTTTCCCACTTTTAATTTCAGTGATCATTACTGGCAGAAGGCAGGAAATATTCAGCCCCTATTTCAGGTGTGTTGACATATTGCAATTAAGGAAACTCACTTACTCTTTGTCACCCAAGAGGAAAGATGATTGATCATCAAAGTGGAAAATGGGTTACTACTTTCAATACCAAGTACAACCTTTTTCAAAATTATTGTTGTTTTAAGGGGAAAATGGGAGTCACTAACAGCCAAAAAATAAAACTATTTCAGTAAGCTTGATTGAAAGAGGGAAAGAGAAATAACCCAATTTATTCATAAAATAGAAAAAAATATTCTTCTGCTCTTCCATATTAATCTTTGTTATGAATAATTGCTCCAATTAGTACTATGCAAACATACTGTGGAAGACTAGATAAATTTAAATTTACAGTGGTATCAGTGTGATTATCCTTCAAAAGCATATGTGAATTCAAATCATGCAGAAAGACTTAAAAATGAACAAGAAATAGAACTTAAAATTATTGTAGATCTAGTTCTAAACATGTTAAATGAAGAAGAAAAATATCATAAGTTAGTGTTTCATGTCTAATTTTTGTTATTGCTGTTAAAACTATATATTGAGCATAAATAGTCATTGTCCATGGACTTCTGTGTTTCATGGCATAAAGAATAAAAACTCAACCTTTTCCCCCCGGACCACCAAACCTGCTACCATCCTTACCCTCATAAAATCACCATCAAGGAAAATAACCTTCATATGGATGAGATGTGATAAGAACTTCTTCAGGTGCTATATATAGCCCTAGTCTTTATCGGAAGCCATAGTAACTGAAAATGGGGAAAATAAAGTTCCTTGGGAGAGTCAAATGGTTCAATAGCAGAAACAGAAAATTATTTTAGCAAAGAAAATGACATTAAAAATGAATTACTATCTGCTGCTGTACTCTAAGTACCATTGATGTTTCCTTCTCATTTGTACTTGAAGCCATGCACACACACACACACACACACACACACACACACACACACACACACACATACCTCCTCTATTAGAGTGATCTCCTTGAATATATAGACTGCTTGTATATCCAGTGCTTTACATATAATAAGTACATAATATATATTTCCTTTTATCCATTCCTTCACCTATTGATTCATTCACATGCTAGTAGACTCTCCAAATATTTGATCCCAAGAAAATAATGACACTATTAACACTGTATTAACTACTGAAACAATTCCCATGACTGTATAGGGCAGTGATGGTGAAACTTTTAGAGACAGAGTGCCAGACCCTGTTCTCCACCCTTACCCCAGACACTGGAGGGAGGAAGCATTCCCATTGAGCTGCTGGGCAGAGGGGCAGGGGAATGTGAAAAAATGTGATCAGGCATGGTGGAGAGGGGAAGGGAAGCAGTTCTGCCCAAGTCCCTCTGCCTTTCTAGCAAAAAACTCTGGAGGGTGGGGGTGGGGAGGGAGGGTGGAACATGTGCCAACAGAGAGCTCTCTGTATGCCATCTTTGGCACCTGTGCCATAGGGTCACCATCACCGGTATAGGGTATTAAGGCTCTCAAGATTGATCTCACATCTGTTGCCCATTTTAATTTTCATCATAGCTCCATGAGGCAATAAATATCACCTCTTCTAAGGGCCTCTATAATGTACTAAGGAGAAAGGAAGAGAACAAGTATATACATGCATTCTTATTTTATTGTCCTTTGCTTTACTATACTATGCAGATTTTTGTTGTTGTTTATGGCAACTCTACTGCAAGCAAGTCTATTGGTACTATTTTTCCAAAAGTTAAGTACCAACATTAGGGCTCCATGTTGCATTTTGGTAATTCTCAAAATATTTCATATTTTAACTATTATTACATCTGTTAAGGTTTAAAACTATGCCTATCCTTTCACCTAGCAATAGAACTACTGGTTCTGTATCTCAAAGAAATCAAAGATAAGAGAAACAACATTTTTTACCTTTATTATTTCATGCAAAACATAATTCCATATTAGTCATTGTTGTAAGAGCAAACTCATACATAACTCAAACCCCAAAATAAAACAATAAATACAGTGATGCAAAAGACAATTCCAACAATTCTTTCCCTGGAGGTGGATAGTATTCCCCATCATAAGTGTTTCAGGATTATCTGATATCATTGCATTGCTGAGAGTA
This sequence comes from Monodelphis domestica, assembly GCF_027887165.1. Lineage (NCBI taxonomy): Eukaryota > Metazoa > Chordata > Mammalia > Didelphimorphia > Didelphidae > Monodelphis > Monodelphis domestica. The sequence continues at coordinate 344,928,937 of NC_077227.1, read as the reverse complement.
GCCAAGTTTTCACATATAATCATTGTCCAATATTGATGTTACTGTGTACAATATTCTCCCAGTTCTGCTTATTTCACTCTGCATCATTTCTTCCAGAATTTTCTTTTTTTTCTGAAATAATATTGCTTATAATTTCTTATTTCATGATTGCATTCCATTACCAACATGTGCCACAATTTGTTCAGCCATTCTCCAATTGATGGACATTCCCTCAATTTTCAATTCTTTGCACCACAAAAAGAACAGCTATAAATATTTTTGTGCAAGTAGGTCCTTTCCCCTTTCTTATTATCTCTTTGGGATATAGACCTAGTTGTGGCATTACCAGATCAAAGGGTATGCAGTTTTATAGCCCGTTGGGTATATACTTCCAAATTTTCCTCCAGAATGGTTGGATCAGTTCACAATTCCATGAACAATGCATTAGAGTTAATTTTGCCACATCCTCTCCAACATTTAACATTTTCCTTTACTGCCATATTGACCAATTTGGTAGGTATAAATTTGTACATCAGAGTTGTTTTAATTTGCATTTCTCTATTCAAAAGTGATTTAGAACATTTTTATTTAATTATTGATGGCTTTGATTTCTTCATCTTAAAATTGCTTTTTAATATCCTTTAACCATTTGTCAGTTAGGGATGGCCTTTATTCTTGCAAATTTGACTTAGTTCTTTATAAATTTCAGAAATAAGACCAGAGACATTTGTTATAATTTTTTTTCAGTTTGTTGTTTATCTTTTAATCTTGGTTATATTAGTTTTGTTTGTACAAAAGCTTTTGTTAATATGATCAAAATTATTCATTTTATACCTTATCTTATATTTCTATCTTTTATTTGGTCATAAATTCTTCCCTTCTCCAAAGATGTTCCAGTTAAACTATTCTGTGTTCCCCTAATTTGATTGGGGTATTACTCTTTATCTCAAAATCATATATCAATTTTAGCTTATCTAGAGTATAGAGTATGAGATATAGGTCTATACCCAGCTTCTACTATGTTGTTTTCCAATTTTCCCAGCAGTTTTTCTTAAAGAGAGAATTATTATTCCAAAAGCTGAGATCTTTGGGTTTAATCAAACACTACGTTGCTAAGGTCATTTATCCCTGTATTTTATGTATCTAATCTATTCCTCTCATCCAACATATTTTTAATAGCTCTATTTGTTGTGGTAAAGAATTGGAAGCAGAGAGGTTATCCATCACTTGGGAAATGGATGAACAAGTTATAGTATGGCTGCAATTGTGTACTATTGTGCCATAAGAAGTGACAAATAGGATTAGTTCAGAAAAACTTATATGAACTGATACAAAGTGAAATTAGCAGAACCAGGAGAATAATGTATACATTAACAAATATTATCTGATGATCAACTGTGAAGGATTAAACCATTATCAACAAAACAGATCTCCAAGAAAACCATAAGGGACCTATGATGAAAAATGTTATCCACCACTAAAGAAAGAACTGCTGGAATCTGATTGAAAATCAAAGCATGTCATCTTCCACTTTATTTCCCTTATGAATTTTTTACTATATGTGTGAGGTATGTTTTCTATGAGCAATATGGAAATATGTATTATATGAAAAAGCTGGTATAACCTATGCCAGACTATTTACCACCTGGAAGGGGAGGGAGGGTAATCTGAAATCTTAACTATCAGAAAACAATTGTCAAGAATAGATTCTTTGGGTAACTGAAAAAAGTAAAAATAATTAAATTAAAATAAAGTATCTATTATGATCATTTCTAATCAGTGCTTTGAAATTATTATTATAATTATTTGAGGATGTCATGAGCCACACCCATATAAGATAACAATTTTAATCAATAAATGTCCTGTGTGTGCTGAATGCTCCACTGACTTGCCATTCCCAATCTCTCTCCTTCTCAGGCCTACCTATTTCCAAAGACACAACAATGCTGAAATTATATTAGTTAATAACCCATCTACTCATTCAAGTAAAAGAAAGAACTGCTTGAGGAAAACTTCATAATTTTCTTATTTTAAAAAATAGCAACTAGGTGGCTCAGTGGATAGAGAGTCAGGCCTGGAGATGGGAGATCTTGAGTTCAAATCTGGCCTCAGACAATTCCAAGCTAGTTGACACTGGGCAAGTCACTTAACTCCAATAACTAACATTTACTGTTCTTTTGCCTTGGAACCAATATTTAGTATAGATTCCAAGAAAGAAGACAAGAGTTAAAAAAAAAAGAAAGTCACATCAACCTTCAATGACTACCATACTGATCAGTCAATAGCCATCAACATTGAGGTAAGACCCTCCACCAGCAAAAGCAATATGATTCACTGAAGTCTCAGACTATGGTTTGCATTTTTTAGCAATCAAGTATATAAAAATATAAAAAATATTAAAATATGTAAATTTTTCTAATAATATTATTGCACACTTAATAGACTACTATAAAAATAAAACAAAATTTTTATGCACTGGGAAACCAAAAAATTTATATGACTCTCTTTATCACAATGTTTTATTTGCTTCATTGTGCTGGTTTGAAACTGAACCCAAAACATTTCCAAGATATGCTTGTTAATCCTATACTGTTCTAGGCACTGTTTTTAGTGTTTTATAGGTGTTATTTCATATAGATGTCATTTCATATCTTCACAGCAACACTATGAGGAAGATGCTATTATTATCTTCATTTCATAAATGAGGAAATAAAGGTAAAAAAAAAGACAGGTGACTTTCTTAGGGTCACAGAAATAGTGGAGGATCATTATAGGTAATTAATTAAGTCTCACTGTTTCAAACTAATTTTAGAACAATATAATTGATTAATAAAACAGATTAGGTAAAGTATTTAGATCTTTCAGAATCTAAGATTAGTACTCTAACCATTGCATCAACTGCCTCAAAAAAAATTGAAAAAAGGATAGGGAATGCTTGGAGTTAATAGTACTTTGGAGGTTAAGGGACATAGGTTTAAAATTTGATTCATTCCCTTAATTTACTCTATAACCAACACCAAGGCATTTCAAATCTTTGAGCTTCAGTTTCCTCTGGATTCATATGAAAATAATAATACTTTCCTGCCTAATACATGTAACAGTGTCAAAGGTGATCACGCAAATAAAACTACTATAAAGTTTCATATGAATGCTGGGGCTGGTGGTTGTATTTTTATCTGGTGAATCCTGAAATCCAATTACAGATTTTATAATTCATGATTATGTTGTGGGAGAAACACATCCAAGTTTATAGCAGGGTCTCACCTCAAGAACTGAAAACTCAAACTCTGTTCAGTCCAAAAGTAAGAAAATAATTGTATTTAAAGAAGCGGCTTATGTTGCATAATAGCCTAATAGCTAGTTTAATAATCTGTGAGCTAATTAGGTAGCCTTAAGACTGATGGATAAGCCTGAGGGATAATAGAGTAGCCTCTCTAGAGCTGATGGAATTGGAGCTCTCCAAGTGCAGAGAATCAGCTTTAAGTGTGGAGTAGCAGTTTCTGGACCTCTGTGGATCAATGTTGCTATATTCATTAGGGTCTGGGGCTAGTCATCTCCCATTAGAGAGAAATCTTCACCTTTCCCGGAAAACCTAGAAAATGGGTCTGACTGAATGCAATTGAACATATGGTTTGGGGTCTGATAAGTATGTTATAGGTAAAAAGGACCATGTGCAAGTTTGGGTAGGAATGTCAGAGCAGGTCCCCTATTTCCTATTATCCACTTTGTCATCATTTGTCAGTGTGGGAAGGACTCACTGCCATACTGGAATAAGAATATGTTGGGAAAGATGCAGTATATTGGAAGATCACTACAAGTAATTGTCTTTTTTTTTCTTTTTTTAATTTAAAATATTTTTCCAGAGGGCTTCAGGTCAAGATGGAGGCTTAGAGGCAGCAAAAGTTCAGACCTCTGAAAACCCTTCCTTATCAATCACAAACTGAATGCTCCTAGGACACTGAAATTCAAACTGAACAACAGGAAAGAGCTGGGGAACCCTCCTCCTGGACTTGGATCAAAAGGTACACCCCCCAAAAGCCAGACTGCTAGATCACTCGCATCTAAGGGATAGGCAGAAGGAAGGTCCCAGGACCCATCCCCCCTAACCCAGAGCACTAGCGGGAACCTCAGGGCTGGCAAAAGGGCCTCAGGGCCAGCTATTCTGAAGGACTCACCTTGAGAGCAACCTGAGCCAGTCTCGGGGGCACACAACACAGATGGCAGGGAAACAGAGAGAGACGGGGGAGCCTGCAGCACCCTGGCTGGGTACTTTTATCTGAGTCTCACCAGAGGTTCTTGCTTCAGGGCAAATCCAGTCCAACCCAGCTGAACCTAATCCCATCAGGAGCCCTTAGAGTGCAGGGAGACCAGGACCCCTCCCCCCTTAGAGTGCAGGGTCTTCTGAAAGAACAGAAACCGCAGGGCTGGCAAAGGCACTGAGGTACATTGTAGACAGTGCTGTGCCATGCTCAGAGCATGGAAGTAAGGCAGTGGAGAAGCAACTGGAGGGAACTGAGAGCAGTAAGACCCAAAACAAAAGCAGGCAGGGGAGGGTAGACCCTGGGATTCCCTGGAAAGACAGAGCACCTGTGGAGAACGGACAAATTGTCTAGGGCTAAAACTTCAGACCATCAGACAGATACACGAAGAGCCAGTCCTCGTCACTCAGATAGAGATAGCAAACAGTACAGAAGTGCAAAATCCTCCAAACACCAAGAAAAGTAAGAAGAAGGGGTGACTTTGGACACATTTAATGGAGCAAAAATACAAAATAGAGAGGAGATAGAAGAGGAAACACAAGCAAATGCTCCAAAACCTTCAAAGGAAATGGAAATTCTCCACAAACTCTTGAAGAATTTAAATTGGAAATTATCAAAAAGATGGAAGCCTTCCAGGAGGAAATCTGGGAAACAATCCTAAAGGAACTCGGCAATCTGAAGCACAAAAAAAAAAAACGCAACCACAGAAACAGCTTGAACAAACTGAAAAGGAAAACCAGGCTTTAAAGGTCAGAATCAGACAACTGAAAGACAATGATCTTGCAAAATAGCAAGAATTAATAAAACAAAGCCAAAAGACTAAGAAATTAGAAGAGAATATAAAATATCTCAATGGCAAGTTGATAGACCTGGAAAATAGAGGAAGGAGAGACAATCTGAGAATAATTGGCCTACCAGAAAGGTCAGAAATAAATAATAATCTCAACATCATAATACAAGAAATCATCAAACTGCCCAGAGATTCTAGAAAAAGGGGGGAATACAGGCATTGAAAGAGTTCACAGAACACCATCTACACTAAACCCCCAAAAGACAACTCCCAGGAATGTAATTGCCAAATTCCAAAGCTTTCAAGCAAACAAAAAAATCTTACAAGAAGCCAGAAAAATACAATTAAGATATAAAGGAATGCCAATCAGGGTCACACAAGACCTTGCAATTTCCACACTGAATGACTGTAAGGCATGGAACATGATTTTCAGAAAGGCAAGAGAGCTAGGTCTTCAACAAAAAATCAGCTATCAATCAAAACTGACTATATATTTCCAGGGGAAAGTATGGGAATTCAGAAAAATAAAAGATTTCCAAGGTTTTGCAAAGAAAAGACCAGAGCACTGTGGAAAGTTTGATATAAAAAAAAAAAGAGCATGGAATACCTGAAAAGGTAAATATGAAGCAAAGGTAAAAGGAAAAAAATGTTATCTTCTTCTTTTACTCAAACTCTCTTCTATAAGGACTACATTTATATCAATTTATATATATTAATATGTGGGGAAAATGTAATGTGTAACTCTAAAAAAGTATATGCATCACTAGAGTAGTAAGAAGAATCACACATATGGAACTTTTGGGGCATCAAGATGATATGGAGAAGGGGGGATAGAAACGAAAAAGGGAGGGGGGAATCCTTGATAGTACTAAGATATACTCCAAGAAATATGAGGGAAAAAACTAAAAAGAATAATCTTTCTCACACAAAGATACACATGGAAAGGGGAGGGGAAGAAAACTCCTATAAAAAGGAGAGGAAGAGAGTTTTTACTTAAACCTTACTCTCAGTGAAATCAACACTCAGAGGGAAGAGCATCCAGATCCATTGGGATCTTGAAATCTATCTTATCCAACAGGGGTAGGGAGAAGGGAAAAACAAGGCGGATAGTGGAGGAGAGAACACAAAAAGTAAGGGAAGGAGGGGGGGAGATGGAGGGAACAAAAAGTGAGGGGCTAGAAAGGGAAACATAACAAGAGGCATGTAGGGGGACTGATTGAAAGTAAATAACTGGATTAAAAGGTTATAGCTAAAGAAGAAAGATCAGATTTAGGGGATGATATCAAAATGCCAGGGTGTCCACAAGTGACAATCATAATTTTGAACGTGAATGGGATAAACTCACCCATAAAACATAGACAAATAGCACAATGGATTAGTATCCAAATCCCTACCATATGTTGTCTTAAAGAAACACACATGAGGTGGGTAGACACTCACAAAGTCAAAATTAAAGGATGGAGTAAGAACTTCTGGGCCTCAACTGATAGAAAGAAGTCAGGAGTTGCAATCATGATATCTGACAAAGCCAAACCAAAACTAGACCTGATTAAAAGGGATAGAGAGGGTAAATATATTTTGTTAAAAGTGACTTTAGATAATGAGGAAATATCACTAATCAACATGTATGCACCAAATAGTATAGAACCCAAATTTCTAATGGAGAAACTAGGAGAAATGAAGGAAGAAATAGACAGTAAAACCATATTAGTAGGAGACTTGAACGAACCACTATCAAATTTAGATAAATCAAACCAAAAAATAAATAAGAAAGAGGCAAAAGAAGTGAATGAAATCTTAGAAAAATTAGAGTGAATTGACATATGAAGAAAAATAAATAGGGACAAAAAGGAATACACCTTCTCAGCAAAACATGGCACATGCACAAAGATTTACCATACACAAGGTCACAGAAACATGGCATACAAATGCAGTAAAGTAGAAATAATAAATTGAGCATTTTCAGATCATAAGGCAATAAAAATATTGATCAGTAAGGGTACATGGAGAGCCAAATCAAAAATTAATTGGAAATTAAATAATATGATACTCCAAAATTGGTTAGTTAGAGAACAAATCATAGAAACAATTAATAATTTCATCAAGGAAAATGACAATGGTGAGACATCCTTTCAAACCTTATGGGATGCAGCCAAAGCAGTAAACAGAGGAACATTCATATCCCTGAGTGCATATATTAACAAACTTGGGAGGGCAGAGATTAATGAATTGGAAATTCAAATAAAAAAACTTGAAAGCAAACAAATTAAAACCCCCCAGAGGAAAACCAAATTAGAGATCCTAAAAATTAAGAGAGAAATTAATAAAATTAAAGGTGATAGAACTATTAAACTAATAAATAAGACTAGAAGCTGGTACATTGAAAACACAAACAAAATAGACAAAGTACTGTTTAATCTAATTTAAAAAAGGAAAGAAGAAAAGCAAATTAACAGCATCAAAGATGTAAAGGGGGACATCACCTCCAATGAAGAAGAAATTAAGGCAATCATTAAAAATTACTTTGCTCAATTATATGGCAATAAATATACCAATCTGGGCAATATGGACAAATATATACAAAAATATAAACTGCCTAGACTAACAGAATAAGAAAGGGAATTCTTAAATAATCCCATATCAGATAATGAAATCCAACAGGCCATCAAAGAACTTCCTAAGAAAACATCCCCAGTATCTGATGGATTCACCAGTGAATTCTATCAAACATTCAAAGAACAGCTAATCCCAATATTATTCAAAGTATTTGACATAATAAGCAAAGTGGGAGTTCCACCAAACTCCTTTTATGACACAAACATGGTACTGATTCCAAAACCAGGCAGGTCAAAAACAGAGAAAGAAAACTACAGACCAATCTCCCTAATGAATATAGATGCAAAAATCTTAAATAGGATACTAGCAAAAAGACTCCAGCAAGTGATCAGAAGGGTCATCCAACATGATGAAGTAGGATTCATACCAGGGATGCAGGGCTGGTTCAACATTAGGAAAACCATCCACATAATTGACCATATCAACAAGCAAACCAACAAAAATCACATGATTATTTCAATAGATGCAAAAAAGCCTTTGATAAAATACAACACCCATTCCTATTAAAAACAATAGAAAGCATAGGAATAGAAGGGTCGTTCCTAAAACTAATAAACAGTATATATATAAAACCATCAGCTAATATCATCTGCAATGGGGATAAACTAGATGCATTCCCAATAAGATCAGGAGTGAAACAAGGATGCCCATTATCACCTCTATTATTTGACATTGTACTAGAAACTCTAGCAGTAGCAATTAGAGAAGATAAAGGAATTGAAGGCATCCAAATAGGCAAGGAGGAGACCAAGTTATTGCTCTTTGCTGATGACCTGATGGTCTACTTAAAGAATACTAGAGATTCAACCAAAAAGCTAATTCAAATAATCACCAACTTTATTTCTCCCTTAATGTTTAAGATCTCTAGTTTGGTTTTCTTCTGGGGGTTTTTAATTTGTTTGTTCTCAAGTTTTTTGATTTGCATTTCCAATTCATTGATCTCTGCCCTCCCTAATTTGTTAATATATGCACTCGGGAATATGAATTTTCCTCTGTTTACTGCTTTGATTGCATCCCATAAGGTTTGTTAGGATGTCTCACCATTGTCATTTTCCTCAATGAAATTATTAATTGTTTCTATGATTTCTTCTCTAAGTAAACAATTTTGGAGTATCATATTATTTAATTTGCAATTAATTTTTGATTTGGCTCTCCATGTACCCTTTCTGATCAATATTTTTATTGCTTTATGATCTGAAAAGGATGCATTTATTATTTCTGCTTTTCTGCATTCCTGGGGGTTGTCTTTTGGGGATTTAGTATAGAGGGTGTTCTATGAACCCTTTCTATTTCTATTTTGATCCCTTGCTCCAGAACATGTGGGCAATTTTCTTCTATAATCTCCTGTAGATTAGCATTGAGGTTTTTATCTCTGTTTTTTCCTGACAGACCGATAATTCAGAGGTTGTCTCCTCTTCCTCTGTTTTCCAAGTCTGTGACCTTTTCAATGAGATATTTTATGTTTTCTTTTAATTCATTAATTTTTTGGCTTTGCTTTATTGATTCTTGCTTTTTTGTAATCTCACTGTCTTCCATTTGCTTAATTCTGGTCATTAGGGACTGGTTTTGCTTTTCAGATTTGTCTGTCCTTCCATTAGATCCTTCCAGCTCTTTCTCCAATTGTGAAGTCTTGTCTATCAGACTGCAAACTCTTTTTCCCATTTTTTTCCCCCAAAGTTTTCCATCTTTTGGGTAAGCTCCAGTTTGAGATCTTCCAGAGCTTGTGGATAGTTTCCATTTTGGGAGGCATGTTCTGATTTTGTTTGGATTTCATCCTCATTCTTTTCTTTTCCTTGGGTACTCCCTCTATAAAAGTTTTCAATAGTCACATCTTTCTCCCCTTTCTTCTATGAGGCTTAATTTTGGGCCGTGTGAACCATCCCTTTGGTGGTTTTTTCCAACATTCCTTTTTGGTCTGGGGTCTGGGTGATATGGGCAGGTTTTCTGTGAATTTAAGTTGCTTCAGACTAGTTCTTCCCAGTCTCTGAGGTTTCTTAGAACACAGACCCCTGTGTTCAGCTCAACCGCCCAGGTGTTCAGCTCCACCCAGTTGCTCAGCGCAACCGCCCCAGAGTTCAGCTCCGCAGCCCCCTGTTATCAGCGCGGGATTCTCCCGTGAAACTTCCCTGAGAGGTCGTTTCCTTGCAGTCTTTAGATTCCCAAAGACACTGGTGTGCCCCCCCAGACAGAGAAGCTCCTCACTCACTCGCTGTCCCAGTGAGTGCTCTAATAGCTTTCTCTGTTTTGGTTGGGGTGTGGGGGAAGATGGGTGGTTCAGTTCACGTTTTTGTGCAAGCTTTTCCTCCTCCTTATAGTGTGGAAATGTTCAAACCCCATATACCTTGATTTCTGTGAGGTACTGGAGAGTCCCTCCATTCTTCCAAAGGTGATTTTTATGCTCTTTTGAGGTAGTCTATTTCGTTCGGTGCTGGGGAGAGGAAATGAGCCACATCTTGATTGCAGCCATGTTTACCCAGAAGTCCTAAATCTCTTATAATCAGAGAGATGCAAATCAAAACAACTCTGAGATATTACCTCACACCTAGCAGATTGGCTAACATGACAGCAAAGGAAAGTAGTGAATGCTGGAGGGGATGTGGCAAAGTAGGGACATTAATGCATTGTTTGTGGGGTTGTGAATTTATCCAACCATTCTGAAGGACAATTTGAAACTATACCCAAGGGTGATAAAAGACTGTCTGCCCTTTGACCCAGCCATAGTACTGCTAGGTTTGTACCACAAAGAGATAATAAGGAAAAAATATTGTACAAGAATATTGATAGCTGTGCTCTTTGTGGTGGCCAAAAATTGGAAAATGAGGGGATGCCCTTCAATTGGAGAATGGCTGAACAAATTGTGGTATATGTTGGTGATGGAATACTATTGTGCTAAAAGGAATAATAAAGTGGAGAAATTCCATGGAGACTGGAACAACCTCCAGGAAGTGATGCCGAGCGAGAGGAGCAGAACCATGAAAACATTGTACACAGAGACTGATACACTGTGGTACAATTGAACATAATGGACTTCTCCATTAGTGGCAATGCAATGTCCCTGAACAATCTGCAGGGTTCTAGGAGAAAAAACACTATCCACAAGCAGAGGACAAACTTTGGGAGTAAAAACACGGAGGAAAAGCAACTGCTTGACTACAGGGGTTGAGGGGACATGTCTGAGGAGAGACTCTAAATGAACACTCTAATGCAAATACCAACAACATGGAAATGGGTTTGAATCAAGAACACATGTGATATACAGTGGAATTGTGTGTCAGCTTTGGGAGAGATGGGGGCAGGGGAGGAAAAGAAAATGATCTATGTCTCTAATGAATAATGTTTGGAAATGATCAAATAAAATATTGTTAAAAAATATTTTCCATAGTTACATGATTCATGATTTACCCCCTTTTGCTTCCCTCCCTCCAGGATCTGACAAGCAGTTCCACTGAGGTATACCTGTATTATTGTTAAAAACTTATTTCCATGTTATTCATATTTGCAATAGAGTGATCTTTTGTCATCAAAACCCTAATCATATTCCTATCGAACTACATGATCGTTTTCTCTGTTTCTACTCCCACAGTTCTTTCTCTGAATGTGGATAGCATTCTTTCTCATAAATCCCTCTGAATTGTCCTGGATCATTGCATTGCTGGTAGTAGAGAAATCCATTACATTTGATTGTGCCACAGTGTATCAGTCTCTGTGTACATTGTTCTGGTTCTGCTCCTTTCACTCTGCATCAGGTAATTAATTAAGTCTTACAGTTCTGAACTAAAATAAGCATAGAACAATATGAATAATTCATAAAACAGGTTAGGTGCAGAGCTGATGCCCAGTATAGAACATTACAAATCCAGTACAAATGGGCAACTAATTAATCTATAATTCATTCTTGTATGAAGCTGAAACAACAGGTTTTGGAACTGATATTTAAACAGTGCCAACTAGTGAGAAATACAATATTTTAGAGTGTGAGGGTCTTGATCCTATTACTAACCCTCACTGCCTGCTCTCTGAGTCCTTTAATTACATTAGTATTTTCTGGTAATAATATCAACTATGAAGGAAAAATGTCAGTATTGTGAGTAAAAAACAGTTCATAGTTATGTTACATTATGAGACTGCAAATACTTTCTTCAATAACAACACTGAGAGTAGCACAGGTATTATTAGCCCTATTTATGGATGAGGAAGTTGAGGTTCAAGGATGTTATATGATTTTATGGAGTCATCAAATCTACGAGCTAAAGGGATGTCAGAGATGATGGAGTCTAACTTGCAATGAAATGCACATATAAGAATCCTTGCTATAGGACACATATAAAATCCAGTGGAATTGTGTGTCGGCTACAGGAGGGGTTTAGGGTAGGGAAGGTAAAGAACATGATTCTTGTAACTAAGGAAAAATATTCTAAATTGACTAAATTAAAAAAAAAGAATCCTTGCTATAATATGTCAAATCCATGGGTATTCAGCAGTCCTATCTGTAGCAGCTTAATCCAAAAGTGGGGGAAGTGAGGAATGTTTTGCTTACCTTAAGTCTAAATCTCCATTTCCATAGATTCTATCCAAGGTTCTTACTTTTGTCCCTTGGGGTCAAGTATAACCAATTTCATCTCTCTTACATAGGACAATCTTTTGGGCAGTTGAAGAAGCCTCTTATAACCAATGGCTTTTTTTTTTTGTCAAAATATGTATATCCATCAATTGATTAATATAGCTTAGCATCTACTCAACTCACCAAAAATGCATGCATATTAATGGTCAAGATCTAGTTTATCAAATTTCTTCCTAAAATGTGCCACCTAGACCCAAACAAAATATTCTCGTGTAACACACTAGTAATTCTAGCACAGTGCCTATCATTTAGTAGTTACTTAATAAATGTTTATTGATTGATTGATATAACCAGGACAGATTATAATATAACTATAACCTTATCTTGCTCTTAACAGTATGCCTCTCCACATACAATGCAAATTTCATTATTTTTTAATGATGTATTACTGACTCATATGGAACTGTCCTTCCCATCCCCCAGATCTTTTCACACAAATTGTTATGTAGTCAAATCTCCAATTTCTGTCCTCCAATTTCTATGACTAATGAAGTTTTTCTCTTAACCCCAAGTGAATGATTTTCTATTTCTTTCCAATCAAAGGAATTACTTAATTTGATTTGCCATTACAGTCTATCAAGTTTTTTTTGGGTCTTAACTCACTTGATTAGCTACTATTTTCTCCTAATTGCTTTCTTCTTCCAACTTGATAACCATATTATTTATACCTTCATCTACTTCACTAGTAAAAATGTTAAATATTACAGATCCAATCATATATCCATAAAACTCCACTAGAGAAGTTTTCTATGTATATGGAATTATTAATGCCTAATCTATAGATTCATTCATTCAACCCCTCTGAATCATAACACGTAGATACAATTGTATTGTTTTCTGGTATTTGAAATTCAAGTTGTTTCCTTCTTTCCTGAGGTTTCAGGAAATATGATATAAATCATACATGTACTATTTTACAATATATATTTCCATATTTGTCATATAAAAAATCACATATTGTTTATATAAGAAAAAACTCATAAAGGAAAGAAAGTGAAAATGGCATACTTCAATCTGCATTCAGACTCTAACAAATCCTTCTTTGGCCATGGATAGCCTTTTTTGTCATGAGTCTGTTCAATCCTTCTTAATCAGGCAGGCTAAAAGTAATCTTATCTAATCTTCTTCACACCCTGTCTTCAAGGATAAACTAATTTATTTCACCTTGTGCTTTGCTGAAATTTATGTATACTGTGTTTATGACATTCAATTAATTTCAAATCATCAAGAATTTTCAAAATACATGCAAGACACTATGCAAAATACTTTGGATACAAAACCAAAAAAGACCCTAACCTCAAGAAGTTTATATTTTATTTGATGATTACAATATGCACAAACACAAGTAAGTACAATGCATGTGCAAAATATTGGTGGGTGAGGGAGACCACTAATAACTGAGAGGAGAGCAATCAAGGAAGAATTTCTATTGAAAGTGGTAAGGGAGGAGAGCCTTGAAGGGAAGAAAAAATTTCCTTAGGAGAGGAAAGTGAGTAAAGACAACATAGAAGGATAAGAGGTATTCTATGGAAAGACACCAGGGAAGAAGTGGAATGCCATAAAGTGCATGGAAAGTCATATGAAATAATTTTGGAAGGGGGAATTTGGAGTCAAATTGTGAAGGACTCTAAAATTAGAAATAATGAAGTTTATAGTTTGTATTGAAGAAATAGTGAAACACTGAAACTACTTGAATAGATAACCAATATTTTAAATTCATGCCTTTGGAATGTCAATTTGGTAATCAATGGTAATCAACCTTACCTTCCTACAGCCAAATTCAAATTATGGAGTGCAGAGTTGACCAGATTAGGTGTTCCACTCTTTCCCTCAAAGTCTTGGTCTTGACTTCCACCTGTCTATATTCCATTGATATCTCCTCTTTCTTAGACTGAGCACTCTTCAGATGTTTGGTTCCGGTTCAAAAATAGAAGCTCCCAACTATGATTCTTCTGGTAATATGGAGGAACAATAGTTTTTATAATCTTTCCTACCATTGATCCCTAAGGACCATAATGCCTTTGTATTTGCCTAGAAACTGAAATCTATTATTCCCCCTATTTAGAATTTGAGCCTTTTAAATGCAGAAACTATTTAAATTCAGGTGCTGTTCTAATTTCTATGGGTTCAAAAAGATGGAAAAGACAGTTTTTGTCTTTAAAAAACTCCATATCTAGTAGGGTCAACAAGCAAACAAACATATGCCAACAAGCTATATACAAAATAAATAAGAAACATCAATAAAGGAGTGACACTAGAATTAAGGATGGGAAAGTCTTTCTATCAAAGATGTCATTTTAGCTGATACTTAAAGGAAGCCAGGGGAGCTGTGCAGTACAGATTATGAGAGAATTATTCAAGACATGGAAAATACCTGAAGAAAATTCCCAAAGCCAAGAGATGAAATATCCTATGCAAAAAAAAACAAAAACAAAAACAAAAGATATTTATACCACTGGACTGAAATGTACATGGTGAGGAGTAAGGTGTAAGAAGATTAGAAAGTCAAAAGATAGCTTATAAAAGGCTTTGAATGCCAAACAGAGAATTTTGCATTTGATCCTGGAAGTGACATGTTGCCATTAGGGTTTACTGAGTAGGATGATGACATGGTTGGAAGTTAATTTCAGGAATATAACTTTGGTGGCTGAATAGAGTAATTGGAAAGATGGAGTGGAGATACTTGAAAAGAGATTCATTAGAAGGCTATAAGAGTGGTGCAGGCAAAAGGTGATGAAGAACTGTTCTAGAGTGGTGGAAGCAATGAAATAGAGAAAGTGGTGTAATCCAGAGATATTGTGCAGTTATAATTAAAATGTACTGGTGAGACATTGGATATAGCAAGAACTAGTGAGAAGATGATGTTGATTCCTAGGGTACAAACCTAAGAGAATGAGTGGGATAATCATTTTGCCTTTTATTGTAAGTAATGGGGATAGTAATGGGAAGGAAGAGGAGAGGGAAAGATAATGAATTTAAGATATTTTTCTGGATATCCAATTAAATGTCTGGAAGGAAATTTGAAATGAAAGAGAAGTTGAGAATGGGTAGATTTGAGAATCATCTCCATAAATATGAAAATTAAGTCCATAGGGAACTGAAGAGATCACCAAGTGAAGTAATATTAGAGCAAGAAGAGCAGATGTCCAGAACAAATGGGATAGCCCACTTACAGTTAGAAGGCATGACCTGGATGAGGAGCCAATAAAAAAGACCAAGGAATTGTCTTTTGTGTAGGAGAAAAACTAGGAAAGAACAGTGTGCTTAACACCTATAGAGCTGAGAGTAACAACATAGAGAGCAAGATCCAGTGTCAAAGAATGCAGAGAGGTAAAGAAGAATGAAGATTAAGAAAAACTGTTTGAACTTGGCAACTAAGATCATTATTAGTAAGTTTGGAAAGTGCAGTTTCTTATCAAGAATTATAAGATTGGTAGTCAGATTAAAGTGGGTTGTTTACATGGTGTGGGGCTATATTTAAATCCCCTAGCATAAGTATAGGAACTGGCAAGAGAACAATTAGCCAGGCACTGAACTTATTGAGGAAGGAAGAGGAACAACAACTGCTAGGATTTTGATTGGGCAATTGTTATGGATTGTATGGATTTCAAAGAGTTTATTGGGTGGGTAATGGAGGTGGAGAGAGAACATAGACATAATGAGGAGGAGCAAGGAATTTTCCAACTCCAATGTTTCATCCAGAGAGACAAAGGGAATGAGTGATAGATAATGGGTAATGAGGTTCAGATGATGACCTAAAGGATTTCAGAATCACTGAGCTATGCAGGATATGACCTGATATGAGTACAGAATATATTTATATTTATATATAAACACACACACAAATATATATATATATAAATATATGCATATATATATATAAATTGTGTGAGAATATGAGCATGCAAGTGGATAAAGTGATCTACAAACATCCTCTCTGTATGTTTGAAGAGTTAAAGAAAAAGATGGTTCAGTCTATGCTGTTAAAATGTTTTAAATGACAATGACATTTTTGTCATATTGTGATATTATCTATATATCTATATATGTATATATTTATATATTGAGTCAAAGGAACCATTCATCTTCCCAGAGGATGTTGGAGGTCAAGAAATAGGAGAAAGATCATCAGAGCATGAAGCATGAGATGTAAGGAGCACAATCAGATTGGAGACCCATATCCATGTAGGAGATAGCTCAACAGCCAAAAAAAAAAAAAAAAACCTCCCACTACCAATTGACTCTCCACTTCATCTTCTTTTGGAGTTCAGGCACAGGGGAAGATGAAAAGCCTGCATTCAAAGGAAGGTAACTTCTTTTCAGACCCAGAATCTTTTCTCATTGAAGGAAGAATTAGATCTAACTGGTAGGCAGAGCATGAGGTGGAAGTTTTTGGAGGAGATGAGATCTGGACCCATCCCTGATTAATGCTTTCCTTCAATAGGATAAAGGTTATCCCTTCCTAATAGAGCAGCCATTCAGACAGATGATTCAAGTTTACTTAAGGCAGGGAAGGAAAATGGAATAAAGAGGCTAGTGAAGAAACTTTTACTACAAGAGTTGGTTGGTTCAATCACTTTAAAAATAAAGTCTAACTGAATGTTGTTAAAATTATGAGAGAAGTAGTCAGTGCAGATGAGGATGTAGCAGTTTTTGAAAAAAATCAAAAAAGGTAGATACAGTGATCAGAAGATTATTAATGTGGATGAAACAAGGTGATTCTAGAAAAAGGATGCCTTCTGGAAGTTAAATTTCTAAGAAAGAAAAAATCAACCGAAATGTGTCTAAGGATTATTAAACACTTTTATTAGGAAGAAGAGAGTTTTAAATTAAAGTCAGTATTTGCTTCTCTGTCTCACCTTGGAGAGTCTATAATCATCAACTGCTTACAATTCTTTGGTAGTCAAATAAGAAAATGTAGGTGATTAAAGCTTTTATTTTTAAACCTTTATCTCCCATCTTAGAATCAATAGTGTTTTGGTTCCAAGGCAGAAGTGTGGAAAGGGCTAGACAATGGGGGTCAAGTGACTTGTCTAGGGTCACATAGCTAGGAAGTGTTTGTTGGATTTTACCCAGGACCTACTCTCTCTAGGCCTGGCTCTCAATCCACTGAGCCACCTAGCTATCCCCAACTAGACCTCTATGAAGACTAGTTTTCAAGTTCTTGTAGCCCAACTGTTGAAAAATATTACAATGATAGAAATATTGTGTTTAAAGCAATACTAATTTTGGATAATATCTCATGTCATCCAAATATATTTGATTCATGGAGTGAAAATATGAACATGGAAATTCATCTTTATGTGGATAAAAGGATCTACAAACCACCTTTCTTTGTAAGAAGAGTTAAAGAAAAAGACACTTTAGTCTCTGCTGTTAAAATATTTTAATTATCAATATTTATTGTCAAATTGTGTTTTTTACAGATTTGCTTTCAACAACTTTATTAATAAATATGAATCAGAAATCATTTCTTATTTACTGCTATATTAAATTAACAAAGAAAAAATTTATTTTAAGGAATTTGTTGATTATTTACATTGGAGTGGAACCAAAAATGATCTTTCACTAAGAATTATAATTTCTAATTGTAGAAATTTGAATAGACTGCTCAGTTAATAGGAATAGCTTTTCAAGGGGTACCTCACTCTATTTATCTAGAAGTAATAGAAAACCAGCGAAGTTATTGAGTAGAGGCAAGACCTCAAATTTACTGGACAATGGCTTGAACACATTACTCTTTTTCATTAAAAGCAAGCAAAACAACATTGATAAAATAAGAATAAATGTGATTTTTTCCTTGTCTCGTTCACGAATACTTCTTCATAACCTTTAAATATCAATAGTAACATATATCTCCCCCCATAACTTAAGAAGTTAAGATGAATCATAACAAACTGATTAAGGGCAACCAAGTGGTCTGTTATTATCTCTCTTCTCATCTAAGGTTTCATATCCCTGTTCTGTTTCAGTTCCAAGATCATTTTCCTTGGAAGAAAAAAATAGTTAGTTGAGATGTCTTCTTTTTTCTTTTCTTTTTTTTCTTTTATGATTACTACATTTTCCTCTTCCCAGGAAAAATGCTATCTTTTATTTTCAATTTGCAAATATGTAAATCCTATATAGCTTTAAAATTGAAGTATTTTTTGTTATTCTTGGCATTAATTTACCAGAAAAATCCACTCACTGTGATCTTTAAGCACAACTGATATTTTTGTGCTAGGCTTATATCACAGCTTTTTTTTTAACATGTTCACCACTATTTACTTGCCATTTTTTTTCTTATTTGTCTTTTAGAAAAAAACGAACAAAAAACTAAGCTGGTTCTGAGTTTCCTCTGAATTCACATCAATGTCTTTTAAAAAGTTTTTATTTTTTCCATGTTACATGTTGATATAATTTTTAATAATTGTTTTCTGACATTTTTCAACTCATGTTCCTTCCCTCCTTCCTCTCCTCCCCCTTCTTCAAAGTACTAGGTGATATGACATTACATGGGTTATTATACAATATATATTATTGTATATATATTATATACTTCCACATTTATTATTTTGTGAAAAGACACAAAATGTTTAGACTAGAGAAAAATTCATTGAAGAAATAAAATGAAGAATAGTTTGATTCAATCTGCATTCAGACTTCATCAGTTCCTTCGGGAACAATGAATGACAGCCTTTTCTTTCATGAGTCTCTTGGTATTGTCCTACATCCTTGCATTATTGATAATAATTAAGCCATTCTCAGTTGATTATTGTACTTTATTTCTGTCTTTTTTGTCATTTCATATGGTGCAATAGTATTCCATTACAATTTGTCTGAGATCATAATTGCTACCATTGCTTTTTAAACTTTGGCTAAAGCCTAGTAGATTCTCTTCCTTTTTGGTTTATTCTGTGTATATCTCCTTGCTTTAAATGTGTATCTTGTAGACAACATACTGTGGGATTCTGGTTTTTAAACCACTTTGATAATCTTTACTGTTTTATGAATGAGTTCATCTCATTCACATCACAGTCATGATCACTAACTGATCCACATCAATGTCTTAAGACAGATTTCCCTCCTTTGTAATAAGAAATTTCTGAAATCGTGTTTTGTTAAGGTGGAAGGATCACTTTCTCCCAAGGTTCCCGTCATTTTTACTCAAGTCACTATAGTTTTCTCCAAAAATTTGTTAGAATGAGACTCAGACTTAGTAATTTCTCTTAATTACTGTGGCTGTAAGAGACATACATGGATTGTGGCACTTATTCAATAATATTTTATTTTCCCCCTATTACATGTAGAAACAATTGCTATCCTCTTCCTTATCTCCTTCCTGACATGTGTGAATTTCAAACCTATTCCACCCCAATCAGACCATTCTTTAGAACACCTAATTGTTTTTTTTTTTGACTTTTTTTTAAAGTTTTTAAAACATTATTTTATTTGGTCATTTTCATACATTATTCATTGGAAACAGATCGTTTTCTTTTCCTTCCCCCCCGCCTCATTTTTTTTATTCCCTCAGTTTGTCCTCTGCTTGAGTATAATATTTTTT
Source organism: Monodelphis domestica (assembly GCF_027887165.1). Classification (NCBI taxonomy): domain Eukaryota; kingdom Metazoa; phylum Chordata; class Mammalia; order Didelphimorphia; family Didelphidae; genus Monodelphis; species Monodelphis domestica. The sequence goes on along the minus strand of NC_077227.1, from coordinate 344,909,129 downwards.
TTTCTTGTAGATTCCTGCAGATTGTTCAGGGACATTGTCAAGCCATTAATGGAGAAGTCCATTACGTTCTCTTGTACCACCGTGTGTCAGTCTCTGTGTACAATGTTCTCCTGGTTCTGCTCCTCTCACTATGCATAACTTCCTGGAGGTTGTTCCAGTCTCCATGGAATTTCTCCACTTTATTATTCCTTTTAGCACAATAGTATTCCATCACCAACATATACCACAATTTGTTCAAACATTCCCCAATTGAAGGGCATACCCTCATTTTCCAATTTTTGGCCACCACAAAGAGTGCAGCTATGAATATTCTTGTACAAGTCTTTTTCCTGGTTATCTCTTTGGGGTACAAACCTAGGAGTGCTATGGCTGAATCAAAGGGCAGACAGTCTTTTATTGCCCTTTGGGCATAGTTCCAAATTGCCATCCAGAATGGTTGGATCAATTCACAACTCCACCAGCAATGCATTAATGTCCCTACTTTGCCACATCCCCTCCAGCATTCATTACTTTCCTTTGCTGTCATGTTGAACAATCTGCTAGGTGTGAGGTGATACCTCAGAGTTGTTTTGATTTGCATCTCTCTGATTATAAGAGATTTAGAACACTTTTTCATGTGCTTATTAATAGTTTTGATTTCTTTAACTGAAAATTCCCTATTCATGTCCCTTGTGCATTTTTCAACTGGAGAATGGCTTGATTTTTTTTGTACAACTGGTTTAGTTATTTATAAATTTGAGTAATTAGACCTTTGTCAGAAATTTTTGTTATGAAGATTGTTTCCCAATTTGTTGCTTTCCTTCTAATTTTAGTTACATTGGTTTTGTTTGTACAAAAGCTTTTTAATTTGATGTAGTCAAAATTATTTATGTTACATTTTGTGACTCTTTCTAAGTCTTGCTTGGTTTTAAGATCTTTCCCTTCCCAAAGGTCTGACATGTATACTATTCTGTGTTCACCTAATTTACTTATAGTTTCCTTCTTTGTATTCAAGTCATTCACCCATTCTGAGTTTATCTTGGTGTAGGGTGTGAGGTGTTGATCCAAACCTAATCTCTCCCACACTATCTTCCAATTTTCCCAGCAGTTTTTATCAAATAGTGGATTTTTGTCCCAAAAACTAGGGTTTTGGGGTTTATCATGGACTGTCTTGCTGACGTCATTTACCCTAAGTCTATTCCACTGATCCTCCTTTCTCTCTCTTAGCCAGTACAAAATTGTTTTGATGACCACTGCTTTGTAATATAGTTTGAGATCTGCAAGGCCACCTTCCTTTGTATTTTTTTTTCATTATTTCCCTGGATATCGTTGGTCCTTTATTCTTCCAAATGACCTTTGTTATGGTTTTCTCTAATTCAGTAAAATAGTTTTTTGTTAGTTCAATGGGTATGGCACTAAATAGATAGATAAGTTTGGGTAGGATGGTCATTTTTATTATGTGAGCTCGTCCCACCCATGAGCAATCAATGTTTTTCCAATTGTTTAGATCTAGTTTTAATTGTGTGAGAGTGTTTTGTAGTTATGTTCATATAGTTCCTGTGTTTGTCTTGGCAGATAGATTCCTAAGTATGTTATATTGTCTTGAGTGACTTTAAATGGAATTTCTCTTTCTAATTCTTGCTGCTGAACTGGGTTGGAGATATATAGAAATGCTGATGACCTATGTGGGTTTATTTTTTTATCCTGCTAAAGGATAGTTTTGCTAAAGTTGTTGATTATTTTGATTAGCTTTTTGGTTGATTCCCTAGGATCCTTTAAGTAAATCATCATATCATCTGCAAAGAGTGATAGCTTGGTCTCCTCATTGCCAATTTTAATACCATTAATTTCTTTCTTCTCTAATTGCTACTGCTAGTGTTTCTATTACAATATTAAATAATAAAGGTGATAATGGGTATACTTGTTTGACTCCTGATCTTATTGGGAAGGTTTTGAGTTTTTCCCCATTGCAGATGATGTTTGGTGATGGTTTTAGGTATATACTGTTTATTATTTTTAAGAAAGGCCCTTCTATTCCTATACTTTCTAGTGTTTTCAATAGGAATGGGTGTTGTATTTTGTCAAAGGCTAGAAGACCTAATTTAGCGATTTCCTAATCAATAACAATAGAAATACTTGGAATAACAGAATCAGGTCTTAGAAACTCATATTCTCCACCCTACTCAGTGTAACAAGATTAGGAAGGGCTGCATCAAACCTAAGATGTAATTATTTGAATAAATGGTCTTCAACAGACATATACAAAAAAAAGGAGAGACATCTGGGCTGTCCTAAGTCGAGCTTGAGCCACCATTGGCACATGTGAGATGCAGGAAGTGAGATAGAGAACAGCTCTTGAGTTCTCAGGACTTCCTATGAGGAGAGCTAGAGTTCAGTTCGAGCCTGGAGCTTGAGGTTGGAGGAGTCCCACAGACTGCTTTCCTTCAGATTGGTCATGTGAGTGATGAGTACTGACCCCTTTCCCTGCCTTGGCTCTCCAAGGCCTTACTGCCCACATTGGCTCAGCCTGAGCCAGAGTGGTTCTGAGTTAAACTCCTTTCCTTCTCTCCCTATTTCCTTTTCTCCCTCTCTCTCTCTCCCTCTAATATTTTCTTCCTCCTGTTGTAATTAAATCACCATAAAAATTTGGCAGCTGACTTGGGTATTTTATTATTTGGGATTTCCCTAGGCAACCATTTAAATTTAGATTTTTTTTCAGTCTCAACTATGATGTTAACTGTTACACATGATAAGCAATATGATATAGATTTTACATTGTAAATATGTAAAGCATTTTCTCATAATTTTTTATGGGAGAAAACTATAACAAAAAATGAGGGAAAAAACTGAAATATGGAATCTTTTGCTTTTTGTCACCCCACCCACACACTTCCTCCTCCCTCCAATTGCCTCCCTCTTCCCCTGTTTTATTCCTCTTCTACTTCTCTGTGAATAGAATTCTATACCCTACTGAATATACTTATTTTACCCTCTCTGAGCTAGTTAAAATGAGAGTAAAGTTTAAGTATTGCCCATCACCACCCTTATCCTCCCCTCTCTATAGGGATTTTCCATGACTCTTTTTTACCCCATTTTATCTCTCTCTTCCCTTTTTCTCAGTGCAAGCCTCTTTATAAGCCCCTGATGGATTATTTTTACATATCATTCATATGTATACATATCACATCATATATATATATATCATTCCATATCATCACATTTATGTATAAATCATATCATCCTATATCGTCATATACATCATATCATCATAATCAGCTTAATTCTCCACCCTCTTTCTGATGAAATTACTTTGATCTTCTCTACTATTAAGAGTAATTTTTGAGAATTACAGAAATCCTCTTTCCTTATAGACATATAAACATTTTACCTTAATGAGTCCCTTAAATTTTCTCTTTCTTAGTCATCTTTTTGGGCTTCTCTTGTGTCTCGAGTTTGGCCTTTACATTTTTTGATTACATCTGACTTATTCCTCAGGAATGCTTAGAAATCTATCTTATTCAATGTCCATTTCCCCTCCTAAAAGCATACACTCAGTTTTGCTATTTAGGTGACTTTGAGTGTAAACCCAAATATTTTGCCTTCATGAATATCATATACAATGCCTTTTCATCCTTTAATGTGGATGCCCCTAGGTCCTGTGTGATGCTGATTGTAGCTCTATGGTATTTGAATGGAATGGTTTCTTTCTGATTGGTTGGAAAATTTTCTCCTTAGTTTCATTGTTCTTGAATTTAGCTATTACATTCCTGGAAGTTGTCATTTGAGAATTTCTTTTTGGAGGGGATATGAGAATTCTTTCAATTTCAATTTTATTTTCTTGTTTACAATTCCCTACTGGGACCATTCCCCATTTGGAAAGTGAGAACTCTACTTAGGTTAGAAATGGGAAGACCTCTACTCCACCCGTACTTAAGACTGCTTTAGGGGAGAAAACTCCTTGCTGAAACAATGAAAAATACTTACACCCATACTTAAACCATGCCTATTTTTAGAATTAATACAAAGGGTGCTAAGTACCTATAAAGGTCAGGCAAACTTACATGGGACAAAGAGGTGAGAAACAACAATCAAAATCTCAAGGGAAAGTAGTATATCAATTAGACTTTGCCATAAGTTCCATGGGAAGAGCCATTTCAGAGAGACAAAGAATTCTATATTTACAAGTTTGGTCATGGAGCTGATGAGTCAGCTGTTAAGTAAGTTTAAGACCAATGTTTGTACTGTAAAATGAACAATGTATTTACTGAAAAGTCAGTTGTTAACTAAGTTGTGAGCTGACTGTAACCCTATATTGCTAAAGTAAACACGTGGGGAGCAGGACAAGGCCAAAAGCTTTTCCCAGATAATTCTTAATCATAATTTAGGCGGTTGTTCCCTAAGGGAAAGGATATTTAGAAACAGCTCTCCTAGCCAGGACCTTAGGGCTTTGTTGCTAAGATTTAAAACAGCCATATTCTATTTAATTTAAGGAGAAATCAAAATGTTTTTACTCATCCACTCTTGCAGCTGTGTTTTGAAGCCAAGTTAGCACTTTTCAAAAGACTGACTGACAGAGCAAGTAATAGAGAAAGGAAAGAGATTTCACAGAAATTTTTGAGGGTTTTTGTCACAACCTTCGTGGTCAGCCATAAACTGTAACCATGAAAATATGGTTTTCAAGATTGTCAATTGCCAAAACTGTAAGGATAATTTTAGTGTCTTAATTTAAATCAAAAATAAGTGGTCGCCATGGGAAAATTCCCAAATATGAAAAAATAACCATCAGCTGGGTTTTATGGAGAATTTAATTAATACAAATGAATGAATTTAAGGGAAGGGAAAGAGAGAGAGTAAGAGGGAATAGTAGGAAGGGCCTAGGCCAAATGGCGTAGCCTGAGCCTTAAGAGAGACTAGTCAGTCTTTTTATCACTCACCACAAGATTTGTCCCAAGAAAACTCCAGTCCTTCACTGAAATCCTCAACTCCTGAACTGAGTTCAGAGACCCAGTTCCTCCAACTAACTCCAAACTCCAACCACCACAGTGAACTCCAACAAACTCAAATTCAATAAGTCCCTTCCTTTTAAAGAAATTTTCTCTCATGTCACCTCCCCTAAATTTTCATTTCTACCAATCACAGTAGATGCTTTTTCCCAAGACTGCCCATTCTTAGTTCTCACCACTCTTTAGTTCTCACCTTCTCTGTGTAGACTAAAACTTCACACCTCTTTTGTTAAGCTTGCCTTTTGTAAGTTGCTTGACCTTTTAGTGATTAATTTAACCTTTATAGGTACTTAGCACCCTTTTGTATTAGATCTAAAAATAGACCACCTAGCTTAAGGTTTTCCCTTCACTTTACGTATGAGTTGGGGACTTTTCATTTTTCATTAAGGAGTTTACAACTTTATCTTCCTCTAAGGCACTGTCTGAGCAGGGTGAAGTAATTTTAAAAGTGCTCAATACATTCCTGACCAAGTACCTGCATTGTTTAAAATGGGGAATAGCTTAACCAAATCTTCTAAGGTACAGTCTGAGCAGTTGTAAGATTCACATGCTCTAGTACACAACTTAGTGAACAATGAAATACAATTGTTAATCTTTTTTTTTTTAATTTTATAGCTGAAGATGATTTCCTGTAAATAGGAATAGAGAATCTCTTATATTTGTAGCTACTCAAGTTGGGATTATATTTCTAAAATATTGAGAAATATATTTCATTGTGCACCAATGTGTAAAAGTAGAATAATGAGAACTAAGAATCAGACCTGAGAATGCTAGCCAGATTTAACACTAAATAAAGCATATTTTTAACTCTATACTCACCTCTCAAGACCTATTTTCCCATTGTAGGATGACTATTATTTTCATTACTAACTCATGAAGGAATTGGGAGAAAAATGTTTTGTAAATAACAAAATATTATAGAATATGAATTACCATTCTGGGTTGAGAACCAGGAGGAGATAAGCTTGGATAGGGACAAGCGAAAGAATTTGGTAATAGGCAAAACATTGGTTACATAGGAAGTAGTTAGATTATGGATGACTTTGAAGAACAAGAAGCATTTTGACAAAGTGTTGTAGACATGAGGAAGTTAGGTAGAATAACTAGCAATATCATTGCAGAAAAAAGTGACTAAAGTAATTAATAGTTATCGATGTATATATCTATTTATTACTATTTTAAGAATAATTTTTATATATGTCAAAGGTATTCTTGATGAAAATATAAGAAAAAGATTGGCAATCTACTTATAACATATACTCTAAGGGAGAGATTCCATGAGATATAATGGCTAGAGAACTGGCTTTTGAGTCATTTAATTTCTAAGTGCTCCTCTGGGCAACTTGAAAGACACACACACACACACACACACACACACACACACACACACACACACACACACAAAGAGAGAGAGAGAGAGAGACAGAGAGAGAGACAGAGAGACAGAGAGAGAGACAGAGACAGAGAGACAGAGACAGAGACAGAGAGACAGAGAGACAGAAAGACAGAAACAGAGACAGAGACAGAGAGACAGACAGAAATTATATGATATGATGATTATTGCTTTGCATCTGGGAGTACACTAAATCACTCTAGTTTGATAAGAAATCACTTTTAAAGTCACATTTTTTGATAAAAATGAAGGTGTAGAGAACACAATTAACTCAATTATATTTTTTAAGAATCTGATTCATAAAACAAAATTGTCATAAAAACTATCTTTTAACTACAATGGGCATCTCCCACATACATTTTAAGATCATACAATATTCTTTTATTAATGTGAAATAATGAGGAAGAGACACCTCCATGAGATGAGATTTTTTTATCCTAATCTGTGATGATAAAAGGAGGAAATATCCCATTTTTTACCATCTGTTAAGATGAGTTAGAAGAGTTAGGAAGTTATCCTAACTGTAGCAAACACTCCCCCTCTTACTTTGGCCTATGTTCCTTTTGAGTTTTAAAAATATAAAAGAATTATTCATATACAATATGCTCTATGACTTAAGCTTTTTTTGTCACCACCTGATAACTTATTTCAGGAAAATCTCCACTTATATCTTAGATATATATGGAGATCACATTTCTGGTTAGTCTTATCTCCTTTCTCATTTACATGACCAACAAAGGAACAGAACCCTATCATAGCTTTGTATACTTTTATTGAAATAAGGAAGAAAACAGTAAAGATTGTACTGAGTCTCAAAAAGTATCTTCTTTCTGTTAGAGTAATGGACCAGGAATCTGAGAGAATTATCAGTTTCCACATTAATAACTTAGTTCATATACTTATTCTAAAAATAATACATTAAAACCTTTTTGGATCATAGATATGTAGATAAAAGGGAATTCAGTGATAATTTGGTTTAATTATCTTATTTTTTAAGATCAGGAAATAGGGGTTCAATTCTCTAGTCATTTGTTTCCCAACAACCATCTTCCAGTCTGGAGAAACTGCCATCCTGGGGAACTCATTATCCTTTTTAAGTAACACCCCAGTCACCATGGTTCCTTCCCTTCTTTCCTGCTATATCTTCATTTCTTGCCTTCTCACACATGTAAATATGTACATATTTCCACCTCCATCTCTCAGGTTTGGAAATAAAATCAAATAAACTCCTCCATAGTTCCTGGATAAAATATGTTAATCTACTCCTCTCTGGCCTCACTTTCTTTCACTATAACTTTCAGAAATAAAGTGACACCAAACAGAGCAAATGATAGCCTTTCTTCTCTCTCTACTTGTACAAATAGTCAGACTGAGACATTGGGTTATTTTTCTTACTGTGGAAAACTTTTTACAAGTTGCCTGCCCTCTTTTGCTAATCCAGTTCATTCTATCAATTCAATTCACCAAACAAAACTGTTCTGTTTCCCACCCCTCACCTTTTGCCAGACTCCTACCCCTGGGAATTGATCCAGGATTTTCAGCCAGGACATATTGGATTTTTCTAGATAAATGCACTGTGACTTCATTGGGACTTGCAAACATATGCAAAGCAACAGATGCAGAACACTTCCTGGATTTGACTCCTCTGGAGTATGAACTTTTGGATCACTAGCCTATTCATAGACATTCGCCTAGATGAACTTCCTTTCTCCTTCTGAAGCTAACCTAATTCAGGCCTAATTCAGAGCTTATCCTGGCTCCTTCTAAAAGTTTTCCTCTTCCTCTGAATCAACATCTCTGCCATTCTTCCCATAACTGTCTAGAATTTTTAGTTCAACACTTCTTCTTTTCTCTTTTGTCCTGTTACAAATAATGCAGAATTTCCATGAGAAACTCTTTAAAAATATTCTGAACACTCTGCTTTGTTTCTTGTAGTAGTATAATACAGAATCTGTAGCAATAGGGAAATCAAGCAACAACCAGGAATAGTTCCTCTATACTCTTCTTCAGCTGAGCCCCTCCATAGTCCTTTTTGCACAACACAAATAATAAAGGAGGACTCTTCAAGCATCACACAAGCACCAAGGTTATCAAGTGTACCTGGGTGGTGCCTTTTTATGCTACTCTCGAGTCTTGTGTTTGAATGTTAAATTTTATATTCAGCTCTGGTTTATCAGGAATGCTTGAAAGTCCTCTATTTCATTAAATATTTATTTATTCCCCTAAGGGATTATATTCAGTTATGCTAGATAATTATTATTGATTATAATCCTATTTGCTTTCTCTTCTGGAATATCTTATTCCAAGTCCTTCTCTCCTCTAACACAGAAACTGATAAATCTTGTATCATCCTGACTGTGACTCCATGGTATTTAAATTGTTTCTCTCTGGTGGCTGGCCAAAATTTCTCCTTCTCTTGGAATTTGGTTATAATAATTTTGGGAATTTTAATTTTTGGATCTCTTTCAGGAAGAGATCAGTATATTCTTCTATTTCTATTTTGCTGTATGGATCTAAGATGTCAGAGCAGTTTTTCTATATCATTTCTTAAAATATTAGGTGTAGGTTTTGGTTTTAGATCATGGTTTTCAAGTAGTTCAATAATTTTTAAATTGTTTCTCTTCAAACTATTTGTAGAACAGTTGTTTTTATAAGATATATTTTATACTTTCTTCTATTTTTTCATTATTTTGACTTTTATTGGTCCTTGATATCTCATTAGCTTCCACTTGTCCAATTGTGATTTTTTTAGGAATTACTTTCTTTGTTGATCTTTTGTATCTGTTTTTCACTTTTTAAGAAGTTTCTTTCTTCAGTAAATGACTTTTTCACTATTATGCCATTTTTTATTTTGTTTGTTTTTTTTTGTTTATTACATTAAAACTAATTTTTTTCTGTGAGTCTTCCTCTATCTTCCCTTCACTCCCCAAACTATAGAAAGCATCATTTGATAAAATATATGCATGTTTGTGTATTATGCTGATTCTTTTTATTTTGGTCTTATTTTATTCAACATTTTTATGCCTTTTATCAGCCTTAATTCTCTTTTCATAATTTTATTATATCACTCACATTTCTTTTCTCATTTTTTCCATTCTGCCATTTCAATATCTTTCTTTAACTCTTCCAAGAATTCTTATTGGGCTTGTGCTTAATTAACAATTTTCTTTGAGGCTTTGATTGAAATTGCTTTCATGAACTTGTCTTTTAAGTTTATATCTTCATCTTTATTGCCACTGCAATTGCTTTTGTGATCAAGTTCTTTGTTGTTGTTTCTGTTTGCTTTTTTCCCCAACCTATTTATTACCTCTAAACTTTATTTTAAGGTTGGGCTGAGAGGTTTCAAAATTTCTGCTGAGAATGTTCTTGTGGCTATGGATACTTCTAAGGTCTATAATTGGTGTTACTGCTGATTATTTGGTGGGCTGACTCCACTCCAATGTGATAGACTTCTCTTATGAGATATTGCCTTACAGGTTGGAAAAGTGTTTCACCCTGACCTTATGTTATTTCTGTTGTTTTAAAATTTGAGGGATTGTTTTAAAATTATTTAGAGAATGAGGTTGAAGTAGTTTGGATGGGTTGTTGCCACTTTTCTACAATCTTGACACTTTTTCTCAATGTAATTTCCTTACATTAACCAATATTGAAGCCAAATTTCACTTAATACAGTATACTATTAATCATAGTATATTAGAGACAAGGAATTATAGTTATCAAATGACTCAGAAGTGGAAATGTAGGACCAGAAAAAAAGTGATACTTGTCATGTATCAATAGTAAAAGGAGAAGAAAAAGTTTTCTGAAGACTCCTAGAGAATTTATGGTGGGGAAGTTAGGGAAGGGAATACGCAGTAGTCATAGAGCATAAGGAGGCATGGATAGAATGTTATGTGAACTATTAGAGGGGGTCTAGGATTCCTTTAGGTATAAGTTTAAGGTTAACTGGTGTCTCAAGTTTTCTATATATTTATAATATCCATGGATATATATCTTTACTTTTGGAATATAGCAATTTCTGCATACAATGTTCTTTGGGTTCTGCTTATTTCAATTTGCATCAGTTCATATAAGTATTTCCAGGTTTTTCTGAAATCATCCTGATAATCATTTCTTAAAATATTTTTTTTGACTTCTGGTCAAGATGGTGGCTTAGAGGCAGCAAAAGTTCAGACCTCTGAAAACCCTTCCTTACCGATCACAAACTGAATGATCCTAGGATACCGAAAATCAAACTGAACAACAGGACAAACCTGGGGAACCCTCCTCCTGGACCTGGATCAAAAGATAAGGCCCCTCAAAAAGCCAGAACCATAGATCACTCGGGTCTAAGGGATAGGCAGAAGGAAGGTCCCAGGACCCTTCCCACCCACCCCCAACCCAGAGTGCTGAGCCCACAGCAGCAGGGCAAACCTCAGGGCCAGAAAATAGGCCTCAGGGCTGCTATTCTGAAGGACTCACCTTGAAAGCAACCTGAGCCACTCCCCAGGGCACCCAACACAGATGGCAGGGAAAGAGAGAAAGAAGGGGGAAGCCTGTAGCCACCTGGCTAGGTCCTTCCATCTGAGTCTCAAGGGAGGTTCCAGCTTTAGGGCACCAGCTGAACCTAATAACATTAGGAGCCCTCAGAGCTTCTGAAAGGAAAGAAACCTCAGGGCCGGCAAAGGGGTTGCTCTGAAGGACTTACCTTGAAAGTAACCTGGGCTAGTCTCAGGGCATTCAACCCAGACCCCAGAGGAGGATTTTTTTTTCCTTCAGGGCTCATTTGGCCCAAACCAGCTGAAATTAATCCCATCAGGAGCCCTCAGAACCCAGGGAGGCCACAACTGCTCGCCCCTTAGAGAGCAGGGTCCTCAGAAAGAACAGAAACCTCAGGGCTGGCAAAGGCACTGAGGTACCTTGTGGACAGTGCTGTGCCAGGCCCAGAGCATGGAAGTAAGGCAGTGGAGAAGCAACTGAATGGAACTGAGAGCAGTAACACCTGAAATGCTGGCAGACCCTGGGCTTCCCCAGGAAGACAGAGCAGCTACAGAGAATGGACAATTTGCCTGGGGCTAAATCCTCGTACCATCATCCAGATACACTAAGAGCCAGTCCTCCTTAATCAGATAGAGATGGAAAACAGTACAGAAGTGCAAAAGCCTCCAAACACCAAGAAAAGCAAGAAGAAGGGGTGACTTTGGACACATTTTATGGAGCAAAAATACAAAATAGAGAGGAGATAGAAGAGGAAACACAAGCAAATGCTCCAAAACCTTGCAAAGGAAATGGAAACTTTCCACAAACTCTTGAAGAATTTAAATAGGAAATGATCAAAAAGATGGAAGCCTTCTGCCAGGAAAAGTGGGAAATAATGCAAAAGGAATTCAACAATCTGAAACATGAAAAAATGCAACTACAGAAACAGTTTGACCAAACTGAAAATGAAAAGCAGGCTTTAAAGGTCAGAATCAGGCAACTGAAAGACAATGATCTTGGAAAATAGCAAGAATTAATAAAGCAAAGCCAAAAGACCAAGAAATTAGAAGGGAACATAAAATATCTCACTGACAAGGCGATAGACTTGGAAAATAGAGGAAGGAGAGACAATCTGAGAATAATTGGCCTACCAGAAAAACCAGAAATAAATAATGATCTCCACATTATATCATCAAAGAACACTGCCCAGAGATTCTAGAAAAAAGGGGTAATACAGGCATTGAAAGAGTTCACAGAACACCCTCTACAATAAACACCAAAAGACAATTCCCAGGAATATAATTGCCAATTCCAAAGCTTTCAAGCAAAAGAAAAAAAATCTTACAAAAAGCCAGAAAAAGACAATTTAGATATATAGGAATGCCAATCACACAAGAACTTGCAATTTCCACTCTGAATGACCCTAAGGCATGGAACATGATTTTCAGAAAGGCAAGAGAGCTGGGCCTTCAACCAAGAATCAACTACCCATCAAAACTGAATATATACTTCCAAGGGAAAGTATGGGTATTCAACAAAATAGAAGATTTCCAAGGTTTTGCAAATAAAAGACCAGAGCACTGTGGAAAGTTTGATATCAAAAAACAAAGAGCATGGAATACCTGAAAGGGTAAATATGAAGGAAAAGGAAAAGGAGAAAAATGTTATCTTTTTCTTTTATTCAAAATCTCCTCTATAAGAACTACATTTATATCAATTTATATATATATATTAATATGTGGGGAAAATGTAATGTGTAACTCCCAAAAATTATATACATCAATAGAGTAGTAAGAAGAATCATGCATAGGGAACATTTGGGGTATCAAGATGATATGGAAAAGGGGGGGGATAGAAAGGAAAAGGGAGAGGGGAATCATTGATGGTACTAAGATATACTCCAAGAAATAGGGGGGGACAAACTAAAAAGAATACTCTTTCTCACATGAAGATACACATGGGAAGGGGAGGGGAAGAAAACTCCTATAAGAAGGAGAGGAAGAGACTTTTTACTTAAACCTTACTATCAGTGAAATCAACTCTGAGGGAAGAGCATCCAGATCCATTGGGATCTTGAATTCTATCTCATCCAACAGGGGTAGGGAAAATGGAAAACAAAGGGGGGAGAGGGGGAGGTAACACAAAAAGGGAGAAAAGGAGAGGGGGGAGGGGGAGGGAACAAAAAGTAAGTGGCTAGAAAGGGAAACTAAAAGGGAGGGGTCTAGGTCTAGGGTCTAGGTCTAGATTTAAAGTAAATAACTGGCTTAAAAGGTTATAGCTAAAGAAAAAAGGTCAGAATTAGGGGAGGATATCAAAATGCCTGGGAGTCCACAAGTGACAATCATAACTTTGTATGCAAATGGGATGAACTCACCCATAAAACATAGATGAACAGCAGAATGGATTAGAATCCAAAACCCTACCATATGTTATCTTCAAGAAACACACATGAGGCAGGTAGACACCCATAAGGTCAGAAATAAAGGATGGAGTAAGACTTTCTGGGCCTCAACTGATAGAAAGAAGGCAGGAATTGGGACTTCCGGTCAAGATGGCGGCTTAGAGAAAGCTAAAGTTCAGATCTCCTGAAACCCTTCCTTACCAATCTCAAACCGAATGCTCCTAGAGCACCGAAATTCAAAACGATCAACAGCATAGACCCCGGGAGTCCTCCTCCTAGACCTGGACCTGGATCAAAAGGTAAGGCCCCCCCCCAAAAGCCAGAACCCGAGACCACTCGGACCTAAGGGGTAGGCAGAAGGAAGGTCCTAGGACCCATCCCCCCCAACCCAGAGCACCGAGTCCGAGTCCGAGGCAGCAGAGGCAACCTCAGAGCCCCACAGCCTGCTATTCTGAAGGCCACATCCTGAAAACAACCTGATCCAGTTGAGGGGGCACCCAGACAGCAGGGAAACAGAGAGGGATGTTGCAACCCCCTAGGAGAAGTCCTCAGAGCTCCAGGAAGTGGAGGCCCCTCCCCCTCAGAGAGCAGGTTCCTCTGGAACAACAGCAACCCTCAAGGCTGGCAAAAGGGCCCCGGGAGCCAGCTATTCTGAAGGCCACATCCTGAAAACAACCTGACTCAGTCGAGGGGGCACCCAGACAGCAGGGAAACAAAGAGACGGGGGGGAGCTTATAACCCCCTGGCTGGATACCTCCATCCTAGTCTCAGGTCTCTGCCTCAGGGCACACTCAATTCAACCCAGGAACACACCAGCAATTCCTGGCTTCCTGGGGAAGACAGAAGAACAACTTCATAGAAAGGACAATCTGCCTGGGGCTAAAACCTCTGAACACCAGACAGAGATAAGAAAAGCTAATCCTCCCCACTCAGATAGAGATGGCAAACTACATTGAAGCACAAAATCCCCCAAATTAAAAAAAAAAAAACAAGAAGAAGGGGGCAAATTTGGATACATTTTATGGAGCAAAAATACAAAACACAGAGGAGACAGAAGAGGAAACACAAGCAAATGCCTGAAACCTTCCAAAGGAAATGGAAAGTCTCCACAAACCCATGAAGAATTTGAATCAGAAATGATCAAAAAGATGGGAGCCTTCTGGGAAGAAAAATGGGAAATAATGCAAAAGAAATTCATGCATCTACAAAAACAGTTTGACCAAACTGAAAAGGAAAACCAGGCCTTAAAACAAGAACTAATAAAGCAAAACCAAAATAACAAGAAATTAGAAGAGAGAACATAAAATATCTCACTGAAAAGGTGACAGATTTGGAAAATATAGGGAGAAGAGATAATTTAAGAGTTATTGGACTTCCAGAAAAGCCAGAAATAAACACCAAACTCGACATCGTGATACAAAATATAATCAAAGAAAATTGCCCAGAGATTCTAGAACAAGGGGGCAATACAGCCACTGACAGAGCTCACAGAACACCCTCTACACTAAACTCCCAAAAGACAACTCCCAGGAATGTAATTGCCAAATTCCAAAGCTCTCAAACAAAAGAAAAAATCCTACAAGAAGCCAGAAAAAGACAGTTTAGATATAAAGGAATGCCAATCAGGGTCACACAAGACCTTGCAAGTTCTACTCTGAATGATCGTAAGGCATGGAACATGATCTTCAGAAAAGCAAGAGAGCTGGGTCTTCAACCAAGAATCAGCTATCCAGCAAAACTGACTATATACTTCCAAGGGAAAGTATGGGCATTCAACAAAATAGAAGATTTCCAAGTTTTTGCAATGAAAAGACCAGAGTTCTGTGGAAAGTTCGATATTGAAAATCAAAGAGCATGGAATACCTGAAAAAGTAGATATGAAGGAAAGGGGAAAGGAGAAAAATGTTATCTTCTTCTTTTACTCAAACTCTCTTCTATAAGGACTACATTTATATCAATCTATGTACACTAACATGTGGGAAAAATGTAATGTGTAAATAGGGGGAAAAGAAAGACCAAATAGAATAATCTTTCTCACACAAAGATACACAAGGGAAGGTTTGGGGAAGAAATCTCTTATAAGAAGGAGAGGAAGAGAGTTTTTACTTAAACCTTACTCTCAGGGAAATCAACTCTGAGAGGGAAGAACATCCAGATCCATTGGGATCTTGAATTCTATCTTACCCAACAAGGGTTGGGAGAAGGGAAAACCAAGGGGGTGAGGGGAAGAAAGAAAACAAAAGGGGAGGGAAAGAGAGGGGGGAGGGAGAGCAAACAAAAGGGGAGGAACTAAAAAGGGAAACATATCAAGGGAGTGGATAAGGGGGACCAATTTAAAGTAAATCACTGGACTAAAAGGTAGAGCCGAAGAAAAAAAGGTTAGAATTAGGGAAGGTTATCAAAATGCCAGGGAGTCCACAAATGAAAGTCATAACTTTGAACGTGAATGGGATGAAATCACCAATAAAACTTAGAAGAATAGCAGAATGGATTAGAATCCAAAACCCTACCATATGTTGTCTTCAAGAAACACACATGAGGTGGGTTGACACCCACAAGGTCAGAATTAAAGGATAGAGTAAGACCTTCTGGGCCTCAACTGACAGAAAGAAGGCAGGAGTGGTAATCATGATATCTGATAAAGCCAAAGCAAAAATAGACCTGATCAAAAGGTATAGGGAAGGTAATTATATTTTGTTAAAAGGGACTTTAGATAATGAGGAAATATCACTAATCAACATGCATGCACCAAATAATATAGCACCCAAATTTCTAATGGAGAAACTAGGAGAATTGAAGGAAGAAATAGACAGTAAAACCATATTAGTGGGAGACTTAAACCAACCACTATCAAATTTAGATAAATCAAATCAAAAAATAAATAAGAAAGAGGTAAAAGAAGTGAATGAAGTCTTAGAAAAATTAGAATTAATAGACATATGGAGAAAAATAAATAGGGATAAAAAGGAATATACCTTCTTCTCAGCACCACATGGCACATTCACAAAAATTGACCATATATTAGGTCACAGAAACATAGCACACAAATGCAGAAAAGCAGAAATAATAAATCCAGCCTTCTCAGATCACAAGGCAATAAATATAATGATCAGTAAGGATATATGGAAAACCAAATCAAAAACTAACTGGAAGTTAAATTATATGGCAATAAATACACCAATTTAGGTGATATGGATGAATATATACAAAAATACAAACTGCCTAGAGTAACAGAAGAAGAAATAGAATTCTTAAATAATCCCATATTAGAAAATGAAATCCAACAAGCCATCAAAGAACTTCCTAAGAAAAAATCCCCAGGGCCTGATGGATTCACAAGTGAATTCTATCAAACATTCAGAGAACAGTTAATACCAATACTAAACAAACTATTAGATAGCAAAGAGGAAGTTCTACCAAACTCTTTTTATGACAGAAATGTGGTACTGATTCCAAAACCAGGCAGGTCAAAAACAGAGAAAGAAAACTATAGACCAATCTCCCTAATGAATATAGATGCAAAAATCTTAAATAGGATACTAGCAAAAAGACTCTAGCAAGTGATCAGAAGGGTCATCCACCATGATCAAGTAGGATTTATCCCAGGGATGCAGGGCTGGTTCAATATTAGGAAAACTATCCACATAATTGACCACATCAACAAGCAAACCAAAAAAAATCACATGATTATCTCAATAGACGCAGAAAAAGCCTTTGACAAAATACAACACCCATTCCTATTAAAAAACCTAGAAAGCATAGGAATAGAAGAGTTGTTCCTAAAAATAATAAACCGTATGTATCTAAAACCATCAGCCAATATCATCTGCAATGGGGATAAACTAGATGCATTCCCAATAAGATCAGGAGTGAAACAAGGATGCCCATTATCACCTATACTATTTGACATTGTACTAGAAATACTAGCAGTAGCAATTAGAGAAGTTAAAGGAATTGAATGCATCAAAATAAGCAAGGAGGAGACCAAGTTATCATTCTTTGCTGATGACCTTATGGTCTACTTAAAGAATCCTAGAGATTCAACCAAAAAGCTAGTTGAAATAATCAACAAATTTAGCAAAGTCGCAGGATACAAAGTAAACCCACATAAGTCATCAACATTTCTATATATCTCCAACACAGCTCAGCAGCAAAAACTTGAAAGAGAAATCCTATTCAAAATCACCTTAGACAAAATAAAATACCTAGGAATCTATCTCCCGAGACAAACATAGGAACTATATGAACACAACTACAAAACACTCTCCACACAACTAAACGTAGCCTTCAACAATTGGAAAAACATTAACTGCTCATGGATAGGATGAGACAATATAATAAAAATGACCATCCTACCCAAATTATCTATCTATTTAGTGCCATACCCATTAATCTCCCAAAATATTTCTTTACCAATTTAGAAAAAAACATAACAAAATTCATCTGGAATAATAAAAGATCAAGGATATCCAGTGAAATAATGAAAAAAAAAACACATATGATGGGGGCCTCGCAGTCCCAGACCTTAAACTATATTACAAAGCAGAAGTTATCAAAACAAGTTGGTACTGGATAAGAGACAGAAAGGAAGATCAGTAGAATAGAGTGGGGGAAAGTGACCTCAGCAAGATAGTATATGATGAACCCAAAGATCCCATCTTTTGGGACAAAAATCCACTATTCGATAACAACTGCTGGGAAAATTGGAAGACAGTATGGGAGAGATTAGGAATAGAGCAACACCTCACACCCTACACCAAGATAAATTCAAAATGGGTGAAAGACTTAAACATAAAGAAGGAAACCATAAGTAAATTGGGTAAACACAGAATAGTATACATGTCAGACCTTTGGGAGGGCAAAGACTTTAAAACCAAGCAAGACATAGAAAGAATCACAAAAAGTAAAATAAATAATTTTTAGTACATCAAATTAAAAAGCTTTTGTACAAACAAAACCAATGTAACTAAAATCAGAAGGGAAACAACAAATTGGGAAAAAAATTTTCATAGAAACCTCTGATAAAGGTTTAATTACCCAAATTTATTAAGAGCTAAATCAATTGTACAAAAAATCAAGCCATTCTCCAATTGATAAATGGGCAAGGGACATGGATAGGCAGTTCTCAGATAAAGAAATCAAAACTATTAATAAGCATATGAAGAAGTGTTCTAAATCTCTTATAATCAGAGAGATGCAAATCAAAACAACTCTGAGGTATCACCTTATACCTAGCAGATTGGCTAACATGATAGCAAAGCAAAGTAATGAATGCTAGAAGGGATGCGGCAAAGTAGGGACATTAATTAATTGCTGGTGGAGTTGTGAATTGGTCCAACCATTCTGGAGGGCAATTTGGAACTATGCCCAAAGGACGACAAAAGAATGTCTGCCCTTTGATCCAGCCATAGCACTGCTGGGTTTGTACCCCAAAGAGATAATGGACAAAAAGACTTGTACAAAAATATTCATAGCTGTGCTCTTTGTGGTGGTGACAAATTGGATAACGAGGGGATGCCCATCAATTGGGGAATGGCTGAGCCAATTGTGGTATATGTTGTTGATGGAATACTATTGTGCTAAAAGGAATAATAAAGTGGAGGAATTCCATGGAGACTGGAACAACTTCCAGGAAGTGATGCAGAGGGAGAGGAGCAGAACCAGGAGAACATTGTACAATGAGACTAACACACTGTGTTATATATAAGAGAAGTGAATGAAATCTTGGAAAAATTAGAGTTAATAGATATATGGAGAACAAGAAATAGCGACAAAAAGGAATACACCTTCTTCTCAGCAAAACATGGCACATTCACAAAGATTGACCATACACTAGGTAGCAGAAACATGGCATACAAATGCAGAAAAGCAGAAATAATAAATCCAGCCTTTTCAGATCACAAGGCAATAAAAATAATGATCAGTAAGGATATGTAGAAAACCAAATCATAAATTAATTGCAAATTATATAATATGATACTCCAAAATCAGTTAGTTAGAGAACAAATTGTAGAAACAATTAATAATTTAATCGAGAAAAATGACAATGGTGAGACATCCTTTCACACCTTTTGGGATGCAGCCAAAGCAGTAATCAGAGGTAAATTCATATCCCTGAGTGCATAAATTAACAAACTAGGGAGGGAAGAGATCAATGAATTGGAAATGCAAATGAAAAAAACTCAAAAGTTATCAAATTAAAACCCACCAGCAGAAAACCAAACTTGAAGTCTTAAAAATTAAGGGAGAAATTAATAAAATAAAAAATGATAGAACTATTAATCTAATAAATAAGACTCGAAGCTGGTATTTTGAAAAAAACAAACAAAATAGAAAAAGTAATGATCAATCTAATTTAAAAAAGGAAAGAAGAAAAGCAAATTAAAAGCATCAAAGATGAAAAGGGGAACATCACCTCCAATGAGGAAATTAAAGCAATCATTAAAAATTACTTTGCCCAATTATATGGCGATAAATATATCAATCTAGGTGATATGGATGAATATATACAAAAAAACAAAGTGCCTAGACTAACAGAAGAAGAAATAGAATTCTTAAATAATCCCATATCAGAAAATGAAATCCAACAGGCCATGAAAGAACTCCCTAAGAAAAAATCTCCAGGGCCTGATGGATTCACAAGTGAATTCTATCAAACATTCAAAGAACAGCTAATCACAATACTATTCAAACTATTTGACATAATAAGCAAAGATGGAGTTCTACGAAACTTCTTTTATGACACAAACATGGTACTGATTCCAAAATCAGGCAGGTCAAAAACAGAGAAAGAAAACTACAGACCAATCTCCCTAATGAATATAGATGCAAAAATCTTAAATAGGATACTAGCAAAAAGACTCCAGCAAGTGATCAGAAGGGTCATCCACCATGATCAAGTAGGATTTATCCCAGGGATGCAGGGCTGGTTCAATATTAGGAAAACTATCCACATAATTGATCACATCAATAAGCAAACCAACAAAAATCACATGATTATTTCAATAGATGCAGAAAAAGCCTTTGACAAAATACAACATCCATTCCTATTAAAAAACCTAGAAACCATAGGAATAGAAGGGTCTTTCCTAAAAATAAGAATCAGTATATATCTAAAACCATCAGCCAATATCATCTGCAATGGGGATAAACTAGATGCATTCCCAATAAGATCAGGAGTGAAACAAGGATGCCCATTTTCACCTCTATTATTTGACATTGTACTAGAAACTCTAGCAGTAGCAATTAGAGAAGTAAAGGAATTGAAGGCATCAAAATAGGCAAGGAGGAGGCCAAGTTATCACTCTTTGCTGATGACATTATTGTCTACTTAAAGAATCCTAGAGATTCAATTAAAAAGCTAATTGAAATAATCAACAAATTTAGCAAAGTTGCAGGATACAAAATAAACCCGCATAAGTCATCAGCATTTCTACATATTTTTAACACAGCTCAGCAGCAAAAACTAGAAAGTGAAATCCCATTCAAAATCATCTTAGACAAAATAAAATACCTAAGAATCTATCTCCTGAGACAAACACAGGAACTATATGAACACAATTACAACACACTCTCCACACAAGTAAAACTACACTTGAGCAATTGGAAAAACATTAACTGCTCATGGGTAGGACAAACCAATATAATAAAAATGACCATCCTACACAATCTCATCTATCTATTTAGTGCCATACTCATGGAAGTTCCAAAAAATTTCTTTACAGATTTAGAAAAAAATATATAACAAAGTTCATTTGGAAGAACAAAGGATCAAGGACATCCAGGGAAATAATGAAAAAAAAATACAAAGGAAGGGGGCCTTGCAGACCCAGATCTCAAAATATATTACATAGCAGCAGTCATCAAAACAAGTTGGTACTGGCTAAGAGGCAGAAAGGAGGATCAGTGTAATAGACTTGGGACAAGTGACCTCAGCAAGACAGTATATGATAAACCCAAAGATCCCAGCTTTTGGGACAAAAATCCACCATTCGATAAAAACTGCTGGGAAAATTGGAAGACAGTGTGGGAGAGATTAGGTTTGGATCAACTTTTCACATCCTACACCAAAATAAATTCAAAATGGGTGAATGACTTGAACATAAAGAAGGAAACTATACATAAATTAGGCAAACACAGAATAGTATACATGTCAGACCTTTGGGAAGGGAAAGACTTTAAAACCAAGCAAGACTTAGAAAGAGTCACAAAATGTAAAATAAATAATTTTGACTACATCAAATTAAAAACTTTTGTACAAACAAAACCAATGTAACTAAAATTAGAAGGAAAGCAACAAATTGGGAAACAATCTTCATATCAAAAACCTCTGACAAAGGTCTAATTACTCAAATTGATAAAGAACTAAACCAGTGGTATAAAAAAATCAAGCCATTCTCTAATTGATAAATGGGCAAGGGACATGAATAGGCAATTTTCAGCCAAAGAAATCAAGACTATTAATAAGCACATGAAAAAGTGTTCTAAATCTCTAATAATCAGAGAGGTGCAAATCAAAACAACTCTGAGGTATCACCTCACACCTAGCAGATTGGCTAGCATGACAGCAGACGAAAGTAGTGAATGCTGGAGGGGATGTGGCAAAGTAGGGACCTTAATGCATTGTTGGTGGAGTTGTGAATTGATCCAACCATTCTGGAGGGCAATTTGGAACTATGCCCAAAGGGCGATAAAAGACTGTCTGCCCTTTGATTCAGCCATAGCACTGCTGGGTTTGTACCCCAAAGAGATAACCAGGAAAAAGACAAGTACAAGAATATTCATAGCTGTGTTCTTTGTGGTGGCCAAAATTTGGAAAATGAGGGTATGCCCTTCAATTGGGGAATGTTTGAACAAATTGTGGTATATGTTGGTGATGGAATACTATTGTGCTAAAAGGAATAATAAAGTGGAGGAATTCCATGGAGACTGGAACAACCTCCAGGAAGTGATGCAGAGTGAGAGGAGCAGAACCAGGAGAACATTGTACACAGAGACTGATACACTGTGGTACAATCGAATATAATGGACTTCTCCATTAGTGGCACTGCAATGTCCCAGAACAACTTGCACGGTTCTAAAAAACACTATCCACAAGCAGAAGACAAACTGTGGGAGTAAAAACACCGAGGAAAAGCAACTGCTTGACTACAGGGGTTGAGGGGACATGTCTGAGGAGAGACTCTAAATGAACACTCTAATGCAAATAGCAACAACATGGAAATGGGTTTGAATCAAGAACACATGTGATACCCAGTGCAATCACACATCAGCTATGGGAGAGGTGGGGGGAGGGGGTAGGAAAACAAAATGATCTTTGTCTCCAGTGAATAATGTTTGGAAATGATAAAAAAAATATTTTTCTTTTCTGTTTCTCTTTGTATGCTTCTTTTGAATCTGCTTTATGAATGTCAAATTTTCTATGCAGTTCTGGTCAAATAGGAATGTTGAAATTTTTTGAATTTCATTAATATCCATCCCCCCCAATAATTATACTTATTTTCACTGTGTAGGTAATATTTAGTTGTAATTCAATCTTTTTGCCCTTCAGAATATTATTTTCCAGGCTGTCAAATAATTTGTTATGGAAGGTGCTAAATATTGTATCATCCTGACTGTCACTTCATAATATTTGAATTCTTTCTTTTTGTCTCCTTTTAGTATTTTATCCTTAAACAGGGAACTTTGGAATTTGGTTATAATATTCCTGGGCTTTTTCATTTGAGAACCTTATTCTGGATATGATCAGTGGATTCGTTTATATTCTTGGGGAGATGATATATAAAACTTTTAGGAATTTGGGAATGTGGGAAAACTGGAATATTAATATTGTCAGAGTAGTGATCTGATCCAACCATTCTGGAGAGCAATTTGGAACTATTCCAAAAGGGTTCTAATATTATGTATATTCTTTGATCCAGCAATAGTACTATAATCTCAAAAAGATCAAAAGGAGGGAAAGGGATTTATTTGTATGGAAATATTTATAGCAGCTGTGGTAGCAAAGAATGTGTAATTGAGGGGTTGTACATCAGTGGGGAATGGCTGAATAAGTTGTGTTGTATGATTGTAATGGAATACCATTATTAAAAATAACAAGCAGGAGGATTTCAGAAAACAACCTGGCAAGACTTACATGAACTGATGTAAAGAGAAGTGAACAGAACCAGAAGAACTTTGTACACAGTAACAGCAATTTTTTTGATGAACAACTGTGAATGACCTAGTTATTTTCAGAAATGCTGTGATTCAAGACAATCTCAGATGTTCATCATGAAAAAATGCCATCTATCATCAGAAAAAGAACTGATAGAGTCTGAATGAAGATGAAAACTTTCTACATTTCTTTTTTTTGTTTTTTTTTTCATTGAAATCTCTTACACAAAATGATTAATATGGGAAAATATTTTACATGAACTTGCACATTGAAAATCTACCTCAGATAGCTTACTACAATGGAGGGGAAAAAGATGGAAAAATATTTTTAAAAAAGGAATGTTTAAAATTGTCTTTACATGAAATTTCAAAAAAAAGTAATATTTAAAAAAGGTAGAACATACATAATAATTACTTAATTTTTCCAAGCTCAACAAATCTAGGTTATGGGGATGGGCTAATTGTCCTTGATGAAAGTTAATAACTAGAAATTAAACATTTAAACAGGGTTAGAATGAAAAACATAAGTCTAACTTTAGGGGAGATACAACATGATTCCTGACTTCATGAAGCTTATTGATTAGAAGAGGAATAAGGTATTAGCACCAATATATTTGATATGTACTACTGAATAACAGATGAATCAAACACATTCTCAGTGCTAACCAAAGTCTGAGACTAGTATTGGTTTCCAGTAGGAATATGTGGAAAGATTCCTTGCCAAAATGGCTTTTAAATTGGGTTTTAAAACATGATAAACAATTTAATGGGTGAAGAGAGAGATTGTAGAATAGTCAGTAAAGGAGGCAGCTGGGTTGCTCAGTGGATTGAGAACCAGGCGTACAGATGGGAGGTCCTAGGTTCAAATCTGGCCTCAGTCACTTCCTAGCTGTGTGACCCTGGGCAAGTCACTTAACCCCCATTGCCTAGACCTTACCACTCTTCTGCCTTGGAGCCAATACACAGTATTGACTCCAAGACGGAAGGTAAGGGTTTTCAAAAAAATAAATTAATTAAAAAAAAAAGAATAGTCAATAAAGACAGGGAAGTAGGATAACTTTGACCATATTCATTGGGATAGTTGTATGAGTTCATTTTGGTTATAGAATTAATGAAATGGAGTAATATGATATAAGCCCAGAATTGTAAGATGACATAGGTTGTGAGTAGATTTGCATGTTAAGAAAAAGAATTTAAACTTCACTCTAGAAGACAGAGGAAATCAATTAACATTTTTGTGCTAATAACCAATATGGCCAGATAGCTATGTATTACACAGATTATTCTAACTTTCAATAAATACATGTTGAATTAAATTAAACATAATAAATGAATAAATTAAGCATATAGTAAAATTATAAGATAAAGCATATAATACAGTTGTTCTGAAAATCAGGAATCTACTTAGAGAATAGATGATCAGTCTTCATAAGTTGTACACAAATGTAACTTGTGTGTAATTGGAAATCTGTTACCCTAAAAACTGCATTTTCCAGGAGCCCACTGACTTCCTGCCATTAGTGGTGACATAGAGAGATATATTGGGTGGGGTTCCTAGTCTTGCTCCCATTGATTCCTGGGTATCTATGGTGGAGCATGGGGTTTGTGAACAGGTAGATTGGCCATGAGCATGTGGTTTTATATTTTGTTACCTTTTTATTCCTTTATTTCTAATTATCATTAATAAATTTCTTAAATATAATATGTTAAATTATTTTGAGATTAATTTTAATTTTTACACTTGGAAATGAGCTTAGTTACATCCTCCAGTCCATGCGGTAAATAATGGTTGAAGTTCTCAGTGGAGAGCCATGAGGAGGCATAGCTTAGCCAAAAGGAACAAAACATTGGTTGCAACCTAAAGCAACAAAAGAGTCAGGAAAATAGATTAAAAAGGTAGAGAGTGGAATGTTTCATCACAAGGAGACTGATTTTGGAATGAAAATTCTTGGGTTCAAATTTAGGTTACAAAACTTGTGAATTGTATTATTCTAGACCTGTAATGGCAAACCTATGGCATATGAGCCAAAGATGACTCACAGAAACCTCTTTATGGGCATGTGTTCCATTACCCATCAGAGTTAGTTACTAGAAAGTCAAAAGGACTTGGGCAGAGCTGCTCTCTTCTCCCTCTCCACCATGCCTTCTCACTCCTCTGTCCAGCAGTACTATGGAGGCACTTACTCCCTCACCTGAGCAAAAAGTCTAGGCCATTCCTTCCATTTCTACTACTGCTGTCTGGTGTAACATGGTAGTGGCAGGGGCACTTCGTCTCTCAGGTAGGTGGGCAATGGCACCCATCTGGGGTGGTGGGTAGTGTCTAAAGGTTCTAAAAGGTTCACCATTACTGTTCTAGACACTACACTAAGCTTCTTAGAGCATTTGTTATTTTATCTGTAAAATATACACTCAGAGAACCACGTGAGGATACATACACACAGACACACACAAACACAGACATACACATATACACACAAGCACAAACACAAACATCCCAAAACTTGGAAAACAAAATGCCATAGAAATGTGTAAATGAAGTGAGGAGCACATTAGGAGGTAGATAGCAAGGCAAAGGTCACAGAAGATGACCTTAGGGACCACATTGAGGCAGATGTGGGTGCTTTCCAAATTTCTGTCCTAGACATCATTATTTTCTTTCTATAATCTTTCTTATCTCATGAACATTTAATGTTTGAGTTATATCTCATGAACAAAAGGTATTTGAGTTATCTCTACAGTGTAGAGATTATATTATTAAAAATTCCATATTTTCTTGGTGAAGAAACTGAGGCCCAAATAAAAGATGAGGTTTTCCCAAGATAATATTGATAATAAAAACCAGTCACTGCTTCTTAGGGGTATAATTAGATATAGATTTGAAAGTTATCTACACAGAAATTTGGGGAACATCCACATTTTAGGGGAAAAATAGGGCGATTATACAGAGGAGACAGAAAATAATAGACGATTGAAGAATGTTGTCAAAGAAACCTGGGCATCAGAGAGAAACAAGAAGAGAAAAACACGATATTTGGAGTTTTTAAGAAGGGAATTAATGATCTTCTAGAAGAGTAGTTTCTATCAAATGGCAAAGACAGAAGATAAATTGTAAGAGGTTGTGGAGAATGTAGGCCCAACTGTATGGCAGGTATAGACGATTCTCTCTAGGAGTTTGAGTGAAGGTGAGCAGAGAGATGAAAATGAAATGCCTTTTAAGACTTTTTTTTAAATTTCAGCTAGGTCTGAGGATGCACTTATGTGTTAGAATCAGTTGGGTTTATATCTGATTAAAAAAAAATCCTTTATTTGCTTTTCAGAAACAAGCTGTCATTCATTTGTATTTCCTGCCCTTTCTTGTGGTTTGACTGTATTCCTGTGCTGTATCCTAGTTTTGGAGTTTATTGGAAGAAGATTGATGATGACAAATTGAATAATCATAGAGGTGCCAGTACTTCCCAGATGGTTTAAATGAAATAATTATTTCTCTCTGTTTGTGTGGCTGTCACTTAATAACTAATGATCTGATCTTCTGAAGTAGTTTACAATCATCACAAGCTTAATCCTTATGACTAGGTGTCCAACCAAGTGACATTTTGACCAGATAAAAATCAAAACAAGTTATATACCTCTTGATTAGGAAATTATTTTATTTCTGTAGAGGGTCAAATCATCCATGCTGATTCATAGGATTCAACATGCTATGCCTACTTTTGCAAATTATTATCTGTCTCCCTTGATTTTTACCACACTAAAATTTCGTTGTTTTGTTCCTACCTTATAATCTCTCCAATGCCCCAACTCAAGTGCTATTTTCTTCAGAAAATCTTTCTTAGTAACTCAGTGAAAATTACATATTAGATTTTACTGGATCATATTTTAGGATCTCTGCTTTGCCATCAAAGTTAAAAGTTATAGCTTATATATATATTTTTGTAACCATTACAAGAATTAGATTATTTTAAAGAATAATGCATATAAAGGTCCTTAAGGTCTGAGTAATTTCTTCTTCATTTTTAGGGAGTTTATCTTGTATTAAAAAGTTTTAAGGGTTGTTCAAATGATTCTCAGCCCTACTACATATGAAAAGTACTAACATTTATGCTGAAATGGGCTTTCTGGCTAATTTTATTTCATATTGCCCCTTTGTGGTTAAGGCAAAAATTAGGATTATTGAATACATTTAGGAAATGGAGCACCAGATTATATAATCTTGTTTGTGAATAGAAAGTCACTGGGAAGGAAAACTGAAAAAAAAAATACTAAACTTTTCTCAGGAATTTCCTCAGATTGAGTCTTCTTCTCTAAGATTTATGTATAGCCAATAAACCTCCTCAATACCAACCTTCTCTGCCAAAGCTCATTAAACTTTTACTCTTCATGAGTGTACTAAAATTATTTGCTTTCTCTAACCACTCAAATAAAGATATACAGAATCTTTCTCTTTGGTTCGGAAATAGAATCATTTTTTAAAGATATAAGTTCTTTAGGACATGACCAAATTTTTCACATACTGATTTTGATATAATACAAAGAGTTCTATAGACTCTTCACATTTGGTTTTGATTGATTCAGTCAAGATATGTCCTTACTTAATAAAAGTAGTTACTTAAAAAAAAAACTAATGTATTTGCTTGTCTGTTACATTAAAATACTCAGCTAACTTTCTACCTACCTCCTCTCTCTCCCTCAGAGAAGGCATCACTTGATAAAGAATATATGTATAAATAAAACTATGTCTTGCTTATTTTTATTTATCAATTTTTTCTCTGGAGATGGACACATATAAGTTATTCTTGAAACAATATTTTTATTGCTACATATAATGTTCTCTTGGTTCTGCTCATTTCACCCTACATAATTTCATAAACTAATAGACCTTCAAGTTTACATTCTCCTTACCCCTCATTTTTAAAAAGTTATTGTTCTAAACAAATCTTTTGGAGAATATTTAGTAAAATTCCTAATCCCCAAACTTAGATTCTTTTTTAGGGTATTTAGGATGTTCAGCATTATCCTTGATATCTCAGGACACTTCTGTGTAGAACAGTTCATAATCAAATTAGGTAATTAACATTCTTCTCTATCTAAAAGATTAACATGCCAATTGTAGGAACAACAACAACAAAATGTGCCATCTAGATTTTTTTTTTATATCTCTACTTTCCATCCTAGAATCAATACTGAGTATTGGTTTCAAGTCAGAAGAGTGGTAAAGATTAGGCAATGGTGGTTAAATGACTTGCTGAGGATCTCACAGCTAGAATATTTTTCTGAGGCCTGATTTCTGAGATCCTGAAAACAGGATCTTCTGTCTCTGATCCTGCTTCTCATTCTGGTAAGCTACCTGACTGCCTCTTTCCTATCTAGTTTTAGTAGAAAGATAGCTTCCTTTATTTCATCCTGGAAAGAAATACAAGTTTTAGGGTCTAAAATAGTTTAGACGTCTCTTGCTTTGTTGATCTATACCTAGGCAGAGTGACTACCATCATTCACAGTTATGATGATAAAATAATATAAGGAACTAAGGTTTAACCTATTCCTTCCTGTTTTAGTGAGAATATATCTTAATCATTCAATTAAGGTGAAAACATATCTTAACCATTCAATTGAAGATCTTAGACTAAATGTAAAAGTTCTTTGAAATTCATCATATGAAATGAATTGACACTGTACAAGAAATATCTTCTAATGGTCTGGGGAAACTTTATCAAGGCTAGAGAATATCTGTCTGAGTTTAGAAGGATTGAATTCCCCAAAATCAGACCTTGTAGATTTATAATATATTCAAAGAAACTGTCTGGGTTTAGGGGGAGAAAGATGGAAAAGGACCATCCAGTTTCAAAAGTTTTAAAGTTTTAAACTTCTCATCTTCTAATCATTGCTCTAAATGGTAACTCCAAATCTGCTGGTGATAGTGTCCCCATCAGAAGCTAAGAACCAAGACTTATGTGTATTTCCAAAGCTTATAGAGAACTGCTTGAGCACCCCTTAAATAGGAAGGGAAAAAAAATTTCAGTGGGTGGTGTGGTACCCATTTACAACAAGTTTTCTTTAAACTTGAGCCCATTTACCCATAGATTCTGGGCAGACTTTTGGGATAACATGTCACAGACATTTAGAAAGTCATTTTTTATACAAATTTTTTTTACCCATTTAAAAAAAGTTACATAAGACTTGCTGACTAAAATGGTCCTCAATTGACAATCTTTGGATGAAGTTCACATTGTGGGGTATAGAATCAATGACAATAGAGACTTATCTCTGATCTTGCCTTATCCCTAGAACTCTGAAAAGGAGGAAAACCTCAAAGACTAAAACTGACAACCCAAATCATCTGTGAGTGGGAGTTGAGAATGAGGATCCTCAAAGATTATATGGGCAACACTTTTATTTCTACTGGGGCTTAGCTTATTATGAGAGGTTGTTTCATTTCCTCAGTCATAAGTAAAAAAAGGAATTCCCTCTGTCCCATCTCGTCCAAGCTCCAAGCACAAGGATTTCTAGGTACACAGAGATAGAGTGTGTGAAGATTGGATATAGTTATCTCCTGATTATAACAATGAAAGTACTTAGTTCTTGCTTTATAGTGAGGATAGAATTGTAATCCCAGTCTATTTTTAGATTTTAATCCCCAAACGTGTTAACTCAGTATTTGAAGTAGATCTACCCATTTTAATCTACAAAAAAGTAATTAACGACTAAAGGTGGGAACTAACTACAAAAGGTGTGATATAGCCAAAAAATGTATAATCTAATCAAAAAAGGTGTGAACTAAAGAGTGGGCAGTCCTGGAGAGAGCATCTACTGTGATTGGTAGGTGTGAAATTTGGGGGAGGTGACACAAGAGAAATAGACCTTTAAATAGAGGACCACAGAGACCAGAATAGGTAGACTGAAAATCCAGATCTCTGACTCGGTGTTGGATTGGAGTGAAGAAGAGTCACTCTGAGGAGAGACTGGAAGAGTCAATTGGAGTTGGACTAGAAGGTAGACACTTGAGGAGAGACAGGAAGACAGACATTTGAGGAGAGACAGGAGGACAGACGCTTGGACTTGGCTGTGGAACTTGACCCTGGAGGAGCTCCTGCAGCAGACCTCAGACTGCTTTTCTTTTAGATGGTCACCATGGTGAGTGAAAGACTGACTTAGTTTCCCTGCCTTTCTGGAGGTGTGAACCTCAGAGAAAGACCCATCATCTTGAGACACCTTTCCCTTAGAATTTCTACCTGGTTCTAAGGAAGCCAGAGTACTCTCTCTCTCTCTCTCTCTGTCTCTCTCTCTCTCTCTCTCTCTCTCTCTCTCTCTCTCTCTCTCTCTCTCTCTCTCTCTGTCTCTGTCTCTCCCCCTCTCTCTCTCTGTTTCTCTCTCTGTCTCTGTCTCTCCCTCTCTTTCTCCCTCTCCCTCTCTCTCTCTCTCTCTTTCTCTCTCTCTCTCTCTCTCTCTCTCTCTCTCTCTCTCTCTCTCTCTCTCTCTCTCTCTCTATCTCATTCCTTAATATTTTCTCTCTATTGTAGATAAACTACCATAAATTACATTTACTTTAGTAATTCATTTTGGTATTTAGAAATTAAAACCCTGGCAACCACCAATTTTATATTCAAGTCCAACCACAAATAAATTTAACAAGTTGACTCTTCTGTTTTCTATCTGAGTCCTGTAGTTCTGGAGATAGTTACCAGGAGCTATTCGAGGACAGAAGAAGAAATATCCTTGGAGCTACTTTGGGCCAAATATAAATGCTGAGTGCCATATGGACCTGGTATAAAAGGGACCTATAGTCATTGGGACTTGGAATAAGAGTTGTCAGAGTACCAAGATGTATCAATTCCTTTTGCCATAACTCTTCTTAGGACAGTATTGTAAGTAAAAGTGAAAACCAGTTTTAGTAAGGGAGCACAGAGTTCTCTATGTCTTATATAGGCTTTCTATCAATGTTCTCTGTTGTGTAAATTAAAACTATTCTGTATTTGATACTTCTTAGTCTGAGTGCTTAGACATAGACTACATTCTTTTCAGAAACAAAACAAATCTAATACTAAAATTCCTTGGTTTTGAAGGAAGAAACCAGAGAAAGCAGATCTTTATGACATAACATTACCTATTTTTGATAAGATAAAGCCTCTGATAAAATATTTACATTTTGAAGGCTCATCACATATCTGAATTTCCTTTTTGAACATAACCTTGCTGTGTAAACAGTAGACAAGTGTTCAGAATACTACAGTGAGGGAAAAGATAGGTATGAGGCTAGGGAGCTTTGTACTAGAAAACACTATTATATTTCATCTTAATCCATTATGGCTGTCCAGTTAGTAGAGAACCCATGTAGAGAAATACATAAAGAACTTTAAAATTGTGGATTGGGGGGGGGGGGAGGCTCATAATCAGTGTGATAAAGATATCTTTGAAAGGAGTTTCTAAGAGGGAGCCAAGATGATGGTATATAGGCAGCAACCCAACTGAACTCTCTCAATATTCTCCTTCAAAGAATTTTAAATAATTCCTCAAATCAAATTTTAAAGCAGCAGAGCCAACATGAGATTAGTGGTATATATTTCCTGTCTAAGACAAGTTAATATTTTGATAGGAGAGGTCAGTGACATTGGAAGAGCTATGGATCTGGGTCCAAAATGCAAAACAGAAGTGCCAGTGGTAAGTCTTGAAGGGGCTATAACAGCTGCACCAGAACTTTTGGAGCTCTCACCCCAGATATAGTTAGGAAGTCAGATAACTCTAGTCAAAAAGAGATTTCAGGGGATCTTTTGTTAGCATTAGATACATTTAGTGCCAATTAACAATTCTAGTAACCAGAAGCTATTCTGGGTACAATAAAAGAAAAGAAAAACAGTAAAGTAAAAAAAAATTCAGTCAAGAAAATAATTCCTTAAAAATTAGAATTGGGCAAGTAGAAGCCCATGATATGAGGATATATAAAACAACAATGAAATGAGGTCAGAAGAATGAACAAATTCAAGAAAATGTGAAAAGTCTAATTGGAAAAGCAATCAACCTGGAAAATAGATCAAGGAGAGATAATTTAAGAATTATGGGACTATCTGAATGCCATGATAAAAAAATAACCTAGATATTATATTTCAAGAAATTCTAAAAGAAAACAATGATGATATCCTAAATACAGAGAGTAAAATAGTGACTGAAAGACTACCACACCGCTACTTGAAAGGAATTCCAAAATGAAAACTCCCTAGAATGTTATAGCTAAATTTCAAGTTCTCAGGTCAGGAAGAAATTATCGTAAGCAGCAAGAAAGAAACAATTCAAATATGAAGCCATAGTCAGGATCTGACAATATTTAGCACCTTTCTATGTCAAAGGTATAACATAGAATATAGAATACAAACAGGAATACTTTACCCAGTAAAAACCATGTATAATCCTTTGAAGGAAAAAAAAAATGGGTATTTAATGAAATAGAGAACTTTCAAGCATTCCTGATGAAATTACCAAAGCAAAATAGAAAATGTGACATTCAAACAAAAAGAGTCCAGAGAAACATGAAAAAGTAAAATTAAAGAGTAATTATAAAAGGTTTAAAAAAGTTAAAATCTTTATATTTTTATATGGGAAAGATATTTGTAACTTCTAAGAACTTTATCATTGTTAGAGGAGTTAAAACTTTCTAGATAGAGAGGGGGCTTGAATATGAGTTGATTATATTGGCATGACCTCTAGGATGGGGAAGAAGTGAGAAGTAGGGATGCACTGGGAGAAAGAGAAAAATTGAGATAGAATAAGAGACATTTTTCACATAAAAGTATTCTTTAAGAAAGATCTAGTTTAATGGAGGGGGAAATGGGAGGTTGTGGGGATAAGAAAGGAATTTTTGGAAAGATGGATAGAAGAATTGAAAAGTAATGGGGAAGAGATAAGGGAAGAAATTGGAAATGAAGGTCAATTTGCAAGTAGGAGGGCAAGGGGAGAGGCTAAGGGAGGATTTTTGAGAAGGGGAATGAATTCGAGAGGTATTAGTCAAAGGAAATTGAAAATCTGAGGAGAAATATGGCAGAAAGAAAGGAAGAGGACAAACAGAGAGGAGGACAGAGTAAGTGGAAATGCAAAGTTAGTAATTGACATTGAGCATAAATGGGAAGAATTTATCCATGAGAAGAAAATGGATAGCAGAAAGGGTTAAAAATTAGAATCTGAGTATGTGTTGTTTACAAGGAACACACTGAAAATGAGAGAATCACATAAAGTGAAGGTGAAGGCCTGGAACAAATTCAACTGATCCAGAGAAGGCAGGGTAGCAGTCAGGAACTCTAAAAGTGTTGAGGCTAAATTGAATATAATTGGAAAGGATGAATAGGGAAATTATATCATGCAGGGAATTAAGATGGATAACCAAGCATTATCTTTTATTAGACCTATATATACAAAAAGTTATTGCATCAAGTTTTTAAAAAAGAAAAACTAAAGATACAAATGGAAATAGATTAAAAAATAATAATAGCAAGGGACTTTACTTTTCTCCCCTTAGAACTAGATAAATCTAAGAAAAAAAATTAAGGAGAGGAATAGCACATTAGATGAGTTAAATATTACAAATATCTGGTGAGGCCCTATATATGCATCATTCTAGTATCTATGCCTGAACATATACATAATTCAAACACAGTTTCTAGTGGGTCAGCAGTGGTTTAGATTGCATAAATATTCTGCAAAAGTCTTACATTAACATTCATATAATGGAGGTAATCCTGCAATCCTAAGGGGTATGTGACATTAGAAAAAAAGTTTGACTGGGTATGACCAAGCTGGAAAGCTATGGTTTGGGAAATATTATGGAACTGGCCATGGATTGTATCTGCTACCTATGGATGAATCTAGCTAAATATGGCCCTTCTAACATATATTATTAACCAAGAATCAGACAGCTTCCAAGTTGATAAAATTAAATGCTAGTTGGAACATGGAAAAACAGGACTAATATTACATGGTTATAGTAGTTGTAAATTATTTTTTTAATACAAGATGGAAATATACATTAAGAGCTATAAAGCTATGCATGCGCATTGACCTAGGGATCCCATTACTAGGATTAGGCCCTATGGTGTGATATGGAAATCACTTTAAAAGACTGATATATATTAATTTAAGGTCGCCAAGGAATTCAACTATGTAATTCCTAAATGAAAACTGAAGTCAGCAGTCAACCTTTTATGGAGTTTTTAATTACAAACAGGACGAAGAAAGGTATTATATATATATATATATATATATATATATATATATATATATATATATATATATATAGAGAGAGAGAGAGAGAGAGAGAGAGAGAGAGAGAGAGAGAGAGAGAGAAAGGGGAGAGAAGGGAATAGGGCTTAAATACCCCCTCTGCTTAGGCTGGGCCAAAGGCCCAAGCCCTTAGATAGCTGAGGCAAAGAAAAGAGATCAGTCCCTATCACTCACGTGACCAAAATGGAGAAACAGTTTCAGGGGCCTCCACCTCCAGCCTCCTTCAGAGCAAGCCCTCCTCTCAGACCTCTCCAGGAGCTCTCCCTCCAGGATCTCCCTCCTCTCAGACTCCTCCAGAGCAAAACCTCTCAGAGCAAAAACTCCTCCTCCTGGAGTCCTCAGACCCCGCTATCTTTAAGCAAACCATCTAAGTCCCCTCACCTCAGTTCTCACATCTACCAATCACTGTTGATGTCTCCCCTGTGCCAATGGTGGCTCTAGCTTAACCCAGGACCACCCAGAGGTCTGTCCCCTTCGCACATGTCTGTTGAAGGTCATATTCTCAAATAATTAAATCTTGATCTTTGCTGCAGCCCTTCCTAAATCGTGTTACTCTGAGTAGGGTGGAGATTGTAAGTTCCAAGACCTGGTTCTGTCATTCCAAGTATCTCTATTGTATCAATTCTAAAATCAATCATGACTCAAAGAACTTCCTGTTCTATGCTTAAGCATAGGTCAAAGCCCTTTCCATTGTTTAACAAAAAGTTTCTGTCCTAAAGTAGTCTTAAGTAGGGAGGAGAAGGACCCTCCCATGCCAAGGAGTTTCACATTCCAATAGAGTTCTTTCTATCAGTAGGAAATTTTTCAAGTATGAAATTTCCCAATGGGGAAATTTCCAACATTCATAAGTCTAAGAAATTTTAAGGTTTACAATGGGCATTATTGAGAGGTTAAAAAGTCCTCTGTGTGTATGAAAATATTAATGGAAGCTTGGTTTATAATAAAAATAACTAAATATGAATACAATGATTGGGAGAAATGACTGAATAGACTGTGAAATCTGAAGGTAATGGACTATATTATGTTATTAGAAATGACAAATATTGGAAATATGAAGAAAATAAGGAAAACATAGGAAGAGATAAAGAGAGTAAAGATATTAAAAGTAATGTATACTATGATTACAGTAAAATAAATAACAGCTACAAAATCCGGAAAAAAAATATCAAAGTAAAATAATTCCAAAGGATACTCAAAAGCCGAGAATGTTTATATTAGCACACATTTGTAATTTATATATTTTAAAACAAATTATCAGTAATCTGTAGTTTATGGTTTTGCATGTAACTTTTTATGCATTTATTTATTTAAATATTTTTTTGGTGGTGGTGGTTACTAAGTATATAATGAAGAATTAGAAAAAAATTTTCAAATGAAACATTACATTAATAAAAAATAGAATAAATTTAATTATTATAAACTAGATATTTAGCTAATTTGATTTTTAAAGGGAGAATTAAAGAAAATCATCAATCAAAAATTAAAATTAATATGGAGAAATCACAACAAAGATGAAATAAACCAAATTGCCCCTAAATATGCCAAATAATGCTTAATACACTAAAAGAAAGGGATAAAAAAGTGTACATATATGCATGTATACTGTATTAATAAAATAAGGGATGAAGAATCTATATAATCAAGTCTCAGAAAAACAATTTACTTTACCATAGGTGAGCTTCTATTGGAGGGGGAATCAATATCAAATGCATTTAAAGGTTAGTTTTTTGTCAGAAACACAGAGAATAATTAATTTCAGTAGTACATAAATTGAGAAAAATTAGAAATAAAGCATGCTGTTATATTCTTTTATGAAATAAATATGGTCCTCATACATGAACTGGGCTGAGATAAATCAGAGAAAGATAGCTATCAAATCATACAGTTAATGACCACTTATTTAAAATATTGAATTAAACATTAGCAAAGAGACTACAGAAACATTTTTATAGTTTATCCACTATGATTAAATTGAATTTGTAGTAAAAATTATGAAAAAGACTCAATATTAGGAAGATTGTAAGTATAACATGCCATATTTTAATTAAAATAATACAATTCATACAATTATGTCAAAAGATACAGAAAAATGAAATAAACCAAGATTCATTTATTGTAAAGCACTAGAAAGAAGATGAATAAATGAAAATTTTCTCAAAAAGGTGAGCAGTATCAATAAAAAACCTAGAACTAGCAGAATCTGTAATAGTGAAATATTAGAGGACTTTCAAATTAGATCATTAATTTAAAACATAGGTGCTTATTGACATCGATATTATTTACTTGGTTCTAGAAATACTTCCTATGGGAATAAGACAAGGAAAAAAAATTAAAGAATATTAATAGGCAAAGATACAGTTTATCATTACTTACAAATGATATTATTGCTTATATAGAGAACTCTTAATATTCAACTAAATTTAATTGAACCAATTATTAAAAAGTAGCATAGCAGAATATAAAATAAATCCAAAACAATGAACATCTCTTCTCTATTTTCGTTAAAAACAAAACAAACAAAAAACCTCAAGGAAAAGGAAGTGATAGACAAAACAAATCTCATTCAAAGTAAATATATACTGTATAAATAAAATATCTTGTGAGTCCTTCTAACAAGACACCCTCAGGACCTATATAAATACAATTACAAAATAATTTTTATAGGAATTTTTACATGAAATAATAGAAGAACAAAATAATTTCAAAGAGATTAATTTCTTGTGATTATCATGCCAATATAACTTTTAAATGGCATATTATCTCTTTTAATTAAAATTTGTTGCTATTTAAATCAAATGACAAGAATATCATTTTATATATTGGGGAGTCACTTAATATTAATTATCAGTGAAAATCAATAAAGTACCGAAGTCTTAGGACAGAAAAGGAATCTTTTTCTGTATGTTTATGTCTAACTTTTGAACAAAGCAGCTTCCTTTTCCTAGATAATACTCTGTAAAACAAAATAACTAGTCAAAATATTTACCTTTGCATCCATATCCTCTATATCAAGGACTTAGAACTTGATAAAATGATTATACACACAGACATACATCTAGAGACAGAACCCATCATCAGTGTACAAACAGCAAAAAAAAAAAGACAGAAGAAAAAGGAAACCAAAACATAAGAGACACTTTCCAAGGAATAATGAGAAGGAATGAAAAAGAATGGAAAATATGTAAATTCAACAGGTCCTAGAAATTCAATAATTCAGATAGGTAATTCCTATAAGATATCAAGCCTCCAGTTGTTGTCAGTGAGATGTCAAACTCATATTTTGGGTCTTTTGTAGTTTGAGTTTCTGAGACTCTGAGAAGAAGAGAATAGTAGAATGCAGCATTGAGCTCTATCTCAAGCCTAGATCATTTGTCCTACCTCAGGGAAAGGGAAAATTAGAACTCCTAAGGGCACCTCAGAGAATTAGAGTACATAAACAAAAAAGAAGAGATTATTGAGGCAAACAGAGAAAAGAAAGTAATCAGAGTAATCAGAGAAGTTAGACATCAATGCAGAGCTGCCCAACTAGGGGCATAAGGTATGTTGGGGGGGGGGCAGGGGTAGTCCTACCATGGGGGAGTATCTTTTCTTCCAGAAATATCATTATTCTAGCAGTGAGGTTCATAGAAAAAGCAATTTATGGAGCAAGCTCTACCAGACACTGGTAGAAACTCTCAAAAGGTGAGTGTCCAGAATGAATGCCTTCAAAGTTTTGCTTTAATAATGAATCCATTAATTCCTCATATATAAGAATGGGCAGGTAAACATATTTGGAATAGTTCTTTTCCATTTTCCATTCAAGTTGGATAAAGTTACTGGGAACAGTATGAGGTAGACCTGGAAAAGAGGGATTTAGTACTTAAGTAAGATCTGACACTCTTCTAACTTCCCACTCAGGGAAGTAATATAAAATGAAGGGCATAGCCAAAAAAAGAGGGAAAAAAGATTCAATTTTCTGTGACTCCAAGTATATTTTCTTTTGGCGTTCTTTTTTGTAGAAAAGAAATTAAAATAAAGAAACAAAAAATCCTGTTGTTCTTTCTTGATGCCTTGTTACCTTAACTGCTTGGAAGACAGTTGATAACTGCAGTGTACTAATAAATGTTTAACAACTGGATATCTGACAAAAAAAAGTACACATTATATGTGCTTAAGTTTAATCAGCATTATTAACATTTCATTTTTTCTACTTCATTATTTTTAGAAAACAAACAAAACAATAAATCAAACCCTGATTTGTAACATTCATGACTTCCAAGGTGTAACTGTTCACACTGAAGATTTAACAATTAGCATGGCTGCTATTAACTGACTCCAGCACTACTTGACTGGCCATCATTTCAGATATAAAACAAATCATCTACTAGAGTTCTCTGGGTTCACTAGAGAAGATGAAACAGAAGATGTCAGAAATCCCCAGTGATCTTTTGGGATTCTTCATAATTAGTAGAATACTCTAACAGAAGAGTTACATAGTCATTACATGCAGGCTTATGATTACACATATCTTATCTCCTCTTGTGTCTATAAATAACAGGTTACTTCAAGATCAATTTTAGGACTTCCAGGTAATCATGGCTGCAATCTAGATGCCACACGCTTCCTCTCCCCGGCACCAAATGAAATAGACTGCATCAAAGGAGCATAAAAATCACCTTTGGAGGAACAGAAGGACTACCCAGTACCCCACAGAGGTGAAGGTACGTGAGGTTTGAAAATTTCCACACTATAATAATAAGGAGGAAAAGCTTGCACAGAAACGTGAACTGAGTTGCCCTTCCCCCCTCCCCCACCTCCCTCACCAAACCAGAGTGAACTACCAGAGCTCTCACTGGGACACTGAGTGAGTAGGGAACATCTCTGTATGGGGAGGGGGGGCACTCCAGGGTCCTTGGGATCTGGGGACTGCCAGGAAAAAACGTCTCAGGGGGGTTTCACGGGAGAATCATGTGCTGAGCACAGGGGGTCCGCAGAGCTGTACTCGGGGCGGTTGTGCTGAACATCTCCACAGAGCTAAACACCAGGGGTAGACCACCCACTGATTATCTGGGCAGAGCTGAACACCTGGGCAGTGTGGCTGTGATCAGGGGCCCAGTGCTCTACGAAACCTCGGAGGCTGGGAAGAACTAGTCTGAGGCAACCTAAATTCACAGAAAACCAGTCCATATCACCCAGACCCCAGACCAAAAAGGAAAGGGGAATAAAACCACCAAAGGGATGGCTCACATGGCCCAAAATCAAGCCTCCAGGAAGAAAGGGAAAAAGTTGACTATTGAAAACTTTTATGGTGGAAGTACCCAAGGAAAAGAAGAGAATGAGGAGGAAATCCAAAAAAAAATCAGAACATGCCTCCCAAAATGGAAACTATCAACAAGCTCTGGAAAATCTCAAACTGGAACTTATCCAAAAGATGGAAACCTGGAAGAAAAATGCTGAGTTTGTACCCCAAAGAGATAAGGAAAAAGATTAGTACAAGAATATTCATAGCTGCACTCTTTGTGGTGGCCAAAATTTGGAAAATGAGGGTATGCCCTTCAATTGGGGAATGTTTGAACAAATTGTGGTATATGTTGGTGATGGAATATTATTGTGCTAAAAGGAATAATAAAGTAGAGGAATTCCACGGATACTGGAAAAACCTCCAGGAAGTGATGCAGAGCGAAAGGAGCAGAACCAGGAAAACATTGTACACAGAGACTGATACATTGTGGTACAATCGAAGGTGATGGACTTCTCCATTAGTGGCAATGCAATGTCCCTGAACAATCTGCAGGGATCTAAAAAATACTATCCACAAGCATAAGATAAACTGCGGGAGTAAAAACACGGATGGAAAGCAACTGCTTGACTACAGGGGTTGAGGGGATATGACTGAGGAGAGACTCTAAATGAACAGTATAATGCAAATTCCAACAACAGGGAAATGGGTTCGAGTCAAGAACACATGTGATAACCAGTGGAATCGTGCTTGGCTATGGGAGAGGGAAAGGTGGTGGGAGAGGGGGCAGGGAGGAAAAGAAAATGATCTTTGTTTCTAGTGAATAATGTTTGGAAATGACCAAAAAAAAAATAATGTTTAAAATTTAAAAAAAAAGAAAAGATCTATTTTATATTTCAATTTTGCAACTACAGTGTCTAGTACAATGTTCCAGATTAAATAATTTGCTGAGTTGAGTTCTAAACAGTCCT
Source organism: Monodelphis domestica (assembly GCF_027887165.1). Taxonomy (NCBI): domain Eukaryota; kingdom Metazoa; phylum Chordata; class Mammalia; order Didelphimorphia; family Didelphidae; genus Monodelphis; species Monodelphis domestica. The sequence continues at coordinate 344,868,292 of NC_077227.1, read as the reverse complement.
ACCCATCCCCATCTCCAATTTAAAGATGTAACATCCCACTCTTAATGTCTAAAAAGTTAAGAAAATAGAATGTATTAGAAAGATCATTGAATTTAGAATCTAAAAAACTGGGTCCAAATCAAACTTCTTTGTCTCTATAATCTTGGGAAATAATTTAACCTGTGATCTAGGGTTTTCTCATCTATGAAATATCTGTGAAGTATGGAGATTATATGAGATGATCTCCATGATTCCTTCTAATTTCAAAAATGTGATCTCTAATGTATAATGATTTTTTTTTACTCTTCAGGCCTTTTGATGAACCACTGAAGTTAGTCTTTCTTTCCACTCTACTTCCTTTTTAAAAAAATCTTTGCTTACTGTTTCCCCCTCTTTTCCCTTATCTTTCAGTGTTTATTCTCCTGATTCTTCTCCTATCTTTCTAATACTTCTTTCTCTGTCACCTTTGCTATTTATTTTTTATTGACATTACAATAATTTATATCTCTGAAGTTAGCAGAAACTTAACATCAAGAAAGAGGGGAGCTCCTGCCTTCCTGGTATTTCTTAGCTGTACATTGAGAAATCCTTATATAAAGCATTCATTTTAATATCACCAGAAACTGAGTGATGGTTATTAGATATATGAATGTGATGAGAGAAAGAGAGAGACAGAGAGAGACAGAGACAGAGATAGAGACAGAGACAGAGCGAGAGACAGAGCCAGAGACAGAGACAGAGACAGAGACAGAGACAGAGGCAGAGAATGGTTTTCCATGGAATATTTTACTTGTCCTCATTATATCAGCATCAATAGCACTGCTAAATTGCATTAAATTATACAAAAAAACTTTTACCTATTCTAATTTGATTCCAACCTACTTCCCCCACTTCCTGTGTATTTTTTCACACCTCCACACCAACACACACATTTGTGCACACACACACACACACACACACACACACACACACCATTAGATGTTCTGGCAATGAAACTTCATTTGACAGCTTCTGAAAACAGACCAGATGTTGTACTTGCCTGTGTTATCCTTTTAACAAATTCACACAGTAACTAACCATTGATGTCCTAGGTTTTCAACTGATGGCGAATTCCAAATTAATGCAAATAAAGTACTACTGTCATTTTATAGATATATTTTTTTTCAAAGAGCAGTCTTTGATAGGGAGCTGGGCAATTAGGAAAATTAGGGAAATATTTTAACTCTTTGGAATACAAGGGAATGATACACAGAGAAATGAAAATAAAACTTTGTCCCTACCTCAAAATAAATATTTTAAGGTAACTTAAGGCATTATATGATAAATATAGACATATAGAAATAAATACAGATTTTTTTCTTATTAGCATTCCTGAACACTCATCACAATACATATTTCCAGGAGAAATAATGCCAACCTCCTCATGGAAAGATAGTACATTGTTTATATCATTTATGAAAAGATCAAGATATCTTGATAAATATTATAACATTAAAAACCAGGTAGCATTTTGAAATGAAACAGAGTACTTCATGGCAACTAGGGGAAAACAGAAATACAATAACTTCAGTGTATGAAACATGCATTAGCTCTGATCATCAAAATATTAATTGTTCTTTTATCACTTATCCAATATAATTTTTGCTGGCTGTTCATAGGTAAAGTGGACAAACTAGAAGCAATTCACATTTCCTACTGGCAACCCAGAAGCTACTCAAAGAAGTGAACTCAGAAAGTACTATATTATATAGCCAGGATAGTTCTCTAAGTCTAGAGACCTATCCTTAATGGAAGTGGAACCCAATGGAGAGGGAAAAATATATTCATTTGTAGCTGTTGGGAGCCCAAGTACAATTTTTTTTTTTGCCACATTAAATAAAACATGTCATATCTACTGACTGTTAACCTGAGTTCTTTTTAGGGAGAAGACAAATGGAGATGATAAACCCTTATTCTGATAGAGGAGAAATGCTGTATGGAGTTAAAATAAGTCAAAAGGAAAGAAAAATCCCTTTCTTTAACTCCTCCGTACCCTAAATCCTTTTGTAAAACCAGAGAGATCTTCTGCAGTTTGGTCCATAGCTTGAGAATGCAATAAGTGGAAGAGAGGTGTCAAACAGGGAGCAGATAGCAACATGTAGCCCACAACATTCTAGCGGTCAAATTCTGATTAAAATGAAATTGGGAAATATTTAACAAAATAAATCAAAATGTAATTAAACATCGGTAACATGATTTATAGTTTTCTAAATTAATATGTAGCTTGCAGGGATTTTTCGATATGGTTTAGTAACCTTTGTTTCTATTTAAATTTGATACCATTAAGCTTAAAGCTCATATATTTTTTACAATGGCAGAATTGGACAATGAGGGTCTAGTCCTGGGAGTTTGTACAGGGTGTTCTGCCTGCTGGCAGACTATGTTGGGGTTGGGATGGAGTTAATGAACCTGCTTCTCTAAGAGTGTGATGATGCAGTAAGAAGGACCTAGTTCTTTACTTCATAGCATGCATTGGTATTCTATGATGGTTTCCTGTCCACTCACTCAGTATGAAGAAAAGTCTTTCAACTGGGGCTAAGCTAGAACTGAGTGTTCAAAAGCAGCCAAATTACTTGCTCTTTTCACTTGGTTGTGAGACAGAAACTGCTGTGTGCTTCCTGGTTCAAAGCCCTCCTGAATCAGGCATCATGTGGCTTAGAATGTATGGTTTTGTTGCTTCTTTTTCTGTTGTCAAATCAAGTCAATTCAAAAAGCTTTTATTAAAAAGCATCTACTATATTCTGTGCGCTGTGCTAAGTGCTGGGAATACAAAGAAAAAAAGAAAGAAAATCTCTGCTCTGAAGGAACTCATAGTCTAATAGGGAAGACATGATGCAAACCACATATATATATATATATATATATATATATATATACATATTAGAATGGGATACATTGGAGATAGAACAGGATAAATTGGAAATTGGACAGGTTAAATTAGAGATTTAAAGATAGAATGATCTTGTGAGTTTCAAAAAGTCAAGAGAAAGGGGGCAGCTGGGTGGCTCAGTGAATGGAGAGTCAGGCCTAGAGACAGGAGGTCCTAGGTTCAAATCTGGCCTCAGACACTTCCCAGCTGGGTGACCCTGGGCAAGTCACTTAACCCCCATTGCCTAGCCCTTACCATTCTTCTGCCTTGGAGCCAATACACAGTATTGACTCCAAGACAGAAGGTAAGGGTTTAAAAAAAAATCAAGAGAACCTTGAAGAGTATTCCAGCAAAAACAGTTGCTACAGCTTTGAGGAATGACATATTTGCCTCAGCCCAGCAGTAGATTGACCCAGCAGCTAAGAGGTTATGTCCAACAAGAGAGTAGCTTGTCCATTAGCTATGAAACACTCAAACATAAATTCATGGTGGGAGCAATGTTTGTAGGAGCTGCTTTAAATTGGAATATATTATTCCCAATGATGGAGGTAGTAAATGGGAATGTATATCTTCTATTTGTGGGCGATGCTTTGGATACTATCTTTTCAGGAAATATACCTTTAAAAAATTAATGAATATTAATTGATTATCAATAATCCTTAAAAGATACTAACATTGAGTCATTTAAGTTGGGGGAACTACAATGGTATTGAGGGAAGGGAACGGATAGCATTAGGAGGACACTTAAGGATAATCTCTGGACTCTGAAGGAGAGAGATAACTACTGATCAAGGGGAATTCAAACAGCAAGTGCAAATATGAGTTGGGAGAAGAAGTCCAAAGCTTTAACAGATTTGAAAAAGAGTTCAACTTCAGATATTTTTTGTGATAACCTCTCAAATTCATCTTGCTCATTGCCCACACTTTATGCATTTGCATATAGAAATCTGAAAATATATTTTTTCTATTTCTCTCTCTCTTCTTGGGTATTATTGTCCTCCCTGCTTATATATTGTGTCTACTACATACTGTTTTCTATGGCATCTGAAACATCAGATAGAGAAAATAATTGCTCAGTGTAAAGAATCCTTGGTCACATTTACAAGATCCAGTCCCTTGTTATTTACAATTGGTATAACCTCGGGCAAATCATTCAGCCTTTCTGGTCATCAATTTACTCATCTGTAATTTGAAGGGGTTGGGTTGGATATTATCTAAGATCTTTTCCGTACCTAAACCTATGATCCTATGGATATATAAACTATGCATGGTACTTGCCATTGTTAGGTACATTCTATCCCTGTCCTAGCCCAAAGCCCTTATTTCTTCTATACTTCAGAAATGATGCTCTAAATATTCAAATCCATTTCTCAGGTACCATCTAATTAACCACTTGTGTACTTCCAAATCTCTCTCTTCTAAAGCTCTTCTTTATAGAGGTGATCAAAATATCATTTATACTATGAAGGTAATAACTTTCTTGCTCAGAACATTGAAATATTCATAATAATTACTTATTAGTATGTTATATGAAATCACATTTTATATTATACCCCATAGAATAGATGATTATACTTATAATATCAACATATTATTATTAATTAGTTTCCTGGTTTACTTCTCAGGGCAACTGAATCATTTGATCCCCATTTTAAGGAATGGGCTTCAATTCTGACAGGCTCAGAAAAGTTTCCTATAATTTTCAATTCATGTACAATAGAGGCTTTTCTATTATTCATGTCAGATGGGTAAATGGCAGCCTCCAAGAAAGAACTGATAACCCACTACATCTTTTTTTTTCTAAAATTGACTTCTCTCCCAATGATACTGAGAATCTACATCACAGTTTCTTGGAGCTCAAGATGCTGTTTTTTCCTCAGATGGTTCAGTTTTCTCAAAGTAGATGGGACCTCATAGTTATTACACATCACTGAATGTTCAGTCAATTGGATTCTTTGCTTTTATCACTTTTCACATTCCTCAAATCTCAAAACTTCTGGCCCAGGCTATTATACCTCTCTACTCCACATGTGTTTTGTTTTGTTTTTTTTTCTTCTGAATAGCAATGTTTTGAGAGGGGGGAAATGTTCCTGAGCTACTGTCAGTAGACACTAATTCAAATACTATCCCCAAACATTTACTAGTATAGCTTAAGCTTAGGAAAGACAAAACTTCTCAGGACTTCCATTTCCTTATCAGCAAAATTAGGGTAATTCTTAAACTACGTTCTGCATATAATAAGATGGTTATTGCTTTTTTCAAGATTCACCCCCCCCCCATTCTTCATAAATATCATAGAGAATAGAGAGGTATTTTCCTTGTTCTAATTTTCTTATCTTTAGAGGAAAGATGATAAACTGTACTTTTGTCAGTATATCACTGTAGCTTTCTCTGAAACATACATACATACATGTACCATTTGCTGCAGTGTACTGTAAAAATCTACATGCCTCATATTTCTGGAAGTGATATGTTGAAACTTCTGTGATTCATGTTAGTAGCTCCTGAGCCAATTTTACTATTGAATGACTATGACCAAAAATTGCTATTTCTTTTCACTGTTTGTTGAAGGCTACAAAAGGATCTTTACTTGGTTGTACCCTTTTCCTTTCTCATCTTATTTGCTCCCTTTCTTCCTCATTTTCTTCCTCCTCTTCTTCTTTTTCCACCAGCTCCTTTTGTTACTCTCTTTTCCTCTTCTTTTTCCTTATTCTTCCCATTCTTCTTCATTTTCTTCCTCATCTTCCTTCTTTTCTTTCTCCCTATCTGTCTCTTCTTTCTTCTTCCCCTTCCTCATTTTCTCTCTTTCTCTTCTGTTCTAGAATAATGTACCAGCCTTTGATTAGCAATTTGACAGTGTTCTCTAAATCCTCAATGCAAAAGATGATTTTATGTAGTCTATGAGAAGAGAAAACTTCCCCTCCTTAAATATAGGAGGTTATGATACAAAATCCAATCATTTTGTCTCTTCTATACTTTCTCTTTTCTTGAAATTTAAATTATTTTGCTTGCCTTCTTAATAGGTGGGGGAAGAGGTGAGATGGAGGAAGAAAATATGGAACTCAATTCTTTAGACTGTTATAATAATTCATAATTTAAAAAATATATTGGTTTCTGCTATTGAGCCAATAGATAATGAGTGTCAAAGACTTTAGTGGTAAGAATAGACTTCCAAATCTTCAATTGCTATTAAAGTGACAGAGCCTGAAGAATTGGCAAAAGTTATTGCTGAGTATCAACTTCCCAAGGATAGATTTCCTGGATGATGCCTATGAGGGGTGGAGTGGAAATAGGAATTGTGGCACAAGAATACTGTGTCTTTCAAGCCCCTTAGGCTCAAAGTTTTGGCTATGGTTATCAGGTCTTAGGGAAAGTTGGTGGACAAAGTGATGTTGATTTAATTTGCCTGAGATAGGCCACCTCTTGTCTCTTTCCCAGAATGTGCTGCTGCTTCAGTTTGGTTAGTTTCAACCCTCACAGACAGCTGAAGTTGTTAAGAACAGTTGGCTCTTTCTCTATAGGAGCTGTTTTTCTCAGTGTTGGCTGTGGGGGAAAGGCTAAAAGTAGAGCCTGGGGGCTATTGTTATTTTTAGGGCTTAAAACCCTGGACTGTCTTCAACTACGACTAAGGTTTACAGGAGTAATTCTTTGACTCATTTGTCACATGCCAGTTCTTATTTTTCCTATAAGGAATCTTGCCTTCTTTTGCTTTGCCAATTTGTCTTTATAAACCTTAAATAATATTTACTTATTGACTGTCTCTGTCATCATTCTTATGAATGTTGTTGCTGCTGTTTTTAACAGCACCATAATGTAAGACCTTCATTACTTTTCATCTAGACTATTAAAATAGACTTCTAATTAGGCACTCTGTTTCTAAAATCTTTCTTTCCCAACTCATCCTACACACTATTTCCATATTAACACTTGTAATGCCCAGTTTTGTTTCTTCTTTGCTCTATTCAAACAAATTAAGCTTCTATCTGTTGTCTACTCAATTAAGACTAACATATTTAGTCTGGAATTAGAAGCCTCTTATATTTTGGTTACTGGGGAGCTAGAACAACCTGGGTTTCCAGCACCACATCATTGCTGCTACTTCTTGTCACCATCATAAGAGAACTGGGTGGGAGCATAAGACTTATCAACAAGGGCTTCAACCAGAAGATATAAAATAACTGGAGCTGTTCATGCTACTTAAGACAGTACTGGAATTTTCTTACCTTCCTGACTTTTATTTTATTCCTATTTTCTTGCTCTTAGGAGAGAGTTCAGCCTGTATTCTGAATCCTTTGGTTTTTCCTAAGTTTGTCTTGCTTTCTGTATGTTTGTTTCAGGAAAAACCATTTTCCTCACTAAGATAAAGTGGTTGACTCTTACATTACTTATCTTAGTGTATCATTACTTAAACATAACTGAGAGAGAGGCAACAGACTATAAAGTAAAAAACAAAGAGACTGACTCACAGAGACAGAGACACACAGAGATACAGAGACAGAAAATAAAAGATAGAAAAAGAAAAACAGATAGTGACAGAGAGAGTAACATCTGGTGGTGCAATCCAATCAAATAAGCATTTATTAAATTTCTTCTATGTGCCAGGCACCATGCTAAGTATTAAGGATACAATTAATGTAAAAGAAAAACATTTCCTTCCTTTACGGAGCTTATAATCTAAAGAGGGAGACAATATACAAAATGAGGCAGGAAAGTAGGGTACAGGTAGTCGGGATGGAAAAGACACAAAAGATTCTTCAGTGCAGAGGTATCTTCTTCCATGGAGTTGAAACTAGGAAAGGGAGCAAAAGTAAATCAGACTATAGTTTCTTCCCTATATAAAGAAAGGCATTGGGAGGACTTTGGCACTCTGATCTCTAGCCCTGCAATAAGAGGGAGAGAGGAAGGCTGAGGGAGATGGTAGCAATCAAGGCTTGAGCTTGTAGTATGGTGGTGAACCTAGAAGTAATGTGCTTATTCTAGAATGAGTATCTTGTTCCATAGAACAACATGGCAATAGATGTAAAGCAGAGTGAGTTGAGCAGTGGAGAGAGCATTGGGCTTGGAATGAGGAAGAATTGAATTCAATTCTGGTTTCAGATATTTACTAACTGTATGGCCATGGGCAAGTCTTTAACCTCTGATTGTTTCAGACTTCTGTACTGTAAAGTGTGGGGAAGGGGGTAATAATAGCACTTATCTCACAAGGCTGATGCAGGCATCAAATGAAATATATATTTTTTTAATTTAATGCTTAGTTTGGAACATAGTATGTGTTATGATCAGTTAAAACAAAACAAAACAAAAAATTTTTTTTAAAAAATGGTTCCATAGTCATTCCAAGGCAAATGGGTTTGGCAAAGCTAGGGCAATTTGGATATGGATTCTAGGTGAAGGAATAAAAAAGCAATTATTAAGTGCTTAGTAAATGCAAAGAAGCATTTTACCAAATGTCAATGATACAAATAGGTAAGACAACCCCTGCTCTCAAGGAGCTCATGCTGTAATGGGAGAGATGAAACAGTATAGAAAGGTTCAGCTGCAAGATAGATGCAAAAATTTTGTGGTTTGGAGAGTATTGTAGCAGAAAAGATAATAAAGCATGTTCCTTAATGTCCTATTTATTAACAAAACCATATAATTTTATGAGATCAAACTACTTGACTACGCCAAGGACATTAGTATATAGAAATTTCCTTTCCAATCTGCAGGATCTATGTCTATAGTTCCTGCAAGAGCAGTCACCAGGCTATATCATCTGGGGATTTCCAAGGATGATCACTACAGGAACTGGGATTGAAGGAGAACAAGTGATCATGAAGATAAAAAAGGTGGGAGAGACTGTACTGTCACTCTTGAGTTTACTTGTCTCTTTTGAGGAGTTGGACATCAATTGGCATTGGTGATGAATGGGGAAGGTAGTATCCATCTCAATAATGATTGTTTCCTTCAGTAATGGATATGGGTCCCAGGTTATGAGCAGTACCAGTAGTCTAGGAGTCACTATTTTTTCTCATGGTTCTTGGGTTTATAGCCCATGCTATCTCCAGGTAGGAAGGAGAAGAGGTAATAGAGTGTAGCACATGCTTCCTCCTGTACAGCGAGGCAGGGGTGGGGAGGTGGTATTGGATGGTGGGACTGAGGGAATGATGACAGAAAATCATTCCCATGGGAAAGACAAAGAGGGAAGGGGCAGGGAGAAATTGACAGAGGGAGTTAGAAACTAGTTGTTATCAGTTAGAAACTAATTATTAATGTACCTATAGAATACAACTGCTGGGATGGTAAGCAATCTGATATAGATTATACATGTGCAAACATATAAAACATATTTAAATATTATTCATTTTGTAGAAGAAAACTCAAACAAAACAAATGACAAAAGAAAGTGAATGATAGTTTGCTTCAGTCTACATTCAGACTTTATCAGTTATTTATCTAAAAGTGGATAACATTTTTCATCATATATCCTTTGCAATTGTCTTGGATCATTGTGCTGCTAAAAACAACTAACTCGTTCACAGTGGTTCACCAGACAATATTTTTACTGTGTACAATAGTCTCCTGATTCTGTTCACTTCACTCTGCATAAGTTAATATGTCATTCTATATTATTCTGAAATGTTCTTGATTGTCACTTCTTGTGCTATTTTTCTTATTCTATTCTTATAATATTTCTTATAGTATCCCATTACTATCATATACCACAACTTGTTCAACCACTTAATTAATGGCTATCTGCTCACTTTCCAATTCTTTGCCATCAAAAAAAAAGACCTGCCATAGATATTTTTGTACAAATAAGTCCTTTTCCTTTTTAAAAAATCTCTTTGAGATTCAGATCTAATAGTGGATCAAAGTTGGATCAAAGAGTTTGCACATTTTATAGCTCTTTGGGCATAACTCCAAATTGCTCTCCAGAATGGTTGGATCAGTTCACAACTCAATCAACAGTGGACTAATGTCCCAATTTCCCCATATTCTTGCCAACATTTATCATTTCCTTTTTCTGTTATATTAGCCAATCTGATAGGTATAAGGTGGTATCTGAGAGTTACCACAAAGTACATTTCTCTAATTAATAGTGATTGATGGTCCCTCATGTTGACATCTCTAATGAATGGCTTTTGGGCCATATGAAGTACAAATTAAGGATAAATTCCATTATTCAATGGCTGGAATATTAGCAAAGGAAAAGTGAGTTGAGCAAATGCTAGTTCTCTTCTGCCAATGGCATCTAGAAACATTTGTTCTTTGTAATAATAATAATAAATAATAAATAAATAATAAAAAGAGCTTTTACTGGATCAGAAATACAAGAATTAAATGAGGAGATGACTGACCCTTTTTAGTTTGAAAAGTGTAAAGCAAATTGAGAGACATGAGTTTGTGTTTTATTGACTTTCTATTTCATGGAATAACTATTTTCAATTCTAATGAGAATGCTTCCTTTTGGTTCATGTAAAGTAGGGGAGGAGATAAGTGTCAATGGGGAATAAAACAAAAGCTATTTCTTAGCTATATTTGACAATTTTCTCAGAGTAAATTTCAAGACAAGACAAAAGCAATGGTCTGAAAATTAAGATATTTAAAATTATTATGCGATATATTTTCATTTGAAAACTATAGAGAAAATTGAGAGCCTTGGAAAAAGGTGGAAGTGGGCAGGAGAGAATAATTTATTAAATTATTTACAGATATTGCATTAATCCCTTACCCCAGAACTAGGTTTCCTTTGGGACATTCCTCTGATGAATCAGATTCTACCTTACTTATCTTTACCCATAGAGATGAAAATCTTTATTTTTCACCATCAACATCATCAGAATCTTTTAAAAATTATTATCTCTTTTGTCCTTTTCCCTCCCTACATCTTATTGACATATATGTGAATTTATTATGTCCTCATCAGAATGCCCTCCTGAAGGACAACAATAGTTTGGTATTTATCTTTGTAACCTTAGGGTCTAGAATAATCTCTGACTTCACTTAGAGTAATAGTTTGTTGATTAAAGTGCTATGGGTAACTGTATATATCTCACTAGGTAAGTGTTAATATCATTGCTTTGCTTTCCTTAAGTCAGTGGGTCAGTGATGGACCAGGCAATTTGGTAAAAGAAAGTTCTACAAAGACAAATCTAGAGCTCCATCAAGTCTGACAGAAACAGAGCAATAAAAACTTGAAAACTTTGTACTTCTTTTTAGGAGAGAAGAAAAAGGAGCAGGAAAACATTTTATCTCGGATTTAAAGGAAACAAAGAATCTAAAAGTTACATTGGGAGGAAAATGTGAAAGAAGGCAAATAAAGCAGGCTTGAATGAAGATGTGAGGAAATAATAAGACAAAAAGAAGACCCTTGTTTGTATCCAGGTTCTGCCATTTACTTAAAATAGGATTTTTACTAAGTTATTTCATCATCTCCTCAGGCCTGTTTCCTCATCTATAAAATTAGGAAGTAGGAATTATTGATTACTAGCATCCTTTTCTGCACTAAAATTTATGGTTCTGTGATGGCTCACATCTTATTAATAATGAAGTCTGACATGATGGTGGCAATTTGGAATTTCGAATTTAATCCACGGGGCTCTTAAACTCACACAAATCTACAGTCCTAAAGAGCTAAATCATTTTTCTCATGATCAGCCCTAATCAGTTTGGTAAATGAACTTTGCTTGAAGCTTTAATATGGGGTTTCAGCTACTAATAGAAATAACAGAATCTTCCTTCACATGCTCTGTATTTCCCAAATCCAACTTCTTTGTTCTTTGAGATGCAAAGCATGATTTTTTTTTTATTTGTAGTACTTCACTTCTGACATATCTCCTACAAGCCCTGTGGATAGGCATCTAAGGAGCAAATTTTAATCGGGATTCTGGGCAGCACAAGATCAGAATTAGTTGGCTGTCTAGTGCCTTTCTATTTATCTACAAATGTCAGCACTCTGTTCTGGAAGTTTTGATAGGGAGGCCTCTATTATTCCAAGCTGCAGAATTAACAGAGTGCCAGGCAGTAGGGGAGGACTAATTGAATCACCTTGCATGACAATGAAAGTGGAATATGCTCATGGAAGGTCAAAGGAAATAACAAGTATAACATTGTACAACAGCAATGATAACTGGTATGTTCATTTCCAGATAAGCCTTTTGAAAAACATCTACCTAAATACCTTCTGACTACAACATATAATACCCATGGCAAGCAGAGACCAGACAATAAGCTGCAAAATCAACAGAGTTGAGCTTGGTTTGGCTTATTGTCAAAATCACAATTGACAACCTCCAGAAATAAATGGTAGCATTAAACAACATCTATTAAGAAGCACTATCTGCCCTGATAAATCAGGTGCCTTTTCATGCTATAATGTTTTCCTGTGGAAATCAGCAAAGTAGGTACAAAAGGAGCTTGGGGCAACCATTCTCTCACAAATGGAGTGGAATGTGTGTGGGGGGGAAATAGAAATAAATAAGTCTGTCTTCATTTCCCAAGGCAGACTGATTTGGAATATTGCATTAGCAATTAATATAATGGAAAAGGGAAAAAATAGAAGGAAAAAGAAAAAGAAAGACATGATTATGAAGTGAAATTACCCAATAAGAAAAGCAGATATTATGATCCAAATATTTATCTTAATCTAGCAATATGATTGCTAACATATTTACATAGTTTATTGTGGTCATAAAGCATATTTACAGATATATGTGTGTATGTATATAGAAAGTAAAATTTTTGGTTGTTACTGAGTTGCACCCAACTCTTTGTGACGCCATTTTGGGGTTTTCTTGGCAAAGACACTGGAGTGGTTTGGCATTTCTTTTGCTCATTTTGCTGATGAAGAATAAAGGAAAATAGGGTTAACTGACTTTCCCAGGGTCACAGAACTAATAAGTGTCAGAGACCAGGTTTGAACTATTGCAAATTAGTCTTCCTCATTTCAAAACCAATGCTCTATCTACTGTGCTACCTACCTGCCCTTATAGTCAAATTGCTGTAAATATATTTATATATGTATATATCATATATATGTATGTGTATAAATAAAAAAAAGTTTGTATATACAATACAATCAACAAGCATTTATCATCTACCAGCATTGTGCTAGGAACTAGACACAAAGACAAAGATGGAAAAAAAAAGAGAGTTTTCAGGGGGAACAGACCTGTAATTTCATTAGTTTGTAGAATTTTGAATATATCAATTCTCTCTGCCTATGCAGATCAAAAATCTTTCTCTAACTTAGAATCTTAGTGAGTTTCTGGGGGCACTAAAGGTTAAGTGAATCGCTCATAATCACACAACTAGTATATGTCAAAGGTAGGAATTAAAAACAGGTCTTGCTGACTCTGAAACTGGCTCTATTTTCCATTATGGTACTCTGAATCTTAATATCACAGTTGTAAGTCTCATTCCCTCCCTTTTTTCTAATAAATAAACTGAGCTCAGTAATGTTAAAAAATCTGTTTAAGGTTAGACAACTAAGAAGTATGAGAGTTGAAACTTAAACTCACATTTTTTGACTCCAAGTCTAGGGCACTTGTCATTCCACCAGAATATTCTGAAAAGTACCAGCATTTTCTGGATAATGGTCATGACAATGTAGTGGAAAAAATGTACAGAAAACACAAAAAGTCTCCAAGTCAAGAATAGGTTTAATTGAGAGAGGGTTGGTCTTACAGTAAAGCCAGACTCTGGTCAATATTAAGACCAAAGACACCAAGCTTTAGGAGATAGGGTTTTTTTTGTTGTTGTTGTTGTTTTATGCACAGAAATCCAATGACATATGGTCAGATTTATGACAGAAAATATAATCAAAATCAAAATAGGATGAAAATACGTCTTTCACATGGGCAGGTCTTAATGACACAATTGCTGAAAAAGCTGGAAAATACAGAAATAATCACTCTGGGTGGTAACTAATGTCTATTATTATAACTGAACTTTCCAAGGCCTCTGTAATAGGGGGTCAGGGTCTAATTGTTTTTGTTGACAATTTCTATTAATATTAGGAGTTAGTTGCTAGATGACTGACATAATCATTGCACCTACCCAGGCATCCCAAAGGCAGCCCTCTACCTTCTGACTAACTGTCTTATCAGACACCCAAAAAGCAGCTCTCCACCTCCTGACTGACTTATGCTTACATGCAGCATTGTGTGGTGGGCTTGGTAGAAACTTTTGGGTTATAGGCTCAAAGTCAAAATGCCTGTCAGCAAGATTTAATACAACCCTAAGTTGAATTTTTTCTTAGCAATTTATTATTTGACTATTAACTCAAAAATTAGTGACTGTGCTATAAAAATAATCATAAAGGCTAACACTATTGTGATCATAAAATAGGATGGGGATTTCACATTCACAACAGTAATACACCAACCTGTTTTTGATTCTAGGCTATACTCACTCTGTCAACTTTTCTACCACTATTACAGAGTCTATCCACTAAAGCATGTTCTCCTGTTTGATTGATCTCTAAACTGGATTTAAATTTTATGAAGGGCATTGGGCCATTCTTATTTCCTTCCACTCTTTCCAGACTTTTCTACTTCTTTTAAAGTAGTTTCATAATCACTTATATGTTTTCCCTTCCACTCCCTTTGCAACTCGCCTTTATGAATTGTCATTTACCATTAAAACATAAATTCTTTAAAGGTAGTTGTTGTCTTATTTGCCAGTATTTGTAGTATATGCTTAATATATCATTTTTTGGTTTTATTTTGTTTTTTATCTTTATTTTATTCCAATAACAAATTTACATATATTTTCCAAAGTTACATGATTTATGTTGTCTCTATCTCCTCTTCCCTCCCCCCTTCAGTAGTTGATAAGCAATTCCACTGGGTTATACCTGTATTATAACTCAAAACATATTTCCATATTATTTGTTTTTGTAAGAGAATTATCTTATAAAACCAAAACCCCAAATCACATATCCAAATAAATGAGTGGTCAATCATGTTTTTATCTGTATTTCTAGTCCAATAGTTCTTTCTCTAGAGGTGGATAGTATTGTTTTTCATAAGTCTTTCAGAATTGTCCTGGATCATTGTATTGCTGTTAGAAGCAAAATTTATCACATTTGGTTGTCCCACAGTGTTTCAGTTCTCCTGGTTCTGCTTATTTCACTTTGCATCAGTTCTTTCCAGTTGTTTCTGAAATCAGACTGTTCACCATTCCCTTTAACACAATAGTATTCGATCACCATCATTTACCACAATTTGTTCAGCCATTCCCCAATTGAGGGACATCCCCTTAGTTTCCAATTCTTTGCCACCACAAAAAACAAAACAAAACAAAACACAGCTATAAATATTTTTGTACAAACATATCCTTTTCCATTTTTTTTCACCTCTTTGTGACACAGACATAGCGGTGGTATTTCTGGGTCAAAAGATATGCATTCTTTTTAAGCCCCTTGGACATAATTCCAAATTGCCCTCCAGAATGATTCAGTTCACAACTCCACCAGCAAGGCATTTATATCCAATTTTGCCACATTCCCTCCAACATTTATTATTTTCCTTTACTATCATAATTGGCCAATTTGCTAGGTATATGATGGTGCCTCATAGTTTTTTTTTTTTTAATTGGATTTCTCTAATCATGAAGGATTTAGAACATATTGATAGCTTTGATTTATTCATCTGAAAACTGCCTATTCATATACTTTAACCATTTTTTCAATTGGGGTTAATGTATCTTTTATTTGTCACAGTAATACCTGACCTTTATATAGCACTTTAAGTTTTATAAAGCATTTCACAAATATTATCATATTTGATTCTTGCAAACCTGAAATCTAGATGCTATTATCTTCATTATGCAAAAGAGGAGAATGACTTTCCCAGGATAACCCAGCTAGTATGATATCTATCTATCTATCTATCTATTTATCTATCTATCTATCTATCTGTGTGTCTGTCTGTCTATCTACCTATTTATCTAACTGCTATTGCCTAATTGATTAGTCTATTAATTTATTTGTAATTTCTTTCCAAGAGGTAGCTATTTGTTTTTCAAACATGAGTGGGGGAAACAGAGAGAGACAAAAGCAGAGATAGATATAGAGGCAGAAACAGAAAGGGACCTAGAGATAGAGACAGAAGAGACAGATAGGGAGCAAGAAAGAATTTTTAAAGTTATTATTATTATATTTTAATCTTAACCACATCAGGAACTTTTCTGCAAGGATACTACCTACTTGTAGATGAGCAGGGAGGAGTTTAGAATTATCTTGACTTCTAGGAAGGCATTTCTTTTCTCTCACTTTTAATCTAAACATAGGACAAAGCCAATAGTAGGAATATTATTTTTTCTTTTTTTTTTGTTAAGCATTTTCTGAATTAAATCCTTCTCATCTCTTTTCTTTGCCCTCTACTTCTTCTGTTATCTTATTCAATAAAATTATTTAGACTTTACAGTCTTAGATCCTTACTTTTGTGTAAATTTATCTAATCATTTATGTATTTGATCTAGTTAATCCATTTTTTTGTTGCAGTATTAGCAGTAGAGTTAAGCAAGCATTTCATAGATTGTTAATATACCCCTAGAAAGACTTAAGAAGGAAGGGGAAGAACACAGAACTATGTTCTTAATATTAGAATTTAATGTAGATTAATTCTCCTCCACTTTAAAATTCTTTAGAAGCAAAGAAGAAATAAATGAATTCTTGTTATTATTTTATAACAATTTTTATCTCCCTTTCAATCACCTAAAGTTAAGTTGAGCCCTTCAAAGCATGAAATATTGAGTTCAATTTGTATGTAATGAAAAATAAAAATAAATATAAGCTTAGATGGTCCCAGGACGGCAGAGTAGAGACTAGCACTTAGTTTAACTACCCCTCCAAATAATTTTAAAATAATGCCCCAAATAAAAATTTGGAAAATAACTAACAAAAGATTAGAGAGAGAGAGAGAGAGAAACATTTTTTCAGTCCAAAATAAATTGGGAAGTCCACAGCAGACATCTGTAACAGTAAGGCCTTCAAAGTAGCCATGACATCAGTTGCAAAAGCTGTAACAGTTTCAGGAGTTCTTAGTCCAGCAATGACAAAGGGGTCCAACAACTGGTTAGAAATAGATTATAGAAGACTCTTTTGGCACTGGTGAAGCTGTTTGTGATTGGGAAGTCCTGACCATACACAATTCTAGGTTGTAGTTCCATGGCAAAGGGAACATTTATATTCAGTCACAAAGGACAGAGTCATAGTTCCAGGGCCAACAGAAGTACTAGTACTTGCATCTGAAGGAGATTAAGGTATCTTCCTGGGTAAATATCAAAGTGAAGACTTGGCCTCTCCTAGGATAACACCACCTTGCAAGCAAGAAAAAAAAAATTCAGACCTCAGAATTCTCTCTAAAAACAGGAACACACAGACACAGACACAGACACAGACACAGACACACACACACACACACACACACACACACAAAACCAGAAGCTAGGCACACTCATGTGAGCAGAGACTAACTTTAACATAAAATTCAAAGTCAAGAAATATTCTAAAAAAAAATTTAGTCATAAAAAGTTACTATAGTGGCAAAGAAAATCAAGACATAAATTTAGAAGACAACAATGTGAAAATAATCACAAGCAAAGTCCCTCCCCCCAAAAATTGTTTTGATTGCATCTGAGGACGACAAGGAAAAGTTAAAGAAAGATAAAAGGGGTAGAGAAAAAACTTGGGAAAAGAAATGAGTGTGATGCCAAAAAATCATGAAAAGAGAATTAACATCTGAATTAATGAGGCACAAAAATTCACTAAAGAAATGAAGTTCTTAGGGGGCAGCTGGGTAGCTCAGTGGATTAAGAGCCAGTCCTACAGACGGGAGGTCCTAGGTTCAAATCTGGCCTCAGACACTTCCTAGTTGTGTGACCCTGGGCAAGTGACTTGACCCCCATTGCCTAGCCCTTACCACTCTTCTGCCTTGGAGCCAATACACAGTATTGACTCCAAGATGGAAGGTAAGGGTTTAAGTTAAAAAAAAAAAAAGAAATGAAGTTCTTAGAAGACAAAATTAGCCAAATGGGAAAAAAAGATACAAAAACTCATTAAGGAAAATAATTTAAAAAAAATTATAGTTGGACAAGTAGAAGTTAATGGCTCCATGAAATTTCAAGAAACAAAAAATAGTCAAAAGAATGAAAAAAAAGTAGAAGAAAATGTGAGATATATCATTGGAAAAATAAATTATCTGGAAAATAGATTAAGGAGAGATTTTTTTTAAGAATTATTGGATGGCCTAAAAGTCATGATTAAAAACAATGTACCCAAATATCATATTTCAAGAAATTATCAAGGAAAACTGCTTCAATATCTTTGTTCAAATGGGTAAAATAGAAACTAAAAATATCCACAGATGAGCTCCTGAAAAAGATTCCAAAATGAAAACTCCCAATAATATTATAACCAAATTCCAGAGCTTTCTGGTTAAGAAGAAATTATTTCAAACAGCCAAAAGAAAACAATTCAAATATTGTGGTGCTACAGTTAGGATCACACAGGATTTGGCAGCTTCCATGTTAAAGGTCTGGAGGGCTTGGTAGATATTGTTCCAGAGGGCAAAGAAGTTAAGATTACCACAGAAAATGACAG
The DNA here is from genome assembly GCF_027887165.1 of Monodelphis domestica. Taxonomy (NCBI): domain Eukaryota; kingdom Metazoa; phylum Chordata; class Mammalia; order Didelphimorphia; family Didelphidae; genus Monodelphis; species Monodelphis domestica. The sequence goes on along the minus strand of NC_077227.1, from coordinate 344,849,816 downwards.
ACCCAGTAAAACTGAGTATAATTCTTTGGGGGATGGAAGTAAGGATATTTCATGAAATAGAATACTTTCAAGCACTCCTTATGAAAAGACCAGAACTGAATAGAAAATGTGACATTTAAAAGATTTGTGATGCATAAAAATAAATTACATTACAAATAATCATAAGAGATTCGATGGAGTTAAATTGTTTACATTCCCATATGGGAAGGTGAACTCCTAAGAACTTTTTCATTGTCATGACAGTTATAAAGTCTGCATAGACAGAGGATATGGATGATCTCCAAAAAAAAAGACATAGAAGTGAGAAAGTAGGATATACTAGGACAAGCAGAAAGGGAAAGTTGAAAAGGGGCAGTTTTTTTCACAAAGGGAGTATGAAAAGAAGAGCTTTTATAGAGGAGTGAAAAATTGTGAGTGGTGGGCAATGTTTGATCTTAACCCTCAATGGAAATGATTCTTAGAGAGACAAAAATACATATTTATATATTGCCACTTATCTTACCCAGATGAAAAAAGGAAGGTGATAAGAGATATTTGGGGAGTAGTGGTGATAAGATGGAGAGTATATTAAGGAAGGCACTGGTCAGGAGCAAAACATAGTTTTGACAAAGGACAGGTTAAAAAGGGAGAGAAGGAGAAAAAGAAAAATAGAATTGAGAGAAATACATAGTTAGCTATCATAGTGAAAATGAACTGGATGAGGAAATTCATAGAACAGAAGTGAATAGCAGAATGGGTTAGAAAATAATATCCAACAATATGTTGTGTAGAAAAGTTACTCTTGGGACAGAAGGACACACAGAGTTGAAATGAAGACCTGGAAAAGAGTTTATTATGCTTCAGATGAAGTGAAGAGAGCAAGAGGTAGCAATCATGATCTCAGACAAAGCAAAAATACAATTAGACCTAATTAAAAAGAAATAATCATGGAAACTATTTTTACTAAAAGGGTCTATAGACAAAGTAATATCAAAAATTTTTCATCAAATTTCTCTGACAAAGGTCTTATTTCTCAAATATGAGGGAATTGAATCACATTTATAAAAATAAGAGCTGTTCAACAATTGATCAAAGCATATGAACAGGCAATTTTTAAAAGACCCTTGATTTCTTTTCAACTTATCTATAGTCATATGAATAAATGTTTTAAATCACTATTGATTAGAGAAATTCAAATTAATATAACTCCAACCTCATACCTATCAGAAAAGATAAATGCAGCAGGGGATGAGGAAATTGTTATATTAATAAACTGTTGTTTAGTGTTGAACTGGTCCAATCATTCTGGAGTTTAATCTGGAACTATTCCCAAAGGGGTTTTTAAAGCCGTACATACCCTTTGACCCAGCAATACTATTACTATATCTGTACTCTATAGTGACCAAATAAAAAGTAAAATTATCTTTAGATACAAAAAAAAATACTTAAAAAAACTCTTTTTTGCAGAGGCAAAAAATTGGGAATATAAAGGGAATATTTAACAATGAGGTAACAACTGAACAAATTGTTACATATAATTATAATGGAGTACTATTGCATATTGTATGATGAGGGAGAGGATGGAGCCAAAATGATGGAGAAAGAAAACAGACCTACTTAATCTCTATCAATTCACTCTCCAAGAAACTCATATAATATGCCTCAAAGGAAAAAAAAAAACAAAAACCCCTGAAACACCATAACCGCCCCCCTAAAAAAAGAAAGGATAAAATAATTTTTCAGCACAAAATGAATTAGAAATCCAACATGAAAGATCTAGTGCAGGGGATACTGTAAGTATAGCATAAAGCAGTAAGATAAAGCAGATCCCAGAACAGCAATACACCTTGGGGGTTGCTAAATGTGCAACAAGAACTTCCAAAGCTCTCAGCGATAGATAATAAGGGGGAGGAGGGTCAGATAACTTCTCAAAAGGCAACTATAGAGGTTGTTTGCTGGCTCTGGGTGAAAGACTCTTGTTACATCACCCATACAAAGAATCAGATGACAGTGCAGGGGTACAGTCTCAGAAACAGATCCTAGTCTAGGAGTATGTTATCAGGGGAAGGAAGAACACTAGTACACTCCAGTTCTTATGACCACAGGGGAGCATGGGACCTTGGTCTAAGTTCAGAGGAAGAAAAGAGTGCTTGTGATTACTCCTAGACCAGAGTATAGGCTAATACCAGAGTATTAAAAAAGCATCTCCTTGGATCATACTACCTTGGAAGAACTGAAAATATATAGATATTCAAAGTTAGTTCTGAAGGCAACTCTACAAAGAACCTGAATGTTCTCTTCAGCATAGGTATAGAGTTCAATATTAACAAGTTGTTGTTTTTTTTCAATTAAAAGAAAAAAAAGCTGGAAAATGAGCAAACACAAAAAGGAATTTAAATAGAAAGTTATTTTGGTGATAGAGAAAACCAAAACACAAACTCAGAAGAAGACAAGAGTGTCAATACTGATGTATCCCAAGACTCCATGAAAAATATGAATTGCTCTCAAGCACACGCAAAAAAAAAATAATAATGGAGGAGCTCAAAAAGCATTTTTAAAGTCAAATGAGAGTCATAAAAGAAAAATTGGAAAAGAAAAGAGTGATACAGAAATATCATGAAAAAGGAGTCAAAGCAATTTGGTAAGGGAGTCACAGAAAATACTAAAGAAATTAATGCCCTAAAAAATCAAAGTAGCCCAATTTGTAAAAGAGACACAAAAATCCATTGAAGAGAAAAAAAATGAATGCAGAATTGATGAAATGGGAAAAAAAGATATACAAAAGTGAACTGAAGACAGTAACATCTTAAAAGGAAGTGAGAAATAGGTACAAATTTTTACTGAGGAAAAGAACTCTTAAAATGAAGAACTGGCAAAATGGAAAAGGAGATACAAAAAATCACTCAAGAAAATCATGCTTTCAAAATTAGAATTGGAGAAGTAAAAGATAATAACTCCATTAGACATTAAAAAAAAAACAGTCAAAGTCAAAAGAATGAAAAAATAGGAGGAACATGTAAACTATCTCATTGGAACAAACAACTGATCTGGGAAATAAATCCAAGACAGAGAATCTAAGAATTATTGTACTACCTACGAGCCATGATTTTTAAAGGAATTTAGACATCTTTCAAGAAATTTTCAAGGAAAGCTGCTCTGATTTCCTAGAGCCAGAGGATCAAAAGGAAAATGAAAAAAATCCACTGATCACCTCCTAAAAGAGATCCCAAAAGGATAACTCCCAGAATTATTATAGTCAAATTTCAGAATTCCCTAGTCAAAGAGAAAATATTGCAAGAAACCAAAAAGTAACAGTTCAAATATCATGGAACTGAAGTCAGGATAACACGACATTTAGCAGCGTCTACATTAAAGGATCAGAAAGCCTGGAATATGATATTACAGAGGTCAAAGTAGTTAGGACTTCTAGCAAGAATCACTTACCCAGAAAATTGGACATAATCTTTCAGGAGGGGAAAATGGATTTTTTGGTGAAATAGAGGCCTTTCAAACATTTCTGATGAAAAGACAAGAGCTGAATGGAAAATCTGACTCTCAAATATAAGCCTCAAGAGAAGCATAAAAACATAAACAAGAAAGAAAAAAAGATATTCAATGATGTCAAACTGTTTATATTCTTAAGTGGAAAGATAATTCTTGTTACTACTAAGAACTATATCACTATTAGAGCAATTAGAAGGAGTATATGTAGACAGAGGGCAAGGGTATGAGTTGAACATGATGAGTTGATATTTAAATAAAATAAATTAATTTAATTTAATTAAAAAAAAAGGATTTTCCTTCCACAAAAGGATCACCATAGAAAAAAAATTGTATATGATTGCACATGTAAACTCTATGAATCTACTCACCATTTGGGGGAAAGGGAGGAAGAGAATTCAAGACTAGAAATTATTCTTTAAATGTTGGAAACCATTTTATATGTAATTGGGGAAATAAAATCATATATATGTATATATGTTTATATAAAGAAAGGATAAAGGGATGCTTTCAGAAAAGTAAACAAATAAACAAAAAGACCTATATAAACTGATGCAAAATGAAGTGAAAAGAACAAGATCATTGTACACAATAATAGCAAGTTATTATGTTGAAGATGTTATCAAAGTTATCGTGTTGACGAATTGTAAATGATTTAGCTATTCTCAGGTATACAATAATCTAAGACAATTCCTAAGAACTCATGATGAAAAAATTCTATCTACCTACAGAGTACTAAAGAACTTTAAATGAAAATGGAAAACTTTTTCTTTCATTCTTTTTTTTTTTGCAACATGAAAAAATGTTTTGCATGATTTCACAGGTATAATTGATATCATATTGTTTGCCTTCTTAGTGGGGAAGTGCGGGAGGATAGAGAGAAAATCTGGAATTCAAAAATTAAAAAGAAATGGATGAAAAAATACGCAGCTGGGTAGCTCAGTGGATTGGGGGTCAGGCCTAGATATGGGAGGTCCTAGGTTCAAATCTGGCCTCAGACACTTCCTAGCTGTGTGACCCTGGGCAAGTCACTGGACCCCCATTGCCTAGCCCTTACCACTCTTCTGCCTTGGAGCCAATACACACAGTATTGACTCCAAGATGGAGGGTAAGGGTTATAAAAAAAATACATAATAAATATTTTTAAAAGAAGAAAAAAAAGATTTCACAGCTAATGGTGTAGATTAGTTTTGTCCTAAGCAAATTCATAAACCTGCCTGAAGCATAAAAATAGATGTCACTTGCATAAAGATCAGATGAACAAGATGCCATAGCATCTTGGGTTACAAGTCAAATCAAAGGTTTTATATTAGAACAAAATTGTTGTGGATGTGAATATACTTTGAATAATCTGAAATCAGCGTCTGAGAGTCATGAAATATGGGCTTCATAGCCTCATAAAGCAGTTTGAGAATAATTATTGTAAAGCATAATTGCTAATTGTTTTATAATTAAATTCAGTCTAACAGAGAAACTATATATTCATGGTCACTAAACCAACCTGTGTTAGGATGATTAAGGATTTTTTAAAACCCCTGTGATAGGCTTACACAAAATCCATACTGCCCATTTGCATGCATGAAAATCTTCTTCAGAACTGGCTGTACCTGACTATATCCCCATATCCCCCAAATCTCATTCCCAACTAGTTCTGAGTAGAATATTTCTTGTTTTCATCTCCCCTCTTAAGTCTCTCCCATTTATTGTCAACATCCTAATTGGCATCCATGTTTCAAGTCTTTCCCCCACTTTGTTGCTTTCCCCCCCCCCCCACAGCTGCTAAGTAATTTTCCTTTAAATATAGATATAACAGTTAATGAAAGTAACTCCTCTATTTACTCACTTCTGGTGGCTCCCCATTGCCTCTAGAAGAAAAAATACCAATAACTCGTTTTAGCACTTAAAACCCTTCACAAACTATGTTTCTAGCTTCCCTAGTCATGACTTCCTCTCCTATGCCCTTTGTTCTAGCCAAACTGTCCTTCTCTGTGTTCCTTTCGCATTGTCCTCTACCTCTGGGTTCTAAGCCTTTCCTGGGCACCCAACTGCTCATGATGTCCCTCCCTAACTACCTTACATTTAACTACCTTGAATTTATTTGTATTTATTCTCTTTATGTTTATCAGTATATACTTACACATTTTTACCCACTCCCCATTAGAAGAATGTTAGCTCCTTGAATAGCAATAACTTTATTTCTTGCACTTGCTTCCCTAGTATCTAGAGAGTGGCTGGTGCCTAATAAGTTCTTAATAATTGCTAGTTGGTTAATTAATTCATTTATAGTATCATGAGAATTCTGGGAAGTATGGTAGAGTAGAAGGAACAGAGGATTTGAAAAAAAAAAAAAGGACTTACTACCTGGATGACCTTGTATCTCCATCCACTCACTTTTCTGGCCCTCTGTTTCCTCATTTATAAAATGAGGGTCTTGGACTAGATTAATTTTATGGAAGTTTCTATATCTAAGGATATGGCCTTTTTTGTTTAGTGGTCATAATCAAAAACTGATTTGATTTGACTGTGACTCTTTCCACAAACAATTTGACCTTTTTCCAGTCTATTTGAGTCAATCACTGAGAAATTGATCAGATGACTTTTCAGTCTATCCAATAAGGTCAAACTGTGGCAAATCAACTGCTTAATGATTGACCATAATGATGTTTTTCTGACCCCAAAACGAAATCAGGAGGTTCAGTAAGGATGCAAGTCAGGAAAACTGCAATATGTCAGGCATTATTATATCTTAGTTAAGAAGTTTTCTTTCTTTTTCCCCTCTTCCTTCTTCCCTTTCTTTCTTCCTTTCTCTATTTTAATGACTCTCAAGCACACTATCTCTCTTTTCATTACTGAGGTCACTAAAAAGTATTAGTCTTAATTCAAACAAGTATTGATCAAGATTTTTATAAATGCTTTCCCCAGCTAGACACTCAAATATTCTGATTCCTGGTTCATTCTATTTCCAAAGAGAAATCTCTCCGTGTCTATCAGAATATGTTAACTCTTACAGAATACCAAATGGATAGGATCATATAATGTTAGAGCTTAAAGAGACTTCGTAAGTCAGCTAGTCCTATTCTGATCTCTTCATTCTGTATGATTTATTCAAGTCCGACCCACACAGAGCCAAGCACAAACAAGGAATGGGACATTGCTCTGAAAGTGATGAAGGAAGATGGGGTGGGATTTTAAAAGAGACTTTGAGAAGAAGATATTGGAGGAATAACACTCTGCTCATGGCCACACATGTTCTTTGATTCTGGCTACCTTGCAGGAGCCACAATGGGATTGTGGAGGTAAGATGAGACTATTTGTTTATTCATTTTTCAGACATGTCCAATTCTTTGTGATCCCATTTGGGGTTTTCTTAGCAAAGGCACTGGAGTGTTTTGCCATTTTTGTTTCCAGGTCATTGTACAGATGAGAAAACTGAGGCAAACAGGGTTAAATGACTTGTCTAGTGTTACATGGCTAGCAAGTGTTTCAGGCTAGAATTGAATTCACAAAGATGGTTCTTCCTGACTCCAGGTCCAGCACTCTATTCAAATAAGATACTCATCTAAGATGGTATTGGATGATATTTATGTGTTATTAAAGAGAGAAGAATGAAATTAAGTCATGCAACCAAAGCAATAGAGGTAGAGAGCTCAGGACTGAATAGAACCACAGTTGTCTAAAATGGAAACCACACACACCTCATACCTAGTGCCCCCCTGCTTGCTCAGTGCCTGGGGCTTCCTTTGGGAGAGACGAACAAAGTATTCTGGAGTCCTTTCATCCCTTCAAGAAGAGCTGATGTATCATGCCAGATTTGTAAGTGAAAAGCACTGAGTGAAATGTCCTGAGCACTCCTGGCATAAAAATGGTCAATTTCATACAAGCACAAGGAAGGTCTTCAGTTCCTGTCTGCAGAAGCCCTAGTAAACAAAAAAAGCTGTCATTACCCTGGGGGAAAAAGTCAGCTCTTTTCCTTTGCAGAAGGAAGAAGAAGAGATAAACTGAAATCTTGTGATATTGAGAATAAGTGTGTAGGGTATAGAGAAACTGAGTAGGGTGAGTGAAAGGCTAGACAAGGGATAACATTAGGAAGCAGGCAAGCTGTAGGGAAGAGATGGGATGAAGGATAAAAGAACAGGGCAGCTGGTATAGTTGTTGTCTTCACCCGCTGGAGACAGATGAGTCACTGTGAGGCAGTAGTAAGATGCCTGTCCACTTTTTCTTCTGACACAAAGCTCATGCAGAGGGTAAAATGGCTAGCTCTCTTCTCCTCCCCATTCCCCCCACCTCCTGCAATTTTCTGCCCATATAAGAAAATGTAAAATCTAAATTTTTTCCTGTTCTTTCGAATCTATTTATACTATTTTTGTTTTAATTATGACAGCTATTGGATTATATAATAATACATCAATCATGACTTTCTGATCTATGTGCTTTATTGCTCTTAAGAAGAAGCCAGAGAAATGGAGCTACAGATGAAGTAAAAAAGGTCAAGGGTTTAAACAACGGTATCAAATGTCGGGGTCACATCTGTCTTAAGAGCTCAAAGAGAGAATATCTTATAGGAATTTTAAAGATATATTTTTATGAACTGCCCAACCAAGTAGGGTAACAAGACTGAATCTAGATCTCATGATTATCCCTGGGTGCTATTATAGTAGGAGCCTCTAGGGGAATAGCGTCTTTGGTAAACAGAAAAAATTTTCCCTATGAAGCAATAAGCCTTGACAATTAGAAATTTTGTTCCCATTTCTCTCTCATAGCATAATCACAGCCCCAACAGGAGCTTTAAGTGAGGAGCAAAGTGAAGACTTTAATTAAAGCAAGAATTCCTAGACTGGGCACTTTCAACATTTTTTATTTTTAAACACTTTGATAAATACATTTTCATATAATTATTTTCTTTTTAAATATTTGCTTTTTTTTATACATTCAAAAACATTATTCTGAAAAGTACCTAGCTTTTACAACAATTTTTTGAGGATTGAGAGAACATGGGGATCAGAAAAAAATTTCTAATTCACCACCTTTTTTGGTCACCTAACCAAGATTCAAGGTGTTTTGATAATTGTTCAATAATCACCTCTCTGAAAACACCTGGCACACTTTTAAACTTAATCTGCATTATTTACATTGTTTCCAAAAGTTTCTTAAGTCTAAGCCAAGGGTTGGCTTAACCTGTGAGTTAAGATTTTTAAGAATTTTTAAATTCAAAAGTAGTAAATGACTTAAATACAAAGAGTAAAATCATAAATAAATTAGGTACACATAGAATAGCATATCATTCAGATCTGTGGGAAAGGAAGGAATTTAAGACCACTAAAGAGATAGGGAACATTTCAAATTATAAAATGAATGACTTTGATTATATCAAATTAAAAAGGGTTTGTACAAACAAAATCAATACAACCAAAATTAGAAGAAAAGCATCAAACTGGGAGAACATTTTAAAACAAAACTCTCTTACAAAGGTTTAATTTCCCAAATATATGAGGAACTATGTCAAATTTACAAAAACTCAAGCCCTTTCCCAATTGGTAAATGGTTCAAGGTCATGAATAGGCCGTTTTCAGATAAAGAAATCAAAACTATCAATAAGCATATGAAAAAGTGCTCTAAATCCCTCCTGATTAGAGAAATACAAATTAAAACAATTCTGAAGTACCACCTTACACCTACCAGACTGGCCAATATGGCAGCAAAGAAAAGTGATAAATGTTGGAGGGGATGTGGCAAAATTGGAACACTATTACAGTACCGGTGGAGTTGTGAATTGGTCCAATCATTCTGGAGCAATTTGGAACTATGCACAAAGGGCTTTAAAGGAATGCTTGCCCATTGATCTAGCCATACCACTGCTGGGTTTGTACCCCAAAGAGATAATAAGGAAAAAGACTTGCACAAAAATATTTATAGCCATATTCTTTGTAGTGGCAAAAAATTAGAAAATAAAGGGATGCTCTCTGATTGGGGAATGGCTGAACAAACTGTGGTATCTGGTGGTAATGTAATACTATTGTGCTGAAAGGAATAATGAACTGGAGGAATTTCATGTGAACTACAAATACCTCCAGGAATTGATGCAGAGAGAAAGGAGCAGAACCAGGAGAACATTGTACACAGAGACTAATAGATCATGGCACAATAGAATGTAATGGACTAGCAGCAATGCAATGAGGCAGGACAATCCAGAGGAACTTATTAGAAAGAATACTACCCACATCCAGAGAAAGAACTCTGGGAACAGAAATACAAAAGAAAAACATGATTGCTCATAAAGTTCATTAGGGATATGATTAGGGTTTTAATGTTAAAAGATCACTCTACAGAAAATATGAATAACATAGAAATAGGTTTTGAACAATGATAAATGTATAACCCAGGGGAATTGATTGTCAGCTCTAGGAGAGGGGGAAGGAAGGGGGAGGGAATCATGAATCATGTAACAATGGGAAAATATTCTAAATTTAAAAAAAATTAAAAAAAATAATTTTAAGAATTTTTAAATAAAACTTTATTTTAAAATGATTCATATACACAGACCCTAAAGAAGGGTATGGTTTGCTCATCCCCAGTCTGAAAAACTAAGCTTTAATTTGCAGTATTCACCCATTTCTGAGTATAAATGCTCACACTGAAAATTTAACAATTTGGTAGAAACTGGCTCCAGTACTATCATGCCCAAAAGCCTCTTTTCTGATAAACTAAATACTTCTAAACTTATTAGACAAGTAACAGTAGTGATCTTGCATAATAGGTACACTCATGTATTTCTGCCATTTTAATTTGTTTATGAACTCCTAGGTGGTTCAGTGAAAAGAGAACCAGGACTGGAGTCAGAAAGACTTAGTTTCCTGAGCTTAAATATATACTTAGACAATTAGGAGATGTCTGACTCTGAGTAAGTTACTTAACCCTGTTTGTTTCAGTTTCCTTAGCAAAATAACTCTTCATGATACAATTTAGGATTTCCTTGGCAAAGATACTGGAGTAGTTTGCCATTTCTTTTTCTAGTTAATAGATGTAATGGGGAAAGGATAGATAGGATAAGATTTAAGAGAAGTGGAAGGCTGTTTTTAAGGCACATATTAGGTACTCAAGGAAAAGGATTTCAGGAGGCAGCAGGCAGAGGAGGAAGAGTTTGGAAGTGACAACTGTTAGAGTAAGTGACTTCCTAAAGGAGGCTTGGCTTTTCAGGTCCAGAAGGGAGGAGAAAAGGTGTCTTGTCAGAGTTTAGCTACCTCAAGCTGATTGTGGAGAAGGAGAAACTCCTAAATCATCTTAGGAGGTTCTCTGTTTGACTGGGGAACATCTGGAAAAGGATCTGACTGTACCTGCTGTTCTTTCCAGGTTTTATCTAAAAATCCTGTCAGATCGGCTTTGAGGTTTTACCTCAGGTTCAAACACCCTGGGGTGGACTTAGCCATTTGAGAGCAATCATGAGTTTTAGAGATAGCTTTTGAACTAAATCTAACCAACTACCACAGGTCATAGATAAGTTGCTTAGTCAATTTTGGGGGACTACCTAGATAGAAATAAGGAGCTGGTAAGTTAGCTGGAAGACTCAAAGGCTTTCTCTTGTGAGAGAAGTAGAAGGTTGTTGGGTAAATTGCTAGATCCCTTAGAGTTAGGGACCCCTTGTTCTTATCCTTGGTTTGTATTCCCTCTTATAATAAAAGAGATACTGGCTTTATATATCAATTGTCTCCAAGTTGTTTGCACAACTGACACAGTGAGAGAAAATGATTCTGTTTCACTCTCACTAACCAGAGGTTAGAATACCCTGTGGGTTTTAAAAATTAATAATCAATAACTAAGTATTGTATTTTAAAAGTTGTATTAATAATAAAAAAGTACCTTAACTCAGCCTGGTCTCAGGTCAAAGAGAGAAAGAGGGAGGAGTTACAGCCACTTAAATACAATCACGCGAAACTCAAGGATGCAGGAAAAGGGAATTTAGGGAAATACTAAGGGATGAAGTTCAAAGGTATAAAATCTCCATTTTTACATAACTCCCTGTGATCCTTATGGGAGACCAGTCTCCCCAAAAGGATCATGGAAGCATAACTAACTTGTAAATTGCAATAATTTGTGGATAAAAGGAAAAGAGAACAAAACCATTGATTACTAGGTTGACAAAAAACCAATTTGGGGGCAGTCCCTTTTGGCATAAGAGTGTACATTCAAAACAAAGGCATTTCAACCCCTCCATAGTTCAATTCACATCCCAAAGTTCACTCTGGATCTTCTGGTGCAGTGTGTGCTCTCTGCAGGCATCTTCATGGCACCTCCTGGATACTGGGAGGTAGCAATTATCTTATTCTAAAATTTCTCAAATTCAAATCAAAGTTCACAACAATAATGTGGCCCCCATGAGGTGAATAATAAAAAAAACACAGGGATCACTCAAGGATGCATGGCTGAGTTATGAGGTATATGAATCAATTTGCAAAAGAAAATCAAAAACATCAAAAAAAATCCAAATAAAAGAGAAAAATAACGTGTGGATGAAATACAAAATGTAAAAGTCTTATGTCTAGAAAATCTAAGTAAAGGAAAAATAAATCTATAACAAGTCCTTGAATCAAGGAGCAGTTATAATGACTTAATCAATTATGCATTTACCCAATCTGTAGCCAAGACTAAAGAAAGTTTGCCACACTATGAAAAACAGAAAAGGGACTAGATTTATGGGTGCCAGGTAGGAGCCAAATTTGAGATACTTGGTAGAATGTGGGACAAGGAAGACCTACCTATGACCTTTGATAAAACAGCCACAACCTCAAACTCAAACAAGTTCAAGTCCTCTTATCTTGGATCAAAATTACATCAGTTCCACAAGGATCTGTTATCTTTGACCTTGTACTCCATAGTCACTATGCAGGTGCTCTGTGCTTCTTTAGCACTGTACAGTGGCTCTTTTTTGTATTCCCTCCTTCTGGAATCAGACAGAATCATTAAGCAAAATCCCATAATTTTTTTGGGGGGGGGGTTTGCACTGACATTAAGGGAAATATATTTTAAACTTATATTACTGAAAAATAAAAAAAAATTTAAAGAAAAATCTTCTCAATACTGTTGACATGTGCTTCAAATATATAAAGGGAGAGAAAAAATAAAACTTTAATACTAAATTGCACATACAAGCAAAAACAATAATAATTTTAAAAGTGTTAAAAATAAAAAAATAGCTTACAATCAGTGATACACTGTGTCAGCCAAAGAGAGGTAGAGTACAAAAGTTTCTCACCAAAGAAATGAGATCCATTTCCTTTTTAACGTGGCCACAAAGCACTGTGTGAGTGCAAATGATTTTTAGAATAAAACAGTAATACAGTAGATAATGCACATTCAAAGAAGTACCAAACTCACCAAAATTCACAATAGCCCAGTTAATGATAATAGCAAACAAACCTACTATCATATTTCATATGAGTTGCTGTGTGACATTTTTTAAAACCTATGAATGAATGTATATTTGTCACAATTTTTATAGACGTAGAAAATCTTTCAACCTTGGCAAACACATTTTTAAACAAAGTAAAACTTATTTGGGTCCAGAACATTACCAAGAAATCTAGATTGTTCTGGTAGAAGTAAATTAATCTGAAGAGTTAAATTATTATGCATTCACAGAAGCTCTTTTTGACTTCCTGCTTTATGTAAACCTTTGGTATGAATTATTTGATTCTCTACCTTTAATACAATATTCTTTATAATATATATATATATATATATATATGATTTTTAAGTAATCCATTCAGAAACCACTAGTTATCTAAAATTATTTCTTAAGATCCTTAGAGTTACCATTTAAATTCTTTGCTAATTAAATTCTCCAAAGGTTGTACACAATTGCAATCAGTTTTGTTGAAATCCATCCATCATCATCTATGTGACAATTAACAAAGGCAACATATGATCTTCGATGGAACTAGTGACGAAGGATTCGGGCAAGATGTTCATGGGCTTATATAATGATATTTTGCTCTTCAGCAAAGGTAAAGGTACAAATTAAAGATCAATATAGGCAAAATATAGTAGCTTAAAATGATTCAGTATAAGAGAAAGATATTAATTAGATTAATACAGATAAACTTAAAAAAATTTAAACCTTAAAACAATCAGTAAATACAATAATAAAAAGAAATGACAAGGTACAGGCAGACAGTGCAGTCAAAATCCTTTTCCTCAATCCAATAGACTTCTTCTATATTATAGGAGGAGAATAAACTCAAAATAGTTATCAATAAACTTCCAGATCTCTTTTATAAAGTTTCCTTCATCTTCCCCAGTATTTATTATCCATGTAGATTTCTTTTGTCAGAGCTCAGAAAATTCTGATAGAAACATTGGGCTGAATGTAAAGAAATCCCATATGGGATGTGGTGCAGAAACTGGGCAGGCCAAAATGACAGTGGAATATAGGGAGATACATCTCCCTCCTAGAATCTTGAGATTAGGCAAACTCTCAACTTCAAGGTATCTAATCAGCACAAAAACCTTCAGGATCAGAAGTAAGAGAACATACCCTAAAGCTGTAAGCTTCAGGAGCTCTATGAGGCTCCATGGAAATGGAAGCTGTTTGAGGTGGGCAAGAAATTGAGCTATGCTTTTTAACAACATTATTCCTCAAAAAAAAAAAAAAAAGACACTGAATGGGGTTTGTTTAAGGAGTAAATAAGTTAGGAGGCAAAACTTTGAAGGAAACAATAGTGTATTTGCATATGACAGAAAAAGTACTGTTCTTTGGGGTTTTTGGTGAAGAGAAAGAACAACCAAAAAAAAAAAAACCAGGCTTATTTCCTAAAACTGGCTGTCCTCCCTGGGAGAAAACCTTTAGTAACTGTCTTCTAAACTAGGCATCCATGATCAGCCTAAAAAGAAATCTGCTTGAAAATTAAAAGGGATGGGGTTTCTTTTCTCCATGCTGAAAAATGCCTATGGCAGGCTGGAAAGGGATTGGGGTGGAAAGATTTTCTTTTTTATATACATCACCCTTGGGGGGGGGGGGTCAAAACATGTGACTCAGAATAGCAGAAGGGTCTGGTTGCAGGCTGTTGGCGGGCTATAGACTGGGCAAGTACAGCTCAGGCTGAATCAGCAGCAGGAAGAGAAGTGGTGCAGAGGGCGGAACAGCAGTGGCTGTGATGGCGGAAAAGCTGGTAGGCTGAGTGACTCCTGAAAATTTTACTAACTTAACTGAAAATCTCTCTTAAAAAACATTTGAGAATTATATCTCTTCATGGCCAGCCAAATTTGTGTTTTAAAAATTAATAATCAATAACTATTATATTTTAAAAGTTGTATTAATGAAAAAAAAAACAACTACCTGAACTCAGCCTGATTACAGGTCAAAGACTGAAAGAGGGAGGAGTTACAGCCACTAAATTACAATCACACAAAATGCTAGGACACAGGAAAAGGGAATTTGGGGAAATAATAGGGATTTCTGGGGGATGAAATTACAAAGATACAAAAATTTCCATTTATATAACCCTGAGATCACGACTCTATCCACTTTGGGTCTCTCTCCTTTTTTTTTTTTAATAAATGAGAAAACTGAGGCAAACAGAGTTATGTGACCTGATTAGGGCTACACAGCTAGTAAATATCTGAGGAGGAGTGCTATACACCTCTAGAGAAAAAAATTGTTGGAGTTGTACAGAGGTGGATCAAATTGTCTTTTACATCAATGCATTTATGGTTTTATTTGGGGCTTTTGGTTTTGTATGAGTGTGCTCTTATAGCAATAACTGATTTGGGAATGTGTTTTGCATAATAAAAAAAGAATAAAAAAAGCAGTATCTCTGTTTGAGGCTGTATTTGACCTCAGGAAGATGAGTCTTCCTAGCTCTAATCCTAGAATTCTATCCACTGTGCCACCTAGCTGCTCCAGGTCCTCCTAAGGTCCTTCCCACCTCTAATTCTGTGATGCCATGGTCTTCACTAGTTGTATCTTACTCTTAGTTATGAGATTCTCTCTGCTGTTTTTCCTTTTGACTGCTCCTACTGGCATTTCCCTATTCTAGTCTATAGGACCCTTAGAAGTCCAGTGCTTATACATGTTACCATCTAAATACTGTCCATATGAGGACTCCATGATGCCAATGTCCCAGGACTCTAAATTCCTGCCCCTATCCAAATTTGCCTACTTTGTGTCCCCATTTATTTAGAGGTATGTAGTTGTCCATTTTTATGGAAGTATTTTACTATGATCATTAAGAATAAAAGAAAAACAGTAATATTTTATTGTCTCCTACTTACATGTAAAAATAATTTTTGCCATTTGTTTTTTGACATTTTGAGTGCCAATTTTTCTCCTTTTCTTCCGCCCTCCCCTCCCGCCTTCCTGAGACAGTAAATAATTTGCTATTGGTTATACATGTGCTGTCATATGAAGCATATTTTGATATTTATCATGCTGTAAAAAAAGACATATACACACACAAAGAAAATAAAGTGGAGTGGTCTGCTTTGATTGGCATTCAAGACTCCATCATTTCTTTCTCTGGATAACATTTTTTCATCAAAAGCCCTTTGTGACTGTCAAGGATCATTGTATTGCTGAGAATAGCTAAGTCATTTATGGTTGTTCATCATATATTATTGTTCCTGCTGTGTTTAACGTTCTCTTGGTTCTGCTCAGTTCATTCTGCATCATTTTGTTTTAATATTTCCTGATCAATACCTCTTTTCATCAAATGTTGTGACTTCCCTAATTTTCTCACTCTTATATTGAATTTAACTTATATTTTAGTTCATATGGGTAATCATCCAGGGTTCTTCAAAGTTTTCAGAAGCTCCACATGCTTAATTCCTTAATGCCTATTAATGTGTCAGCTAGTGAAGGTGTCACTCTCTCCCAAGCAACAGAATGCCTCCACTCAGTTAAAACACATAATTCTTTAACAGGATCCTAGAGGAATAACACTTATTCTAAGAATTTTTGGCACTGTATCAAGATTAAAGAGATATTTGGAGCAGAGGATATTCACAGAATCACAAAATGTTAGAACAAAAAGAAATGTGTCACCATCTACTCCAACTGTTTCCTTTTAAAGATGAGGATTTGAGCTCCAGAGAGAATATATGGCTTGCTTTAGGTCACATGTTTAGGAATGTGAAGATTTGGGAAATGAACTCACATCTTCAAACTCCAAGTTCAGGACTTTTCCCACTATGTCATTTTCACTCCTCATGACTTTCAAATCATGCTGACATTTTTAATGAAAATTCATTAAGCTCCTATTGTGTGGCAGGCATTATGCCAAGTGCTTTAAAATTTTCATTTTATCCTCACAATGACCCTAGGATGTAAGTTTTTTCATCTCCTTTTTAGAAGTGAGAAAACTATGGCACACAGAAGTTAAATGACTTGCCCAGGGTCACACATTTATAAGTGTGTTTTGAACAAATTTGAACTCAGTTCTTCCCAATTCTAAGTCTATCTAGTTCTATCCATTTTGCCTCAATTTCCCCTGCTTATATGAAATAATTATTACTGGCATTCCAAACTCCTGTTCCTCTTTAGGATGAAATGAACTCAGTCAGGAGAGATGGTAGAAGTGTGGAATGAGAATTATCTTATATAGTAGGAGTTGCTGTATAAATCATCTTCATAATAATCTTGATACCCTCAAAGTTACCCTACCATGCAGGTGATGAAGATGTGTAAAACTGACTCAAATTATCCATGGACCCAAAGTAACTTGAAGAAATTAACTATCTTTAGGATCCAGAGTGACTTGTGGAAGCTGACAATCCTTGCAAGAATGACAGCAAATAAACCAAACTGAAGTAACCATGGAAACCTGAGATGGGATACTTAGCTAGCTTTAGGTCTTATATTCTGCTGAACTGAGATCTTTCTCTATTTGACCTTGAGCCATAACTAGGAGACATGACCCTGAGACTCAATGGGCCTAGAGATGGAGTTGCTTCATACTTTGATCTTGTCTGCCTTAATCCAATTGAATGTGCCAAAGGATCTTTATTCCCCTTTGCATTCCCCTAAGAATTCATTACCCTCTTTTCCTGGAAACTCCCTCCCCATACCAACCTCAGATCCTTCCCTGGATCAGCCCATTTCCCACTTCTTTTTTGCTTAGAAGTTTAAGTATAGTTCCAGGCAAGCTAAACTTTGTACTCTTGGTTACAGGAACAATTTCTTCCCATGTACTTGCTTAATAAAGATATCTTAAAAGCATCATATCTCTGAATCATCTTCTATTTAAGGAAAGTGGGGCAGAGGTCTTTAGGGCTCCCCAGAGTGTTTGGGGAAAGAGACCTAAAATCATTAGGGTTCATGCCTCAGTTTACATTGTACACACAGTTCCTAGTTCATTCAGTCAATTGCTGCAGAGCAAAGTAAGACCTTTTTTTAGCTTCTGCCTTTCATATTTTCTCACTGATGCTTTTAGGATACTGGTTTTTCTTCATTTCAATAAATATTCTCCTCAAGAGGAAAAATATAGCCTGCAAGTATGGCCTGTTCAGTCAGTTGTTTAACACAGTTTTTGAGTTGGATGCCGCATATGAATAGCAGTGTTCCCAATCCTAGAGCTATCCAGCAAAATCTCTTTTCAGACACTGTTGCCATTCCTGTAGTTTGCTCACTGTTCTATTGACTTAACATATAAGCTTAGCCCTTATGGGTATTCCTGCAAGGCTCTTCAAGGAATTCAGAAGCTCCGTGTGTTTGTTACCTAAAGCCTACCACATTGGAATATCACGGGTAGGAATATATACATCTTACCTGAGGTGCATGTAGTCTAGCATATTATTTCTCTCCTAGTTACTTAGACAACATAAATCTTGACTACACTGATCGCAATCTGCCTTTCAGATTATATACTTTTGGGAGATTTTTTTCTAAAACAAACAAATGTGTTCTTGCAGAGTTTCCAGTATAGATAATTTCTATGTAGGCCATCCTATTTCACTACCATGTTCCATTGTTTAAATCTAAGATGCCTTCTCACAGGAAAAGAATTCCTTTGCTCAACTGAATTGAAAACTTGAGAGAAGGCAAAGGAGATTAGTCAATTCCATGCACTAGGTAGTATTCTAATAGATCAAATACTACATGCTAGGGGATATGGAATATTCCTTTCACTCCTTTATTATCCATCTTCTCCCAGACTTTGGGAAATGCATGCTTAGCTAAGGCTCTTTTAAGTCAACTCTTGAAACTCTGAAACTTATTTTTGCTATTTTTACCTTTTGCCTAAGCATGGGAAGTGTCAGATACAGTTAGGCTGTACTATACAATATTGTGTGTGGGTAGTTGCCATCCAGCATGTTGTTCAAGGAATCATAGGGTTAGAGCTAGAAGGAATTTAAGGAGTCATCAGTTAAATGTCATTCAGCAGACATTTATGATGTATTTACTACATCCCAGGCACTATGATAAATGCTGGAAATACAAATTAAGGCAAAAGCATGGTCCCTACCCTCTGGAAGCTCATATTCTAACTGAAAAAGCAAATTCAATAAATTAGTATGCATAAAACAAATTCAGAGGGAAGATAAGATATTGAGAAGAAAACACACTGGCAGCTTTCTCAGCTTTCTCAGACCAGGAAAGACCTCCTGCAGAAGGTGAAATTTCAGTTGAGTTTTGAAGGAACCTCAAATGTGGAAGTGAGGGAGCTGAATATTTAAGGTGTAGGTGACAGCCAGTTCAAAGAAGATGAATTGTGTTGGGAGAGGAATTGCAAGTAGACCAAAGAAACTATATTGTAAAGTACACATAGAGGAGTGGTAGAGGAATCTGGAATGTAGGAAAAGATCAGATTATGAATTGCTTTAAATGCCAACTACATTATGTAGTTCAGAAATGTCAAATATGTGCTGGTCTATAAGCCAAACATTCCTCAGTACATCCAGAACTGGATGAAATTATAATGGGGAAATGTTTAACAAAATAAATGAAACCATAGGTATTATTAATACATGCTTTTCTAAGTCAATAAATGTTAGTAATCCTTAGAAATATGTTAGGTATACCATAGGAATTCTTATGTATAGTTTAGTGTCCCCTATTTCTATTTGAATTTGACACTGCTGTTCTAGTCCAGCACCCTTACCATAACCCAGATGAGACAAATGGATGACTTAGAAGATGGAGAGTTAACTCAGGGTCAGAAAGATCTGAGTTCAGAGCTGTTCTCAGAAAAATTTAGCTGTATGTCTCTGAGCAAGTTATTTAATTGCTTTCTAACAGTTTGCTCTTCTGTAAAATGGGTACTATAGTAATAGCACCTACCTTACATGGGTGTTGTCAGGAACAAATGAGATAATATTTTTAAATCATTTTGAGAAATTTAAGGAGTTGTATAAATACTAGTTATTATTAGTATGAGAGAAATGGGGCCTCAAGCGGGTAAACAACTTGCCTAAATTCACCAAATATTAAATGCTCAATTGGATTTGGTCTCATGTCTTTTGATTTCAAGTCTACCATTCTTTCCACTGCACCAAGTGATGAATATAACACTACATTTCCTTTAATTGGAACCTTTCACTTGGGTAAAATACCTTAATTTCCTACTTAATTAATACTTAATGCTTGCCATTCTATATATTGAGCTTAGTTAACATCAGCAGCTTTCCCACTTCAAGCTTTAATTATGCCCATGATGATACTTTATCATCACATTTCTTGATCAAAGGGTGAGACACCACAATTGTACAAACACTGCAAGGAATATTCTGATTCAGGTTTATATTGTCATTTATTTCCTCCCAATCACCTCGTGGGATGAGAGTTATGCCCCAGAGCCCCTGGGAAGCTTTAGCCAACACTTCTGTTGGTTCCCAGCTGTGTATCCTCCAAGCAATAGCTTTTTGGAATGATAAAAATTGTTAGGCAGGAATGCCAGCTCTCTTTCCTCTCTTTCTTTCCCAGAGCTGGCAACTCTCCTGTTGGGTCAGGATTTCTCAGCTGCTGCTAGGGTTATTTTCACACCTTTTGATTTCTTTCTCCTTCATTCCAAATTCATGGATATTATCCCATGGAGCAGTAGTTGAGAAAATTTTGAATGGACAAGCATCTGTCAATTCTAGAAAAATTTGGAATAAGGCTGTACTTTTTTATTTGGCAGCAGGCATAAGGGTAGCAGGTGGAAACTTTCCCTAGTTTTTTAATTAATGTTAGGAACCCCTTGCCTTCTAGCTTATAATAGAAGTAAAATGCTAAATGTCTAAGTTTGTGGCAGCTGCTTTGGGATTTGCAGACTTTCATGGGAGAGACAGGCCAGCCACTATTGCTAAAAGGAATAGATCCATATCATGATGCATTTTAACTCACACAAGAAAAGGCTTTTGATCTAACTTGAGATAACTAGGGGCATGAAGGAAGGAAGCAGAGGCCAGAAAAGAGGCATCAGGGGAAAAGATACTGCTGCGTCCCAATCACTGGAGAGATAAGATTTCAACTAGATCTCAGTAACCAGAAGGGCCAGAATACATTTGAGAGGCAATAAATGATCAATGCTGCTAGGCTTGGACAGTGATACTACAGTAGGGGGAAAAAGTAAGTCAATGATTGTGAGAGTGGCCATTCTCTGGAACTGGTTATGCCAAGCTTCCATCATTCCTTGTTTGATCAGGAGATGGCTGGGTTCTATTCCTCCTCCAAGGTTTGCTCCCAAAACTTAAATGAGGGTAAATAATTTTATAAGGTGAGGCAGTTTCCAACAAGTACATCTCATTGATTTCTCACCTTGACATCATATGCAAGGAAGTACTAAACAGGAATAGTTAGCTGAGATCCTATTTGGTGACAGAATGAAGCACACACAAATCATTTAACAATTAACAAAATGACGTTTTCTTACTGAAGGCAAGGATATTCAACAAGGATAGAATAAAAACTCAGCTGCTAAAGAATCCTCACCTTGTCTCCATATAATCTTGTCTGGTCATCAAAACGTGATATGTTCTTCAGAAGTCCACAAAATCAGAGTGATCCCAATTATTCTTCCTAGGTGGGGCTTTTTATGCCTCTAGGTATCTAGCAGACTGCAACCAGGGAGACAGAGGCCAGTCAGAATGCAGAAACAGTTTTGTCCCCTTTTAGGGAAAACTAATTGGAGTAGGGAATGGGGACAGAACCTGATAGATAATAGTCTTATCTCACAAGTTATTCACCAGGATCAATATGTTGCATCTGTCTGTCCTGTATCTTTATTTCATTTATCCCCCATTTCTGGAATACTTAATCTCTTTTCCTTCACTTTTTAGGAACTCTAGCTTCCTTTATAGCTCTAGTCAAGCCCACAGATTTCCATTTCTAACATATTTTATACAACTTAAAGTCTCCAACTAAAGGAAATGTAATGTGTTGTATTTCTTAGGCCCACTCCCACTTCCTGAACACCAAGTGTTTAAAATTTCACCCCCAAATCCAGCTTTTTTGTGCTATTAAAAGGGATTGTGGCATTCTCACTTTATGAATATTAAATACATTTCTGCATAAATCTCTCAATTTAGCTATTAAAAATCCAGCATTTAACACAATGCTTGGCATATAGTAGGTGCTTAATAAATATTGATTCACTGATGGATTGTTTTTTTACAACAAAATATTCACTTTAATGATATACTACTATATATATACATATACATGTATATATGTATATATATATATATATATTGTTTAACTCAGTTTCTATAGATCAAGGTCTCAAGTACTAAATCCCAAATATTCTTCAGGTTGACATCACAGGCAACCTGGCTTCTTAGAGTTTTGTTGTTGGAGCAATCCTGGGTCCAGGGTTACTATGTATTAAACTCTCAGTCCAGTGGGAATGACCATTTATACTTCAAACTGTGAAGGATGAATGAAGACAAACAAGAACATCTATTCATGGGGCTCTAGGTATAAGAGAAAATCTTTTAAATATTTTTCCCAGCTTTCAGGATCTATTATTTAACAAAGTTTGTGAAGCTTAAAGAACCAACCATGTCCTTAATTTTTTTTTAATTCAGTAATAACAAAAACTCAAATATTTAAATGGGTCTATGACTTTATGAATTTGGATACTCCTTGCATAATTCAAGGATTCTGTTCTTGCTTTCTCCTGACATCACAAGGATACCGATAAAGCACTCGGGCTATCTACCTACTCTTTTTTTTTTTAATCCTTACCTTCTGTCTTAGAAGCAATTCAAAGAACCACTTCCAAAGCAGAAGAGTGGTAAGGGCTAGGCAATTAGAGTTAAATGACATACCCAGGGTCATACAGATATTAAGGCCAGGTTTGAACCCAGGATCTCCTGTCTTTCAATCCATTCAGCTGCCTAGCTGCTCCTATCTACTTACTCTTACCCCATGACCAAACTACTTTCTTTTTCAATCATCCATTTTAATGAATGACATCTTTTATTCCAGTTCTTCTCCTAACTTTCCTTTTTGCTCTTTTTTGTAGCCTGCTCATACCCATCCTTCTCCTTTCTAGCACCTTCAATGTTCCATATTATTACCACAGAATATTGGTATTCCAAAGATGTTTTTTATTTGTTTGCTTCTTTCAGAATGAAGTTGGAAGTCAATAAATGAGCTTTGCAATTTTCTCCTGTTTAATAGTGGACCTTATTTCTTATCCCAAATGCTTATTTACTGATAGATTAGTCCTATAGGTTGTTCATCTGGTTGCATTTTATAATCTAGGCAATTCATCTTCTTTTCTGACCTATATAGTTCATTATATCAAAATGCTTCATTGCTTCTGGATCTCTTTCAGGAGATTCTATAATGTTCTAGGACTGGATGCAATGATACCACATCATCTGCAAACAGGAAAATCAAGACGAGCTCAACATCCATAGGGAATTCATGCCAAAAACAGGAGAAAGGGGGAGACAGAGTGAGAGAGAGAGAGAGAGAGAGAGAGAGAGAGAGAGAGAGATAGAGAGAGAGAGAGAGAGAGACAGAGAGAGAGACAGAGAGAGACAGAGACAGAGAGAGACAGAGAGAGACAGAGAGAGAGAGAGAGACAGAGAGAGAGACAGAGAGAGACAGAGACAGAGAGAGACAGAGAGAGACAGAGAGAGACAGAGAGGCAGATAGAGACAAAGAGAGGGGGGAAGAGAGAGGTGAAAGAAAGGAGGTTAGAGAAAAAGAGAAATCTCTACTCTGAGTTTTATTGATACACAGTTAAGCTGAGACATAAAAAGTAGAGGCTTCTCCTTTCTTTCAATTATTATTGTAGCCTAGTCACATAGTCTACATTAGAAACAGATATAGCTGCATCTGGAGTGTCCTTTGGGATCCTTCAGATTCTTCAATTCCTATATATAACGAAGTTGTGCAAATCAATACTTTAACTATCTCATATTCTGAGGTAACCTTTTTCTCCCCAGTGTGCCCTTATCTTTAGATCACCAAGCTTTTAATATCTCCCTCTTCTGAAATTCAGATATTGTCATTACATACAAAACATCTGGGAAATGTACATGAGAAAATAGAATGGAATAACAAATCCCTTGGGGTGAAAGCTTTACACAGAGTTCATCTGCCTTCTAATTTCATAAAGAGTATGCAATGTTAAAAACCAATTTACATCCCCCTCCCCCCAAACACACTATAGCTTCTTTAAATATCCCCATCAAGCTGCACTGATTTCCCTCTATAGAATCAGTATTGTTATAGGACAACCATGTCCTAAAATATAAGATTCTTTTATCCAAGGCATAGTTTGCCAGGCATGGAAAGGAGGACTTAGTATTTAACTACCCTCCCCTAGTCTTTTCCTTTACTAGTTTCAGACCTTTTTCTCTCTGTCTCAATCTGACTATGAGTCATGGAAATTGTCTAATTTTTAAAGCTTATTTTGTTGTTGGCTTTTTCGCAAAAATCTAACCACATCTCTACAACTGATCAATTAAATATTGTTATTATCATATTTTGGCATCCAAGCAAAATACTTTATGTTTTGGATTGGCAATTTCCTCCAGCCAGATTAGGGGCTTATGATCTAAAAAAGATCCCCAAGATATTTTCTTGGAAAAATGTTCATACAAACCTGAAATATTGTTTTCTCTATTGACATCTTGTGAGCTCACCCTCATGTGCCTCTATCCTAGATCATCATGTCTTTCAAAGGACATGTTATTTTTAAACATAGAATCAATGCAACTCATCATGGTCAATTTTCTTTTCTTCTTTCTTGATTTAATAGTTGAGTGTGACTCAAGGGCTGTAGGTGGCTCACTCCTGCTATAGTCAGTCCTGAATCTAAACTCTCCTGTAAGATACCACACTTCTGGTAAATTTCAATAGTCCAAGATACCTTGAATTTATCAATATATATTCTTTCTGTGATGACACACGTTTCAAATAAAAACTCAAAAAATTTAGTTACTTAGCTAAATGTTTTGACACATCTAAAAGTCTAATCTCAAAGAAGCAAAATTTCCCAATGATGGGTGGAATTCTTCATTCATCTGGGTGAATAGAACATCCAAAATACATGCAGAAGGCCTCATTGCCTATTCTTCTCTTTGTTTTGATTCTACTCACCAAATTAGCCATTTTCTTTCCCTTACCCAAAAAATTATCTTCCTTCCTTATCAAAACTTTGTTTTGGTTTTGATCTATTATTATTTCATTTTCTTCTAGCAATTCACCAGAAATTTTGATTGTCTCAATTCTAGAATTTCCCCTCTTTGATGGATATTAATATATTAGTTTAAGTTGTCCTGCCCGTGAAAGAATTTGATGCATAAATTATTCTTGTGTCAAAGGTCCTGGGACCACTTGGCAAGACATTTAACCTCCCTTATTTCATTTATACCTCACAATTGTCCTGTATAATAGATGTTTTCATTCTTTCAGTCCTTTGAATAGTGTCCCTGCAATGGGAGTTAGTGTCACCTTGTCAGATAATGTCATAAAGGCTATTCCAAGATTATTTGGATGTTATAGGTCTGGCTAGCTAACGCTATCATAATCAGTTCAGGCTAGACGTTAAGATGAAACGAGGCTTTTGTGAATCATTGAATATTTAACAAGAGATTTACTTTGCCCAAGTTTAGCAAATATATACATTGAGGATATAATTCATCTTCATCTTTGGGAAATGTGGCTTTCCTCTATTCCTAGCAGAAATATCTCTAATCAGCAGCTCTACATGATTTGATGACTCATGAGGTCTTAGAAACCCAGCAAGTCTGAAAAGGATCTCCTACATAGAGTGGGGACCTTTTCTGCTCCCATACCAGGAGGCTGCATGAGGGAAACAGGTTGTATGGAAGAAGGAAGCTATGTTAAGGTCTGGGAAGATATGACAAGAGCTGATGGTCCTATCACACCCAATTTACAAATGAAAAACTTAAGCACATAGGGATTATGTTACTTGTCCAAGGTAACATAGTCAGTAAGGGATAAGATTTAAGCCCAGGATTTTCTGACTCCTCAAAACTACATTGTTCCATACTATAATTTTAGGAATGAAATTCTAGAAATATCTATCATCTTTTTCACTAATCTTATGGTTAGATTTCTCACTATAGAATGGCCCAAGGTTCTTAGAAAAGGAAGATAATGTCTGATATAGATCATAGATATTCGGAGATTCTAATCATGGACATGTGAAAGATCTATATTTCTCTTTCCTGAGAACCAGCTTTGTTGCCATTAAAGTATTATCAAAGTGATTTTTTTTAATAACTAGCTCTCAATGACATTCTACAAAGGCATAAAAGGTTTGTGATCTGCACAATAAGTCAATAATTTAGAAGTCCTTGAATTATTGAAGCATTTGTTATATATTCTATAGCTTCAATTTCCATAGCCCTTGCCAAGGTTCCTTAAAAAATCTGAATTATTATTTGGCTAAAATTATACTCTTGTAGAGAGGGTATGATGGTAAATGTTTAACAACCAGCTCTCCAGAAAGGATATAGATATTTTTTTTCTCTTAAGTTATATATGAGCTATAAAGTTTAATCTGTGTTAATAACATATTTATTGCTTTTTAAAGTGTATAAAATAAAAAATAATACATCAAGCCTTGGTTTCCAAGGTATCAAACTGAAAATTTAAAAATAGATTCTCATTTGGTATATTTGACTACAGTATATACAACACTGTCTGGTGATTATGCCCATGAAAAAAGTAATAGCTGACATACTCTAATCTTGGCCTGTTGAAAAATTCCACCTAAATGCTTATTTGGGAAATAAAAGCTTATCCCTTTACTTAGATTAACATATTAAAATTAATCTACCTCTTCTGTATTTGTTTACATAGACACTTGCCCCCAGCTAATTATCCCTGAATAATCATGGTTGTTTTTTGTTTGTTTCATTGTTTTTCTCCCTTGCTTCCACCTAAACTTTTAAATTTTTATTCATTTTCATTCTTCCTTACCATCTGAGCAAGAAAACTGTTGTAAAGACATATATGCAATAGCTTGGAAACTCATGTAGCAGAGATAGCAAATATTTCTCTCCCTGGCACAAGGCTATGTTTTGGCAATGCACATCCTTCCATTCCTCCTTTTCTAGATGCTACTGTAAATTGCCCCAGATAATATGAATGATCTCAGATAGCTATAATAGTAGGAATAGTGGAAGATAGGTTACTGGAGAGAGACATCACACATTTTCAAGTTTTCTAGACTCTAGGAAGCTGCAAGTTTCAGTAGAAATGTTCCATTCAAGTGTTGAATAAGAAAAGATATCATATTCTAAATTTCACCCTGAGATGACATGATATCGGATATATATAGACCCATGAGAAAGTGAGAGAGGCAAGAGTGTTTCTTATACCTATGAGAATTCTTATGTGAGATCAGTGGCCAAAGAAATGAAACATAATGAAAAGATCAGATATAGATTCAACTTCTTCTGAAGCAGTCTTTGGCTCAGTAGCAGTTTATAAAATTTCACATCTAGAATAGAGATTTATTTTTAACTAGGAAGGTGAACAATTGATGCCCACTTTGGGAAATGAGAAGAATTGTAGGTACAGTGATACAACTGTACAGTACATCAGAAGATGAAATCTGTTGCTATCTGCTGGAACCTATACTGAAATGCAGTTCAAAGAACAAAATACTAAGCAATACAGCAGAGAGGAATATAAAGGGGAGCTTTGAATGATGAAATATATTAGGAACTGAGAGGAACTATGGGAAGAGTGAGTTTCAGCCAACCAATATTCAACAGATGGCTGAGATGTTGACAGAAGGGAAATCGTGGGTGTAAGATCCCAGATGTCCCCTACTAATGACTGAATCTATACAGTCTCTTGGTAAAGGCTACTGACCAGAGGTTATTGGGGATGGGTTTTGGTCTCTATAATGAGACCTTGCTATGGAATTTGACCTGTTGCTAAGTATTTTCATTCTTTCAGGCCTATGAAGAGTAGTAATTGACAATAGACAAGATTCCATTTAAGATGGTTGGGAGGGTCCCAGGTCTTTTGACCGAAGTTTAATTTATGCATCAGACTCTTTCACTGGCAGGACAACTTAGGTTGTACTCCAACTTCCTGAGAAGTCTTGCTCTTGCTTTATCTTTTATTTGTTGCTAATCTCCAATATTCTGTGATTTTAAGTGCTCTTTCCTGCCAACTTGTTCAAGTTACACAGAAGCCTCTCTATAATTCTCCAGTTGCTCTGTGTCTGACAATAACTTCAAAAGGCCCTTGTTCTCTGTTTTACAGAAAAAGAAAAATCTATGATGGACTGCTCTCAGGTGAACAGTCTTTATGAAACTTCCCGCAGTTTGTCATTATCAACCTCCTCCATGTTATGTGTTATAGAAATGTGCTTAAAATGTCACTGGCTTCTCACCTCCTGTTAGTGTCTAGCAGAAAGAAGTTAGGTCTATTGGGTATTCAGCTTGACCTGACTGCTATGAAGGGCAGCATAAATCACAATAAGAAATGGCACCCTCCCAACCATCTTAAATGGAGTCTTGTCTATTGTCAATTACTACTTATTCAACATCTTGCTATTAGACTTAAGTGGTAGAAGAACAGCTTTGATTTTATTTGCCTGTCTACGGTAATTCTATGCTCCCCAAAAGAGCTTAAGATATGTATTACTTTTGAAATTTCACATAGAATCTTTTAAAACCCAAGAGTCTCACCTCAATTTAACTCCCAATTTTCTGGGACAGTAAGGTGTAAAGAGATATGGGAAGTGAAAAAAAAAGTGTTTTGGAGAAAAAGAAAACTTGAGTAATGTGAACTCCATATTTTAGGTTAAATCAGTCTCATTTTTTCCTCATTCTCCCCTCCTAGAAGAACATACTTTCAAGACAATGCCTAAGCTTTTTTCCTTATAGCTTTAAAAGTAGGAGGAAAAACTCAGGATGCATGTCTTAAAAATATAGAAAATTGAGCAACATACTAATAAAAGCAAGAGGTTTGTGGTCAGTTTTCAAAGTTGTAGGAAGGAGGGAAGGAAGGAAGGAAGCAAGGAAGGAATTAAGGAAGGAAGGAAAGAAGGAAGGAAGGTGCCCTTCACATCTGATAGGACCTTGTGAGTTTTTCCTTCCTTCTTTCCTATCAAATGCTTCTTTTACCAGTCCAAACAAGAGAACACATTAACTTGGGGATCAAGAAGAAGTGAGTGTAATTGATTCACATTCCCTCATATATAGAATCAATTTAGAACTTGAAGTGATATTAAATCTTCTAATCCAATCTCTTTGTTTTATGAAGGAGGAACTTAGACACAGACAAGTTAGGGGACTTGCTTGAGGCTATAGAAGTAGTATGGCAGTCAGAATTTGAACTTACGCCTTCTGACTCCATATTTCAAATGTTTATCATTATACCATACTGCCAAACCACAAAGAGTTATATATAATATAATCATTGATATCTTTTCTTTCTTCCTCTAATCATTGTTCTAGCATCACCTCACACTGAATCCAGACTCCTTTTTGGTTAAATCATACATGAATACTGTCCCTTTAGACATCTAGTTTCATACCAAGCTCTTAGGTGACCATGAGACTTAAATATAGATGTCCTTTCTTCCCTCCCCCATCTATATTCATGGGTATCTTAAGATACAAAATCTTCCCTTATGTTAATTTAAATGTGCCCCCCAAAAAGGTGCATTGTTCTTAATATCATTAACTGGTTTGATTCTTCTTTGAAAATTCTAGGTCCCCAAAAGTAGGTAAAACAGATTGGACCATAGTTTCTATATGTCTCAAGTATATCTGATTCCATGCTAGGCTAATAGAACATATTCAGAACTAGCTATTTTCAATTTGATCAAGTTTTTAAAATTATCAGGAGGCTTTCATAGATTTAGAACAGGAGATCTCAGGTATCTCCAAAAGCCTTCTCATTTTTTGGCTTGTGGCCCAGTGTAACACTTAATTCCTTAGCTTCAAATTCTGCCATTCCCTCAACATTGCAATGCCTCTAAGGAATTAAATAGGAATCCTCAAGTGCTGTTCCCCTTTCTCTTGTTCTATATCACTTTTCATTAGTCTTTGTCCTGTACCTTCACTTACAATTGTCCATTAACAACTGGGGACAGGGAATTGATCCAATAATAAATTTACTTCCACTGATGGAAAATTTCTGGCAGATGTCTTTACTCTCAACTGTTCCTTCTCATGTTAATTTCTCTATCAATCAATTAAGTCATCAAGCAAACAATATTTATTAAGGACCTACTATGTTCCAGGCACTGTGCTAAGCAGTGGGGATATGAGAAAAAGGCAAAAGATAGTCCCTGCCTCCAAAAACCTCACAATATGTTGGGGGAGACAAGAAGCAAATAGATACAAGCTCTACCTGCTACAAGTTAGAGATGAACTTTATTCCTTATTAGGAATCATCCCAAATTCTTGATAGAGAGGTTTTTAGTTTGGGGCAACTGAATCTATTAGTCAATGCCTTTCAAACACTCATATTACCAACCTCTTTTTCAATGAGACCCTGAGAATTGATTGAGGGCCCTTATATCCCTTGTGTTATATGCTTAAATTGGCAGAGTCCTATTGGACAGATAAAAGTTCTCCATTCCTGTACTTCCTCTGTTGTAGGAACCTGATAGTACCCATTGCACAAGCTGAGTGATGAGAAATAATCTGTCCAGCACATAATTCAGGATTTCTAGACTTTATGACATTTAATAATAAAACTTAACTCTCTTCTTCAAAGTCAAATGGCCCACACTTGAGCCATATTTAAAGTACTAACTTTTGGGGTGTTAAGGTTACAGGTAGGGGAAAAATTCTTGTTCCTCTACAGATCTTATGATACCAAGAAAGCCCCACTTCCTTTATATGCCTCCTGTTTCCTACTAGGGGTTGCACATACTGCAGCATGGAACAAGAGGATCCTATTCTTCTCCCAAAAATAACTTTTAAATTTATTTTAGTATATTTTTTCTTCTTTCTTTTTTCTAAATTACATATCAATACAATTTTAATAACTATTTTTATGATATTTTGTGATCCATGATCTCTCTACTCCTCCAACCCCAAGTCCCTCCACAAGACAGAAGGTAATATGATATAGGTGTTACATGTGTTATCATACAATATATTTCCTCATTTGTTATATGATGAAAAAGACTCATATTGCTTAAATTAGAGAAAAGTTAATGGAGGGAATAAAATGAAGACTGGTATGTTTCAATCCGCTTTCAGACTCCATCAGTTCCTTCCATAGCTGTAGATAGCTTTTTTCATGATGAGTCCTTGGGAGCTGTCTTGGTTCCTTCCATTGTTGATAATAGTTAATTCATTCACAGTTGATTATTGTACATTATTGTTGTCACTACATACATTTTCTTGGTTCCATTCACTTCATTTTGCATCACTTCATAAGAGTCTCCAGGTTTTTTTATGATCATCTAATCATTTCTTATGGCACAATAGTATTCCATTATAATCATAAAATACAACTTGTTCGACCACCTCCCAATTGATGGACATCCCTTCAGTTTCATGTTCTTTGTCACCATGAAAGATCTGCTATAAATAATTTTTGTACAAATAGCTCCTCTTCCCATATCTTTGATCTCTTTGCAATATAGACCTATTAGTGGTGTTGCTGTGTCAAAGGGTATGCATGGTTTTATGGCCCTTTGGTCATAGTTGCAAATCTCTCTCCTCAAAATAACTTTTTATCTTGAGAGCAAGTCCCTTCCCAACTGTTTAATCTGCCCATGTACACCTTCTCATTGGTTATTATTAGTAATAGCATTATTAGTAAAATTGGCTATTATTAGTAAACTGCACTAAGGAAGATGGACCTCTGAATTACCCTCTAGTTTCCTTCCTCCTTTGCATAATCTAGAGAGTTTGAAGTCCCAACCCTCTCCTAGGTCTTACCTTTATCATAGAAATTTATCCTCCTCACCACAAGGATCTCACTTCTACCAGCAGCCTTTTCCCACTTTGCCTCTGGTTAAGGTTTGAGATTGAAAAGCACTGTATCCTACAGGGTAAACTTTCTTATATGCCTCATTTACTCCATTCTTTTTCTAGACATTGTTTCATGAGATTTTTAGATACATAGGTCTTTCTTCTGTGTCCCTTTATCCTCTACATATTATCCCCATGCCTATTATAAATGATCTCTCTAAGTTCCTTAAACTAACTTTGCCTCAGATTTGCGAATCTATACTTATAGTTCTGTTTTCTTTTCAGTCTTTTTAAGTATTATGGATTCTGTATTACAAATCAGACATGGGTATTTTATGTGATGGGGATAGAGTGCTTAGCCTGAAGTCAGAAAAATTCATTTCCTGAGTTCAAAGCTGGCCTCAGTCACTTACTAGCTGTGTGACCCTTGGCAAGTCATTTAACTGTTTGCCATATGAGGTTCCTCATCTGTAAAATGATCTGAAGAAGGAAATGGCAAGTCACTACAGTGTCTTTGCCAAGAAAACCCCAACTGTGATCATGAAGAGTTGGACATGACTAAGACAACTAAACAATAACAACATTATGTGATAATGCCATCAACTACTAGCTCATTCAAGTGATTCTTGATATTTTCCAGCCCTGAGATTTGTTTTCTAAGACTGTGAATTTTTAAGGGACATTATAGACTTAGCTCCTTGACCAAATTTTATGTCCAACTCATGCAAGGAGAAACTGACTCACCTAATAAAGTTCTTCCTCATATGATCCTTCCTTTCTTTGGGGCACTAGAGGTTCTGTAATCAAAATCCTCTGGATCAGTCCCCTGAGCTGGAAGCTTTAGTACTTCTCTGATACTTTTCCAACAGTGTTAGTTGTTTTCTTTTAAATTTCTTCACAGGAGGCATGGAATATTATGTTGTCAAGGTATTGAGTCTCAGTTGGCTACCTGAACTACTTTGAAAAAGATGGAAATAGTCCCAAATAATTCCAAAATCCAGCAAAGTCTGATGGGTTGTAATGTGTCAGAGGCAAGATATATATCTGTTCCAACTACCACTCTAATATTTTCCAAACTCATGATGGCTTAATCTAAATGTCAATATGTTCATTTCAGTCTATAAAAGTCCAGTCCCTATAGAAATATACATAGCAAGTGTTCTTCCAAAAATAACTGGAATATATTTTTTCACTTGAGAATCCATGGCCAGCACTAGAGTATAGTCTTTAATCCTCCTTATTGCAGTATGTGATTCCTATGAGACCTGGTAGAAGGAAAACAGAAGGACCTAGGTAGTGCAGATTTAAATACATCATGACTTAGTATGGTCCCCATCTCTAGTCCTGTTTGTTTCACAAAGCCAATCAAATGGACTTCAAGTTCCAAAAGCTAATTCTATATTCTAGGCATTTCAATACCATGGCATCATGTACAATTCCCCTTATCATGCAAATCAACTTAATGTGTTAAATTACTCTTCAGTCACTATAACCCTCAACATCACTTTCTATGGAAGCCTCTCCAATCTTTTTTTTTTAATAATATTTTATTTGATCATTTCCAAGCATTATTCATTAAAGACAAAGATCATTTTCTTTTCTTCCCCCCCACGCCCCATAGCCGACGCGTGATTCCACTGGGTGTCACATGTGTTCTTGATTCTAACCCATTTCTATGCTGTCAATATTTGCATTAGAGTTTCGTTTAGAGTCTCTCCTCTGTCATGTCCCCTCAACCGCTGTAGTCAGGCAGTTGCTTTTCCTCGGTGTTTCCACTCCCATAGTTTATCCTTTGCTTATGCAGAGTGCTTTTTCTCCTAGAACCCTGCAGATTGTTCCGGGCCATTACACCACCACCAATGGAGAAGTCCATTACATTCGATTATACCACAGTGTATTAGTCTCTGTGTACAATGTTTTCCTGGTTCTGCTCCTCTCTCTCTGCATCACTTCCTGGAGGTTGTTCCAGTCTCCATGGAATTCCTCCACTTTATTATTCCTTTTAGCACAATAGTATTCCATCACCAACATATACCACAATTTGCTCAGCCATTCCCCAATTGATGGGCATCTCCTCGCTTTCCAGGTTTTGGCCACCACAAAGAGCACAGCTATGAATATTTTTGTACAAGTTTTTTGTCCATTATCCCAGCAGTGCTATGGCTGGATCAAAGGGTAGACATTCTTTTGTCGTCCTTTGGGCATAGTTCCAAATTGCCCTCCAGAATGGTTGGATCAATTCACAACGCCACCAGCAATGAATTAATGTCCCCACTTTTCCACATCCCCTCCAGCATTCATTACTTTCCTTTGCTATCATGCTAGCTAGTCTGCTTGGTGTGAGGTGATACCTCAGAGTTGTTTTGATTTGCATCTCTCTGATTATAAGAGATTTAGAACACTTCTTCATGTGCTTATTAATAGTTTTGATTTCTTTATCTGAGAACTGCCTATCCTTGTCCCTTGCCCATTTATCAATTGGAGAATGGCTTGATTTTTTGTACAACTAATTTAGCTCTTTATAAATTTGAGTAATTAAACCTTTGCCAGAGGTTTCTATGAAGATTTTTTCCCAATTTGTTGTTTCCCTTCTGATTTTAGTTACATTGGTTTTGTTTGTACAAAAGCTTTTTAATTTGATGTAGTCAAAATTATTTATTTTACATTTTGTGATTCTTTCTATGTCTTGCTTGGTTTTAAAGTCTTTGCCCTCCCAAAGGTCTGACATGTATACTATTCTGTGTTTACCCAATTTACTTATGGTTTCCTTCTTTATGTTTAAGTCACTCACCCATTTTGAATTTATCTTGGTGTAGGGTGTGAGGTGTTGATCTATTCCTAATCTCTCCCATACTGTCTTCCAATTTTCCCAGCAGTTTTTATCGAATAGTGGATTTTTGTCCCAAAAGCTAGGATCTTTGGGTTTATCATATACTGTCTTGCTGAGGTCGCGTTTCCCCAGTCTATTCCACTGATCTTCCTTTCTGTTTCTTAGCCAGTACCAAATTGTTTTGATGACTGCTATTTTATAATATAGTTTAATGTCTGGGACTGCAAGACCCCCATCATATGTGTTTTTTTTTTCATTATTTCCCTGGATATCCTTGATCTTTTGTTATTCCAAAAGAATTTTGTTGTGGTTTTTTCTAAATCAGTAAAGAAATATTTTGGGAGTTCAATGGGTATGGCACTAAATAGATAAATAAGTTTGGGTAGGATAGTAATTTTTATTATATTGGCTCATCCTATACATGAGTAGTTAATGTTTTTCCAATTGTTCAAATCTAGTTTTAGTTCTGTGGAGAGTGTTTTGTAGTCGTGTTCATATAGTTCCTATGTTTGTCTCGGGAGATAGATTCCTAGGTATTTTATTTTGTTTAAGATGATTTTGAATGGGATTTCTCTTTCAAGTTTTTGCTGCTGAGCTGTGTTGGAGATATATAGAAATGCTGATGATTTATGTGGGTTTATTTTGTATCCTGCAACTTTGCTAAAGTTGTTGATTATTTCAATTAGCTTTTTGGTTGAATCTCTAGGATTCTTTAAGTAGACCATCATGCCATCTGCAAAGAGTGATAACTTGGTCTCCTCCTTGCCTATTTTGATGCCTTCAATTTCTTTTTCTTCTCTAATTGCTACTACTAGTGTTTCTAGTACAATGTCAAATAGTAGAGGTGATAATGGGCATCCTTGTTTCACTCCTGATCTTATTGGGAATGCATCTAGTTTATCCCCATTGCAGATGATATTAGCTGATGGCTTTAGATATATACTGTTTATTATTTTTAGAAATGACCCTTCTATTCCTATGCTTTCTAGTGTTTTTAATAGGAATGGGTGTTGTATTTTATCAAAGGCTTTTTCTGCATCTATTGAGATAATCATGTGGTTCTTGTTGGTTTGTTTGTTGATGTGGTCAATTATGTGGATGGTTTTCCTAATATTGAACCAGCCCTGCATCCCTGGTATAAATCCTACTTGATCATGGTGGATGACCCTTCTGACAACTTGCTGGAGTCTTTTTGCTAGTATCCTATTTAAGATTTTTGCATCTATATTCATTAGGGAGATTGGTCTATAGTTTTCTTTCTCTGTTTTTGACCTGCCTGGTTTTGGAATCAGTACCATGTTTGTGTCATAAAAGGAGTTTGGTAGAACTCCCTCTTTGCTTATTATGTCAAATAGTTTGTATAGTATTGGGATTAATTGTTCTCTGAATGTTTGATAGAATTCACTGGTGAATCCGTCAGGCCCTGGGGATTTTTTCTTAGGAAGTTCTCTGATGGCTTGTTGGATTTCATTTTCTGATATGAGATTATTTAAAAATTCTATTTCCTCTTCTGTCATTCTAGTCAGTTTGTATTTTTGTATATATTCATCCATATCACCTAAATTGGTGTATTTATTGCCATATAATTGGGCAAAGTAATTTCTAATGATTGCCTTAATTTCCTCTTCATCGTAGGTGCTGTCCTCCTTTTCATCTTTGATGCTGTTAATTTGCTTTTCTTCCTTCCTTTTTTAATTAGATTGACCAGTACTTTGTCTATTTTGTTTGTTTTTTCAAAGTACCAGCTTCTTGTCTTATTTATTAAATCAATAGTTCTATCACTTTCGATTTTATTAATTTCTCCCTCAATTTTTAGGATTTCTAGTTTGGTTTTCTGCTGGGGGTTTTTAATTTGATCGCTTTTGAGTTTTTTTATTTGAATTTCCAATTGATTGATCTCTGCTATCCCTAGTTTGTTGATATATGCACTCAGGGATATGAATTTACCTCTGATTACCTCTTTGGCTGCATCCCAAAAGGTTTGAAAGGATGCCTCGCCATTGTCATTTTCCTCAATAAAATTATTAATTCTTTCTATGATTTCTTCTCTAACTAAATGATTTTGGAGTATCATATTGTTTAATTTCCAATTAGTTTTTGATTTGGTTTTCCATGTACCATTACTGAACATTATTTTTATTGCCTTGTGATCTGAAAAGGCTGTATTCATTATTTCTGCTTTTCTGCATTTGTGTGCCATATTTCTGTGACCTAATGTATGGTCAATTTTTGTGAATGTGCCATGTGGTGCTGAGAAGGTGTATTCCTTTTTATTCCTATTTATTTTTCTCCATATGTCTATTAATTCTAATTT
Source organism: Monodelphis domestica (assembly GCF_027887165.1). Lineage (NCBI taxonomy): Eukaryota > Metazoa > Chordata > Mammalia > Didelphimorphia > Didelphidae > Monodelphis > Monodelphis domestica. The sequence goes on along the minus strand of NC_077227.1, from coordinate 344,812,836 downwards.
TTCTAAGATTTCATTCACTTCTTTCACCTTTTTCTTATTTATTTTTTGGTTTGATTTATCTAAATTTGATAATGGTTGGTTTATGTCTCCCACTAATATGGTTTTACTGTCTATTTCTTCCTTCAATTCTCCTAGTTTCTCCATTAGAAATTTGGGTGCTATATTATTTGGTGCATACATGTTGATTAGTGATATTTCCTCATTATCTAAAGTCCCTTTTAACAAAATATAATTACCTTCCCTATCCCTTTTGATCAGGTCTATTTTTGCTTTGGCTTTATCAGATATCATGATTACCACTCCTGCCTTCTTTCTGTCAGTTGAGGCCCAGAAGGTCTTACTCCATCCTTTAATTCTGACCTTGTGGGTGTCAACCCACCTCATGTGTGTTTCTTGAAGACAACATATGGTAGGGTTTTGGATTCTAATCCATTCTGCTATTCGTCTACTTTTTATGGGTGAGTTCATCCCATTCACGTTCAAATTTATGACTGTGACTTGTGAATTCTCTGGCATTTTGATATCCTTCCCTGGTTCTAACCTTTTCTTCTTCGGCTCTACCTTTTAGTCCAGTGATTTACTTTAAATTGGTCCCCCTTGTCACCTCCCTTGATATGTTTCCCTTTTTAGTCCCTCCCTTTTTGTTCCCTCCCCTTCCCTCCCTCTCTTTCCCTCCCCTTTTGTTTTTCCTCTCCCCCTCCCCCTTTGGTTTTCCCTTCTCCCTACCTTTGTTAGGTAAGATATAATTCAAGATCCCAATGGATCTGGATGTTCTTCCCTCTCAGAGTTGATTTCCCTGAGAGTAAGGTTTAAGTAAAAACTCTCTTCCTCTCCTTCTTATAGGAGTTTTCTTCCCCTCCCCTTCCCATGTGAATCTTTGTGTGAGAATAATTATTCTATTTGGTCTTTCTTTTCCCCCTATTTACACATTACATTTTCCCCACCTATTAGTATACATAGATTGATATAAATGTAGTCCTTATAGAAGAGAGTTTGAGTAAAAGAAGAAGATAACATTTTTCTCCTTTTCCCTTTGCTTCATATTTACCTTTTCAGGTATCCCATGCTCTTTGATTTTTGTTATCGAACTTTCCACAGAGCTCTGGTCTTTTCATTGCAAAAAGTTGGAAATCTCCTATTTTGTTGAATGCCCATACTTTCCCTTGGAAGTATATAGTCAGTTTTGCTGGATAGCTGATTCTTGGTTGAAGACCCAGCTCTCTTGCCTTTCTGAAGATCATGTTCCATGCCTTACGATCATTCAGAGTAGAACTTGCAAGGTCTTGTGTGACCCTGATTGGCATTCCTTTATATCTAAATTGTCTTTTTCTGGCTTCTTGTAGGATTTTTTCTTTTGTTTGAGAGCTTTGGAATTTGGCAATTACATTCCTGGGAGTTGTCTTTTGGGGGTTTAGTGTAGAGGGTGTTCTGTGAGCTCTGTCAGTGGCTGTATTGCCCCCTTGTTCTAGAATCTCTGGGCAATTTTCTTTGATTATCTCTTGTATTACGATGTCTAGTTTGCTGTTTATTTCTGGCTCTTCTGGAAGTCCAATTATTCTTAAATTATCTATTCTCCCTCTATTTTCCAAATCTGTCACCTTGTCAGTGAGATATTTTATGTTCTCTTCTAATTGCTTGGTCTTTTGGTTTTGCTTTATTAGTTCTTGCTTTAAAGCCTGGTTTTCCTTTTCACTTTGGTCAAACTGGTTTTGTAGATGCATGAATTTCTTTTGCATTATTTCCCATTTTTCCTCCCAGAAGGCTTCCATCTTTTTGATCATTTCAGATTCAAATTCTTCATGGGTTTGTGGAGAGTTTCCATTTCCTTTTGAAGGTTTTGGAGCATTTGCTTGTGTTTCCTCTTCTATCTCCTCTGTGTTTTGTATTTTTGCTCCATAAAATGTGTCCAAAGTCACCCCCTTCTTCTTGTTTTTTTTTTTTTTTTGAATTTTGGGACTTTTGTGCTTCTGTGGAGTTTGCCATCTCTATCTGAGTGGGGGGGGGATTAGCTTTTCTTATCTCTGTCTGGTGTTTAGAGGTTTTAGCCCTAGGCTGATTGTCCGTTCTATGTAGTTGTTGTTCTGTCTTCCCAGGAAGCCAGGAGTTGCTGGTGTGTCCCTGTTACTGCCCTTCTCTCCTCGGCACCCTCCTGATGCTTCTCCATTGACTTACTTCCACTCTCTAAGCCTAGCTTTGCCCTTGTTCCTGTGCCTTAGCCGGCCAGAGCCTGTACTCTGTGGGGGAAGGGGCTGCGGCTTCCCAGAGCTCTGAGGGCTCCTAATGAGATTAGCTTTCTCTGGGTTGAATTTAGTATGCCTTGAGGAAGGGACTTTTTTCGTGAGACTCCAATGGAAGGATACAGCCAGGGGGTTACAAGCTCCCCCCTCTCTCTCTCTGTTTCCCTGCTGTCTGGGTGCCCCCTCGACTGGGTTTGGTTGTTTTCAGGATGTGGCCTTCAGAATAGCTGGCTCCCGAGGCCCTTTTGCCAGTCCTGAGGGTTGCTGTTGTTTCAGAAGACCCTGCTCTCTGAGGGGGAGGGGCCGCGGCTTCCCGGAGCTCTGAGGGCTCCTCCCAGGGGGTTACGAGCTCCCGCGTCTCTCTCTGTTTCCCTGCTGTCTGGGTGCCTCCTCAACTGGGTTAGGTTGTTTTCAGGAATCGGCCTTCAGAATAGCAGGCTGTGGGACTCTGAGGTTGCCTCCGCTGCCTTGGACTCAGACTTAGTCCTCTGGGTTGGGGGGGATGGGTCCTAGGACCTTCCTTCTGCCTACCCCTTAGGTCCAAGTGGTCTCAGGTTCTGGATTTTTTTTTGGGGGGGGCATACCTTTTGATCCAGGTCCAGGTCCAGGTCCAGGAGGAGGACTCCCGGGGTCTATGCTTTTAATCGTTTTGAATTTCGGTGTCCTAGGAGCATTCGGTTTGAGATCGGTAAGGAAGGGTTTCAGGAGATCTGAACTTTAGCTTTCTCTAAGCCGTCATCTTGACCGGAAGTCAAGCCTCTCCAATCTTGACACAATATTTAAGGCCTTCTCCTTTTCCTGTTAGGACATAGATAGGAACTTTATATAGATATTATAGGTGTTCCAAGACTACTGAATATAGTTCCAGTGTCCATAAACATTTCAAAATCATGACCTTGTGGGCACTGCACCTTTGATAAGTGTATAACATACAAAGTCCTTTCACATACTCTGCAACTTCTCACTCTATCACCACTCCCTCCCATAACTAATCTGTTGCCAAAGCCTTTTGATTTTATCTTCTTAATGGCCCTCCTAAATACCTCCTTCCCTCCTCATGCACCACTCTGGTATAGACCTTATGATATAGGTAATATCACCTCAATTACCTTCTAGTCTGTCTCTCAAGCCACAATTCTTTTCTCACTCCAGTTCATCTCAAGCCACAATTCTTTTCTCACTCCAGACCATCTCCCATCCAGCTGTCAAAGTGATCGTCCTAAAGAGATGAATTGACCATGTCATCCTCTATTCAATATGCTACAATGGCTTCCTATCACCATGATGTTCAAATGTAAAATCCTCCATTAGGGGTACAAAACCCTCTATAACATGCTTCTCCCTCCCACTTTTCCAATCTTCTCAAATTTATAAACTGTTCCTTCTTTTGTGATCCAGAGACACTAGTCTCTTGGCTGTTATTAAAAATAGACATTCCATTTCATGACTCTAGGTATTTTATCTAACTGTTTCCTATGCCTAGCAAGCTCTCCATTCTCATCTCTGCCTACTTGCCTTTCTGACTTTCTTTAGATCCTAGGTAAAATTTTTTCTTCTACAGGAAGCTTTTCCTAATCATCCTAGTTTCTAGTATCTCCAATCTCTTGATTATCTCCATTTTATCCTGTACTTTGCTTTATTTGTATATAGTCATTCATATATTGTGTATTTTGCTGGACTTTGAGCTTCGGAAGGGAAAGATTTTCTTTTTACCTTGCTTTGTACCCTCTAATGTTTAACAAAGTGCCTGGAAGTGGCACTTAAAAATGTTTATTGATTAACTGATAGATTTACATAATCTGATATACTTTGCTGCATTAGTACACAGACAAACTAGTATTAAACCACTGACTCAAAGAAGAGCAACCTCCACCTTGACTTCAGGCTTTCTATTTCTTATTGCACTTATCCTTTGAGGAAAGAGGAAGAGGAAAGTTGGTCCAGAACAAAACTTCTTTCTCTTGCTATGCAGGTACCACCTCTAACTCCTGATATACCCCCTTTCCTGCCTAACTTCCATTCTTCAGTGTAAAAAGTGTTAGTATAGCAGCACCATCTGGCCATCTGACCATGTCCCTGTTGTCTCATGATACACTTGTCTTCAGCCTGCTCTCCAACCTCTACAGCCTGATCTTCAGCCTCTATTGGTAAGAGTGGCCCCTTAACTCAATGATGAACATTTTCACACCTGGTCATACTCTTTACATCCCAGGAATTCTGACTCCATTTGGATCATCTTCCAAATCTCATCTGCCTCTCATTATCCAATTACTTATTCTCATTCCTCTCAACCTTCCTATCCCAAGTTTCAACTAAACACCACTCAGTCCTTCCATTTCATCCTTCAAAATTCCTGTTCCATAGACAACAAACTTCCCTTCATTCTGTATCTTCAACCTCCATTGGGAAAAAAGGGGCCCCCTACACTTAATGATGAACATTTTCAGACCTGGTCATAACCTTTGCATCCCAATGATTCTGAATCCCTATAGATGATATTCCAAACAGTTCCCCACATGTGTCACAAAATTACTTATTCTCCTCTCCTTCAATTCTCCCACTCCTAAGTTTCAACCAAAGACCACTCACCACTACCTTCCATTGGGCATCTGGAATGTTTATTTCATTGGCATTTCCTTTCTCTCTCTTCCCATCTTCCAGGATCTGTTGAAATATGGTTCTCTCCTGATGACATAATCTCCCTGGCCACATTTTCTAGTATTTACTGAAACATCACTCTCTTCCCTTGGTTCATTGGTCAATCTAATGGCACTGAAATATTCCTCATTCCTTGTTTGTACTTGTACTTTCTCCCATTACCTGTATTACATAGTAACCTCTCTTCATTTGAGGTTCATGCTATTCATATATGCCACCCAATCAAAATCTTGGTAACTGTGACCTAAAGACTTGCAGGTCTCTCTCCTCCCTTTCTCAATAAGTTGGTACATGACTTGCAATTTTCTTCCTTCAAATTATCCATGGTTTTCTATATATTTACCCATAAAGCATATACATTATTTACCTTGAGATCTTGTTTTGTTTTTTTCAATCATCTTAGGGATAAAGCATGCATTGCTTGGGGCTATCCACTTTTTATTCCTCATACTCAATTAAGTGACTAGCCTGTGTTATATTTCTAAATATAGAAATAGAGACACTAAGGGGGTACCCATCATTTGGCAAATGACTGAACAAATCATTCTATATTAATCTAGTAGATTATTAATGGATATATAGTTGATTATTAATTATTTCTAGGAAATGACACAAAATGATTTCAGAAAGACCTGGGAATACCTGTATGAACTGATGTAGAGTGAAGTGAGCAAAACCAGGATATAAATTTATGTAATAACAACATTGTTAAATGAACAGTTAACAGTTAAACAGTTAAAGTGAACAACTTAGAAAGACTTAAGAACTCTGACTAGCACAATGCCTAGATATGATTTAAGAGCATCATTAATAGAGAATGCTACCCACATTCTACCTGAAAAGTAATAGATAAAATATACAGATGAAGTCACACTTTTTTTTTAAACATGGCTGATATGGGAATTTATTCTTTTTGACTGTGAATACTCATTCAATTATTTTGTTTTTCTTTGCTTTTCTTTTTATGTGGCCTTAGAATGCATGAAGTAGGCAAAATAGCAAAAAATTACTTTAAAGTTTGTAAAGGATTTTACTTAAATTCTTTCACATGATCCCCAAAACAATCCTGTGAAGTATATATTGTTATTATCACATTTTAAAGAGGAGTAAACTAAGGCACATAGATATTTACCCAAATATAGTTAAATAAATGTGAGACAAGACTTTTACCCACATTTCCATTATTCCACCTAACAAAATTTCATCTGCCACTTACTTCTAACTTCCTGATTCTATATACCCCAGATATGAATCTTTGGTAACTACAAAGAAAAATGAAGGAGATAGTATACCACACCAAATATATCATGTAGTTATCCTTCCTAGCCTGGCACAGTTCCTCCTTATTCTGCCCCAGACTACACCAGAAGGCTTCATACCTAATCATGAATGGAAGGACATGTTATTCTCTCATGTTGGGGATAACAGGTCTCCGTCTCTCTTCTTCCCTCTAATATAATATAAACAACTATTTATTAATCACCCACAGTGTACAAGGCACTGGAATACAGTCTCTACCTCTTTTTCTTTCTTTACCCCTGTGGAGAGTTAGACTTCACATAAACATAACAACTTTGATTTGGGTTCAATATAGGGGAGAAGTTTTGAAAGACACACTGACATTCTTTATGGAAACATGCAATGGATGCTTCTATTGTCCTAGTTAATTAAGCAAAGAGAAGTCTTTAGATTCACTGGGATGCCTCTGTGCTGTCTTATGATAACAGCAAACCAAATGGGTATTAACATTCCACATGACTTTCTCATTAAATTTACAGCTTCCTATTTAAGACGTATGGTATCTGTCATTTACACATTGCTGTCAGAGTGCTAATGACTGGAAATATATTTTGACTTTCCTTTCTATCACTATTTATATTTGCTTCACTGTCCATCTTCAATTAAAATTCTGAAAATCTCTGAAGAATTAATATCAGCTTGATGCCATATATCTCTGTTATTGAGCAAAAGACCACCCTATTCCAGGGAAAGAGATAAGGAAACAGACTTCATCTCAATAGGGCAGAGAAGTAGGGTACTTCTAATATAGAATATTATGTGCATTTGTAGACATAGTCTATTTCAGATGGTTTTGCTTATTTTTCTTTGTCACAAAAGAAGATTCAGTGTGGCAGAGGGGCACTTAAGAAATCCATTAAACAATCAATCAATTGTCAAACATTTATTAAGTACAACACTATCCCAAGCATTGTTCTAGGAGCTTCAATACCTAAATGAAAATCTCCCTCCTCTTAAGGAGCTTACATTTTAAAATGAGTAATAACATGTACACATATGCATATGTAGAAAACATTTACTAAATAAATTTAAAAAATACCAAGGCAGAGTGATATAGTATATTGAAAGAAGGCTTTGGAATCAAGAAAAACTGGGGTTTCAGTCCCACCTCTGATATGACCTGTCATTTAACATCTTAGCACTATAGAATAACTCACTATGACTAAGCTGAAGAGAAAGCGCTGATCAACACTGGTAATGCAAGGAAATCTTTCAGATAGGAGTGTCCTATATTAATGAAATCAAACATTCATTCTTTATTTCTTTATAGAAAATAATTTTGGTTTGGAAGCACTAGCACCAGATTAAGAAAGAGGATTCATGTTTTAAAAATTAAATTAGTCTCTAGTAATAAAAATATTATATTTTATGAGGTTTATTAAGGATTATTAGAATTCAAGGAATAAAGAAAATAAAAAAATAAGAAACCATGTGCCCATGGCTGTAAAAATATTATTATTTTAAATTGCAAAGTTTAAATTCCTTTTGAGAAGAATTTTAGGTTAAGAAACATGATACCTCTCCGAATCCAGAAACTGAACTGTTTGGAGAAGACACCATGAAGATGCCTCCAGACCACAAGCTGCACGAGTAGATAAAGAATGAACTTTGGGTGTAGTTGACTGAACATTTATTTGTTTGCATACTTTCATGCCAAAGGAGACTGCCCCCTAACTGGTTTTTTTGTCAATGCATATAGCAATTATTGGTTTCATTCTTTTTTACTCTTATCCTCAAATTATTGTAATCTTTAAGTTGATTGTATTTTCATGATCCTTTTGGGGAAACTGCTTTCCCAATAATGATCAAATGGAGGGATGTAAAAATGGAGATTTGAACCCCAGATTTCAGTCCCCAGAAGTCCTTGGCACTTCCCAGAATGCCCTATAATCTTACCTGAGTCCTCACCTGAGTGAGAGAACAAAATTTGTATTTAAACTGACTGTACCACCTACTTGGACTCTCTGCTTCCACTTCTAAGCACACACATCTCTCAAGATGTAGAGTAAGTGGCTGTGAATGGGCTATTCAGCCCTAGACATGTGCTTTTCTTAATTTGTATTTTCTTATTTCCTTGATTTCTGATAATCTTTAATAAACCTCTAAAAATATAATACTTTTAGTAGAGAAACTAATTTAACTGTTACAGGCTGATTAGCCAATTCAGAATACCTGTGCTTAGCTTATTTACTACATCGTTGCAAATGGGAGAGCAGAACATAGAAGAGAGCGAGGTAGGCGTTACTGCCAGTTTAAATACTAATTGTGATCTCGATTAGGTGGAGACTCAGGTGAGATTATAGGGAATTCTGGGAAATACCAAGGACTTCTGGGGATTGAAGTCTAGGGTTCAAATCTCCATTTTTACATACCCCCCTTGATCATATTGGGAAACCAGTTTCCCCAAAAGGATCATGGAAACATAATCAACTTAAAGATTACAATAATTTGAGGATAAGAGGGAAAAAAAACAATGATTACTAGGCACATTGACAAAAGGCCAGTTAGGGGGCAGTCCTCTTTGGCATAAGAGTATACATACAAAAAAATTCATTCAAATCCCACACAGTTCAAATCACCACATCCCAAAGTTTACCCTGGATCTTCTGGTGCAGGTTGTTGTTTGTGGCGGCATCTTCATGGTGTCTTCTCCAAACAGTTCACTTTCTAGATTCAGAGAGGTAGCATGTTTCTCAACCTAAATTACTCTCAAAAGGAATTTAAACTTTGCAATTCTCTTCCTTTTCCTCGTCTCTAACCCTTTGTGGTCTCCAGCCACGTGGAGGCTAATTGCTGTCTAAGGGAAGAACACCCCAGTTTTTACCAGTTGGTTTGTGATTCCTGAAGACACAGGAGCAGTTACCAGCAACCTGGGTCCTGGGGCTGGCCTGGGGTGATCTGGCTAGGAGGCTGGAGATTATCTGGGGCTGGGCCAGGGCGGGTCGGTACCAGGAGAGTGATCTGGGTCAAACAGGTCTGGAACAGATGGTTAGAGGCAAGCACGGATGGAGCGCAGAAGCAAGCAAGCAGCCAGCAGGAGCAAGCTGAATCAAGAGGCTTTGCTGAAAAACCTTGGCAGGAGAAATGTGGCTTAAAAAAATTATCTAGGCCATCTTTAAGAAAAAATTGAGAAGTTCTCATCCAATCTTGTGGTCACCATTAACTGTAAAAATTAAATTAGTCTCTAGTAATAAAAATATTATATTTTATGAGGTTTATTAAGGATTATTAGAATTCAAGGAATAAAGAAAATACAAAATAAGAAACCAGTGCCCATGGCTGATTAGCCAATTCAGAATACCTGTGCTTAGCTTACTTACTACATCATTGCAAATGAGAGAGCAGAGCATAGAAGAGCATAGAAGAGAAAGAGGTAGCCTTTACTGCCAGTTTAAATATTAATTGTGATCTTGCTCAGGTGGAGACTTATATGAGATTATAGCAAATTCTGAGAAATACCAAGGACTTCTGGGGATTGAAGTCTAGGGTTCAAATCTCCATTTTTACAATATATGAGGATGATGTCTGATCTAAGCTTTGAAGGAAACTGGGATTTCGAAAATGTAGAAATAGAGGAAATAACTCTCATGTTAAAAGAACAGGAATAAGTCAAGTATATTTTTGGAAGAGACCATCCCAATTACAGTAGGACTCTCTTTTATATGACCAGTAATTTCCAAGACCCTTGAGCAAACTGAAAATCATTCATAATAGTGAAACCATTATTTAATAAGTATTTCTTATACGAACATAGCTAGGCACTTTATAATTTTTCTTAGATTTATCAAAACTACCCGCATCATTACTTTTGTACTTTGAGGCTATTAATGATAACTAAATACCATTAATGAAACAAAGAGAAGCACTACTCTTGCACAAACATTATTTGTTACAAGAAAGTTCATCAGAAAAGATTGATGCAGGAGCTAATGTTTGGTGCAAAATAATGTAATGATTCACCCTAACCTAGACCACATCACACCATTCTGGTTTTTATTTCAACAGTGTTTGAACAGAACTAATCCAGGGTCCTCCAGGACCTCTTGCCTTTGAACCTTACCATTCTGCAGCATTCCATCCTGTAGGATGCCTGCTTCCACGACCATCTGCCCCTTCTTTTGCTACCAGGGTCATGAGTTCCACCTCCCAGATCCACCAAAACTTCTCCCTTGAGGCCAACTCTGATTGGAAAACTAATGTGAGACTTTACACAGCTTGGGAAAATGGCAAGGATTTATTTCATATATATATATATATATAATACATATATATATATGTATTATATATATATATATATTTAATTTTAGGTATTTTCTGCCTATATTTTTAAAAATTTCTAATTGCATATATCTAAATATGTACATGTTGAGTTCCTGTAAGATGAGGTCCTGCAGTATAACTAAAAGGCTTATTCATGATCATGATCTCTGGTTCTAGAGCTTCTAGAGTTCAGCAAAATGAGAAAGACATATATTTCACCCTTGTTTATCTTTAAAGCTTTCTTGTATATGGATTCCTTTGGTTCAGGCAATAAAATTCTAGCAGAAAGATCGCAGTAATGATTCCTGTAATCTCCTAGTTGATGTCATGACTCACTTCAAGGTATTATCAGATGAGTTTTCTTTTCTATCCATCACTTTCCAATCTAGATAATGTCATTAATACAATTAGTGTTCAGATGCATTAGATATCTAACTCTAAATTTCAAAGCTCTACACTATATATATGTATAGACAGCAGTTTGGTGATTTCATTTCTATCCACATTATCTTACGGCAGGTCAGATGTCAAGTATTATTGTGTTTGAATAGAGATAAGGGTAAGGATAGGAATAAACTGTCCCCCTGTGTAAAAAGTTTGGGAACCCCTGCACTACACTATTCTTCTTAGAAATTAGTTCATTATCAAAATGTGAGCACTTTTTCAAGTATCTATTTACATGTGGCATTGTTAGGTGCCATGGAAGGAAAGAAATACATTAAATCTCTCCTTGCCCAATAGAGTTTATAGCTTCCAAGAGGTGGTTGAACCTAACCATTCACTCAAGAACCATTCATTCATAAGTCATTTATCAAAGCCCTCTACTAAGAAACCATAAATTATATTCATAACAAGATTTTTGCTACCCATCAACAAGACAGAAAATGAGCAACATATATTGTAGCAGATAACAATTGAGTACCTAAGTCAACCCAAATGATTCATTGAGGTCTCTCTGGGCTATGGCTTCAGCATATTTACATCTTAGCTAGCTTCCCTGTTTGGAAACAGGATACATAGCTTCTATATCCCATCTGATGTATTGGTACATCCTGGGTACTTTCTTTTTTTTTCCATTTGAATTAGTTTATTTAGTCAATTTAGAACATTATTCCTTGGTTACAATAATCACATTATTTCCCTCCCTCCCCTTCACCCACTCTTCCTGCAACCAACGCGTAATTTCATTGGGTATTACTTGTGTCCTTGATCAGAACCTATTTCCATGTTGTTGTTTACACTAGGATGTTCATTTTGAGTCTACATCCCCAACCATATCCCTACGGCCCATGTATTCAAGCAGTTGTTTTTCTTCAGTGGTTTTACTCCCACAGTGTTTCCTCTGGATGTGGATAGTGGTTTTCCTCATAGGTTCCTCCAAGTTGTTCAGGGTCACTGCATTGCCACTAATGGAGAAGTCCATTACATTCGATTGTACCACAGTGTATCAGTCTCCATGTACAGTGTTTTCCTGGTTCTGCTCCTCTCACTCTGCATCAATTCCTGGAGGTTGTTCCAGTCCCCATGGAATTCTGTGGACTTTCTCTGAGAGAAAGATATATGTTAATAATAGACTGCAGCTCTATACTGACTCATCTCTTATTGTCTAGTACAGAAAAAAGCCCAGATACTGAGTGTTGCTTCTAGGAATATCAGCAGCATGAAATTATGAAGACAGATGTACAACTTCAATTATTGTTTCATTTTACCTAACACTAAACACAAAAGTCAGTATCTTGCATACAACTAACAATCTATTGGGCTCTTAATTCATAAATTCAGAGTGGAAACTTTTATGACTGAAACACTTCTCAAGCACTTATTAAAATATACATTCTGAAAGATGTATGCCTGTGGAACAGAGAAAAAATAACATAGATTATTCAAACAGCGACAATATCAATACAATAAGATAAGTGAGACAGGCTGACTCTATATTATGTAATAAAATGTTTAAATCTCTGGTAGAAAAAAAGATTTATGTATTGGCAGAATTTTACTACTGCCAATGACATAAATCAGTGGAGAATGATTGGGATTATTTCACTTGCAGTGATGATATGATTTTTAGTTCAAAAGATTCTAGAATTTGGCAGTATGAAGAGGAAAAGAAGGAAGTTTTATCATTTTTTTTCATAAAATATAGTAGAATGAGAGCATATTGTGTTAGATCTCTACTTCCTTCTAGTCCAACCTCTCCATGAAAGAGAATCCTATGATATACTTGACAAGTAGTCATCCCTGCACTTACAGACCTCCAATTTTTTCAAGTAGCTTAGACCCTCTATAAATATCTAACTGTAAGGCAGTTTTCGTTTTTATTTTTTTACTTGTTTGTTTTTTACCTTATATGTGGTCTAAATTTTTCTCTTCTGCCACTTCTGCCCAATGCTAAAAAAAATTTTGGTCAATCATACTCAAACATTTATTAAGAATACCTACTATGTTCAAAGCACTTTTTTTTTTAAGAAACCGGAACCTCAATGAGGAAAAGAAAGTCAGTCTCTTACAAGTCAATTGGAGGAAGAAAATACACAAAAGGAAGCTGAAAAGGGTGGAGATGGGGTGGGTATGGGCACTTGGTTGACCTTGATATACAGGTATGATGTTAATGGAGTTGAAACCAAGAACTGCTGATAGGAAATGAAGTTACCTAGGAAACCTTCCATAAAGGAATGCTTTGAGAAGAATTACTGTTCTACCCTCCAGCCCTCCAAACAGAGTATAGAAACCATTGAGGATACTGAGAAAGTATTGAGATTACAAAATTGAGTCAATCTATGTGATGAAGAGATTTAAATAATGAGTTTATCCTGGGGATGGTTCCTGGAACCAAAACCAAGCCAAGTCACTGAGGGAAAATGAAGAAAATCCTGCTTTGGGGCACCAAGTAGATTTAGTCTAATTCCTCTTCCAAGTAACCTACATTCCATGGAAAGGTATTAAAAGCAAATACAACAAAGAAGCCCCTTTTACTCAGAAGCATGAGAAGAACTGAAAGGGAACAGTAACACCTATAGGAATCTTTAGTCTATTAGATCCATTGCTTTAAAACTCATCTATAGGGTATGAATCCTAAGTACTAAGCAAACAAAGAAAGGTTCTAATAATAGTCAGTCTTCAACTATTAATAGTCATGGCTCATATTTCTTGAAGTGGAAAGCTTCAAGGCATATTAGAATAACCAAATCAAGAATGGTTTTACTTGCTCTGGGGGAAAGGGGGGGAAGAAGAGGCTATGAATAATGGGAGTAAAGAGCTGGACTAAGAGACTGTTTATCAGGTCTCTGAGTGCTTCTATATGGTCTGCTGAGAGGGAGATTTAAAACTGCTGAAAGTAGCAAATCTGGGTAAACCACAGCTACACACCTCTCTTCTCCAGGCTTCCCTCCATCGTGCTAGAACAGTTCCATGGGATATCATGTATTTCTTTCTTATGAGGTTCATTGAGCTCTTTCACAGCTTGGAAGCTCTGCTTACATAACACAATAATGGTCTGAAGAAGAGAGCAATCAGTCAATCAAGCCAGTTTTGCCTACAAGACACCAAAGGATTAATTGGACTGATTTTCTTTCACTGAGCTTGTATTGACACAAACCAGCCAGAATAAAAGACTCAGCTGAATTCAGTTAAACCACTACTTACTTCAAAAACAAAAGATTTGTTCAAACCACATTTTTATTTGACTGATATCAACTGAATGATTTGTTGAGTTGTTTCTTTCTTTTTTCTTTTCCATTCTTATCTTTCCTTTTCTGTTGGTGGCTATGCTGTAGAGAGTAAGGGATTGATATGTTAAGGCATGAAGAGTCATTTTCATGTCAGAAGGGAAAAAACTGAGGCAATTGTGACAGAGGCTGGCATTAGAGAAAAAGTGCCAGACTAAAGAGTATGTGAAATTGATCACCTCGATGGGGGAGGGGCTCCAGGAGTGGAATCCGGAAGAGGAGGAGACTCTAGCTTGGAGAACTGTGAGGAGCTCTGGGTCTTGAAAAGCCTAAGATAGAAGTTGGGAAAAAGACTTTCTCCAGAGGGTTACCCATTTTTCCTGCTGGTGACTGGAAATCTTCCCCCCCCCCCAACACTTCCCAATTGAAGGAACTTTCTGAAGAGAAGCCTGAGAAGACTTTACCTCAGCTCCTGTGCCCAGGGGTGAGTCAACTCAACTTTCTCTGAGGGGGCTCAGGCTGCCAAGGCCTGAGTTCCCCCTAAATTCTAGGAGGGAGGAAAAGGATTTAGATAGATACAGGGACCTCCTTTCCCCACTTTCCTTTTTCCATTCTTCCCTGCCCGTTATTCCTTTTATATTACCTGATTGAGTTAACGTTAAAAATTATCTGTTCCCCCAGATGAGTGTGAGTGAATGGATCAAGGGGAGACCTTTTGGTCTTAAGTAGTGGAGGGGGGACAAGAGGGACAAGAGAAAATTGGGGAGAGCAGCTAAGAAGGGAAGGTAGAAGGGGGAAAATCTTTGAACCCCCTCTCCCCTCTCTGAGACAACCTGTTACATCTGCTGTCTCCCCTGAACCCCACTTTGAGAAGGGGGTTCTCCTCTCTTTCCTCCTCTCCATACCAAAAGTCCAAACTTCTCGTGGGGTGCAAAACTTCCTTTTCTTTTATCTTTTTTTAATACAGTTTGCAACCCTTCAACAGTCAAAGTGGACTGCCTCTCTGCATTGCTCCATCCTTGACACTCCCTAGATGCTCTGTTTTCTGACTTCCCTGTCTTGGCTCATGTAAAATCCTCTCTCCCTTTGATGTTCCTATCTGTCCTTTTAAGCTCAATGTAAATGCCAATCCTAAAGAAGTACCATCTTCTCTAAGAAACCTTCCTGTACCTCCAAGTTCCTAAAAAATGTTTCCTTCAGGATTCATGTAGCACTCTGTTCTATATCTCTCTATATGGAAGTTAGGCAGAAAATGGGTAGAGTGACAGTCCTGGAGTTACGAAGTACTAAATTCAAATCCAGCCTCAGACTCTTACTAACTGTAGGACCCTGGGCAAATTACTTAACCTCTGCTTATCTCAGTTCCCTCATCTGAAAAATAGGACTAATAATAGTATCAATAATAGTACTCCCAACATTGTTTTAAGGATCACAGTTAGTGCCTGGAATATAATTGCTATGTAAATGTTATTATTATTATTATTATTATTATTATAAAGTATTTTAACCCCTTAGGCAACTTCAAGCTTCATGAAAGGGAATTGTTTCATCTAATATTTTCCCAGGGATTTTTAATTAAATTTTATTACATAAATGAATGACTCTTTGAATGAATATCATTTTTGTATGGCCTTTTCCTGCTTATTATAATGCAAGATCCCTGCATACAGAATTTTTTTTTTCCTTCTTTGTATTTGTATCTGAAATACTTAAGAGTAGTGGCTGGCATTATAGTAGGTATTTAATAAATGTATGTAGCCTAATGAATATACCTATGACAGAATGAATGAAAAAACATTGAAAAAAGAATGGAGCACGGGCCAGCAGAGAAGTTCATAGTGGGGACAAGTTCTGGTTCAATTCCATAGTGCACAGCCATGGGCACTGGAATCTTGGGGATGGGAGTAATTAGGGTTTAGCTCAGGACACTGAAATGTAGAAGGCATATCCATTTTACATATATACTCCTTTAGCATCAGAGGTGCCACTAGTTTAATTAATCCTCCCCCCAGACTCTACTTAATTTGTTTTAATTGCTCACATTATTTTCCGATCATGAATTATAATATTGATATGAAGAAGCATTTCATATTGCTTATTCTATCTGCCCAAATGGTTATTTCTAGCATTTGGGGGGCAGGGTGACACATGTAGGGGAATAGCCATCATCAGATAAGAAAAGCAGAGAGAGGAGGGTACTTATGAAGAAAGAATTGATCTGGATTCTCTTAGATCTTGGATTCTGTTACTTACTAGTAGTATATTGTGTTAAACTAATGTATATTGTGTTAAACATTTGGGGCATATCCTGGTCAATTCAGTCAAGTCAATATGAGACCTTGTTTGGGTCAGAGGTTCTCTGGAATCCATGGGTTCTCAAAGTTCTACTTCTGAATGTGATCATAGTAACCATGGCATAACCATTCTTTTGAAGAACTAGTTATTCCACAAGAAAAATGAATGGTAACTAAAGTTGAAGAAGTTGTCTCTAATTAAATCCTGAGAATGTTTTATTTGTCAGAATCTGTGCAAAATAACACACAGAGGTTTTGTTATCTTAATTTGTTACAGAGCCTTGTCATATAAATAAATTATAGAAGAAAATGATGGCGAGCTTTTAAGATCCCTGTCTCCTTTTTGAAAGATTGGGGTCACCATAGCTAATAAATATTACAAATAAGCCTAAGAACAAAGAGATAAATAATAAGATTGCCAATTGAGGAACATAACATTGTACTATGAAAAAGCAAAAGCTTGGGCCTCCCCTTCTTCTTCATTCCTATCCCCCATATACTTAATAAAATAATTGTGAAATGCAAAAATTTTAGCAGGAAGTGATAAGCAATTAGTCAACAAGAAAAGAAAAGCATTCCCAAAGGAAATAAGAAGACTACTGGAGGAAAATGGATATTTTTAAATGAAACAATTAATTACAAAGAGTTGCTCAGAAGCTAAGAGAAAGTTTTAAGAGTTAAAAAAAATCTTGCGTGGAAATTAGCATAACAGTTATGATACGGTTTTTAGCGTAGGCTTTGCTATGGAATAATCAGAAAATTAGAAAAGAGAGCTTACTAACAAGCGTATAGAACAGTGATAAGGCTAATGAAGGTTCCAACGGTGGCTCACAGGCATGTATTTCTGTTCTGACTCAGGATATTATTGGTAGTGGGACCTGTCAAGCTAGGATAAAAGAATAAGCAGAATGTTCACGATTCCCTTCACTGGTTAGGTATTTGTTTCAGGACAGATTTGGGTTTGTACAACCCTTGTTTTCATTACCCTTTCATTAAACAGAGCCACTAAATAAATTTTCACTATTTTTCCTGCCTGCTTAATCCCTAGGTTTTCATACAGATAAATCTCATATAATTAGCTGGAGCTTTGGAAAATAGGGCTGCCTGAAGCACATAAAATGAAGTTTTATATTCTGATGGAGGTAGTTGCAACCTGTTGTGGGAATAGAAATTGTCATCTGGAAATTCCTATCTAATGCTTAGACATACAGAGTTGGGAGTTGGAAACTACACAGTTAATTGGAGCTGGGGGAATTCTGATTTGCAGTTACTTGGATATTTCAGACATCTCCTTTTGGAGAGATTTGCATTATCCAGGTAGCTCTCTCAAATTGTCATTCCATTTTTTTTGTTTGTTTGGTTTGGTTTTGCCTAAAATGAAAACACTGCTTCAAAAACTTTAAAAATAATGCCAGACAAAACACCTGCTTTTTGTTTGTTTGTCTGTCTAAATGATTTTATGTTAACTGAGATAAAGTGGAGAATGGCAAGTAGAATTGGGTCTGAAAGCTAGAACATCCTGGCATTATGACAGTGACCTTGGGTAAGTCATTTTAACTCCAAAAAAGTCTCAATTTTCTCATATGTAAGATGAGGAAAATACTTGGATTGCCTCTCCCATGAAGTTATTGTGAGGAAAAGAGCTTTGTAAGTGTTAGCATATGAAATGTTGTTATGGAAGTATCCATTGTTTAGTCCTTTGCTAGTATTCTGCAGCCATTGGATATATTATACATAGGAGTTTGGAATCTTGAACATGGAGCCTGCCCTGAAAGCTGGGCACAGTCATAGTTGGGTAAGTGCTGTGAGTACTTTTAGTCCTGTTTTGTAGATGAGGAAACTGAGGTTCAGAGATATTAAGTGACTTGCTCTCAGACACACAGTTGCCTAGTCTTAGAAGCCAAAGTTGACCCCAGGAATTCCTCGTTCCAAATCCAATGAGACAGTAAGAGGAAATGATTTTTAATGTCACTTCAGTTTCTGACATTATATGATTCTTTGGCAAATAATAGTTTAAGACTTAAGGAATGACAAGTTCTCCTGAAGCAAATAGAGGATTTCTCTGAATTACAAAAACACAGATTTGGGTAGGGGTCTTGAAAACCAATGTAACTAAAAAACTATCACTTGAACAATGTAGCCACGATGGGACAATTATGAACCCCTCTAAGGCAGCCAGATGATACAGTGGGTAGTGTGTGGGGCCTGGAGGAAAACTCATCTTCCTCAATTCAAATGTGGCTTCAGATACTTGCTACCAGCATGACCCTGGGCAAGTCACTTAACTCTGCCACCATTTCCTCATTTGTAAAATAAGCTGGAGAAGGAAATGACGAAACACTAGTATCTTTGCCAATGAAACTCCAAATGGGATTATAAATCCTGAAAAAGACTGAACAAATACTTTTTTTTTTTAATCCTCAGCACTCAGTGGCCTAAAGTAGATGCTTAATAAATGTTTATTGATTAAATGAAGACAAAATGATTTAATACATTTATTAAGCTATTATCAGCCTCATAATTTTAATTATTACAAATCTTTGGTATTCTTTAGGATCAAAAGCAAATCCCACCTTTTGTCAGAAGTTTTTCCCAATCCCTCTAATTATTTACTTGTCTCCCTACTTGGCAAGTAAATTTACTTAAGAGCAGGGATGTGTTTGGCTTTTCATTGTATCCCTAATATTTAATGTAGTAGTAAGTGCTTAATACATGGTTCTTGACAAACTACACTCAGACAGCATCTAGCATCTTCTGTACAGTTCCAGGAAACATATTTTTTCAAGGACATTGACAAGGAAGCATCCAGTTTCACAGAATCACTAATTCATATCATACATTCAATGATTTGGAAATGGAAGGACAGAAGTCATCTGGTCTAATCTTCTCATTTGTAAATGAAGTAGCTGAGAAACTGAAAAAATGAGATGATCTGCCTAAGGTCACATACAATGAAAGCTTACAAAAACAGGAACATTTTTCTTTGGGAGACATGGAGATGCCCTACTAGAAATCTTGTGACAAGGAATGTTTGTTGTAGATAGCATTCTTGTTCACCTCTGGGTTGGTCTACATGGCCTCTATTTTTCTTTAAAACTGTAAGATTCTGCTTTTCATTGATTCTTTAAATGCTGAAATCTTTCTCTCTCTCCCCCTAGTGGAAATATTATAAAGCTAATTGAAACTGCTATACGTGAAAAGATGTTGGTGTCACTACTTGATAGGTGGGATCTTGGTTCTTTGTAGTTTTAATGGAATTAAATAAAACTATGATCAATATTTCATAAGTCAGTTTTGTTAGCCAACCACAAAAGAAAATAACCTTGTCTTTCACTGTAGTGAGCAAGGTGGAACTGAATTCTGTTGCAAGTTCATAAACTTAAGTCTGAGTCACCCACCTTCAGTGTTCCTTTGGCCAGCCCTATGTTTTCCCAGTGATCTGATCTACATGCCAAAATCATGTATATAAAGAACTATATGGTGGTCAAAAGATATTATCAGGTAATTCTCAAAAGAAAACCGAAGCTACCAAGAACCATATAAAAACTTTTAAAACAATATAAGGAAAGTACAGATTAAAACAACATTGATTTTTGTGGTGATAAAGAAGGGATTTCCATCAGCTGGGGAATGGCTGAACAAGCTGTGGTATATGATTTTAATGGAATACTATGAAGCCATAAGAAATGATGAATAAATAGGATGATTACCCCCCCCCAAAAAAAAAAAACCCAAACCCTGGAAAGACTGATATGAAGTGGTGCAAAGTAAAGTGAGCAGAGCCAGGAGAATATTGTGTAATAATGCATGACAATCAACTACAAATGACTTAACAATTATCAGAAATGCAAAGTTCCAAGACAATTCCAAGGAACTCAAAGAAAGAGGGTGTCCACTGCCACAGAAGGAACTGATGTTATCCAAATGCTGATTGAAGCAAATCATTTTCCACTTTATTTCCTTGATACTTATTTTTCTTAAATAAGTAATATTTATTTTATTTCACAATATCTTGAACATGGAAATATGTATTGAATAGTAGCCCATGTATAACCTATATCAAATTATGTGTCATCTCAGAGAGAGGAAGTAAGAGAACATGTATCACAAAATGTCAGAAAATGATTTTTAGAAGTTGTATCTACATGTATATGGGGAGAATATTATTAAACATTTTAAATACAATATTAAAGAATCATTTCAGACCCATCAGATAGGCAAAAATGACAAAAAGATTAAAATGGTAGGTTTTATAGGGATATTGGGAGGACTAATATACTAGTAAACCACTGGTAGAGTTACATATTGGTCCAAAAATTCTGGAAAATAATTTGGAACTGTTCCCAAAGTCACTAAACCATGAATACACTTTGAATCATATGTATAAAATAGTACAGGAACACTACTTCATAGAAAATAATTGCAAACAAAATAGGTGTTTATCAAATACAGAGTAGGTAAAAAAATGTGGTAATGGATATTATTTAATATTATTGTTCCATGAGAAATTATGAATATGATGAGTTCAAAGGAAACCTAGAGAGACTTTTATGAACTGTTATAGCATCAAATGGACAGATCTAGGGGAATAATTTACATGACGATCACAATACGGTAAAATAAAACAATTTTGAAGGCTATAGAACTCTGATAAGTGCAATGGTCAATCATGAATTCAGAATACTGTTGATAAAGCATGCCAATCAACCACCTGACAGAGGTTACGAATCTATGTTGCAGGAAGAAATATTAACTTTCCAACTTAATATGCTGAGAGAAACTTCCATTTGTGTATCTGTGGTGGAGGCAAGGGATTAGCAAGTGGTAATAGATTTTTTTAAAAGCAGCATTAAAATATTAAAAAGAGCACCGGGGAAAACAAAAAGAAGCTCCAAATGGAATGCATACAAATAGAAATTTTGTTAGTATTATATTTGATTTAATATATTCTTTAAAAACCTATAAGCAATAGATCACAGTTTCATATGCAATCTTCTTTTTTGCCCTTTATCTATTAAAATATTCATATCTATTGAACATTAAGTTCATAAAAAGAGAAAATCTAACTTAAAATAAAAACTCAAAGCATATGTGATTTGTGATTTTTCCTGTTAACTGAGAGGAATAGCATTCCAATTCTTAGTAACTGGAAAAATAAAAACCTACAGTTTCCCCAATGATAGGTTTTTTTTGGGTGGCAAGGGGGAAATCTTCTATTGTTAACTCACATCTATAATTTGGGTTTGCATGTTTTGTCAAAAGAAAAAATGACAAGAAATGATATAGATGTTTTCCATTATCCAATTGTTTGTATTCGTGTAGACAAAACCCAAGTGAATAAAATATTCATTTTTCTACCCTCTGTATTTTTGGCTTTATGTAAATATGATGAGTGAAGTGCACATTTAAAACAATTTACAGACTACAAGAAAATTTTACTTAAATTGTTTGGCAAAATAATGAAATTGACTTTTTAGGTAAAAATTATCCAGAAAATTACCCATTTTTTTCATCCATAACATAGGGTATTTTTAAAAATTATTTTCTAAATCTTGTGTAAAGATTTTTGGGAAAGCATTGTGCATGAAATGTTGCCAATTAAAAAAATAATTTCTAGAGGAGGATATAATTACATCCTTATTAAAGGAACTCCTCTTTAAATATGTTGTTGTTAAGTTATTTATTCACATCCAACTCTTCATGACCTCATGTACTAGAACATACCAGGCCCTTCCATCCTCTATTTTCTCTCAAAGACTATCCCAAGTTCATGTTTTTTTGTTTCCACAATACTATGTATGCATCTCACCCTCTGCTGTCCTCTTTTCCTTTTGGTTCAATCTTTCCCAACTTCAGAATTTTTCCCCATGAGTCCTATTTTTTCATGCGGCTAAAGTATTCAGCTTCAGCTTCAGTATTTGACCTTCCTGTCCACTCTTTCTCATTTGTGATGCCAATTCTATTTGAAGCAAAATATGATGTTGAAAAGCTTCCATGCTTAATTACTTTATTTTATTTTCAATCTTTCTATTAAAATCATTAATTCAACTTATTTTCCTGCCTGCTTACTTTCTTTCTTTCTTGCTAAGATGAAAGTTGATGGAGAGACAGAAGTAATTTTTGTTTATCCAGATCTACTACTGGCATCATTTATACTGGCAAACTATATTAGTCTAATGATATCATTAACATACAAGGTAAATATACAGCATATGTCCTTCCTGCCTGGGGAAAAAAAAAATTCCCTAGAGCCCTTTTTCTCTTGGAGAATAGAGTATTAAGTCCAGAACTATTCTGATCACCAATGGGTATTTTTTGCTTCTCTCTTAGCATCTGTATGATGCTAATCCAATAAAGCAAAGGCCAGTCATTGTTCACATTTATTTAATAAGTAACTGGATTAAAAGCAGTCAATATGAAAGTCCAAGGTATTGATTACACAGCTAACCTAGTCAATAATGTAGATAGAGATTGGTCATTGAGACAAATGGAAAACAAAAATAATTGGACTGGGAAACAGTCAATTCAGTAACCACATAGAAATACCATCTCTGTGACCCATTCATTAATATAATAATTAATTTAAATAATGCAGAAATTGATTTTTTGTACTGAATGGATTTTTCAATGTGAAGTTTTAAAAATGTAACATTCTAATAATTTTATGTTTAAAATAAATCTCATTGATATGTTTGGTTATATATATATATATATATGTATAGATAGATAGATAGATAGATATCACAAGAATGTATGTTTCTTTTATCTCCCAGAAGCTATCCCTTTTACATAAAAAATAAGAAAAACAAAACCACGTTGCACATTTAACCAATCTATCCACAAAAATCCAATATTATCTTCAGTATTGCACACACATATTCTAACAGCTTTGCAAGTAAAGGTAGAAAGGTACCTTCTCATATCCTTTCTCTGGGAGAGAAAGGTCATTTCTATTTCACAATGTTCAGTTTTTATTGTAATGCTATCATTTTCTTCAATTACATTGTTGAAATAATTATCTATATTATTTTCTTGGTTCTGCTGACTTCACTGTATATCAGTTCATATAAATCTAATCATATTATTCAGTATTTATCACTATGACCATTTTTTGTAGCATAGCAATATCAATTTCAATCATTTTAGTTCTGTTATGGCCACATTAGTAATACCTAAATACCCAATCACAATGTTATTTCACATTCAAAGGTATACAGTTCCTTCCAATAATCTATAGATCAAAACTGACCAATGACATGGAAAATAGTCCCTTGGGAGTTATCTGAAACACGCAGGGGTGATATGGCTTGATTAGATTCACATACCTAGTAAATTCAGAGTCAAATTTTTAAATCGGGTCTTCCTGATTATGAGCATAGTATTAGATTCCTTTTGTCAGAATAATTTATAGATATTAAGATATTTGAAATTAACTTTAGTGTTTTCTATACCATGCTACAGAGAAAAATATAGAACATTATTGTAATAATTTTTTTTATCATTAATCAACTAATAAGCCTTTATTTTATTCTTAGAAAGATAGTTCATTATGTCAAACTTTTAAATGACCCTTCATTATAAAACACTTGTGAGGCTTCTTTTACTCCATGTACTACATTCTCCTGAGAATACTGAGCCCCAAATTTTCCCTTTCATTGGCACCTCAAAAGTGGATAGTCTCAGACTAAACAATGGTCACTCCTGAAGGGTGAGGGACCAGGCAATAGATGCAACAAATGAATTAAAATTCAGAAAAGTTAAATCACTTACCCAGTATTAAATAGTTGGCTGTCTGAGGAAAGTTTCAAACACAAGTCTCTCCTGATTCCAAAACCAGTACTCTTCATACTATGAGATAGTCTCATGAGTTGGAATAAAATCCCTAGTTTATTATCATTACTATCTATTGTGTATATCCTAAAGAGAATAGGAAAGTCTTAATGTTCTTCAAAAGTTCTAGTTAAGGGGGCAGCTGGGTAGCTCAGTGGATGGAGAGCCAAGCTTAGAGACAGGAGGTCCTAGGTTAAAATTTGGCTTCAGACACTTCCCAGCTGTGTGACTGTGGGCAAGTCACTTGACCCCCATTGCCTAGCCCTTACCACTCTTCTGCCTTGGAGCCATTACACAGTATTGACTCCAAGACAGAAGGTAAAGGTTTAAAAAAAAAAAGTTCTAGTTAATACCAGAGTTAGGAAAGTAAATAGTAACTGGAAATATTTTCTCTTCCAGAGTGTATTATATAGTGATTAGAAGTACTTGGTAGTGTAATAGAAATGATAATCTGTGTGAACCTATTTCTGGTTGCTGTAACTGGATACTCTGGCTGACTAGAGAGCTTCAGCTAGGGGACACATCTGAGGCTGATTAGTTAAATGGAGATAGAATGAGAGATACTGAGATGCTGCTACAGGGGGATGCACTGGGGTTTGCCTACTGATCTCTACTGATGACTGACTAGTAGATCAATATATTTCCTAACCCCCTCCTTCCTTCACTCCCTCCCTCCTTCCACCCTCTCCCTCCCAGTTTCTTCTGAAGCTTGTGGTTTTGTGGCTTAGCCCCTCCCCCCTGAGTGGACTATGATATTTATGAGGAAAAACTTCTTCCTTTCTTTTCTCAGATAAGGGGTTTATTGGGGTAACAGGACAAGGAAACTCAGGTGAAAGGGATGAGGGCTTCCCTAATCTAAAATGAAGATTATGAGGGTTTGGGAAGTCACAGCTGTGACAGGGGGACAGTCAGAGAGATGGAGGATAACTGTTAAGTCTTCTTTTCTTCTTTCAATTCACAAAACCACCAAGGTCTCTCAGCCTAATTTAAGAACCCCCCCTCAAGGGTCCTTTAGCCTGAGATAGAAGCTAATATGATCAGTTCAGCTTCTTCCCCCTACAGCCAGGCTTGCCTCCCTTGGTCAGTAAAACCCAGAGAGAGCCAAAGTCTCCTTTCTTGGTCAGTCAACCCCCAGAGAGAGAATCAAAAGTCCCTCTCCCCCTGGTCAGCTTCAACTGCCTCCTCCTGGGAACATTCCCTTTGGAATCTTCACCTTGATTTTGCAGATCAGGTCCTTCACCTTGTTCTGCATGCCTGGATTGTCCTCTTTCTCTTCATTTCTCTTCCACAGTAGTTAGTGGAAAAACTGTTTCTTCCATTCAATGCATGGCTTGTCCTTGAATTTCATCACACAAACTTTGAAAGTATTTACCTGTACACAATTATTTCCTTCAGAGTTTGTTTCCAGATTCTCCTCTGGGATTTCTTTATAATCATTTTTCTCATCCTCATTTTCAAATATTAAGTAGCAAGGTTGTAGTTCTCATCTATTGGAATGTGCTCCAGGATAATTCCAGCTCTGGGACTCAGACTCTATCCAAAAATTAAGAATTAATATCAAAATAGGGAACTTTTCCATCAAGTTGAAAGAAAGACAAGGTTGATATTTGGAATATTCAAGTGGAGAGTGTTTAATCCACCAAGTAAACAGATATGTTCATGTTTATGTGTGTTATCCATAGCAAAGGGAATTACTATCTCACCTTTCAGGACTTCTTATCTTCACTGTGGAATATAAACCCCAATGACAGGAATCAAAATACTTATTCTCTCTTTCCACCTATGAAATCTTGCTATTAGGAATAATTATAATGTATATAAATATTATAACAATATAAATTCAAGACTGGAGCTTACTCCTGTCAAAAAATAATTTCTTAAGCCTTATAAGAGTAAAAATTATGAGACTGACCATAAATGGTTTCTTGCTGAAGGCCACTTAGCATGAGCCCTATTTAAAATTGAAACTCCTGAAACTCCCCCCATTTATAGTCTTTTAATATGACTAGATAGGAGATTGGTGCTGAACATTCTTAAGTCATGAGTACGTAGAGGCCAGAATTTTCTGATTCAATTTGATTAGAGGAAGGTCTGGGGTTTAGTTCTAGTTCCTTTTATCTTCCACCCTGCCACTAGCCCTAGCAGTCCTCTGTATGTATCTGGCTCAGGACCATGAAATACACAGTGGGTCACTGACCAGCTTTGTAAAGATTGTTTCTTGCCCTCTGCAAAAATAATTATTCTCTTTACTGAGACTTGAAGAAAATATACTATATGGTTTACATTTTTGTTTTATTGTGTAGTTTATTTTTTTTAATTTATTATGTCAGGCTCAGGTGAAAAGCTCAGACTGTGAAAATGCATTTTGCATGTAGTGGCTACAACTGCAATGGCATTTTCCAAACAAATGTTTTGCATAAGTATACATGCATCTTAATATTCTTTGGAGTCATTGTCAAGTATAGCTTCCTATGTAATACTCCCAGGGACCACTCAAATGTGTCTATATATGTATTTGAAGGAAAGGGGAAGATAGGAAGTAAGATAATAATAATCACAATGCAAGAAGGTATTATATAGTATTCCTCTTAGCCACACAGAAATTCAGAGAATATTCCCTGGTTTATTGTCTATTTAAAACTATGACTCGGGCCTCTTCCTCTACAAATATATCTCTATACATCAGAGCCTGCCAAATGACATGTAAATTCCAGAACAAAAGGTATTAAAATAAAACAGAATAGTAGAGTAAATAATTAATTGATTCAGATAGTAAATATTCCCAATTTTCACATACAGAAGTGTGCAGTGAATCAAACTTTGTCTATCAATCAGCAATTTTTAAATTAATCAACCAAAAGCTTAAACACCCCCACTTAACACTAAGTAAGAGAGCCCCTGGGCAGTACTAGGAAAATTTAAAGATTGCAATTGGTTCCCATAAAGTAGAAGAAGGGATAGGAAGTGACATGGAAAAAGGACTATAAAAAGTCCTAAAAGTCCAAGGGGTCTTCATCTTGAGTCTTCTGCTTGAATCTTTGGCTTGGAACTTTGGCTGATGACTTGCCTCTTGGAGGTAGACTTGGACCTTGGCTTTGACTTCAGACCTTGGCTCTTAGAGGACTGTTCCTGGCTATTCTCTTTAGGATTTTGTCTTGGGTGAGTGAGTAGCTGGCCTTCCCTTCCTGGCTTCTGGAGAGATTAGTTCCAGAGAGGCCTCTTTCTTCTGGAGGAAGCTACATTGATGGAACCTTTGTATAAGACATCACTAGGTCCTCTGGATGAGGGTTAATGAGCCCTGCCAGGGCTTAGCCAGACACCAGAGCATATTTAGTGTGATGAACTAGACATTTTCTCTACTCCCTTGTTGCATTTCTCTACTTTTACTTTTTTCCATTTTTTTGTAAATAAAAGCTATTAAAAGTTATTTTGACTTGAGCTATAATATTTTTAATTGGCGACCAAAATATTACTTTAGAAGACTCATATTTTAGTTAAACCCCTAAATTTTAATCCCTACAGATGGCTTGACTTTCTCATGCCTCTACGAGAACTCTAGTCAACTGTCCATTTAATACTCTGCCCCTCCAACATAATAGAAGGGGAATACAATCTTAAGATTGTAGATTTAGATTTCTAACAGATCTTTGAGGTCATCAAGTCTACCTCCTTCATTCTGTAGTTGAGAAAATTCAGTCCCAGAGAGGTTAAGTGAATTGCCCAATCACACAGGTATTAAGTATCTGAGGAGGGATTCAAACCCAGGTCTTTCTCACAGCAAGTCCTGAATTCTGTCTACTACACCAGGAAACAACAGAAGTAGAGTTGAGACTTTGAGTCTGAAACCATTCTTCCTAATCAACTTCCTCTTTAATCATAACAAGTTAGACAACACTTATTTCACTACTGCCAAAGTTTTTATACCTATCATCAAGATCCAGACAAAGATGTTACCAGGTCCATGCTCTCCAAGAATCTACCTTTTCTTTTTGCACGACCTGTTTTTGCTGCTTATCTTCCTGCTACTGATATCAGATATTTCTTTGAGGCTTTAGTAGCTGTGCGAAAGATCAATTGGACCCAAGAGAGATGAACCAATTAAGACAGACTATTTCAATAGTCCAGCTGAGAGATGATAAGAGCCTGAATAAAGGAGGGGGTTCTGTAAATCGAGGAGAAGGTAGAGTAAAATAGAGATGGAAAGAGTAGGGAAAAGGCTTCATGTAGTGAGCAGTTTTTAACTTGATCTTTAAAGGACACCAAAGGTTTCCTCCAGTAGAATAAACTCCCTGGGAACAGGAACATCTTACTTTTCTAATTTTATTCCCAATGTTAGGTACTCAGGAGATACTAAACATTTGCAGTTTTATTCATACATTATTTAATGGAGGCAGAGGTGAGAAGTTAGTATATTCCAGGCATCAAGGACAGGGTGTTAATAAGAGTTATTATGGTGGTGGAATTGTTAAGACATGGAATTGATTAAGTAGGAGGAATGAGTGAATAGAAACATCTGAGCATCACTCTGAGATTGTTTAATTGTGGGGTTATAAAGATGGTGGTGCCCTTAAAAGAAATAAAGAAGTTCAATGGTAGGTTTGTAGTGAAAGATAATGAATTGTGTTTTGAATATGTTAAATTTTAAATGTCTATTGGTGACATGGAACTTGTTCTGAGAAGCTAGGGGTGGGAATATAGAACTTAGATTTGTTTATGTAGAAATGGAAATTGATCCCATGGAAGTTGATATACTCAGCATTAAAGAGTATAGAGAGAGGAGGGCCAAGGACAGAATTATGAGGTGTATCTGCAGTTAATGGGCCCATTTTGGATGATAATTCAGGCAAGGGGGTTGAGAAGGTGCATTCACAAAGGTAAAAGAACCATGAAAGAACAATGTCATAAAAACCCAGAGAGGAGAAATTATTCAGGAGACATTGATTAATGTTGTGAAATGCTGCAGAGAGGTAAAGAAGAATAAGTATTGAGAAATTGCCACATTTGGCAATTAAGAGATCACTGATATCATTGAAAACACTGGTGTCAACTAAATGATGAAATTGGAAGCCAGACTGCAGCCATAAGAAGTGAGAGGAAATGAAATGAAAGAAAAGGGATGGGTTTTCCAAGTAGTTCAGTTGTGAAAAAGAGGAGAGATATAGGATGACAAAGGAATGGTTGGAACAACGAGGCCTTTTTTTTTTTTTTAAGAATGAAGAAGATTAAGGTATGTTTGTAATCATCAGAGAAAGAAACAGTAGAGGGGGGGGATTAAGATTAGAGGAAAAAAAGGGTAGATGCTTGTGGATATAGTTGGCTAAAAGAGACAGAAAGGAATGGGATCAAGGATACCTAGAGAGGTATTGGCCAAGAGGAATAGAAGGGTCACCTCTTTATCAGAGGTTGGAATAAAAGGGTTAATAGGTGGTAATAGCAAAACAGAAACAATGACATT
Organism: Monodelphis domestica; assembly: GCF_027887165.1. Lineage (NCBI taxonomy): Eukaryota > Metazoa > Chordata > Mammalia > Didelphimorphia > Didelphidae > Monodelphis > Monodelphis domestica. Next base: position 344,783,135 of record NC_077227.1, on the reverse strand, counting down.
CTTTTTTGTTCCTTCTCTAATTCCAGGTCCTATCACATTCCCTTTGGCATAGTAAGTCCTAAACAAATGTTTAAAGAATGAATACTTAGATGGCATGGACAGATAAATGGATGAATTGGTGAATGAAAGAATGGATCACAAAATATTTGTCATTCTAGTCACTGGTCACAGAGATTTAAAAAAAATAAAAGAGGAAAGAATGAGACATAAGAACTTCTCTCCAAAGATTTACAATTATTTCCTGAATGAGTCAGGAAAGTAGACAATTTCCAGTATTCCCATGGTTTAAGTATCTCTGATAATACTTAGGTTTCCCTTTAATATTAATGTGTTGTTTAGTTGGGGAGGGACACATTCATCTTATCTGATTTTCTGGTAGTTATCAACATCCATTGGCAACAAAAATATTCCTGTCTCTACCCTGAAATAGGAGCATATAAAAGAAAAGGAATAAATTCATAAGAATGATTATTTTGGTAAGTCTGGATTAGGTTCTAACTATATAGATAGAGATTTCTATGGGAGACTTCTTCCTAAGAAAAGTTTCTTTTGTGCACATGGAATATTATGCAGCAATGTCTTAATAAGTTGAGCTTTATGTTTTCCAAAGAAAAGTTTCACTTGACAGGAAATATGTCAAAATGGAAGAAATGGTGAATCCATTGTAGTGCAGGAACTGTTAATAAAGACAGTTAAAGACTTCCTTACCCTTTTGTGACTATTTCCCCTGATACTTCCAATTGGGATATGCTACTAGGTAAAAACAATTATAAAACTGTTGGAGAGTAAATGTGCCCAAAGCCTGTCACATAATAATATTGAAATCAATTTTCTTGTTTTTAGGTTGAATCACTTATTCATGCTGGGAAACTCTATGGGCTGATCAGGTGAGGAAAAAAAAATGTTTTTCACATAATAAGTGGTTAACGTTCTCTCCTAACACAATTTCATGAACTAAGTTTTTCTTCTTTGTGGCATAGTATAAGAAAGCTGAATAATACCCAGAGTACAGATTATTCATGTTTGTGATAATTCTGTTCTTCCTGGGAAATGCAGAGCAGCAGCTCCATGCCTGAATGGTAACTCTAGTAGAAGCAGGGAAAGGCCTGGAGAAAGTACACATATGGGATGCCTTTATGGAGATGTCCATTATTTCCTGGTAATTATGTGTTTCAAGAGGTTACGGAAGGTTTATTGTTTACTGTAAATTCTGGTTAGAATCGAAGGAGATAAAGACATTAAGATTAAAGGTCAAAAGGATCTAGAATAAGATCCTCATTGGATAGGCTCAGTTCTCCTTGTCTGTTGTAATGAGAAATTTGGAAGATCATAGATATAAAACATAGGGAGAAAAAAAGAGTAGATATCCAGCTGTGACACATAGCAGTAAAGTAGAGGTATACATTTGGTAGTGTCACAGAAATAATACCATTTATATCTAGTTTCCTAATTTCTACAAACTACAGAAAAGCAGATTGCCACATAATTTATCCATTAATTAATTGATTTATTAATTAAACAGCATGACAATATAGTACAGGGCAGCTAGGTGAAATAGTGGATAATGTGCTAGGCCTGGAATCAGAAAGCCTCATCATCCTGAGTTCAAATGTAGCCACAGATATTTATTAGCTTTATTACTCTGGGGAAGACACTTAATCCTGTTTGACTCAGGTTTCTTATCTATAAAATGAGGTAAAGAAGGAAATAGCTAACAACTCCAGTGTCTCTGCCAGGAGAATTCCAAATTACAGCCAAGAAGGGTCAAACATGAATGAAAAATGATTGTATAGATTCTGGCCACCAAATTGTACTGCTTGCAGGCTACCATCACTGAGCTATCTTCTTAACCTTACCCTAATGTCCTTCTTAGAATGATATCTGATTGGGATTGTTAAACTGGAAAAAAAAAACACAGAACTATTAAATAGTCAGGAAAAAAAAAAAAAAAAACAAGTCTTTAACCAGGAGAAGAGTTCCGTACAAATTTTCTTAGGCCTCCACACCGTGTCATGCACTCAAAATCCACACAGAGCCCTAAGGTTCTGACTACTCTGGCTACCAACCCATATCTAAGGGAAAAAGGGGTGATAGTCTCAGTCTTCTATAGCTTCTTCAGAGCTGATAATGGTTGTAAATCTGTCCCTGCCTATTGTCAGGAGAGAGAGGTATTGGCTATAGGAAATGTCCAAGGGTTCAGTCTGGGATGATAGCAGGGTTGCAATGGCATCTCAGTGACTCCAATGGGAGCTTTAACCCTAGAAGCAACTAGAAAAGTGACAAGGTTACAAATCAGAGAATTATCTGTCCATCCGGCTGGACATGCATAATTAAAAAATGGTAAAAGACAAAAAGTATAAGAAAAAGGATAGTCATGACTAGAGCAAGAGAGATTTAAAATAACAAGGAGGAAGGGGGTAGATAGAATGACTGGATGGGGCCCCTCCCATTCAGGTGTTAGCTGATTTGATCCACTCCATGTTTTCTGGTATACCAAATCTCCTATTTGGGCTGGTTGGAGGAATTATTCCTTATCCTCTTTTGAGGGTTTGGAAAGGATATGATAAGCATACTCTCTTAGAACCTGGTGGATAGGGCCAAGTTGCTTTGAAAACCTAACAAGGCTGTGGATTTCTGTATCTAAAAAAACATCAGAGGTTAGAAAAGATCTCCCATACAACAGTTCAAATTGGCTCACCCTAATTCTGCCTGAGGAGCCATCCTGATTCTGGTTAGTGCAATTGGGAGAGCTTAGACCCAATCAATCTTTGCCTCCTCTCATAGTTTGGTGAGGGCTCTTTTTAGGGTCTGATTCATACATTCTGTTTTTCCCAAAGATTGGGGATGCCAGGCTGAGTATAAATGATAAGTAATGCCCAATGCCTTGGAAACCATCTGTGTGATTTGTGAAATAAAGGCAGGATCATTATCACTCTGGAGCATTTTTTTGGAAGGCCAAGTCTGGGAATGATTTCATTAAGTAAGGCCTTTGTGACATCTTATGCTTTCTCTGATTACAAGGGGAACACTTCGAGCCAACCCTTAAAGTTGTCGACAAAGACTAAAAAGGATCTTGTACCTTTTGCAAGGTGGCAGGTGGGTGAAATCTATCTGTCAATTCTCACCTGGTGATTCCCTTCTCCTTTGGATGGTTTGGGCACAGAGGGCACAGGATCTGTAGACCTCCAAGATGGTTTTAGAGATGCCTTTGCCTATGAAAAGTCGCTTTATCAAAACAGTTAATGCTTCTCTGCCCAAATGTGTGCAGTTATGTAACCCCATAACCAATTTCCACAGTAAGTTCTTTGGGAGGAGCAGTGGTCCAGAGGGAGAATGTCACCACCTGGTATCTTCAAGGGTAAATCCCTGAAGTTCTGCCTATTCTGTTTCCTCCTTAGTATATGAGGGGGAAATGTCCATTGGTACTGTGGGTTGTAGTGGAGTTAGTGTCAGAGCAGTCAAGGAAGTGGCTCATGCAGCTCTCTTGGTAACTAGGTCTGCTGTGTGGTTCCCTCAGGCTCTGTTGGAATCTAGACCTTAGAGCCCTCAACAGTGATTTATGGCTGTCTGTGACACTACTGAGTAACCTGCTTTCCTCATCCCATTTTCCATAAAGGAGGAGCCATCTGTAAACCAGTCCATCTTTGCCTCAGGGAGAGGAGAATCTTTGAGGTCTGATCTGCTTGAAAAGGTGCGGTCTATCAACTCCTCACAGTCATGGGGTATGGGGTCTCCTTGAAAAGGGAGGAGAGTAGCTAGATTAAATGTCCTGCATACTTCTAGAGTGAGGCCAAGTGTGTCTAGTAAAAGAGCTTGGTATTTAGTAAGAAGGCCTCCAGTGATCCATCAGAGGCCTTTCGTGTCCAGAATACTAAGGACCCTATGGGGGGGTGGGGTCAGAATTTCTAGAGTTTGGCCCAGAGATATTTTAGATGCCTCTTCTGCCATTTGGACTGTGGCAGAAACTGATCTTAGGCATGGTGGCCACCCTTGGCTAACCAGATCTAATTTTTTTGAGAAGTAAGCCATAGGCCTTAGATCAGGTCATAAGTACTGGGCTAAAACCCCTAGGGGAAATTGCTTTCTAAGCCCTTTCTCCATGGCATCAAGGAGACAGTCAATCATGTGATCTCTATGTTGTCTATGTCTTTCATTCATATAGTCCCATCTGGAATCTTGTCCTGGGTCAGTGGTAGCACCAGAGACTCCTGCCCATATGCCACCTAGGGCCCTCTCCCTATTTCTATGGCCAAATCCCAGATCCTCTTTTTTCTCAAATGGGGTGCACCGGGTGGAGATAATAATGTGTAAATCTGTCCAGGACAGGTCAAACTGCAGGGTATGGGATTTAAAACCATCTATGAATTTGGAGTGATTCTCTGAGTAGTGACCTAATTTCTCCTTAATTTGGGCTAAATTTGTCATGAAAAAGGGGACATGTACCTGAGCCAGACCATCTGGTGAGGGCACCTCTCCCATAAGAAGGAGGTGGACCCTGTCACCATAACTCAATCTGCTCTGGGTGTGGAACAGGCTTGGTTGGGGGATGGGTGAGGTCACATTATCAGGCAGTGGAAAGTAGGAAAGGATATTATGGTTGGGAGTGGTTTGGGAGACAGGAATGGTCTCAGGCTCTGAGCCTGGAGAGTAAGGTGGGGGTTTTGGAGCAGAGGGTTGAGAAGAGGAAACAGTTGAACCTGGAGGAGGGGATCCTGAAGTAAATGTCTAAGGAGGTTGGGGGAGAGAAAGGCTGCGTTTGAACTGAACTGCAGCTGTGGGGGGAGATGTTATCTCCCCTCCCCTATGGGAAGCAAAATTGGCAGTGAGTGTTGAATTATCTAAAATGTGCTCTTGAGGGCTTTTCCCAGTAGGGGTCAGCAAGACTGCCGGAAGGTACATATGGCAAGCCCCCCTAAACTCAGGATTCATTCTGAGTTTAATAAATACTGAAATATAGGATTGTGCTGTCCTTTTCCTTTTCCTTATGCAAAACAAGTCCAGTTGTTGGATGGTATTATAATTTAGGGTTCCATGGATGGGCCATGCCTCTTGTTTATCAAGGGTATAGTGGGGCCATTTAATATTACAAAAAGAAATAGTTTCCCTTTTTTCAAGTGGTATAGATCTAATTTTTTCCCCAGTTTTCAAGTATACAGCCCAAAGGGGAATCTTGGGATATACTCTGTCTCTATCCCACTTTGATGTGGAATGGCCAGTTCCACACTGAGGTCTTCTAGTATGAAGAAGGAGAGCCAATAAACCCTAGATCCAGTGGCCAGACTAGACTGACTTCTGGGGCTGATGGGGGAAGAGAGCAAGAAAGAGGTTCCACAAAGATGTCACCCAAAAGATAGGGGTTTCAGGAGTCCAAGAAAGGCTCCTTCCTACATGAGAAGCTCTGTCCTTGTGGACAATCCGGGGTAGCCAAAAACATTGGGTGCCAGATGTTGTGGGGTATAGACGTACACCCCTGTGGTTTGGGAAGGATACCTTTTGCAAGAGTGCAAGACTGAAACTTAGCTTAAAAGTAAAAAGGAGAGATTTATTAGTAATGTTGAAGTTTTGGCCAGGAAGAGTGTATGAGGTGAACAAACCTGGGAGGTTGCTCACAGAATGCCTCCATTCTGGGGTTTTTATATTCTTCTATAGCAAGGGACATGACTCTAGAGCAAGGGGTTGGGGGGGGGGGGGGTTAGGCCGAGGGCACTGGGGTGGTTCTAGTGATTTGGAGAACAGATAGATGAGGTGTGTCTCTTTGTCCACCTCAATTCAATGAGGCAATGAAAGGAGGGTAATTTTCAAGATCAGGTGTTTTGGAATAGGAGTAATGAGGGCCTAAAGGAGCAGAGGAATTTCCCTGATAATAGTTTGCCTGAGTTTCTGGGGGTACAATGTCCATGCCAATGGTGTCAACTTGAAAAAAACACAGAACTACTAAAATAGTCATAAAAATCAAGTCTCTAATCAGGAAAGAGATAGGTTCAAAATAATCGACTGCTACACAGAGTCAAAATTCTGGGGTTCTGGGGACAGTATCTGTGGGAGGATCAGCTCTCTAGAAGATTGTCCAAAGAACAATAGAACTTGTGAAACTTATATACCATTTGTGGAACTAAGGACAGGGAAGTATGGTTGATTGGCATTACCATGGCTACAAGGAAAAGATAAGTCTAAGATGGGATTATCAGGGATAGGCTGATGCTTTACAATGGATACAAAAAGGAAAAGGTCTAGCCAAAGACTGAGCTACCTGGGAGAGGACTTTGATACAATGGGAGAAAGGAATAGGACAAAAGGGAGCTTAACACTTTATTAGATCTACTAGTCCCATCTGTAAGAGTTAAAATTTTGGGGGGAAACTAAGGCAGGTAGAAATTAGTTTCTCTCTGCAAGGAGTATTATATTTTTAGAGGTTTATTAAAGGTTAAGGATTAAACAAAATACAGAATAAGAAAAACATGTGTCTAGGCCTCTGGCCTAGACACCCTCACCTAAATTATGAAAGACCCATCTGTTTGCAAGCAGAAACAGGAAAGAAAAAAAAGAGAGCCAAAAGCCTTTCCAATCAGGTTAAATAACCCATCTCAATCTCCGCCCAGGTGAGAATTCAGTGTTATTACAAAGCATTCTGGGGAAGTGGAGCAAGGACTTCTGGGGATTGAAGTCCTGGATTCAAGTCTCCAATTTTACACATCCCAACTAAGACCATTAAATACCTTACAATCTATTGTTCAGTCTGAAATGGATGAGGTTGGGACTTCCCTCAGGGGAATTCTCAGGGGACAGGAACAAAATTGGGGTTCTCAAAAAACCCATTTGACACACATAAGTTAACATAAGTTAACATTTAACAATGGAAACAGCCAGTCCCATTCATTCTCTGGAGTGCTCAAAAGTTGTCATTGCATGTCCTTACTCTGGCACCTTGGTTTTGACATGGGCACTATACCCCAGAAACCCAGTCGAACTATTATCAGGGAAACTCCCTTGCTCCTTTACATCCTCATGACTCTTAACCTAGAAACACCCAATGACCCCCCCCCCCCCCCAGGGTCCCGAGATGTTTATCCTCTTTGATCTGTCCTCTAGATTTAAGATGGTCAAAGAGATGAATCTTTATACCTCCAGGCAGACCCAAGTCAGATGACCACCTCACCCCACCAAATGCCTGAGGGACTAATACTCTATAGGTCATGTCCACACCAGGACCTAGCATCTAAAGAGTATAAAAACCTAAGAACTGATGTCGTTTGGGGGACAGGCTTTCCACCCATGCTGTCCCCATGGGGAACAGCCTTTCTATTCATGCTGGCCTCCCAGGGAACTGCTCCCCATCTTGCTGTCCCACCTTTCTATCCTCCTGGCCATTCTCAACATTACTTTCTAAATTAATACATTTCTCTTTTTGTTTTTAAGCTAAGTTTTGGAGTCTTGCATTCTTGCAAAGGGTATCCTTCCTGAACACTACGGATACTCATCTGAACCCCATAATGTTTTGACTCCCTACATTTTTGGCTCTCCTGAAAGCTACTCCTATACCCTGGATCATCCACAAGGACACAGCTTCTCAGGTAGGAAGGAGCCTTTTCTTTAAATCCTGTAACCTCCATCTTTTGGGTGATATCTTTGTGGGAACTCTTTTGTGCTCTCTCTCTCATCAGCCCCAGATCAGTCTGGCCACTGGAGTTTGGGGTCTATCTGTCAGCTCCCCCTTATACTGGAAGACTTTCTGGTGTGTGGGAAGTCTTGCTTGCCTCAGCATTGAACTGAGTGCTCTTGGTCTGACAACCTCTGTGGACACACAGTTGTTGACCCTCCGGTGTGGAATTGGCCATCCCACATCTAAATGGGACAGATACAGAGAGTACCCTGATGTTCCCCTTTGGGGTATATACTTAAAAATTAGAAAAAAATGGCACTAAACTGCTTAAAGAAAAAAGCAACCAATTTATTTTTGTAATGTTGACTGGTGTAAACCTTAAAATTCCTTAGACTTATAAATGTTGGAAATTTCACCATTGGGAAATTTCATACTTGGAAAATTTCTTACTGATAGTCTATTGGAATGTGAACCCCATTGGCATGGGAGGTTCCTCCTCCTCCCTTCTTAAGATTACTTTAGGACAGAAACCTTTTGCTGAACAATGGAAAGGACTTTGACCTATGCTTAAGCATAGAACAGGAATTTCTTTGAGTCATGATTGATTTTAGAATTGATACAATGGAGATACTTGGAATCAATCTCCACCCTACTCAGTCCTAACAGGATTTAGGAAGGGCTGCAGCATAGATCAAAATTTAATTATTCCAATCTCTACCCTACTCAGGTTAACAGGATTTAGAAAGGGCTGTAGCAAAGGATCAAAGATTTAAGTATTTGAAAATATGACCTTCAACATACATGTGCAAAGCCAGAGACCTCTGGGTGGTCCTGGGTTAAGCTAGAGCCTCCATTGCACAGGGAAATTGATGGACAGTGATTGGTAGATGTGAGAACTGAGGGGAGGGAACTTGGATGGTTTCCTTAAAGATAGAGGGGTCTGAAGACTCAGGAGGGTGGAGGAGTTTGTCTGAGTGGTTGGAGGTGCTCTGAGAAGCTTGCTCTGAAGGAAGCTGAAGGTGGGGGCCCCGGAGACTGTTTCTCCATTTTGGTCACGTGAGTAATAGGGACTGATCTCTTTTCTTTGCCCCAGCTATCTAAGGGCTTGGGCCTTTTTGGCCCAGCCTAAACAGAGGGGGTATTTAAGCCCTATTCCCTTCTCTCCCCTTTCTCTCTCTCTATCTCTAATACCTTTCTTCCTCCTGTTTGTAATTAAACTCTTTAAAAGGCTGATGGCTGACTTGAGTTTTCATTTAGGAATTACATAGCTGAATTCCTTGGCGACCTTAAATTAATATATATCAGTCTTTTAAAGTGATTTCCTTGTCACATTGGCCACGTTACATCCTTGGAAAGCAAGATGCATGGCCTATCCATGGCACCCTAAAATTGAATTTTTTTTTTCCTTAGCCTGAGGTCAAGCCAGATAGGGACTAGCCAACCCAATTAAGACGAAGGGAGAAGCATGGTTGCAGGCCTCTCCTGTTGGGAAGAGATCAAGTATAATCAGCCTGAGAGAAAATTCAGTTGGATTTGTTTGTTTGTTTTCTCTCATTTAAATAGCTGAGCACCATCAAAAAAAAAATTATGAGGAAATTGGCTTTTTGTTACCCTAAATTCTAATACCAGGTGGCAATTGGGCAGATTTTATGGACAGAAGCTCCTTACCTTTTAGATTTATTCCTTCACCAGATTCCCAGTTCTCCAAACTCTACTCTTTATTTAGATTTTAAGGCAAGGGCCTGCCAAGAAATCCAGGCAGAGATGGGGAAAAGGAAACCGGGAAGCTTATCAGTTCACTGATCGGATCTAACTTCTCCTCTGCAGAGAGCCAGAGGGTTGATTCTGAACAGAGAGACAACTGGTGAGAAAGCTCTATTTTGGAGATTTTTAAATGTCTTACACTTTTAAAACTAAGGTTTCTTTTCAACTTATAGAACAACCCATTAATTATCTTCTGTTTTGAGGTAAACAAGGAGAGATAAGAAGACCTAAAAAATCTCCTTTCCCTGTCTGCTAGCCAGAAGGAAGTAATGCTTAAATATGTCTATTAGAGGTATTTATTGGTATTTTATTTAAAAATTGTGATCATGTATATATGTGGGTTTAAAAATATCATTCTAATTTGAATTTTGTCAGACAGTGAAATTTCAGTTTGTATAGAAAAGCCACGGATCGGTTTTGTAAAATAGGTTTTAGCAGTGTTTAAACTTACCAAAAATGGGTTTTTGTTTAAAATTATCAAATGGTTTTCATCTCAATGGTTCTCATCCCTGTGTATTAAAGTTGAACTAACTTTATTATTACATTTAACTTTTTGTTCTGGAAAATAGATAATCAGTCTGCTTGTCAAAAGGCTTGCTTTAAGGTTTCTTTATGGTCCTTGAAGGTTTCAAATCTATAAATTTAAAATAGATCCTGTAATACTAAATGCTTTATGAATTTTTTTTAAATGTTATGTGAGGACTTCCGGGTAATCATGGCTGCAATCTAGACGCCACACGCTTCCTCTTCCCGGCACCGAACGAAATAGACTACATCAAAGGAGCATAAAAATCACCTTTGGAGGAACAGAAGGACACCCCAGTACTCCCAGTACTCCACAGAGGCGAAGGTACTTTGGGCTTGAACATTTCCACACTATAATAAGAAGGAGGAAAAGCTTGCACAGAAAAGTGAACTGAGCCACCCTTCCCCCCCCCACCCCCCCCACCAAACCAGAGTGAGCTACCTGAGCACTCACCGGGACAGCGAGTGAGTGGGGAACATCTCTGTCTGGGGGGGCACTCCAGGGTCCTTGGGATCTGGGGATTGCCAGGAAAAAACGACTCAGGGCGGTTTCACTGGAGAACCCAGCACTGAGCACGGGGAGCTGTACTTGGGGAGGCTGCGCTGAACATCTCCTTGGAGCTAAACACCAGGGGCAGACCACGCACTGATTATCTGGGCGGAGCTGAACACCTGGGTAGTGTGGCTGTGATCAGGGACCCAGCTCTCTAAGAAACCTTGGAGGCTGGAAAGAACTAGTCTGAGGCAACCTAAATTCACAGAAAACCAGCCCATATAACCCAGACCTCAGACCAAAAAGGAAAGGGGAATAAAACCACCAAAGGGATGGCTCACATGGCCCAAAATCAAGCCTCCAGGAAGAAAGGGAAAAAAGTGACTATTGAAAACTTTTATGGTGGAAGTACCCAAGGAAAAGAGGAGAATGAGGAGGAAATCCAAAAAAAATCAGATCTTGCCTCCCAAAATGGAAACTATCAATAAGTTCTGGAAGATCTCAAACTGGAACTTATACAAAAGATGGAAACCTGGAAAGAAAAATGGGAGAAAGAGATCAGCAGTCTGACAGATAAGACTGCTCAATTGGAAAAAGAACTCAAAGCATCCAATAGAAGGGCAGACAAAGTTGAAAAGCAAAACCAGTCCCTAATGAAAAGAATCAAGCAACTCGAAGAAAGTGAGATTATAAAACAGCAAGAATCAATAAAGCAAAACCAAAAAAAATTAATGAATTAGAAGAAAATATAAAATATCCCACTGAGAAGGTCACCAATCTCGAAAACAGAAGGAGAAGAGAAAACCTCCGAATTATTGGTCTCCCAGAAAAACCAGAGATAAACAATAAACTCGATATTATTCTACAGGAGATTATAAAAGAAAATTGCCCCCATGTTCTGGAGCAAGGGGGCAAAATAGAAATAGAAAGGATTCATAGAACACCTTTTATACTAAATCCCCAAAAGACAACCCCTAGGAATGTAATTGCCAAATTCAAGAGCTTCCAAGAAAAGGAGAAAATCCTATAAGAAGCCAAGAAGAGGAGCTTCAGATATAAGGGGGCTCCCATAAGGATCACACACGACTTAGCGGCTAACACACTAAGAGACCTCAAAGCATGGAACACGATATTTAGAAAGGCAAGAGAGCTGGGTCTCCACCCAAGAATCAACTACCCAGCAAAACTGACTATATACTTCCAGGGGAAAGTATGGGCATTCAACAAAATAGAAGATTTCCAAGCATTTGCTAAGAAAAGACCAGAGCTCTGTGGAAAGTTCGATATCCAAGCACAGAAAGCAAGAGAAACATGAAAAGGGAAATATGAAAGAAAGGGAAAAGGAGATAAATCTTATCTTTTTCTTTAAGACAAACTCTCTTCTATAAGGACTACATTTACATCAAATTATATATATTAATATGTGGGGAAAATGTTTTGGGTAACTCTCATAAATTGTAGCATCTTAAGAGTAGTTAGAAGAAACATGCATAGGGAAAGACTGGGGCATTAAGAAGATTTGGGGAACGTGGGGAAAAGAAAGGAAAAGGGGGGGGGAACCGTCGATAATACTAAGATTAACTTCAAGAAATAGGGGGGGACTCAATAGAATAATCTTTCCCATATAAAGATACACATGGGAAGGGGAGGGGAAGAACTCTCATATGAGAAGGAGAGGAAGAGAGCGTGAAGTGGAATTACTTAAACCTTACTCTCAGTGAAATCAAATCTGAGACGGAAGAACATCTAGATCCAGTGGGATCTTGAATTCTATCTTACCCATTAGGGTAAGAAAGAAAGGAAAATTAAGGAGGGGGGAGAGGGAGTATAAAAAGGGAGGGAAGGAAAGGGGGGAGGGGAAGGGAACATAAAAAGGGAGGGGCTAGAAAGGGAAGCATCTCAAGGGAGGGGACTAGGGGGACTGACCTAAAGTAAATCACTGATTCAAAAGTAGAAAGCTAAAGAAGAAAGATCAGAACTAGGGGAAGATATCAAAATGCCAGCAAATCCACAAATGACAATCATAACTTTGAACGTGAATGGGATGAACTCACCCATAAAACGTAGACAAATCGCAGATTAGATTAGAACCCAAAACCCTACCACATGTTGTCTTCAAGAAACACATATGAGAAGGGTTGACACTCACAAGGTTAGAATTAAAGGTTGGAGTAAGAACTTTTGGGCCTCAACTGATAGAAAGAAGGCAGGAGTTGCAATCATGATATCTGACAAAGGCAAAGCAAAAATAGACCTGATCAAAAGGGATAGGGAAGGTAAATATATTCTGCTAAAAGGGAGTATAGACAATGAGGAAATATCACTAATCAACATGTATGCACCAAATGGTATAGCACCCAAATTTTTAATAGAGAAACTAGGAGAATTGAAGGAGGAAATAGACAGTAAAACCATATTAGTGGGAGACTTGAACCAACCACTCTCAAATTTAGATAAATCAAACCAAAAAATAAACAAGAAAGAGGTAAAAGAGGTGAATAAAATCTTAGAAAAATTAGAGTTAATAGACATATGGAGAAAAATAAATAGGGACAAAAAAGAATACACCTTCTTTTCAGCACCACATGACATATTCACAAAAATAGATCATACACTAGGTCATAGAAACATGGCACTCAAATGCAGAAAAGCAGAAATAATAACTGCAGCCTTTTCAGATCACAAGGCAATAAAAATATTGATCGTCAAGGGTACATGGAGAGCCAAATCAAAAATTAATTGGAAATTAAATAACATGATACTCCAAGATCGGATAGTTAGAGAAAAAATCATAGAAACAATTAATAATTTCGTTGAAGAAAATGACAAAGGCGAAACATCCTTTCAAACCTAATGGGATGTAGCCAAGGCAGTACTTAGAGGAAAATTCATATCCCTGAGTGCATATATTAACAAATTAGGGAGGACAGAGATCAAGGAATTGCAAATGCAAATCAAAAAACTTGAGAACGAACAAATTAAAAACCCCCAGAAGAAAACCAAACTAGAAATCCTAAAAATTAAGGGAAAAATTAATACAATCGAAAGCGAAAGAACTATTGAGCTAATAAACAAGACTAGAAGCTGGTACTTTGAAAAAACAGACAAAATAGACAAAGTACTGGTTAATCTAATTTAAAAAAAAGGAAAGAAGAAAGGCAAATTAACAGCATCAAGGATGAGAAGGGGGTTCTCACCTCCAATGAAGAGGAAATTAAGGCAATCATTAAAAACTACTTTGCCCAACTATATGGCAATAAATATACCAACCTAGGTGATATGGATGAATATTTACAAAAATATAAATTGCCTAGACTAACAGAAGAAGAAATAGTTTTCTTAAATAATCCCATATCAGAAAATGAAATCCAACAGGCCATCAAAGAACTTCCTAAGAAAAAATCCGCAGGGCCTGATGGATTCACCAGTGAATTCTATCAAACATTCAGAGAACAGTTAATCCCAATACTATACAAACTATTTGACATAATAAGCAAAGAGGGAGTTTTACCAAACTCTTTTAATGACACAAACATGGTACTAATTCCAAAGCCAGGCAGGCCAAAAACAGAGAAGAAAATTATAGACCAATCTCCCTAATGAATATAGATGCAAAAATCTTAAATAGGATACTAGCAAAAAGACTCCAGCAAGTGATCAGAAGAATCATTCACCATGATCAAGTAGGATTTATACCAGGGATGCAGGGCTGGTTCAACATTAGGAAAACTATCCACATAATTGACCACATCAACAAGCAAACCAACAAGAACCATATGATTATCTCAATAGATGCAGAAAAAGCCTTTGATAAAATACAACACCCATTCCTATTTAAAACACTAGAAAGCATAGGAATAGGAGGGTCGTTCCTAAAAATAATAAACAGTATATATCTAAAACCAACAGCTAATATCATCTGCAATGGGGATAAACTAGATGCATTCCCAATAAGATCAGGAGTGAAACAAGGATGCCCATTATCACCTCTAATATTTGACATTGTATTAGAAACACTAGCAGTAGCAGTTAGAGAAGAAAAAGAAATTGAAGGCATTAAAATAGGCAAGGAGGAGACCAAATAATTGCTCTTTGCAGATGACATGATGGTCTACTTAAAGGATCCTAGAGATTCAACCAAAAAGCTAATCGAAATAATCAACAACTTTAGCAATGTTGCAGGATACAAAATAAACCCACATAAGTCATCAGCATTTCTATATAATTCCAACACAGCTCAGCAGCAAGAACTAGAAAGAGAAATCCCATTCAAAATTACCTTAGACAAAATAAAATACTTAGGAATCTATCTCCGGAGACAAACACAGGATCTATATGAACAAAACTACAAAACACTTTCCACACAACTAAAACTAGACTTGAACAATTGGAAGAACATTAACTGCTCATGGGTAGGACGAGCCAATATAATAAAAATGACCATCCTACCCAAACTCATCTATCTATTTAGTGCCATACCCATGGAACTTCCAAAAATTTTTTTTAATGATTTAGAAAAAACAATAACAAAGTTAATTTGAAGAACAAAAGATCAAGGATATCCAGGGAAATAATGAAAAAAATACAAAGGAAGGGGGTCTTGCAGTCCCACATATCAGACTATATTATAAAGAAGTGGTCATCAAAACAATTTGGTATTGGCTAAGAGTCAGAAAGGAGGATCAGTGGAATATACTGGGGGCAAGCAACCTCAGCAAGACAGTATATGACAAACCCAAAGATCCCAGCTTTTGGGACAAAAATCCACTATTTCATAAAAACTGCTGGGAAAATTGGAGGACAGTGTGGGAAAGATTAGGTTTAGATCAAGACCTCACACCCTACACCAAGATAAATTCAAAATGGGTGAATGACTTGAACATAAAGAAGGAAACTATAAGAAAATTAGGCAAACACAGAATAGTATACATGTCAGACCTTTGGGAAGGGAAAGACTTCAAAACCAAGCAAGAATTAGAATGAGTTACAAAATGCAAAATAAATAATCTGGATTACATCAAATTAAAAAGTTTTTGTACAAACAAAACCAATGTAACCAAAATCAGAAGGGTAGCAACAAATTGGGAAACAATCTTCATAAAAACCTCTGACAAAGGTTTAATTACTCAAATTTATAACGAACTAAATCAATTGTACAAAAAATCAAGCCATTCTCCAATTGACAAATGGGCAAGGGACATAAACAGGCAGTTCTCAGCCAAAGAAATCAAAAGTATTAATAAGCACATGAAAAAGTGCTCTACATCTCTTATAATCAGAGAGATGCAAATCAAAACAACTCTGAGGTATCACCTCACACCCAGCAGATTGGCTAACATGACAGTTATGGAAAGTAATGAATGCTGGAGGGGATGTGGCAAAGTGGGGACATTAATTCATTGCTGGTGGAGTTGTGAATTGATCCAACCATTCTGGAGGGCAATTTCGAACTATGCCCAAAGGGTGATAAAAGACTGTCTGTCCTTTGATCCAGCTATAGCACTGCTGGGTTTGTACCCCAAAAGAGATAATAAGGAAAAAGACATGTACAAGAGTATTCATAGCTGCACTCTTTGTGGTGGCCAAAAATTGGAAAACGAGGGGATGCCCGTCAATTGGGGAATGGCTGAACAAATTGTGGTATATGTTGGTGATGGAGTACTATTGTGCTAAAAGGAATAATAAAGTAGAGGAATTCCATGGAGACTGGAACAACCTCCAGGAAGTGATGCAGAATGAAAGGAGCAGAATCAAAAAAACATTGTACACAGAGACTGATACATTGTGGTACAATCGAAGGTGATGGACTTCTCCATTAGTATCAATGCAGTGTCCCTGAACAATCTGCAGGGATCTAAAAAATACTACCCTCAAGCAGAGGATAATCTGTGGGAGTAAAAACACCTATGAAAAGCAACTGCTTGACTACATGGTTGGAGGGGATAAGACTGAGGAGAGACTCTAAATGAACAGTATAATGCAAATTCCAACAACAGGGAAATGGGTTCGAGTCAAGAACACATGTGATAACCAGTGGAATCATGCGTTGGCTATGAGAGAGGGAAAGGTGGGGGGAGGGGAGGAAAAGAAAATGATCTTTGTTTCCAGTGAATAATGTATGGAAAGGATGGAATAAAATAATGTTTAAAAATTTTAAAAAAATGTTACGTGAGTTGATGTTGAAATGTGTAGTTTAAGTATTGTTTGGATGTAAACAAAAGTTTATTGTAAACCTGACTCTACCATAGATTTTGCTCAATACTCAGTGGTTACCTTATTTTACCAATTTGTTCTATGACTGAAATTTATAATGGATGAGCCCTATGCTAAAAATGGTTCAATGATGTAATCCTTTAAAGCAGAATTCTTTTGGTTACCAAGTAGCAATTGAAGTGATACCAATGGAATGGTTGTTTGATTTATGATGGTAAAAGCAAATCAGAGAAAGTAGAGAAGGTATGTTGGGTTTGAATTCAGAAGAAAGAGTGACTTTAGTCCATAAAACTTGAGTATGCAGGTTTGTGAAGGAAGAATGGAAGTTGTGTTCTGCTTTTTAAGCAGAGGGTTTTGAAGGAAAAGAGAGAGAGAGAGAGAGAAGGTGAAAGAGAACAGATAGATGTTCTGTTCTCATAATTGGATCTTTAACTTAGGGATAATTTCTAGAATTGATATATATAGTTTTGGAAAATCACAAATAATTCTGGAATTTCTCTGAAAATCCCTTAGAGAGATTCCTGACTGATCTTGTCTTTGTTCCTTCAAATGGCCTAAGGTCAGGATTTGATCTAGCACAGATTTGTATATTACTATAGAGCTAATGAATTCAACATTCCTGTTCAGGTCTTATGACTAAATTGTGATAAATTGATTATTGCCAAAATATGTAAGAATAATTGCTATAATGTAGACTCATAGGCTTTAAGGAATCCTTAGAGAGGTCAAATGGTCAGAAAAGCTTGTTTGAGAGTATGAAAATTTGTTTCTGGTCTGCTGATAACCAGAATTTCTCTGAGCTGTAATGGGTGGCACTTGTCCTTTAAGGAAAAAGAAGGCTTCTGGGATCTAATGGTGACAAAGTACACAAAGGAGAGAGAAAGACCTAGGATAGTTAGAGAAGACAGCCCAAGGCTCACCTTGGACTGGACTTAACTGACCATCTAGACTGCTAATCCTTGAGTGAAACAATAATGGCAGTGACAGCCTTGCTTGGTATATGAAACCACTCACTGTGTCCTTTGTGACTTAGAGATATTTTCCCTTTCTGGGACTTCTTCCTTCATGACACATGAATTCCCATAATCACCACATAATACAAATTTGGAAATTAAAGTTTCCATTTCCCCAAACAACCTATTAGGTTAATAATTTAACATTCTCAAACTGTTAGGGAACATACTTTGAGAAGTAGGGGAAGTTTATTAATTGATGGCTTGTATTTGCAGCTTTAATTGAAGTTTGGATCTTGAGCTTGGAATAGCTCAAAGCTCTCCTGAATTTTCCCTAGAATCTGAGGTAAAGAAATTCATCTGTAAAATATTGTTATTCAAGTGTTTATAGATGTTATAATTAATGTGTACTTTGCAAAATGATATTCTTCAACAGAAACATCACATACCAACTCTGCAAACAAATCAGGAATCCGATTTCCTAAAAAGATCTATTCCTGTTAGAAGATGAATTCTGAAGAAGTCTGTTGGCTAAAATATCCGAATGCAAATGTGTAATGCCAATTGCTATTGCACTATATTGTATTATTCTCTGTTTCTATCTGGTGTTCTAGTGTTTGCCCTAATCCTGGTTTCAACACTTCTATCTTAGGGGCTGACTCTCCCCTTATGACCTGTCTGCCCATCAGGGGAAGCAGTCACTGGACATCCTTCACATCTCCAAGCAGATTCCCAGCTACCTAGGACCCAGGCATTCACTGAGGACATGTCCCTAAGACCCTGTGCCCACAGCCTTTCCTTCCCTATTATCTTAACCCCTTTTACTTTAGCTCTTAACTACCTGACCATAACTATTTCTTTCCTTAAATTTTGGGTCTTCGCCTATGTTTTAAATCATGCATACCCAGCCAGCTGGACATATAATTCTCTGATTCAGCTTGGGGAAGCAGTAGCCAAAGTGGGTCCCTCTAACCGTTGGGTCTGTATGAAGCACCCCCAAAGTGGAGAGAACCCCAGGCCTCTAGCCCAAGGTCTCAATGCCTCTGAGGTATATCCAAGACCTGAGGCTTTAAGGAGATTAGCAACCACTCCTGTTTTAGCTACTCCCCCTTGGGATATATGGACCTTGTATTTGTAACCTTGTCATCTCTCTAGTTGCTTCTAGGGTAAAAGCACTCATGGGAGTCACCCAGATGCCAGATGCCACCATAACCTCAGCAACCATCCCAGCCTGATGCCCTGGACACAGCCTACAGTCAATACCTCTCTCTCCTAACTTTAGGCAGGGACAACTCTATGCCCATTTTCAGCTCTGAAGAAGCTACAGAAGACTGAGATAACCGGCCCCTTTTCTCTTACATATTAGGAGAAGGGGGAGATGACATGGGCACTGTACCCCAGAAACCCAGGCGAACTATTATAGGGAAACTCCCTCACTCCCTTCCATCCTCATGACTCTTAACCTAGAAACACCCAAGACCTCCCCTCCCCCCAGGGTCCTGAGATGTTTATCCTTCTTGACTGTCCTCTAGATTTAAGATGGACAAAGAGATGAATCTTTATACCTCCAGGCAGACCCAAGTCAGATGACCACCTCACCCCACCAAATGCCTGAGGGACTAATACTCTATAGGTCATGTCCACACCAGGACCTAGCATCTAAAGAGTATAAAAACCCAAGAACTGATGTCGTCTGGGGGACAGGCTTTCCACCCATGCTGTCCCCATGGGGAACAGCCTTTCCATTCATGTTGTCCTCCCAGGAACTGCTCCCCATCTTGCTGTCCCACCTTGCTATCCTCCTGGCCATTCTCAACATTACTTTCTAAATTAATAAATTTCTCTTTTTGTTTTTAAGCTAAGTTTTGGAGTCTTGCATTCTTGCAAAGGGTATCCTTCCCGAGCCCTACAGATACTCATCTGAACCCCATAACAGTTTCACTTTGGCTCTCTAGAGCTCCCGAGTGTTTTGCCAGTTTTCTGGGGTCTTTGCTTGTTCTGCTTCATAGTGTTGTGGGGTGCAGAGGATGAACCCGTGGAGTTTGGGTAGTGTACCTTTTGCAAGAATGCAAGACTCTCAAACTTAGCTTGAAAATAAAAAGAGAATTTTATTAATTTGGAAAGTAATGTTGAATCTGGCCAGGAGGACAGCATGGGTGGAAAAGCTACTCCTTGGGAGGACAGCATGGATGGAAAAGCTGTCCCCCAGAGGACATCAATTCTGGGGATTTTATACTCTTTACAAAAGTGAGGGTGGGACTCTGGAGCAAGGGGTTGGGGATGCGACAGAGGCTGGCACTAAAGAAAAAGTGCCAGACTGAAGAGTGTGTGGATCTTATCACCTTGACGTGGCAGGGATCCCAGGAGATCTGGAATGTTGAGGAAACCAGAAGATTCTGCCTGGGATTTAAGTTGCTCTCTCAGTTTGGAGAAACTGGAGAGAGAGGGTTCGTTAAGATTTTTTCCTGAGAGTTACCCATCTTTTTCCTGCTTGTAACTGGAAATCCTTCCCCCCAACATTTCCCAATTAAAAAGATTACTGAAGAGGAACCTAAGAAAGACATTTTGATTCTCTGTCAGACTTTACCTTAGCTCCTGTTGCCCTGAATCTGACCTGTGGCCAAGGGGCCAAAACCAGGGTCAGTCAATCTATCTCTCAGGGGGCTCAGGCTATCAAAGTCTGAGTTCCTGCCAAACTCGAGGAAGGAAGGAAAAGGGATAGAGAAAGGGATCCCCTTTACCCCACTTTCCTTTCCCATTCTTTTCCCTGCCAGATATACTTTTGTCATTACCCTGATTGAGTTACTTTACATTAAAGTTGGTTATACTTTCCCAAAATTTGAATCAAGTATGAGTGAACAGCTTCAAGGGGAGAGACATCTTCCTAAGAAGAAACCCTTTAGTCTATAGTAGTGGAGGGGGACAAGAGGGATAAGAGAAAATCTGGGAGAGCAGCCATAGCTGAAGAGGGAAGGCTGAAGGGGGAAAATCTTCAAACCCCTCTGCTTCTCTCTCTGAGCCAACCTTAAACATCAGCTGCCTCTCCTGGGTCCAGTTTCTTTTACCATCTACAAACATTTCTCCATTACAGGGGAAGTTTTATCTGAGGGTATGGGGTGGGGTGAATCTCATTCGTGATTTGGACAATCAAAGGAGAGTAATCCTCAAGGTCAGATGTTTTGGTTTGGGAGTCTTAAGGGCTTAAGGGACCAAAGGAATTTCCCTGATAATAGTTTGCCCCAGTTTCTGGGGGTAAGATGCCCATGCCAATGGCACTAAGGAAGAAGGGAAACAAGCATTTCATGAATAATATATGAGTCATTGTGTGCTAGGTATTTTACAAATATACTCTCCTTTGAGACTCACAGACTCTGGGAAATAGGTGCTATAACCCCCCCCCCCCCTTCTACAGTTGAGGAAATCGAGGCATACAGAGGTTGTGTCTTGCCCAAGATTAAACACCCAGGCAATGTGAAACTGGCTTTGAACTCAGGTCTTGACTCTAGTCCCATTGTTTGTTCTACTGTTCTGCCAAGCTGCCAGGCCTGAAAGGTTGTGAGGCCGGGCTGACCTCTATCCCCTTCTCACACTTTCAGTAATCTAAGAAATCTCTCTATCTTTGATTACATGGAAGGAGTTTCCTGGAAGAAGCTAGATTCCATGTTGACAATGAAAATAAAATAGTTCAGGGAACAGGGTTAGGATTACTGCCTGCTGGGAAAATATCTCTTGTCTCATCCTGATCATCTCACACCTAGTTTTTGGCTATGACCCTTACACCCACCTTGGTTTCCTGTAAAAGAATCAAAGATTAAAAGAAAAACTGAGAATGAGGAGGTAGCAAGATGCCATGGAAAGAGTACTGGTCTGGGACCCAGAGGACAGAGGTTCCAAAGAAACTCTGGCTTCCTCATCTCCCTGAATCTCAGTTTTCTCAACTATAAAATGAAGAGGGTAAGAAACAGGCCCAGAGATAGGAGGCCCTGGGTTCAAATCTATTCTCAGCAATTTCCTAGCTGTGTGACTGACCCAGAGCAAGTGGCTTAACCCCACTGCCTAGCCCTTACCACTCTTCTGCCTTAGAACTAATAGATAGTATTGATTCTGATGGAAGGTAAGAATTTTTTTTTAATGAAGGAGGTTGAACTAGATGACCACAGAAATATTTTCATTTTAAATTTCATTTTAAATTTTAAATTCACAATACTCTTGTTATGGGGTTCAGATGTATACCCCTGGGGTTCAGGAAGGATACCTTTTGCAAGAATGCAAGACTCCAAAACTTAGCTTAAAAACAAAAAGAGAAATTTATTAATTTAGAAAGTAATGTTGAGAATGGCCAGGAGGATAGCAAGGTGGGACAGCAAGATGGGGAGCAGTTCCCTGGGTGGACAGCAAGAATGGAAAAGCTGTCCCCCAGACTACATCAGTTCTGGGACTTTTATACTCTTTACAACAGATGCTATGTCCAGGTATGGATGTGACTTAGAGTGGTAAGCTCTCAGGCATTTGGTGGGGTGGGGTGATCATCTGACTGGGGTCTGCCTGGAGGTATAAAGATTCATCTCTTTGTCCATCTTAAATCTAGAGGACAGATCAAAGAGGATAAACATCTCAGGACCCTAGGAGAGTCATTCATTGGGTGTTTCTAGGTTCAGAGTCAAGAGGATGCAAGGGAGTTTCCCTGATAATAGTTCGCCTGGGTTTCTGAAGGTACAGTGCCCATGTCACTCTGAACTAAGATCTTCCAAAAAAAAAAAAAGAAGAAGAAAAAACAAAGGGAAAGAGGCTTAAGCATAGATCCTAAATTTAAGAGCAGATGATACAGAAAACAGGTAGAAAAAAAGGATTGGAGAAAAAGATCCAACCCACTTTTCTGCTGTCTTTGGAACCTCCCAGAATGAGCTCATCCCTTCTAAACTCATCATTCTGCTGCTAACACAAGCTTTGATTGACTCAGTCTCCCCTAGCCTCCTCTCCCCTTTAATGAATGGATGAGTACCAAAATTCTTCCTAATGTCTTCAATCACAGAAGGCAGAACTGCACTTTTTGACCTCTCTCCACTACATATCTTCTGCCCTGCCTGGTTTTAACTCCACAAAAATGTGCCCCCATTCTAGGAACTGTATAATGTCCCCAAACCCCTAATTTTTTTTCTCCCTTTTGTGTACGGTCTCCTTTCTCTTTTAAATTGTGAGCTTCTGGAGGTCAGGAACTCACTTTCTTTTTATTAGTTTTGTCAGCATGGAATCTAAGAGAACCCTACTTTGTAGCAGAGTCAGATCTGAAGACCCCAAGTCTAGTTAGCTTGAAAGCTGGAGACCTCACGTCTGTCCTAGTTCTCATGAGAATTCACCTTGAAGGGAATTTCAGAAGAAATAATAGACCCTAAGGTAAATGATAATCCAAGTCAGATGGGGCTAAGCAAATGCTAAATATCCTTTTTTCTAAGTAGTTTCACCTTTTGTGTCAAAGTCCTTCCTTAGGTAGCTCAGTCCTTGTTTAGATGTTTCCCTTTTAGGGTCCATTGGAAGGTAGTCACCCTAACCTCTGGCTATGGTTCTTTTTCCAAGTCTGTCAGTCATTTGAACTCCCCCATGTCCTTGTAGCCATGGTGATGTCAACCAGTCATATTTTCCTTTCCCTCAATTCCCCAAATTCTATGGTGCTTTGGAGTTGTCAATATAGAAGGTTGGCACTCCCAAGGACACAGTACCCAGAGCAGCCAGAGCCTAGGGTTCTGTGTAGGATTTGACTCTGTATGGAAGCCTGAGGATTGTACTGTTTATTCCTCTCCTGATTAAAGACTTGGGTTGTTTTTTGTTTGGAGGGGTGGGGGGAGGGAGTGGGGGGAGGGGTTTGGTTATTTAATAGTTCTGTGTTTTTTACAGTCTAACAATGTATCCCCCAGCACTTAGCACAATGATCTACACTTCCCAGCTTTTTGATAAATGTTGATTAAATTAGATTGGATAAGGAAAAGATAAAGATGACAAAGAGTTAGAGAATTAATAAATTTATATTTAAGAGAAAGAGAAAGAGAGAAAAGGAGGAGGAAGGAAAAAAAAGAAAGAAGGAAGGAAGGAAGAGAACACAACTAAATCAATATTCTGGGACCCAGGCATTAGTTGTGTTAACTGGAAAAAACACAGAACTATTAAATAGTCAAAATCACTCTTTAATCAAGGACAAAAAGGGGTTCAGAACTAGTAGGTTTCGACAACAAAGCTGTGTGCCACACTGTAGTTCAGTGAAGGACTGAACTCTGGCTTCTCTGGTTACTGACCCCTGGGAATGCCAAGTGAAGGAGAATGACAATTCCAAAGAGCCATCAAAGTTGGGGAGCTTTGTTAAGGTCTGGGATTTCACCCACCACCGTGGAAGACTGCGGACAATGCAATTAGGCAAGGAAAAAGGCCATTTATTATGGAACTGGTACGCATCAGTGGGAACCTCTGCCATCAGAGTTCCAAGTTGCTTCTGAGAGGCTGGGCTTTAAATACTTTTCAGCATGTATGGCCCCCCTTCCATCTCCTTATCTGCTATATACCATCCTTGGAACTTTGACAATTTTATGTTATTGGGGTCTCCTTAGCCTTTATCTGGTACCCACTGCAGCTGGGGTTTGGCATGTTTATGGTTCTGCCTAACTTCCAAGGCTAGCCAGCTTGTTAAGGCCTTCCTGTATTTTCAAGGCTGGTCACCTTTCTAGGTGAAACCCAGGGATTTAGGATGAGAGGGATAGTTGATTGACATTACAATGGTAACAAGGGAAAATGAGGAGTCCTACACAGGAATAACAGTGAGGGGCTGATGCTTTACAATGAACACAAAATGGAAAGATCCAGCTTAGGGCTGGGCCACCTTGGTAAAGGACTTTAGCCTACATGGGGAGAAACCATTGGGACAAAAGAGATACTTAACCTCTGATGGGATTAGCTATTTCCACCTAAACTACTGGGATGTCTATTGTTAGGCTGAGACCCATGAAGTAGGATTTTCTCTCAGGGGGAAAACTCTCCCATGTCAAGGCGAAAACCTGGCGTTTCTCCTCTCAACCAAATGAACTGGGGACTTCTAAATTCCACGTCGACAGTTGAAATAAGGTGAGATGCAGCTTCCAGTTAATATGGTTAACAATAAGAACTTGGATTTAAAGATTTCATTTCTTCCTGAGAACTCTAAATGCTTGCAGTTGTGGTGTTCCTATTTTAAAATATTAGTGCCCTTACAATATTTCATTTTGGAATATAGACATAGCCTAGACAATATTTACTTAATTCACTTAATTCTTGACTCACAGGATAGTAGGAGTCTTCCCAACTGTTCCACAATTAATCTACTCTGAGGAAGCGGCAGTTCAAAATGAAGTCAATATCAATATCAAGCCCTTGTGTTCTAAAACAGGCATCCAAATTCATTGGGTTCTTTGGTTTGAGAAAAAGTTATATTATTCAGAACTGCAAGTATACTCTATTCACCCAATTAAAACAAAACAACAAAAAAGGCACCACAAAAGTCTCTCTTTGTCAATACTGCTTTGTTTATCAAAAATTCCTGGAAACCTCATAGTGCCATCTGGTTCCTTATCAAAATTTCGCCCACTTGATCACAAGCAACTACTGTTGCCTTTTTTAATTGTAAGGTTGCTTAGAAACATCCTGACTAGATTCATAGGTCACCATTGCTACTGAGCCTCTCTGTGTGGAAGCTTAGCTATGAGCCTCTGTCAAATGGTGAAAAACCTCCAGGAAAATAACACTTTATAAAAATCTGAGGACAGCTTTAAAAAACTACCAAAATAACATTGACATGACAACATTTCATAGATTACCCATAGGTCCTAGGAGGAACTACTTGTGTGAACTGACATGGGCACTGTACCTCCAGAAACTCAGGCGAACTATTATCAGGGAAACTCCCTTGCATCTCCATGACTCTGAGCCTAGAAACACCCAATGACCCCCCTCAGGTCCTGAGATGTTTATCCTCCTTTGATTATTCTCTAGATTTAAGGTGGACAAAGAGATGAATCTTTATGCCTCCAGGCAGACCCCAGTCAGATGACCACCTCACCCCACCAAATGCCCTTTAGCACTCTAAGTCATGTCCACACTATGACATAGCATCTGTTGTAAAGAAAGACTATAAAAGCCCCAGAAATGATGTCATCTGGGGGACAGCCTTTCCATCCATGCTGTCCTCCCAGGAAACTGCTCCCCATCTTGCTGTCCCACCTTGCTATCCTCCTGGCCATTCTCAACATTACCTCCTAAATTAATAAATTTCTCTTTTTGTTTTTATGTTAAGTTTTGGAGTCTTGCATTATTGCAAAAGGTATCCTTCCTGAACCCCAGGGGTACACATCTGAACCCCATAGCATGAACCAGGTGATTTATGACGTTAATATTTTATATTAAGGAACTGGTTTTCTAAAGTCCTTCCTGTCACCACAGAGCATGTGCCAGGGGTGACCAGCTTGGTTGTTTTCAAATCAGTTGAAATATGCAGCAACTGACCACAGAGGGTAGCTCAGGAAGGGTTAATGGTCTTGATACCCTTGATTCAACCTCAGATGATTGAACTGAAAATGAACACTTGCAGAAAATGGATTTCTTGAAAAACAAGGGGGTGGCACAATGCTACTCTTCTAACCAAAAGATTCTAATTCTATTATATTCAATAGAACATGGAATGGAGTGATTTAAGCATGGCCACTGGAGGCTGGACAGAATATACATGCTAGAATAAAAAAGGTGGCATCTGGGGGAATGGGGCCATATACTAATTGTGTTTATATAATGAAAAGCACTAGATCAGAAAATAGCATAGTATGATTTGGTCTATCTTCATTCTACAAAACAGTTTATCACATCAACTGCTTTAATATTTGAAGAATCCATAAGGGTAGGGTACTCCTTCCTACAAATCAGATCACAAATATATAGATTTAGAAAATGTTTTTCCAACACTGCTGAGGACAAATACATTTGGAACTCTGTAGCCAGTCTGATGGTGGGCATCTCTTTGCTTACTTATTAAGACAGATGTTTGGACAAAAGACATACAGTCTACCCTGGAGGCATTCACAGAGCTTGGGACTGGTGTATTGGCATTCCCTGAAAGGAGTCTTCTATCTGAAAAGGAAAAAGGCCTCTCCCAGCAAGCGTGTGTTTTCAAACATTTAACAATCAGCTTTCAAAAAAAAAGTACCCAGGGCATACTTTTAAATTTAATCTGTACTATTAACACTTCCCCATCACATTCTTATGTCTGGACAACAAACCAAACAATAAATGAAGTTTTGATTTGTAGCATGGTGTAAATGTTCATACTAAAAAAATAATAATCTGCTTTGCAGGCAGTAATTGCTCGCTGGCTCCAAGGTCCCCTTACCTCAGGGACAAATCATTGTGAGTTAAATATACTCCAGGGCCATATATATGTGACTAACTTAATAATATTTCCAATAATATCTCCTCCTCCATTTGACCTTGACTCAGCTGGCTCACTTGCTCCAACTGACCCTTGAAAGGTTCTGAAAAAGGCTAGCATTTGTGTAACCCAGGCTGCCTGTTTCCCTAAGGGTTCTGAAACTTTAACTTTGAATACCTCTACTGACAAGAAAGAAGAGAAATGAGATCTAGGTCCTGGGTGCCAGAGGCATAGGCCCCTAGAGAAAATGACAGTGAAAGTATTTACATTTGCGGTATTATTTTCTTAACACTAGCATTATACACAACTGAATATATAGTTATAAAAAGCTGTACAGTTTCAGTCCTAGGGTCTTAGGCTCTCAGAAAAATAAAACAGAATGCCAGTGTATGTGGGTGGAGAAGAGCTGAGAACATGATTTATCTCAATTATGTTTCTGTTTCCTTTAGGGATAAGCTTCAAAGAAAGGGCAGGTGTCCAGTTTAAGTTGTTCCTTCAACACAGAACAGCTAACCAAAAGGTCTGCCTGCTGGTAAGAGAGGGAGAGGAGAAAATTCTTGATTTTATTTTTGTAATTATCTTGCTTGGCCAGGGAACAAAACATGTTTTCTTGTCCTTTGAAAGAATTTGAAACATAGCCCTGATGAAAGGTATCACATGTCTATTTAATGAAGATCAAAGACAGAGCCTTTGGGATGATTGTGTTCCAGCCCTACTATTTTGGAATAATATGGCTTCCACGGATGATGGCAATGTAGGATAGGCACCTGGAGTCAGAAGACCCAAGTTTGACATTAATGGACCAGTCTTTAACCTCTCTGAATTCCTGTTTTTATATCTAAGAAAATAAAGTAATGGCAACTGTTCTGCCTACCTCACAAGATATGTTGTGAAATATAATGAACTAGATATGCAGAGTTTTTTAATTATAAAGCACAATAGAAATGTGAGCTATGGCATTAAGTGCCTTGTGTTCTGTTGCTCTCTGATGGAGATATCCATGTTGCCTAGTGACCTTTGGAGATCGGGTACTTGGAACCATTAACTCTTAGGTGAGTGTCCTATTTCAAAATGGGGGAAATGAAGAATTCACATTATAACCAATATGAGTTTACCATTGCAATATCTGCTGGTAGTCTGAACTTGGATGGGAGAAAAAAGCATAGCTTTATTTTCACTGACCTCTAACTTAAATTTAGTATTCCCTTCAAATATGAATGTAGGCAACTAACATTCTGAATTGAGACCTATATAGACTTCAACAGACTGTCAAAGGGGTTTTGGGGTTCGTATTTTTTTTTTTTGACAATGGGTTTTTCAATCTCATCCAGGCTGGAAGTGCAGCAGCCACTCACTGACTGATCCCACTACTGATAATCAAGGAAGCCTTGACGGAGTCCATTTAAAACCTGGGCTGCTTCACCCCTGTTAAACTCCTAGTTATTCACTATATTGATTTTGGATATACTACAGACACCTGATTGGCTTTAGGCCTAGTTAAAACTCCAGTACTCCAGTGATCTACCAGCTTCAGCATGTCCTAGTAGAAAAACTTATAAGCATGTACTACTACACGCTGAAGTTTAATACTGTGAGAATTAAAATGGTTGAGGTTTTAAACTGTAGTGATTAAAATAGTGGAAGATATAAATTGTGATAGATATAAGAGAGGGTGAGTAAATTTGACCGCAGAAATGTTTCACTACAGTGTCTTGGGTTTTAATAATCAAATATAAGGTGGTCGCCAGGGAAATATTCCCAATTATTCAAATACCCAAGTCAATTTGGGTTTTATAGAGATTTTAATTAACAATACAATGAGTAATCAAAGAAAGAGAGAGAGAGAGAGTAAGAAAGGAATAAGTATGAAGGGCCTCAAGCCAATATGGCCTAGACCTGAGTCTTAAAAGAGAAATCAGTCAGTTTTTTAACACTCACCACAAGGTCTGACTAAACAAGGATTCTAGTAACACCAGGCCAGCATCCTTCCTCAAAGAGTCTTCTAGCCAGAGATTGTTTCAAAGGGCCTCTCTCAAGAGCCTCCAGAGCTCCTACCCCAGAGGGACAGAGTCCCTCAGAGGAGCTCCTCAAGGAGCTCTCCTTCAGAATGAGAGTCAGAAATCGAGATAGAGATCCCTGAATGAGATCCAAGCTCTTATTTTTAAGGGCAAAATTTCCTCTGTCACCTCCCCTAAGTCCTTACATCTACCAATCACTGTAGATGTTTCTAAAGGACCGCCCATTTTGAATTCACAGCTGAGTAGTTTTAATCTCTTTAGTAAGTCAGGAAAAAATGCTGCTGTGTTGACAAATTTCATTAGAAAAAACCTCTGAATAAGTTAGCACCCTTTTAGGTTTAAGTAGTTTACAAGTTGCCCCACCTTTATAGGTACTTAGTATCCCATTGTATCAATTCTAAAACAGTCATGACTCAAAGAACTTCCTGTCCCTTCCATAAGCATGGATCAAAGTACTTTCATTGTTTAGCAAGCCATTTTCTGTCCCAAAGCAGTCTTAAGTAGGGAGCTATGGGAGCTCCCATAGCTAGAAGCCCCCACACTCAAGTAGAGTTCTCACCATCTGCTAGGGAATTTTTTAAGTAGAAGATTCCCCAATGGGGAAATTTCCAACATTCATAAGTCTGAGAAATTTTAAGGTTTATAATACTTCTTAACAGAAATGTCCAATGCCTCACCCTGGAATAGACTGTCTTAGGAGTAATGATTTCTCCATCCTTAAAGGTATTCAAATAGAAGCTTGCTGGAAATATGATCCAGGGTATTCATATATAGGTAAGGGCTGTACAAGAAGTTCTCAGAAGTCTACTATAATTTTGGGATTCTGTGATTTTAACAGGAAATCAGATAGAAATTGCTCAGTTCCAACAAAGGATACACATAAGCAGAAGAATTAAAGCAAATAGTTGAGGGAATAGGCAAACTAATCTCCAATCTTCCACAGGCCTGTGAGGTCAAAGCAGATGGTCAGTAAGTAAACAGTTTGAAATTTAAAAAAATTGCCAGTCAAAGATCAATACAGAAGTGTTGTAGATTGGAAATTAGGTTGAAGTTGAGCTCCTCCAGCTGAGGCAGTTTTTTTTTTCCATTCCCCAAAGCACTCAACTTTCTAGATCAGTCCCTGCAAAAGTGATGGTGATCCTTTTAGAGACCATGTGCTGTACCCTGTCCCTCTCTCAGAGACTTAGAGTCCTCCTTTGGAGAGAATGGATCCTGTATGGAGAAGGGTCTACTTTTCAGGATGTTGTTGACCACCTTAGGCAGCTTTCTTCAGAAAAGCCAGGTGGGAGAGATTTCTGGGTCAGCAAGTCCTGCCACCATTCAATTGGGGGGAGGAGAGGCAGTTTAATTAAATAGGGTTCTAGAATAACATGAGCTTCTCTTTTTTAAAAACAATTGCCTTTTGGGCAGCGAATCCTAATCTGGGTTCAGGTCAAGACTGGGATTGCAAGAATTGCTTTACCAATGATTCTGGTCTGGCTGCAATCCACCTGACCTGAAGTCTTCTAGCTGAGGCCAGTGCTGCCAGGGGGCTTCAGGCTCCCCCCAGTCTTGCAGGGGGTGGAATCTTGGAGTTTTCTTCCCTTCAGTGAGCCAGCACATGTGAACTCAATAAAACTCTCTGATGGGGGTGGGGGTCACTGCAAGCAGGTCTTGATGGCTCCCCAGAAGTGGGGTAGAGGTCTTGGTGCAGAAGGGGTGCCCAGCCTGAGACTTGTAGTGGACTCCTTATGGGGAGGTTTGGATCTTGAAAGCAAAGGAGGAGCCCCAGGGAGAGGGCAGGAGAGGCTCCCCAGGTTCCTTTCTTCCCACCACCCAGGGAAGCTGCACACCACTGGCAGTAGAGGCTGTTCCTCCTCAAAGGCCCAGGTGCTAAGTCTCCCCCTCAGCCTCAGCTTCCTCTCCCAAGGGAGGAGGGTCATGACAGCCAGGGGCCAGACAGGGGAGGGATAGAGAGAGGGGATTATCCTGAGTGTTCTTCTGGGGGGGGGGGGTAGAATGGAGGAGCAGTCCCTTTGCCTTTCTAGTAACTAACTTTGCTGGGTATAGTGGTGTGCCCAGTGAGAGGTCTCTGCATGCCTTCTTTGGCACCCATAGGTTTGCCATCATGGGTCTAGATTAGAGACTTTATAGGGAAAGGAAGTGGAGATACTTGGTGGGTAAAGAGGACAAATCCAGAGGATGCCAAAAGCAGGTCATGACATGAGCAAAAAGAACCTAATTTTCCAAGTCTTGATCATTTAGATTGCAATCCTGTGCCTTTCCACCAACTCCTACTCTATTGCCATTTTTGTTTATTTGTTTGTTTTTTTACTTTTTCCTGCATTATTTAGATGTTTGCCTCAATTCTTGGCTGTTAGTGCAGGCTCAGAGTAATTATAACAGCTCACACTTCTGCTATGATATGACAAATACATGGTATGTATT
Organism: Monodelphis domestica; assembly: GCF_027887165.1. NCBI lineage: Eukaryota > Metazoa > Chordata > Mammalia > Didelphimorphia > Didelphidae > Monodelphis > Monodelphis domestica. The sequence continues at coordinate 344,751,706 of NC_077227.1, read as the reverse complement.
TGTTCACAATAGCCCCATGGAACATGTTATATGGATTTTTTTTTTCTTGAAGGGATAGTGTCCAAACTGTATTTGTTCACAATAGCCCTGTGAAGCTAGTTGACAGGCTTTTTTCTTTGAGGAAGGGGGTGTCCAAATGTGATTTCATTGGAATAAAAATCTCCTGGTAGTGAAAAACCCTGTACTAAAACACAGATCAACAACTACCCTATAAATTACAGTCTTAGAGAATCACTTTTACCTGAGGAACTGAAAAATTAAGAAATCTCCACAGGGTAAGGTATTTAGGGTGGGTCCAAAATTATTCAGATCTTCCTGACTCCCAGGCCAGTTTCTATTTACTAGCTCACTTTGACTCCACAGTATTCATTGTTCTCATGTAATTTATAGATAAGGAAACTCAGGTTTAGTGAACCAAAACTTACTGAAATAGAAAGAGTACCAGTTGGGGATAAGATGACCTGTTTTCAGATCCTATTTCAGCAATTTTCTAGCTGTATGAACTTGAACAGAGTCACTTCACCTGGATTAGATGCTTTATTACTATTTTTTAATCACTCTTCTCACTCTATATCTACGATCCAATGATAAAGTGATTTGTCCTTGGTTACAAGTTATAAAAAGTATCAGAGCTATAAAGTTCGGAATGTCAGCTACAGTCAGAGTCAGGATTCAAATTCACTGATCTCCAAATTCAGGACTCTTTTTATTCAACTAAAACTGCCACCCTAGTTTTATAATTTTCTTAGCAGATACATTATGAAAAAAAGTTTTCAAAAACATATGCCATTTAAGTTTTTATAAGTATAATGAGTAGCATATTAGTTTGACTTCTCAATGAAGTGAGGGCAGTGAGGGAGGGAGAAAATTTGAAACTCAAAATAAAAATTTAAATTTATATGTGTGTATAGGTAATAGACATAATGTATTTTGTAGCAGTAAAAATAAATACTCCTAGTATTGAAAAATATATAGGAATTTTAATAATAAATTAAAAGAGAGAGAAAGAGTAAAAAAAAAAGGTTCTCCAGTCAAGTAAGCAGAGCAAAAGAGCCAGAGATTCACACCTACAGCACTTAACCAAAAGCACAAGCTCTAGAGAAAAAAAAAAAAAGAGAGAGCACCACAGCATGGGTCTCAGCTAAATTTATCTCCCAAGCCTCTTTACGTAAAATGAGGTGGTAACTTAAAAAGGATGCTGGGAATGTAGCTTAGGTGTGGCAAATTTTCCTCCTGCACAATATATAGAATTACAAAATAAAATATATATTTGCACATATATGTCTGATTTTTTATTTATATGCCCCCCATATATATGTATATATCTATCTATCTATCAATCAATTCATTTGGAATATGCACCGATGTGTGTGAAAGCATGTATGCACAGAGACAGTATACATGGATGCATGTGTATATATATTATACACACACAAACATATAAATGCATGCACACATATAATATCAAAGTCAGGATTAAAATTCAAGTCTTCAGGCTTCAGAGTCAAGACTCTTTCCTCTAATTATATATACTCATATATATATATAAACTTCCCCTTCAATAGCCTGTTCATGCCATACTTTTTTAAAAGTTATTTAACAAAAACAATCTTGTTAAATCACTTAAAAATATATAGATATAGATGGCATGAATATGTCATTTAAAGGGAAGGTTATGTTTCTTTTTCCTTCTAAGTATAATCAATATTTTGAACCTTAGACATTCAAAGAAGAAATAGCAATCTCTCACCATTTATCAATTGGACAATGACTTGTATTCAGAGTAGTCTACCTTGATAATTCTTTGAAAAATTATGTGTAAATTTTTTTTTATCATGATTTTCAGGTAGCCCAATACATTTTAGATCATCTCTCCTGAATTTATTTTCCAGGTTAGGTGTTTTTCTAATGAGATATCTCACTTTTTTCTCTTTTTTTTCATTCTTTTGACTTTGATTGTTTTTTATGTCTCATGAAGTAATTAGTTTCTATTTGCCCAATAATTATTGTTAGGTATTTAACAATAATAAGTATTGTTAAGGTTTCTTCAGTGACTTTTTTTAAACCTCCTTTTCTAGTTATCCATTTCTACTTTGCAAAGAGATCATTTTCTTAGTGAATTTTTGAATCTCATTTTCCATATGGCCAATTCTGCCCTTCAAAAATTTCTTCTCTTGGAATGGATTTTTATGCCTCTTTTATCAATTGGCTTATTATGTTTTTCAATTAATTAATTTCTACTGTACTTCTGTGGCTTCTTACCATATTATTTAATCTTTTCTTATGATTTTCCTCTATCACTCTCATTTCTTTTCCCAATTTTTCTTCTAACTTACCTTATTTTATTTTTAAAATCCTTTTTGAGCACCTTTATTCATTTTGGGGGGGAGGCTTGAGAAAAATTCATATTTTTTTGAGGCTTTGGATGCAGCTGTATTAACTGTGTTGTCTCCTTTCTCTGAGTGGTTGAATCAATTCACAACTTTGAGTTTTGTTCTTCATTGTAACCAAAATAACTTTCTAAGTTGAGGTTTTTTTGTTGTTGTTTGCAAATTTTCCAACATTTTTCTTCTCTTTTAACTTAAAAAAACAAAAACAGTTGTTAAGTTTGGACTCTATTCCTGTGGTGAAGGGAGTACTATTTCAAGCTTCAGATTATTTATGAAGTTGTCTTTAAATCTACTCTGATGATCTAAAAGTTTTCAATTCATCCAAGGTTATATGATCTAAACAACAGTATGTTTAGTACTCTTCTGGTCTGTACTCTGGTTTGTGAACAACCATAAGCATTCTTTTCTGCTTTGGAATTGTGACCATCATTCCCTGCCCCCCTGAGGCTACAAGCTCTGGTGTATACTAGTGTTCCTCCTTGACCTGTGACTATGACCCAGAAGTTTCACCTGGATCTGCATATGGGCAGTGATGAAAGAGTCTTGCTCCCAAAGCCAGCAAAGGGACCCCTTTAATCTCCTTCTGAGCAATTGTCCAAACCCCTCTTTCCATCTGGGTCTAAGAACTCCAGAATCCTTTCCTGTTAACTCAGTTGCTATCAAAACCTGTTGCTGAGGTGGGGCCTATTTTGGTGCCTTGCTTCTTCCTCATTTAAATAGATCTTTCATGCCAGCCTTCTAAATTGTTTGGAGCTGAAAAATTATTTGATTCTATCTTTTTCTGGGTTATGCTGCTCGAGAATTCATTTTGAGGTGTTATAATAATTGGTTAGAGGACAATTCTGTAGAGATTAGGGTTGCATTGTGGGAAGATGGTGGAGTAGGGCATAGAGTTTTCTTACCCTCCTAATATTCTATACAAACAACCAAAAAATACTTCACAAAATTGAAGTGAAAAGTGAAAAAAAAAAGACAGAAATGGGGAGCAAAGCTAAATAGCCTAGGAAAACCAGGGAGGAAGTTTTTCCTTAGCCTCAGTCATACCACCACAGGCTCTGGGGGCAGGAACATAACATACAGAGTGGAATCAACAAGGTAATCCCTGAGACCAGGATTGGCAACTTCACTTTGTTTTCTTAGCCTTGGAGCCTGCCCCCTGAAGATACCACTAGAAGTCTCAGTTGGAGAGCTCCAGGAGAAGCTATGTCTGCTTCAGCCTCAGCTCTGGAGACCCCTGCTGCCTCATAGCTACAGATTAAAGGGATAGACATTATGGAGTCTACAGGTACCAGGCCCTGAGTGAAGGAACTCAAGCCTCTCTATTAGCAAAGGAGGGATTTTATTTGTTTTTTATTTATTTATTTTTCCATGCATGGCTTTTATTTTTCATTTGTTTTTGAAATTTTTATTTAGTCAATTTAGAATATTTTTCCTTGGTTACAAGTATCATGTTCTTTCCCTCCCCTTCCTCCACCCCCTTCTGTAGCTGAAGCACAATTCTACTGGGTTTTATATGTGTTCTTGATCAAAACCTATTTCCATATTATTGATGTTTGTACTAGGGTGATCATTTAGAGTCTACATCCCCAATCATATCCCCATTGACCCATGTGATCAAGGAAATATCTTTCTTCTACTCCCTCAGTTCTTTCTCTGGATGTGGATATCATTCTTTCTCATAAGTCCCTTAGAACTGTCCTGGATCATTGCATTGCTACTAATAGAGAAATCCATTAGATTTGATTGTACCACAATGTATTCATCTCTGTGTATAAAGTTCTCCTGGTTCTGCTCCTTTCACTCTGCATCAATTCCTGGAGGTCATTCCCATTCATTATTCCAAAGGAGGGACTTTAGAGACGCAGTTCTCAACCCGTGGGGCACAATCCTAGTGGGGGTTGAATGACCAAAATACAGGGGTCGCCTAAAGCCATTGGAAAATACGTATTTCCGATGCCTTTAGCCGCTGAGAACTCGTGCTACTTTACAGCAAGATCTCAGAAAGAACGGGGACCCTGCTGCCTGCACATTGTACTAATATTAGTTATCTATCAGCAGCCCTCCCCCAATGAGGGGTGATGGATTTACCCTGTTGCTTGGAGACCGGACTCAAACAGAGATCCAGAGAGAGCACCGGGGTGCTGGCTCCGGAGGGATTAAGAACGAGTCCTGGGGTGGATAACTCCTGGAGCAGATAACAGAGCCGAGTAACCCCAGCAAAGTGAAGCCTCAGCTTGAGCTGGAGAGAGACGACAGGAAGAAGGCAGCGTCTATGGACCCCCTCCCCAGGCAGGACTTACCTCCTGCCCCAGTGCTCAGGCTGCCTCCTACTGGATTAATATTTCTCAACATATGATTAAATATTGTTTTTGTGATTAATAACTATGTTTAAATTAGGTTTGATTTGTAGCAATGAGAATACATAATGCACATCAAGTATTTACATTCCAAATCATAACTGTAGCAAAATTACAGTTTTGAAGTAGCCACCAAAATAATTTTTTGGTTTGGAGTCACCTTAACATGAGGAACTGTATTACAGGGTTACAGCATTAGAAAGGTTGAGAGCCACTGTTTTAGAGGCTCAAGGAAGGAAGATTAAACACCTGCTCTGGCCAGTGCTGCAATAGCAGGAGAAGAGGGGTAATAAGGAGTACATACTAGTGAAGGACTAGGGTCCCATCAGCTGTGGTCCTTCCCAGGAGAGTAGAGTCACAAGTGTGGTGGTGGAGGGCAGACTTACAGATACAGTGGCAGAACTGCCTGTAGGCTCTGATTTGAACACCTGAGGCCAATCATGGACTAGAGCTTAAGTAGGGAACCAAGGATTATATCATATCCTGGACTATACAAACTGGGATAACCAAATAGGACCCAGGTGAATACAAAGACAAAACATATCTTGAAATCTGAGGTTATATACTCCAGCAAAATAGGAACCCCTAAGAATGAATCTAGTAAAAAGCCAATAATTAAATTTACTCTCCTGGCTGTTACAAATTTAAAAAACAAATAAATAAACTGAACAAGCAAAGAAGAAAGAACCCACCTATCTATAGCTATTGTGGGGACAGAGAATATTTGGGCTCAAACTCAGAGAACAGTGAAATCAAAACATCTACTTCAAAAATAGCAAAGAAATATAATAAATGGGCACATGCTCAAAAAGAGCTTTTAGAAGAGTTTTTAAAAGACCTCAAAAACAAAATGAAAGAACCCGAGGAAAAACTAGGAAAAATAAGAGCAATGTAAGAAAATTATCAAAGAAAGATCACCTCAAAGGAAAAAGAGATGAAGGGACTTAAGGAAGAAAATCATGTGTTAAGAATTACAATTGGACAAGGAGATGCTAATGATTTCCTAAGACAATGAGACAGAATAAAGCAAAATCAAAAGAATGAAATAATAGAAGAGAATATGAAACACCTTATCACAAAAACAACTGATATAGAAAATAGATCAAGGAGAGATAATACAACAATAGATGGACTCCCTGAATGTGACAATTAAAAAAAAAGTATAGGCACATTACTCTAAGAAATCATCAAGGAGAACTGTCCAGAAGAATTAGTGGGTAAAATAAAAGTTGAAAGAATCCACTAGATACCACTTCAAAGGGACCCACTGTTGAAAATGCAAGGAATATCATTGCTAAGCTCCATAACTCTGAGGTTAAGGAAAAAACTCTATCAGAAACAAGAAAAAATAATTTAAATACTGTGGGGCTACAGTCAAAATAAGACAAAACATAGCAGGCACAACATTAAAAGAATGCAGGACATGCAACATAGCATTTCATAGAGCAAAGGAACTGAATTTACAACCAAAAATAACATATCCAACAAAAAGAAGCATATTATGAAAGATATAAAATGGGTATTTAGTGAATCAATGGAGTTTCAACTATTACTGGGAAAAAAACAGAACTCAGCAGAAAATTTGCTCTATAAAAAACATGCAAAGGTAATGAAAGTTAAATCATAAGCAACCCAAAAGTTCAAATTGTTTGATTCCTGCATTGGAAAATGTCATCTATGGCCCCTGGGATTGGCATCTTTGCCAATTGTTGGCTTGAGGTAAATGTAATGGAAGGAGTTGAAATGGTAGGGGAATAGACCAGGAGGAGGTGGATAGAATGACTAGCTCATATAGAGGAGGAATGAGTGGAGGAACTGCCACAGAGAAGGGGAGGAGTGGGTGGAGGTTTGGTAATTTTAGAAACCCATTGTCATTAGATCTGAGCTAAAGAGAGAGCATACTTAATAAAAAGGGTAAACATTTTCTTAATTCACAGAAAAGCAGGAGGAAAGGGGGTGGGATAAGAGAGGGGATGGGGAAGAGAGTACATATCAAGAGGTAGGAGGTAAGGTAAGGGGATAGGGAAGGACTCTTAGGAAAAAGTAGGGTAGGCATTTTTAGAATCAAAGTCATATCAAGAAGTAAGAGGGCATGGTTGTGGGGATAAGGATTTTTGAGGAGGTGGATAGAATAAGAATTAAAAGGGAAGGGAAAAGGGACAAGGGAGGAACCTTTGGAAAGTGGACTAATTTGGAATTAGGAGGGCAAAGAGAGAGGATAACGGAGGATTTGAGGAAGGAGTGTGATTTGGTCAAAGGAAATTGGATATCTGAGAAGAGATACAGTAGAAAGAAGGGAAAGCAGGGAGAAACAGTGAGGAGGATCACCGTCAGTAGAAATGTACAGCTGGTAACTATGACATTGAGTGTAATGAGATGAATTCATAGGAAGAAAATGGATAGCACAAAGGATTAAAAAAAAAAAACAGGACCTGACAATGTATTGTTTATAAGAAACACACTGAAAATGAGAGGTATACATAGAATGAAGGTGAGGGGCTAGAGCAGAATATACTATGTCTCAGCTGATCCAGAGAAGGCAGGGGTTATAGTCATGTTCTCTGACAGAATTGGTGCTAAAATGGTTATAATTGGAAGGGATAAACAGGGGTAATTATATTATGTTGGGGTGGGGAGGTACTTTGGATAATAAAGCATTGTCAATTTTGGAACTGTATGTACCAAGTGTTATAGCATCCAGATTTGTTAAAGGAAAAACTAAATGAAATATAGATGGGAAAAAATGTCAAAATAATAATAATGGGAGACTTAATTTCTTCTTTCTTAGAAATAGAGAAATCTAAGCAAAAAATAAATAAGAAATAAGTTAAGGAGATGAATAGAAACTTAAAGAATATAAATATAATAAATAGCTGGAAAGCCCCCCAAATCTACATGAGGTTAGTAGTAGATCTAAGATTGAACATACACATAATCCAAACATAGTTTCTAGTGGGACAACAATGGCTCAGAGAGCATAAATATTCTGCAACAATCTTACTTTAACACTCATTATACTATGGAAGTAATCTTGGTTTTCTGAGGGATTGTGGCACTGGGACAAAAGTTCCCATGCTTATGTCTCAGCTGGACAGTTTTGGTTTTGGAAAGAGTATGGTCCTGGCAACAGATTTTGCCTGCTTCCTAAGGACCACCTAGCTAATATGGTCGTGGTAAAGTAAAGATACTGAGAACTAGAGAGGCTAAAGTGATCAAATTAAATTCTGATAGGAATTTAGAGAAACAAGCCTAATATGACATTGCTAGAAAAGTTGTGAATTGCTTTTTAGGAAACGAGTTGGAAATCTATATTAAGAGCTTTAAGCTATTCATGCTCATTGACCTAAAGATCTCCTTACTAGGATTAGGCCCTCTGGGCATTATTGAGAGGACAAACAGCTGTGTATGTATGAAAATATTCATGGAAGCTTTGTTTGTAATGATGGAACTGGAAATAACACAAATAAAATGAGTAGGAGAAATGGCTGAATAGATTCTGATATGGGAATGTAATGGATTATAATATTATTAGAAATGACAAATATTAGAAATATAATGAAAATAAGGGAAATATATGAAGAGAAGAAAAATAATACATAGGATGAAATTTTTAAATAGCCACAAAATCATGAAAAAATATGCAAGTAAAATAAATCCAAAGGAACTCAGAAGAGGATGTTCATATTAATACACACACACACACACATATATATATATATAATTTATATACTTCTTTGATGAATTTTTTATTGGTGGTTATATATATATATATGTATATATATATATATATAATATTTTTTTTAAAAGAAAGATTAGGTGGTTCTCTGTACCTTCTCGGTTTTTGGCTTTGCCCTCTCATCATTCTTTGTTTTCAAAGAGATCTAGTGACATCACAGGGTAATGTCTTTACTTGAGCATGAATTCAATTTAAGTGATGTACATTTGCACAAAAAACTTAGCCTTACACTTCTAGATTTTTCAAAGCCCATTGGTAAATCCAAAGTCAGGATAACTAGGGATGATCTTAGATGTGATGGATGACCTTGACATCTTGGATATCTGCCCATGCTCTAAGCATTTCAGAGTGTCTTCTTTATGGATTTAAGAACAAATTGCTTTTATCCATTGATTATGCTGGGGGAAGTCTTCACATGCTTAGGTATATATCCCCACTAACTAACCAATAGGTTTGAGGCCTGTCAGTTCCCTTCAACCTGGTTTACCTCATCTGCCAAAACAGTTTTGACAGGATGTGACTGCTGCACATTTTGTGGCATCATGGAGTCAGGTGAGAGTTGGGTGAAAAGTGTACACCAAAGGTAGATTAGCCTTTATACTAGAAGTGCTAGTCCTCCTTGAAGAGGAGGACCCCCAGAGACCCCTGAAGATACCTCAATATAAACTGCTTTCAATAAGTTGATTAACTTCTATTTCATCAGCTACCTAAGCCATACATTTCCATTTTACTCCTAGTTCCATTTTTCACCCTTTAGATTATTCTTATTCTGTTCCAGACTTGTACATGGATATCACTTTCTCCCAGCCTCCCTTTACAACTTTTCTTTGTGTGTTGTCTTCCCCTATTAAATGTACTCACTAAGGGTAAAGATTGTCTTCTTTTATTTTTTTTTTCTGTCTTCTGTATTTAACACAATACCTATTATATAGTAAGAGTTTAATAAATATTCTCTCTCTCTCTCCCTCTTTCTCCCTTTCTCTCTCTCTCTCTCTCTCTCTCTCTCTCTCTCTCTCTCTCTCTCTCTCTCTCTCTCTCTCTCTCTCTCTCTCTCTCTCAAATGAAGTGGTTAGAATAAATAATCTATTGAGTTCTTTTCATCTCAACAGATATGATTTAATGATCCTATCTATAATATGAGGTTTAGTTATGGGATGGTTTCAATAGTAGATGCAATTAGACTTAAGACAGTAGCAGCAGATAGTTGTGTAGACTGAACAAAGATAATATTCTCACTACAGATTTAATTCTTCAAAATCAACCCTATCAAAAAGAAAATCTCCTTACCCAGAGAGAATTTTTCAGAGCCAACACAATCCTACCATACCACAAGTATTTGCACAGTCCCTTTTAGTGTTTCATGTACTTGAATCTGACCTCAATTGTGCCTTTGTGCATCTGACAACCTCCACTCCTCACCTACTGAGGGTGTCATGGAACATTCTTCAGTCTTGTCATAAATGAGATTCTTTTTTCCCTGTTTTTGCCCCTGATTGCCCAGGGCCCTTACAATCACTTATTCTTTGAAGCTCCTTACTTGGGTCAATTACCTCATCTCATCATAGGTATTGTCCTTAGCCAGTGACTTATTTTTCTTTCAGCAATTGTCTAGAATCTCTATTCTTCAAATTTCAGATTTGCTGATTGTCCCAATTCCTTTTAGATGCACCATATTGTATGTAATAAAAGTAAAATCTGTCAAAAAAAAGAAAGAAAAATACCTTAAACAAGTATAAGGTGTGTACATCATCTTTTTGAAAGGAAACTTCAAAATGCAATAGGTAGACAAACTATGTATCTTAAAGAAAAATGTGGTGAAATTAGATTCCTAATAGAGTGAGGGAAACAATTTGAAAACTTTCAAGTGTTATAAAGAAGTTAGTTATTGTTATTATATGAAACTTTGTGTTCTAGAATTTTAAATATTTCAATGTTATCATTTATATGTGCAAACCTACATAGAAAATAATCCCTGACATGTTTAAGACCAGCCTGTGACTATAGACCTATTTATACCTCATTCCCCATACAATCTCCCTATTTTCATTCACAACTTGTTATTTCAAATCAATTCAAATCAGACTAATTACTTTATTTTCACCATTCTGTTTGATTTTCCCCTTTGATCATAATAGAGAGTCAGAAAAAAAGAAAATGACCTTTCAAAGGTCTAATGCTTATCACAATTCTTGGATAGAACCATTCTGGGGTTTATAATGTCATTTGCTTCTCAAATTACACCCCCCAAAAACACACAGGCACACACAAGTACAGACACTATAGATGATATGTTAATAACTCATTTGAGAAGGGGAAAATGAACAGAATATGGCATTAGGAAGTTGGTGTTAAAATAGGCAAATAATTATTTTTTTCACAATGGGGTTTTAAAATCACCTGAACTCCATCTTTTCATTCTATTTTGACTGCCTCTTGAAACAAAAGTTAAAAAAGATTCCTAAGCCTTCCTTTCTTTTAAAATTGAAGACATCTGAGAAGCTCAAAAATAAGAAGGAAAACATAATCTACTGGAATCTCAGCTGCCATTTTTTAAGCAGTGATTGCATTGTGCCATACAGAAGCACAAAGAAACATGGGTTGGAAGTGGTACATGTCTTCCATATGGTGATTTTAGACATCACTGATGTCTCCTGAAAAAATGAACTTTTGGAGATGAAGCCAAGATGGCAAGATACCATCTGATTTCTACCAAGGAGCCATCCAAAAAGCAATGACATCATGCCTCAAAAAGTGCACTTGGGTAGAGGTGGAGTTTAATGAGACAGGTAAGCCCCAAAGAGACAATAGGCCTTGGGCACAACTGAAGCAGCAGCCAAGCATTCCAGAACTCTCAGCTACTGATGGTAAAGGAGGTCAGAAAATTACTCAGGAAATAACAAGGATTCCTTTGCTGGCTCTGGGTGCAAGACTCTTGTCATATTGCTCATACGGAGAACCAGGTCACAGCCCTGGAGTGCATTTGTAGAGTGAGGAGGAATACCAGCATGCAGAAGTACTAGCAGCCACAGGGCAGCAGAGGACCCTTGACACAGTTTCAAGGAGTAAAAGAGTGCTACAGTTTCTCACAGACCAGAACACAGGCTAGGAGAGAATTAAATACACCTCTCCTTACATCATACAACCTTAGAAGAACTGAAAGCAGATAAATCCTCAGTGTCAGCTCTGAAGCCCCCTGCATAAAGAACCTAAAACTTGGAACAATGTTCTATATAGCATAGTTACAAAATCCAACTTTTACAGTTCTTTTTTAACTAAAAGAAAAGAAAAAGGCAGGGAAATGATTGAATAACAAAAAAAGAAACTCAACTGAGAAAGTTATTTTGATGACAGGGTAGGCTCAAACTCAGAAGAAGACAACAAAGTCAATACTTCTGCATCCAAAGCTTCCAGGAAAAATATGAATAGTTTCCAAGCCCAAAATAGAATAAATGGAGGAGTTAAAAAAGGATTTAAAAAATCAAATAAAAGAAGTAGAAGAAAAAATTTAGGAAAATAGCTCTACAAATTAGACTTTGCAAAATGGAAAAGGAGGTACAAAATGCTCACTCAAAAAGAATTATGCCTTAAAAACTAGAATTGGGCAAGTGGAAGCTAATAACTCGATGAGACATCAAGAAACACTCAAAGTCAAAACTATGAAAACATAGAAGAAAATGTGCAATATGTCAAGGGAAAAACAATTGACCTGCAAAATAGATCCAGTGGATATATTTTAAGAATTATTGGACTACATGAAAACCATGATAAAAAAAAAGTTTAGTAATTATCATTCAAGAAACATTCAAGGAAAACTGCCCTAATATTCTGGAACCAGAGGGCTAAATAAAAATAGGAAAAAAAAATTGCCTATCACCTCCTGAAAGAGATCCCAAAATGATAACTCCCACAATATTCTAGTCAAATTCCCAAACTCCACAGTGAAGGAGAAAATTTGGCATGTAGCTAAAAAGGAACAATTCAAATATCCTGGAGTCACAGTCAGGACAACATAAGACTTAGTACTCTTATATTAATGGATCAGAGGGACTAGAATATGATATTCTAGATAGGAAAGAAGCTAGGACTTCAATGAAGAATCGCCCAGCAATTTGACCATAATCCTTGAGGGGAAAAATGGATATTCAATGAAATAGAGGCCTCTCAAACATTCCTGATGAAAATACCAGAGATGAATGAAAAAATTGACTTTCATATACAAGACTCAAGAGAATCTTAAAAAGATAAACAGGAAAGAGAGTCAAAACATATTCAATAAATTTAAACTGTATATATCCTTTCATTTGGGAGATAATTCTTGTAACACCAAAGAATTTTGTCATTATTAGGAGAGTTAGGAGGGGCAAAGCCAAGTTGGCAGAGAAGAAGTAGAAGAAAGCATGACATGTCTAATTGAAAAAGCAACTGACCTGGAAAATGTATTTAGGAGAGACAATTTAAGAATAATTGGAATTCCTGAGGGCCATGATCAAAATAAAATTCTGGCCATCATAATAAAGAAATTATCAAAGAAAACTGCCCTGATATTCTTGAACAAGAGACTAAAATAGAAATTGAAAGAACCCAAAGATTGCCTCCAGAATAGATCCCCAAATGACAACCCTCAGGAAAGTACAGCTAAATTCAAGAGCCCCCAAGGCAAGGAGAAAATAGGCAGCCAGGAAGAAACTATTCAAATCTCATGGAGCTACACTTAGTATTACACAGGGTTTCGCAGTCTCTATGTTAAAGGATCAGAAGTTTTGTAATATTATATCTTATAAGGCAGAAGGTTTAGGTTTACAGTGCAGAATCACCTGCCCAGCAAAACAGAATATATTTTTTCCAGGGAAAAATAATGGTCATTTAATTAGATAGATCTCCAAGCATTCCTGATGAAAAGAGCACACATAAACCAAAAAATTGATGTCCAAACACAAGAACCAAAACAAGCATCAAAATGTAAATATGAAAGAAAAAATTGAAGGGATTCCATAAGGTCAAATTATGCATTCCTATGAGGAAAGATTACATTTTTAATTCTGAAATTTTTTATCAGTATTACAGCTTTTAGAATAAGTATATGTAGTTATATGAGACTGTGTTGGAGTAGAGATTAGGGCTATATAAGATGTGAAAAATAAATCAAGGGGTGAAAAAGAGAATTGCACTGAGAGAAAAGGGAAGGCAAAGATTGAATGGGATAAATTGTCTCACCTAAAGAAGTGTGAAAAACTATTGTAGTGGAGGGAACAATGAGGGTGGTGATGGACCATGCTTAAACCAGACTCTCATCATAACTGATTCAGAAAGAGAATAACAACCATACTTGTTGGAGAATAGAATCTTATCTTACCCTATAGAGAAGTAGGAGGGGAATAAAACAAGATGAGGTAATAGAAGGGAAGGAATAGCAGGGGGTGGTGATTAAAAGCAAAACACTGGTGAGGAGGAATGGAGTGAAAGGAGAAAGAATAGGATAAAAGGGGAAAATAAGATGGAAGGGAATTTATAGCTGGTAATAATAATTCTGTATATGAATGGAATAAACATGTCCATAAAAAGGAAACAGACATCTGAGTGGATTAAAAATCAGATTCCTACTATATGTTGTTCTCAAGAAACACATTTTAGGTAGGGAGACAAAAAGAAAAGGTAAGAGACTAGAGCAGAATTTATTGTGTATCATCTGACATTTTTTAAAATATATTTTATTTGATCATTTCCAAGCATTATTCATTAAATACATAGATCATTTTTTTTTCCTCCCCCCCACCCCTCATCTGACATTTTTAAAAAAGCAAGAGTAGCAATCATGATCTCAGGCAAAGCTAAAGCAAAAATGGACCTGATTAAAAGAGATAAGGAAAGAAATAAATCTTGCTAAGAGGTTCTTTAGACAATGAAGTAATATCAGTACTAAACATATATGCACCAAATGTTATAGCCTCCAAATTTTTAAAGGAGAAATTAAATGAGCTTCAGAAGGAAATACATAGTAAAACTATATTAGTGGGGGACCTCAGCTTCTCCCTTTTATATCTAGATAAATCAAATAAACAAAAAAGAATTAGAAAAATTCAAACTAATAGATTTCAGAAAAAAAAAAACTGAATGAGAAGAGAAAGGAATATACTCTCTTTTCTGCAGTACATGATTACTACACAAAAATTGATCATGTATTAGGGCATGAAAATTTCATAACCAAATGGAGAAAAGCAGAAATAACTAACGCATTCTTTTCAGGTCTTAACTCAATAAAAATTATAATCATTAAGGGTCAATGGAAAGACTAATCAAAAATTAATTGGAAACTAAATCTAATTTTACAAAAGGGGTGGGTCAAAGAAAAATTATATGAACAATGAATAATTTATGAGATTGGCAATGAGGAGACAACATATCAAAACATGAGATTCAGCAAAAATAGTACTTAGAGGAAAATTTGTTTCTCTAAATGCCTACATCAATAAAATAAAGAAAAAGCAAATCAAAGAACTGGTCATGCAACTTAAAAAAACCAGAACTAATTAAAAATCCTCAACTATGGAAGATCTGGGTGTCTCTGTGGATTGAGAACCAGGCCCAGAGATGGGAGGTCCAAATCTGACCTCAGACACTGTGTGACCTGGGGCAAGTCATTTATCCCCTATTGCCTATCCCTTACCACTCTTCTGCCTGAGACCCAATATATAATATTGATTCTGAGATGGAAGGTAATGATTTAAAAAGGAAGAATGCCCATTATCACCACTATTCTTTAATATTATATTAGAAACACTAGCTTTAGCAATAAGGAAGAAAAAAATTCAAGGAATTAAAATAGGCAGTGAGGAAACTAAGCTATCACTCTTTGCTGATAATATGATGCCATACTTACAGAATTCTAGAAAATCAACTAAAAAAGTAGTTGAAATAATCAATAACTTTAGTACAAAATAAATCCACATAAACCATCAGCATTTAAATATAATACCAAAAAAGTTCAGTAGCAAGAAGTAGAAAGAGAAGTTCCATTTAAAATAATTCTAGACAATAAAAATTATCTAGGAATCCACTTCCCAAGACAAATTCAAGAATTATATGAACACAATTACAAAACACTCTTCACACAAATAAAGTAAGATCTAAACATTTAGAAAAATAGTAATTGCCCATGGGTAGGGAGAGCTAATATAATAAAAATAATTTTACTAAATGAATTTACTTATGTGGTGCCATACCAATTAAACTACAAAATAATTAATGTAAGGAACTAGAAAAAGTAACAAAATTCATCTGAAAGAACAAAAGATCAAGAATATCAAGGGAAATAATGGGAAAAAAACTGAAGAAAGGTAGATCTCAAATTGTATTGTAAAGCAATAATCATCAAAACAGTCTGGTATTGGTTAAGAAATAAAATGGTAAATCAATGGAATAGATCAAATACACAATGTACAAAGGTAAATGATATTAGCAACCTAGTGTTTGATTATCCCAAAGGTGCTAGCTTTTGTTATAAGAACACACTGTTTAACCAAAATTGCTGGGAAAATTGGAAAAAGGGAAAAAAGTACTGCAGAAACTACGAATATACCAATATCTCATACCCTGTACCAAGATAAGATCAAAAGGGATATATGTCTTAGATATAAAGAATGGTACCATAATTAAATCAGGGGAGTAAAACAGTTTACCTGGAAGATCTTTGGATAAAGAAACAATTTATGACTAAACAAGAGATAGAGAACATTATAATGGATGAATAATTTTCATTATATTAAATTAAAAGGCTTTTTACAAAACAAATTTAATGTAACCAAGATTATAAGGAAAACAAAAATTGGGGAAAGATTTTTTCCCAATTTAAACATTATTTTATTTGGTTATTTTCAAACAATATTCCTTAGAAATAAAGATCCTTTTTTATACTCCACCCGTACCACCACCAACCCTTTCCTAGCCAATGCATTATTCTACTGGGTATCACATGTGTCCTTGCTTCAAACCCATTTCCATGTTGCTGGTATTTGTATTAGGGTGTTCATTTAGAGTCTCTCCTTATTCCTGTCCCTTCCACCACTGTAGTCAAGCAGTTGCTTATCTCCCACCATTTGTCCTTTGCTTGTGGATAGTGTTTTTTTCTCCTGGATCCCTGCAGGGATGTTGTATTGACACTAATGGAGAAGTCCATTAAGTTCTCTTGTATCACAGTATGTCAGTATCTGTGTACAATGTTTTCCTGGTTCTTCTCCTCTTGCTCTGCATCACTTCCTGGAGGTTGTTCCAGTCGCCATGGAATTCCTCCACTTTATTATTCCTTTGAGCACAATAGTATTCCATCACCAACATATACCATAATTTGTTCAGCCATTCCCCAATTGAAGAGCATCCCCTCGTTTTCCAATTTTTTGCCACCAAAAAGAGCACAGCTATAAATATTCTTGCACAAGTCTTTTTCCTTATTATCTCTTTGGGGTACAAACCCAGCAGTGCTATGGCTGGATCATAGGGCAGACATTCTTTTATTGCCCTTTGGGCATAGTTCCAAATTACCCTCCAGAATGGATGGATCAATTCACAACTCCATCAGCAATGAATTAATGTCCCAACTTTGCCACATCCCCTCCAGCATTCATTACTTTCCTTTGCTGTCATGATAGTCCAATCTGCTAGGTGTGAGGTGATATCTCAGAGTTGTTTTGATTTGCATCTCTATGATTATAAGATATTTAGAGCACTTTTTCATGTGCTTATTAATAGTATTGATTTCCTTGGCTGAAAACTGCCTGTTCATGTCCCTTGTCCACTTATCAATTAGAGAATGGCTTAATTTTTTGTACCATTGATTTAGCTCTTTATAAATTTGAGTAATTAGAACTTTGTCAGAGGATTTTGTTATGAAAATTGTTTCCCAATTTGTTGCTTCCCTTCTCAATTTGGTTGCATTGGTTTTGTTTGTACAAAACCTTTTTAATTTGATGTAATCAAAATTGTTTATTTTACATTTTGTGACTCTTTCTATGTCTTGCTTGATTTTAAACTCTTTACCTTCCCACAGGTCTGACATGTATATTATTCTGTGATCACCTAATTTACTTAGAATTTCCTTCTTTCTGTTCAAGTCATTCACCCATTCTGAGTTTATCTTGGTGTAGGATGTGAGGTGTTGATCAAAACCTAATCTCTCCCACACTGTCTTCCAGTTTTCCCAGCAGTTTTTGTCAAATAGTGGGGTTTTGTCCTGGAAGCTGGGCTCTTTGGGTTTGTCATATACTGTCTTAGTGGGGTCACTTACCCCAGGTCTACTCCACTGATCTTCCTTTCTGTCTCTTAGCCAGTACCAAATTGTTTTAATGGCCACTGCTTTAAAATAGAGTTTGAGATCTGGGACTACAAGGCCATCTTCCTTTATATATATTTTTCATTATTTCCCTGGATATCCTTGACCCTTTGTTCTTCCAAATCAAATTTGTTATGGTTTATTTTAAGACAGTAAAGAAAATTTTGGAAGTTCAATGGGTATATCACTAAATAGATAAATAAGCTTGGGTAGAATGGTCATTTTTATTATATTGGCTCGTCCTACCCATGAACAGTTAATATTTTTTCAATTGCGCAAGTCTAGTTTTATTTGCGTGGAGAGTGTTTTGTAGTTGTGTTCATATAGTTCCTATGTTTGTCTTGGGAGATAGATTCCTAAGTATTTTATTTTGTCTAAGGTGATTTTGAATGGGATTTCTCATTCTAATTCTTGCCGCTGAGCTATGTTGGAAATGTATAGAAATGCTGATGACTTATGTGGGTTTATTTTGTTACCTGCAACTTTGCTAAAGTTGTTGATTATTTCAACTAGCTTTTTGGTTGATTCTCAAGGATTCCTTAAGTAGGCCATCATATCATCCACAAAGAATGATAGCTTGGTCTCCTCCTGGCCTATTTTGATGCCTTCAATTTCTTTTTCTTCTCCAATTGCTACAGCAAGTGTTTCTAGTACAATGTTAAATAATAGAGGTGATAATGGGCATCCTTGCTTCACTCCTGATCTTACTGGGAATGAATCTAGTTCACGCCCATTACAGATGATGTTAGTTGATGGATTTAGATATATACTGTTTATTAATTTTAGGAATGACTCTTCTATTCCTATACCTTCTAGTGTTTTTTTTATAGGAAAGGGTGTTGTATTTTATCAAAGGCTTTTTCTGCATCTATTGAGAAATTAATGTGATTTTTGTCTGTTTTTTTTTGTTGATATGGTTAATTATGTTGATGGTTTTCCTAATATTGAACCAGCCCTGAATTCCTGGTATAAATCCTACTTGATCATAGTGAATGATCTTTCTGATCACTTGCTGGAGTCTTTTTGCTAGTATCCAATTTAAAATTTTTGCATCTATATTCATAAGGGAGATTGGTCTATAGTTTTTTCTCTGTTTTTGACCTGCCTGGCTTTGGAATCAGTACCATGTTTGTGTCATAAAAGGAATTTGGTAGAACTCCCTCTTTGCTTATTATGTCAAATAATTTGTGTAGTATTGGGATTAGCTATTCTATGAAAGTTTGAATGAATTCACTTGTGAATCCATCAGGCCTTGGGGATCTTTTTCTTAGGTAGTTCTTTGATAGCCTGTTGGATTTCATTTTCTGATATGGGATTATTTATGAATTCTATTTCTTCTTCTGTTAGTCTAGGCAATTTATATTTTTTTAGATATTCATCCATATCACCTAGGATGGTATATTTATTGCCATATAGTTGGGCAAAGTAGTTTTTAATGATTGCCTTAATTTCCTCTTTATTGGAGGTGAGGTCCCCCTTTTCATCTTTTATGCTGTTAATTTGTCTTTCTTCTTTCCTTTTTTTAATTAGATTGACCAGTACTTTGTCTATTTTGTTTGTTTTTTCAAAGTACCAGCATCTAGTCTTGTTTATTAGCTCAATAGTTCTATCACTTTCGATTTTATTAATTTCTCCCTTAATTTTTAGGATTTCTAGTTTGGTTTTCTTCTGGAGGTTTCTAATTTGTTCCTTTCAAGTTTTTTGATTTGCATTTCCAATTCATTGATCTCTGCTGTCCCTAATTTGTTAATATATGCACTCAAGGATATGAATTTTTCTCTGAGTACTGCTTTGGCTGCATCCCATAAGGTTTGAAAGGATGTCTCACCATTGTCATTTTCATCAATGAAATTATTAATTGTTTCTATGATTTCTTCTCTAACAATCCAATTTTGGAGTATCATATTGTTTAATTTCCAATTAATTTTTGATTTGGCTCTCCATGTACCCTTACTGATCATTATTTTTGTTGCCTTATGATCTGAAAAGTTTGCATTTACTATTTCTTCTTTTCTGCATTTGAGTGCCATGTTTCTGTAACCTAGTGTATGATCTATCTTTGTGAATGTGCCATGTGGTGCTGAAAAGAAGGTGTATTCCTTTTTGTCCCTATTTATTTTTCTCCATATGTCTATTAACTCTAATTTTTCTAAGATTTAATTCACATCTTTTTCCTCTTTCTTTTTTTTTTTTTTTTGGTTTGATTTATCTAAATTTGATAGTGATTGGTTCAAGTCTCCCACTAATATGGTTTTACTGTCTATTTTCTCCATCAATTCTTCTAGTTTTTTCCATTAGAAATTTTGGTGCTGTACCATTTGGTGCATACATGTTGATTAGTGATAATTCCTAATTGTCTATACTCCCTTTTAACAGACTCTATTTACCTTCCCTATCCCTTTTGATCTGGTCTATTTTTGCTTTTACTTTGTCAGATATCAAGATTGCAACTCCTGCCTTTTTTCTGTCTGTTGAGGCCTAGAAGGTCTTACTCCATCCTTTAATTCTAACCTTGTGAGTGTCAACCTGTCTCATATGTGTTTCTTGAAGACAACATACGGTAGGGTTTTGGATTCTAATCCATTCTGGTATTAGTCCACATTTTATGGGTGAGTTCATCCCATTCATGTTCAAAGTTATGATTATCACTTGTTGATTCCCTGGTATTTTTATATCCTCCCCTAATTCTGACCTTTCTTCTTTAGCTATAACCCTTTAAACCAGTGATTTACTTTAGATTAGTCCCCCTAATACCCTCCCTTGATATGCTTCCCTTTCTAGCCCCTCCCTTTTTGTTCCCTTCCCCTCCCCCCTCTCCTTCCCTCCCTTTTTTTACTCCCTACCCCATCCCCTCCTTAATTTCCCCTTCTCTCTTACCCTGTTGGATAAGATAAAGTTCAACATCCTGATGGATCTAGATGTTCTAAGCTCTCAGAGTTGATTTCATTGTCAGTAAGGTTCAATTAATACCAGTTAGCACTTTATTCCTCTCCTCCCTATAGGAAATTCCTTCCCCTCCCCTTACCTATGAGAAAGATTATTCTATTTAGTTTTTTTTTCTATTTCTTGAAGTATATCTTAGTACCATCAATGATTCACCCCCTCCCTTTTTCTTTCTTTCACCCTCCTTTTCTCCATATTGCTTAATGTCCCAATCTTTCCCTATGCATGATTCTTCTAACTACTCTAATGATGCATACAATTTTTGAGAGTTACACATTACATTTTCCCCACATATTAATATATATAAGTTGAAATAAATGTAGTCCTTATAGAAGAGAGTTTGAATAAAAGAAAAAGATAATATTTTTTCCTTTTCCCTTTCCTTCATATTTACCTTTTCAAGTTTTCCTTGCTCTTTGTGTTTGGATGTCAAACTTTCCACAGAGCTCTGGTCTTTTCTTTACAAAAACTTGGAAATCTTGTATTTTGTTGAATGTCCAAACTTTCCCCTGGAAATATCTAGTCAGTTTTGATGGATAGCTGATTCTTGATTGAAGACTCAGCTCTCTTGTCTTTCTGAAAATCATATTCCATGCCTTACGGTCATTCAGAGTGGAAATTGCAACGTCTTGTGTGACGTTGATTGGGATTCTTTTATATTTCAATTGTCTTTTTCTGGCTTCTTGTAAGATTTTTTCTTTTGCTTGAAAGCTTTGGAATTTGGCAATTACATTCCTGGGAGTTGTCTTTTGGGGATTTAGTGTAGGGCGTGTTCTGTGAACTCTTTCAATGCCTGCATTGACCCCCTTGTTCTAGAATCTCTGGGAAGTTTTCTTTGATGATATCTTGTATTATGATGTCAAGATTATGATTTATTTCTGGCTTTTCTGGTAGGCCAATTATTATCATATTGTCTCTCCTTCCTCAATTTTCCAGGTCTGTCACCTTGTCAGTGAGATATTTATGTTATCTTCTAATTTCTTACTCTTTTGGCTTTGCTCTATTAATTCTTGCTCTTTTGCAAGATCATTGTCTTCCAGTTGCCTTATTCTGACCCTTAAAGCCTGGTTTTCCTTTTCAGTTTGTTCTACCATGCTATTTGAGGCCTCAAGCTGTTTCTGTAGTTGTATTTTTTGTGCTTCTGATTGCTGAGTTCCTTTTTCATTATTTCCTGTTTTTCCTGCCAGAAGGCTTCCATCTTTTTGATAACTTCCAATTTAAATTCTTCAAGAGCTTGTGGACAATTTCCATTACTTTTGGAATGTTTTGGAGCATTTGTTTTGGCTTCCTCTTCTGCTATTTCCTCTGTTTTTTTTTTGTGTTTTCCCTCCATTAAATGTATCCAAAGTCACCCCCTTCTTCTTGCTTTTTTTGGTGTTGGGGTTCTTGAGTACAGTTTGCCATCTCTGTGTTTTGTTTGTTTTTTTTTCCTCCTTCCTCCCCTTTCTAGTCAGAAATCTGAATGAGTAGTACTTGCCCTCAGTATAAGGGTCTAGTGGTCAAGGCTTTAATCTCAGGCTAATTCTAATTTCTCTGCAGCTGAGCTGTCTTCCTGGTGAGGCCCAAGTACTGCCCTCCCCTGCCTGCCAGCATTTGGGGAGTTAGTGCTCTCGGGTAAAAGTTTTTGGTGGTCTTAGTTAACTCCCAAGACCTGTAGGTGCCCCTTGCTCATGTCAGGGGATCCCTTTGTGCACTCAGTGATTACAGCGCGCCAGTTATGGGCACCTGAGATCTGTGTTTCCCTAGCCCACCTGCCGGGGTTTCGGGTGTTAGTACTGTCAGGAGAAGGACCATGTCTTATTCAGGTCCCAAGACCTGGGGCTGCCCCTTGTTCAGTCCTGGGGAGCTCCTCCCTCACTTGTTGGAGTTAGATGGGTGTGGGTGAAAATATGTCATGTTTCACATCAGTGTATTTGTGGTTTTATTTGGTATTTTGGCTTCATTTTTTTTCCTTTTAAACATTATTTTATTTGGTCATTTTCAAACATTATTCAATAGAAACAAAGATCATTTTCTTTTTCTCCCCTCCTCTCCCACAACCCCTCCCAATAGTGATGCGTGATTCCTCTGGGTATCACAGGTATCCTTGGTCTGAACTCTTTTCCATGTTGTTGGTATTTTCATTAATGTGTTCATTTAGAGTCTCTCCTCAGTCATGTCCCCACCACCCCTGTAGTCAAGCTGTTACCTTTCCTCTGTGTTTTTACTCCCACCATTTGTCCTCTGCTTGAGGGTAGTGTTTTTTTTTTCTCCTTAATCCCTGATGATTGTTCAGGGACATTGCATTGAGATTAATGGAGAAGTCCATTACGTTTGATTGTACCACAGTGTATCAGTCTCTGTGTATAATGTTTTCCTGGTTCTGCTCCTTTTGCTCTGTATCACTTCCTGGAGGTTGTTCCAGTCTCCATGGAATTCCTCCACTTTATTTTTCTCCAATTGAAGGGCATCCCCTCATTTTCCAATTTTTTGTCACCACAAAGAGCACAGCTATGAATATTCTTGTACAAGTCTTTTTCCTTATTATCTCTTTGGGGTACAAACCCAGCAGTGCTATGGCTGGGTCAAAGGGCAGACATTCTTTTATCACCCTTTGGGCATAGTTCCAAATTTCCCTCCAGAATTGTTGGATCAATTCACAACTCCACCAGCAATGAATTAATGTCCCAACTTTGCCACATCCCCTCCAGCATTCATTACTTTCCTTTGCTGTCATGTTAGCCAATCTGCTAGGTGTGAGGTAATACCTCAGAGTTGTTTTTATTTGCATCTCTATGATTATAAGATATTTAGAGTACTTTTTCATGTGCTTATTAATAGTTTTGATATCTTTGGCTGAAAACTGCCTATTCATGTCCCAGTATTTTGGATTTATATAAGTGTGCTCTTATAACAATGACTCATATTTTTTGCTTGATAAAAAAAATAAAAGCAGAATATACATAGAATATGAGTGTGTGAGTTGAATATAATGGGATGATGGAAAAATTAAAATAAGACATGAAAAAGAGGAATGCATCGGGAGGAGGGGGAAGGGAAAATAGAATGGAGTAAATTATTGCATATTAAAGAGGCCTGAAAGAGCATTTGTAGTAGAGGGGAAGAGAAGGAGGTGGGAGGGAGAGCATGAGATCCTCACTCTCATCAGAATTGGATCAATGAGGAAAGAACATACATAATCAGTTGCATATAGAAAGTTATCTTACCTTACAGGAAAATAAGAGGGGAAGAGGATAATAAAGGGGGGTTGGAAGGTAATAGAAAAGAGGGCAAATTGGAGGAAATACAGGTCAGGAGCTAACCAGGGGTAAATGGAAAGCAATACACAGTAATCAAACATGTGCAAAATTTTTCTTACAAGACTCTCTAGTAAAGGCATCATTTCTCAAATATATAGAGAAATGATTTGAAAATATAAGAATACAAGTCATTCCCCAATTGGAAAATGGTCAAAGGATATGAACAGGCAGCTCTCTGACAAAGTAATTAAAGCTCTCTATATTTGTGCAAAAAATGTTCTAAATCATTGTTAGAGAAATTAAATTAAAATAATTCTGAGGTACTACCCCACACCCATCAGATTGGTCATTATGACAGAAAAGGAAAATGACAAAACTTGGAGGGATTATAGGAAAGCTAGTTGGTGTAGTGGATAGAGTACCCGACCTGAAAGTCTGGAAGGCTCATCTTCATGAGTTTAAATATGGTTTTACGTACTTGTTAGGGAGGGGAAGCAGAAAGTGTAAGAAGGTTAGACATGTGGGAGGGAGCAGGTTGTGAATGACAAAAAAATGCATATTTTAACTAAGAGATGCTAGCCATTCATACTTTTTGAATAGAAGATGGCAGGGTGACATGGACAGATCAGTACTTTAAATCAATCTGTTAATTAATTTAAAAGCTGAGTAGAGGATGTATTATAATAGGAAGAGACAAGTTTTTTTTTTAATAAACCAATACTCCTTTATATTTAGGCAAAACTGTCTAACATAGTGATTATGGCTAATGTTAAAAGTAGCTTTCCATCTACCCTTTCTATATTGCTCTTCTATCTTCTGTTAATAATTTGAAGAAATACAAATGACTTAAAGAAAATGCACAGTTAGCCAAACAAAATACTAAATGCAGAAATCAATGGCATGGGAAATGGAGACCCTAATAATTTATTGTATCTGTAACTTCACCAAAGTGAACCCTGCCTTCATTGCCACTTATTACAGCCCATCTACACCTTCTCTTACTGTATGGTTCTTGTTATGTTCTTCCATCAAAAAAAAAAAAAAGGATAAGGATTTTCTTCTAGATGCCTTTGCATTTATTTGAGCAATTTGGATTATTTCTCTATTATCCCTTCTGGCACTATATGGCTATGTACATATCTTTTAATACTTTTTTTCAAAGATTTTCTCCTGTGCAATTCTTCCCTAGCAATATGCTTTAACCTATTCATATCCATCATCCATTTCCACATTGGCTGTTGAATGACTTGAAACTTTAACTCACCAGAGATTAAGATATACCATGCATGACTTGTAGTCATATAACATTGGTAAGGATATTAGTGTAAAGAAGATAAGTCTTAATTTGGAGTGATTCTGCAACCAGACCTATATCCCTAAAATACCAAAAAACATTTTGAAAAAAGATATATGTGCATTAAAATATTCATAGTAGCTATTTTAGCTTTACCAAAGAATTGGAAACAAATGAGTTGTCAGTCAACAGGAAATGGTTAAACAAATTGTGATCTGTGTACTGAGCAGAATATTATTTCACTATATGACAAAAGTGCCAATTTTATGGGGGGAAGCCTCATGTAAACTTATGTAGAGTGAAGTAAAAGAATTTGGAAGATGATTTGAATAGTAAAAAATGAAATGAATTTTTTATAATTAAATAACTTGGAAAAACTTGGGAACCCTGATCATGACAATGACCAATTACAAACACTAAGGATCAGTGTCAGTTATAAAGCATACTATTCCTCTTCTGACCAAGAGGTGATGAATATGAAGTACAGAATGAGAAATACATTTTTTATATATGGCTAATGTGTGATTTAATTTTGTCTGACCATGCTTATTTGTTATATGGATTGTGTATTTCCCTTTATATTCGGAGAGAGAGCAAGAAAATTGTAAACAGAAGGGGGAGAGTTAGCTATGGTATTGTAAAAAATGAGAAGAAAATAAAGGCTAGCTACTTAAGTCTCTTAAAAATGCATGGTTGAGAACCATACACAGTAATTTATATGATGTTTAAGTCAGGGTTTTAGTGAATTGTAAGATAAACAAGTCAGTGTTAGAACATTCAAGGAAATAATAACACTAAAATTGTTATAATATAGTCTTCATTAATTATCAATAGTCTCCAAAATGAGGAGGTGAGAATCCTACTCTATCTTGTCCTAATCTGTGTCCAATTATCAGTATTATATTTTAAAAGGATGTTTCCAAAGTGGGGCAGGTCTCTAGAAGGACAGTAGAAGAATTAGAAAGCATGACACAAGAGAATCAATTTATCAAATTTAGAGTATTTAATCTAGGGATAACTAGGTGGTGCAATGGGCAGGGTGCTTGGCCTGAGGTCAGAAATATTCATCTTCCTGAGTTCACATCTGACCTCAGACACTTAATTAGTTTTGTGACTGGGCAAATCACTTAACCCTGTTTGCCTTAATTCCTCATCTGTAAAATGGGCTGGAGAAGGAAATGGCAAACCATTCCATATCTTTGCCCAGAAAGCAACAAATGGAGTCTTGAAGAGTTCAACATGCCTGAAAACAACTGAACAATAACAACCTGGAGAAGGGAAGACTTTGGAAAGATGTGATAGCTATCTTCAAGTATTTTCAAGTATATTCAAGTGCTCTTATTTAGAAGAAGGATTTGATTATTTTTTTTTCCCTCCAATGTACTCACTCCTTACTTCCTTCTCTTAAAATCCCTGATTTCCTTCAAGGTTTAGCTCAAAAACTTTCCTTTAAGGAAATTAAATTAAGACTTTCCTTATATCCTCAGTTGCTCGGATCTTTCTCTCCAAGAATATCTTTTGTCAACTTTAGGTGTCTACTGTATATATTTGTACTATATATGTATATATTACCTTTTCTGTTTGAATGCGAGTTCCTTGTAGGCAAGGACTATTTCTCTTTTGTCTTTGAGCCCCAAGATCTTAGCACAGTGCCTGGAACATAATAGATATTTAATAAATCCTTGTTGTTTGGTTTCCTGACAATTAGATTTGTCCCAAAGTGTAATGGCCAAAAGCAGAAGTAGTGAATTTCCAGTTACAAATGATAGGGGCTCAATGACTATTTGTTAGCCATTAAAAGTCTCTATAAAAGATGACACCCTATTGCTGGACCCATATCTTCTGCCTTTCCAATTTGGTTAGACTTGTCAAAACTGGTTTTCAATTGATATAGCCATAAAAAATGTAGACATTCAGCAGAGTGACAACATTCATTATGATGATTCTTTTTATAAGTATTTAACTGAAATAGTTATTCAGTCTAATGACTCAGCCTCAGTTAGTTCATAGTGGTCAAAGTTTAGTTCTTTATCAGCATAATACAAGTTTTACAGCCACTATCCCAACTCCCTTTCCCTTTGGGAAATGGAGCTTGGATGAGTGACTAATACATTTCTCTATCAGCTTCTAGGAGTAAACCATGAGATGCTGGAGAGGAACCCCTACCAATGTCCTTTCCTCAATGATTTTGAGTACATTAACAATTAGATAACAAGACAATTAACTCTGAGAAAGGAATATTCACTAAAATAGTACAATGATAATTATTATGTCATATCTCCCCTAAGTTAGAATGACAAGGGGTGGAGAAATCTGTGACATAGTCTCCAATCAGCCCACATAGAGTCCAGGAGAAAGCAGATTCAAACTTAAAGCACACACATTAGCAAAAGGTTAATTCATAGCTTCTATTTTCTGGAAAACTTTTTGACCTTTCAAGAAGCTTAATACTAGGTGAAGCTTTATACTAGATTCCTTGTAGGGTATTCAAACTTCCTTTCTATGAAGTGTCTAGTTTGCCTTCAGTTCCCAGTGAAGACAGTATTACCAGCCACTCCTGTCTCCCCTAAATGCAAATGGAAAATCCAGATCCTCTAACCTTCTAAAGGTCACAATGACATCTTTTTTTTTTCTTTTAACTTTAATTAATTAAAGATATTTTTCCATGGTTACATGATTCATTCCCTACCACCCCCCCCCCAGCTAATGTGCAATTCCACTGAGTTTTTAGATGTGTCATTGATCAAGATCAAGACTTATTTCCATATTATTATATTTGCACTAGGGTGATCATTTAGACTTTACATCCCCAATCCTATTCCCATTGAACCATGTGATCAAGCAGTTGTTTTCCTTCTGTGTTTCTACTCCCACAGTTCTTTCTCTGGATGTGGATAGTGTTCTTTCTCATAAGTCCCTCAGAATTGTCCTGGGTCACTGCATTGCCACTAATGGAGAAGTCTATTACATTTGATTGTGCCACAGTGTATCAGTCTCTGTGTATATTGTTCTCCTAGTTCTGCTCCTTTCACTCTGAATCAATTCCTGGAGGTCATTCCAGTTCAAACAGAATTCCTCCAGTTCATTGTTCCTTTTAACACAATACTATTATATCACCAACAGATACCACAATTTGTTCAGACATTCCCCAATCAAAGACAATGACATCTTGTGATATGAGGATTCAGAGGCACTTTCTAAGTCTCTCTTCCTAAATGTTTTCTTCTCAAGGGCAAGGCTGGACTAGTCCTTCCTCTCACCTTCTAAATGCTATAATTCTGAGTTCTTAACTGAATTGCTATTTTATAGAAGATCCATGAGATGTGACCAAGTTCTTCAGTCAATCCTAATTCCCTTTCTGTTGCATCTAGCTGAAATGACCTTGATTAATCCATTGATTCAATGAAAATGTCTCAGAATTATTCTCACCTAGTTCATACCTCAAAGTGATTAGTTGAATAAATGTGTTTTACCTCTTAAAGGTATTAGGGCATGGCATCTTGTTAGTTATTTCAATTGTATTGGGGTGATTGACAGATTCAATTGACCTTCAGTCATACCAATGGAAAAGAAAAAGACATGATAAAATCTACTGGGCCTTGAGTATTTAAAGACAAAATTGAATAGTCCATGCTCTCAAGGAGCTTACATTATATGGAAATGTAAACCTGTTGCCTTTTTGGAAATGTAAAACATACTACAGGTATCCCTTCCATATTGTGGGTCAGCAGCAAGGCACCCCCTAAGTCTGGAAAATATACATAAAATTTTTGTCCCTTTTTCATACCAGAAAAGTCTTAGTATGTTGTTTTTGTTGTTGTTGTTGTTTGTTTGTTTTTTCATTTATGGGGTCTTTTAAGTACCTTACTGTAAAATTTGGGCTCATTTCCTCTTTTCTGGACTATTTAAAGAATCTTCTGACATCTCTCTGCTTCTAATCTACTTATTCCAGCACCTCTTCACTTAGCTTTCAAGTGGATCTTATTGAATCCCAGGCTGAATCATATCATCTCCCATATTCAATAAACTCTAAAAGCTCAAGCTCTTCATTTCCTAACCTCTTACTCTCTTTTCAGGTTTCTTACATCTTGCTTTTGTCGTTTAGTCATGTTTCAATTGTGTTGAACACTTCATGATCACACTTGGAATTTTCTTGGCAAAGATGCTAAGTGGATCGTCATTTCCTTCTCCATATCATTTTATAGTTCAAGAAACTAAGAAAAATAGCATTAAGTGACTTTCCCAGAATCACACAGTTAGTAAATGCCTGAGGTCAGATTTAAACTCAGGAATTTGAGTCTTCCTGACTCCAAGTTCAGTCTTCTATCCAGGCTGTGCCACCTAGCTGTCCTTTGTTTTACTTTCTTTGAAATCCCCTATGATTCAGTGACACTGGTTCCTTGATGTTCCTCATGAGACACTCAATCTATGGATTCTATGAATTTTGACCAGGTGTATTCCTTAAATGGAATGCTTCCCTTCCTCATCCCTGCTTCCTAGACTTTTTCAAGTTTCAACTAAATTACACATACAGTAGGAAACTTTTTTCTAGTCCCCTAAAATACTGCTTTCCCTCTGAACTTACTATCAACATGTATATATCTTGTTTATACATAGTTGTTGCATGCTGTCTCCCTCATTAGATTTTCAGTTTCTTGAGAGCAGGGACTATTTTTGGCATTGTGTGTGTCTGTGTATCCCTAGGTCTTAGCACAGTGCTTGGCACTGTTGATTTGACTTACTTCACTCAGTTAATAACCCTTGCTTTTATTCTTGAGAAAAAAAAAAGTTAACCATTCCACAAAAATGTGCTTTTGGGAGAATGCAAAAAAAAGAATGTTAACTAGAGTATGTATTCTGGGTTTTGCCTCAAGGTAATAGAACATAAAGAATGCTAAAAACACATTCTCTCAGCTGACAAAAGGTTGTGGGGGGGATGGAATTCTTACCTAGTTATGATTGCCCGTCCTGTGGAGTTCCTCTCCACTCTGACCCAGATCTGCTCCCTTCTCTGGTGGTGACCTCCTTAGCAGTGACCTTGAAGTATCTTGAGCTCTTTCTATCTACAAGGTAGTATTTCCCCACTTTGGGATCCTCATGGATCTTTTGGTCTGAGATCTCCTAGACATAGCTGAACAAGGATTAAGGTGGCATAAAAGAGATAATCCTGTGTCAACAATAAGGAAAAGCTGAATTCAAATCTGGTCTCAGATCCTTCTTGATTGTGTGACCCTGGGCAAATCCCCATTGCCTAATCCTTACTGCTCTTCTGCCTTAGAACCAATACTTAGTACTGATTCTAGAACAGAAGGTAAGGGTTTAAAAAATATATCCAATTCTGCCTCCTATCCTTATTATTAGAGTAGGATGAGTATTGTAAATAAATGAAAATTTGAACCTATCTCTCTTTTTATATTTTCATTCTCCACTTCTTTTGAATGTTACCTGGGTTCAAATATTCCCTCTTACTCACATTTGCTTTGTGAAATGGGTTGAGTAGCTTTAGCAGTTTTCAACAATCTAGGCAACTCTCCAAGAGTTACAGAGATGGTGCCAACCTGAATCCATTGAAACTGGAGAATGGAGAGGGTGGTCCTTATCAAAGAGCTCTCTATATCAGTGAAATGACAAATCTGGTCCCTAGCCCTACTCTACACTTACTAGTTAGTTGTATACTTAGACAAATTACTTAACTTTTAGAAGCCTCAATTTCCTCATCTGCAAAATGGCAATAATGATAATTGACTCAGAAAGTTGTACTGAGAATTAAATGATATCATTTATGTTGTTGTAGTGAAAATTTTCACCTTTTAAGATTATTATAATATTGAACCGCCAAGGAATTTACTTATGGAATTCCTAAAATGAAACACTCAAGTCAGAATGGAGTTTATGGAGGTTTAATCACAATGGGAGTAGCGAAAAGGAGAGGGAGAGAAGGAGAGAGGAGAAAAGGGAAAGGAGCTACTCTGACCAAGGCAGAAGGAGTTTAGGCCCAAAGGGCCAAGGTGGAAGGAATCAGTCCTTGACTCACGTGACCGATCTGAAGGGAAGCTGTCTGCGGGCCTCCTCTCTCTTCAAGCTTCTAACATGAACTGGCGTCTCCCCCTCTCTACAGGAAGTTCGCGAATTCTAGAGGCTGTTCCCTACCTCACTTCCTGTGCCTCGCAAGTGCCAATGGTGGCTCTAGCTTGGCTTAGGACAGCCCAGGTGGGCAGTTAGTTATTTCTGATTTGTCATTGACTAGCACATGCCCGTGTAGTGTGGATGTGCACAATTTTTGGGTGCTAGACCAAGATGGAGATTTTAAAATTCACAATCCCCCCGATGATGATTGGGGGACTAGTCTCCCCAATTGATCACTAAACATAAGCATACTGCACCCCAAAAAATTCTAACTGTAAGTGTATACAAAATTTTTACCCACTAAGAGGAAAACTATAATAGTTGTAGATATGGGGAAATAGAGGAGAGAGAAAGACAGCAAACCAATGTTTTGCTGGGTACATTGACAAAAGCCAATTAGGGGGCAGTCCCCTTTGGCATAAGACTGTACATTCAAAAAATGTTCAATCAACCACATCCCAAGGTTCATTCTGGATCTTCCTCTAGTGAAAAGGTTTAGATATCTTTCTGCAAACAGTTCATTCTCTGGATTCAGTTAGTTAGCAAGCTTTGGTTTAATTATTTTTCTTTCTCTTATCCTCAAATTATTTTAATGTTTAAGTTGATTATGTTCTCATGATCCTTTTGGGGGAAACTTTGCTCCCCAACAACGATCAAACGAGGGAGTGTAACAAATAGACTTGAATACAGGACTACAATCCCCACAAGCCTTTGCTCCACTTCCCCAAAATGCTTTATAATCTCACGGGAATTCTGAGGTGGGCCAAGATCGAGGAAGGATTTAAGCTGGTGGCAAAGGTTTTTGGGGCCGCTCTTGGACTTCCATTTGGGGCAGATGTGGCTCTTTCCATAATGTAAGTGAGGTTGTGTCTAGGCCTCTCTGTGGCCTGGACACATGTTTTCTTATCCTGTATTTTCTTTAATCCTTAACTTTTAATAAACTTCCAAAAATATACTCCTTGCAGAGAGAAACTAATTTCTACCTGCCTCAGTCTCCCCATATTCCTAAATTTTAATCTGTACAATGTGAAGCACTTTAATAATATTACAATAAATGTTGCTCAGCTTTTGTTTTTCAGGCATTTTAATCATGTTTGATTCTTCATGACCCTATTTGGTTTTGCTATTTCTTTCTCCACCTCATTTCATAGATAAAGGAACTGAGGCAAACAGGGTTAAGTAACTTCCCCAAAGTGACATAATTAGTACATATCTGAGGCCAGATTTGAACTCAGGAAGAGGAATCTTCCTGACTTCAGCCTTGGCAGACTATCCACTGTGCCACATAAATATTTTATATATACATATATAAAATATAAAAGGTATTTAAGTATATTTAAATGTACTTCTACTTAAATACTATTAATAAGTAGTAAATATATTACAAAATATAAATATATCTCCTTATTTAGTCACTTCATCTTGGCCCTCATTCATGGCAAGAATGTCAAGTTGTTCTTCCTATTGGGCCTTTAAAATGAGATCCCAACAAGTACTGATGACAATGCAGCAGTTACTAAGTTTTTGTTGCTTATGTCTTCCTTTATGCCCATTTGGTATGCAAACATACCAAAATTGTCTGTTAAATCGACCATGAACTTGAAATACATTTGTACATTTATTCATATGAGAATGCCTTTGGAAAAAGAGAGACAAGCAGAAAGAAAATGCCTTGCTTTGTAAGTGTATTTAATTGGATAAACACTACCATTCCCAAATACTTACTATAAGGCCTTTGGACATGTTATGTCCTGGATTACATTTCCTTGTGATGTTGCTCTTATTCTGTATCCAAAGTGAAAAAGCAATTCCAAGATACATTAGTACTCTGCATCTATGAAGAGCATCCTTAGGCCAGGCCGGCAGGGCTGACTCAGTATGGAACACTAGAAAGAGCCCTGGCTCTGGAGTCAGAGAAGGTGAGTTCAAATCTACTCCCTGATGCTTACTATTTCTGTGACTTGAGGAAAATCACTTGATTTCTGTGGTTCAAAGTTCTCTCATCTGGAAATTATGGTGCCAATTAGAAGGATTTTGAGGATTCTTCCAGGTCAAGGTCTATGGTTTTTAAATCAGGAGAAGTATCCTGTCTTGGGTATTCTTTGTTGTGCTATAGACTTGGGTCCTGGAGGGATAATTAAGTTGCATTGTGTGAAAGAAGTAAAACCCCATGTATAGCCTTTAGTTACATATATCCAAAAACATAATGGGGATAAGCTAAATGCACTAAGACCCATCTGAAGGAAAATCTTATATAAATTGGTGATGAAGATAGCCTTGTCTGGATTTTAATAGGACTTTTTAATGTTCTTTTGTCAGTTATTACTGATCTGGAATCTACCAGTGAACGGGGAGTTGGAAACCTGTATCTTTATATCTTTTTTGAGAGACTTTTTTAATATCACTGTTTATTGCTTATATTTAGTAATGAAATAATTCTCTCTTTAAATAGAGTTTCTTAATCTAGGGTCCATGGAGTTGTTGTTTTATATTTTAATAAATATTTCAATATAGTTAGTATGCTTTTATAATCCTTATGAATTCAAAAACATTTTTCTGAGGTCTCTATAAGCTTCATCAGCTTGTTCAAAGGGATCCATTACACACATACATACACACACACATCCTTAAGAATTCCTGTCTTAGAGAGTTGGCAGGGTCACTAATAGTTTGAACCAATTGTCTAAGATCACACTGCTAGTGTGTGTCTGAATCAACATGTAGACCTAGGCAAGATTGACCCTTTTTGAAATACTTTTTAACTCAGTTTCCTTCTCTATGATAAAAGTGGAGTTAAATAAGCTTGTCTCCAAGATCCCTTCCAGCTCTAGGATGCTGTAAATCACTGTATGATTGCTGCCACCTTTCTCTTCAACATTTTTGTTGATGTTTTCATTAATAATTTTTTATCTTTCAAATAGAGATAATACCTATAATACTTATACCATGAAGAGTTTCAAGGATCCAACAAGAAAATATAAAGGAATCTTTCACAATCTTAAAATGCTATAAAATATCAGCTACTATCATCTCTACATAAAAATAGCATTTATGTAGTGTTTTTAATCTTTGCAACCACTTTTATCTCTTTTAATTCTCACAACAACTCTAAGAGGTACTTGCTATTATAACTCCATATTCATCATCATCCTCAATAACAATGACCTAAGGTATAACAGGAAGCTCAATCATCAAAGAAGAATGAAATTCTGTGTAGTTATTTAAAAAAAAAGGTAGGAAAACACATTGATATGTTAACTTGTTTTTTCAGAATTTTGTAATAGAAAGGACAGAAAAAAAATGACTTAACTGGTAATTTGTAACCAAGATGAATAAGATGGAAGTTCCCCGTAAGGAAAGTACCTGGTAATTCTTGATAAAGTCAAGATTCCTGTCTCAGATGAACTATATCCTAAAAATACTATTGTTGAGTTATTTTCTGT
Source organism: Monodelphis domestica (assembly GCF_027887165.1). NCBI lineage: Eukaryota > Metazoa > Chordata > Mammalia > Didelphimorphia > Didelphidae > Monodelphis > Monodelphis domestica. The sequence goes on along the minus strand of NC_077227.1, from coordinate 344,716,856 downwards.
CATGTCCAACTCTTTGTGTCCTTATTAAGGATTTTCTTAGCAAAGATACTGGCGTGGTTTGCCATTTCCTTCTACAGCCGATTTTACTAGATGAAAAAACTGAAGCAAACAAGGTTAGGTGATTTTCTCAGGGTCTCATAGCTAGGAAGTGTGAAGATAGGATTAACTCTCCCCTTGCCTATTTTGAGCTAATCAAATCAAAAACTTAAAGTACCCCTACTTGACTCTAAGTAAGAGATTTTACAAGTCACTTGCTAAAGTAGGTGATAACTCCAGAGGCCACTGCCCAGCCCCTGGGCTAGGAAAATTGAACAATTGCTATTTGTTCCTGTAAAGTGGGGAAGGGACAGGAAGTGACATGGAAAAAGGACTATAAAAAAGTCCTGAACCTCCTATCCATGGGACTTCTCCTTTGAATTTCTCCTTTGAATTTTGTCCTTGGAGACTTTGCATTGGTGGGCTGGACTGAAGGAGGAGACTTTACCTGGATCCTGTGTCAGCGTCAGCTTGTGGGGTGAGTAGCTGGCATTCCTCTCCTCACTTTTGGAGAGATTGGTTCTGGAGAGGCCTTCCTTTCCTGGAGGAGGCTAGGTTGGTGGAATCCTTGCTGAAGACACCATCAAGACTGCTGGCTTAAGAGACTACAACGACTCCAAAATTGGGACTTGAGAGCCCCTTCTGGGTGGTGAGCTGGAAAAGATATTATAGGGTATCTAGCTACGCAATACTTTCTATTTCCTTCCTACATTTCTCTCTCTCTCTCTCTCTTTTTTTTTTTTTTACTATATCTCTATTAAGCTAAATTGTTAAGAATGGATAACAGACTTGTGACTTAAAAGTTCATTTTTAAATCAGCGATCACAATATTACTCTAGCATTTTCATATTTAGAATAAAACCTAAATTTTAAATTCTTACAGAAGTGTCTGAGCCCAGACTTGAACTCAGGAAGAAAAGTCTCCCTGACTTAAGGGTTAGAAATCCATCCACTATACTACCAGCTACCCCCATATCCTCAAATACTAAAAACTTAACCAACTGGAAGAAATGATTGCTGAACCTCAGAGGAGAAATATTACTAGATTAGAAAAGGACTATGGTGTCTTGATTTAAAAAAAAAGGAAAACAGAGTTGTTACAGTAAAGGCTAAAGACCTTGACTTCAATAACAAGGAAAATTCTAGAAGAGATCATTATAGAGATGATAGGTGACTATCTAGACAGGAAAGCAGTGATCACAAAGAAACACTATGGCTTCATGAAGAACAATTCATTCTAGATTAACATTATTTTCACTGAGGCAGGATTAAAAAATTAATATATCAGGTAAATGCTATGTAAATAGTTCACCTAGATTGTAGTCAAGTTTTCATAAAATATACTATTCTTGTGTAGAAGATAGACAAATATAGACAATGTGATAATACAATTAAATAAACTTGTAAATGATTGGAGGACAGATTCAAAGACAAGTAAAAGTTCTTTCATTTCCATTTGAATCAGTTTATTTAGTCAATTTAGAACATTATTCATTGGTTACAATAATCACATTATTTCCCTCCCTCCCCTCCACCCACTCTTCCCACATCAAACAAGCAATTTCATTGGGTATTACATGTGTCCTTGATCAGAACCCATTTCCATGTTGTTGTTTATACTAGGATATTCATTTAGAGTCTCTATCCCCAACAATATGCCTTCAACCCATGTGTTCAAGCAGTTGTTTTTCTTTGGTATTTTTACCCCCACAGTGTTTCCTCTGGAGGTGGATAGTGGTTTTTCTCGTAGGTTCCTCTGAGTTGTTCAGGGTCATTGCATTGCCACTAATGAAGAAGTCCATTACATTCGATTGTACCACAGTGTATCAATCTCTGTATACAATGTTTTCCTGGTTCTGCTCCTCTCACTCTGCATCAATTCCTGGAGGTTGTTCCAGTCTCCATGGAATTCCTTCACTTTATTATTCCTTTGAGTACAATAGTATTCCATCACCAACATATACCACAATTTATTCAGTCATTCCCCAATTGAAGGGCATCCCCTCATTTTCCAATTTTTTGCCACCACAAAGAGCGCAACTATGAATATTTTTGTACATGTCTTAATCCTTATTATCTCTTTGGGGTATAAACCCGGCAGTGCTATGGCTGGATCAAAGGGCAGACAGTCTTTTAGCGCCCTTTGGGCATAGTTCCAAATTGCCCTCCAGAATGGTTGGATCAATTCACAACTCTACCAGTAATGTATTAATGTCCCAACTTTACCACATCCCCTCCAACATTCATTACTTTACTTTGCTGTCATGATAGTCCAATCTGCTAGGTGTGAGGTGATATCTCAGAGTTGTTTTGATTTGCATTTCTCTGATTATAAGAGATTTAGAGCACTTTTTCATGTGCTTATTAATAGTTTTGATTTCTTTAATTGAAAATTGCCTATTCATGTCCCTTGCCCATTTTTCAATTGGAGAATGGCTTGATTTTTTGTACAACTGGTTTAGCTCTTTATAAATTTGAGTAATTAGACCTTTGTCAGACATTTTTGTAATGAAGATTGTTTCCCAATTTGTTGCTTCCCTTCTAATTTTGGATGCATTAGTTTTGTTTGTACAAAACCTTTTTAATTTGATGTAATCAAAATTATTAATTTTACATTTTGTGATTTTTTCTAGCTCTTGCTTGGTTTTAAAGTCTTTCCTTTCCCAAAGATCTGACATGTATACTATTCTGTGTTCACCTAATTTGCTTATAGTTTCCTTCTTTATATTCAGGTCGTTCACCCATTCTGAGTTTATATTGGTGTAGGGTGTGAGATGTTAATCCAAACCTAATCTCTCCCATACTGTCTTCCAATTTTCCCAGCAGTTTTTATCAAAAAGTGGTTTTTGGTCCCCCAAACTGGGATCTTTGGGTTTATCATAGACTGTCCTGCTGAGGATATTTACCCCAAGTCTATTCCACTGATCCTCCTTTCTGTCTTTTAGCCAGTACCAAATTGTTTTGATGACCACTGCTTTGTAGTATAGTTTGAGATTTGGGACTGCAAGTCCTCCTTCCTTTGGATTTTTTTTCATGATTTCCCTGGATATCCTTGATCCTTTGTTCTTCCAAATGAACTTTGTTATGTTTTTTTCTAATTTTGTAAAGAACTTTTTTGGTAGTTCAATGGGTATGGCACTAAATAAGTGAAATAATTTGGGTAGGATTGTCATTTTTATTATGTTAGCTTGTTCTACCCATGAGCAATCAATGTTTTTCCAGTTGTTTAGATCTAGTTTTAGTTGTGTAGAGAGTGTTTTGTAGTTGTGTTCATATAGTTTCTATATTTGTCTTGGCAGATAGATTGCTAAGTATTTTATATTGTCCAAGGCAATTTTAAATGGAATTTCTCTTTCTAACTCTTGCTGCTGAGATGGATTGGAGATATATAGAAATACTGATGACTTATGGGGGTTTATTTTGTATCCTGCAACTTTGCTAAAGTTGTTGATTATTTTGACTAGCTTTTTGGTTGATTCTCTAGGATACTTTAACTATACCATCATATCATCTGCAAAGAGTGATTAGCTTGGTCTTCTCATTGCTAATTTTAATACCTTCAATTTCTTTTCCTTCTCCAATTGCTAATGCTAGTGTTTCTAGTACAATGCTAAATAATAGGGGTGATAATAGGCATCCTTGTTTCCCTCCTGATTTTATTGGGAAGACTTCTAGTTTATCCCCATTGCAGATTATGTTTGCTGATGGTTTCAGATATATACTGTTTATTATTTTTAGGAAAGATCCTTCTATTCCTATACTTTCTAGTGTTTTCAATAGGTGTTGTATTTTATCAAAGGCTTTTTTGTGCAATTATTGAGATAATAATGTGATTTTTGTCAGTTTGCTTGTTAATATGGTCAATTATGTGGATGGTTTTCCTAATGTGGAACCATTGCATTCCTGGTATGAATCCTACCTGGTCATAGTGGTTAACCCTTGTGATGACTTGCTGGAGTCTTTTTGCTAGTATCCTATTTAAGATTTTTGCATCTATATTCATTAGGGAGATTGGTCTATAGTTTTCTTTCTCTGTTTCTAACCTGCCTTGCTTTGGGATCAGTACCATGTTTGTGTCATAAAATGAATTTGGTAGAACTCCTTCTTGGCATATTCTGTCAAATAGTTTGTATAATATTGGAAATAGTTGTTCTTTGAACGTTTGATAGAATTCATTTGTAAATCCATCTGGACGTGGGGATTTTTTCTTGGGGATTTCTTTAATGGCTTGTTCAATTTCTTTTTCTGATATGAGGTTGTTTAGGTAATTTATTTCTTCCTGTATTAGTCTAGGAAATTTATATTTTGTAAGTATTCATCCATTTCACCTAGATTGCCATATTTGTTGCCATATAATTGGGCATAGAAGTTTTTAATGATTGCCTTAATTTCCTCTTCATTAGAGGTGAGGTCTCCCTTTTCATCTTGGATACTCTCAATTGGGTTTTTTATTTCCTTTTTTTAATTAGACTGACTAGCACTTTGTCTATTTTATTTGTTTTTTCAAAGTACCAGCTTTTAGTCTTATTTATTAAATCAATAATTCTTTGACTTTCAATTTTATTAATTACTCCTTTGATTTTTAGTATCTCTATTTTACCTTTTGATGATTCTCTTGTGTTCTGTGCTTGGACATCAAATTTTCTGTTCAGGTCTGGTCTTTTCTTTATGAATGCTTGGAATTCTTCTATTGTGTTAAATGACCATACTTTCCCCTGTAAGAATATAGTCAATTTTGTTGGGTAGTTGATTCTTGGTTGTAGATCTACTTCCCTTGATTTCCAGAATATCATATTCCATGCCTTTTGGTCCTTCATTGTGGATGCAGCCAGATCCTGCGTTATGTTCACTGTGTTTCCATGGTATCTGAATGACTTCTTCTTTGTAGCTTGTAATAACTTTTCTTTGGTCTGATAGTTTTTGAATCTGCCTATAACTTTCCTGGGTGTTGTCAGTTGGGGATTAAATACAGGAGGTGATCTGTGGATTCTTTCAATCTAAAATTTCCCCTATTGTTCTAGAATATTGGGGCAGTTTTTCTGAAAAATTTCCTGTAGTATTATGTCCAGGCTTTTTCTTTTGTCATGGTCTTCTGGTAGACCAATGATTTTTAAATTGTTTCTTCTCAAAGGATTTTCTAAATCATCTGTTTTATGAATGAGATGCTTCACATTTTCCTCAAGTTTTTCATTCTTTTTGTTTTGTTTTATAGTGTCCTGCTGCCTTGTGAGGTCACTTAATTCCAGTTGTTGTATTCTAGTTCTTAAAGACTGGTTTTCATCCCTGGCTTTTTGGTCATCCTTTTCCTTCTGGTCTGATTTTCTTTGAAGATCGTCTTTCATCCCTTTGCCTTATTTTTCATCTCCTTTGCCTCATTTTCCAGCTGGTTGATTTTGTCTTTCAAGACTCTATTTTCTCATTTTAGTTCAAGTGCCTCTGTTTCCAGATGACTTATCTTAATTTTTATGTTCTTTTCCCAGTTTTCTTCAGCCTCTCTTGTGTTTTGAGTTCTTCCATAGCCTGTATCCAATTTGCTGGGATTTCTGATTTTTCGTTTGCTGATCTCTCCCCCTCTGTTCTGTTTGCTGAGTAGAAGCTGTCTATTGTAGTTTCTTTCTTCTTTTTCTGTTGTTTGCTCATATTCACCCCTTCATTACTCCCTGTATTTGTCTGTGCTTTTGCTCCTCTAATTTTTTTGGTTTGGGGGGCTTCTGTCAATCTCCCCTCTTGGAGCTTTTACAGAAGATCTCTCAGTATAATCTCTGGATTAAAGTTCAGCAGTCAATGAGGATGGGTGTGGAGCTTGGGCTTCCCTGAGTTCTGGAGACTTTTGATTGGATTAAGTTCAGCTTAGTTGGGCTGGGTGTGTTCTAAGTCCAAAACCTCCTGGAAGGTTGGAGCAAATATGGAAGATCTCCACAGCTCTGGCCAGGCTTCCAGGTCTATGCTCCCTCTATAGCTCCTTCCCTGCCATCTGTGTTGTATGCTCTGAACTTGGCACAGCCCTGCCCACAAAGTACACCCTCCAGACCAGCACTTTTGCCTGCCCAGAAGTTCCTGCTGCTACTGGAGTCTCAGTGTTCTGGGGGGGGGGAGGACAGGATGGGTCCTGGGACCTTCCTTCTGTCTTCCCCATAAACCCGAGTGTTCTCAGATTCCGGCTTTTTTTTTGGGGGGGGGTGTACCTTTTGAATTAAGTCCAGCAGGAAGGTTCCTTGGCTCTCTCTTGTTGTTAAGTTTGATTTTCAGTCCCCTAGGTGTATTCAGTTTGTGATCAGTTAGGAAGAGTATTCAGAGGTCTGAACTTCTACTCCTTCTAGTCCACCATCTTGACCCAGCCTCCGTAAAAGTTTTTTTGAGACCCATTCTAAATTAATCTTTTTCAAAATTAACCTTGTAATTCACTAGTAACAACTGGTTTAGTGTCACTAGATTAGTAGATTTCCAGTAAAGTATACCTTGGATGTTTGCTTTGTACAATGTTGTTTCACCTTTTATTAATTATTTAGATGAAGCCATAGATTACATACTCATCAGATTTGCAAATGGACTGAGAGGGGCATCTAATATACTGATTGAAGATTCTGGATTCAAAATGATCTTGAGGGTCTAATGAATTATGCTGCATTTTCTCAAATGAGATTCAGAAAGGGATAAAGTTGCACAAAGGTAACTTGGGAAATTGGACAGAGATCTTTGACACAGAGATAGAGGCTTGCCAGGAGGCCATGTGGGTATAACATTAGTAGAGGGAGTAGCTGGTACTGACAGAAGCAGAAGCAGCATTGGGAGCTCTCAAGCCAGAGATGATAATGGAGCCTGGAAACTTGTCAGAAAGAGAATATAGGGAAACTATGAACTAACACTGCACACAAAAGACTATAAACTATTTGGCAACTCCATTGCCTTTACCCACTTCTGGCACAGAGTGCAAGGGAAAAAATATCACTATCAGTCCAGAGGGAGCAGGGGCCCTTAGAAGTAGTATCACTTCCTACTCCAAGGGTGCAGGGGCCCCAAGAAACAATATGAATTGCAATCCTAAAGGATCAGAGAATGCCTTGAGTAAGGACCACAGCTCAGGACCATACCTCTCCCCAGATCACACAAATTTGAAAGCACTGAAAACTTCCAAAGTCCCAGAACTAGCTCTGAAAACAGCAGCATAAAAAGGCCTAAAGTTTATTGCAGTGTCATTCCTACTCACCCCCAACTTGGAACAGTGCCCAACTTTAATAAAAATTCAAATTCTAAAAATTGACTGGGAAAATGAACAAACAACAATAACAAAGTAATCTGATCATAAAAGCTACTATGTTAATAGGGAATATCAAGACATATACTTAAGACAATAAAGTTAAACAAGTTAAAAGGAAAGTCTCAAAAACTTGATATTCACATATGCCCAAAAATAATTCCTAGAAGAACTAAAAGAATCCTTCAAAATCAAATAGGTGTAGTAGAAGATAAATTAGATAAAGAAACATGAACAGAGGAAGAATATTATGAAAAGATAATTAACAACATACAAAAAAGGCACAAAAATACTTAAAATAACACCTTAAAAACATAATTGACCTGCTGGTAAAAGAAACACAAAAATTCACTGATGAAAGACCACTCAGAAAGCAGAATTGATTAAATGCCAAAATAAAAGAAATACAAAAGTTCACTAAGAAAAGAATTCTAAAATAAAATTAGAAATAGGCAAGTGGAAGCTAACGACTCTATGAGACATCAAGAAATGATAAAGAAAAAGAATGGGAAAAATCAAAGAAAATGTGAAATATCTCATCAGAAGAACAACTGACCTCAAAAATAAGACCAAAGAGAGATAATTATTTAAAAAAATTATTGAAATGTCTGAATGCTATGATCAAAGAAAAAGTCTAGGTATCATATATCAGAAATTATCGAGGAAAGATACCCCAAATCTTAGCTCCGGTGGATAAAATAGAAACCTAAAGAGTACATCAATCACCTCCTAAAAATGATCTGAAAATGAAAACTACCAGGAATATAACCAATTTCAGAGGTCACAGTTCAAAGAGAAAATATTTCATGTGTCCAGAAAGAAGAAATTCAAATAACATGGACCCACAGTCAAGACTGCACAAAATTTTAGCAAGTTCTAAATTAAAAGAGCAAAGGACTGGGTATATATTATTCTGGAACCCAAAAGAGCTGAAATTATAATCAAGAATGACCTACCCAGTAAAAGTGAGTGTAATCCTTCAAGGTGGAAAATTATATTTAATGAAATAGAGCACTATTAATACCTGATGAAAAGACCATAGTTGAATAGAACATTTCATACTCAAACTGAAGACTCAAGAAAAGTATAAAATGGAAACATGGAAGAGTAAGGGACTCAGTAAACTTAAATGTTATATTCCTCTTGTAAAGATGTTTATAGACATGTCAACTCCTAGGAACTTAGCATTCTTAAGGCAGGTAAAAGGAGTTTACATAGACAGAGGGTTTTTTTTTAATATTAGAATGAATTAAAAAAATGAAAGGGTGAAAAAAGAAGGATGTCCAGGGAAAAAGGGGAAGGAAGAGGTGAAATGAGGAATTTTTTCTTCACATAAAAGATAACTTTCACATAAAAGAGAACAAAGAAGAACTTTTTGGAGGGGAAAATAAGAGAATGGTGGAGAATGTCTGAATTTTATTCTCATCAGAATTGGTTCAAAGAGGGAAAAATATACACAGATACAGATACAGAGTTGTGTATAGAAATGGAATATATCAAATAGGGAAATAGAAAGAAAACTGGATAATAAAAGGTGGGAGAGATAAAAGTGAGGGTATATTAAGGGAAGCAGTAATTAAGCATAAAAAAGTCTTTTGAGGAGGAACAATATTAAAAAGAGAGAAGAAGAAACAGTAAAACATGGGATGGAGGGAAATAATCACCTAGTAATCATAATTGTGAATGTAAATGGGACAAGTTGACCATAAAATGGGGTTAGATAGAAGAATGGTTTAGAAACCAGAATTCAATAATATGTTGTTTACAAAAGACACACTTGGAACAGAAAGAAAATACAAAGTTAAAATTAGAGCTGCATCAGAATCTAATATGATTCAACTAAAGTAAAAAAAAAAAAGCAGGGATAGCAATCATGATCTCAGACAAAGCAAACACAAAAATAGACCTAATTGAAAAAGCTAATCAGGGAAACTATATTATGTTAAAAGGTTCCAGACTTTGAAGTAATATCAAATTTTTTAACAGAAAGTTTCTCTGATAAAGACCTCTTTCTTTTACATATACCAAGTAGAAGATTGAGTCAAAATTTAAATCTGAATCATTCCTCAGAGAATGAAGAGTCAAAGGATATAGGCAGGTAGTTTTCAGAAGAAGATATCAATGCTATCTTTAGTCATGTAAAAATTTATCTAAATCATTACTGATGAAAGAAACAAAAATTAAAGCCACTCTGAAATACAACCTCACATCTATCAGAAATGACAAATGCAATGGATAAGAGAAAAATAGGTATGACAACGTGAAAGAGAATTCTTTATTGTCTATCCTGAGTTAACATTAACTTAAATACCCCTATTTAGTACCTCACTATATTGGAAGACAGGATTAATTCCACTTTGTCTACTTTTGAATTGAATCAACAAAAGGTTAAACACCCTACTTAGTACTAGGTGAGAACCTAGCAAGGTACTTAGAGAATTCACATCCTTTGAAACTCAATTACAGCAGGAAACTGTGAACCTTTTTGATGAGAACTTAACATTCAGAAGATGAAAAGTCAATTCTACAAACAATGCTAGACAATTTGGAAACTGTGATTGGCCCCTGTGAAAAGGGGAAGGAACAAGAAGATACCATAAAAAGCAAGCCCCAAATTCCTTCAGGGCATATTGTCTTTGAAAAGATAGTCTGAAGAGATTGTCTTCTGGAGATTGTCTTAGATAGTCTTTGAGAGAGCTTTGCTTGGATAGTGGGCTTAGAGCTTGGCTTCTACTTAGACTCTGATTCTTGGATTACTTTGTTGGATAAATAAAAGGCTGAGCCTTTCCTAGCTTCTGGAGAGACTACCTTCCATGTTGGAGGTGGCCATTGTGGTTACTCACTATCAGCCTTCCTGGTTGAGAGCTAATTAATCTCTACCTGCATTAAGCAGACCCAGAGCAAAACATTTAGGTTGATAGGATAGATAACTTCTCTATCCCCCTCACATTTCTCTTCTTTGTTGTTTCCTCTCTATTTGAAAATATTTTTAAATAAACTTCTTACTTAAGATATAATAAATACTGAAAATTACATAATTTCATATAATCATTGTCCAATCATTAATTTTAACCTTTACAGTAATGAACTACAGGTTGATTAGGGATCTGGTCTAGACATTCTGGAGAACATTTTGAATTAATCCCCAAGTGCTATAAAACTGTATATATCTTTGACCCAATAATACCATTACTGGATCTTTAACCCAAAGAGATTAAAGAAAAAGAAAAAGGACCTATATGTACAAAAATATTTATCTCTTTGTAACTTATTTCCTTCATAATTAAATGCTATACTTATAGTTATAAAAGTTATAAATGTTTCCATTCTAAAAAGTTCTTCCTAGTATACTTCTTTTATGTGAAAAAATGATCTTTATTTTTTAAAAAATTAATTAATTTATTTAGAATATGTTTCCATAATTACATGATTCATGTTCTTTCCCTCCCCTCTCCCTCCTTCCACCTCCCAGAGCTGACAATTCCACTGGGTTATACCTGTTTCAATGTTCAAAATCTATTTCCATATTATTAATATTTGAATTAGGGTGATCATTTAAAGTCAACATCCCCAATCATATCCCCATCAAACCATGTGATTTATCATATGTCTTTTCTTCTGCATTTCTGCTCCCACAGTTCTTTTTCTAGATTTGGATAGTGTTATTTCTATGTTCCTCTGGATTGTCCTGGATTGTGGGTAGTAGAGAAGTTCATTACATTTGATTCTGCCACAATAGATCAGTTTCTGTGTACAGTGTTCTCCTGATTCTGCTCATTTCTCTCAGCATCAATTCCTGGAGGTCTTTCCAGTTCACAAGGGAATTCTCCAATTCATCATTCCTTTCAGCATAAGAGCATTCCATCACCATCACATACCACAATTTGTTCAGCCATTCCCCAATCAATACACACTCCCTAATTTTCCATTTTTTTTGCCAACACAAAGAGTGTGGCTATAAATATTTTTGTGCAAGTATTTTTCCTTATTATCCCTTTGGGGTAGTACAAAGATTTTTTTTAAAAGACATACTTCATTCAAAACATTTGTCCAGTAGTTGAAGAGATTGGAAAAAATTAATGTACACATTCTTTGTTATGGTAAGAAACTATTGTACTTCTTTTGAGTATGATATATAATCAATTCATACCTCTTAAAGAATTTCTCTTTAACTTTGCCCTGAATTAGTCTTATAGAAATTTTCTACTGACACTGCTTTTGAAAAGTTCTAAAAGGCATACATGTATGCACTGGGGTTTCATGGGAGAGGGAACTATTTGTAAAGCATGTAACAAATACCTTCGTTAATCCTCACAATATTCATGGGAGGTAGTTGATTGATTATCTCCATTTTATAGAAGAGGAAACTGAGAAAGATCAGACAGCTAGCATGTATCTGAGGCTGGTTTTGAACTGTTACCCTCACTCCAGATCCAACACTCAGTGGCTATTTATAATATCTTATCAGAGAGAATACACAAAAATATACTTTAGTATTTTAAAAATTTCTAAAGATTTGTGATTCAATTGATATGAATACAATTGATCTTCAGACCACAATCTTTCAAGACTTCATGAATAATTTGAACCCAAATTGTCATTCTTTGATGTCCACCCTTCTTGTAATGAGTTTATTCTCACTCATCTAGCTAGACTACATACAATAATATCAAAGTTCATACTCACAAATCTTTCCAAACTTAATAGAGCTTACAGATTTGATGCACTTTTCTGGCATATCCTTAAGAATTCAGTCATCTCCATTCCATTATCATATAAAGAATGGAATTAGATGTTGGCAGAAGACATGAATGAAAATGATTCAAAATAGAGCACCAAGGTTACTATTCCTCTTCTTTTGCCATGGATAACCTTTGAGTCTGAGAGTGAAAACAGATAACCCTTTTACTAAAATCATATTACATAATACCCTCAGGTAGAAGCAGTTCAGTAAGGTAAAAATGGAATAAGAACCACTAGTAATAAAGTTACAAAGCAATTGATTAGGATGTTCGCTGAGCTCTCATGAGTGCCATTGCTCCAAATTCTGAAAAACTGCTTTTATGTCCTTCTTTCCCAAAGGAAAAGACTCAAGATAATCCATGTGGAGCAAAAAGTTACCCAAATTACCCCAGTTCCATACTAGACATTCCTTGTTCCTATAATCTTGTGTTGGTGTTATAGAAGCATTAGAAGATTTAACTCCCACCTCCCCGGGTCTGACAAGAACTTGACCCACAACAAAAGTGCACAAGAGGAGGAAAAACAAAGCCTAATGAGGGAAAAAATAGAATTAACCATGGAAATTCATAAATGGCCAATCAGAAGTTCTGAATACTTTATACCCCTATTAATACTTCCTTACTGATCTATGTGGATTTACAGAATGGCAAGCCATGAATAGAACCAGGAGTCTCTTGAAGCAATCAGTGCTGTGTGTTATTCTCCAGACTAATTGGAAAGGGGCAACTTCCACCTTGAATCTTGTCTTCATTTTCAATGTCCTACCATATGGTCTCAGATTGTTATGCAGAGACAGATTGTTCCTCTATCTCCTATTAATATTCCAGGCTAACATCATGTTAATTTTCATTTTTCTAAAGTCTTTTATAATAGAGAAAAGTGATTGTTTTAAAGGTAATTATGAAACTTTCCAAGTAGGAATTGCTTTTCCACCCTTGGATTTCACTTTTGGAATGAATCTGTTAAATCATTGTAGGGGGATCTGTGATGGCATACTATGATATATTGAAAAGTGTCACTTTTTAGCTTAAGAATGAGAGCAAAGACTTAGGGAGATGGTGATTCAAATGTGCCTTTTTTTTTCTCCTTATTCCTCCCCTTCCCCATGCTCTGCTATTCATGTTCAGCTCATTAGTCTGAGAATAACAGAGCAGAATGATCTTTTAGTGAATTTAAATCACTTGAGCAATATCCATTCCAAAGTTTCTGGAAAGGGTAGCATATGTACCTAATAAAAATATTTTACTATTAATGGTCGCAGCTCTCTCCCTTGCTGTCTCCAAGGACATTTTGCTGACTGTGCCTCCCAGGGCACAGGATCACATAAAATGGTATAATTGCCTCCCTTCTTTTCCCATACTCAATTCATACACATATGCCATGCCCCCATGGCAATGGCTGACACATTCATGGTATCTGTGCTCTCTGCTGAAAAGTCAAGAAGGGCCAACATAATCCTTTCATCTTCTCTTAACATGCTGAGTAAAATTTCTAGTGCTCTACCATACCACAATTTGTTTCTGCAGAATGAATAGATCATTCACCCTATTCCCAGTGATAGGTAGAGATTTTACCGTTTTTCTCAGAACACAAGAAGGATGTAACACTATTGCTTAGGTCAAATGACAAAGACAAATATAATTCAGTACTCAAGGCTTTTTCTCCTGATGAGGTGACTTACAGTGTATACCATTCCCAAGGATGCTGAGTGACAGCTGTGGATGTCAGATTAAACTTTCTACTATGTGATAAATCATTTTGCAGTGATCAAACTCCGATATCATTCCTTTTCAGGATGACCCTAGAGAAAGAAACAACATCCAGTCAAATACCATTTCTCACCTTGCCCAGGAAACCAACTGAACACAACAAACTCACTTTGACAAAGATTATTGCTTTTTTTTTTTTAGTGTCTGTTAAAAACTTAATAATGATCTCAGTAAAAACAATAAAATAAAACATCAAACCAGGGGCAGCTGGATAGCTCAGTGGATTGAGAGCCAGGCCTAGAGATGGGAGGTCCAAGGTTCAAATATGGCCTCAGACACTTCCCAACTGTGTGACCCTGGGCAAGTCACTTGACCCCCATTGCCTAGCCCTTACCGCTCTACTGCCTTGGAACCAATACACAGTATTGATTCTAAGATGGAAGGTAAGGGTTAAAAAAAAATCAAACCATTATTCTCTCATTAGTTAAAGTTTACTAAAAATGAATATAAATATAAATTTTAACAAAATAATAATCAAACTTAAATAATTCACTATCTTCATCTGATCAGATTTCAGTGGAATTGCCTTTTTAAAAATATCTTAGCCGATGTGTGATTTTTTTCTGATTTTTCTTCTTGGCTCTGTTTTCACCCCTTCTTATTAATAATTATAGTATTCTAAATTTGTATAGAGTTTTGCAATATAAGAAATACTTTTGTACCCATTTATTTCATCTAATCATCATAATAACTCAGTGAGGTGGGAAATATAGATAGAATAGCCTCATTTCAAGCTCTTTCATTGACCACTGCTCCTTGTTCCCTTTTGCCCCTCTACATCAGTCTCATTCCTTTACTTTCCTTTCCCACTACTTCCCAATCCTTTCACTATGTCCCTAGGAATCCCTCTTCTCTCATTTACACACTGACCTTCATACTAGACATGAGCTTTCTTCTATCTTCTCAGAAATTACCTATCCATTTTTAAAAATTTACTTACATGAATATATCAAAGGTTCATAACAATTTTTGTGTCATGGACCTTTTTAGCTTTATGAGGAAGCCTTACTCAGAATAATGTTTCTAAATACATAAAATAAACTGCATAGTATTATAATGGAAAATGATTATATTAAACTACAGTAATCATGTTTTCAAAAAAGATTCATAGATATCCTGTTACAAACCCCTGAATATAGGATCTTTCCTTTCAATAAAATGTAAATTTCTTGAGGATAGAGACTACTTCTTTTTTATCTTTGTATGTCTAGAACTCAGGCAATAGTAAATATTTAATAAATAATTCTTCATTTGAATTGAAGTGAGTTGGATTGACCTGGATAAGATTGATATGTATTTTGCTAAAGATCATTCAGTTAGTAAGTGGGGAAATATAGTCTTATGAATCCCAGCCCACTACCTTAATCTCTCTCTTTCTATTCTGATCTCATAGCTGACAAAGATGACCAAGTAGCTGAGACAGTTGTGACAATCTATATATATCAGGAAATCTCTTGTGGCAAATCAAACAAACTGCTAATTCAGACGGGGTGTGCTTATATCCTGTAATGGGATATGGTTTATATATATATTTTTTTTTTTCAAAAAGGAATGTGAAAAAGAGTTCAGGCTACTTAAAAAAAAACCAAGATGATAATAGGGGGAGGTACTTAATATTGAGGATATTTTATTTGCTTTCCTTTGACGTTTGATATTGATTACCAGCCTTTGATGCTTGAATTTTAAGAATTATGAGCTATATTAATCCTTTAAAATTAATAGAATATGTAAAACTTAAAAATTTATTAATGGCTATTATTTTTCTAGCCATAGCACCTAAGAGTCTTGTATAGGTACCCTGTATTCCAGTGGAATAGAACTGTTTGATATTAATAAACATAACTATCTCCTTTCCTCTTTTCCTCCTCTCCACTTGGGTTTCTTTTGTCCCCATATTGGACTTCTGCCTGTCACAAGCTGAAAGAACCAGGAGGATAATTTATAAAATGCCTACAACGATATAAAGGCTTATGAAGTCTGATCAGTGTAATGACCAATCACAGTTCCAGATGAATGATGATGAAGCATGATTCTCATATCTTGGCAGAGAGATGAATTATAGATATAAAAAGCTACAGGTTCAGACATTGCCAACAAGTAGAAGGGCTTTGATTTACTGTGCTTATTCATTACAATGGAGGGATCTTTTGGGAAGGAGGAGCTCTGGGGAGGAGTTGCTAGGGAGGAGTGGATATGTAGTATTATTAATGCAAGAAAAAGGAGAAAACAGGATTCATTAAAAATAGAAAATATGTAAAAGAGAAGGAAATTGAGAAGGGATTACATATGACATTTTTATTGCTATCATTTAATAATAATAACAAAAACAATAATGATAATGATGGTATTTATATGGTACTTTAAAATTTTCAAACTACTTTATAAATATTAACTCATTTTATCCTTACAACTCTGGGAAGTATGTGCTTTTATTTTCCCTATTTTATAGATAAAGAAATAGAGACAGAGATTAAATAGCTTACTCAAGGTACCACAGATAATAAGGGTCTGGGATTAAATTTGAACTCAGGCCTGCCTGATAATAGGTTCAATGCTCTGTCCATCCATTATACCCCCTAATTGCTTCTATCATGTTGATTCAGAATATACAAAATTGTATATAATAGAAACTCGGCACTAAAAGTCTATTTTTCTGGTCATTGTTTTGGATGTTAAAGCATTCATACTTTCTTAAAATACATTATAAACATAAAACTTGCCTTTCCTTCAAGTTCCAGTTCAATAAAATATCCTGCATAAAGCTCTTTCTGACACCCACAATTAGATCAAAACTGAATACCTTTTCTAAAATATATTATAATTAATTAATTTTTTTAAATCTCCCTTACTAAACTTAAACTTCATTTGGGGCTCAGATAAAATGACATCTTCTTAAAAGAAGCTTTTCTTATTGTTCTAGGTGTTAGTGTCTCTCACCCCTCTCTACTCAGAATTATTCCTTGTTTATTTTGCTGATATCTTGTATTTGCTTTCAAATGTACATGTTAGCTCCCCCAGTAGAATGTAAACTTTGTGAGGGCAGAGGCTATGTCGAAGGGAGAGGTAATCTCCAGTGCTCAGCACAGTATTTGGCAATTACTTGTGATTGATCAATTAGTCCCCTACATGTGAAAGGAGCAAAATTGTAACCCTCATCCTTCTGCTCCCATAAAGGTTAGACCAACTTATTTATTGAAATGTGTTGAGGGGGTAGCTAGGTAGCTCAGTGGATTGAGAACGAGGCCTAGAGTTGGCAGGTCCTGGGATCAAATCTGGCTTTGGATACTTCCTAGCTGGGTGACCCTGGGCAAGTCACTTAATTCCCAAAGTTTAGCTCTTACTTCTCTTCTGTCTTGCAACCAGTACACAATATTGATTTTAAGATAGAAGGCAAGATTTTGCATCCCATTTTGTTCCAGTATTGAATATAAACTAGCCAGGTCCATCCTCTAATATTTTGTTCTATTTATCTTTTTTCCAAGATGAGCTTTTCATTGAGACTAGATATGTGTATCTTAACTCAAATCTCTGTTCTTTCCTTCTTGGAGGTACACTAGAGCAGACATGGGCAGGGAGAATATGGAACATAGTATCATAGGATCACACTCTTAGAGATGGGACGAATTTTATATGCTACTTAATTCCTCTGAAAGATTCAGGATTCAAAAAAATCTTGTCATTTTGAACATTCAGTTGAATCCATTGATATGAACTTTAATGGGGATGAATGCAAAGTCTTATGCTTGCTTTAAAAAGCCAGCTTCACAAATATAAAACAGGGATAATATAGTTAAAAAACCAGCTATCTGAAAAAGATCTCACATTATAATGCATTACAAACACAATATTAGTCAAGAGTGCAATATAGTAGCCCAAAAAGCTGATTCAAACTTGGGTAGTGTTAAGGCGAATAATTTACAAAATTAGAAATGTTATTCCCTTTGTCCTCAGTTCTGGCCAAAATTTAGCATTGTTTTAAATTCTGGGTACCACATTTTAGGGTGAGGAGGCATTCATAAGCTAAAGAGTAACTGTAGGAAGGAAGAAAGGATGGTAAAGGGCCTCAAGTTCAGAGACTATTTATTTGTTTGTTTGTTTATCCACTCATCTACCCATTTATTTGTTTGTTTGTTAAACCTCTACTTTACATCCTAGAATCAATACTAAACATCAATTCTGAGACAGAAGAGCAGTAAGGACTAAGCAACTGGGGTTCAGTAACTTGCCCAGCATCACACAGCTAGGAAGTATCTGGGGTCATATTTGAACTCAAATCCTTCCAAATCTAGGCCTGGCTTTCTATTCACTGGGCCACCCAGTTGGCCCTGTAATTCACAGTTTTCTAAAGAATAAAGACAAAAGTCTGAAACACATTCACACACAAACATACTTAGGGGATATATGGTGTCAGGTTCTGATGGGCTATAATGTGAGGAAAGACAGAATTTTGATGGTGGTTTTATTTAGCTACGCTTTAAGAGGCAGACTTAGAAGCAGTGGACAGAAGTTGCAGAGAGACAGATTAATCACAAAGAGAGCTAGCTTTACTTAAAAGTCAAATGGGCTACCTTTGGAGGTAATGGGCCACCTGTCATGAGGGGGTTTTCAAATAAAAGTTGAATGGCCTCTTATTTGGGATATTATATAAGAAATTTTTAAATGGCTTCTGAGAAGTAATTTAAGATTTACAAAGTTATTTACATTCATTATCTCACTTAAGTTTCACAATAGCCCAATAAACTAGGTTCTGCAGATACCATTATTCCTATTTTACAGCTAAAGAAACTATGATTCATAGAATGTAAGAGACTTGCAAATAGCTGTGTACCTAGCAATTGGTGGAAAGGAATATTAGGAGCCAGGTATTACGGAATCCAATCTTAGAATCACAGCAAGGACAGCTTGGTGGTATGGAAGCTAGAGTATTAGACCTGTAGTAAAGGCTTTCTTTAATTCCTGCATCCAAAGTTGACCAGTGCAAAGTGGCAGCTACATAGCAGAGGGTTTATAGTACAAGAACTGGGAAGATCAAACACTTACTTCCTGATGACCTGAGCTAGTTAGTCACTTACGCTATGTCAGTCTATTTCCTCATAGGTTAAATGGGGTAACAATAGCATTATCTTCATAGTTTTGTTGTGTGGATCAAATTAAATTATAAAGACATACATGAGGATGGGTAACATTATTATTATGATGATGATGATGCATCAATGCACACTGAACTAGGTGGCATAGTATATATAGTGTTATAATTAGAGTCAGAAAGACCTGAGTTTAAATACAACTTCAAATACTTACTGGCTATGTGATTTTAGGCAAATCACTTAATGACTATCTACCTTAGTTTCCTCATCACTGATTATCATAGAACCTATCTTCTATGGTAGTTATGAGGATAAAATGGGATTATATTTGTAATGTGTTTTTCAAATCTTAAAAAAATTTTAAAGTTATAAAAATATCAGTTTTATTATTATTAGTGGTATTAGTAATGCTAAGTCTTCAACAATGGAAGTAGGAAAAATATTGTTAAAATGTTTAAATCAAAACTTTAATGAACAAATGACTTGAAAACTGAATTTTCCTAAAGCTCAGAAAATATAATTAAAAGAAGCTCATAGTATTTTCCAATAAATGAGCTTTTATATGCTAATTGCTTGATTTTGTTTTTATTCCTTGGCATTAAAGAAAGAAACACATATCTGTCGTGTCATATGAGTTGGGAAGAAAAAAAAACTTCATCAAAGATGCCTTTAATGGCCAAAATTATCTATGACAAATAGCCAAATTCAGAGCATAAATATTGCAATCAGTTCTGCTATGTGTGTATATGTGAGTATGTGTGCATGTTTATGCATATATTCTGGCTCTGGTTGAATGTATCCCTGGTTATAAAACTGCCCATAGACCAGCTAAAATAGTTTGTGCAAGTTGCTATGGCAGTGACAAGTAATCAATACTGATTGCTACACAATCAATATGTTTCAAGGTATCTGTATTCATTCAAAAGGTTGCCCATGGCTAACAATATTAACTGATTTCTGCCACAGTCCATTTTATGGGCTGTATATAGACTGTCCTTGTATAGGAAGATAGCATCAAATGGAGAATAAAGGCAAATAATCTGATTATTTGACTGATAAACATTTTTGTGAGGAAAAAATATCATGTCCTGAATTAGTTTGGCTGTATACTGGAATTGGAATTAAGGCTGTATTTTCATCTATTAAATAGATTAATTCAGATATCTCAAAGTAACTTAGAGAACTTTCAGCCATGTTATATTCTGAAGCTAACACTGTGCAAAGCCACATCCGTATCCCACCTCAAGTTCTAATCACTGAACCTAAAGTGGAGAAACCTAAATGGTATTCACTCTTTTCCTTTCTTCTGATCTCTTCTCCTTTCCTGTTCTCCCTGTCACTCTTCATCATAGCCCTGCTCTAATACCCCTGTTCTTCCCCATAATATTTTCCTAATAAGATCTTTCCAGAAACCACCAACACTAATCCAGATTAAGGGATGCAGATGGGACCATGAGAGACCAAATGACACATCAGCCCTTCTTCAGCAGGAAGCAGTTTGATGAGCAAGACCATCACCCAATTTCTCACCTTGTACTCATGGCCCCCTCTCCCTTCCTCCCCCTGCCCTCTCCCACTCCCATTTTTTTCTTTTTAAATAAATCAAAAGAGTGGAATGTAATGATAGATCCTAGGACCAAAGACCCCTTTCCCTGCTTTCCCTGTTAGCCTCCCCTTTCCCTGCACCTGCTGGAACTACAGAACAAAGCAAGTGGTTCTACTTCATAGGACACTGTTACTTCTCATGCTGTGACTTGACAAATCCATGATGTATTGATGTCCTGGACTTAAACTCTCTGTACCATACTAAGGACTATACAAGCCTGGAAACCAAAAGTCCCCACCCCCAAAGCCAACCCCCTTAGGACTATTCAATCATCTGGACACAAGTACCCCAACTTTGCCCAATAGAGATAATCCAGATTACCTAATTGCAGACCACCACCATTTAAGACTGCTCTCTTCTCCAGCAAGGTGGAGACCCCGAGCTTTCTCCAGATTACCAGCTCCCCACTTGTTCTTCCTTTTTCCCTGTTGCCCCACTCCATTGCCATCAGTCTCCCATCTTCCTCTTTCCCCTCCTTTCCTCCTATATATAGCCTTGCTACATTACTCAATCTCTCTGCCTCATTTGCCTTTGGTCGGATCCCATAGCCAGATCTGACAAAAGTAGTGAAAACCTAAGAATCATAGCATTATATATTTACACCTTAGAAATCATTTGCTCCAACTCATCTCCCCATTTACACATAAAAGAAGTAAGATTCATGGAAATAAGGTGGCATATATAATGTTAGTAAATATCACAAGCAGAATTTGAACCCAGGTTCTTTGACTACAGAATCAATGTTCTTTCCACTATACTGCCAGTGCCTCCCTAAAGTATTAAACTCTTGGTTAGAATGCCAAGCTTCAAAAGTTATTTCTGAAACATCTTCTATACATGCATATGGGCAGGACACAACCTGTTATACATTAGACAAGGTAAATAGCTATCTAAATTCTAATATTCTGGGTGAGGCTCTTTGGGATCCCTAAAAGAGATAATTTGAAACATAATTTTAGAAATGCTCTTTAATGACAGAAATTTTAATTTCCAATAGCTCATAGCTTTTATTTAGGAATTAGTCCAATCTTGTGTTATGGGGAAGGTTCAAAACCTCTGGTGGACAAAGGGGTGTGTATGAATTCCAGACTAAGCAGAAGATTCCCAAGTTCTTTCTCCCCTTGCTCTACTTTCTACCTTCATCCAATTCTTCATTGCAAAGCTCTCTGCTTCCATTCTGATACTAAGATAACGGGCTTTGTTATTTATTTGTTTACAAACTTCCCTTGTAGACTTTATGGTAGGTCCACTAGAACCAATACAGTCTATCAGGGCATAGAAAATTTTTTTCTTCTTAGAATAAAGAAATTTTCATCAAAAAAGTAAGTTTTACTGCAGAAAACAGTGATAGTTTGAATGCCTACAACATTTACCCTAAGCTGACATCTCAGAGCAATTTACCAAGATACCAAGATGTGACTGTGAAGTAAGTGCTAATATCTTCATTTTGCCCACGGACATATGCTTAATCCATGGACAGATTTCAATCTCTTCCTTTGCCTTCTATGGGAGAAAATGCTTTCTTCAAACAGAAATTGAATGCCCACTTGTCTGCAATAATAGACTGGGCTTTCTGTTTCATGTATGTATTGGATGAGTTAACCTCTGAAGTTTCTTTCAACTCTGAGAAGTAAAAGAAATTCAATCCAATTCCACAGAAATTTATTAGGGATAGATTGTGTGTAGTGTTATTTGCTAGGTGTTGGGCTTATTTAAAGTTGGAACATGGAGAGAATGAGTCTGGAGAGAAAAAAGTCCTACCTATCCAGTCTTCTCAAAACTCACTTTCTACCACCTACTCTTTGATCCAGTAACCTCAGCCTCTGGACTGTTCCATGAACTAGATATTTTTCTGTTCATTCTAGGCAATTCCTCTGACTGGCCCCCATTTCTATAATTTCCATTCCCAAGTCTACTAACTTCCCTGGCTTTCTTTAAGTGTCAGATGGAATTCAGTCTTTTAATGCAAACCTGTTTCAATCCCTCTTAATCCTAGTGTCTTCCCTCTATTAATTATTTCCTATTTATCCTGAATATAGCTTATTTTGCATATATTTGTTTTCATGTTGTCTCCCTCATTAGAGTGTACTCTCCTTTAGGGTAGAGGCTGTCTCATGTCTCTTTTTTGTTTTCTCAACACTTAGCACAGCCCCTGGCACAGAGTAGGAACTTAAAAAGTGTTTAATGATTATTTGATAGTTGAGCAGAAATCCAGAAGAATAAATCTAAAGCCTAGAGATACAACATGTATGCAGATAAATAAGTTATAAGAGTAACTGGATATTTAGACCAATTTTCCCCTATAAACATCTCTAATAGAGTACAGAGAGCTCTGTCCTTGGTTTTATTCCTTTTAATATTTTTATTAACAAACTTAGATGAAAATATTGATGGCATGCTAATCAAACTTGTAGATGACATGAAGCATTTCATTGGATGACAGAATCAAAAATGAGAAAAAAAGAGCTCAATGGACTCAAATGAGTTAGGCCTAACCTATTATGAGAAAATTTAGTAGTAATTAATGTAATATGCTATAGTTAAAAAAAGAAAAACAGCAATACAAGTATAGGATAGAGGACTTTCAATTAAACATTGATTCAAAGTGGGGGAAAAACTTGGACTCATCAAATAAAAAAATAACTCTGGATATCAGATATATTAATAGAAGTAGAGCATTAAGAACAATTAGAAGCAATCAGAATTAGAAGCAATAGGTAGAAAGTTGCAAAGAAAGAATACTTTGATTGAACATGAATACTTTTCTTTTTATCCTTAACTTCTGTCTTAGAATTAATACTAAGTATCAGTCCCAAGGCAGGAGAATTACCAATTGAATTTAAATGATTTGCCCAGGGTCCACCAATAGGAAGTATCTGAGGACAGAGTTGAGCGGAAGACCTCCTTTCTGTAGGTCTAGTGCTTTAGCCACTAATCCACCTAGCTGCCCCCATAAATACTTTCTAATTAGATATCTCTAAAAGTGTCTTTCTTGAGATGTAGTGAATTCTTCATCCAGAGAAGCTTTCATGTAGAAGCTAAATGGCCAATTTGAAGATGCAATGGTAAGGATTTCTGTTTAGGTATGACTTTGAGGCATCTTTCCATTCTGGGATTCTTTGATATTTTAACCGTCAAAGTGTGAAGGCTTTCAGACATTTAGTGTTCAGATTATCTCAATGTAGTAGAACCGAATGTGACCAAAAGTTCAGTTTGGCCAATTGATCCTTGCTAGGCTGTGAGAAATTTGGTTGAAAAAGATACTCCTAGTTGATAGAATGAAGTTTCTGGGTCCCTGCCACCGCAAATTAGTAGAATGAGTCTGAGATGGAATGTAGGATAGCAAGAAGGAAAAAGTGCACTTTGAATTAGAGGATCTATTTAGGTCTTACTATAATTGCAGTGAAAAGAGTGTGACTGGGTTCAAATCCTGCCTCTGAGTGATTTGGCTCAAGTCACTTGATCTTCTTGGGTCTTAATTCCACTTCTGTAAAAGTAGGGTTTTTTTTGAGATCCCTACTCTCTCTAGATTAAGCTCTTAAAATATCTATTGCCATGCTTAAATCAATTAAATGTTCTGAATCTGTTCTTTTCTTGCTTAAAAAAAAAAAAACAGGGTTGAGAATACATGCACTAATAATCACAGTTTTGCTATTGTTTTCAGAAAAAATATTTTGTAAACAGAACACAATTAATTATTTAGCTGAAAGCACCACATAAATATAAACATTATTATTAAATAAACCTACAACGTCTTTCATGTAGTAAATTCCTGTTGAGAAAATGCCTGCTACTGATGAGAACAACCACCTCTATAACTGACAATCTTTAGAGAGGTGCCTAAGGCTCTGGAAGGAAAAATTACTCCCCCAAGGTCACATCGCCTACATGTCAGAGGCAAAATTGTACCTAGTACTTCCTGACTGATTCTGTCCCTCTATCTGTCATACTAACTGATCTTTATTAGTATTAATTATTATGTATGACATTAATATTAATTATTAGTCTTACTTCATTACTAATCCTAGGACAGTCAAATTAACATAATTTTCTGTAAAGAGAAAACTGTCTAGCCCAGAAAGTACACAGAATTCATCTATGCGTGTGATTCTACAGTAACTTTTCTCATGGCTAAAATTCACCTCTGCCTATCACCCCTCTTATGTGTATTATTTATGAATAAAATATGAATGACAAAATTTAATATGTCCTGCATTCACTTCTAGGGCACAGACTTGCTTTAAGATAACAGGTAAGTCTAAGTGCCCACTATTTTATCAGAAAAGAATTAGAGGTTCATCTGTGAGCCATCTCAGTTTCAACTAATACTGTCAAACACAGAAAACAAATGTTTGATTCGTTTAAAACAACTTCAGGCACCTTAACCTTTCAGAACTATGTTGCCAGTACTGAATGTTAAAATACTTTCAAAGAATGTACTGATTTCTCTGTTGTACCTGTCAGCCCCCTCCTTTGTTGAAAATACTACATCCTAGTCAGTCTGTGATTTTGCCATCAAACTGTCCAAAAGATGTCATTTTAAGTTGCATTTTTATACTTTAAGTTAGAATGTCTACATGTTCTTAAAAACAAAGAGAGAAAAGAACAAGATATCAGATATCAATGTCAGATCTCTGAAGAAGGAGCTCCCCAAAAGGAAGGCCTTGGTAAGCTTGCATTTCCTTTCCTTTCTTCCCTTTGAAACTTTTTTCTCTCTGCCTGAAGCAATCAATACAGGGCCCTGAGGCCCACCTGTTAAAATTAGGTTCAGAGATTTTCAAAAGAACCTTCTGCCCTACC
Organism: Monodelphis domestica; assembly: GCF_027887165.1. Taxonomy (NCBI): domain Eukaryota; kingdom Metazoa; phylum Chordata; class Mammalia; order Didelphimorphia; family Didelphidae; genus Monodelphis; species Monodelphis domestica. The sequence goes on along the minus strand of NC_077227.1, from coordinate 344,691,560 downwards.
TAAAACCTTGCATTGCAGAATCAAAGACAATAGTCTACCAGCCACTTATGAAGTTCAACCCAACTCTTTGCAAGGGTTATCCTCTTCTGTTATCACTCTCCCTTCCTCCACTTCTGATGTGATGTTTCCCACATGTGAGTTTTCCACACTCTACCTCCCAGATTTTTAAAAGCCTCAGCATCACTAGAAAAATAAAAACACTTTATTCAATTTTGTTAAAAGATTCAGCAAACCACATTTTTTCACTTTATTTCTCTTTCATTCTTCTATAAACTTTTTTCTTATTTGTCTTTGATTCATTGTAAAATAAGCCTAATGGAACTTTAGAATATTTTCATGTGTATATATGCACACACAAACTACAAACACAGCATGTGTGTGTGTATATATATGTATATATTCACATTTATACATATATATAAGCTGTGCTTATAGTTTAATAAATATTTTTTACTTTTTATTGGAATGATAAATTTCACCCAAAATAGTGGTTATGAAGATCTCATTAAGTACCATTAGTGCATACTTATGAATATTTTTAATTAAGAATTTGTTCATTCTTACATCCATCTTCTGCAAAAATAGATGAAACTTCTGTCACACACAAAGTTCTTAAGCAAAAAAGTCCTATCATCATTTCTTTCTACATCTGTGTGGTAGGGTGATGAGTGTTTGACCTTAGTTCATTAGTGTGCACATGGGCTAAGGCAGAATGTTTGCATTTCATTTTTCTCAGCAATGAGCTGAGAAAAGGAGATAAGCTTAGTACCGTTTTCCCCATGTGATTTCCTTTTCCTTATCATTTTTAAAAAAATATATAGTGAAGATTTTTATTCCAGAAGACCAATAATGAAACATACTCCCTTCCCTTAAATAGATAAGAATTAGACTAAAGGTATAGAATATGGCATATATCTTCATGCATACTCAATATGTCAAGTATGGTTTATTTAATTTTTTCTTTATTTACAAAGAAAGATCCTAAAGGAGGAGAGTTTATTGAAGATTAGAAAAACGTGAAAGTTCAAATTTTTTTTTAGCCTTGAAGGTGTCAACATGGAATCTAGAAACCCCAAACTTGTAGCCTTATCAGATCTGATGAACCCCAAGTTTTAGGACTAGCTAGTAAATTGGAGACCCCAAAGGTTTTGTTCCCTGTTCCTGTGAGAATCCACCTTGAGGGGAATCTTAGGCTAGCAGTTTCACATTGAATAACGGCCCCTATGGTAAAGATAATCCACTTGAGGTGGGGTTAAGTCCAAACTGAGTGACTCTTCTGGTCTCCAGAAGCCTTTCCAAGTATATCATATGCTCCTTATGAGGACAACTCAGGTCCTTCAGCTTAGGAGATTTTCGAGCTGCCTGCTGCACTAAAGAGTCTTCAAGAGTTTGCTATAACCAAAACCAAATCTTGACCATGTGGCCAATATTGTGGTGATAAATGTCTGAAATAGACCAGGCTGGTTGATTTTTTAGCCAATTTGAACTCACTAGAACTTGGTGCTACAGGATTCTTATCTGGCCCTGTCCATAAAAGTAACTGAAATCACAATCTCATCCACCCAGAATAACTAAACAGCATTTAGAGTCAGACATAAAATGATATATTTTCAATTGCCGTCTGTTGCTTCCTATCTATGCGACATGGGGTGGTCACTTTCTTGCTCCCTGACTCATTTTCCTCTTCTATTAAATAAAGCTCTCCTTCTGTTTTCCTAGTCCAAAAATGAGTGTCAGAAACTGCCAATCCTACTCCACTTCCTATTTGCCCTTTCATTGAAACAGGGTTTTATTAGATGGGAAGAAGCATCTTATTACTCCAGACAGCTGTCATGCCCTTGAAAGGTCCCGAGAAAATGGTTCATTTGTCCTTGCCTTTGACATCATACATGTTTCCCTGAAAGCTTTACTCCACATTATGTTTTCAGAAATACAAATAGTCAGTATAATTATCTCATCCATTTAATGTGTTCAGTTCTGTAAAATTCATTAACTAAATAGAATTAAACAAATACTTATCAAGTATCCATTGTGATGAAGGAATTCATGGACACCAAGAAAGATACAAAAATAAAAGGAACCTGGTTCCTGACTATGAGGAACTTAAAATCTAAGAAGAATGATGAGGCTACACAAATAACTATAGAACAAAATAGGAAAATAATAACAAACAGAGGGGAAACAACAGGCGTATGAGAATTAAGATAAAAGAAAGATCAATTAGGTGTGAAGATTAAGACTTGGTGATGGTGGGGAAATAGGTATTGAACAAAGTAAAGACACATGTAAAACCCAGTGGAATTGTGCATTAGATATGGGAGGGGGTTGTGGAGAGAGGAAGGAAAGAACATTATTTTTGTAATCCTGGAAAATGCTCTAAATTAATCAATTAAATAAAATTAAAAAAAAAGAAATGGTGATGGTAGATAAAAGTTTTTTAAAGAATTCAGCTGGGTAAGATTTCTGCATTTTTTCCTTTTTTCATAATTTTATTCTTTAATATGAAGTCTCAAACTTTTCTTTAAAAATTTGCTATGAAAAGTTATTTACTATAAAAAGTTGGTCTCAATTTAAGTAGCTTCATTTAAATTTTTAATTCATATAATTTATTTCCAAATACCTCAGTCTCTCCCTTCCCTCCCTACACCATAGAAAGCACCATCTAATAAAGAAAGAGAGAGAGAGAGACAGACAGACAGACAGACAGACAGACAGAGACAGAGACAGAGAGAGAGACAGAGAGAGAGAGATTGATTCTCTGGAGGTAGACATTCACAAGTTATTCTTCAAATATTAAATCCATCCTTGTATGTAATGTTCTCTTGGTTCTACTCATTTCTCTCTCAGTTATCTTATGAAGTTGTTTTCAAGTTTTTAAAAGAAATTAATTTGCTCATTGTTTTTTATGGCACAGTAGTATTCTAGCACAATCATATAACACAATTTGTTTAGTCATTCACCAAATGATGAACATCCTTTAAGTTTCCAGTTCTTTGCCATTGCAAAGAGAACTGTTACACATATTTTAGAATAGATAGGTTCTTTTCTTTTTCCTCTGATCTCCTTGAGAAATAGACCTAGCAATATTAGCAACTTTTGTCCCTTTGTCATTTTAACAAATCTGATGGGCATGAGATATCTTAGAATTATTTTGATTCGAATTTTCCTAATAAATAGTGATTTAGAACTTTTTTTTTAGTATACCTATATAAGGTTTTAATTTCCTCATCCAAAAACCATTTGTTCATATCTTTGGCCTGTTTATCAAATGGGGAATGACTCTTATTCCCATGAATCTGATAAAATTATCTATATATTTTAGATATAAGACCTCTATCCATGATTAACTATAATTTTTTTCTCAATTTCCTACTTTCCTTCTAATCTTGGAGACAGTGTTTTATTTGTACAAAATCTTTTCAATTTTATGTATTCAAATTATCCATTTTATATCTCATAATGCTCTCCATCTCTTTTTTACTCATAAATTACTCTCTTATCTATTAATTTGATAGGTAATATGTTCCCTGTTACTTATAAGAATAGGATTTCAACAATAAGCAATCAACAAGTATTCTCTAAGTGTGTACTATGATTTAGGCATTTTGTTAGAAGTTGGGAACACACAGGGCACCTAGGTGGTTCAGTGGATAGAGTGCCAGGTCTGGAATCTGGAGGTCCTCAGTGCAAATTTGGCCCCAGACCATTCCTAGCTATATGTCCCTAGTCAAGTCACTTAGCCCAATTTGCATAACCCATACCATTCTTCTGCCTTGGAGCCAATACTTAGTATCTATTCTAAAAGAGAAGGCAAGTGTTTAAAAAATAAAAAAAGAAAGAAACTGAGGACACAAATACAAACTATAAAACAATCTCTATTCCCTGGGTACTTATATTCTAAGTAAAACAAGAAGTACTTACATATATATCCAGAATAAAAATAAAGAAAATAAATTAAAGTAAAAAAAGAAAGACTAGTAGTTGGAAAGATCTCTCAAAAGCTCCATGTAGAAGGTGAGAGTTTGGACAGTATTATCTTAAAAGAAAAGAAGGATTCTATGAGGCAGTGGTAATGAAGGAGTGAATCCCAAGCATGGGGAATAGCTGTGTTAAGGCACAAAGCTGAGAAATAGAGTAACGTGTAAGGAAAAGAGAAAAAAAGCTAGTATGGCTGGATAGTAAAGAAAAAGCAAGGAATAATATACTGTAAAATTGGAAAGATATATTGGACACAGGTTATGAAAGGCTTTCAAAGATAAGGATATGTGCTTATATTTTATCCTAGAGGCAATAGGGAGCCATTGACATTTATTGTGTAAGGTAATAACGTGGTCAGACCTATTTTTAAGAAACAAGGTATTCTGACAGCTTTGTGGAGGATAGACTAAAGAAAAAAAAAGGCATAGCAATAAGTGACCATAAAACAGGTTGTTGTAATAATCCAGGCAAGAGATGATAAGGAGCTGAAATAAAATGGTGACTATGAGGAGTGAGGAGAGGAATGTAAAATATGTTGTAGAGATATAATCCATGAGATTTGGCAATTAAATAGACATTAGGGGTGAGAGCAAATTAGGAATAAAAGATAATGATAATTAAAAGCCTGAGAAACTGGAAAAATAAAACGGTCTTACATTAATAGAAATAAGGAAGTTTGGAAGAAAAAGCAGGTCTGGGAAGAGGGGAAAGATCATGAATTCCGTTTTGAGAAAGGAAACAGACTTGAAAAAGGGAGACTATATAAGAAACTGAATATAAAAATCTAGATGACTGATGATGAGAGCCTAAAATAAAATTGTGGCTGTGTGAGGAGAGAAGTGATTGTTTGACAAACCCAGTTTGACATGTCCAATAGGCAGTTAGAAATGAAGAACTAAAGCTCAAGAGAGAGATTGGAGTTGAATGAAGATAATCTTCATTCAATCATCTTTCTTCGGACGATAATTAAACCTACAGAAACTGATGAAGTCCACAATGGCACCTCACTACTCTGCTTATCTTTAATATTTTTACCATGGTGGGGTGGGGCAGACATCTGCTTTCACTGATGAAAGGAACTTAGCAACAAGGGACCTCCATAACCCAGTGAAGACAGGTCACTAAAGATGATGAATGGCTTATCCAAGATCCCAGAGTTATAAAGCTGATATATGTCAGAAAAGGGGGAATTCGAACCCATGTCCTCCTTAGGATAAGACCTACTCTCCATCCACCACACCACTCTGTCACTCTTGACTTTAATAATGACTCTCCAAAATAGACTCTGAGCATAAAACCTATTAATACAAGTCGCCATGTTCAAAGGAGATCAGGCTTTTCGACAACTTGGATGCAGACTAGAACCACGTGACAAGGAGAAGGCACTATAGAAAATTGCATTCAGATAGACATATCAGATCTGAGCAAGCGACAAAGTCTTTCTGAGTCACTCGCAATAAGACCAGTAATAAAAGGAGTGTTTAGTGATTGTAACACTTTCTGACACTGACTGATTAAGAGGCAGAGTCTGACTGGGATTTTTCTTCAGTTAATGTCAAGAAAGAATAAAGATAATGACTCCCAGGGTTTATTTGCACTCAGAGTAGATGAGGCCAGCCAGCCGCATCCACAGCTCAGCCCCGGCAGATCATCACGGCACCTGAACCTGAGGTTATTTTATTATCCACTTACTTTCCCCTCGTGAAGTGTGATATTCTGCTCAAGTTACTTTTCCATCCTCAGTACTATTGAAACAATTCAGAGGAAATGACTGGGGAGAAGGAGCTGAGAGAAGAGAAAAAAGAGGGAGCCTGCGTTCCCAGGGGAGCACTCCATTTCAGGGAGGGACCGATGGGAGAATACGGGCTTTGGAGCTGGTTTCCTGACGTCCAGTCAGACGGTGAAACGCTATTCCAAGCAGTCTGAGGTCAAAGAGAGGAGTTTCCCCTGATCTACCTGATTAATCTCATGCAGACAATTCTCTGTAAGGGAAAATGGCTAGGGAGAAGTAGGTAGGGGATTGTGATAATGGGTTTATGTGTCAAACGGGCATGATGACCAGGGTGTCTGAGTCTTCTGCCAAGGTCCTACAGGACAAGAAAGGGGGGAGGCATACATGCATATAAGCATATAGACGTACTTTTATACATATAAGTAGGCATGCATATGTGTTTGCATGTTATGGGTATATTATTTGTGTGTGCACATGTATAAGTCATACATGTGATAGGTATATATAAGCATTTATATAATGTATATTTGTTTTTAATATACATTTTATCATTTGATCCTTACAATAACCCTAAAAGTAGTTGCCATTGTTATCATCCCCATTTTAGTGTGAGAAAATGAGGTTCAAAATCACACTGTTAGTAAGTCTGAAAAAGGACTTTAACCCAGGTCTTCATGATCCTGTATGCCTGCCATGAAATTCTTCCTTGCTTTGACTTCAAAGAGTTCCTTTCCTTATTTAAGATGACAATCAAACACCATTTTCTTTTTTTAATTGAAAATTTTGATTTAATTAATTAATTTAGAAAAATTTTCCATAGTTACCTGATTCATATACGCCCCCCCCCCCAGCCAACAAGCAATTCCACTCGGTTTTACATGTACCATTGATTAAGATCTATTTCCATATTATTGATAATTGCTCCAGGGTGATGGCAAACACCATTTTCTGCATGAAGCCTTTCCTTATTACCCCAACTGCTAGTGCTCTTCTCATTTATTAGCTTCATATTTATATTGCATTTGTTTTCATATGTACTTGTCTTCCTCATTAGAACATAAAATCATTATTATTAGGACATTTCATTCATTTAAAAAAAAAAACTCTTATGTCTGTCTTAGAATAGACATTAAGTATTGGTTCCAGGGAAAGAGCTGTGAGAGCCAGGCAATAGAAGATAAAGTGACTTGTCTATTTGAACCCAGGTCTTCCCATCTCCAGGCCCTTCTCTTTATCCATTGCCTCTGATTCATTCTTTATATTTGTATTCTGAACACCTAGCATGGTGTCTGGAACACAATAGGCATTTAAATCCCTTTTAAATGAATAAATAGTGATTGATTAAACCAGACTGCCTTTCTAAGTATATAAATTCCTAGAAATGATCAGTAACATTATCATATAAATTTAATAACTGGAATTGGAGTCAAAAGGAATAGAGCAGGGGCAGTTGGGTGTCACAGGAAGACCTGAGTTCACATCTGGTCTCAGACACCTTCTAGCTGTGTAATCCTGGGCAAGTCTCTGAACTCCGTTTGGGTAGCCCTTGCCCACCTGTTTTAGAATTGCTACTAGAGCAAAAGTTAGGGTTTTTAAAAAAAGGAATAGGGAAGTAGAAGGGAAGGTAGGAGCAGACTACATAGAAAAAAACAGTATCAACCACTATCCAATATGGTAGATTCTACAGTTTTGTGAAAAGATAAAACAGTACAGAATGGTAAGGAGAATAATGATTTGGAATCAGAAGGCCTGAGTGAGAATTAATGTTTTTCTGTGTAGTGCCTATGAAAATTTCAACCATCTCTTTCTGAACCTCGGTTTCTTAAAATATACAAAACCAGTTGAGGTGGTTTTTCTACAACATCTTCCACTTCCAAATTCCATTATTCTGTGATCTATGCCCTCTGCTTCCAATCTCTGTATATTCCTTCTACATGACCACCTTCCCCATACTTTTTCTATTTAATTTTATTTTCTTTTATTTCCCAATTATGTACATAGTTGTTCCTTTTTATATCGGTTCACTTATCACGGCTTCACTGTATTGGGGTTAAAAAAATCTAATTCTGTATGGAGGAGTTTTTGCTATATAGTAACATTTTGTGGCTGAATACTGTACTATACTCAATGGAAACACAGTGTCACTACCATTTGCTTGTCCAATTTTGCCAACATGAGATTGTGCATGGCACACTATTGGCTGATGGAATGAAAGGCAACCAATCACAACACCGTATGCTGTATCCTGGGCACTGATTGGCTCAGTGACTGTAGCATTGATCTATTTTCTCTCCTGAACTTTGCCCATACTTCAGCCCAGGGCAAAGATACTGATGAAGCACCTGATGAAGTGGTGCCTTCAGAAGAGTCTAATGCTTTTCTTGGCTGTGCAGTATATTTATCTCACTGTCATCATCTTCATCGCCATCAGTATTACTTCACTGCTACATAATTCATGATGTTCATTGTTTAAGTTGTGGTATAGTACTTCACTGGTGAGTACCCATATTATATATTGTTAAAAATACATAGGTTTAAGAGTGTAGAAAGTGTTGAAGAGCATATGGAGTGTTTATAAGAGTGTGGAAAGGTTAGGTTAATAAGTGTGGAAAAGGTTTATAGGAGAGTGGGAAGGGTTTAGAAAGGTGTCATATATATATAAATGATAAAATAAATATATTTCCTCTACTTTGCAGATTTTTTACCTATTGTGGGGGTGGGAGGCTTGAAACATAACTCCTGCAATAGGTGAGGGACCACTGTAGATAAAATTCAAATAATTGTCTTCTGACATTTTGCAACTCATGTTGTCTCCCTCCCTTCCCCACTCCCCAGGATGGTAGGCAATATGATATGTTATACATGTCCTATCATTCACCATATAATTTTATGTCTATTATATTATGAAAGAAGACATACATTGCTTACACTAGAGAAAAATTCATTAAGAAAATAAAATAAAGAATGCTTCCATCTCTATTCAGACTTTGTTTTTTCATTGGTAACAGAGAATGATCACTCAGTGCTTTAAGCACACAGTGTGCCTGGCCTAATACTTACCCATATGGAACCTGGATGAAACTTTTTTCAGGGATGCATGAAGACTATGACTCTATTTCAGGGCAAGTATAGGTTTTCTGTGGCTATTTCATGTCTGCTTAATATGTGATGATAAAAAATCCTTTGAATTAACTACTTCATTAAAATTATGTATCCATTCATAAAGCTTCATTGAAAGAATTTGATTCTCTGTCTCTCTTTGTTGATCTGTTAGTCTGCCTATCTCTCCTCTCTTTTCTCTTCTCTTTCTCTTCTCCTTTCCCTTTGAGTAATGAGGAGAAAAAACTACTATATGCCTCTGAGTGGCATAAAAAGCATGGCCTTATTTCTTTTGCCTCAATTGTGTTTTAATCTCTACTAATCTTAGGTGAAGAAATAGAAATGGAAATAGAACAGACTAGAAAATGAGCCTATAGCAAACACAATTGATAGATACTCTGGGCAAGCCCCATGAGGACCTAGTCCTAAGGAATGGCCTGCATAATCCAGTCTAGTCATGAGTACCCAGACACCAACCAGGTGAATATCCAGTGCAACCACCCAGTAACCTGCTTGAACAAGCCCTTTCATGTATCAGCTTTGTAGCTAAAACATGTATTCCTTTTTTTTTTTTTAATTCTTGCCTTCCATCTTGGAATCAATACTACATATTGATTCCAAGATAGAACAGTGGTAAGGTCTAGGCAATAGACTTTTCCAGGGTCATACAACTAGGAAGTCTGAGGCCCAATTTGAACCTAGAACCTCCCATCTCTAGACCTGGCTCTCAATCCACTGAGCCATGAAGCTTCCCCCTAAAATATGTATTCCTACAAGAAAATATTGGGACTCATCCACTGACTATGCAGCACCCAAATATTAAATTAATGAGAGCAGTTTAGGGAAAAAGCTTTGTCCTTCAGTTTTTGTCTTATATTCCCAATAAATATCCCTTTTTAAGAACTAATTGACATTATTTGGTTAAATTGATACTGAGATTCTAATCGCTGTTTAGAAATTGAGGGGATGGTTATTGGATTAAAGATACTAATGAAATACATTGGAGAGAGATGCATCAGAAATAGCTTTCACCATAACTCTACAGAGATACATCAAGAACTCTAAGGGGAGATAGAACAAATAGTCTGACTCTGTAGACATGACCTGCTCCTGCTAGGGTACAGTTGTTTTCTGTATTTCTCTTCCTATCATAATATTTCTATAGCAAACCAATCAGAAAACTTGTATATTATTCAATTGTATCACTTATAGACATATACACAGTCATTATTTTTTTGTACTTTGGTTATCCTTCATGATCCAACTGCATTGACCACTCACCAGTTTTCAGAGATACTTGTCTCTTTCGAGTCATGGAACCCATTCTTTCCAAATTCATATACCGTCAAGAACCACTCACTTATTCTGAACATAAAATCAACTGTGCTGAAATGCCCTTGCTTTTCCACTTTTAGACCCTAATATTCTATATCCACATTAAACTTTTAGTTCATTGTTTTAATTTAATGCTTCTGTCAGTCTGTCTCTCTCTTTCTCCTCCTTTTTTTCCATCCTCTCTCACACTCTCCCTTTTTCCCTCCCTTAATTCAGAATTAGGGTGATTATTATGAAAAAGGGACAAATGTGAAAGAAGTTATGGAAGTAGAATGAACGCAAGTGATTAAAATACTATCTATATCTAAGCTTTCTTTATTCATTTGGCAATTTCCAAATATACAAAATATAGGGCAATTACATTTATTTATTATCTTAGTACTTACATAAGAGGGAATGATACCAGGCTTTGCCACAAAAAAGACAGATTGCACTGGTTATGCAGCAGATCTAGCCTCACAGAACTGGGCTTCTGGTCTTGAAAAATTCATGAGAACAAGGGCAAAAGGGATCCTCCTATTTTATACCATTAGAGAGTTGGCTTTGTGAAAGCCAAGAGTCAGCATCTTGGTTTCTCTCCAACACTGTTTTTACATTGGGGAAATTCTCTATCAATCAAAATTCTATCAAAGAATTCTCTATAACATGTAATATGTATTTAGAAACTGATAAAGCTGGGTTTGGATGATTTATCACCACTTTGTGGCTAATCTGAGAGGAAAATATCAATGCTACTTATTTATTATTTATGTATCTTCTTCAAGCATTGGCATATTCTTTAAACAGAAATAATTTTCCCCATCCTCTAGGGTTCAAATAATAAAATCATGATTAAATAGAAACAAAATGGCTCATATAGATTCTGGGCTCCTTAGGCTATTCCTATTGGGTTACAAACAACAAGATGACTTTTCTCATGCCAGGCCAGATGATGGCCATTAATAGCACAGATTTCTTTAGAGTAGGGCAGATATGAAATGTCTTTGTATCCATTCTGTTTAAAGAGCTCATGGCCAGAAGATGAATGCCCAGTATTTCTGCTGCAACATGCCCTGAGTCATGAGACCAAGCCAGATTGTCTCATGACAAAACCTAATCTTTATAAAATGAACATCTTTTTCTGATAATTTGCATATACCATGGAAATTTAGAGGTGGTTATAGCTCATCAGTCACTTTCCGTGCTAGAGCAGAATATAAACCCTACACAAAGCATATGTCAGATATTAATTAGGGTGATATTATATTAGACCTTCATAGTCAGGTCATAACTGATAATCATAATGAGGATGAAAAATATTTGGGAAGAAGACAAGGAAAGAGAAAGAAATTTTAAATGCTTTTGAAAGAAAAAGAACGGTGTTTGATTAATAGTGGAATCTTGGATTAATAATACCAATTATATTTGAAACAAGTTCTACACTGGAATGTAAAAATTAGAAATATTTTCAAGGATAAAAAGTCTGTGGGTGTCTTTGTGTATGAAGGATCACTAAGGAAGGACTGAATTCAGGGTGTCTTTGCTCAAAGAAAAATATGTAAGTCCCAGAGTGATTATAGGTTGCTGCTAACCTCATGCAATTATCTGCTGAAATGATAAAATATAAGAGAAATTGCTTTAGAATCTCAATGAAAAATTATTAGAATAGCTCATAGGAAGTTCCTTTAGCATTATATTTTATACAGAGGAAAATACACACACGCCCATGCATACTTTTCTTGGTGAATCAATGAATGAATGGAAATAATTTTTAAGCACTTTCTATATGTCAAACACTACTTTAAAAGCTGGGAATAAAGAGAAAAAGTGAGAGAGTCTTTCTCAAGTAGCTCATACTCTAATTGGGAAAAGCAACATATAAGAAGGTGTAGCTATAAAATGGACTAAAAAGTCCTAAATTTTCAAAATTTCATGGAGAACAAGACCCAGGCGTCCTAAGAGTCATTAGCAGGTCAGATGCTAGTTCCCAAGGACCTGTAGTTTTAAGGTAGTACCTCTCTATCCAGGAACTTTGTCTTCCTTGACCAGAATTCTAGTTTTGTGAATGATTTTATCTCTATGGAGATAAAAGGGAACAAGAAGACAGCCAGTTTACCAAATAACTATCAATAGGAAGGAATATGAAGGGTTCATGAGACAGCAGAAAATAGGCATAACTAGAGAAGAGTACCTACATTAGTTAATTAATTTTAAATATTTTGCTGATGTAGTTTGCTTTTCACATCATCTATACTTCTCTCCTTCAGGCATGAATAGTCATGGATAGGTTAGATGTTGTGTCATCAGAGGGAACTTCCAAAATGCAAAGAGCACAGATGCATTTGAGTATTTGGACCTTGAATCACTTCCTAGTAATCATACCCTCAAACCATAATACTCTCTCTAATTAAATTAAGCAAAATTTATCTAAGATGGTAACTGCAATGATAAATATACATATAAATAATTGAATTTATATTTACATACACATACACATGTGGCCATATTCATGCATATATATTTATATATACACACACACATATATATATACATATGCATATATAGTCCATCAATTTTAGTTAATATTTAAGCAAAACAATCTAAAGTGATAACCAAAATTGATGGAATACATAATATAACACACACATGAATATATGTATATGCAGGTACCTATTCATATATATATGTATGTATACACCTGTATATAATTCATATTCATATATATATATATATATATATATACAATTTCATAGCAAAATTATGATGGGAAAGTCATGATGTGGGAGGGATCCCTTGTATGTGTTTGCATGTGTATCTGTCTATATGCCTATATGTATATTTATGTATGAATGAACATTAATTTACATGCATGTATGTGCATATGTGTGTAAATATAAATATAAATATATATATATACATAGGTATATAGATAGTTAGGTTTGTTCCTATGTGAAAATGTGATGCTTATTCTCTATAATCCAATTTCATTGTTAGCTTCAGACAATAACAGAGCATAAAAGAGTAATAGGGAGGCAGGTAGTGACAGTAGCAGTTATATTCCAAAACAATGTCTTTCTATTTTGGGGGAAACAACTTCAAATCTCATCTGAATTTCCTTCAGCATATTAAAAATTAATTAGGCGGTCATACTCATCTATTGGACAGGAAGATTTGTGCTTATGTCTTGCAATGAGTGAAGTGATGCCTTCTGTGGGAAGGATCAGTGGAACCCTACAGTTTGTTGACAGAGACATACAACCTCAAGAAGGTATGACACCTTGTCCAGCCTTTCTCCCATGAGACCAAGTTGGTGGTTGAAAATTAGATGCATGTTTTTATTCAAATAGGTTCAGACTTACATTTGAAAATGCATTAAGAATATGAATGTATCCAAGAAAACTCCCATGGGCCTGGAACTAAAGAATGGCTTTTCTTGCCCAGTAAAGGAGCAGATGCATAATACTGTAGGTCATCAAGAAAACTTCCCCTTTTTTTCAAATCTCTGGCCCAATTCGTCCACCATCTGAAGTCTGACTATCTATCTTGGGCTTTCAAGAACAACTGCCTTTAAAGAACAAAAATATACTCTGTATTTCTTCCTAGACTCACCCTTTGACTATTTCTGACCAGAGGTCTAATTGTGACATTGACCTCCATCATTCCTTCCATGAATTACTCTATCGATTGCTGATGTTCAACCAGCCATTTAACAATTCTCACTTCTTAAACTTGTAAATATTTACTGCTTCACAGATAGGCACAGCAATAACTGGGCTAAAAAGAAGAAATTGGAAAACTTTTCTATGTTCTATCTTAAGAAATGAGGACTTAGAGGATTTCCTTCTCTGTATGGCAAGAATTAAAACACACTAACAATTTCTATTCATTTTTATTCATTTCAACAACATTTATTCAGGACACTGAGCTTTGTGCCAGGTGTTGTATACATTAAAACACGTGCCTTCTTAAAAGCAGAAAATCTCTATTCCTAAAGAAAAAGGCAAAATTATCCTTATGGAAAAAGGAGTTCGAGATTTCAATATCCATGTTATTTTTAAGAATCTAAAGAAATTTAAAGTCATGGAATTATTTCTCTCCAAAAAAACTAATTCCAAATTAATATCTACCTCTAAATCACTATCTCCTTCTGGGAGATTCATTAGCAAGTAAAATTTGAGCAAAGAATTCTCAACCTTTCTCTACAGTTTTTTTGGGCTATGAATTTGGAATAAAAGAGACCTGAGTTCAAATCTGGATGCAGATACTTACAAGATTTGGGACTCTGGACAAGTCAATTAAACCTTAGTTTCTTCTTCTGTACAATGGGGATAATCTCCTCATCAACCTTAGAAGATACTTGTAAGCATCAGATCATATGCATTGATGGTACTTTGTAAACTTTAGAGCATTATAAAATGTTAGTAATAGAATAGAGGATGGAATTATAATTTCTTTGGCTTAAGAAACTCATTAATTAAAAATAAAGCATATATCTATAATTCCAGGCCATCGTCCTCTCTATAGCCTAAAGCTTTAATTTGCTAGGGGAACTGAGAAGTTAAGTGAATAGCTCAGCCACACATGCAGTATGATCAGAGATTGGGCTAGAACTCAGGTTTTAATGACTTTGACTAGTTCTTTTTCCCCTATGCCACACTATCTCTCAGTAAAAAGTTAGTTATCAATATTACTTTTGTTATTCCATCAATCCTCAGCACTTCATTGACTCAAGAATAAGTAGTCTCATTGGTGTAGGGGATCACCTCACCAATATAGATACAACTCTAAGTTTTAGTCTTGTCTGATTGTCATGAGTTTCTGTGACTGAAAAAGAAAATCCCTTTCTATTGATACATCTTTCAGGGCACAGTTAGGCTGGTTCTTAGAAAACAAATACTCACACTCCATTGTTTACTCCATGAACTCTGCTTTGGAAGCCTTTTTTCACTTTGGTGAGATTTTCCACAACTTTCTTTCCTTTGGTATATCTTTTGGAAACTCCATGGGTTATCTTCATGCCATGATAGCGTATCAGAAAAGGACCAATGCACTATTGATTGGAAATCTATACTCCTTTAATATATTCCCCCTATGAATCCCTGTCTTCATTGTCCACTTTCTGAATGTGAACATTTTTATAAGCATCTGTGAAAGTCATATCCTTTTCTTTACCCTGTGACAATATGTAAGCCTGAGACACCTGAGGGAAGTGGCACAAGAAGACTAGTGAATTCATATTTTCACTAAGCATTATTATTTTGTCATTATTTTTCTTTTTATTCCCCATCAATAGGTGCTATGTACTAATATTTAAGAATTACAAAATATTTTGAAGTACATTGTTAAAAAAATTCTTCAAAAGTTGTGAACCATTGCCTTAAATCTTTCAAAAACTGCTCATCACTCTTTGCTTACTCATACCTTGGTTTATTACCCTTCAATAGTTGAAAATATTATAACCAATAGTTAGTGGATATTTATAACTCCTTTTAATAAATCCCTTCTCTGTTTTCCCATTAACTTCCTTTACAAATTCTAATCCCTTTCCTTTCTTTAAACATACAAAAATTCTATATATTTAATATTCCTGGGATAGAGTGGGCATTGCCTTATGCTCCAGGTTTTTGGTGCAACTCCTTTCAGAGCTAGATTTGGGGGTTCAATTCTTCCAAAGTTGTATATTCTAAGGAGAAGTGTATTTACTACTCTTCTGGACTATGCTCCATTCTGTGAGAGACCACAAAGTGGTCTGCCCCTCCCTAAAAATACTATAACCAGGGTCCCCACTCCTCTGTGGCCAAATGCTCTACTGTGCTAGAGTTTCTTCTTGCCTAGAATTGCAATGCAAGACTGGGACCCATATCAGAATAGCAGAAATGTAGCCAAGTCTTACAAGCACCAGAAAAACAGACCCCTGTAGTCTCCTTCTGGTCACTTGTCTGACCCTCTTACTGTTTGTGGGCTAAGAGCTATAGAATCCACAACTGTTGATTCCATCATCCCCAGGACCTGTTACTGACTTGCCAATACAGAGTCTTTCCTGGACTTGCTCGGGACTGCTTGCACTGCACTTCTCTTCACTCTCATCCCAGGGTGATAGACCTTTCCTGTTAACATTGTAAGTTGTTTTATGTGGGAAAATTGTTTTACTCCATTGTTTTGTGAGTTCTGCTAGTTCAGAATTTGTTTAGAGGCATTATTTTAAAGTTGTTTGGAGGGGAATTTGGGAACACTCAAGCAAGGCTCTGCCTTTTTTTTTGCCATCTTCGCTCTGCCCCCAGTTCTACTTTTTATGAAGTTATTTTCTTCAGTTAATTTTTGAATATATTTTTTTCCCATTTGGTCAACTCTCCTTTTTGAGAAGATAGTAGATTAGTAGATTTGTGTGCTTCTTTTGTCATTTTGACTAGTTCTGTTTTAAGTTAATTTCTTAAATATTTTTGTGCCTCCTTTACCAAGTTGTTAATTCTTTTTTTCTTTCAACACTCTCATTTCTTTCCCCAATTTTTCTCCACCTCTCTTATTTAATTTTTAAAATCCTTTTTGATGTCTTCTAGGACTTGAAACCAATTCATATTTTTTAATAGGCTTTTCCTGTAGCTGCTTTAATTTTGTTTTCTTCTGAGTTTGTGTTTTCATCTTCCCTGCTATGATAATAATTTATATGGTCAGATTCTTTTTCTTGTCGTTGCTCATTTTCCCAGCTTTTTAAAAAAAAATTATCTTAATGTGAAAGTTGGAATCTGCTCTTGAAGGATAGAGGACTTTGTTCTGAGCTTCAGATTCTGAGTTTCACTCCAATAATACAGACCTTTCCTGCCAACTTACCAGTGGCCTTGGAATGGAAAATTGTTTCACCTCATCCTGTTGTTGGTTCTGCCCTCCAGAATTAATTTTGAGGCATTATTTTAATATTGATTGGAAGTGAACTTGGGAGAACATAAATGAATCCTGCCTTCACTCTACCATCTTGGTTCTTCCCTAATTGTCTTTCCAACAAAACTCTTCCCTTTTCTTTATTTCCCTAATATTGTTGAGGATGCCATCATCCTCTCGGGTTCCCAGGGTTCATTGCCTGTCATATTCAATTCCTCATTTTAATTTATTCCCCTCCCCTATATCCAATCAGTTCTCAAGTCCTATTGTCTCTGCCTTAAGTTCTTTCATATACAACCTACTCCCTTCTCTCCTCTAACACTGCCACCACCCTAGTGCAGACCCTCATCATCTAATACCTGGACTACTAAAAAAGTTTTCCAGTTGGTCTCCTTGTCACAAGTCTCTCCTTACTCCAATCTATCTTTTAGTTACCTTTGAATTGATCTTCCTTTAGAGAAGATTTAACCATGCCATCTCTTTATTCACTGAATTCTTATAACTTTGTATTACATTCAGGATCAAATATAAAAACTTAGTTCTTTTTAAATCCTTCATGACATAGCTAATTCCTGGATTTCCAGTTTTCTTTGAACTTACTCTCCCCAATGCACTTTGCAATCCAATAACATTGGTATTTTTGCTTTTCCCCAATGATGACACTCCCTCTCCTGACTATGAACATTTTCACTCCTTGACTTAGAACTATCTCCTTCCTCATCTCCACCTCCTAACTTCTTTGGCTTCCTTCAAGCCTCAGCTAAATTCACCTTTAGCAAAAAGGCTTTCCTGATAATCCTTAGTCTTATTTCCTTCCCTCTGAGATTGCTCCCATTTTATTCTGTTTTCTGTGCTTTTATATAGTCATTTGCATGCTCTCTCTCATTAAAGTCCGAGCTCCTTGAGAGTAAGGAAAGTATTTTTTTTTTGTAGTGAGGTAAACAGAGATATCTTTGAATCCTTAACACTTAGCATAGTACCTGATACAGGTTGATGCTTTAAAAATGCTGAGAGACAGACTAACTATAGTACTAATGGCATGCCCCTCCCAAAATGTGTATATGTATACATGTACAGTTATTATAATATATATATATACACACAGGCACGTATGGTGTATGGGGTGCTCAGGGAGGAGTAATATCTCTGGTATGGAGGGCTTGTCCTGCCCTCCTAGGGCAGCTCTCCAGCCTCTGACCCTCACCTGACACCCAGCTCTCACTTGTGGCTCCTAGTAGCTGCTAGCATGCGGCAGCGGCCACACCCCGGGCAACGGCTTCGACAGGTCGGCTAAACCTTGTGAGGGTCGTCATGGACCCCTGGTAAACCAGGGCTTTGCTCACCCAGCATGTGAAGACTGTTTCGGTGGAACAGGCAGAAAAAACCAACAAGAGGGTTCAACGGCTGAGATGGCGACGCAACAAAGCACTGTGGAGTGCTTAGGGCATGTTGGAGCACAAAAGACAACACGGCCATCCAATGCAGCTGAGGGAGTCTCCAGGTGTAACGACTTTTCGTGCCACTAGACTGAGGCTTCCAACGCGGAGAGAGTGGGACAGCCTCTGTGCATCGACTTTTCCACTTAAATCTTCATGCACAGGTGTCTTTGTGCACAAAAACGCACAAAGTCAATCATCATCCTCGGTTACCGAGAGACTACTACACATAGGCACATGTATATACATATACACATGTATGGGGCAGCTAGATGGTACAGTGGATAGAGTTCTGGGCCTGGAGTCAGGAAAACTCATCTTCTTGAATTTAATTCTGGCCTCAGACACTTAGTAGCTATGTGACCCTGGACAAATCACTTAACTCTATTTGCCTCAGTTTTCTCATCTATAAAATAAACTGAAGGTGGCAAAACACTCCAGTATCTTTGTCAAGCAAACCCCAAGTGAATTCATGAAGTCAGACATAATTAAAAAACTAATAAACCACATATATATGTATGTATATCCATGTATATATACATATAGACATATATTAATAAATATATGAATACAAATATATGTATTATATTTGCTAGTCTTTATTCTTGTTGTTTTCCTCACTAGAATATAAAATCCTTAAGGGCGGAGATTATTTCATTTTGGTCACTGTTTCTCTCCTGCATAGCACAATGCCTGTCACATACTAGATATTTAATAAATACTTGTCAAATGAATGAATAAAACAAAATGTCACCTTAAAGGCTTTCCTCAAACAAAATTATTTGCTTGAATATATCAAAATTTATAATATTCTCTGACAGTTCAGCAACAAAATAACCTTACTTGATCATCTTCTGATCATTATAATCAAATGAGGCACAAAACAAGGAGACAGACTTGTTAATTGTCTTTGCTATTCTACTGGTTGGAATAAAGTCCAGAATTCATGTCCAAGGTGGAGGGATTTTCTCTCTTTCTCTCTATGTCTCTCCCTGTCTCCATTGCTTTCTCTGTCTCTCTCTCCCCCCATTCTGTCTTTCTCACTCTGCCTCTCTATCACTCTCCCTCTCTCTTTTTCCATATATGTATATACTAAAGCACTCCCAAACACATATATACAATACACACCAAAAAAACTGTAAATGGGCAATGAGTTAAACCATGTATTGAATAGGAGATTGCCTTTAGAAAATCACAAAGTTTTTTAATGATACCAAGCTGTTTCTCTCTGACACAAAAACTATGATTTAAAAATACTAATAGTCTAATGATGATGTTGAATGATTGTGAGTCATAGCATCACACATTATAACCAAGACATATTAGTGTTGACAATACTATGATTATACAGACTTAAGGAATCTGACATTTGCCAGTTCCCTAATGATTCTGATAAATATAGAGAGAAAATTGGATATTTGAGGTCCTAGAAATCACTAGATAATTATTATACTCACTTGCTTCATTTTGCCTGTTTATGGAACCCATAGATTGCCTCAGAGTATCAGGTTCCAGATACGTAATTTGATGACATATTTAGCTCCTACTCACCTCATATAGTATGTATTTTGATTGATTCTAGGTAAGTAAAGTTTTTGAGTCATTGGGGGAAAAAACTCTCCATTTCCTCATGTCATTTCCTGAATTCAACCCTTACTTGCTAGCTCTCTAAACAGAAAAGAAGGAATGGGTGGCTCTTTGACTCATTATTGCAAGAAAAAAAGGATTGTAGTGCATAGGACCCATTTCATTTCTTCTAGCTAAGGGCTCAGAAGGAAAATGAGCCCCACTTTAAATGTATTAATTTTGAGACCAAAATCTGATTTCTGCTTTAACTCTACTAAAAACAGGGCTACCAGGGTTATGGTTTCAGATGGCTAATGTTGATAAGCTTCATTAACTTGAATAGGATTGGTTACATTTAGTTCCCTAGATTATTTTACAAGGGTAAAAAAAAAATGTGGACAGGGGAGTGATAGAATACGAGGATGAGATCTTCCTGCCTAAAACACATACACTAAAGTTTTGCATAATCACATTTAATACCAGACTATGTTAATTTTAGACTGGTCTATTCAGACCATAATGAGATCTGTCAAATGCAAGTCATCTCATTGTAACCAAAATATGAAGAGACATTCACTTTAACTGGAATATAGCAGATAGATATTGCTATTATAGGAGAAAGAAAAAAAGGTGACAGGGATGTCCCATTTCTTCCTGAGCTCCGGTCACTTTTCATTTTAATGTGATTATGGGCCATTTGGCACTTTAATCAGTGTGCTCTATCACATGCCGAGAATACTTAGCCCCAGAAAGAAGACAGAGTGTTGGCATTTGTTTTCTCCTCATGTCCATGGGATCACTGTCAGCACAAACTGCCAGGGGCCAACAGGTGTGTCAAGAAAAGACCTGTTAGCCAAGTGTCCCCCATAAAGGAATATATTATAAGAAATAGAGGGGAAAAACCACCTTTACAAAGAGTTACTATTAAGTGATTAACCCACATCAATTTATTTTATATTGATAGACCCATCTAACCATGCTATCTGTCTCCTTCAAAAGTTATTATTTGTCAAGAGAAAATTCAATTATGAAGGCTAGTTAAGACAGTCCATTTTACTATGGCTATTATCATTGAAACAATACTTTTTCTATATTAATGTAGTTTTGTGTCCAAATAGCCCTTGATCATTCATGAACATCTTGAAAGAGGATATATCCATGGGGAAAATGACTATGTCAGCATTAATACTCAACATTTTGCACATAGAATCATAGATTTAAAACTGGAAAGGACCAAATAGTCACAAGTTGAATTTTCCCATCTTATAAATATAGACACTGAGGTCAGACTATTTAAGTGACTTGGTATTGTTACATAGGGAGTAATTATCCACCAAGATTAAAAACCAAATGTTTATTCCAAGTCCGTTGTATCTGTTACAAGGTTCTGGGTCAGTCATTTCCACATAATTATTTGAACATACATGCACTTCAGAATGTTCTAACTAATTAACTTTTATACTTGATTTTGGAAAAAATTGTAAATTAAATCTTCATCTCTGGAGAACATGGAATAAGGAACATCAACAGAAATTAGAAAATAGCATCTTTAACAACATTCTTAGGTGGAAAACTTATCATTCAATTCCTAATTTCTCTTTTCAAAGGGCCATAATGAACCTTGCTGCACCTATACAAAGACAAAGCCAGAGATAGAATATCAACAAAAGATATAACTAGAGCTCTTATGATGACTGTTGTAATTCCAATGAGTCAGTACCTACACACTTTCATCTAGAAATATTTATGATCAACATGACAACTGAGATTTGAAATACAAGTTTTTCTTTAATTGAAGCTAACCATCTCAAATAAGTAAAGAAACAATCATTTTCACATCTCACATTGTCTTTATTGTATTTACATATACATATATGTGTTCAAAGAAAAGATCAAAAGAAAGTAGAAACTATAGAAACAGATAGATATAAATATGGGCATATATGGATAAAGATATAGATGATATATATATATATGTGTATATACATAGTAGAGAGATAGGCATAAGGATAAAGATGATATAAATACAAAAAGAGTTAATATAGATCTTTGGTTTCTATTTTCTTTTGACCTTGCTTTTTTGCTTGCTTAGCTAAATGTGTGGTTCAAAAATCCTCCCTCTCCTCCATAGTTTCCTACCTATTGGTTTAATCAATATTCTTTTGTAATGTTATTTTCCAACAAGTTTTCTTTTCCTTTGTCCCAATCATTAATTTTCTTCTTTTCTGATCTATTATGAAGTCTCCTTTCAGATTTATTAACTATACCATTACTTATTCTTTCTGTATTCTAACTGTATTTTCATCACAAGGAATCTGGAATACCAAATTTTACTTCCCTTCTTGATCTTATTTTACTTTATTATGTTTGTGAACCCTATCTTCTCCCTACTTTGTGCTATGATTTGTTCTTAGATGTATCAGTTCATCATGGAAGCAATGGAAATAAGAAGCAGGGTTGAAGGGTATGTATAGCTATGTACCTGCAGCATGAGGCCCAGTCCTACCCTATCCATTTGCCCACAATTCTTGTTGTCAGCTGTCTTTTTTCAAAAGGGGTGTAGGTCTGAAAGGTACCACTCTTTTTTCCTTTTTCTTTAATTTTTTCCAGATTACATGTGAGTACAATTTTCAACAATCATTTTTCAATTCATGTTCTCTCCCTACCTTCCACCCTTCACTGCTCCTCAAGATGACAGGTATTATGATATAGGTGGTCCATGTGTTACATACAGTACATATTTCCATGTTCCTCATGTTGTGAAAAAAGACAATTATTGCTTTCTCTAGAAAAAGATTGAAGGAGCAAATAAAGAATGGTATGCTTCAATCTGCTTTCAGACTCAATCATCTTTTTCTAAGGTGGTTGATAACCTTTTTCATCATGAATCCCTCAGAGTTGTCCTTGATCCTTGCAATATTGATAATAGTTAAGTCATTCACAGTTGATCATCACCATCCACTATTGTTACTATGTACGATGTTCTCCTGGTTCTGCTCACTTCATATTGAATCATTTCATATAAGTCTTTCAAGAGTTTGGGGTTTTTTGTGATCATCTTGTTTATCATTTCTTAGGGTATAATAATATTCCATTATAATCATATTCCACAACTTGTTCCATTTCTCCCCAATTGACAGACGTCCTCTCAGGTTTTGATTCTTTGTCACCACAAAAAGAGCTGCTATAAATATTTTTGCACAAGTAGGACCTGCTTTTGTTAAACAGCATATACAGTTTTATGGCCCTTTGGTCATGATTCCAAATTGCTCTCGAGAATAGTCATAGCAGTTCACAACTTCATTCCTTTTGTATTATTTTTACACATCCCCTCCAACATTTATCATTTTCCATTTTTGTCACATCAGCCAGACTTATATGTATGAGCTGATACCTTGGAATTGTTT
This sequence comes from Monodelphis domestica, assembly GCF_027887165.1. Classification (NCBI taxonomy): domain Eukaryota; kingdom Metazoa; phylum Chordata; class Mammalia; order Didelphimorphia; family Didelphidae; genus Monodelphis; species Monodelphis domestica. The sequence goes on along the minus strand of NC_077227.1, from coordinate 344,668,152 downwards.
TAATTTGCATGTCTCTAATTTGTAGTAATTTGAAGCATTTTTTTCATAACTAATGATAGTTTTAGGTACAACCCCTTTTCAGAAAAGATGGCCTTCTAAGGAACAAATCATTCCCAGACCAAACCTATTATAAGTTCCTTTTTTATTATGCTCACATGACCATGACATTGTTCTTGATTGACTTAATTTCATTTATTTCCCTTATTGAAGACCCCAGTTTCCTTCCTTTTCCTTCCCTTATTCCTGTTCTTTCCCTTCATTGTCCCGCAACTCCTGCATATTCTCTCAGCTTTCATATCTGCTGAAAGACTAAGAAATTACTGGGGTGGGTGGGTGGAGGAGAAGGTATATATACCTCTATAAACCATTTTTTAAAATTCATCAGCTGAATTCTGAGTATAAGAAAAAAATTTCACAGGGAGCCATTTTCCCACTCTGGGGAAGCTTAGAAAGACAGATAAAAGAGGTCTGGTACTTAGAGGCAGCAGCACCAGAACAGCTGGTGTCACCAGTAGCGCCCAGTGCCTAGGGACAGTAAGTGGACTGAGTAATCATTCCAGGGGACCCCTGTGATAGCACTAGGTACAGGATTGAGCGACATCAGGCAGACTATCATTTGTTACTCTGTTGCAGTAAGGAGAGGTGCAGTTGCAGTTATGGGAAACAGAAACCTACTTGGTAAGGACTAGAGAACAGACCAGGAGGGCAGGAACCAGAACTCTCTCTGGATCACACCACCTTGGTGGCCCAAAACTCACAGATCCACAGACATTGTTGTGAAAAATAGTAGAACATGAATCAGAAGATCAGACCATATGTTCCATTCCCACTCCTACTCCTAAAGGTGAGAAGAGCTCAACTCTAACATAAAATCCAAAGTCAAGAAATAGGATGGAAAAATGAACAAACAACAAAAATAGGATCTGGTTATAAAAAGGAACTGTGGTGAAAGGGAAGTTCAGGTCATAATCTCAGAGGAAGGCAATGACTTGAAAATATCTACAAGCAAAACCTTAAGGAAAATACAGATTTGACACAAAACTCCTATTAGACTGGCTAACATGACAAAAAAGGAAAATGATGAATATTGGAGGAATGTTGTGGAGTTGTGAACAGATATGAAATAAACCCCACAAGAATTCTTAGAAAAATTTTTAAGAAGTGATACAAAGAGTAAAGAATTATTTAGAAACTCAAATAAGAACAGTACAGGACAAATTGGGAAAAGATATATAAGCAATGAAGAAAAATTATTAAAATAGTTAATAGCTTTGTAAAAGAGGCAGTGAAGAAAACAACTCTTCAAAAATTACATTAGTCAAATGGAAGTTAATAACTCCAAAGGAAATTAATGAACTCTAAAACAAAATCAAAAGACTGAAAAAATAGAAGAATCTGTATAATATAATAAAATTTAATGAATAGGAATACAGTTCAAGGAAAAATAAGAATTCGTGGATAACTGAAAACGTAATCAGAAAAAGAGCCTAGAGACACCATGTTTTAACAAATTATATAAAAAAGTATTATTCTTTCTCGACTTGCTTTCTGTTCTTTTTCATGACTTTCTATTCTTCAGAGATTTTGACTCACTGCTCAGAGATAGTCATTCCTGTACAGTGAAATAAGGAGATTCAGTACATGAAATAAATCCTACAGACTTTTTCTGCTCCCTTTCCCCTGATGCTTTAAATTCCCTTTGAGTCTTCATCCACTTAAATCATACTTGTTCAATGACTATCATTCTCTGTATTTTCCTTTGCCATGTAGTTCAATTTACCTTTTAAGCAAATAATCTATAAATACAAAATTATTGATTTCATTACCTAATTTTTAAAGCATAGATATTTATTTTATTTTTATATGTAACAGTACAATGTGTAACATAACAATAGTACAATGCATGATTTGTTATAAATATGTAATGTAACAAATATGCTTATCCAATAGAAACAAGTTCCCAGATTAGTTTATATCCAAAAATCAATGTCTCATCTTTTAAAAAAATTTAAATAACCTTTCTTGTATTTCTTCTGTATGAAGTGCTTCCAAACTGATTTTTTAAAAAAAGAAATGCTTCAAATATTTGTTGTGGATGTTGTTTTCTCTTGATTTTTTGCTGTTTTTGTTGGAAGTATCACTTATATATCAATGATTGAATGGAGTTATTTAGAATATGCTATTGTTGCAGTACATATGGAATGTCTTGTCTCTTTTATAACATTCTTTGTTTTGTTTTCTAATTACCATGGAAGAATCTGGGGTTATTAAAATTCTAACTCTTTATAGAGGAAATATTTTCTCCTTGGCTGCTTGCAAAAGTATTGTTTGCTATTGAAATTATGAAATTTAATCACTATGCCTTGGGGATTTTCTCCACTGTTCATCTAGGCATCTAATCAATCATTACTTTCTTAGATGTATTAGATAATTCTGGACAATGTGTTTTAAAGCATTTCTTAAAATATAGTATTTGGAGGGGATTTGTTATTGTTTGTCTGATTTTTATTTAATTATGTTCTAGAGAACAGTGGTCATTAAATCATTGTCTCTTGTTTAACTTACAGAATTCATCCTTTATTTTATAGCTTTTCTGTTTGTTTCTCTGAGGTCAAATTTATTACACTTCATATTTTTATTACAGATTTCTGAGCTTGTCTTTCAGAGCTTCTGTTTTTTTGTAAACATGATAGCCTGATTCCTTTTGTGTTTGTTGTTGTTGTTGTGTTTGTTTGTTTTTTTTGGTGAGTTTTTTGTTTGTTTGCTTTTTACTTTTTAAAGTAACTGTAACAAATCTGGTCTCAGATACTTCCAAGTTGTGTGACCCTGGGCAAGTCACTAACCCCTAAAATTTCCTAGCCTCTACTGCTCTTCTGCCTCAGGACCAATACACATTATTGATTCTAAGACAGAAGGTGAGGGTTTTATAAAAACAAAATAAAGTTATTATAATAAAGCTCATATGACTGTAAATTTCTTTGAGTAATCCTGAATGATTCAAGGTTTTCCCCATAACCTCTTCATCTATAAAATAACACAGATTACATTAGACAATTTTTAAACACTCTCACTGCTCTAAATTATATGAATCTCTGTTTCTAAGATTTTGTTAACACTTTTAAAATAGTTACTGCATAGCATATTGTGGAATGATCAACTCTGAAGACTTAGCTACTCTTAGCAATACAATGACTCAGAACAATTCTGAGGGACTTATGACAAAGAATGCAATCCACCTCCAGAGGAAGAACTGTTGAAGTAAGAATATAGATGGAAGCATATGATTTTTCACTTAAGTTTATTTTGGTTTCTATTACAGGGTTTTGATTTCATAGAATTATTCTCTTACAAAGTTTACAATATAGAAGTATTTATTTATTTATTTAAAAACCCTTAACTTTTGTCTTAGAATCAATACCCTGTATAAGTTCTAAGGTAGAAGAATGGTAAGGGCTAGGCAATGGGGGTTAAGTGCCTTGCTCAGGGTCACACAGCTGAGAAGTGTCTGAAGACAGATTTGAACCTAGGATTTCCCATTTCTAGGCATGGCTCTCTATCTACTCAGCCACCTAGCTGCCCCTATGGAAGTATTTATCTTTTCATGATAAAAAAAGGTATAACCCATATTGAATTGCTTTCCAGGTCTGGGAAGGGAAATGGTTGGGAGGAAGGGAGATAATTTGGATCATATAACTTAAGAAAACTTATGTGGAAACTTATTACATGCAATTGATAAAATATCTTTACAAAAAAATAAATGGTCACTATGTCCTAAAATTAAAGAATCTCATTGATTCATGAAGTTCTATGCAGTTTTAAATTCCAAGTCAAGTAATAGAAAATCATGATATTTGCTATTTGGTTGGAAATAATTATTCCAGATATTGCTGTATTTAATGTGTCCAATATTTTGCAAGGTGTTATAGTTAGGAGTGTTTGAGAAATATAAGTTCTAGTCTCTACACTTTAGAAACTTGGGAGAGAAAATACTAGCTTCCTTCAAAACCTAGCTCAAGCTTCATCATCCACAAGAGATTTTTCCTTAAAACCACTTCAGATGGAGATAGTCTTGAATTCGAAAAGATCTGGGTTTTGACACATATTGGTTTTGTGGTTCTGAACAAGTTGTTTGACTTTTTAGTGTTCTGTGCCACCTACTAAGCATAAAAATTTCAGAAAAGGTTCCAAATTTTATTGGTAGAGAGTTTCCTCACCTGGGTTTTCCCAATACCATTAAAATCACAAATCCAGCTCTCTATTATTTTAAACTATATTTTCTGTGTTCATGCCATATACCTCCAATAGAATTTTATCTCCTTGGGGCTTGGTTTTGTATTCCAAGCAAGTGGTCGTATGCTTAGCAATCAGTAGGTGCTTAAAAATATTCATTGGTCGATTGATTTTGACATGCTAAAATTAGAAATCAATACATCATAGTCCATAATTGAATGTTTAATAGAGTGGGACAAATGCTAAGAGATGGAGTAAAGAGATTAGTATGGAGTGAGGTCAGTCACAATAAGGATACATTTAAATCTTGCCTAATACTGTTAGAGTTTATTCCTGAGATTGGTTTCAGGAAGCATTTCTAAGCCAAGTATACAAGGCTCTAAATCTTTGTTCTTATAATCTGTCAATATCAGTCCCCACTCCAGCTGATTTTTTAAATTCACCCTCCACAGCTTCAGTGAGAACTCTTTTGCTTAATTCTTAAAATCAGCACTAATCAAGATTCAGCATATACTATAAACAAGAGTCAGGCTTTCTGCAGAGAAAGATGTGCCTATATTCAGAGTATTTTCTTTCCCTATTAACATGTTCCTTTGTTTCTTTTTAGGTCCTTAAATGTTGATTTTTGTTCTTTGGTATGTCTTTGTTTTTGTTGGGTTTTTTCTCATTTTATTGTTCTGACTTTCTATTTGGTTTGATCACACTCCACACTGTCTTCTTTTATTTCTTCTCATTCAGTTTGAATTCCTATTCTTTCATACTTTTGCTTCCCTAGTATTTATTTTGGGCCTTACCATCCATATTTCTTCTTCTTGCTCTTTCTCTTTCTTAAACTTTGACATGATTGCTGAAAATTGCTGTCTGATGGATAGAATAGGAATGTACACTCTTAACACATATTCAAATCTCTTTAAAATTTTGGCAGATTATATTCAAGAGTTACTATGGCCAAAAATTATCTAGTCGGAAGTTAAGGTAACAAAGTTCTCTGATCCAAGCTAGACTAGTCCTCTGCCTTCAGACATTCATCTTTATTTGCTGGTCTTAATATAAAGCCTTTCCAAGCTTGACAGAAACTACTAGATCTTATTTTTCTACTGGCCTAATATTTTGAGAACCTAGGCTTATTGCTATACTGTGATAAAAAGTTCTAAATTCTGTCTAGATAAAAGAAAGTATGGCTCCCAATGCTCTAATTTTGGAAAATGAAAATTAAGCCAAAGAGATAACAGAATTAATTAATGGAAAGAAGACAAATGAAGATAATTGATTCAATAAAAAAATAGTTGCAATGTATGATGGGTTTTCTCTGAAGCCAATAAGCAGAACAGGAAATATCTTCTTAATTTGAGATGAGGTTTACATCTGAAGTCAAGAGAGTTATCATAGCTTAATAGTGGTAGAATTACATAATAAGATTCAAGAAAGAGTATGGAACTGGAAAATGAATAAAATTAAAGAGATTACTCTTATTGGCCTAGCTGGGTTACTCTCTGATCCCTGGATAACAAAAGTCAAGACAGAAGAACCACTCTAATGCAGTGCCCAGAGTAAACATTGAGAGCATAGAATGAAGAATCAGGATAACTAAAATCAGAAGGGAAGCAATAAATTGGGAAACAATCTTCATAAAAACCTCTGATAAAGGTTTAATTACTCAAATTTACAAAGAGCTAAATCAATTGTACAAAAAAATGAAGCCATTCTCCAATTGATAAATGGGCAAGGGACATGAATAGGCAGTTTTCAGATAAAGAAATCAAAACTATTAATAAGCACATGAAAAAATGTTCTAAATCTCTTATAATCAGAGAGATGCAAATCAAAATAACTCTGAGGTATCACCTCACACCTAGCAGATTGGCTAACATGACAGCAGAGGAAAGTAGTGAATGCTGGAGGGGATGTGGCAAAGTTGGGACATTAATTCATTGTTGGTGGAGTTTTGAATTGATCCAACCATTCTGGAGGGCAATTTGGAACTATGCCCAAAGGGTGATAAAAGACTGTCTTCCCTTTGATCCAGCCATAGCACTGCTGGGTTTGTACCCCAAAGAGATAATAAGGAAAAAGACTTGTACAAGAATATTCATAGCTGCGCTCTTTGTGGTGGCCAAAAATTGGAAAATGAGGGGATGCCCTTCAATTGGGGAATGTTTGAACAAATTGTGGCATATATTGGTGATGGAATACTATTGTGCTAAAAGGAATAATAAAATGGAGGAATTCCATGGGGACTGGAACAACCTCCAGGAAGTGATGCAGAGCGAGAGGAGCAGAACCAGGAAAACATTGTACACAGAGACTGATACACTGAGGTACAATCGAACATAATGGACTTCTCCATTATGGCAGTGCAATGTCCCTGAACAATCTGCAGGGATCAAGGAGAAAAACACTATCCACAAGCAGAGGACAAACTGTGGGAGTAAAAACACCAAGGAAAAGCAACTGCTTGACTACAGGGGTTGTGGGGACATGTCTGAGGAGAGACTCTAAATGAACACTCTAATGCAAATACCAACAACATGGAACTGGGTTCTAATCAAGAACACATGTGATACCCTGTGGAATCGTGCATCAGCTATGGGATGGGGGGGTGAGGGAGGAAAAGAAAATGATCTTTGTCTGCAGTGAATAATGTTTGGAAATGCTCAAAAAATAAATTAATTAAAAATAAATTTTAAAAAATTAAAAAAAAAAAAGATCAGTGGTGATCCTTTAACAAGAACAAACCAAGTCCTGACAAAATTTGTCTTGGCATAGACCCATTCTACAGATAATTAATTCCCTATGCCAAAACATGTTCCATCTTGAGACTATTAGTAACTATAAGGAGGATAAGAGGTAATTTAGACTAGGTTTTCCTTTTTTCCCCCTAAGAAAATGATGTTTAGAATAGACAAAAGAAATATTATCAGGGTAATTTCATATCTAACTATTTGACTTTGTTGCTTCAATTCCAAATGAAACACAATCCTCCTGACTCCAAGTCCCATGTTTTGTTTTGTTTTGTTTTTCTTTTTTCTGTTGTACCACATAGCAAGCTGAAATGTAACCCAGTAGCACAGTCCAGAGTAAAAATCCATTCTTAGAACTCTGACAGGGTTCCAAAATCCTTTGTTCTGCTCCTCTCAGGTAAGATAATCCTATAAATTATTCCTTTTCATCAACCAAAGTACGTTAATGTTTGAGAGTTATGAGAAATCTAGTTAGATCTTACATTTTGAGAGATCAGTGACTTCACTGGCATGGGCAATTGCTTTCTTGGCAAAGATCACAGTGTCTCCATTCCTTACTCAATGAGATTATTATCCACATTTTCCCAAAACTCTTCCATAAAGGGATCTGTCAGTGTAGTAGGGGTCTTCATATTGTGTTTTCTTTTATTTTTAAAGACCCTCAACTTCCATATTAAAATCAATTGCTTACAAGGGAAAAGAGAGGAAAGTGCTTGCCCATGGTTACTCAGATAAAAGTGTTTGTAGTCTAATTTGAAACCAAGACTTACTGTCTTTAAGCCTGGCTCTCATCCATTGAGCCACCTAGCTGCCCTTTGTTGGTTCATGTTTAAAAGCATTTTAGGAATATCTGTATGTCCCCTCAGTCTATCAATTGGTATCTCACAATATAATTGTCTAAACTATTTTTTTCTTTTCTTATATGGCCTTGAAAATGGATTTCACATCACTTTTCCTACACAAATTATAACAAGATACAACCCACTAACACCCATCATTCCTTTTTTCAATCCCCTCTGACTTACTTGCAATTTTAATTCTAAAGCCACAGTGTTCAGTGTTCCTGGCTAAACACCAAACTAAAGAGAAGAGCTGTTGCATCAGTAGGCTGTTTAGCATCATAAAAAGCATTGCAGAGTATCCTAAATGTAGTTCAGCCTAGTCTCCTCCTTCTATTCAAATATAGGCCAAATCCATTAACTGTGTACAGAATTTGTCCAAGGTATATATATTGAGAGAAGACTTTAAAGGACTGTCCAACCAGTTGTAGGTCACAAATAATGGCTAAAAATAAAGAACTAAAGCATAGGTACTAAAAATACAAAACAAAAATATAAAAATGCACATTATTTGTAATGCATTCATATTTCTAGCAACTAATTAGGTCAAATTCATAACTACCAACTATATTGGTCTGAATATAAGCCATAATATCCCAAATCTAATTTGGAGAAAACCTGAATGTAATCAGTGATAATTTTCTCCATAAGACTGTGCTTCCTTTTCTTCCCCAAAGATGATTTTTAAGGGTACAGATTATGATCTATATTCAGACAAATCTGATACATAAGTATGATCATTTATTTCACTTTGCTATTATTATTATTGTTCTTATTCCTGGAAAAGACAGGGAAATTAATCTTAAAACAGCAGTGTTATCCATTGGAGGAATATATCATCTTCCTCTTGTTCAACCCAAGTACTCAAAAAAATGTTTTTTAGGTTAAATGACTAGGTGATAAGATGAACATCTATAGAAACTTATGACTGCTATTCTGCAGTAAATACACAAGTTCTCTGAAATGGTTTGCTAATTAGCCAATGTCGAACTTTAAAAATTTCATATAGAAGATAATATTTGAATGGAGCAATGAGTGAAATACAGTAAGACATTCTGAAGTAGATGTGAGAAGGGAGAGCTGAGGATGGCCCTAGGTTGTGATTCTAGGGGACTGGTGGTAACCTTGAGAGTGATAGAGAAGTTTGGAAATGGAGAGGATTGGGGAAGAAAGAATGAATTTGGTTTTGGACATGTTGAATTTAAGATAGCATTTACTCTCTGTCTCCAGTCTAATTTCCTAAGCTATTTCACATTCTTCTCATTTATGCATTTTATCTTCCAACTAAACTGCATGATAGCTAACTATTCCCCAGACTCAGAATTAGATCTCCCACCTCCTTACATTTGTACAAGTTGTCCCCAGGCTAGTGAATAAAGATGGACTGGAGTAGGGAGGGACTTATGGAAAGCAGATTCACTGGCAGATCATTGTAATAATCCTAATACTCCAGAATCTTAATTTTCATTCAAGACTTACTTTAGGAGCTACCTACTCTGAAAGTCTTTTCTAATACCCCTAATTGAATTGAATTCAAACAATTCAAGAAATATTTGACTTATATTTACTAAGTGTGCTATGTGCAAGTGCTGGGCACTAGCTAGATAAATGGGAAAAATGAAAATCCCTGTCTTCAAATATCATATTTTATTTTTAGGTGGCATAGCATGCAAACAAATAAGCAGGATAGGGGCTGACTGAACCTATGATTTCAATGGTATAGAGATTACTCAGATGAAGAAGTTTTCCCCCAAACCACTTCATACCTTCTCAGCAATTTTTTTAAGTGGTTATAGCAAGTGGTTGAGTAATTTATCCAGGTTATAAGGCCCTGACTATTTTACATGACCTCTCAGTGATTTTTTTATAGTTAAGTAAATAAGTAGAGAATGGGGAGGGAGAGGAGGAGAGAGAGAGAGAGAGAGAGAGAGAGAGAGAGAGAGAGAGAGAGAGAGAGAGAGAGAGAGAGAGAGAGAGAGAGAGAGAGAAAGCCAAAATTACATGCTTGCCTTCCTCAAATTCCTTTGCATTTATCTGTCTGACGTACCTGTAGAATTTTAGCTAATTGAATAAGGGGCTGTTTCATTTTCCTCATTATATTTCATACCTAACAAAGTTCCTTGCATTTAACAGGTATTTGACAGGTGCTTGATTGAGTTGAATTGAATCCTTAACCTTATCCATTTCCTTTGTTTCTGTGTGAAGATGCTGAAGTCCATCTGTACCTCTTTTCCAGGGCCCCGCAGATGTGCTCCACAATCTCATAGGACAGAAAGAGACTTATTTAAGGCATTTTTTTTAAAACCTCCCAGTGATTTTCTAGTGAAACTAAATAATCAGTACACATGGTGAGATGAGGCCCAGCCCATTAATACAGAATCAATCAATGTCCTGGTAAGCAAAGGAGAGCATCTAGTTGCTCAAATACAGCACAGTCTTAAAGCTTTCTGTTAAGAACTTCACCACTGAATGGCCACATTTTGCCTGCCTTTTACTTGTCTTCTCTGAGTTTGTTAATTTCTTCAGCATTCAGAATGAGCTGCCCAGGGACTAAGTCTCCAAAAGCAGCAGTAAATAAGGGGGAAAGTCTAGCAAATCACAAAAAGAGGTATACTAAGCATTATGCAAATTGTGTGTATTTGAAATATGATCACTCACTTGATGTTATGTTAAACTAGTAATAGGCAGTATTTTCATTATGGAAGGAAAAATGTAATATGTAACTCCTCTATTCTTGATGGAATCCCATTGAGGAGTGAGGGTGTCACCCTGTTGTCAGTAGACTTTATTTGCAAATCCAAATGTAGGTGATTTAGGGGTGTAATGGACCATGAGTAATCCACTAGAGTCCCATGAACTAAGAGGACTCCAGCTGTGACTGCTTTGTGTGGCTGTCTACAGGTGAAGAAGCTGGCTTTACCAGGGCAGCAAACTACTGATGAGCTTTAGATCAAATGAAAGAAAACTAGGTTTGGGCATTTTTCATGTTGCCCATAAAAAGCACAATTAAACAACTCTCCCCTCTCCCCTTGGGAAGCTTCTGCTTGAAGTAGCTCACTGAAACCGGGAAGTCAAGGAATCTGAAAATTTAGGAACTGGAAGGGACCTTGGAGGGCAACTAGTTCAGCCTATGCTGAAAAACAATAATTTCAACATATTCAGCATAGGGTGATCAGCTTTGCTTGAAGATGAATGGGAGGAAAGCGAAGCAGCAGTAGGAGAGGAGAAGAAACCTATTTCAATACATTTTCAAACAGCTCTAATTTTTAGGAAGCTTTTCTTTCTGGGAGACCTTAATTTGCCTCTTTTCAGCTTCCAGCCATTACTCCTTGCATTTTTCTCTGGGTGCCAAGAAGCAAGCTCAATTCTCTTCCATATTATATCTTTTCAAGAACTTAAAGGCTATCAGTTACAGCCTTGAGTCTTCTTTTCTCCAGGCTAAATATCCCCAAGCCACTTTCCTGATCCTTTTATGGCTTAGACCAGAAACTTGTTACCATTCTTGTTGTTCTTTGCTGAATGCTTTCCAGTCTCTCAACATCTGTACTAAACTGTGGTACCTAGTACAGATGTGGTCTGAGCTTGGCAGGCAGAATACAAGAGATCTAAACACTTTTTAAGCCTGAAAACTGCCCCTTGCAATGGAAATCAAGATTTACATTAGTTTTTTGGTTGCCATAACATATTGTTGATTCATAATGAGCCTTCAGTACACTAACATCCATTGCTTTTTCTCAGTCTCCTTTAATAGATTTATATCTAAATTATGCTTGCTAACCATCAGTGTCTCCCTAAGCTCTGTCCTAGGATGGCATCTTTTCTCTATATTATTTTTCTGCTTGCTAATTTCCCTAGTTGCAGTGGAGTCAGGTATCATCTCTGTGCAAATAATTTTTATATCAATTTATTTAGCTCTAATTTATCTCCTTGGCCTCACATATCTATATGTAGGCATCTGTTAACTTTTTGGACATCTTGAAATGAATGTCCTATGTATATCTTTCTAAAAGTGTTTCTAATCTTATTTTTTATTATTGACTATTCCTCTTTTGAACTTTATAGTTAAATTCAGATTAACTAGCTAATTCACCCCAGGCTGCATCCTGCCCTCAATTACTCTTTAATATGTATGGAATGTTCTGGGAGAACTAGAACTTCTGATGGGAGAGCTTGCACATCCACCTTCAGTGTCCACTTTTCACTATGGCTCCAAGAAGCTAGGGCATGTGAAGTGGCCACAACCCAATAAAACCATTTTGGCAAATGGTCTAGACCAAAATAAGGGTAACTGACAATCCTCAAATCTATTGGTGAATTAGGAGGATGTCTGTCTACTCCAAGCATGTGAAAACTTCACCTGGCAGAATGAGTTGATGAGAACTATTTGTTCCAATGGCTATGAAGATGGTTACGTCGGGAGCTGTGGAGTGCTTAGAGCTTGGTCAGACATCAAAGATGTCAAGGTCATGCACAACATCCCAGACCATCATGACTTTTGTCTTACCACTGTACTTGTGTGACTCTGGAAGAAAGTGAAGCTGATGACCTTGTGTAACTCTGCCTCACTTAAATTCAATTCATCTGCAAGTCATGGGGTGATGTCACTGGTACTCTTGGAAAACAAAGAATGAATAACAGTGGATTCAGAATAGTCTAGTATTATCTGAAAGTTTTTCCCTTTATATTTTCAGATCTTTCTTCTGATGGATTGCTGAACTTGTTGTTTCTGAATTGAATACTTACATTTAAGCACTATTTACCTTGGTGTTTCAGCCTTGAATAATTTTTTTGTGTGTGTGGAGGCAATTTATGAATTCTTTCAATTGGAATTTCATTTTTATGTTAAAAAATTCTAGGAAAAGGGGCAGCTCGGCAGCTCAGAGGATTGACAGTCAGGCCTAGAGATGGTAAGTCCTAGGTTCAAATCTGATCCTATGTACTTCCTACCTGTATGACTCTGGGCAAGTCCCTTAACCCTTATTGTCCAGGACTTACCACTCTTCTGCTTTGGAACTGTAATAATTAACATTAAATTATGAGGCTGTTAGTAGCTTTAGTATATATCAAAGTAGTGATAATAAAGTGAGGGAAATGTGGGAAAGAGGTAGAGAGTTGCCTAGACTACCACCCTATGTGCCACTCTGATGAAATCAAAGCTTGCCACAAACAGGAGTATAATCTCCAGCCAGAAGAGTGCAACAGTCAGCCTTTAGGTTTAATCTCTAGCTAGAAGTCTGCAAGAGCTTCTTCAGCAAGAGTCACCAGAGCAAGAATATCCCTTCAGCAAGAGTCACCAATGCCAGACTCCAGAATCCGAATGCGAATCTCAATCCGAGTATGAATCAGAATGTCCTCTAGACCCTTGGTCTTGTCTTTATAAGCAATTTTCCCCACCCACTGGCTCTACCATGTCACATCTCCAGTAACCAATCATAGTTCCTTAATTTGTCTGGCACTACCCCTGAGGTGGGGGTGGGGGGGTGAGGGGGAGGTGCATGTGGTATCAATTTCCTGTCTCTTTGATTTCTACTTCCTTTCACTGCAGGTGGGTGTATCTCTGTACATCTCAATGGTAAAGGTCCTCCAAGTCCCTAATTGATTACATCAAAACAAAGGGAGAGGAATTCCAAGTACCTGCTTAATTAAATTAAAACAAAGAGAGGGGAATTCCAAGTACCACAGAACCAATAAAGAGTATTGATTATAAGATGGAAAGTAAGGGTTAAAAAAAAAGTCATAGGAAGTTCTATTATTTATTTTAATATTATATGGTTTATCCTATTGTGTTCTTCCTAGAGGACTACAATCTTTATGTTGTCTCTGCAAGTCCTGTCTTTAAGATCAATATTTTGTGTTTGCATAGCGAGGACATATTCTTTTAATATTTTGGTCTTTTCGCTTCTCTTCTAAGTTGTCCTTCACTTCTATGCATTTGTATTCCTAAACTTTTGCTTTCTCTTTTGTTTCTTTGGTGAGGCTTGCTGTTGCAGATTCAAATTTTCCTACTCATTATTTTTACTGTGCAGGACATCAATTCTGCTCTTATAATTCTCTCTTCTTTTGTTAAAGAGAAATAGAATGTTTTGGTTCTATGTTCTCCTCAAATCCTACAGAGGCTTCTGTCTCAACATTTTTCTATTATTTATTCAGTGCTTATTCAAGGATAACTGAAAATATTTACTAAATCTCTTCTGATATATGAAATACCTACTTTCCTGGTATAAGCCTTCATTACTTCATACCTGTACAATATGTTGGTTGGTCTTGTTGATCTCACCACCTCAAGTCTTTCCCCACTTCAGTCCATTATCTCCTCAGCTCCCAAAGTAATCTTTGTAAAGTACAAATCTCTCTGTGTTACTTCCCTATTCAATTAACTCCCGAGGTTCATTACTTACTCCAAGATCATATAACAATCCTGTTTGACTTTTCAAATTCAACACAATCTGGTACATTACACATTTCCAATTTGTTGTTGTTGTTGTTAAAACCCTTACCTCCCATTTTGGAATCAATACTATGTATTGGTTCCAAGACAGGAGAGTGGTAAGGGCTGGGCAATGGGGATCACTTACCCAGGGTCACATAGCTAGGAAGTGTCTGAGGACAGATTTGAATCCAGGACCTCCCATTTATAGGCCTGGCTCTCAATCCACTGAGCCACCTAGCTGCCCCCAATTTATTATTTTTAAGTGGGATTAGGATGTCTCCGTAAAGTTGCTTAAGTGTCAGGTAGGTGGCTCAGTGGATAAAGCACTAGGCCTGGAGTCAGGAGGACATGGGTTCAAATCTAGCCTCAGACACTTCCTAGCTTTGTGACCCTGGGCAACTCATTTAATATCAATTGCAAAAACAAACAAAAACACTTGACATCATTAATGGCAGCAGAGAATAGATTTAATGGATGTCAGGATATTATATATAGTTCAACTATCATTATTCATAAGATGATATTATTGCCCACAGACCAGAAAGTCTGTAAAACAGAAAGTCTGTGGCATAACCCAAACTTGACCATAAAGCTTTAAACTCCAATCTCAAGTGTTCTTTCTACTTCCCCAGACTATCTGTAATTTGATAGTAACCAAAAAAGAAAAACAAGATGAATATAAAAATGCACCAATCAACTCCCCATATTGTTACATGCTCCATAGATACTTGAAATAGCTAACAAAATATAAATTTCTCCTCAACAAATAATTCAATTCCTTTTCCAGTTAAATTCAATCATTGTCCAGTCAAATCAGCTGTTTTGATCCATCAAAGTCCAGGATTTTCGTTTTTGTTGTTGTTGTTGTTACTGTTGTTGTTGTTTTCTGGGTGTGGTGGGGTTGATTGGCAAAATCTCTGAGCCTAATGAAGCATTCCTGTGCTAATTGATTCTGCTTGGCTATTAATAGTGAGATATGAATCAGAACAGAGCTAAAACTGACCAACTTCCTTCTGGCTTACCAACAACACTGCCTACTTGGCAAAAATGTTGTGAAGCTCAAATAGAATAAGGGATGTGTTTTATAAAGCAAAAACACTGGATATATGTGAAATATTTGGAATTGGACCTGTCTCAAAATGGATAGGACTGACCTGGAGTTGAGAGTACCGGGCTTCAGATACTTCCTGGCTGTGTGATTCTGGGTAAGGTGCTTAACTCCCTAAAAAAAAAGATTGACAAGATGATTGAAACTATATCTCTTTTCCAATATCTCTTTAAGACTGGAGGATCCAGAGAGTGAAGGAAAAGAGCAAAATAACATAAAAGTCTTTCCTGCAAAGTCAGAGTAATCAAACTGTGGAGTGTTACATGATTTTATTTGCATACATAAAAAAGCACAGAACTGTGTTTACTTAAAGGTTAAGTCTGTCCATTTGTGGGAGGGTTCCATTTACCTCAGATCACTGATTCGGTCTTGCTGAAAGGAGATTGCTCATGTGGTTCTGGTTGAGAATTGAGAAATAAAAGGCAATGGATTATAAGTGAGAGTCAGAATTGGGCAGCCACTAACAGCCAGCTACTTTCTGCTTTCTGGGAGATCATTAACTTTGGAAAGGATCCTCTAGATCAGGGGTCCCCAAACTTTTTACACAGGGGCCAGGTCACTGTCCCCTCAGAGAGTTGGAGGACTGAACTACTAAAAAAACAAACAAACAAAAAACTATGAACAAATCTGTATACCGCTGTCTGGGATAGCGGAGGTTGCAGCGCTGGCTGTGATGGGCCTGTCACACCTTGCACAGGCCCATCACTGCCACCACTATACCGGGCAGCAGTATACACAGTGCGGAATCCCCTCCCCCAGATCACCGCTCACCATGCTGATGTCTTCCATTGTGCAGCCACATAATCCTTTGCAAGGCACCTTGTTCTAAGGCATCATCCAAAGGATTATGTCACCGGAAGTGCTATTTGCGGCACCACCATACACAGTGCTCCTCTCACTGACCACCAATAAAAGAGGTTCCCCTTTCCGAAGTGCAGTGGGGGCCATATAAATGACCTCAGGGGGCTGCATATGGCATTTGGGCCATAGTTTGGGGACCCCTGCTCTAGATCATCTAATTCAGGTTCCTCATTTTATAATTAGGGGAGAGACACAAAACAATGAAATGACTGGTTCTAGGTATGTAGGAAGTGAATGGGAAAACCATGGTTATAGCCTAAGTCAAATGATTTCTAGGTCATCAATTTTATAGTGAATAAGGCACTGGGCCTGCCTTCAGAGTGATCAAAATTCAAAACTGATCTCAGTTATCCGAACCTGGTTAAGCCACTCACCCCCTGCCTACATGAAAATGGAAAATAAAATGGCAAAACACTCCAGTATTTTTATTAAAAAAAGGCCCATAGACAGTATTAAAATACTAAAAGGCATGACATCGGAAAATGAGTCCCTCAGATTGGAAGGGTCTGGTTTGCTAGGGTCTATGAGGTCACAAAGAGTCTGAGATGATTAACAAATATGTATGGATTATGTATGTATGTATGTATGTATGTATATGTCAGTTGAAAGTAGGTTTAGTCAAAGTAGGAGCCATATTTTTCTACATACTTTTTTTTTATAATCAAGACAGATTCCTTGGGGAGTTCTCCCCCCCAACTCTTGGAACCCAGTAATTAAAATTATTTGTCAAAATGACAGGTCAAAAATGTAATTCAGTTTTAATTTGTCAAAGTCTGACTACTAATACTTTTTTTTTTTACATAATCTGGAATTTCATTGCATAGGGAACTCCCAAAGAGGAAATTCCCTATACCAATATATCTCATCACTAGTTCTACAACTTATCCAAGTTGCTTGGAGTAAAGGTGGTTGTGAATTGCTTCATAAAGTCTAGAAAATATTTTTTATATATTATTTCAGTTAAGGTTCCTCATAATATTACTATTAACTATTATCTCCATGTTATAAAAATGGAAACTGAGGTTGAAAGATGTCAAATAACTTGCTCATGACTTTATGAATAAAATTTGAGATCCTCCTTTGATGAGTATATGAAGGCTTTATTTCATACTTGCAAGAATGGGCACACACTGCAAGAAGTAGCATTGTTGCAGTCTTGTTTTATTCCTAATCATCATAGAAAGTTTCCTCCTCTCTGTACCCCATTGGCTGGGTGCTTAGAAGTGCACAATCTTCCCAACATGCCTTACATGCTTCCCCTTAACATGTTCCCCCTCCTATTAAATACAATGCATGTATAAGAGATGGCTGCCACACTGCCTTATGGGTGTGCAAGTTAAAATTCATAAAATTATTAATCATGTCCAGTGTTAAGCAAAAGTTCATAGCTCAGGCAGATGAGCTGAAAGATAGACAGAACTGGTTCAAACCAACTGATAGCAACATCTTTGACTACTACTGTATTTTATTATCTTGTCTTAGAGACCCTGTCTCCTTTTTTTATATGAGACAACAGTATTTTCAATGTCCTGTTTCAATTCTTCTCTCAATGATCATACAGTATCAGAAGCAATAATTGAAGCCAGGTCTTCCTGACTTTAAATCTATGATTTTATCTTCTATGACATCCTATCCCTCAATAAGGATGTCTTTGCAAATTCTAAGGTCAATGTACATTGCATAATATATAATATAATACACCACTATATAATATGATTCATTTATACAAGACATAATAGAGAGTTGACTTTAGAGTCAAAACTTGGGTTAAATTTCTGCCTTAGACACATACTGATTATATGACTCTTAGAAGGTCACATTACTTTTTAGTGTCCTCTGTAAATTCTTCAAGACTATATCACTTTGTTTTTTAAACTCTTACCTTCTATCTTAGAAGCAATACTTAAGTATCATTTCCAAGGCAGAAGAACAGTCAAGGCTAGGCAATGGGGGTTAAGTGGATTGCCCAGGATCACACATCTAGGAAATGTCTGAGACCATATTTGAACCTCCCATCTCTACACCTGGCTCTCTATCCACTGAGCCATCTACTTGCCCTAAGACTGTAATTTAGAAATAAGTGTGAAGTGGGACACTTCATAAAGTGAGTCTGGACACCCAGAATTTCAATTAATGGAATCAATATTATTTATTAATAATACATACCTAACTGGCCAGGGCAACCTTCCTAGTAAAAGCTGCACCAGACTGGTTACAATACAGTTTTTATAGGGTGCAAGATACAAAGCAAACAATGTTCATTATGAGACATAATCTTGATGGAGCAAACGGACTTGTCATCTAGAAGCTAAATTGGTCAGTGGTGTGGGGTACAAGGCATTCCTTGTATCTTATCCTAGCTGCAGGCACTAAGGGAGTTATTTTCTCATGGATTCCAAGTATTCTGAAATGACTGACCTTCACAGGAAAGCTCATTTCTGAATTTTACTTTCTCATGGAAAAACAGATTTTTCTGGTTAATGACTCAGTTTACCTCACTTCAAATGTTGGTCTACCATTGGTAGAAAAAATTTCTTATAGAGAGAGACTGACTACATAGCTATACTCTCTATGTAATATATATATATATATACATATATATATATATATATATATATATACCATTTGTATGAGTGATCAGGTTAAAACATACATATGCACACACATACACATATGTATACTTATTTGTTTATTTATATTATGTGTGTTCCATGACAGTATATAAATTATAAATAATGGTATTTTTCCGTCCTTTAATCTGCATCATTCTATTGTGAAAACTGAACTTACTTTACTTTTTACAAATTCAAAGTTATCATACTCAGGGTCTCTAGTCTTGGAATATATTGAGCATTTTAAGTATGTGTTCCTTTAAAGTGTCATTCATCAGCTTAATTAGCCCTAAAGGAAGCATTTGTTTCAAATTAGGAGCAGCAGCATCCCTGGAAAGGACATAACAGCATTAACAATGGCAACTTGTTTAAGTAATGGGGCTTTTAAGGCTGATTTGTAAATGAGACTGACAGAGCGGAGAAACATTTTAACTCAGTTGGTTTTCTAAGCTTAGCTTTCAAAAACATCTGACTATTCATATCCACAAAGCACCCTTATCATCATCAACCTATGGGAAATAAAATTGCCCAGCAGTAGAAGTTATCAGAATAGCCAAAGGAAGAAAGGTAGCATTATCAAAAGATTCTGTTATTGGGGCTTCTGTTACAGATGATAAAGTGCCAGGTCTGGAGTTGGGAAGATCTACGTTCAAATTTGACCAAAGATACTTCCTAGTTATATAATCCTGGACAAATCAGGCAATCCTGTTTCCCTAGATTTTGCCCTTTTGGCTTTAGAGATGTCACCAGGAAAAAAAGTAAGGGCTTAAGAAAAAAGAAAAGAAAAATATTGTTATAGTGGGAAAAGAGATCACTGTGCAGTGAGAAAACCTGAACAGTATCATTTTTTATTTCTGGTTCTCAATTTTCACAACTATATAATGCATAGATTGTACTAGATTGGCTCTGAAGTCCTTTTGAGAATCTTAAAACTACTCAGACTGTACCTTAGAAGATTTGGTTAAGCAAATTCCCTTATTGTAACAATGGAAGTACTTGATCAGGAATGTATTGAGAACTTTTAAAATTATTCCACCCTACTCAGACAGTGCCTTAGGGGAAGATAAAGTTGCAAACTACTGATTGAACAATGAAAAGTCCCTAACTCATACTTATAGTAAAACTATAACCTTAAGCTAGGTCTATTTTTAGATCTAATACAAAAGGGTGCTAAGTACCTATAAAGGTTAAATTAGTACCTAAAAGGTCAAGCAACTTACAAAAGGCAAGCTTAACAAAAGAGGTGTGAAGTACTCAAAGGATTTTACCTAACCAGAAAAGGTGAGAACAAAAGAAGATGAGAACTAAGAATGGGCAGTCCTGGGAAAAATCGCCTACTGTGATTGGTAGACATAAAAATTTAGGGGAGGTGACATAAGAGAAAATTTCTTTAAAAGGAGAAGTCAGTTCAGGACCCCAAGAACAGAACTTTAAATTTATCCCTATTATTTTAGACTATTAAAGGAACAATGCAGGAGAGATAGTAACTATGATTTCATCAGCTAGAGAAATTCCTGTTGTAAAAACTGAACCCATAATTCAGATCATCAATTCACTATCAATTTACAGTTTTAGAGAGTCCTGGTAGCACTGAGAAGCTAAGAGTATCATATCTTTTGATTTGGTATGTATCACCAGCAGAAATCAAATGCAGATCTTCCCAAAACCAATTTGCATTTTGAGTTCAACTAATTTGCAAAACTTCCCTTTCATTTATTCAACCTAACCCATCATTCTATTCTTTCCAAGTCTTTTGGGATCCATACTGTAATGTGTTACTAGCTTTCCACTCAATTATTTGATAATTATATCTAATAATTTAAAAACTTTATATCTATATCTTCATCCAAGACATTCTAGGTCTAGAATATATTTTTGTACTTCTTCATTAGACAATTTCCTTCAAGTGGATGTTGAAATATCATTAACTATCCTATATGTCAGATCATTCAATCAGTTCCAAATCTACTTAACTATACTATCATCTAGCCCATACAGGTTCATCTCATTCACAAGAATAGCATGAGAGCTTTTTTCAGATGCTTTGCTGAAATCTAAGTATTCAATCTATTGAATTCACCTGATCTAGGAAATAACGATCATCTAAATTATCAAAAATGAAAACAGATGTGTCACATTTATTTTTCATGACGTCAGGGAGAGCCCTAGTGTCACAGAGTATGTAAGTTTTCATCATGGAGTATTGTGTAATGACAACTTCTAGAAATGGATAATTAAACAAAATGGTCAGGAAAGAGATGCTAGGCAGGAAGAAGAGGCAAAAATGGCAAAGGAATGCTATTGAGTGTTATGGATCTCAAAAAGGCTCTCAAAATTGATTGGTTTTTTTGTTTGTTTTTATTTTTTTGTGAATCTCCATGAAAAAATATTTGAATGTGGGTCAATCATGGTTTAGACAGAAGCAATTTTATTGAAGTGGTATACTGTAGACAACTGGAAAAGGAGGAAGAATTTGATGAAGAGTTTGGGAAATGAGCCAAGCATGGAAGCATGATTGTATAGTGCTTGTTGACTTAAATGACTGAGTAATCTACTGGCATTATCTTCAGTTAAAATCAGAATAGCCAATAAAATTATTGCTTGATTTAATGATGATGATTTCATGTTTCATAAGGGGAATTACATTCTTGGATCTGGATTTAAAGAAGAAATGATTTGTTTCTACTGAAGTTAATATAACATTTATTTGTCTAGTTACCTCTCAATCATAAAGCTCATGATAAAAGAGGGCATACACCCTAGATTTTGGAATAGATGATTTCAAATAAAAGATAATTATGAATCATTCCCTCAATGTTTTAGAAGGCCCAAGTGGGAAGGGATGCTCTCAAGAATAAAATTTTGAAGATAGAAACTGAAACAATTCTTATGAGGAGGAAAAGAAATAATTGCCTAAAAAGATTGATGTGAATGCAGAGGAAAATTATACATAGGTTCATATTTTTAAAAGATAAGAAAAGAAGATAAGAAGGCAAGAAAACGAGAAGAAATATAAAAGATGAGCACCATCCCATAAGAACTTGATCAGGAGAACAATAAGTTAGTATAAATTAAAGCTGATGAATGTTTAAGACAACACATAGGAAGTTTGTACCTATATGGTCAACCAACGTGAGGATCAGAAAAAAAGATAATGGCAGCATTTAGGTTGGATAGCATAATGATAGTGGGTATTAATAAGAAGGCTTAACAATTGACCTTTTATTTAGTTCCTGTTCGATAAAGTCATCTTCTGAACTATAAAGGTTAGGACACAAGTGATTAACAAGGAATTCAAAACTTAGATAAATGAGGAGATAACTACATAATACATAGCTGTTGTCAATGAATTTAAGTGGCTATGACCAAAAGAAATACATGCTTGGTAACTGAAAGAACTGACATATTTTTGCTAATGTTTTGTTGAGAATCTTTGAAATATATTGGAGGATGATAAAAATACCTTAGGATTAGAGAAAGACAAATGCCCTAATTTTGAGAAGGGTGGAAAAAAGCAGAGTCTATGAATTAACAACTAGAATAAGGCCAAAGGAAGATCACTAGATACTATCTTAAAGGCTTTAATTGAGTTAAAAAGGATTAATTAATGACTACTCTTTGGATTAAGTTATTTATCAGTTCCAAATCCATTCAACTCACTGCAATGTAGCCCAGGTAAGGAAGGAGCTTGACTTCTGGAAATATTCTAGAACACATAAAAAACTTACATTAATAGTTATTAGAAAGGTACAAAATTTCCATGAATAAAAAAAAAAATTATAGGCTATGTTTCAGGCAAATCTGTTTTTACCAGGCTTTTTGAAGTATACCATACCTCTTGCTAAGAGTCCATCATTTCTATATTTTAAGCTATAGTCTAGAAATCATTATCGTGTTACAAGAGACTAACTTCTTAGACAACTATACATTTTCCAAATGTAAAACATGTGTGAAACACTTTGCTCACTAGACACACTTCAAGCCAATGAATTGAGCTAGCTACTTAGAGTACTATAAAAAGATAAGCTATTAGGGAATTGCCTATGTGAAGACTGAATCAAACTTTCTTTATCAATCAGCAATTTTTAAATTAATCAGTCAAAAATTTAAACACCCCTACTTATGACTAAGTAAGAGAGTTCACAAGTCACTTACTAAAGTGGGTGACAACTCCAGAGGCCACTGCTCTCCCTGGGCAGTGCTAGGCAAATTGAAAGACTGTATGTAGTTGGTTCCCATAAAGTGGAGGAAGGGACAGGAAGTGATGGGGAAAAGGACTATAAAAACTCCTAAACCTCCTGTTGAGGGGGACCTCCAATCTTGGACTTGGGCTCTTGGACTGCTTCTTGGAGGACTTCTCCTGGATCTTCTCCTTTGAACTTTGGTATTGGAGGACTTTGCCTTGGGACTTGGCCTTTAGTTTTCTCCTTTGGAGTTCGTCTTGTGTAGGTGAATAGCTGACCTTCCTTTTCTGGCTTCTGGAGAAATTGGTTCCAGAGATCCCTGCAGTGGCTTTGATGGATTTCTAGCTGAAGACCCCACTGCACATGGGGAAGCCCCTGTGGGCCTGAGCCTCACTTCACCAGAGAAGGACTAGTAGGTTTGTTAACACCTGTCTCTTTAGCTACCTTTTCCATTTTCACTTTTTCTAATGCTTTGTAAATAAAGCGACTAAAAGTCATTTTTGACTTAAGTAATGATATCTTTAAAATGGCAACCACAATATTACTTTAGAATTCTAATGTTTAACATAAAACCTAAATTTAATTTCTTACACCTCAATCTGGACAGGAATGAATCCCATTGTTATAACCAGTCAAGCAGCATGTATTAATTAATGTACAGTGGTAGTCAGAGTAAGAATGTCATTTATGACTCAACAGAAAATGTAAACTACCTTGAGAAAATAAACAGCTTAAGAAGTTCCAAGTATCCCATAGGAAAAGTTGCACATGACCTTAGGAAATCCCTGGTGCTAAGCCTCCTTTGTTTTGTTTTTAAATAATATCTGACCTGCAAATAATACCTGTCCTGGTCTGGGGTTGGTGTGGGGATCTACCATGTTAGTTTTCCCTGCTATTGCCCAGGATGACTGCCCTCTTATGAGTAAGATTCCCCCAGTCAACCTCATTAGTCCTAGTAAAACTTAAACCCATTAATAACTAACCTGGCAAGTATATCTCTCTCTCAGGCATCTTATTATTCTCTTAAGAAATATGCCCCCCCCATAATTGGCATAGTTGGCAGGATAGTCTCTCCCCTACAAATCTTGTGTTCTTACAATTAAACATCTAATATGTACCAAACCCTCTGCCAGGTCATGAAGAATGAAAACAGAAAATTAAAGAATCTCTGCCCATGAGAAACTTAAACATCTAAACAAAATATTAGGTGGTAATCTGTTTGATTTACCAGTTTTGCCCATTAAGTGCAAGTGAAAGTATCAACATAATTTCTTCCATCAATTTTTATCTAGAGATGCAGATATTCAAATAAAACTAAAAAATCTTGAGCTCATTTTTGCATATATTCAACTAAATAGTACACTTTTTTTCTCTCTTCTCAATATGATCAAAAGAATTACTCATTTACTTATAGATTAAATAGAAGTGTTGCTATAGTGAAAACAAAAGTAATAATTCAGACTTTTTTCTCCTAAACAGCTAACAGTATCTCTTATTAAAGAATGTATTTTAAAATCTTCTTATCCTATGCTCTGCGTTTAGAAACTCACACAAAGGCCTTTGGCAGAAGCACTTAATGTACCTAGTTTTAAAGTCCCAACGGAATAAGCAGTTTTCAGATGAAAAAATCAAAGCTACCAATAATAATATGAAAATATGCTCTAAATCGCTCTTGATTAGAAAAATGCAAATTAAAACAACTTGGAAGTATATCATATCTATCATATTGGCCAATATGATAGTAAAGGAAAATGATAAATGTTGGTGGGGATATAGAAAAATTAGGACACTAATGCATTGCTGGTGGAATTGTGAACTAATCCAACCATTCTGGAGGGCAATTTGGAATTATACCCAAAGGACTATAAAATAATACACCCCCTTTGTTTCAGTAATACTACTACTAGATCTGTATTCTGAAGACATCAAAAAAAGTGGGAAAGGACCTTCTTGTGCAAAAATATTGATAGCTGCTCTTTTTGTGTTAGCAAAAAAAAATTGGAAACTAAAGGAATGTCCAACTGGGGAGTGGCTGAACAAATTGTGGTATGTGAAGGCAATAGAATACTATTAAACTGTAAAGAATGAACTGGATGATTTCAGAAGGAGCAAGAGTCCTTCATGAACTGACACAGAGTGAAATAAGCAGAACCAGGAAAACATTGAACACAATAACAGCAATATTGTGGAATGATCAAGTGTGCTAGATTTAGCTTCTATCAGCAATATAATGATCCAGTACAATTCTTAGGGATTTATGACAAAGAATGCTATTCACCTTCTGAGAAAGAACTGAGTCAGAATGCAGATGAAAGCATTGAGTTTATGTCTTGGGGTTTTGGTTTTATAAGATTACTCTCAAAAACAAAAATATGGAAATATGTTTTGAATGATAATACATTTGATTGAATCACCTGCCAGCTCTAGGGGTTGGGGAGGGAAGGGAAGGAGTTATGTTCAATCATATAACATAGGAAAACTTATATGGAAATTTGTTAATATATGTAATTGGTAAATAACTAAATAAATGAATGAAACAATCAAATAAAGTCCCAAGGGGAAGTGAGAGAAACTATTTCATAGTAACATAGCTCCTTCTGTCCCTTTCAGTGAATGCCAGAAAATTATTCTTACTTCTCGATTTCTGTCTGCA
Source organism: Monodelphis domestica (assembly GCF_027887165.1). Lineage (NCBI taxonomy): Eukaryota > Metazoa > Chordata > Mammalia > Didelphimorphia > Didelphidae > Monodelphis > Monodelphis domestica. The sequence goes on along the minus strand of NC_077227.1, from coordinate 344,642,494 downwards.
TTATCTCCTTATTTGTGCCTAATATGGTTGGAATCTTGTGAATGAACAATTGTTTAGTACTCATGAGCTGATGATTGCTAGAGAAATGCTTACCTCAGGTTGTTCAAACTATCTTCTCCAGTGCTATGACTATTCTTTCTAGGTCTCATGCAAACTAGAAAAATTGAACACTTGTAGTTGTACATACTCTAAGCCCCAAACACAAAAATGATAGGAATACAAGAAATGAGACAGAGAGAAAGATAGAGATGATGCATCATGTTATCTTTTTTAAATATCCCTTCTCAGTGGATTGAGAGCCAGGCCTAAAGATGGGAGGTCCTTGGTTCATATCTGGCCTCAGACACTTCCCAGCTATGTGACCCTGGGCAAGTCATTTAACCCCCATTGCCTAGCCCTTACTGCTCTTCTGCCTTGGAACCAATACACAGTATTGATTCCAAGACAGAAGGTTAGGATTTAAAATTAAATAATTAAATAAATAAATATCCCTTTTCTCCAAGTTCTTTTGGTCAACCTTGTCCCTAACCCATGAGGTTGTCTTTTTTGCTTGCCCTGAACATTTTCTACCTGTTGCTCTTTATCTCTGATGCCTAATGACAAATGTATTTGTTGGGAGAAATGGGGAAAGGAATAGGTACAGGATTCACCAGGAGAGACTATCAACAGCAATTGTGACATTACTCTTTTCTCAGGGAAAGATCTTCAAATCCATGTAAAAAAATGAGAAAATTCAAATATCTCCAAATGCAAACCACAAACATCACAAGCATATGAATTCAAGAATCTACTAAATCCCAACAATCTAATTATTTTCCTCTCTCTGTTTATATAACATCTACATCACTATTGACTAAAGTTAGCATAGTACCATGCAGTATCATTTGATGAAACTATTTTGATAATTAATTTATAAAGTATAGCACACATATACATAGCAACAGTAATGCATACTATTAGCTCATAGATAGGTAAGTAAAAATAGCAAAACCAAAGCGAGATACAACATCCACTGAAACTGAATTTAGGTGACAGGACAATCCTAAACAACATATGCAATTATATTCAAATCATACATTGTATACATATACATTACTGGCATGATCTTTTAAATAGGTATAACCATTCTTTGATTTCAACGATAGCAGAATATGAGCTTAGTCACTGGCCAAATAGATGTCCAAGGCTACTATGACCTGATGACCTTTCTATAACTTTCCTGAACAAATTAATTGTATTGGCTGATAGCATCTTTAGACCTACTTGCCAATGAAGGCTGATGGATAACTTGGAGAAGATATATCAGTCTTCTCACACAGTATGGTTTGTTTCTGTCTTTTAAGATCACCACTGCTGCAGTAGTAGACAATAAAGGACCGACTTCTGGATTTGTCTCTTCTCTTCAAGCCAAGGAAGAATTAGTTCATCTCATGGTAGGTCATAGTACTACACATCTAGCTTTCCTCCATCTGAATTGTTGCTTGTTTGGCTATTATCTATCTCAAAGATCTCTTTATGACAGGTGAGAGGTCTCTTCTTTTTAATTTCTGACCATCTATCATTTCTTTCCTCTTGATCAAACTAATTCCTCACCAGGCAATAAATGGATAATCATGATTGTCTTTCTAGGGCATTTGTTACTCTTATCATTTTATTGTGTGTTTGTTTATGTCTTTGTTTTGGGGAGAGATTGAAGTGAGCATGTTGTTCAGTCACTCAACTACTTATGATGAAATAGCATCTTCGCTTTTCTACAAGAACCCCTAGCTAAAGACATAGTTAAAGGGTAGACTTCCCAGTCTATCTCTTAGCAGATGAATATTCTAGTTGTGTGTTTCTTCATCCTCTTTATTCATTTGAAACTGTAAATTACTAGTCAATAGGAAAGGTTGCATCTTGCTGAAATAGCAATATGTGTAGGTTAAAGATTTTGGTACTCCTGGGCACATTATATTTATATAGAAATGCCACATACTGAGTCCAGTAGGCCTTCTACTTAGGGTAGGTAGTTAGATCAGTGGATAGAATGCCAGGCCTGGAGTCAAGAGGTTGTTGTTCAGTCATATTAGTCATGTCCCACTCTTTGTGACTCCATTTGGGGTTTTCTTAACAAAGATAATAGAATGGTCTACCAGTTCCTTTTAAAGATGAGAAAAGTAAGACGAATATTTGAACTCAGGAGAATGAGTCTTTCTGATTCTAAGCCTGGTAACTTTGTATGAATTGAAATTCAGTCTCAGACTCTTACTAGCCATATGACCCTGGGGAACTCACTAAGCTCTGTTTGCCTCAGTTTCCCTGTCTATAAAAATAGCTGGAGAAGAAAATGGCAAACTACCTGGTGTCTTTGCTGAGGAAAACTCAAAAGGGGTCATGAAAAGTTGGATACAACTGAAAGCAGCAATGCCTACTTAGGACTCAGAGTTCCAGCATATTCAGCAATGTATAATTCAAACAAGGATTTGCTTCTCGACTCCTGCAAAATCCAATAGTTCCTATAATAGTTTGCTTTCAAAGTCACTAATTTGGTCAAAGTAGATTATAGCAAGGAATCCACATACAGAAAGGTATTTCTCCCACAACATTTTAGCTATAAAGGATCTCTCATTCTATACCTATATGTATTTGGTAAAATGAGTTACTTCAATTAATATGTTGCTAATTTTATTCCTATCTCCTTACAGTGATTACAATCTCAATGCACAATAATTCTAACATTGCTGGTGCTTATACTCTCCACTTAAATAGTATATGTTGGTAGTTCTTTCCTTTGAACAAAATGATCTTAACTCTCATCCTTCTTAGGAAGATTCTCTATTGATCCAAATGTCCAAAATCATTGTGTAACACCTTCAAGGCCTATTTTCAAGATGTAAAACTCAAGAAAAGAGCCTTTCCAGATGAAAATCTATCATTTCTTTCTTTGGAATTATCTAGATTTTAATATGTTCCATCTATATTATTTCACCTTGTAACTGATATCAAGATGCTTCCTTCTCTTTCTCATGATGCTGACCTTTCCAGAGAGCTTCTCTCCCTTTCAGCCAGCATTACAAAAACAGATTTATAATAAATATCAAAGTATATTGATATTTTGTTGGAACACGGAGTCAAATATATGGTTTTCTTCTTCTCCAGATTCAGGAGAACAAAATCTCCTGTGTACAAAGGATAACACAGGACCCGATTTGATGCAACACATACTCCTCTCAATTACTGATCATACTAGACTTTGTAAATCCTACCTATTCAATATTTCTTGGTAGATTTCCCTCTGTTACTCCTTAAAAATGTCTGAAACACATCTAAAACATTGTGCTTTGTTCCATTCCTCACCCACAAACAAAAACCTTTCTTATTTTTAAAACATTTTTATTGGAAGTCAGACACAACAGGCGCCTGTGGCAACACTATTCTCTGCCCTAGTAAAACATACATCTAACAGGAGAAGGGGAGTGGCACCACTACTGTAACCTTCTGATTGTGTTTTTCATGGCCTACTCCCTCAGCATCTTGACTTTGGACAAAACGGTGTGGGCTTTCTGAAAATGCTTTTGAAGCCTCCCCACCCAGTAAGTGCAATTTCTGTGTTTATCGCCTACTCGGAAAAATCATTCAGAGCAGCTAGAAAAGGTATACTGCAAGCACCAGCTTTTATGGACTGAATACCATTGTAAAAATGCTAGAAGCAAAATCCTGGTTTCAGGAAGGCAGGACAACAGCTTCAGCAGGGGTCCATTTTCCCCTACAAATTAGATGTTCATTGAGAGAAATTTGCTTTTTGGTGGTAAATTATTTTTGAACTGAATACTCTACCATTGCCTGGAAAATGCCTTTTCAATCCTTTCAAAATGTTCCATAATGACAAGGCAAGTCACAATTTCTCCTGCTAAAGCAATTGGCTTTGATTCCCTTTTGGTTTTTTATATCGTACTTAAAAAGCCCAAGCTCCTGAATCAATATTACAGGACTACATTTTCTGTCCTAAACAATTATTTATGGAGGGTTGGAACACTTGCAATTTAACATGCCACTTAGACATTATAAGAGCTGAGCTCTATGCCTTTTAACTCTATAGTAGAAAGAAAGAAGAAGCTATTGCAGATAGGAGTCAGCAGCATGCAAAACATTAGTTCCCCAAAGTTCAGTGTCCTGGGAAGTTGTGGAATGGGGAAGAGTTTAGGATTCTGAGAATAAATGAAAGCTGATGTTTACATGTGGTTTATTATTTGGCAAGTCAATTCACTTTAATTTCTTTGTATCAACCAATCAATCAACAAGCATTCATTATGTATCTACTATGTTTCAGGCACTGTACTAGATAGTGGTCATAAAAAGACAAAAGAGAAGCTTATGTTGTATAAGGGAGGAAAAAGGAGGTTGGAATTGGTGACCTTGGTGGTCCCTTCCCACTCTAGAGCTATGGTCCTCTGATTCTAAGCAAAATTTCTCTTTACCTTGAATGCATATATGCAGTGATTCCTGGATTCATTCATCCATTCATACCACATTTTAAAGTCTGCTATGTTCATAGAACCATATTAGACAATGGGGGAGATACAAAGATGAGGAAAAACCCAGTGGCTCCTGATCTCATGGAATTCACTGACAGAATCTCAGAACTCATAGGAACTGTGAACCACAAAATTCTTTCCATTCTCTGATTTCCTCCAATTCTTGCAGTCTGTATCACAAAACTTTATATTTGACTTTCTACATTTTAAATGTATAAATCTTTTCCCTCCAACTAAATTATTAACTTCTAGAGGAAAAAAAAAAGATTTTCTTCAGTTCTCTACACTTAAGAGAACACTATTGGTGGGAGCTAAAACCACTGGCAGAGAGACTAGATTCCCTATTCCCCTTAAGGGTACCAAAGAACTCCATGGGTCCAACTCCTATTCAAACAGCAAGGGCCAAGATAGTGTTATATTAGTATGAGATAAAGCATAGGAATTGGGGTCTGAAAATCTTGCTTCAAGTCGTGTGTGACGAAGAGAAAACTATCCTTTTTCAGACTTTCTCATCTGTAAATTGAAAAAATAATATTTTCAAACTACCTGTCTCAAAAGGTTTTAAGAAAAACACATTGTAAACTGTTAAGTGCTGCATAAATAAGAGCTGTTATGACATTTCCCATGGCCCATAACCCAATGATGGACCAACAGTGAAAATAATAGTTGACATTTATATAGTGCTTTATTTGCAAAATGGCTTATCTGCATTATCTCATTTTATCTTCAAAATGATACTTACTCTATAATTGCCAGGTGATAATGGCAAACATTCATGGAGGGGGGTGCCCAGAGGGATGAGGAGAATGAGATGTGGTGAGGAGGATGACATGCGTCAGGGGAGCCACTGAAGATGGTCAATCAGAGGCAAAGGTTATTTTATCACAGCTAGTATTTTATAGGGCAATGTTCCATAAAGTAAAGGATTAGGCAATCTTTTTACATAGACAATGGTTAGTAATGATTTACAAACTTAATACAATGACTTAGTTTACCTCACCAAAGCTTAGACAGAGTTTTCTATAGGATAATAAATCACAGGTAAATATGTAACCATCTAGTCCAGATTATCAGGGAAATATTTGCTTCAGTGGGTAAAATGAGGACAAAGTTGTTGCCAAGTACAGGAGGGATAGAAAGGAGGGGTTTTGAGGTCTCATGTGTTGTCTATGCTACATGACTGATTCTGGCCAGATCATGGCTTCCCAGAGACTTGGCAATCTGGGGTTCACTCTCACTGCTGGGAGCTACAAACAATAATAGAAGCATAATAAATACTTTCTGATTGCAACATACGTTTAGGCAACTAAATGGTACAATGGAAAGAATGCTGAACCTGAAGTCAGGAAGACTTGACTTCAGATCAGCCTCAAACACTTGCTAATTGTGTGACATTAGTCAATCACCAAGCCTCTGTTTCCTCATCTTTAAACTGGAATAATAACACTTACCTCCCAGAATTGTTGTGAGAATCAATATAATATCTGTAATGCACTATAGCATAATACCTGGCACATGGTAAGCACTATATAAATACTATTATTATTATTATTATTTGTAATTGTAATGACTTTATATTTGTATAATTATAAGCTGATAATTATAATGAAATAATTATTATGTAATAATTATTATTTCCATTAATGGGTCATTCTGTGCCTTACTAATCTTATACATGTTAGGTAATAGCCCCTAGATCCAAAGCATGTAATGACAGAAATTCTCAAGAGGCAGTATTTCTTAATTTTAAATTGATTTATTAATTGCCTAGTCAATACATATTAATCTGATCAGTTGCTCCTTTCCACCATCCAAAAAAGACAAAAATGTACTTCTTTGTTGCAGATGTCTTACCACTCAGCCCCTCCCCTGGACATCTCATCAAGGCGTCCCTGATTGGTAAATAGCCATTGAGGAAGTAGACCTAAAAATCTCAACACCTCCTTCATTACTTCATCACAGGAGGTTTAGGTCTTTGCTAAGATCCAGAAAATTCCTGCACATTCTGCCACCCTGAACTACAGTATTTTAATAAATTCAACAAAGCTGATTAGCTTACTCTTAATCTTTCAGCTGGTTCAGGGTTTACCCTGGCTAGTCATCTCTGTCCTCAAACCTTTTATCATTTTCAAAGACAAAATATCCTAAACTATTTTAACAACCTCAGGGAGAAACTGGGCATAGCTTCAGTTTAGAATCAGACTAATTCATCCTTTCCTTAAAGGCCGTGTGGGGCACAAAGGAAAAAAAAAATATTTCACAAAAATATCACAATTCAGCATTATTTTTCCACAAGTTAGATTTCTCAACTAGTCCTGCCTGAAATGCAGCATGATTTACAATGACTCAATCATTTTCTCTGTGCCTTGTTTTTCCTATCTGCATGGAAGCTGAAAAAGAAAACCTTTGCCTTTAAAGAGCCTGAGAAGCTTCTAAAGTCAGATGCTGCAAAGATTTAGTAATTTAAGGGGATCCTGAAAGATATAGAATAGTCTGAATTACTAAAAATCCTTTTGGTTACCTCAAAGGGGGATATTGCAATGGAGTTTGCTAAGAAATGGTTTGAATAAAACCCCTCAGTCAAGCGCAGTGGGGGACACTAGAAGACTGAAGTGGAGGGAGTCAGAGTGGTGGTCTAGCCAGTCAGTTAAAAAAGAAGGCAACATTATCTATAACAGGAGGAAACTACATAAATCCTTCTCAGTCAGAATGGCTTAAAATAACTAAAGTCAATACAATTTTTAAAGTCAATATACCTAGTGTTAACATTTTTAAAAGAGGGGGAAAAACAGGATTTTGTAATTATTAACATCTACAAATACTAAAATGAAGATAGATGTGATGCTAAATACGGATTCCCATTATTTTTTTTTGCAGGGAGAGGGAAAAGGAGGAGGTGGCATAATCTATATTTATAAATTGGGGTTGACCTTACTCAATCAGTTTTTAAAAATCAGGGTGGAAGCATAACAAAATGGAAAGAATATTGCATTCATAATCAAGAGGCCTGGGTTCTTGTATCAGCTAGGCTTTAGCCACTGGACAAGTGTCTGATTCTCTAGGTCTTGGTTCCCTCATCTTTTAAATAAGTATATTGGCAGAGGATCTATGCTAGTTTTTTTATTCTAATACCAATGCTGCATTTGCAGAACCTTGAGTTACCAAATGTTCTTTCCACATGGAATAGCACAGTTTTGATATTTTTACTGCCTGCTGAAATTCTACTCATCTTAAAATTCTTTTCTTCCCTTATTCCTATGTTCTTTCTTACCTCTGACACCTCTATTTATATAGCCCTTTGTGGACCTCTTGAATGGCCTTTATGATAGCCTGATTTTCACTACAATTATTTCTGTAATTAGCATAATCCTCTCTTGTACTGTAAGTCTCCAGAGGGCAGGAGATGCCTTAGTATGCTCCAAATGTAATGCTTTGCACGTCAAATATTTTTTAAGAACTTTTATCAAATGGGTTTTTCCCTAGCTAGATTGCAAGCTTGTTGAAGTGAGGATTATTTCACTTTTGTCTTTCTATCCTCAGTGTCTGGTACAGATCTGGCACATAGCAATTGCTTAATCGATGTTGGTTGGTTGATTGATTGTTGTGAATCCCTTTGAAAGGAAAGATGTGATATATGCCCATATAGATAAAAAGTCTTGGGCTCACTCCCAAGGATTAATGGTTAATTAGTAGATACAAACAACAATTGTTTCCTGTGCAGATGGAAACAGAACCAAGTGTATTCTGAGTTTCTGTGTCCATTTATTTTCACCTAAAACTGCAAGAGGCAATTGATTGCAACATTTTTCATTTCTACTAGGTCCAAGGACTGAAGGGGCCATGTTCTAGGTGACCCAAGCATCTATGGAAGGGAGCTCTTCCCTTGGTGATTTTATATCTCCAGGAGCATCAGAGTTCTTTCTTAAAATAAAGAAGCTTCAGGGGTATAAATCTTGCTGTTCCTATGCAGAACACTGCTTTTCCAACATCAGGAGATTAATTTGTGGAGTTCCATAGGTACAGCAATAACTTGTTAATGAGATATCGATTTTTGAAATTAAAACCTTACTGGTATCATATTTTCAATCTAAATGAATGCCTCATTAAACTAATTAATAGCATAAAGATAACTAGAACAGCTTGCATTGGTAATTAATCTTAGTCACACTGTTTTTCTGTACCAATCCATAGGTGTAATGGGAACCTTTAGAAATTGAGTAATTTTGTTTAAATTTAAAGTAAGCAAAGGTGCCGTGTTTATGCCTTGAGAACATTAATAGGAATAGGGGAAGAGACTGGCCATGAGAGTCCATTAGTATATGAATCTTCCAGTTGAGGAAATATTCTCTATCAATTCATATTAGTACCAGAATTCTATTCAAGTAAGGGTCATAGAAAGTAGTCTGAAGTACCTAGAGGTTAAGCATCTTGCTTAGATTAATATAGTCAGTGTTTTAGAAGCTGTATTTGAACTTAGCGGTTCCTACTTCTCATATATGACCTCATAGTTAGCATTAATGCCAGACTATATAATTAGCCACCAGCTGAGGAACCCATGAAAATCAACAGAGGACCCTGGAATTTTGATATAGTGCTGTGTGGTGGAATGAATATTGACATCAGAATAATAAGACCAAAGTTCTGCTCTGCCAGGTACTAATTGTATAGTCTTGGATAATAAGTCACTGTCTCTTTGGGTTTAACTTCCTCTAACTATAAAATTAGGTGGTATTTGTAGGTTTAGAGTTGGAAATTAACTTGAATTCCATCTTTTACAGCCCTCCTTTTTACTGATTAAGAAGCTGAAGTATAGAGACATTGAGTGTCCAAGGCTAAAACTAGCAATGGCAGAGTTAGACCTCAAATCCAGGTTGTCTGATTCTAAATGCAACTACCTTCTTTTTGATTATATGAATTCTAAGGTGCCTTCCTCCTCAAAGTCCATGATCATTTTTCCAAATGAGATTAGTTCCTGTCCTTCCTGTCCTGTGCTAAAAGGAAATTCAAGAAGGTCAGCAGAAATAATGGATAATCTAACTATAACTTTTGATTAAAATAATGGGAATAGTGTGATCATATTTTATGTTATCTCTTATTTGTTTTCACAGTAATTATAATTTAGAAATGATCTGATAATGCTAAGTGCAGGAAGACATTGACAATGATCTCTTTCTCCTTTTTGCCCTTACTTCTTCTCCTCCTCCTCTTTCCTTCTCCTCCTGCTCCTTTTATGCTTCTTTATAGAAATTAAATGTCTTAGAGAAAATCCCTGACATCATAAGGGAAATCACCCAGAAATACATAAAATACTCAAAGAGTTTTAGAACTTTCTTGCATTTTGTTTAGGTTCTATATCATAAGCTAATTTGCAGAGTGGTTATGAGAAAAATTCAGTGGATGAAAGTGTGTCAGAATATTCAAGTTCCATTACTTTCTCTACTATTATATATCTATGTGGCCATAGACCAATTCCTTAATTTTTTTGTTTCTTACTTTCTTAGCTGCCAAATATGGACAATAATATAGATACTTGTTTGGTAATGGAATATTTATTTCATAAAGAGTTTGATAGTATTTTTTCCCTCACAAACTGAGAATATTTTTTGTAACTAAAGTAATAATTTCTTTTTAAACATTTGGTATACTTCATTTGTTTATATAAATGGGCATAGCAAAAGATTTTTTATTTGATTATTCTTTTATGAATTAATAAATTTCATTTGTAAGACTGAGCTATTTAATATTTATTTCTTATTTTGTTCATTTGGGTATTCTCTTTATAGGTAATTATTTTCTATATTCTGGACTTTGCCAACATGAAATTGTTTTAATAGGTTCTAATACTTATTTTATTTCCTCTCTGTTATGAATTTACCCCTTTCATTTTTTAAATTTTAGTAATCTAACTTTCCTCTCCCTCTATTCTCTCTATTTTATCAGGTTAGCTAAAAGTTTATTGATTTTGTTTGTCTTTTCAAAGGTCCAAAGTTTTAAGCTTTGTTTATCATTTTTATAGTCTACTTTTTCCATTTTATCTCCATGATTTTTGTTTTGTTTTGTGCTTATTTGGAGTTTATTAACATCTCTCTCTCTCTCTCTCTCTCTCTCTCTCTCTCTCTCTCTCTCTCTCTCTCTCGGTGATATATTTTCTGAGATACATTTGTTTTCCCCATTTTAAGACTGCTTTACTTGCATCAAAATAATTTCGGTATGTTTTATCTTTGCTATCATTTTTCTGTTCGTGTAATTGTTATGGCTTCTACAATTTGTACTTTGAATTATTCTTCAATATTTTTGTCTTTGAGTTTTCATTTTGTTTGTTTTTTTTTTTTTTGCTATATTCCCTGTATTAACTACTACATCATATTATGGTCTATAAAGAATATTTCTGACTTTTTACATTCATTTGTGATTTCTCTGCATCCTAGTAAATGGCTTATTTTTGTTAATGTGACATTTATTCTGAGAATATGTGTATTCCCATTACATAATTTATATTTCAAATATAACTTCTAAAGTCTATCCAGTCTTATATTTTTTCCTGACCAAAAAAGGAATAGAAAAAAATCTCAGGAAATAAAATTGACAATTTTATTTCATAAAATTGGAAATTTTTAGCAAAAAAATATTTGAAGCAAATTTGTTGGTCAAGCTATTATATTTAAGATATATATAGTATAGGGGACTGATTTAAGTGTAAACAAATGAGTCATTATCCTGGTTGATAAATTGTAAGAGGATATGAATAAGCAATTCTCAATGAAAGAAAAAAAATTATGCCATCAGTAATCATAAGGAAAAGTGTTCTGTTTTACTACTAATAAAAGAAATTCAAATTAACACAATTCCAATGTCTATACTTAACAATGAGATTGGCAAAGATAACAAAAAGAGAAAATGAGAATTCTTTGGAGGGGACATGAGAGTACAGGTAAAATGATAGGTAGTGAATATTTAGTAAATCTATGATTTGTTCCAAATATCCTAGAAAGCAATTAAAACTAGACTCTCTGAATCACTAAGTCATGAAACTACACTGATTTTTTGAATCATTATGCCTTATATAGCAAATAAACAAAATGGAGGGAGGGCATGTATCTATACTATTCTTTTGTTTTTAACTTCATCAATTATGCTCATATCAAGCTGTTAAATTTTACAGAATGGAAACTTCTAATTTGTCTTCTCTATTCTCAATTCCTAGTTTGATTATAATTCCTCTCCCCTAGCCATACCTTTGAAAGTACTTCCATCTATATCCACTTAATTTATTACTTAAACTTTTTTATGAAGTTGCACATCCATTTAGAGGTTATGGTAATGTATTTTCTTAGATGTGATTCTAATTCTTCTAAGGGGTTAGTTATTTCCTCTATATTATATTTATATTACTATCTTCCAATTTATTTATAAAACATGGCCAACAGTTTTTGATTATCCTTTTTTGTTTTTGTTTTTTGCTTTTCACATATATTCTACTGTCTTATTTTTCTATTTTTTCACCAGTATCAAACAATTTTTTTATGATCATCACTTTATAGTTTAGTTTGAGCTCTGGTAATTCTATGCCCTTTCATTTATTTATGCCTTTTGAGATTTAAGAATTTTCATTTCTTAATTTTAAAAATTTCACATAATTCTATAAAGTTCATCTTTCAAAAGTAATCGAATAGCATTAGATATGCAAATTAATATAATCATTTATCTATATTTAAATGGCACAAAAATGAGACTTAAATATTTTAAAAATATTTTTGTTATTTATATAGAGTTTTTTCATAATTACATCTATATAAAAACAAAATATGTGTTAAGAAGTTAATTCCAAAATATTTTACTTTTTTATTATTTTAAATTTATTTTCTCTTGTCATGTCTTCCTTTTTTTCCCTATTAATATATAGAAATGTTGATGAGTTTTGTGGATATTTAAAATACTTTAGTACTATTATTCAGTTCATTTAATTAATTCATTAATTTTTCAGTCAACAGCAAATAGAGATAATTGTTTCTCCCCTTTATCTGCCTTTATATAGGGCAACAGGTTCATAAGCAGAAAATATGCTGGAGTATGAGAAGTTGAGAGATGATTTGATCCATGTTTGCTTAATATTATTATAGCCCAGGTCTGACTCATAGTGGTCTATAGCTTGTTAAGGGTTAACAAGTTTCTACTGGCTTTTATGATATTTATAGTTCCTTTGGAACATCAAGATTATGAAATGGTGATGACTTTGCAGTGTTCCTGGTCAGAAAAGTCAGCATGCCCAAAAGAGCTGCCATGTTTTCCCTTTATCTTATCTGAGTTCTATTCTGATATACATTCCGAAAGACTGACAGTTTATTTCTTGCATGGGGTAGAAAATTTCCACATTATCTAATCCCAAGAGACCTTTTGTCTTAAAAGTCTATATAATCTGTACCTTTTATAAGTCTCTTTGGGAGGACCTTGGGTCTATCCAACCCCTTTCACACACACATTTTTAAATTTTCTCAATGGAAATAAATATCCTTGCTACAAAGCTGCATGTTTGTTAGTTTTAAGGTTATTAGGCTTCGATTTCAGAAAGAGAATAAAATGAGATACTTGTAGGCCATCTAATAATTGAAAGGGGGTCTACTTAACCATAACACAGAAAGGAAACTGAACAAGGACATAGTGAGGATTCATTTAAGTATTTAGTACTCAGGACAGAGATATAGCAATTCCTGGCTCCTCATTGACTGGAATTTGTGTCTGGGGTACTATGAAACTATATCAGGGGTCCAACTCTTATTCTCCTGTGCCAGTTAAGTCAAATTACAGCTTCAATATCATTTGAAGGAAAACAAGTCTGACTTATATTGTGGATATTTGTCCTTACCATACACCAATACTTGGTGGCTAGGTTTAAAGATTTTCTATAGGACCTTCTACCACTTAAATGACTTTAGTGTCATACCCAAAAAGCCCTAATCTAAAGTACATGAGAAGCATTGGGAAGATAGCCCTGGAGAAGGCTATTATTGCAGTTAAATTAAAACAAAATTATATATATATATATATACATATATATAATTTTGTTTTATTTTGTATATATATATATATACAATCTTTCTATATAATGGGAAGGAGTGACTGAATATAAGAGGAGAATGAGGACAAGAAAGCTCAGCCTTTGCCTCTTCTCTTCAGGTAAGACCAAGTCACAGACTTTTAATCATCTGGACCATTTTGCAAATGTCAAATCTTTTTAGTTCAGCATAAATCTCTCAGTATAAAGTAGTGATGATGATAATGAGCAGCATCAAGGCCAAAGGGAAGATGATGATATTTCCAATACACTCAATAATCCTTATCAAAGGGAAGAATCTTATATAATAAAGTAGATAAAAAGTCTCATGTATGGCAATATGTCCTTGTACAAAGGTCAATGCCAAGATTTGCTCTGAACTACCATTCAAATATTTTATTCCTCAAAATGCAGCTAAGAAGTATAGATTCTGAATTCTCTTGGAATTCATTGCCCACTCTTTGTCCCTTAAGTAGGCCACCATCCGATCTTTGACCTCTGCCAATATGACTGTCTTAACTATTCAATATTACCTCATTAATATAATGGTGAATGTTAATATCCTTGAAAGTGAGATCTCTTTTAGGTTACTGCTTACTTAGCTGGTGGCAATATCACTCAGATTTCCAGTAGATCTGAAGCACAATGATGGAGATTTGTTCTACCCTCTTTTAACAGAAAGTGATGACAGTAATAAACAAGCCACTCACAAGATGACCACTCAGTCTGGTACTCTTCAACCTTTATCAAGGTGAGGAATAGATGCAGTGTTTAGTGTGACTAAATAGCTAGATGTCATCCTTCTTTACTAGTAGCAGAGAATTGATGTAAAAGGAAGTGGTATATTAAGCTGTACTTGCTTTCTTCATCTACATCATTGATGAGGAAGTACATTTTACTTTGACTCTGCCAAAAGAAAAATAAAACATTTATAATTTTTGTAGACATAAACCTCATAGAAAATTTTTTTATGATTATTCAGCATCTCAGTATTTTCCCCTTAGAGGGAGAAATTTTTAAGCTTACAGAATTCCCTCATGCTCCGATAGCTCTTCCCAAAATAGATTTTGAAGAAAAATGTATATGATTCTTTAATGAAGAAATTTCATATTATTTTAAAATAATACACAAAGAGAAAAATAAAAGTTAACATTTTGTTTCATCAATCTAGAATGATAGTCACTTTATCTTAAACCACCCAATCCTTCTATGGTAGGCTGGTCAACCTTAAGGAAGATAAATTACTGCCTTTTCTTGAACTGGCTTTATGTTCAGGCCACCTGAAAGGCAAATCAAAGGCATTAGCAACTTAAACCAGTGAATACTTGAGGTCTGTTTTTAACTTTTGTAAGTGAAACAAAACAAAACAAAATAAGCCTAGTCGATATGGTAGATACTTTCCCTTCCACAGCTATCTAACAATATACTATTCTGATTTTATGTTGCATTTCTATTTTAAGTAAACTTTTCACTACTATAAAGTGATATTATATATATGATTGAAAAAAGTTTAGCCTTTTTCAGGGTTGGAGGAATTCAGAGGAAAAATTGGGGCTCTGACAATTATTTTGAATTGACATAAGTCTCTAAACCTGGATATAGCTAAAAGGTTATTAACACTTTACAAAGGCCTTTTTCATATAGATCTATATCTAATATCTGTATACATATATATACACATACATACATATATAAATATATATGTAATTTTGTTTTGGTTGTAAGCTACACAGAAAATAAATCCAAAGATTAAAAAAAGTCACAGTTAAATAGATTTGTCACTTTCAGGAGGAGGGAATATATTTAACTTTTCAGTCATCTGTTAAGGTCCCGGATTTCACCCACCACCAAGGAAGACCAAGGACAATGTCAACAGACAAAGGGTCCTTTATTATGGGACTGGTGCTCACCAGTGGGAATGTCTGCCATCAGAGTTCTGATTTCCCTCCTGAGGATTCAGTCTTAATACTTTTCAGCATGAATAGTCCCCCTCCTTTCCTCCTTCCAGTCCACTATCTGTTGCATGCCCTTGTTGGAAAGTTGCTTTTTGCACCTGGGGTCTTGGTGCTGAAGTTTATCAGGGACCTTGGACAGATCCCAGTGCAAGGTCTGAAGCTTATCTGTCTATAGCAAGGCCTTGGCCAGGTTTGAAGTTTATCTGTCTGTAGCGGGGCCTTGGCATTTTTCCTGGCTGAATTTCTCAAGGCAATTTTCAATTTAGATCTCCCTCATTTCCAACTTCTCTTAGTGGGGCAGAGGGGGTGCCTGCCCGTTCGCAGTTCTCATTCCGGGGCTAGGGGCTGGTACTGTTGTCGAAGGGCCAATACCTGAATGGCATCCAACAGGTTTAAACTTCCAAGGCTAGGTGATTCCCTGCTCTGGCCTCCCTCACATCCTGTTTTGATACCAATAACAGGAGTCTCTACGTAGCATAACTACCTCATTGGTTATTTGGCTGAGAAGCCCAAATAAAAACCTCCTGACCTGAGGCTCAGTGAGGGATTGCCCATCATAACTTTTAAGAATTTAATGGAGAATTCTCAGCACTTGGTGCTTCAGTATAAAAAGACTGACAAATTTTGCAAGCCTATATTTCAAGTGCTTTTTCCCCCCTTACCCTAAAAAATAAATGAACAAAACTCCTGTATTAATCAAATTAATTTTTCTGTTTGCTAACATCTGAATTTCCTTTCTAGGTCATCAGAATTTCCCAAATGACATCACAAATAGTTGATCTTCAGATTTTCATAACAAAAAAGAATTGAAAAATGAGATCTCCATAGCCCTAATGTGAACCATCACTTTGCTGATTTATTTCTCATGGCATAAGATTCCCAAAGAACTTTCTTCTATTCAAGAGTCCAATGAAAATGGAAGGGACGTATTTTCTGCTCTACTTCATAGTTATCTGTAATTGATGCTAGCTGCATATGGTAGATTGATAATTAGCAGATGCTAAAATAATAATAATAATATTAAGGATTATCACAAATATTTGCATTATCATTAACTTCATGCCTCCACATGTTTCTTAAAATGTGTGAATTCAGAACAATAGGAAAAGATGAATATCATGGTAATTTTAATTTCTTTGCACTTATTTTCAAAAGGTTTAATATTTTTGAAACATCATATTTAATTTCACTATTTCAAGGAAACAAAAGCATTTCCCTTGTCCACAAATCCTACTTATTTTTCCTCAATATAATTCCTTTTCTTTTCTTTTATCTCTTATACCACAGCTATCTAAAAGTCACCTATTGGTCACATAAAGAAAAACTAGGAAATGGGCAAAAATATAGTTTAAACATAAATAAGTGCCATGAACTTCATATTGTTTGGTCATTGGAGAACATTTTAGATTCTTACACAAAGCACATTTACTCCTGTTCAAAAGTACGTTCTAATAAACTAAATGGCACGTTTTTATGCTTTGTAACATGTAAGAAGTAGCATGGTAGAAGGAAAACT
The DNA here is from genome assembly GCF_027887165.1 of Monodelphis domestica. Classification (NCBI taxonomy): domain Eukaryota; kingdom Metazoa; phylum Chordata; class Mammalia; order Didelphimorphia; family Didelphidae; genus Monodelphis; species Monodelphis domestica. Next base: position 344,625,457 of record NC_077227.1, on the reverse strand, counting down.
TCCTGAGACAGGCACCTAGAGAACATGTAGAAGTGACAATGGGCAGACTGATGGCAAAGACATAGGAAAAAAATGAACAAATAAATACAAGAATTTACAAAATATAGTAGCTCTTGAAGTTTTTGTTTTTTTTTAAGAGCCATTGAGTTAGGATTATGTGATGGAAAGAATGTTAAATTTGAAATTAATAGAAACTATGTTTGAATTTCAACTTTACATTTACTAGCTTTGTGATATTGGGTCATTTTATCCTTCTCATTTGTGAATGAGGAAGTTAGATGGCATGTTAGGCACCTTAAATCTCTTAATATTTATTTCATTTAGATCTTGGGCCAAATAATCTCTGCATTATATGAATTTTATAGTGCAATATTTCTTAATATTGACCTGGAGTCATAAAGAAAGAGGTTAAATTGTGTTCTGAGACATCTTGGCTTAGTGGATCAAGTGCTGGGCTAAGAATCAAGAAAAACTGGGTGTGAATTCACCTTTGATACTTATTAATCTTCGGACATGGACAAACATCTAAAACTTCTTTGTGCCTCAGGCAACTCAGATCACAGAATAATGGCATCCCAGAAGTTGAGTTGGAAGGGATTGTTTAATTCTCTACAGCATAATGGACATATGCTCATCCAAGCTCCGTCTGAATATCTCCAAAGAAGGGAAATCCATCATCTCTTGAGGATGCCCTTTCCACCTTTAAAAAGCTAATTATTAGTCAGCTTTTCCTTACATCAAGCCAAAATTGTCCTCTTTATATTTTCCTTCTATTACTCCTAGTTTTACTCATGAAGCCAAAGAGAACAACTCTAATCTTTCATTCATGTGACAGCATTTCAAATAGTTGATCACAGCTTTTACTCCCTTCTTCTTTCATCTTTTCTCCAGATTAAATATCCCTCATTAAGCTTACTATATCATAAATAGTTGTTAAAATCTATTGACAAAATCATAGATTATTTACTTATTTCATTTTGTAAAATAATCATGGAAATGTATAATAAATTTTAGAATTTTTTTCTATTTGAAATATTTACTTGTGGGTTCTTTTTATAATATTTTTATAATACTTAAAGTGATTAACCCTCAGACATGTACAAAATTTGGCCAACTTATTACTCAAAATTTCCAGAATGCTGTTGCCAATTATTTTTTAATCATTAAATCAAATGAGATTCTTTCAATTATTGTCTTGTCCTCTCTAAAGCATTTAACAATTTTGACACTATTCCTCCTGGCAACACTATCCTCTCTGGGTTTTTGTGATACTCCTCTCTTAGCTTTCCTCCTACCTGTCTGAACACTTATTTTTCTTTGCTGAAACATCATGCATACCATATTCTCTTCTTGTGAGTGTACTCCTACATCCTGTCCTAGGGATTCTTCTATTCTTTCTATAGGTTTTCTCTTGCTGATCTCATTTGCTCCCATGGCTTTAACTGCTGGTTTTACACAAATTAATTATATGAATACATATATATGTATTTACATAGTATATATTTGTTTCTACCCTACCCAGTTGTGATTCCTATAGATATATCAACATATCTAAAATAAACACATTACATTTTCTCCAAAATCCATCCTTTTGAACTTCTCTGTATCTTAGCTTTGAAAATTTAGTCATTTTACTCTAACTCTACAGATCTAGTCAGTTATAAAGTTTTGTCACCTCTACTTCTATGTTATCACTACTACGCATTCCCTTTTTTCATACAAACACCAGCCTGGTTCAGGATCTTACCACCCCCAGCCTGGACTATTTCAATATCTTTCTCCTTAGATTCTCTGTCTTCAATTTCTTTCCTCTCTGATCCAAAAAGCACATAACTACTAAAGTGACATTTCTAAAGTGTAGGTCAGACTAAGTTATTCCTAGTCATTTCTAGTCACCTTTAAGATAAAATATAAATATAAACTTAAAACATAATTATAAATTTACTTGTTTGGTATTTAAAACTCAATCTGATTCTGAATGATTTTTTTTCTGAGCTTATTATATGGCAATCTCTTTTAAATACATGATAGTTCAGTCAAATTAGCTTTCTTCCTGCTTTCTCATATATGAAATAACATTCTTAGCTCTTCATCTTTGCATAGGTGGTCCCTAGTGCCTTGAGAGCAGTCCTTTCTTACATTTTCCTTTGAGAATTTCTAATGTTCTTCAAAACTCAACTTAGATTCCATCCCCTACATGCGGCTTTTTCTGATTTCTCCAGCTATTAATGCTTCATGCCAAAATTACCTTTTAATTTTTGTATGTATGCTTTAAACCTTTATATATGCATACATATTGTTTTCCTTGGTAAGTATCTCAAATGGAGCAGAATCTATTCATTTTTTGACTTTGTAGTGTCATTGACTTAGGAAATGCCTGATATTTACTAAGTACTTTATAAATGCTTGTTAATTGCCTTATTTAATAAAATCTACATGTGGCAGGTGGATACCATAAGTGCTGAAATTTATTTCTATAGTTTGCTCTTCCTGATTTTAATCTGAAAGAGAGAAGAAAGTTTGTCTTCCAGGTACATTGAGAAATAGTAAAGAGTTTTGTCTTCTCCCATATATATTAGCCTTGGCCAAATGACTTAGATGGGGCACTCTTATTCTCTACTTTTGATGAAATGGTGAAAAAAGATGTCATCTTTGTTTCAGCCTAGCAAATAAAGGAGCAACGCCTATCTCTTCTGGGTTCATGACCATAAAGAACAGAGATGCAACTCAATAACTTGGAGAATGAAGTGGCTACTTAAGCAATGAAGAGTGTCTAAGGCAACTTAACCCAGGATTAGACCTGGATGAATACAACACAATCTGACCAGAATTTAGGATATAGGCCAAGTGTGTATAAGGAGATGAAGAGGGGAAACAGGTGATGATAGGAAACTAACCTTGCCCTTTCCTGATGTCTTAGATGTCCTGATAGCCCTGCTATCCATTGTGGGGAAAATTGCACAGAAAGGGTTTGGAATGTTGGACAGAGGATAGATGGACACCTGATTTAATATCTCTAAGTAGAGTTTTTTCTTATACCATCTAAGAGTCTATACTCTAGCCACAAAGAAATACCAACACCACGTTTTTCCTTTGATAGAGCCTTATTACAAACTACTCCTTGTAACATGGAAGTGTAAGGACGCAGAATGTATTCATGATTGTGGCTGATGGGATATCATTTTTTAGTAGTATTCCAGGATTTTTTTTTGTCCCAATAAAAAATTCTGCAGCTACTTGCCTTTGTATTTTTGCATGGCAAGCTGATTGAGGCAGTTTCATTTGTTTGCTATTTAGGAGTAAGGGCAAGAAGGCCAAGTATATTAAATCTCACTCAAATGTCCAACAATTTGAGCTCCTTTCTGAGAGGGTCAGTAGTACCCTGGGGCTATGTCAATAACCTAGCCATGCTCTGTCTAATAAATGGCAATTAATTTTCAAGTTGATTTGATTATGGGTAACTGCATGGTGTGGAAAAGAGAGCACTGGACCAAAAGACAGGAGACCTGTGTACTTTTCCTGATTCTGCCACTTATACATATACTCCATAACCTTGGGGAAGTGGCTTGCTTTTATTTCACTGCTTTTTTAATATTCTATATCTCTGTAGGGGCCCAGTGTAAATTAATGACCCCTACATAAATCAAATTCTTCTCCCCCAACCAAGCATGCTATTTTGACTTCTTCCTGGTTCATTTACACATTCACTCTCTCAGAATACCGTTTTAATGCCAGAGTGCAATGAGCATGTGTAAGTACTTATAAAGAAATGTGAGAATGCACAAAAAAAGTCTTCTTTGTAGACTAATTGCAGTACTTTTGTTACCATTTCAATTAACTGTAGTAAAGTGTTTAACAGACAGATGCTAATGCTGGAGTTTGCGGGCAACCTTGTTCTATAGCAGCTGGAGACCTGGAATAATGATCTCTAAATATAAAACATACCTTTGAAGTACACAAAATAATTTGAGCTAGTTCTCATTTATATTAATGGTTTTGGATTTAGAGAATGAATGAAGAGATCAGTGGAATGAACCTGGCCTGAGCATCAGAAAAGTTGGATACTAGCCTTGACAGGAACCAGCTAGTTTACCTTACCTACCGTGTCTCTCAATTTCCTTACCTGGAGAATGAGAGATTGAACTTGATGAACTCCAAAGTTCCTATTTTTCCATTTTTATATTAGTCAAATAATCTGAGTCTACACTTAAATATGGCATACAGAAAATATTTCCAACTAGAGCAATGATTCAAGATTTTCGGTCTCTTCAAGATAGATTCCTCCCCCAAATCCCCACCACATTCAAAAGTGAATATAAAGGAAGTCATTTTCCATTGTTTTTCATGGCTTTTGCCAATATTGCTTTCAAATGACTTTTCAATCTAAGTTTTCCTTTATAGAAGTAAAAAAATGAGAATAAATTCCAAAAAGAAACCCATGAGCCCCTATTTCTAATAAGCTTATTATTTTCCCTTCACACACACCCCCAGAGGATCTCAGAATGTGCTGCCAATTTCTACCTATAGCAAAAATTTACCCGAGGAAATAGAGGTGAGTAAGTTTCCGTTATATCTATACCCAGGGATATGCTGGTAAATGTTTAATAACTAGCTTCCTGTGGGGAAAATATCTGCTTGAAACACTTTCAAGTTTAATTTGCATTATTTTCATTTTTCTATCACTTTCCCAATATAAAACATCAAAAAATAAATCAAGCCTCAATTTGTAGCACTTGCTAGTTGTAAATGTTTACATTTATAATTAAGATTCTCCAAAGTTGTGATTTGCTGTACCTCCTGTATTTACTATTTACAACACCAATCCACTGGGCTTCTAAGGAAGGTAGGAACTAGATCCAGGGCACAGATTAAGGAGCCTTAAGCCTAACCTTCAGCTCAGGCTAGAAAAGAAAGTGAAAACCTCATGACCAGGAAGAAAAATTATAAATGACTGGAAGGGTGAAAAGGGGTTAATGATAATGTGTCAAGGAAGATTATCCCCTCCCCTTCCTGAGGAGCTTGATCTGTCCCTCAAATATTCCTGAGATAACATAGTTGCACCAGGTTTGTGTCTGTGTATGTTTTGTACGTCAATAAAAGTCAAGGCTTTGTGCTGGAGAGAAGAGAATGGGAGAGAATGGAGAAGAGAACCAAGAAGGAAGAAGTCTGGAACAGAGCAGGCAGGTGAGGGGGGAAGAGGGAAGAGACTTGCAGGCTAGTGACCACGTGGTCAGGTTACTTATAGGAATGAATGTCTACCCTTACTAATAAACTTTATAAAATATATATCTGGGTAGAAATATTATTCCAATTCTTACAATAACAATAAATATCATTCTTTTTCACACATTTACAAAATGATCAGGACTCTCAGTGGCTAGTACATTGCATAGTATGGTCTTGATAATATATTTTTGGACAGGTTGATTGACTTGAAAATTCAAAATGTCAGCAAGACATTCTGGAGATACCTTTTTCCTTTCACTTTAAATCTTTGTTCTATTCTGATCCCCACCCCAGTAAGATTTTCACACTTACATTTCTCCAACTTCCTACCCTTTTGCCATATACTTTAAATTCGATTTCTCTTTTCTAACTCTTCTCTATGTTTTAAAGGACATGATAGAGCACCTGGGAATATAAAGCATGTGCAGTGGCCACTTCCTGGTAAGCCATCTTAGCAGATGGTGAGTTATGGGAGGATGTTTACACAAGCATGTGAAGACTTTCCCTGGTGGAATAAGTGATTGAGAACAATTTGTTTCAATAGTAACAGAGACAGCAAAAGCAGAGACTATGGAGTACTTAGATTCTGACCAGACACAGACGACACCAAGGTCATTCACTGCCTCCTGGGCCATCATCAGACATCTTGACTTTTATCCTGCCACTGAAATCCAATGACTCTGGAACAGAGTGAGGCTGATGACTTCTTGCAACTCTGCCTCATTTAATCCAACTCACATGCAAGACAAGCTCATCTTTGTGATTCATTGGTCCTCTGAAAACTAAGAATGAATGACTGGTCTAGCAATACGGACTTAGATATGCAGTGGTATATTTTTTCACTTGTCTCTGGGTCTTCATGATTTTTTTTTGTCTTCCTCTTCTGGGGCAAATTAGGTTCTTTGATAATGTTCCCTTTTCTAATTTATTTGATATAAACTGATTCTTTCTCGTTCCTTCCCTCCAAATTTGATACATAATAGTTAAAAAATATGTCATCTCCTTGTTGTATCCATTTAATCATGGATTCTTGTCTTGTTTCCCCCCTCCTCCCAGGCTATAGTTTCTTTGTATTTTGCTTTCCCTATAGTTTGGTGCTTTGTACATAATAGATGTTAAGTAGATTATATGTTTATGAAAATGACTAATGAAAAGCTTACATGAGAACAATAGAATACAACTTCTATCTTTTTGCCATGTCCACAATTGTTTGGCTTAAAATAAGCATAATGCTCACTTTGGATTTGAGCTAATCTCCTTGAACAGAATTTAAGTTAAGTAGTTCTGAAATTTCAGAATGACTGTCAAGTCCAAACCATACTTGAAAAGGATCACCACTAAAATTTGTCTAGCAAATGATCAAATGGTCACCTAGATTATGAATAAAGACTTATAATGTAGGAATTTTTCTGCCTCTTGAAAGAAGCATACTTTTCTGCTTTTGGACAGCGCAAATTACTAAGAAGTTTTTTTCTAATAGCAAAACTAAATTTTATTTTTTGCAATATCCACCAATTGCTCCTTCTTCTGCTTTCTAGGGAGAAATATTAAAAATCTGATTGCTCTTCCATGTGACAGACATTTAAATTTGTGAATATCATTATTATGTCCCTAATAAATGACCTTTTTTTAAAAGCCTTTACTTTCTGTCTTAAAATCAATACTAAGTATTAATTTCAAGGCAGACGAGAAACAAGGGCTAGGTAATTGGGGTTGTGACTTGACCAGGACCACATAAATGGTATGAAGTAAAAATTTAACCCACATCCTCCTGTCTCCAAGCCTGACTCTCTGTCCACTGAGTCAACTAGATCTTCCTCAAATGTTTTCTTCAAGCTAAATATCTTTAATTCTTCCAGCTGATATATGACATGGACTAGAAATCTTTCACCATCCCAATAGCTATCTTTCCTACCTCCTGCTCCAAGCACACAGATACATCACACACACAAGCTCACAAATATACACACACAAACATACAATACATTGATTTGTTATAATTGAAATTTCAACAGGTGGTATTTCTGGGTATTAAATTAATTTATTACTTGACCCTTCAAGGCAAATTAATCTGGTCAAATAATCCTCTCAAAAATCAGACATTTCACTACTCTGGCATGGTTCCCTAAATACAATTTTGGAAATTCACTGTTTGGCCCCACCCTTGAATATCTCAAAATATCTCTCATTGGTAAAAGCTAATTAGGAGGTGGTGCATCAAAACTCAACTCCTTTCTACCCCTATAGATGATGGGGAGAGGTCACAGAGTTAGCAGGAATAGCATCATTATTTTCCTTTTTTATTAATCAGGTTTTATTGAGGGGAAATGTTCCTGAGAGTTCCTAAGAGCAAAGGAAATGTAAAAGTCAAAGGACTGTTTGGAGCCTTTAACGCAGGACTCAGAAATAAGAATAAAACATATAAAAAAGTAAATTCTCGTGCACCTAAGACTAGAGGATTCTATTCTAAGCATAAAAATCAAAACATTGATCTATATTTAATATATATATATATATATATATATATATATATATATATATCCTTGTATCTGCTTCATGTTTTTTTTCTTCTATGGCACAATTGAGGTATTTATTTGTTAATATTACCCAATTTAGTTTGATGCAAACTAATTCCTCCTTGATTTCTCCTCTGTGTAATTATGATTTGCTCACCGGAACTCTCATTCCTAGCATCCCACTTTCTTTCTCACATTAGGTCCTTTATGTTTTGGAGATAAAGTTTGTGTGTGACCCTGCCTCTGGCTCTTTTCCTGGTAATATGGATGGGAAATTTTTTCTCTACTTTACCTAAAAACTTTAGGTTTTTACTTTTGTTATTTTTATTTCTTTTACTTCAAGTGATTAATAATAAAGCTTATAAAATATAATACTTGGAGTTATTGGATATTAATTTTAATCTTACACCTTCCAAGAAATTTGGGAAATAATAAAATAATAAATTAAATAAGTTCCTATTGTGTTTAAGATTTAAACAAGGAACTTTAAAGGCATAGACTCTTTTTTAGTCTAGCACTTTGTATCATACTAAGAAAATCTGTCTATTTTTATTGATGGAGTTCAATCAAGAAAGAGTTCTGAGTTGAAAGGCCCAGATGCAGAAGTTGAAAAGTATCTACTGTGCTATTTATTGTTCTTCATTTTGCTTGATTAGTTTTGAAATATCAGAACATCACACCTGACCATCTCCAATTCTCAGTCTCAAAACTAGCTCCTAAGACACTGATTATTTTTGGATTATCTGTGGTTTTGAAATAACGATTCCTCCCCTTCAGAGCCAGCAATTTAAAGCTGAAACCATTAAAGATAGTGTTCAAGATAGCACACAAAGGATCTGTTAGTTCTGTACCCATGTACAGAGGTGTCATTGAAAGCCTTAATAGCTCTTCCTCTCACTAATTGTTATTTATTAAACATCCATGGCATGCTAAGTGCTGTAAAATGCCAGCCAGAAAAATGGGCCCTTTCCCACAAGGAGCCCATCTCTGCTGGGAAGGATACTGCTGATATCATTAGAGTGTTGGGAAATTTTAGTCCACATCTGTATTTATGAGACTTCTTTGAGAGGTTCAGAGTAAAGCTGCTCAGCAATTGGCAAAGGATCCTCCTCCTCATTACACAAAATACCAGGCAAAGAAGGAAATGGGTCAGAACATCCCTCATTCTCCTTGAAATAACTTTCCCTGACAGTTTCTGGCCTTTTTCATCCAATGACCATTTTTGCTTGTCACCCTTATTAAGCCATATGTTATGTGACCATAAGTGGCATATTTACAGAGCAGAAAGCTTTCTATACTTGATTCTCATTAATCGACTGTAAAATATAATGACTCTCCGCTTGGCCACCAGCTTTACCCTGCTCTCTAACTGAGCATTCAGACCAAGAATCAGGTCAAGAGCTTAGCCACATTGCCTGTTTTCCCCTCAGATTCTATGCAGGAAAAGTAGAATAGAACTGATTGGATGTGAAATCTTCATTTATACTTCTGAAAGGCTGCTCTTCCCCAAAACCTGAAATGCTTTTCTTTTTACCATAAATATATATATATTATAGATGCATATACATATGTATATAAGTGAATAAATTTAAAGGCATTTGCTAATTGCTTACAATTTGGAAATTACCGTGTTGAATACTGGGATATAAATAGAAAAGAGTCCCTGCTTTCATGGAGTTCATATTCTAATAAGAAGAGACAACATAATTGGAGGTTTTAGCTACAAATAATATGGAAAGACCTAGTGATCCTTAGGGTATGGCAGCAAGGAAGATGATAATACATCTTCCTTAATTGCATTTCTATTAAAAATGTATATATATATATGTGTGTGTGTGTATGTATGTGTTTATATATATATGTATACATATACATATATATTTCTGATATTGAATCATTTTACATTGCCAAGGACTTTGGTGGTAAGAATTTCTTCTGCTGTATCTTTAGTATCTGTGGCTGCTGAAGTAATAAGGACTACAGGATGTATGTATGCATGCATGCACATATATATGTATATGTCAACCTCAACATATAATATAGGTATGTGACTCTACTACATACATATGCACACATGTGAGAGAGAGAGAGGAAAGAGAGAATAAGACAGGAAAGAGAGAAAAGGCAGAGAGTGAGACAAAGAAGAGAGAGAAGAGAGGAGAGAGTGAGAGAGTGAGAGAGAGAGAAGAAGAGAAGGAGAGAGAGAGTGTTTGGAGGGGGATATATTTCCCTTAATAAAACTATCTGAGAATAAATCCATTCCTTCCCCCAATTTTTTTCTCTTGGAAAACTACTACTATAAATTGGTTTCACTCATTCATTTATTTAATACCTTTTCATTTTATCTGTTTGCTTAACAGATCACTATAACCTTTTAAAACTATTTTCTTAATGATTCATAAAATGATATAGTTTTAAGGAAGAATCTGGAAGGACCTTGGAGATTATGTAGTCTAATTCTGTCATTTTATAGATGAAGAATCTATGGCCCAGAGAAAGGAAATAAATTGTTTGAGGTTATATAACTAGTTAGACTATTCCTAGAAAGGGAATGAATTGAAACTAGTATTCTTGTTTTCAGACTGAGCAGTGGGTACAATTTTATTTATATTTTATGCCATCTGTGGGAGTGCAGTTAAAGTGCAATCATAATTTGAATATGATCCCAATCTTCACATAGAGATTTATATAAAGACTTATCAAAGGAGATAATTTATGAAAAGTGCTTTGAAAACCCTAAAGCACTACTTAAAGGCCAATTATTGTTGCTATTTCATTCTTATATTAGTTCAATGTAGTACAGATAGAAACAGTCCTGGGAAAAAAGAACAATTCTATTGTAATTCTTTTATATTTAATATTCTGGATATTGTCATACAGACAGATAAAATAATTGATATTTGCAATTGAATAAAGTATTAATATGTAAGTTTCTGCAGGTTCACTGAAAGGATCTTTAGGATAAATTTAAGAGCAGACAGGATGATGGGAATGATATGTCTCACACTATTCCCACATGGTTCTTAATTCTTTTACTAGGTCTCTAAATTTTTAATGCTTTTCATTCCATGAAACTTGGAGAATATGACTGTTTTATAACATTTTCATGGATCGATGTCATGTCCAAGCAATCACAATCAACAGTTTTGTCCATGATAATACTCCAGTTATCATTATCAACATTATCAACAGCAACATCATAGCATAAGATACTAGTATTTGAGTCAAGCCCATTAATTTAGTCATTCAATTACAATATCTCACTTAAATCAAGTACCTTAAACCGGTGAGACTAACTACTCAATCAATCAATCAATTAAGGGAATTAGGCTAGGTTTCTGAGAAGTTCTTTTAAGTCTTCAAAATGAAAAGGAGTTAAGTGCTATGTGTTTGTATTGTTGGAGGAGTTCCTAACCCAAGCATTCAAGTGTCTGGCTACAGAGAGGAGAGAGGTGTGATAGCCAAGTCCCTGAGAGGGAACTGATTGGTGAGGAGAGGAGATAAACCTCAGTTTTCTCAACCTCTTACCATCCTCCTCCTTCGCCATTTTGAGCAGAGAAGAACTCTGTGAATTTGAGATGGTTGAAGGATTTGGACTTTTCTTCTCCTATTGCTATCACTATCCCTATGACAGAATCAGCTCCAATCAATGTTATCAGCACAGGGAACCAAAGACTCGTGGAAAATTCAGTTTCAGGACTTCACCAGGAGCCCAACAGAGAGCTAAAGGGTGTTTGAGGGAACTTTGCAAAAGGGAGGAAAGAGACTTTTATAAAGTAAAAGGTGATTTACTTCTAGGCCACAAAGATTCTCTAAGGTTGAGCCCACAGGACTCTAGGTACCCTAGCATGAAAGTATGTCACAGACTTTTAGGAGGGATATTTTGTACCAACTGTTTTTACCATACTTTTTCAGTAGCTATCCCTTTATAAAAGCTATTTAACTCTGGCTGACTGATTTATATCAAACGATAACTATGGCTGGACCATACTAGAAGGAGCTTATGATCAGAGGAGAAAATACTTCCATAGTCCCTGTAGAATCTGAGGGAAAGATGTAGCTGCTGACTTCTGGGGATTTAATTTGGGCAGAAAGTCCCAGAGCCTGTGCTATACCAATAAAGAATATCTTATTTTTAAAGAACTAGCAACCAAGCCTATGATTAAGCATATAGAATTTTAGTTCTTTCCTAGGCCTTGAATATTCCCCCTCACATGCTTGGCCCACTCAATTCTTGCCTATTCTTTAATTCCTAACTCAAATAGTATCTCTTCTGTAAAATGTTCCCTTATCCTTTAGATTCTACATTTTAATTATCATATAAGATTTTGTAACATAGCTATCTAGTTTAAATTATATAGTAAGACAGGGGCAGCTAGATGGCTCAGTGGATTGAGAGCCTGGCCTAAAGATGAGAGGTTTCTGGGTTCAAATCTGGCCTCAGCCACTTCTTAGCTGTGTGACCCTGGGCAAGTCACTTAACATCCGTCACCTAGCCTTTACCGCACTTCTGCCTTGGCACTAATTCATAGTACTGATTCTAAAGCAGAAAGTAAGGGGTACAAAATTATATAGTAAGCTCAATGAAGACAGGGGCCACATATTTTTAATCTTTGTCGCTGTGTGTGTTTCTCTCTCTCTCTCTGTCCATCCCTTTGCCTAAAGAGCAATCTTTTAACAGAAAAAAAGATAAAATTGTACCCACTATTCAGAGTTGGCAAACCAAAGTTTCTGTTCAATGGATCATTGCTAGGGGTATATTAGTTATAGTATTATTATGCTTGTTGAATGAATCATAATGTAGATTTCAGAAGAATTGTAAGGTTATACATTAGAATATCAAAAAAGAGGACATGAATATATATGTGTATACAAATGTGTATATGTGAATCTGTATGATGTCAAAACAATAAATTCAGTGAAAATTTTACTGTTTTAAATAGCCAATCAAATTAATCTACCTCCTCAGTAATTTTTAGTTCTCATTACACTTTCACTTTTTATCTTATATAATGTTTATTTCATAAATCTTTTCTGCTTTGTCAGCTTCTTCAGGGGAGAGAGCAGGTCTTATTCTTCTTAGTCTCTCTAATACTGAGTATAGAACCTAGCACAAGTAAGCCATCACTTAGTGAAGTGCTGTTTTTTTTTTTAAATGAATGAATCAGTAAAAAGTGAGAAAAGGGAATCATTTGGGGAGGAGATGAAAGGACAATTCAGAAGTGTGACAGAGCCTGGGACTAAAGAAATAGTGCTGGTAGTAGTAGTACTGGCTGGTAGAGGACTTGGTCTCTCAGTCTTGAGAAACTGTAGAGAGAAGGTGGAAAAATACTTTCTCCTGAGGGTTACCCACTTTTCCTGCTGGTGACTGGAAATCTTCCCCCCTCCAACATTTCTCAATTGAAAAGTTTACTGAAGAGGAACCCGAGAAAGACATTTTAAATCTCTGTCCAACTTTACTTCAGCTCCTGTTGCCCTGAGTCTGAAATGTGGCCAAACCCAGGGTGAGTCAACCTGATTTTCTCTCAGGGGGCTCAGGCTGCCAAGGTCTGAGTTCTCCCCAAACTTGAGAATGGAGGGAAAAGGGTTTTAGATAGACACCCCCCTTTTCCCCCACTTTCCTCTCCCCTCGAATACAGAAGACAGAGTGTAATCTTTGATCAAAGTATGGATAAGGGAGGAAATATATAGTATGAAGATAGTAGCAATGTAGAATTTCAGGAGGTAGTTAGATAGTCCAGTGGATCAAAAGCCAGGCCTAGAGATAGGAGGTCCTGGGTTCAAATCTGGCCTCATATACTTTCTTCTTTTGCAACCTTGGACTAGTCCCTTAACTAATATTGCAAGCCTTTATTGCTCTTCTTCCTTGGAACCAATACATAGTATTGATTCTAAGATAAAATAAAAGGGTTCAAAAAAATAGTAGAACTTCAGAGACAAATGGTGAAAAAGTAATATTAATAATTTCATTAATAATATGGTCAAGGTGATTTCTCTTAGGTCAAAAGTATAAATGTTGTTGAAACAGAATAACCAAAATATATTGGGTCTTCCACAGAATCAAAATTAGTATGAAGTCACTAGGGTTTTGCTCAGTTTAGAGAAATTAGATGACACAATTTAGAAATTGGGAAAATGTAACATATTTCTTATTTCAGCAGTCAAAGGAGACAAGGGTGTGTAGGAACATCAAACCAACACACAGGCTGAAAAGTGAGTATGAGATTTGGGTTTCCAGTGATAATGGAGATGATACACTGTAACTTTTGGATTCTTGCTCTTTCCTTTTGTCCCAGAAATTCCACTTCACTCCATTTTGGCTCTTCCCTTCCTTTTAACTTTTTATTCTCTCTCTCCTATCCAAGTAGATTGAATTGTCTTCCATTATCCTTCAAGAAACATTGACTTTTCTACCTAGCAAGGTATTACCTATTACTAATGCTGCTTTTCCCTCCTGTGTGCCATAATGGAACAAATTGGAAGAAATCTCTTCCTCCTCAACTCTATCTAATGACTTTTCTGTTTTCCTTTAAGTCTAAACTAAAATTCTATCTTTCTTCCCTTAAGGAAGGCTTTCTTAATCTCTCCTAATTGTAGTGCCTTCCCTCTCTTAATTATTTCTTATATATCCTGAATATAGCTTGCCTTGCATATATTTTTGGCATGCTATCTCCTACATTAAATTATAAACTTCTTGAACAGAGACTATTTTTCCCTCTCTTTGTATCCCCAGCACTTAGTATAGTTCCAGGCATGTAACAGATACAATAAATATTTATTAATTGATTGATTGGACATGTCTCAATATTGTACTTGTATGTTACTATGATAGAGAACTAGCATTGGCCTACAAAAGACCTCCATTTAAGTCCTACTGACATATATATATATATATATATATATATATATATATATGACATATATATCAAGTCCTGTCTGACATTTTTGGACAAATCACTTGACCTTTTTATTTTCTAGGCAACTCTCTAAGATTATACATTAAAAATGCAGCTCATATTGGTGGAGGGAGTGTTTTCATCTGGCAGTTCCTTATACTAATGAAACTGAAAACCCAGTTCTTCTCTACTATCTCTGTGAAGACCTGATCTCATTTTGAAAAAAAAAAATCTTTAAAGAAAAAAAAATATTGATTGTCATCCAAAAACAGCTGTGCAAAGTTTGCGTGAAGAGCTATCTCCATGAAAAATCTGTGCTTGCAAGACCTAAATACCACAAATCCATCTAAAGAGAGCCTTTCCTTTTAGTCTGCTCTTTGCTTTAAGTGACATCACATGTGTCTGCTTTGCCTAGAATAGCAGGAACCAGTGTTTCATGATAATGAAGATATATTACATTCCTATGCATTGCTGTATCACTGCAGTACACTGTCCATTCTCCACAATTATGGGGATGATAAGAAAATGTGGTATATAGGGATTTATATGTTCTTGTATCTAATATAGCACCTAGCCTATCGAAGGCTGAGCATAAGTTTTCAGTAAGTGCTTGCATACTTAAATTCTGATTAACTGTCATTCTTTCCTATGTTATGTATTAATTAATTCTCTTTTCCCCTTTCTTGCTGTCCCCTTCCTTTCCCCTTTGAGTTCTTCCCTTTCTTTTTCTTCCTTTCTCTTATCATCCTTACCTACTTCTGCCCTCCTCACCTCTTTTCTCATCTACTTTATTCTCTCTTCCATCTGCCTTCTTTCCTCTTCTCTTTTCCTTCTCTCTTCTACCTTATATATATATATATATATATATATATATATATATATATATATATATATATATATTAGTTTGGACGAGTCCATTCAGTTGTTTTCATTCCTCATTGTCTCCTATTTTAAACCTCCTTAGTTTCTGAAACATATGAAAGGTATTATCTGAAATAGCTATCCTTTGAAAACGTTGGCTCCTATGTTTATTTACTATGAAAAATGTAGAAACAGTTCTAAAGCTAAATTCCCTTAAAGGAAAAGAATGTTGTTTTTTGTTTGTTTATTTTTAAAGAAGAGAATCAGAATATTAGAGCTAAAAAGCCCCTTGGAGTTCATCTTATCTGGAGATTCTTAACCTTTTTTTGTGTGCAATGTACCACTCTGATCATCTGATGAAATTTATGGATCCTTTCTTAGAAGAATATTTTTAAATGTATAAAATAGGACATATATGGTTATAAAAGAAAATAATTTCATTGAAATGCAACTATCTACTTTAAAACAAAATTAAAATAATTCACAACCCGCCCCCCACTAACATCTATCCGTGAAACTCCAAGAGATCTATGAACTCCAAGTGAAGAATACTTGATCCATAGGACAGCTAGGTGTCTCAATGAGAGTCAAGTCTGGAGATGAGAGATCCAGGGTAAATCTGATCTCAGACATAGACTAGCTGTGTGACTTGGGAATGTCACATAAACTTAATTGACTTGTCCCTATTACTTTCTGCTTTGAATCTGATACTTGATATTAATTCTATGACAGAAGGTAAGGGTTTAAAAAAATACCGGCTCTAATCTTTTTTTTTTTATTTTAAAATTTTATTTAATTGATTAAGAAAAATTTTACATGGTTACAGGATTCATGTTATTTTCCTCCCCTCCTCCAAACTCTCTCCCATAGCTGATGTGCATTTCCACTGGGTTTTATATGTGTCATTGATCAAGACCTATTTCCATATTATTGATATTTGTACCAGGGTGATTCATTAGCGTCTACATCCCCAATCATATTCCCATCAACCCATGTGACCAAGCAGTTGTTCTTCTGTATTTCTACTCCCACAGTTCTTCCTCTGAATGTGTATAGCATTCCTTCTCATGAGTTCCTCAGAAATGTCCTAGATCATTGCATTGCTGCTAGTAGAGTAGTCTATTACATTCAGTTGTGCCACAGTGTATCCATCTCTGTGTACAACATTCTCCTGGTTCTGCTCCTTTTGCTCCGCATGACTTCCTGGAGGTCTTTCCAGTTCACATGGAATTCCTCCAGTTCATTATTCCTTTTAGCACAATAGTCTTCCAACACCAACAAATATCACAATTTGTTCAGCCATTTCCCAAATAAAAGATATCCCCTCGTTTTCCAATTTTTGCCACCACAAAGCGCACAGCTATAAATATTTTTGTATAAGACTTTTCCCTTATTATCTCTTTGGGGTATAAAACCCACAGTGATATAGCTAGATCAAAGGGCAGACAGTCTTTTAAAACCCTTTGGGCATAGTTCCAAATTGTCAGCCAGAATGGTTGGATCAATTCACAGCTCCACCAGCAATGCATTAATGCCCCTATTTTGTCACATCCCCTCCAGCATTTATTACTTTCCTTTGCTGTCATGTTAGCCAATCTGCTAGGTATGAAGTGGTACTTAGAGTTGTTTTGATTTGCATTTCTCTAATTTAGGGCACTTTTTCATGTGCATTGATAGTTTTGATTTCTTTATCTGAAAACTGCCTATTCATGTCCCTTACCCTTATCAATTGGAGAATGACTTGATTTTTTTATATAATTGATTTAGCTCCTTATATATCTGAGTAATTAGACCTTTGTCAGAGGTATTTGTTATAAAGATTTTCCCCCAATTTTTGCTTCTCTTCTAATTTTGGATTATTTCTGTTTATACAAAACCTTTTTAATTTGATGTAATCAAAATTATTGATTTTACATTTTGTGATTTTTTCTAGCTCTTGCTTGGTTTTAAAGACTTTCCTTTCCCAAAGATGTGATATGTTTACTATTCTGTGTTTACCTAATTTGCTTATAGTTTCCTTCTTTATATTCAGGTCATTCACCCATTCTGAGTTTATCTTGGTGTAGGGTGTGAGATGTTCATCCAAATCTAATCACTCCCATACTGTTTTTCAATTTTCCCAGCAGTTTTTGTCAAATAGTAGATTTTTGTTCCCAAAGCTGGGATCTTTGGTTTTATCATACACTATCTTGTTGAGGTCATTTACCCCAAGTCTATTCCATTGATTCTCCCTTCTGTTTCTGAACCAGTACCATATTGTTTTGATGACCACTGCTTTATAGTACAGTATAAGATTTGGTACTGCTAGGCCCCCTTTGTTCACATTTATTTTTTCATTATTTCCCTTGATATTCTTGATCTTTTGTTCTTACAAATGAACTTTGTTATATATATTTTTTCTAATTCAGTAAAAATGTTTCTTGATAGTTTGATAGATACAGCACTGAATAAGTAAATTAATTTGGGTAGGGTTGTCATTTTTATGATGTTATCTTGTCCTACCCATGAACAATTAATGTTTTGCCAATTGTTTAGATCTAGTTTTAATTGTGTGGAAAGTGTTTTGTACTTGTGTTCATATAATTCCTGAGTTTGTCTTGTCAAACAGATTCCTAAGTATTTTATATTGTCTAAGGTGATTTTAAATGGAATTTCTCTTTCTAACTCTTTCTGTAAGGATGTCTTGGATAGATATTGAAATACTAATGATTTATGGGGGTTTATTTTGCATCCTGCAATTTTATTAAAGTTGTTGATTATTTCTATTAGCTTTTTGATTGAGTCTTTAAGATTCTTTAAGTACACCCTTATATCTCATTTGCAAAGAGTGATAGTTTAGTCTCCTCATTGCCTACTTTAATCCCTTTGATTTCTCTTTCTTCTCTGATGCTACTACTAGTGTTTCTAGTTGTAAAATAAGGAGGAGGAATGCCAGCCTGATTGATAGATCAGATGGAAAAGCAGCGGGGAAAGGGAACATAATGCTGTGAGTTCTGAGAGAGCTGGCTGGAACCATCAAGCCAACAGACAGAAGGATTTCACTTCCAACCTGGGAAGTGAGGAGGGAAGGTGGTTTTCTTGGAGCAGAGCCAAAAGCTCATCCAATGAGACCTGTACTTTCCTTCTGGGACCTTCAAATAATTTCACTGAGACTCAACCATCGTCTGTGTGCTTCTCCACAAGGGTCTTATGGGACTCAATTTGCCTTTGGGCCACTCAATGTACCTCTTTGGATTCCTCTCTCCTATTTACTCTTTTGAACTAGACTTGGGACTTAGTGTAAAAAATAGACTCGAATACAGAACTACAATCCCCACGAGCCTTTGCTCCACTTCCCCAGAATGCCTTGTAATCTCACCTGGGCTGAGATCGAGAAGGTATTTAAGCTGATTCAAAGGCTTTTGAGGGTCTCTCTCTCTCTCAACTCTTGGACTTCCATTTTGGGGCAGGCCTGGCTTTTTTTCATAATGTAGGTGAGGTTGTGTCTAGGCCACTCTATGGCCTGGACATGTGTTTCTTATCCTGTATTTTCTTTAATCCTTAATCTACAATAAACCTCTAAAAAAATATAATATTCCTTGCAGAGAGAAACTAATTTCTACTTGCCTCAGATGCCTCAGTCTCCCCTAAGTTTTAATCTTTACATTAGCTAAGCATAAGTGTAGGAAAAGAAGCAATTGGTAGGCCAGGGCACTGTGACCTCTGGCCTCCAGACTTTGAAAAGCCAATTTGCAAGGGGGGCATCTTTTAGGGCTTCTCTTCACCCATCTTCCTTTGTCCCCTCATACCTTTTTGCCATCATGATCTCCAAATAACTCCAATAAATCCCTTTGAAAATATTTAAACTTTGAGTTTGGGTTTATCTCAGGGATAAAGCAAGGAGATTAAGGTTTTTATAAGGGGGATGGGGTTGATTCCAACCTCTGGTTACTCAGGATCTCTGATCAAAGAAGTCACCATTCTTTCCTTAGCTGTTGATCACATTTAAACCCTTGGGGGCTGGCAGCTGATGCCCCTTTGGAAGTGGAAATCACTGAGGGTCATCTTGACTCACAGAAACAGTTCTGATCTCAGGGGCTGTAATCCCTCTGAGGGCAATACAGTGTCACTTCATTGATTAAACCCTTCTCCTGTCTCCTTCCCTCCACTGCTCATACTCCCCCTGGGAAGACAGCACCTGGCTTACTTCTCCCCCTCTTTGTAATAGAGGAAAGTAAACCCTCCAATCTCTCCTCCCTTTTTCCCTCCTTCCTTTCATCTCCTCTATTACATAGTACAAAGTTAAATAATAGAGGTGATAATGGACATCCTTGTTTCACTCCTGATCTTATTGAGAAGGTTTCTAATTTATCCCCATTGCAGATGATGCTTGCTGATGGTTTTAAACATATACTGTTTATTATTTCTAGGAAAAGCCCTTCTATTCCTATACTTTCTAATGAGAAAGGAAGGTTCAGGGTTCCCACTAGTATAGTTTTACTATCTATTTCCTCCTCCAACTCCACTATTTTAGAAATCTGAATGCTATAACATTTGTTGCATACATGTTGATTACTGTTATTTCCTCATTGTCTGAACTGTCTTTTATCAGGATGTAATTAATTATCTTCCCTATATCTTTTAATCAGATCTATTTCTACTTTGACTTTGTCAAATATCAACTCCTACCTTCTTTTTCTCAGTTGAAGCCCAATAGATTTTTCTCCAGCCTTTAACCTTTATACTGTATCTGTCTACCTGCCTCATGTGTGTTTCTTGTAGACAACATATAGTAGGATCTTGGTTTCTAATCCATTCTGCTATCTGTTTTTGTTTTATGGATGAGTTCATCCCATTCACATTCAGAGTAATGATTACCACCTGTGTATTCTCCAACATTTTGATAGCCTCTCCTAGTTCTTCCTTTTCTTTTTTTCTTTTTGCTATTTCCTTTTAAACCAGTGGTTTGCTTTTAATCAGTACGCCAAATCTCCGCCCTTATTTTACTTTACTGTCTTCCCCCTCCCTTTTTGTTCCCTTCTTATTTTTTTAGGGTCTATTAAATTCTCTCCCCCTTCTCATTCCCCACCCTTTTTGCACTCCCTGCCCCACTCCCCCCTCAGTTTTTCCCTTCTCACTTTCCCTCTAGGATAAGATAGAATTTGATACCCCAATGGATCTGGCTGCTCATTCTTCTCAAAACTGATTCCACAGAAAGTAAGGTTTGAGCATTACCTATTAATACTCTCTTCCTCTCCTTCTTATAATAGTATTCTTCCCCTCCCTTTCCTATGTGCCTCTTTGTGTAATATAGATCATCCTATTTATCTTATTCCATCAAGTTTCTCTTGGTGCCATCTTATATTCCCCACCCTTTTTTTTGTTTTTTTTTTGCACATCATCTTAGATCACTTACTTCCCCAACCTCTATCTATGAATAATTCTTCTAATTACTATAATAGTGAACACAATTTTTGAGAGTTACAAATAAAATTTTTACATATGGGAATATAAATAGTTCAATCTTAGTGAAGCCTTTAATGAAGAAAATTCATTTTTTTCTTTCTCCTCTCTTTCTACTTACTTTTTCATGTTTCTCTTGATTTTTATGTTTGGATATGAAACTTCCCACTTAGTTCTGGTCTTTTCTTTACAAATAGTTGGAAATCTTCTATTTTGTTGAATTCTAATACTTTTCCCTGGAATTATATAGACAGTTTTGATGGGCAGGTGATCCTTGGTTATACACCCAATTCTCTTGCCATTCCGAATATCATATTCCAAGTCTTATGGTCCTTTAGTGTGGAGTCTGTCAGATCCTGTGTAATCTTTATTGGTGCTCCTTGATATCTGAATTGTCTCTTTCTGACTTCTTGTAATATTTTTTTCCTTAGCTTGGAAACTCTTGAATTTGGCAGGTACATTCCTGTGCATTGTCTTTTGAGGGTTTAATATAGAGAGTGATCTATGAATTCTTTCAATGTCTATTTTGCCCTCTTATTCAAAAATATCAGGGTAGTTTTCATGGATAATTTCTTGTAGTACATCAAGGTTTCTGTTTATTTCTAGGTTTTCAGATAGAGCAATGATTCTCAAATTGTCTCTTCTAGATTGGTTTTCCAGATCAGTCATTTTCTCAGTGAGATATTTCACATTTCCTTCTATTTTGTCATTCTTTTGACTTTGCTTTATTAATTCTTGATGTCTTGTGAGATCATTTGCTTCTACTTGCCTACTTCTGGTTTTTAAAGACTGGTTTTCAGCTATGATTTTTTTATTTTCATTTTTGGTTTTGTCTATCCTACTTTTCATGGCTTCCAGCAGGTCATTTCTGGTCTTCAATTTGCTTATCATTTCATTTAATTTCTGAGCTTTCTTTTTCCAAGTGGGAGATTTTGTCTTTTAAACTGTTATTTTCTTTTTGAACTATTTCCCAGTTTTCTTGCCAAGTTTCTCCTATCTTTTTAACTTGGTTCTCAAATTCCAGCCTGATTTCTTGGAAAGATTGTGACCAATTTCCATTTTTTGGGGAAAGTTTGGATGTTTGCTTGTTTGTCATCCTCTGCTGTCTCCTCTGTCGTCTGTTGTTTCTCTAAGTAGACATTATCCAGAGTCAAAGGTTCTTTCTTTTCTTTTTTTTTTGTTAGTTATAAATTGTAGTGCCTGGGTGTTGGTGGTCATTGCTTTGTTGGTTTTTCCTTCCCTTCCCAGCCAGAAGTCTAAGTGGGGAGAGCAGGCTCTCTGTAACTGTGAAAATGTGGTTTGCTAAGACTGTGAATTGCCAAACTGTAAAGGTTCCGGCCAAACTGTAAAGATACTTTTTAGTGTCTTAATTTAAAACCTAAAATTAAGTGGTCACCATGGGAAATTCCCAAATATGAAAATAACTAAGTCAGCTGGGTTTTATGGATATTTTAATTAATATAAATGAAGGAATTAAGGGAAGGAGAGAGAGACAGAGAGAGAGAGAGAGAGAGAGAGAGAGAGAGAGAGAGAGAGAGAGAGAGAGAGAGAGAGAGAGAGAGAGAGACAAAGAAAAGAGTAGGGCCTAGGCCAAATGGCCTTGGCCTGAGGCTAAGGGCGAGCGAGTCAGTCTTTATCACTCACCAAAAGATCATCTCAAGCAAGCTCCAGTCCTCCATTGAACTCCTGAACTCCTCAGCTGAGTTCAGTCCTTCTCCTTTTAAAGGAATTTTCTCTTATGTCACCTCCCCTAAATTTTCACATCTACCAATCACAGTAGACACTTTTCCCCAGGACTGCCCATTCCTAGTTCTTATCTTCTTTTGTGCTCACCTTCTCTGGTTAGATAAAAGCTTCACACCTCTTTTGTTAAGCTAGTTTTGTAAGTTGCTTGACCTTTTAGTGACTAATTTAACCTTTATAGGTATTTAGCACCCTTTTGTATTAGATCTAAAAATAGACCTATCTTAAGGTTTTAGCTTCACTATAAGTATGAGTTAGGGACTTTTCATTGTTTAATTAGGAGTTTGCAACTTTATCTTCCCCTAAGGCACTGTCTGAGTAAGGTGGAATAATTTTAAAGTTCCCAATACATTCCTGATCAAATACCTCCATTGTTAAAAATGGGGAATAGATTAATCAAATCTTCTGAAGTGGAGTCTGAGCGGTTTTAAGATTTACATCTCTGTGTATCAAGCTACAGAGTGGTTTGTGCCCTGAGGTTATTTTTTGAGTTTCTGTGGCATCTGCTGTGTGCCACCCCTCTCTACTCTTTCTCCATGCCCAGGGTCTGCATTCCTCAGCCTTCTGGGGTCCCAAGTCTAACTGCTCTCAGGGGTGTGTCTGTGGTATTCTCAGCCAGCTACTGAGAACCTAGAGATTGCCTCATGATCACTTTGATTCTGGAGTACTGGCTCTGACTCTGGTGCCCTAGGTGGAGTGGGGGTGGTGGTAATCAGCTCATCCTTTGGTGGGAGTTATTTAACCCCCTTATATTGTAGAAATGCCCAAATCCTGCCTTCCCTCAAGGCTGTATCCTACAGTGGAGTCCCTTTGCTTATTTGATTTTAGGGTTTTTTTTTTCTTTTTGGGGCACCTTATATTGGTCAGTGGTGAGGAGAGAAAAATCCTTGCTACTACACTGCAGCCATCTTAACCCAGAAGTCCCTACCTGCTCTAATCTAACTAGTCTTTTCATATTATAGACTATGAAATTGAGACTCAGAGAGTGGCATTTTAAGTTATCTTGAAATGCTAGAACATAGCACCTGGCAAGAAAGAATAGGAAGCAAAGGTTCATAACCCATCTCTGGCCCTTGCTATATTTATGATCATAGGCAAGTTCCTCATCCTCCCTGAACTTGTAAGATGAGAGAGCTAAAAAGGGAGCTTATGAGAGGCCTTAAATTCTAGAGTGATAATCCTGTGATCTTATACTTAGAGTCACAACCTTGTCTTCAAGTCTGAGATTTACAAGGGTAATGCCAACATTTAGCTCGTTGGTGGCAGAACGGAGGGATGCAATTGTAATCTCCTGACTCACAATGTCCTACTCTTTTCATCATGTAATGTAAGGGCCAGAATGTAAAAGGTATAAATAAAAGGGTTGGACTAAATTTATAAGAGTGTGGTCTCCAGGAATTTCAAATGAAATTTTCTGGTTATTTATTTACAAAAGGAGAAAGAGTAAATAAAAGTAAGAAAATCAGAGAGAGCAGATATTTACTCCAGCCTGGTTCAAACCAGGCAGGGCTTCAGAGATCCAGCAAAGGGGACCCAGAGGTAAATCAAACAAGGGTTTTAGTCATAAGGCTTCCTCCAAGACAAGGGGCCTCTCTGGAGGCTAGTACCTCCAGGAAAGCCAGGGAAAGGAGTCAGCCTTTTTTCATTCACTCATGTGGTAGTTCAAAGGGAGAGATTTAAGAAGAGTCTCACTAAGTTCAGGGTCTCAGGTTCATGAAGCCGATTTTTCACCAGCCTCCAACTCCAACTCTGAACTCTGAAGAGTGAAGAACTCCCTTCACAAGCACTTGTAATTCCTATTAAAGAGACTTCTTTGCATCATTTCCTGTGCCTTCCTCTACTTCATATGGATCAATTATAGTCTATATATTTTCTTAGGACTGATTTGTCACCCCCTTTCACACACCTCCCCCACTTAAGGATAAGTGGGGTGTATATGCTTTTGGTGATTGAATCTAAAAATGGGCAGGGGATAGTTAATCCCATCTTCATGGTCATGAGATTTCCACATGTAATTGCTAAATTATGAACTTAGAAAGTAATTTTGGGACACATAAAAACCAAAGATTATTAGTAGAAAACACACCTGCTAAATATAAGTTTTGACAAACTAAACAGTGGAGAGGAAATAATTCCATTTAAAAATAACTCATTTTAATAATCATGGATGCCATATATTAATCCAGATAAAATTGGACATTATTTTAAGCTATAAAATCTCTCCACTGTGGCTTTCTTAGTTTTTCCAGTTACGAAGAGTGACATGAAATCACCTTGGCAAATGAGTGTGACTGAGAGCTCTAGGCAGTTATCTTCAAAGAAGAAAAAAGAAGGTCAACTCAAGTGTGAAGGCTATTTACAAAGTAATACTACTCATAATCTTGTTCAGATTTGTGGGAGTGTCACCAAATTCCCAAGAGTTTTAAATCCTATTGTATTTCACAGTTTCCAGTTTTAGGTTTGAGATATTCATGTTAAGGAAAGATATGCTTTGAGGAATTTCATAGGTATTTCACATATGGAGATAGATGTACATATATTTTTAAAATAACACATCTTAAATATAGCTGTTATTCTTGCCTACTTTGTTGGTGACAATTAAAACTTTAGCATATTCCTTTGGGACATTGATGAGAAAAATATGATTATTAGATTGATGACTTCATTTAATTATCTTATTAAAAATATTCACCCTGAAAATTGATGTTCTGGAGCCCTGAGAATGAAAATACAAACTTTTATAATTATAGTCAGCACATGGAGAGCTTATTGAATAACTTCAATATCTCATGGGAAGAAAATAATTTTTATACCTTAAAGTGCTATATAAATGTTGACTCATCATTATCATCATATTATATTTGCTATTGAGTGAAAATATACTATATGCCTTGAGTCCTAGGCATCCTAAAATGCAAAAGTATTATGAGACCATCTCAGCCCTTAAGAAGCTTACCAACTAGTTAATAGACATGAAACAGAGAATAACAATATAAGATCAAATATCCAAATATATGATAAATCTTTAGAGAAGGCAGAATCAAAAAGATTATTTAATGATTCCAATTCCTATGTCTATGTTCAGCCCTTTTTATAAGATCAATCCAGGCAAATTATATTTATTTGACAATTCATGTTCCCCCACTTGAACTCTACATTGTCCTCGTTTCCTGAATCCCTTGCCTGCTTATCCTTTTGCCAGTCTTGTCCTGACTACCTAATTCCTTAGATTACTCCCACTTTCTATTGTCTTCCTTCTGACTCATGTGCTGCTAAACAAAACTAGAAAAAATTCATCAGACTTACCAATTTCATCCACTACAAAATTTTGTTAAATAATCTCAACTGAAGTAAGGTCATCCTTTTATACTCCTTTAATTGATTCATTATTGTGTTCATCACATAACTTTTTCGAAACTTTTCCAACCCTCCTCAAACTTCCATGGTTCCCTCTGCACACCTTCTCAGTTGAGATCCTTGTTTTATATTTCACTGACAACCTTGGGGCCATTCTTTCAGTGCTCTCTCATTCCCTCAACCCTTCTACTTCATCTCACATTACTTAAATGCCTTCCAACAAACTACAAATCATGGGTATCCCACAGCTCCCTATGCTAATGATTTTCAGATCTACTTATCTATCCCTAACTTCTCTCCTGACTCCCAGTCTCTCACCACCAATTGCCTTTTGAGCATCTTGAAACAGATGTTTGTTTCATAAATATTTTAAACTCAATATGTACAAAATAGAACCTTACTACTCTATGAATACTTTGAGATACAATGAAAATGTTCTTCTTTCCACCCACTGATACTGATATTCCTGATGCTTCTCACTCATTCAGTAAACATTTGTTAAGTGCTTTATATTTGCTGGCACTAGACTAGGTGCTGGAGATTCAAAGAAAAGAAAAAGCAGTCTTTGGATGTCAGAGGATTTCATATTATATGATCTTATTGAGATGATATGGAGCTACTCCAGTTTATTGAGTAAGGAGATAACATAGTCAGACTGAAGTGGGGAGAAGCTTAATCACAGTCATTCTTACATTTAGCAACTACCAGTCTGATTAGTCAATTGCCATCAATATTAAGGCAAGATTCTCCAACGGAAAATTATGGTTTGCTGAAGGATTAGATGATGGTTAGTATTTTTTAGCAATGAAGTATTTCCAATTAAGGTGTTTACATTGTTTTTTATTAATTTAATACTATTACACACTTAATAGACTATAGTGCAATGTGAACATAAGTTTTATATGCACTGGAAAGCCAACAAAATTGTGTGACTGACACTGTGATATTCACTTTTTGAAGTGATTTGGAACTAAACTTGCAATATCTCTGAGTTATACTTAAATTCCATCACAATTATGTACCATGACTTGTTTATTCATTCCCCAATTGATAAGCATCCCATCAATTTCCAATTTTTTGTCCTCAAAGCTGAAATATCTATATACACACATATATATGCATATATTTGAATAAATATGCCATTTTCCCTTATCTTTGTTCTCTTTGGGATATAGACCTAGTAATGATATTTCTAGGTCAATGGATATGTAGTTTTATAATCCTTTAGAAATAGTTACAAATTATGTTCCAGTTTTGTTGGACTGGTTGACAACTTCACCAACAGAACATGTATATCACTATTTTTCCATATCCCCCTCAACATTTATCATTTTCTTTTTCAGGTTTGTTAGACAATCTGATAGGGGTAAGGTGGTATTTCAAAGTGGCTTTAATTTGCATTTTTTCCAGTCAATAGTGATTTATAGCATTTTTATGACACTATTGATAGTTTTGATTTCTTCTTCTGTTCACTGACTCTTTATGTCTTTTGGCCATTTGTCAATTAGTGAATGGTTTTTAGTTTATAAATTTGTCTCCATTCCTATATATCTGAAAAATAAGGGCTTTATCAGAGAAACTTACTGTAATTTTTTTCTTTGCAGTTTCTGCTTTCCTCCTAATTTGGGCTACACTGCTTTTGCAAATACTTTTTAATTTTTTATAATCAAATTTATCCAATTTACTTACTGTGAACCTCTCTATCTCTTGTTTGGTCATAAACTTTTCTCTTATCCATATATATGTAAATATGTAAAATTTCTCATACTCTCCTAATTTGTATATATCGCCTTTTATGTCTAAATCATGTACCCATTTTTACCTTTTCTTGGCATATGGTGTGTAATATTAGTCTATGCCAAACTGTTTTCCAGTATTCCCAGAAGTTTTTGTCAAATAGTGAGTTCTTATAAAGCTTGTATTTGGGGGTTTATAAAATACTAGATTACTATGGTCAACTACTATGTATTATTTACCTAATTTATTCCACTGATCCACTGCACTATCTCCTACTTAGTGACAGATTGTTTTGATAATTACTGTTTCACTATAGGAGTTTCCACTGGTAATTTCATTAGCTGCCCCACATGCTTTGAATTAGCCTAAACCATCCCCTTATTTTCCTGTCTTTCTTCAAGTCCCATCTAAAATCCCACCTTCTTTGAAAAGCCTTCCCTAATCCCTCTAAATTTGCCTTCCCTCTGTTGATTATGTCCAATATGTCATCCATATATCTTTGTTATCTGTACCTTAAAGGTCATTTGCATGAAATTTTCCTTTTTTTGGTGCAAGTGTATTACTCACTTGAAAAAAAATAGTCAGCTAGAGCTGACTAGAAGTAGTTCAGTGGTGCAGTGAAGAGAGTTCTGAGCTTGGGGTCAAGAAGACTGAGGTTAAATCTAGTCTCAGATACTTACTATCTTATCCTAGTTAAGCCAGTTAACCACTGGCTGCCTCAATTTCCTTTAACTATACAATGGAGATAATAATAAAATCTATCCTTTCAAGGTTACTGTTATGATAAAGTTGCTTACTATTTTTAAAGAATTTAGAAAAATACCTGGCTCATAGTAGGTACTTAATAAGTGCTTGTGCCCTTCCCTTGCTTTCATGAGTATTCAAGGTGGTAAAAGCTTGGAAGAAGAGATATCCTAGTTCATATCTTCCTACTTTGAAAGGGAAGAAATGAAAGGTATACATGTAGAACAGCTGGAACCTCAATTATATTCCTATCCCAACATTGTTACACTCTAGATTTTGGATTATTTCCTCTTTGATGAGATTTAAGACTCTTTTGGTCGTATTGAAATCTCTCTCTCCCTGTAAGAGAAATAATTCACTCTCTGCATTGTCTGCAATATTTTTCTCTGTATTCTTCCTCTGAGTTTTGATTGCCATAAGCTTATACAAGTGGATCTACTTTCTATTTACCATGTATGTTTTTTGTTTTGTTTAATTTTTGTAAAATTAACATTTGGTGTTAAGGTAGTCAAACCTTGTACACATGTCTTTTCAACTAAAGTTCAGCTTCAATTTAAAAATTATTTGCCCTAGCTCAATAATATTTACAGGAGACAAGGTAGATGGATATGATTCCACTTCAATACTCCCTTTTTTTGACAATAGTAAAGTGGTCAGGCTCTGGCATCAGTCTTTTACCACCTCTCTTGGCAGTAATCAAGTTCCTCCTTGGAAAAGGGTGAATGGAAGAGTTTCTAAAAGTATCTATTCACTGTTCCCTGTAAGCCACATGTAGGCAGATTCATGTGGATACACATAACTTTTATGGACAGCACACATAACACCCTTCACATCTTTACATAGTTGCTTGTATTGTCTCCTCAATTGGACTTGAGCTCCTTGAGAACAGGTACTTTCTGTTGGTTTGGTTGTTTTGTTTTGCTTTACCTTTATTTATCTCCAGTGTTAAGTACAGTGGTTTGCATGTCGTTGCTTAATAAATGCTTCTTGGCTTAACTGAACTCCACAGATAGAGATGCTACTCTGATTTATCCCCTATATTTAATAATGCTCCTTTATAGCTGAGTTGACATTTGTGTAGCCCTTTGGTGTTTGTGAAATCTTTTATGTGCATTATTTCATTGGGTCTTCAACAAAATCCTGAGAGGTAGATGTTCTTATTTCCCCCATTTTAAAAATGAGAAAAATGAAACCCAGAGAGGTTGAGTCAGTACCCAAGGTGATACAATGAGTAAGGACCTGACACCTGATGACTTTTGAACCCAGGTCATCCTCATTCAAAGTCTTGTACCCTTTCCACAATGCCATACTTCTGTTACCTTCTAGGCCTCTTCTCTTAGCATTGGTGGATGAAGAAGAATTTTTTGTCATTTTTATTTCATAGCTCTTTCAGATATTTTAAAGACATTATATCTAAACCTCTAGATCTTGGATTAGAAAATAGAGGACAAAAGTACACAGAGTGATTGCAAGAGATCTTCCAGTCCTAAGGAACACTAAGGCTTATAATTTTGTTTGCATTTAATTACATCCAAATATACAGCATTGACACATAATGACATGCTTGTCTGTATATGTGTGTAGTTCCTCAGTACAGCATCCTATGCACAATATGCTTCCCTTATTGCTTGGGAGGAACAGTGTCTCATTACCTGTGCCTTGGAGACAGAGGTGTCTTCCTGTCAAGGTTAAGGAAGCCTGAGCTCTCACCCCTTATCTTGCTGAAACAGCCAGAAAAAGTTTCTGCATCAGTGACTGAGAAAGTTTTGTTCTGACCTTCCCCTCAGGGAAAGGAATAGAAGAGCCAAGTCTTTTGCTAATAGTGGCAGAGAAATTTTGCTCTGGATGTCCCCCGGGCAAAATGGTCAGGAAGGAATGTTATTTTTTTTCTCCCCTACATCTATTCCCAATCCCCATATAATGTAGTAATGGGCATAGAAAAAAGAAAAATGATTAATTTGAATGGAAATTGTAAATAGAAATCACATAAAGAAAGATGAATTGAAGACTTGGTTGGTGGATACAAGTAATGGATAAAAGTAATTTTTGACAACTCTTTACTATGTGAGTCAACTTTAGGATTATCCAGAAATATAATTAAGCTACAGAAACTAAGCCTATGTCTTCACTACTGTAGACATGAGTTTGGAGATGATAAAGATTCAAACTACTCTGAGAAGGAAGTAAAAGGATATTGCATCTATTCAGTAATGAAACTGATATTGTTTTCATTATTTTATTATTAATTTTTCCCTTTTAAATATCTAGAATTTCAATACTATTCTTTTCCTGGCATTATTAGTATGATGAGTAACAGAAAACCTAGACCTGAATTAACTTCACAAGTTCCCAGTTTATAGACTGTTAAGATTAATGAGAAAATATGTCTAATTTACTATTTTTTAGGTTTTCTTTTTATTTTATTAAAAAAAATTCCATGTTTACATGATGTATTTTCTTTCACTCCCTCCTTCAGTCTTCCCTCCCAGAGACGACAAGCAATTCCACTGGGTTGTAAAAATGTCATCACTTGATACCTATTACCATATTATTCATTTTTGCTATAGAGCAATTTAAAAAGCCTAACCTCCAAATCACATACCCATATATACATGTGATAAGTGATGTCATATGCTTTGCTTTTGTATTTCTATTCCCAGAGTTCTTTCTTTCTTTTTTTATAACATTATTTAATTTGGTCATTTCTGAGCATTATTCATTGGAGACAAAGATCATTTCACACCCCCCACACACACACCTATCCCATAGCCGACACACAATTCCACTGGGTATCACAAGTGTTCTTGATTCAAACCCATTTCCATGTTGTTGGTATTTGCATTAGAGTGTTCATTTGGAGTCTCTTCTCAGTCATATCCACTCAACCCCTGTAGTCAGGCAGTTGCTTTTCCTCCCACAAAAAGGTGTTTTTACTCCCACAGTTTGTCTTCTGCTTGTGGATAGTTTTGATTCTCCTAGATCCCTGCAGATTGTTCAGGGACATTGCATTGCCACTAATGGAGGAGTCCATTACATTCAATTGTACCAAAGTGTGTCAGTCTCTGTGTACAATGTTTTCCTGGTTCTGCTCCTTTCGCTCTGCATCACTTCCTGGAGGTTGTTCCAGTCCCCATGGAATCCCTCCACTTTATTATTCCTTTCAGCACAATAGTATTCCATCACCAACATATACCATAATTTGTTCCGCCATTCTCCAATTGAAGGGCATGCCCACATTTTCCAATTTTTGGCCACCACAAAGAGCACTGCTATAAATATTCTTGTACAAGTCTTTTTCCTTATTATCTCTTTGGGGTACAAACCCAGGAGTGCTATGGCTGGATTGAAGGGCAGACAGTCTTTTATTGCCCTTTGGGCATAGTTCCAAATTGCCCTTGAGAATGGTTGGATCAGTTCACAACCCCACCAGCAGTGGATTACTGTCCCTACTTTACCACATCCCCTCCAGCATTCATTACTTTCCTTTGCTGTCATGTTAGCCAATCTGCTAGGTGTGAGGTGATACCTTAGAGTTGTTTTAATTTGCATCTCTCTGATTATAAGAGATTAAGAACATTTTCTCATGTTCCTATTAATAATTTTGATTTCTTTATCTGAAAACTGCCTATTCATGTCCCTTGCCCATTTATCAGTTAGAGAATGGCTTGATTTTTTGTACAATTGATTTAGCTCTTTGTAAATTTGAGTAATTAAACCTTTGTCTGAGGTTTTTATGAGGATTGTTTCCCAATTTGTTGCTACCCTTCTGATTTTGGTTACATTGGTTTTGTTTGTACAAAAACTTTTTAATTTGATGTAATCCAAATTATTTATTTTGCATTTTGTAACTCTTTCTAAGTATAGCTTAGTTTTAAAATCTTTCCCTTCCCAAAGGTCTGACATGAATACTATTCTGTGTTCACCTAATTTTCTTATAGTTTCTTTCTTTATGTTCAAGTCATTCACCCATTTTGACTTTATCTTGGTGTAGGGTGTAAGGTGTTGGTCTAAACCTAATCTTTCCCACACTGTCTTCCAATTTTCCCAGCAGTTTTTATGAAAGTGGATTTTTGTCCCATAAGCTAGGATTTGGGGGTTTGTCATATACTGTCTTGCTGAGGCCACTTACCCCAAGTCTATTCTACTAATCCTCCTTTCTGTCTCTTAGCCAGTACCAAATTGTTTTGATGACTGATGCTTTATAATATAGTCTGAGATCTGGGACTGCAAGTCCCCCTTCCTTTGTATTTCTTTTCATTATTTCCCTGGATATCCTTGATCCTTTGTTCTTCCAAATGAACTTTGTTATTTTTTTAAACCAGTAAAAAAAATTGGAAGTTCAATGGGTATGGCATTAAATAGATGAATAAGTTTGGGTAGGATGGTCATTTTTATTATATTGGCTTGTCCTATCCATGAGCAGTTAATGTTTTTCCAATTGCTCAAGTCTAGTTTTAGTTGTGTGGAGAGTGTTTTGTAGTTGTGTTCATATAGTTACTGTGTTTGTCTCAGGAGATAGATTCCTAAGTATTTAATTTTGTCTAAGGTGATTTTGAATTGGATTTCTCTTTCAAGTTCTTGCTGCTGAGCTTTGTTGGAAATTTATAGAAATGCTGATGACTTATATGGGTTTCTTTTGTATCCTACAACTTTGCTAAAGTTGTTGATTATTTCAATTAGCTTTTTGGTTGAATCTCTAGGATTCTTTAAGTAGACCATCATGTCATCTGCAAAGAGTGATAACTTGGTCTCCTCCTTGCATATTTTAATGCCTTCAATTTCTTTTTCTTCTCTAATTGCTACAGCTAGTGTTTCTAGTACAATGTCAAATAGTAGAGGTGATAATGGGCATCCTTGTTTCACTCCTGATCTTATTGGGAAGGCATCTAATTTATCCCCATTGCAGATGATGTTTGCTGATGGTTTTAGATATATACTATTTATTTTTTTTAGAAAAGACTCTTCTATTCCTGTCCTTTCTAGTGTTTTTAATAGGAATGGGTGTTGTATTCTTTTTCTGCATCTATTGAGATAACCATGTGATTTTTTTGTCTGTTTGTTGATGTGGTCAATTATGTGGATGGTTTTCCTAATATTGAACCAGCCCTGCATCCCTGGTATAAATCCTACTTGATCATGGTGAATGACTCTTCTGATAACTTTCTGGAATCTTTTTGCTAGTATCCTATTTAAGACTTTTGCATCTATATTCATTAGGGAGATTGGTGTATAATTTTCTTCCTCTGTTTTTGGCCTGCCTGGCTTTGGGATCAGAACCATGTTTGTGTCATAAAAGGAATTTGGTACAACTCCCTCTTTGCTTATTATGTCAAATAGTTTCTATAGTATTGGGATTAGCTGTTCATTGAATGTTTGATAGAATTCACTTGTGAATCCATCAGATCCTGGAGATTTTTTCTTAGGGAGTTCTTCGATGGCCTGTTGGATTTCTTTTTCTGATATGGGATTATTTAAGAATTCTATTTCTCCTTCTGTTAGTCTAGGAAATTTATATTTTTGTAAATATTCATCCATATCACCTAGGTTGGTATATTTATTGCCATATAGTTGGGCAAAGTAGTTTTTAATGATTGCCTTAATTTCCTCTTCATTGGAGGTGAGGTCCCCCTTTTCATCTTTGATGCTGTTAATTTGCCTTTCTTCTTTCATTTTTTAAATTAGATTGACCAGTACTTTGTCTATTTTGACTATTTAAAGTACCAGCTTCTAGTCTTGTTTATTGGTTCAATAGTTCTTTCACTTTCAATTTTATTAATTTTTTCCTTAATTTTTAGGATCTCTAGTTTGGTTTTCTTCTGGGGGTTTTAAATCTGTTTGCTTTCAAGTTTTTTGATTTGCATTTCCAATTCATTGATCTCTGCCCTCCCTAACTTGTTAATATATGCATGCAAGGATATGAATTTTCCTCTGAGTACTGTTTTGGCTGCATCCCATAAGATTTGAAAGGATGTCTCACTGTTGTCATTTCCCTCAATGAAATTATTAATTGCTTCTATGATTTCTTCTCTAACCGATTTTGGAGTATCATATTATTTAATTTACAATTAATTTTTGATTTGCCTCTCCATGTACCATTACTGATCAATATTTTATTGCCTTATGATCTGAAAAGGTTGCATTTATTTCTTCTGCTTTTGTGCATTTGAATGCCATGTTTCTGTGACATAATGTATGATTTATTTTTGTGAATGTACCATGTGGTGCTGAGAAGGTGGCTTATTCCTTTTTGTCCCTATTTATTTAATCTTCTCCATATGTCTATTAACTCTAATTTTTCTAAGATTTTATTCACATTTTTTACCTCTTATTTATTTTTTGGTTTGATTTATCTAAATTTGATAGTGGTTGGTTCAAGTCTCTGACTAATATGGTTTTACTGTCTATTTCCTCCTTCAATTCTCCTAGTTTCTCCATTAGAAATTTGTATGCTATACCATTTGGTGAATACATGTTGATTAGTGATAATTCCTCATTGTCTATACTCCCTTTTAACAGAATATCTTTACCTTCCCTATCCCTTTTGATCAGGTCTATTTTTGCTTTGGCTTTGTCAGATATCATGATTGCAACTCCTGCCTTCTTTATATCAGTTGAGGCCCAGAAGGTCTTACTCCATCCTTTAATTCTAACCTTGTGAGTATCAACCCGCCTCATATGTGTTTCTTGAAGACAACATATGGTAAGGTTTTTGGTTCTAATCCAATCTGCTATTTGTCTACATTTTATGGGTGAGTTCATCCCATTCACATTCAAAGTTATGATTGTCACTTGTGGATTCCCTGGCATTTTGATATGTTCCCCTAATTTTGGCCTTTCTTCTTTAGCTATAATTTTTTGAAAAAGTGATTTACTTTAGGTAAGCCCCCCCCCTAGTTCCCTCCCTTGAAATGCTTCCCTTTCTGGCCCCTCCCTTTTTATGTTCCCTTCCCCTCCCCCCTCTCCTTCCCTCCCTTTTTATACTCCCTCCTCCTCCCCCTCCTTGATTTTCCTTTCTCTCTTACTCTGTTGGATAAGATAGAATTCAGGATCCCAATGGATCTAGATGTTCTTCCCTCTCAGAGTTGATTTCACTGAGAGTAAGGTTTAAGTAATACCACTTCATGCTCTCTTCCTCTCCTTCTCATATGAGAGTTCTTCCCCTCCCCTTCCCATGTGTATCTTCGTGTGGGAAAGATTAGTCTATTTCGTTCCCCCCCTCTATTTCTTGAAGTAAATCTTTGTATCATCAATGATGCCCCCCCTCCCTTTTTTCTTTCTTTGTCCCCACTTTTACCAAATCTTCTTGAAGCCCCAATCTTTCCCTATGCATGATTCTTCTAACTACTCTTATGATGCATACAATTTTTGAGAGTTATACAATACATTTTCCCCACATATTAATATATTTAATTTGATATAAATGTAGTCCTTATAGAAGGGAGCTTGACTTAAAGAAAAAGATATGAATTTTCTCCTTTTCCCTTTCTTTCATATTTACCTTTTCATGTTTCTTTTGCTTTCTCTGATTGCATATCAAAAATTCCACTAAGTTTTGGTCATTTCTTAGCAAATATTTGGAAATCTTCTATTTTGTTGAATGCCCATACTTTCCCCTGGAATATATAGTCAGTTTTGATGGGTAGTTGATTCTTGGTTGGAGACCCAGCTCTCTTGCCTTTCTAAAAATCATGTTCCATGCTTTGGGGTCTCTTAGTGTGTTAGCTGCTAAGTCATGTGTGATCCTTATGGGTGCCCCCTCTATATCTGAAACTCCTCTTCTTGGCTTCTGGTAGGATTTTCTCCTTACCTTGTAAGCTCATGAATTTTACAATTACATTCCTAGGGGTTGTCTTTTGGGGATTTAGAATAGGGGGTGTTCTATGAACCCTTTCTATTTCTATTTTGCCCCCTTGCTCCAGAACATGTGCACAATTTTCTTCTATAATCTCCTGTAGTATAGCATCGAGGTTTTTGTTTATCTCTGGTTTTCCGGGCAGACCAATGATTCTCATGTTGTCTCTCCTTCTTCTCTTTTCCTGGTCTCTCACCTTGTCAGTGAGATATTTTATATTTTCTTCTAATTCATCAATTTTTTGGATTTTCTTTATTAATTCTTGCTGTTTTGCAAGCTCACTGTCTTCCAGTTGCTTATTTCTGGTTTTTAGGGACTGGATTTGTTTTTCAGCTTGTTCTACCATTTTGTTAGAGACTTCCAGCTCTTTCTCCGATTGTGAAGTCTTGTCTATCACACTGCTGACTTCTTTCTGGGTATTTTCCCATTTTTCTTTCCATAAGGTTTCCATCTTTTTGATAAGCTCCAATTTGAGTTTTTCCAGAGCTTGTGGATAATTTCCATTTTGGGGGGCATGTTTTGATTTTGTTTGAATTTCATCCTCTTTCTCTTCTTTTCCTTGGGTACTCCTGCCATAAAAGTTTTCAATAATCCCTTTTTTTCCCTTTCTTCTTGGAGGCTTGATTTTGGGCCATGTGAGCCATCCCTTTGGTGGTTATTTTTCCATTTCCTTTTTGGTCAGAGGTCTGGGTGATATGGGCAGGTTTTCTGTGGATTTAGGTTGCCTCAGACTAGTTCTTCCCAACCTCTGCGGTTTGTTTGCATTCCCACCCCCCTGCTCTGTGATCTCTTCTCACAGGTGTGCAGGAATCTCCTGTAAAACTGCTCTGAGGGGTGGATCTCTAGTATTCCCTGTCAATTTCCAGAGAGCCTGGCATCCCCCCCCCCCACCACAGTGAGGGGCAACACTTTGGCCTTAGGCAGTTTTTACTGACTCTCAAGACTCCTTACTGTTCTCAGTTTTCAGGGGCCCCGCTGTCTCTGCTTTCTACAGTACACAGGATTCTCCCGTGAAACCTCCCTGAGAGGTCATTTCCTAGTAGTCTTTATATCCCAAGGACCCTGATGTGCCCCCCCAGACAGAGACATTCCTCACTCACTCGTTGTCCCAGTGAGAGCTCTGATCCCATACTCTGGTTCAGTGGGGGAGGTGGGGGGGGATGAAGGGTGGCTCAGTTCATGTTTTTGTGCAAGCTTTTCCTCCTTCTTATAATGTGTCAATGTTCAAACCCCATGTACCTTCATTTTTATGGGATACTGGAGATTCCCGCTGTTTTTCCAAAGATGATTTTTATGCTCTTTTGAGGTAGTCTATTTTGTTCGGTGCCGGGGAGAGGAAGTGATTCAAGTCTAGATTGCTGCCATGTTTACCCAGAAGTCAGAGTTCTTTCTTTCAATGTGGATAATATTCTTTTACATAAGTGCTTCAGGAGTGTCCTGGCTTGTTGCATTGCTATTAGTAGCAAAGTTTATTAACTTGAATTTTTCCACAATATTTTACTTCCTGTGAACAGTGTTCTTCTGGTTCTGTTCATTTTACTCTGCATCAGTTCATTGAGGTTCTCCCAGTTCATATGGGAAAGCTCCATATCATCAATCCTAACAGCACAATAATATTTCATTGCCATAATATACCACAATTTGTTTAGTCATTCCCCAATCGAGGGACACCCCCTCTTTTTCCAATTTTTTTTACCACCACAAAGAGTGCAACTATGAATATTTTTGTATAAGTATTTTTCCTTATTATCTCTTTGGGGTACAAACTTAGCAGTAGTATTGCTGGATCAAAGGGTATACATTCTTTTAAAGTCCTTTGTGCATAATACCAAATTGCCTTCCAGAATGGCTGGATTCAGAACTTCAACAGCAATGTATTAGTGTCCTGATTTTGTCACAACCCTTCCAACATTTAGTATTTTCCTTTACTGTCATTTTGCCCAATCTGCTAGGTGTGAGGTGGTACCTCAGCATTGTTTTGATTTGCATTTCTCTAATTATGAGAGATTTAGAACACTTTTTCATGTGCTATTGATACTTTCAATTTCTTTATATGAAAATTGTTTATTCATGTCCCTTGACCATTTGTCAATTGGAGAATGGCTTTATTTTTTGTACAATTGACTTAGCTCCTTTTAAATTTGAGTAATTAAACCTTTTCCAGAATCTTTTGTAATAAATTTTTCTTCCCAATATTGGAGTTAAATTTGTTTCTTCCCTTCTAATTTTGGTTGTATTGGTTTCATTTATAGGGAAACTTTTTAATTTAATATAACCAAAATTATTCATTTTATATTTTGTAGTGTTCTCTATCTCTTGCTTGGTCTTAAATTCCTTCCTTTCTCATAGATCTGACAGGAATACTATTCTATGTTCACCTAATTTGTTTGTGATTTCCCTCTTTATATTTAAGTCATTTATCCAAACTGAGTTAATCTTGGTATAGGGTGTAAGAAATTTTTGTTAAATGGTGGGTTCTTGCCCCCAAAACTGGAGTCTTTGGGTGTGAATCTTAAAAACTGCTCAGACTGTACCTTAAAAGATTTGGTTAAGCTATTCCCCTATTGTAACAAATGGAGGTACTTGGTCAGGAATGTATTGAGAACTTTAAAATTACTCCACCTTGCTCAGACAGTGCCTTAGGGGACTATAAAGTTGTAAACTCCTTACTGAACAATGAAAATTCCCCAAATCATACTTATAGTGAAGCTAAAACCTTAAGATAGGTCTATTTTTAGATCTAATACAAAAGGGTGCTAAGTACCTATAAAGGTTAAATTAATCACTAAAAAGGTCAAGCAACTTACAAAGGGCAAGCTTAGCAAAGAGATGTGAAATATTCAGAAGATATAATCTAATCAGAGAAGGTGATAACAAAAGAATATGTGAACTAAGAATGGACAGGCCTGGGGAAAACATCTACTGTGATTGGTAGATGTGAAAATTTAGGGGAGGTGACAT
The DNA here is from genome assembly GCF_027887165.1 of Monodelphis domestica. Classification (NCBI taxonomy): domain Eukaryota; kingdom Metazoa; phylum Chordata; class Mammalia; order Didelphimorphia; family Didelphidae; genus Monodelphis; species Monodelphis domestica. Next base: position 344,586,122 of record NC_077227.1, on the reverse strand, counting down.
AAGAGAAATTTCTCTTTAAAAGGAGCTGGCTCTTCTGAACTTAGTTGGAATTTGGAGTTAGTAGGAGGAGATGGCTCTCCGAACTCATTTCAGGAGTTGAGGATTTCAGTGAAAGACTGGAGTTTTGCTTTAGGATGATCTTGTGGTGAGTGATTAAAGACTAGCTAGTCTCTCTTAAGACTCAGGCCTAGGCCTTTTGGCCTAGGCCCTTCATACTATTTTCTCTTATTCTCTCTCTCTCCCTTTCCTTAATTCCTTCATTTGTATTAATTAAAATCTCCATAAAACCCAGCTGACTTGGGTATTTTCATATTTGGGAATTTTTCCCATAGCAACCACTTATTTTTTATTTAAATCAAGACACTAAAAATTTTACAGTTTTGGCAATTCACAGTCTTGAACCCCATATTTTCACAGTTATATGGGTTTATCAAACACTATCTTGCTACTATCATTTACCCCAAGTCTATTCCATTGACCCACCCCCTTCTATCTCTAACCCAGTACCATATAGCTTAGATTTTCATTGCTTTATAGTATAGTTTGAGATGGTAAAGCTAGGCCTCCATCCTTCACATTTTTTCCCATTATTTCCCTTGATATTCTGAATCTTTTGTTCTTCCAGATGAACCTTGTAATATTTTTTCTAAATCTATAAAAAAGTATTTTGATAGTTTGAAAGGTATATCACTGAATAAACAAATTAATTTAGGTAGGATTTTCATTTTTATTATGTTAGCTTGTCCTACCTATAAGTCCAGTATCTCAATAGTTTATGGAATGAAAGTCTTTGAAGAAATTAGGTTTCTTGACAGGAATCAGCAATGCTTTAAACATGCCATATAGTACACTGTCCAGACTCCAATCATTTTTGGAATTTACATCTATAGTCATTGCAAGGGTAGAATGAAAAAGATTAACCATGTTGGAGTTATATCATAATGATTTTAGAATTGCTGGAAGAATTCCTGGGGTTTCAGTGTTAATTGGGACCAACTTCAGCCTAGTTAAAGTCCTGGCAGAGTACTATAGGGAGAAAGCTGGGGGCTTAGTGCCTGAACAATTTGACAATCTATGCCATCTGCACTTTCAGAAATAAAAGAGAATGTTGCTGGAAGAGAGTATGATAGAAGCACTGAACCCATAAGCTCAAGTTCCAAGGACTTAAAGCTAGTGCCTAAAGAATGAAAAGGTCAGCTAGAAAAAAAAAGAAAAAAAACCAAGAATAAAAACTTGTTTTAGGGCCAATGTTTTTGTATGAGTGGATGACCCCAATGAATAAGACATACAATCCTCAACAGCACTGACTGTGAAAATAGTCTTGAAAAGTGATTCTTTCAGATATAGCAGACATCAAGAATCACTTTAAAATGCTGTTAGTAAATTCTCTTTTACTCACTCAGAGTAGTAACTATGGAAAGAGACTAACATTAGGAGGCATTTCAACTAGGAGATCTTGAAGAGGAGAATCAAGTTAGATTAGTAATACTATGAATTCAGGATGTCATGACCTATCTTTCTGGTTGTAAATGAGTCTCAGAATTGGAGACACCTAGCAAATATTACCACTGAAGTTGTGATTTATTCAGATTTAGTTCTGCTCTGTCAAACCAATGGTCACATAATGTATCAAGGTGTCAGTTCTAAGCTTGAGAAGACAGACTTGTTCATCACATAGACATGTTCAAAAATTTTCAAGAACAGGTTCATGGCTATCATTGGATATTCATCAGGAACTCTGATATTGTTGTAGAGTTTCTCTGATAGCATGTGATTGAGAAAAACTAAAAACTAAAAACAGAAGAAAAAAGGGGGAAAAACACTACCCTGGGTCCTCTGATATCTTTTACAGATCACTGGTTCACGAAATATAATTAGAACTTTAAACACTTGGTTAGCTACTTCACACATGTAGCAATGATGACTTTGGCAGTTGCAGCTCCAAGCACATCTTTTATGGCACAATGATAGCACTCTACAGCAATAGGGAACAGCTTTTATTATGAGAGTCATGGCCACAAAAAGCCTATTTAAATTACTAGTGTAAGAGAAGCCTTGTTTTCCCTTCCAAAGCTAAGTTTTGGGCATTCAACTGAGTTGTCACTGATATATTGTGTAGCTATGTGTATAATGATCAATTTCAAGTATATATGGTCAATAACCCACTGATTTATATCCTAAAAAACAATATTTTGGATGCTGCCAAAAATGGTTAGTGGTTCTGGTTTCTTATGAATCAATCTGCAACTATCAGCCAAAGAAGAACAGTATAGATGCATATTCCCCATTTCATTGACCCTTGGCCAATCTGAAACTTTGGGGACTTTAAGAAGAAAATTTCATCTCTGACACAGTAATTTGATTGCTAGCAAAGGAATTCACAGATGAAACACTGAGTCTGAGAGTGTTTCATCAGTGGTAATGAATTTAAGATTGGATTTACCTTCCCTGCTCAAATTATCCATGATGACAAGTAACAAACACAACTGTAGGATGAAAGTCCATAAGTACTGATAAAGAGGAAGAATTTTGTCAGAAGATGAGGTTCTATAGAGGAGTTAAAGAATCTGTGTTAGAGCTAGAAGAGAATTTAGAGAAAAGTACAGCTCTATCATTTTACTGGTAAGGAAACTAAGGGCAAATGAAATTAGGTGATTTCTAAAAGGTCACAAAGCCAGTAAATGTCTGAAGAAGGATCTGAACCCAAGTTTTCATGACAGTCCAATGCTTTATCTACTAAATCATACTGATTTTATAAGACTATAATTACACAAGACTAAGCAAGCTTCTTTTGGTATTATATAGGTACTCATCACTCTACGACTTTGGAAGCCATATATGATGATTCTGGATTATTAATTAAAGAGAAACCCTGGAGCTGATATGAAGCAGATTTTCTTGGTCCAAGATACCACCAGATGTATGGAAGAAGTTTTATAATTGTGTTCAGAGAATCCAAAGGAAAATGCTACCAACCTGAGCTTGTTGCCTGGAGAAAAACCAAAAGACCACACTAGCAAGCAGTTATCTCTAAAAGAGACATCAAGTAATTATATTAACTAGTGTGCCAAACCTGGATCCCAGAAATCCTATGTTCTATTAGTGTTTCTAAAGCTTACTAGATCTGTAACCCTGTAAAAGTACTTTACTTCTATGTCCTCATCTGTAGAATGGAGATTATAACAGCACTGCCTTCATAGGATTGTTCTTAAGAAACAAGTGGAGGGTCGGGGAGGGAGAAGCCAAGATGGAGGAGTAACTAGGGCAGCAGTTTTCCATTTCACCATAAAAATCCTCTCCAAGCAAGAGTAAAATATTGCCACAAAACAAATATAGGAGTGAAAGAACCAAGAGAGACAGAGGGAAACAACCTTCAAAAAAAGAAAAACCCAAAAGGTAAGCAGAGATCATCTGGGCAACTGAGGTGAAAAGGGAGCAGAGTTAGCAGGAGGCATAGCAGTGAGTGAAGAGCAAGTCAAGAGCAAATCATACCTCCTATCACCCCACACATCTACTCTCACAGGTTCTGAACTTAAGGCAAAGCTAAGTCAGACCTTGAGATCCTGCTGGGGAAATTAATGGCCCAAGCCAACTAACACAATTTGAAATTGCAAACCTGTGGAGAAGTCTAGAGTCCTAGCCCAAGGTAATATGGACCGAAGGGGTCTGATCCGCTTGGGCCCAGTGCAAAGAGAATCCAAGTCTGGGCTTGAGGTGAAGACATAATCCATGGTTTGGGCTGAGGACACAGTTCTCAAGGGGAACCTCACTGGGATATTTTTGCCCAAAACTAAGGATGGAGCTCCACGACAGGGAAATAAAGGGTGTACCTGATTGAATCAAGAACACCTTGAGACCAAAAAAACATGAGCCTAAGCCTGGGGTTAGAATCTGATCAGCACCTGACCTGATCAAATTCAGACTGAGATCAAAAGCTTACACAAGCCTGAGGAAAGTATTTAAGCTATCAGGATCTCAAGGGTCAATTGAATAAACAGGACTCTCAGAGCTCTCAGCCCTCAGACCATCTGGTAAACTAGTAACAACCCAGAAAATAAGCTTAAAATAACATCAAGGAAGGACTTAAGATTAAGAGGGTTCCCCAACTCCCCAGAAAACAGAGCCTACCTATAATTAGACAGAAAAAATGAGCAAACAATTAAAAAAGCACATAACTCTAAAGACTTTTTATGGAGACAAAAGGAAAAGTACAAACACCGAAGAGGTCAGTGAAAGGAAAGGAAACATACCTAACGTTGAAAAGAAAAAGATGGATTGAACACAGAATCTGGAAGAGCTCAAAAAATACTTCAAAAACCAATTATTAGATGTAGAAGGAAAGTGGGGAAGATAAATGAGTGTGATGTAAGAAGAAATGGGACAATTGAAAAAGATGAACCAAAAACTGACAGAGAAAAATCAGGCCTTAAAAACCAGAATTGACCATCTAGAAACTATGGATTTCATCAGAAACCAAGAAACAATAAAGCAGAATCAAAGGAAATAAAAAACAAAGGGAAACATCAAATATCTTATTGAAAAAACAACAACTGACCTAGAAAACAGACCTAAGAGAGACAATCTGAGAATTATTGGATTATCTGAAATCCATGATGAAGTAAAAACCTTGGATATCATATTATAAGTAATTATCAAAGAAAACTTCTCAGAGATCCTTGAACAAGAAAAATAATATTGAAATTGAAAGAATTCACAGATCTCCAGAAAGAAATCCTCAGTTGACAACTTCCAGGAATATAATAGCCAAATTCAAGAGTCACCATTTCAAGGAGAAAATACTTCAAGCAACCAGAAATAAATCATTCCTATACCATGAAGCTACAGTCAGGATCACTCAGGACCTAGTGTCTTATGCATTAAAGGATCAGAAGGCTTGGAATATGATATTCAGCAAAAGATTTGGGCTTACAACCCAGAGTCATCTATCCAGCAAAATTGAATATACTCTTTCAGAGGAAAAATGGTAATTCATTAAGATAGAATATTTCTAAGCATTCCTGAGGAATATGCCAGACCTAAACAAACAAAAAAAATTGAAGGCCAAATTTGAGACACAAGAGAAGCCCAGAAAGGTAAATAAGAGAAAATTTAAGGGACTCATTTAGTATGACTACATGGAAAGAGGATTTCTATAATTCTCAAAAATTACTCTCAGTAGTAGAGAAGATAGAAGGAATTTACTCAGAAAGAGGGTGAAAAAGTAAGCTGATTATGATAATATGATGTATATGTAAATGTGATAATATGGAATTATATGTATGTATGATATGATATATATGCATATGAATAACATGTAAAGTCAATGAAGAACTGAAAGAGAGTGTTTCACTGAGTGAAAAGGGAAAGGAGAGATGGAATGGGGCAAATTACATAACATAAAGAGGCAAGAAAAATCAATACAGAGAGGGGAGGATAAGGTTGGTGACAGGCAATGCTTAAACATTATTCACTTTGCTGGGGGAGGGGGGGATGAGTATACTCAGTGGGGAATAGAATTCTGTCTTACCCTACAGAAAGAGAAGAAGACAAGGAAAGTAGGGAAGGGGGAATGACAAAAAGCAAAGTACTGGTGAGAAGGAACAGAGTGAAAGGGAATAGAGCAGGATCTAAAGGAGATAATAAGATGGAGGGCAATACACAATTAATAATTATAACTCTGAATGTGAATGGTATGAACTCACTCATTAAATGCAAATGAATATCAGAGTGGATTAAAAAAGCAGACTTCTTTTATATGTTGTTTACGAAAAACACATTTGAGGCACAATGACACAAACAGATTCAAGGTGAAAGCCTGGAGAAGGATATATTATGCATCATCTAAATTTCAAAAATCAGGAGTAGCAATCATGACACCAGACAAAGTCAAAGTAGAAATTGATCTGATTATAAGATAAGGAAATTAAATTTTGTTAAAAGGTACTATAAACAATGAAGTAATATCATTACTAAACATTTATGTACCAAATGATATAGCATATAGATTTCTAAAGGAAAAATTGAAGGAGCTCAAGGGGGAAATATATAGTAAGACAATACTAGTGAGTGATCTTAACCTTCCCCTCTCAGAATTAGATAAATCAAACTCAAAAATAAATAGTACAGAAGTAAGAGAAGTGGATGAAATGCTAGAAAAATTAGAGCTAATAGATATCTAGAGAAAACTGAACAGGGATAAAAATGAATATCTCTTGTTCTCAGCAGAACATGGTATATATACAAAGATCAACCATGTACTAAGGCAGATAAATATTGCAAACAAATATAGAGAAACAGAAATAATAAACACCACTTTTTTCAGATCATAATGAGGTAAAATCTATAATTAACAAGGGTCAATGGAAAGGCAAATTTAAAGTTAATTGAAAATTAAATTATGTAATTCTTCAAAATAGGTGAGTTAAAGAAGAAATCATAGAAACAATTACAGACTTCATTAAAGAGAATGACAATGAGACGACATCATATCAAAACCCATGAGATACAGCTAAAGTAGTACTCAGGGGGAAATTTATAGCACTGAATACTTATACCAAGAAAATAGAGAGGGTGGATATACATGACTTGAGTTTGCAACTTAAAAAAATTAGAAAAAGAATAAATTTTAAAATTCTCAGATCAAAATAAATTGGAAATCCTAAAAATTAAAGGAGAAACTAATCAAATTGAATGAAAAAGAACTATTGAATTAATAAATAAGACTAGAAGCTGGTACTTTGAAAAATATCAAATAAAATAGATAAAATACTAGTCAATGTAATTAAAACAGGAAAGAAGAAAACCAAATTAACAGCATCAAAGATGAAAAGGGTGCCCTTACTTCTAATTAAGAGGAAATAAAGGTAATTATTAAGAACTATTTTGCCCAATTATATGGAAAGAAATATGGCAATCCATATGATATGGATGATTATTTATAAAAATACAAATTGCCTAGATTATCAGAAGAAGAAATAGAATACTTAAATAATCCTGTATCAAAAAAAAGAAATTGAATAAGTCATCAAAAAATTCCTTAAGAAAAAATCCCCAGGGCCAGATGGATTTAAAAGGGAATTCTATCAAACATTTAAAGAACAACTAATCCCAATATTATAAAACCTATTTGACAAAATAAGCAAAGAAGGAGTTCTACCAAATTCCTTTTATGACACAAATATTGTACTGATTCCAAAGCCAGGCAGGTCAAAAGCAGAGAAAGAAAATTATAGACCAGTCTCCTTAATGAACATAGATGTAAAAATCTTAAATAGAATACTAGCAAAAAGACTCTAGCAAGTGATCACAAGGATTATTCATTATGATAAGATGAGATTTATACCAGGAAGGCAAGGATGGTTTAATATTAGAAAAATCATCCACATAATTGACCATATCAATAATCAAACCATCAGAAATCACATGATCATCTCAATAGATGCAGAAAAAGCCTTTGACAAAAACAATACTCATTCCTATTGGAAAAAAAAAAAACTAGAAAATATAGGAATAGAAGGATCATATCCAAAATAACAAATAGAATGTATTTAAAATTATCAGCAAGTATCATCTGCAATGGGGACAAGTTAGAAGCCTTCCCAATATGATCAGGCGTGAAGCAAAGTTGCTCATTATCACCTCTTTTATTAAATACTGTACTAGAAATGCTAGCAGTAGCAATTAGAGAAGAAAAAGAAATCGAAGGGATTAAAGGAAGCAATGAGAAGTCTAAACTATTACTCTTTGCAGATAATATGATGGTATTCTTAAAGAACTCCAGAAAATCAACTAAAAGGCTAGTGGAAATAATTAACAACTTGATTAAAGTTGCAGGGTATAAAATAAACCCACATAAATCATCAGAATTTCTATATAATTCCAACAAAACTCAGCAGGAGTCATTAGAAAGAGAAACTGCATTTAAAATCACTCCATACAATATAAAATATTTAGGAATCTATGTACCAAAACAAACCCAGAAATCATATGAACACAACTATAAAACACTTTTCACACAATTAAACAAGATCTAGACAACTGGAAAAACATTAATTGCTTATGGGTAGGATGAGCTAACATAACAAAAATGACAATCCTACCCAATTAATTTACTTATTAATCAAACTACTATGAAACTTTTTTACTGAATTAGAAAAAAAAATTATAACAAAGCAGTACCAGATCTTAAACTGTACTATAAAGTAGTGATCATCAAAACAATATGGTACTGGCTAAGAGACAGAAGGGTGGATCAGTGGAATAGACTTGTGGTAAATGACCTCAGTAAGCTAATATTTGATAAACCCAAAGACCCCAGCTTTTGGGACAAGAACTCACTATCTGACAAAAAACTGGTTGGAAAAACTGCTAAACAGTATGTGAGAGGTTAGGTTTAGATCAACATCTTACACTCCACACCAAGATAAATTCAAACTAAGTAAATGACTTATGTAAGGCAGGAAAAGGGGCTAATTTTAAAAGGGGTGGACTGGATTATTTAAGAATGTGGTCATCAGGAATTTAATTTATTCCAAAGAGATTTATTTATAATTTATTTACAAAATGTAGAAAGAGTGAAGTAAGAAAATCAGAGAAACAATAAGGTAAGATATCCAAGACTCTCTCAAGGTCTCTCCTGAAGTTACTTTTTTTTTTTTTTAGAAAATCCATCAGTTAAAGGTCAGCTTTTCCCTCAGCATGTGACAGTTTGAAGGAAGAGATTTTAGAATAGCTTCACCAGGAACAGGGTCTTTGGTCCAGCCACCACTTCCAAAGAATGAATAACTCTCTCCAGTCTCCACTTCCAAAGAATGAAGAACTCTGTCTCACAGGAAGTGAAAGCTCCTTTTAAAGATGCTTCTTTTGCATCACTTCCTGTTTTTTCTCCTAATTTTACATCTACCAATCACTGTTGAAGCTTTGCTTTAAGACTGCCTAGGGATAATTAGTTTAATTTTGATTCATCACCCACTATTGCACACGAGGGTCACAGACCTCCCACATAATGATTAAGTGGGATGTTTATCCTTTTGGTGAAGTAGATGTTTACACTTTTGGTGATTAAATCTAAAAAAATATGCAGGGGTTATAATTTTAATCTTCATAATCAGGGGAGAGTTAATTTTAATCTTCACACTTAAATATAAAGAGTGAAATCATAAATAAATTAGGTGAACATAAATTAGTATACCTGTCAGATCTGTGGGAAAGGAAATAATTTAAGAAAAAAATTAAATTAAGACCAAGCAAGAGATAGAGAACACTGCAAAATATAAAATGAATGATTTTGGTTATATCAAATTATAAGGATTAAAATTGATATCCAATAGACTAAGTATTATATTTTTAAAAGTTTTATTAATAACTAAAGTAAAAGAACTACCTAAACCCAGCCTGGTCCCACAAGAGAAGAGCGAGAGGGAGGAGCTACAGAACTTATAAAACAATAATGTGACCACACAAATGTGGAGGCCCAGGAAAAGAATTCTAGGTAATACAGAAAGGAATTTTGGATAATGAAGTTTTAGGGGTTCAAGAATTTCCAACTATACAAAATTTAAAATATTTTGTACAAACAAAACCAACACAACCAAAATTAGAAGGAAAGCAACAAAAAGAGAAAACATTTTTATAACAAGATTCTCTGACAAAGGTTTAATTTCCCAAAAATATAAGGAACTAAATCAAATCTACACCATTCCCCAATTGACAAATGGTCAAAGGATATGAATAGGCATTTTCACAGGATGAAATCAAAATTATAAATAAGCACATGAAAAAGTGTTCTAAATCCCTCCTGATTAGAGAAATGCAAATTAAAACAACTCTGAGATACTACCTCACACCTAGTAGATTGGCCAATATGACAACAAAGGAAAGTGATAAATGTTGGAAAGGATGTGGCAAAATTGGGATACTAATACATTGCTGGTTGAATTGTGAATTGGTCCAACCATTCTGGAGGGCAATTTGGAACTATGCACAAAGGGCTTTAAATGAATGCCTGCTCTTTCTATACCACTGATGGGTTTGTATCCAAAGAGATAAGGAAAAAGACCTGTACAAAAATATTCATAGCCATACTCTTTGTGGTGGCAAAAAAAAAAAATTGGAAAACAAGGGAGTGTCCATCAATTGAGGAATGGCTGAATAAATTCTGGTATATGTTGGTGATAGAATACTATTGTGCTGAAAGGAATAAAGAAATGGAGGAATTCCATGTGAACTGGAAAGACCTCCAAGATTTGATGCAGAGGAAAAGGAGAAGAACCAAGAGAACATTGTACACAGAGACTGATACATTATGGCACAATCAAATGTAATGGACTTCTCTACTAGCAGCAATGCAATGATCCAGACAATCCAGAGGAACTTATGAGAAAGAACACTATCTGTATCCAGAGAAAGAACTGTGGAACCAGAAATGCATGAGAAAAATATATGATCTACCATGTAGGATAGGGATGTGATTATGGTTTTGATGTTAAAGAATCACTCTACTACAAATATGAATAATATAGAAATAGGTTTTGAACAATGAAATATGTATAACTCAGTGGAACTGCTTGTTGGCTTTGGGAGGGGAGAGGAGTAAGCCGGGTCCAAGGGGATCATGAAACATGTAACCATGGAAAAATATTCTAAACAAAAAATTTTTAAAAGAAACAAGTAATATAATATATGCCTAACTTTAAAATGCTATATAAATATATTTTCATTCTTTTACCCTTTTCATTCCACAACTAGCAGGCCTTGAATTAGGGGGTTGTCTACCACAACCATATGATGATGTGATGGATAATTAAGAACAATTTGTTCAAATGACCATGAAAGCTACTGAAGCAGGTGCTGCAGAATACTTAGAGGTCAGACATCAAAGATTTCCAAGGTCAATCCTGGATCATCATCAGTTGTCTTGACTGTTGCCTTGCCCCTGAATTCAAAGACTCTGGAAGTTAGAGTGAGGCTGAAGTTCAGCTCTGACTCACTTAAACCCAATTCACATATAAGTCAAGATATCATCTTTGTAAGGTCATTGGTCCTTTTGGCAAATGAAGGATAAACAACAGCAACTTTCACTATTGCTAGAAGGTAAAAGGAAAACAAAAAAATAACATTCTTTTGGTGACAGACCATTTCAACTGGTACAAATCCAGGAGGCAGAAGGATCTTACAGCAACCAAGGTCTTCTGGAAGAAGTTTTGTACTGATTCCTTGCCAAAATCCATTTCAAGATTTTGAGAGAAAACCACTCAAGGAGGTATGAAACTTGCCAGGAATAAAAAAATTCTAGAATCAGACTGTATTATCTTCACGGAGATCCATAGCTAAAGTATTTCAATTGCCCACTGCTGAACACTCCATGGACCTTAAGGCCTAAGCATAATGTTAAGATAAATCAGTAAATGGCCTATTACATATATATAATGCCACCAAGAATGATGTCACTGATTTTATTCAGTACCTGCTGATTCTTGAACAAGGCTATTTTTTGGTTTATGCTTTGGAGTCCCAGAAGTTAACATGGAAGCTGAGCTAAGAGATCAGAGAAATGAATTCTATGATCTACCTAAGGTCTCTATTTCAAAGAACACACAAACAAATAACATTAGGTTAGTCTAAAGAAATATATATATATATATATATATATACATGCTCATACATATGTTTATATATATACATACATATATATATATATATCCTATCTACTACTTATGAACTGGAGGATGATGCAAAATGATGGTGGAAATCTGGGTCCACAGCTATTATGAAAAGTATACTACATATTTTTCCTCCTGGAAGACTATCTCTGAATGAGGAGGCCACTGCATTGATCTGAAGAGAATGATGTAGGGTTGAATTTAAAGGATGTGTCTCTCTGAAAGCTATGATGGAAGACAATAGAAAATATTTGTTGCCTTTTAAATTCAGAATAAAATAAATAAATAAGTAGACATAGATGAGTAAATGAATGAAAATAGCTGGATAAATGAATGTATGAATATATGAATGAAGCATAAGACTTTTGAGATCAGATATGCTTATATATTTTGTTTTTGTTATTGCCACTCAGGTAATGACACTAAATCAATTATTATTGATTGATTGATTTCTTAAGGTTTGTGTTAACTTTAAACATAGTGCAATAACAAATGAGCAGAAGTCAAACCAATTAAGAAAAAAGCAAGATGTCTAAGAACATATTTTTTATCCAGTGAGAAAATCTTTATCAAGAGCAGAAATTAATGCATAATCTGTATTGAATATTTCATTTATCTCTCTATGAATTAGAAAAGAATTGCTTAGTAGTAATGAATGGGTTAAATTAAACCAAAAAACAAGCAAATTTTTAAAAGTGGAAACAAATATTGTCATATTACCTTAAATGATACAATATAATATAGACTCAATTATATGTGAATAAATAAGCTGTGTCCCTTGTGCAAAAATCTGTCATTTAGAATCTAAATAGGTTTTCTCAACTAAAGATTACTTGCTTCAGGGTCAAGCTTCAAATTCATCTCCTAAGGGAAAGAGTTCAGAGCTTTTCTAGTGTAGACTCTCCCAGAAGTTTTGAAAATGCCAGCAGCGAAGACAGAGTTCAAATGTATGTGAGATCTGCAGTACTTTGGACATTTCATTCTGGGGATTTCTGTTGGCCCGAGGACCAATAGACTAAAGTAAACATTAGTTTTGAAAGATTTCAAGAATACTTGGACTCTTGGATCTGGCAATACTATCTATGCCCAAAAAGGAGGCAGCAGGAGAAAGGATATGAAAACAATCATGTTAGTAAAGTAATAACTAAATTAATGATTTTTTAATGCAAGGTTTAGAACAGGGGTGAAAGGGAATCTGTTGAGGAGAAGCAGGGAGAAGGCAGTGGCAATGCTCAATATATTTTTCAGATCAGAACATGCCAAATTTCTAGGAATAGGATTGTAAAAAGAATATTCAAGTGTCATGCTTCAGTCAAAAACATGATTGAGAATCCCAACCTCATCAACTGCCAAGGGCTGGCACCTTTTGCTTTCCTTTTTCTACTCCAAAATCTACCTATCTTGTCCAGTATACAGGATGATAAGAACAATAGCAGGAAGAACAAGAACAAAAAGAAAAAAGTAAAAGAAGAACCAGAAAAAGAAAAAAAAAACTAAACTAGAAAAACAACCACAGGAATTAACAATAAGAAAAAGAACAAGAAGAAAAAAGAATGCTTCACTGCACTGTTCACCCTGAATCCAAGGACTTCTCATGATGGATTTATCCAGAGCTAATCCTTTGTACCATATAGCAAAATTGTTATCCAAGATTAGAAAGCAAAAAACAACCGGGAATAAAAATTTTTATAGTAAGTGTTTCTGTCAAAGGCCTCATTTCTCAAATAGAGAAAAGACAGTATCAAATTTATAAGAATACAATATCTCAGTTTACAAGTGATCAAAGGATATGAATAGGCAATATGAAAAAATACACCAAATTACTATTAAATAAATGTAAATTAAAATAATTGAAGTATCATTTCATACCCTTCAGATTAGCTAATATGACAAAAATGGAGAATGATCAATATGGAGGGAACATGGAAAAATAAGGACAATAATACACTGTTGGTGAAACTGTGAACTGATCCAACCTTTCTGGAAAGCAATTTGAGATCATGCCCAAAAGGGTATCAAATTATGCATATTCTTTGACCCAGGTTGTATATCCTTTGACCCAAAATTTCAAAAATGGGATACTTAGTTTGCATCCTAAGGAGATCTAAAGATAGAGGAAGAGGACTTACTGGCACAAAAAATATTTATAGCAGCTTTTTTTGTGGTGGCAAAGAAGTAGAGACTGAAGGGATGTCTATCAATTGTGGAATGGCTGAACAAGTTGTAGTATATGGTTGTGATGGAGTATTACTGCATTATAAGAAATGACAAACAAGATGATCACAAAAAAACATGGAAACGTGAAATAATGCAAAGAGAAATGAGCAAAGGCAGGAGAACATCATATGTAGTAATAACAACAGTTTATGATGATCAATTGTGAATGACAACTATTATCAATGAGGCAAGGATCCAGGACAACTCCAAAGGACACATGACAAAAAAGACCACCCACTCTCATAGAAGGAACTGACAGAGTCTAAAAACTGATTGAAGCATACCATTCTTTTTTTTATTTCCTCTATGAATTTTTTCTCTAGTATAAGTGATACGTATCCTGTTTTAAAATATGAGAAACATGGAAATATGTATTATGTGATAATACATGTGGAACCTACTATTTGTTATCTTGGGGAGGGAGGAAGGATTGGAGTGAGATAACATGGATCACAAAATTCCAGGAAAAAATTATTATTTACAATTATATCAACATGTAGTCTAGAAAAAAAATTTAAATAGAAAACATATTGTTACTTGAATTATACTTTTGTTTCTCATCACTTTCTATACTTTCTATAGTTATCTGAATTACTTTCCTGTCCATTACTATTCTTAGCTTTGTTCTATCTGAAAATTAAAAAAAAACTACTCTCTCTCAGACAAATAACAATTCTTGATCTATCTATCTGTCTAGATTTATTTAGATAGATTGCTATATACCTATATAGTGAGAGAAAAAGAATAATTTTAAGTTTTTGTATAATATTAAGCTAACTGAGAAGATATTTATATCCATATTTTTTATCTAGTTCATGAAGGAAAAGATTAAAGTATATGAAACCTTATATCAGACCTGAGCAGCATTAATTCTCATAGTCTCTTGGTTGTTTTTCTGTCTCTTCTCCTCTCTCTCTCTTCCCCCCTTCAATTCTTTACTTCTTCTTTCCCCCATCACAGAAATTCTTCTAATTACTTTATGAATTTTCCATTGATGTACATTTCTGAAATTCTGTAATATGATAGTCAAGCCTTTCACTATCAGATCTTTAGACCATTTAAAAAGTAATTATATGAACTCACATAGTTATTAGTTATGTTCATTGAATTGACATTTCCATTATGAATACATTTTTAATTACATTGGATACATTTTATCAATATTTTTCTTGCAGCCAAAAGAATGCATAATGACATTTATAGAGAGACATATAGCAAATTAAATGAAGAACTCCTCTATGTGTAATAATTAAAATGGGTTTGACAAATAAAAGAATTTAGAAAATTATTGTGGTCACCATTTATAAAAATTAAAAATTAAACCATGAGTAGGCTGTTAGTAGCTTTATTACAACAAAATAGTGATAGAAAGAGAAGGAAAGGTAGGAAGGAGTTAGAAAATATTGCCTAGCTAAAAATACTCTAAATCCAGGTCCAAGTGCCTCCAGACCATGAATGTGAATCATAATGCAAATCTTACCAACCCATGAAAGTGCCTCCAGCCAGGCCTTTCAACAACCAAAGGCCAATGTGGAAGAGACTGAGCCACAAAGGGTAGTCTCTCACATCAGCAAGACAAGAGTCTCACCCAAGTAAGCGTCCTTCTTTAGCCCAAGTCTCCAACACAGAAAGCGGAATCTTCACCAGAATCCAAAGTTCAGATCAGGAAGCCAAAATTCGAGCCTCAAAGCTGAGCTGTCCAAGACCTCAATCAAATCAAAAGACTGCAAAGAATCTCACTAGAGCTCATGACCACAAGGCAAAAGAGCACAAAAGAGCCCCCAGGGTCCCAGAGGCTCTTGCTTATATACAGTTTTCTCTATCCAGTTTTCTCTACCCCTCAGCTCTCATTGGCACATCTCAGGAATCAATCACAGTCTCCCAATTTGCCTAGCACTGCTGGGTTGGGGGCAGTGTTTGTGATCTTTGAGGGTATGAACTTTCTTTTCTAGTAAAAGGCTCTTACTAAGTGTTAATGACTAAGTGTGACAGGTGGGGGAATCCATGTTCTTGATTGATTAAGTTAAAATAAACAAAAGGAGTTTAAATTCTCTTTCACACACCTGTGTAATTATTTTCATCATAAAACTGGGAAGCTGTAATGGCATTGTTGCCTTACTGTGCCTTGTGGAGATTTTTGGTCAAGTCTATAGTAGGAAAATGAAATCAATAATGGAGGTAGTTACCTAGAAAGTTTGTAGATACAATTTTAATATGAAGAAAAAAAGTTGTTGCTATTTTTCAGTCATGTCCAACTCTTTGTAAACTCAATTGGGGTTTTCCTGGCAAAAAAAAAATGATTTGACATTTCCTTCTGCTAATTTTACACATGAGGAAACTGAGACTAACAGAGGTAAATGACTTTCCCAGTTAATAAGTGTCTGATGCCAGATGTGAACTTGGGGAAAAAGACTCTTTCTAATTCTAGGTCCAGGATTCTATTCACTATACCACCTAGCTGATGCTGAAGAAAAAATTATAGGGTTCTAAATCATGAAAGTGTACTGTTCATGGTGACTCAATGGCCAAAATTATATTTTTACTTTTTTTCTGCACAAACTCAAACCAAAAGAAAATTTGGGCCTTGTACAATGTCAGCAGAATTGCTATTTTCTCCTCAAGAAAGTAGACAATAATAAGGAGAAAGAAAGAAATCCCAGACTTGGATCTTGCTGTCACTACTGAGACAAAGGCTGGGGAAAACAACAACAGGTTATCTAAGAAGGAACATACTTTGGAGCATGACTATTACATGTCCTACATGCTACAATTCAAAGGCATTGGTCTGGGTGGGTAGATTCCAATTTCTATTCTCAGGGGATGTTTGGGTTGAAAGGAAAACATTATTTGAACCCAGGCTGGAGTGCTAAAAGACATAAAGCAGTAAATCTCCCCATCCATCAACACAGTGTGTGTAATTAGGGTACTGCAGCAGCCCCACCAGCTTTCATTCTCACCTGATGCGCTGATGCATAAAGGATAACACAGCATGAGAGAGTCTTCCTCAGGCTACATTTGAAAAGGATGACAATGATGGTAGGGGGACAGCTACTCTACACGACTACCTCAGAGATGGGGAAAGTAGGTTGCCTGGATGAGATATATCACTGACAGATGATGAAAAATTTGATTGGGAACTTTGAAAATGATTTCTCTCCTGGTGTCCTCATGTGAGATTATGTTTAGTCAAGGGATCATTTATTGGATTTGACCTATTATATCAGCCTTTGTCTTCAGTAAATTGCCATACCAATGGAATTGTCACTCTTAGAAACTCTCCCTTAAGCGCTTAGGACTTAATTCATAGGATAATCATTAGATAGATAATTTATCTATAGCTAGACAAATAGATAAATAGAGAGAGAGACATAGATAGATAGGCAGATAGATAGATAGATAGATAGATAGATAGATAGATAGATAGATAGATAGATAGATAGATAGATAAGCTCTTTCTGACAAAGAATTGGGAACTGAGGAGATGCTTATCGATTGGGAGAAAGCTGAAGAAGTCTAAGCTCCCCTTGATTAGAGAAATTCAAATTAAAACCCTGAGGTAACATGCCACAGCTATCAGAATGGCCAAAATATCAGTGAAGGAAAATGATAAATGTTGAAGGTGATGTGGATTGGGAGAGCTTGACAATACATACAATGAATAGAATGACAGACCTTTGGACAGGAAGGTCTGAGTTCAAATTTGGAATCAGATACTAGTTTTGTGACCCGTAGCAAGACACTTAACTTCTGTCTGCCTCAGTTTCCTTATCTGTAAGATAGAGATAGTGATAGCACCTATTTCCCTAGGTTCCTGTAAGGATCAAATCAGATAATAATTATAAGAAAATGCCTGGCACATAGTAAGCACTATAGAAAAGTTAGTTTTGATGATGATGGATAGATAGATAAGTAGATGGATGAATTAGACAATTATTAAGCATTTAATTTGTGCCACGTGCCATGCTAAGCACTGGGGACACAAATACAAGGGGATAAGATAGACCCTAACCTCGAGGAGGTTACCTTCTAATGGAGGAAGACCACACCTAAATGCAAGATCAAATATAGGGAAGAAGGAATATAAGGAAAGAAAATGAACCTGTAATGAGGTTGCCAGGAAGGAGATGAAGTTATGAATAGGATTCAACTTGGGGAATGAAGTGAGCATGGCTGGGGTCTCTCACAAAATGATTACCCAGGCTAGCACTCAGTAGTCAGGAGAGTGGGCCTTAAAGTAGAAGTATCTTCAAAAAAAGGAGGCTCCTGACAAAGAAGTGGAGAAGTTCAAAAGTGTATCAGTCCAAGAGAGAAGTAAAGATAAAAGGATTAGAGCAGGAAAAGGGTTATTTAGTTCAACCATATCATTTTATAGAAGAGGACACTAAGGCTTAAGAAGTAAAGTTAGGGGCAACTGGGTAGTTCAGTGGATTGAGAGCTAGGTCTAGAGATGGGAGGTCCTAGGTTCACATCTGGCCTCAGATATTTCCCAGCTGTGTGACCCTGGGAAAGTCACTTAACCACCATTGCCTAGCCCTTACCACTCTTCTGCTTTAGAACCAATACAGGTAAGGGTTTTAAAAAAAAGAGGAAGAAAGAAATGAAATTATTCTCCCAAGGTCACATGTGGTAAATAAGTGGCAGGAATGGATCTGAGCCCATTTCCTTTCTATTATACTTTCTTTTCCTCCTTGATGCTTTCATTGAATTTAATTCAATAAATCATCATTCAATGTGCATAATAAGCCAGGCACTATGCTACCTACTGGCAATAGTAAAGCAAAAAAGAGAAATGCATCTGCCTTTGAGTAGTTTCCATTTGATTGGAGGGTATAATGTGCAAACAGATAAGTAATTATAAGATAATTGTGGAGTAAGAAACACCAACAATTCTCTAGTCTCATTTTATATTACTTCACTTCCCAAAATCTATTGTTCCAGTCAAATGCACCTTCTTTCTTTTCCTCACACATGGCATTCCATTTCCCATGTCTGTGCCTTTTCTCAAGTCCTCCTTTATATCTGGAATGTATTCCCTCCTCACCTGAAGGGAAGCCTCAGTTCCACTGAGACATGGAACAAGCACTAACCCCTTCTATCTCAAGGAAATAGAGAAGATATAGAGGAATGCTGGACAATTGCAGACATCAGTGAAGTAGAAAGATAGTTAACCTTCAGTCTCCTTCATGATCTCAAATGGGTAGTCCAAACATGAGCAGAAGCCAGGTCACTGGAAAAAAGTCCAGAGTGAGTGACAAAGTTCCAGTTTCTAAACCTAAATCAGAAAATATCTACAGGGACCCCTCTCTCTCTCTGTGTCTCTCTTTAGGTCTCTGTCTATGTCTCTGTCTGTCTGCCTGTCTGCCCCTCTCTGACTCTGCCTTTCTTTTTCTATCTCTCTATTTCTGTTGCTCTGTTTCTGTTTCTCTCTCTCCTTTTTTTTTAACGTTATCCCAATATGATATTGAAATTTTAAAAAGACAGATATAGGTCATTCAACAATTAATCCAAAGAGATACATAGGCATTGGAAGGCAAATTATTCAATAAGGATAGTCATTGTGGATTCCTTGAACTTATTCAAATGAGTGAAGCCCCTTTGTTTGAGTTACCCATTGTGATACTCTGCACCAATGCACCCACAGCTAATCATTGTGGATATTTTGTACTCATTGAAGAAAAGGTCAACACTTAATTTTAGTCCCCTATACTAATAAATTTTGGGGAAATGCCTCAAAACCATTCAACAAAAAACTAGTCTATCTTACAATAGGTGAAGGGTTAGAATATTTCTCCTACCACACTTTCCAAGACAAATAGTAAAATATCATTGTCTCCATTTTAGTGAAGAAAAAATTCAGTGTTATTGTCCTGTTCAGGGTTTTAAAACTAGCAAAGCCCAGAATTGAACCTAGTTCTTCAGGCCAGAATTCTTTGATCTTTCAATTAATTTGCTTTGCTTCTCAAAGCACAAAAGAGTAAGAAGATCAGAGATCCAAGTATGACTACATAATGGAAGTCAGTGATGTAAGGAAAGCTATAAATGATAATGGTACTAATTTTTCACTTTGGCATTTGATTTATGGTAAAAGCAAAAAGCTGAATTTTGTGACAACTGCTAACCAGAGACTGATGAAATACTGAAGATATACTTATGGACCCTTTTGATTACAATGTCCTGCCCGACATTGTTTGACTCTGAGATGACTCTCCTTGAGAGGTTTAATTAACAGATGATGCCCAGCACGATAGGCATTCTGACTGTCAGGGCATCAAATTAATTAAAATACTGATGTCCAATAAGATGCACAAGGGAACATATGCACTATTCTTCTGGGATATTGAGACATGGGAAGAAACTTAAGGGAAGAAATTAAAGCAGAATTTACAAAAAAAAAAAACTATAATGTTTTGAAGATCTGTTAAACAAATTGACTCTCACTTATTTCCTAAATATTTCATGTTCTGTGACTATTTTGGTGCTGTTTTCTTGAGGTGGTAGGGGTGGAGGAATTGCTGTCAAGATGGAGAGGGAGTTGATATATTAATGGCTTTTAGTAGTCAAGTTTCCAGACCAACATTCAGCACGAGTCTCCCCTGTAGGAGAAGAAAGAAGTTAAAAAGGTATCCTGCTGTCTGAGGAGAGCTGTCAAATAAGTAATGAGTTTCCCATCTCTGGAGGTGTTCAAGCAGAAATAAAATGATTACTGAAATTATTATAAAAGATAATCATGCACCAGTTATTTCTAAGGTTCCTTGTTTTTATGTTTTTCTTTGTTGCTTCTCATTGGAACTCCACACACACAGTCTCCCCTCCCATTTCCACCATGGATGGCTGGAGAGGAGATTACCAGACCAGACATTTAGAAATGAGAGTTCTCTCAAGCTCTTATCACTGGCCTTTGTTAAAAGACATGAAAGTCTTCACTCATTTAAGGGGAATTATATTTACCTCTTTGCGGCATTGACTTCAGCAGAACAGCTGTATGGAACAATCATTACAGCTAGGCTACAACAGCTGTGTTCTCTGTAGTCCTTAGAAACACATGTGCCAGTACTATACACAGCCTGACATCCCATGCAGGATCAGCATACTACTGATGGACTGAAACTATATCATCCAAGTCTTCCTATTCCATTGACAAGTATAGTGGAATAAATATCCTAATAATGGAATAATAAACTATAGTGGAAAAAATAAACATCCATTTTGACTCCTCCTGAGGCAGAGCACTCAAGCAATCCTCACATATCACCACAGAAGTATGGTCCCTTCACATATAGCATCAAAGGAGACTATTTTGCTTGTATAACAAGATGCTTGAGATATATGCTCACGGATGTGTGGAAATCCCCAGTGTTACTTTCTTAAATCCCTTTGCAAGCTTCCCTTACCTCGAGATGATTTGAACCAGTCTCTGATAAAGTAGACTCATCTCTCCTGGTCATTTCGTGCAATGAAGGAGGGGTCAGGCTATGTTGGAATAGTGGCAAATGATTCTCTCTCTCTCTCTCTGTCAGTCTCTGTGTCTCTTTCTCTCTCTTCCATCCAGGTTTGTGTGGATCAGTTTTATTCTTTTCTAGCCATTCCTTCAGCTTTTCACCCAAGATATAAAATTCTGTTTAGCCACTCTTTTGTCTCCTTCCACTGGACAGTTGGTTTTTCTTTCTATCCTACCATGAGAAAGTTGTAAAAATCAATGGATAATTATCTTTCTATAGATTTGAATCCATACCCAGGAAGACTATCCTGGAAGATATATGTATTGCAATTGAAAAGATCTATTTGTCTTTTTCACTCTTCTCAAGCTTTTCTCTTCTATTGTATCTCTCAACCATGTTTCAATAATGAAAAACATAGATCAGTAATACAATGGTTAATGCCATTTATTTTTAAAGACTAGCTTTAAAGACAAAATGAAAAGAAAGATAAATAAATATTAAAGAAGCAGAGATTGGTTTCAGGAACAGACATTTTAAAGAAGAGAAAGACAGGAAAGGAAGGAAGGAGCTGAGGAATCAGGAGCTTTCATTCTGCCCTACTAGTTTAGGTCAGGAAAAACAGCCTCTCCCAGAAACAACTTCTTGTCCTAGAGTCTGATCTTGGCAACCTAATTAATAACCACAGCTTGAGTCCTACCTACTTCCATGACAAATGCTCCTCAGAGTTTCTGCTATCCCAGTCTTCTTCACCAACTTGTTGAAGCTGCTTCATGGGGTTCTCCTTGCTTGATAGCTTTTCTCTTTTTACCTCCAGGCACACACTTTTTTCTTGATGGCCAGTACCTAATAAGCTTGCTAGTCAAAATCTAGACCCAGTCAATTGCAGGGTCAGTTAGCTTGCCAAAGAATTGAGGAGAACATTAAAGAATTTTATCCACCAATAGTCATTTACCTCTAGCATCCTGTTATATTTTTATTCATGTACTGTAGGTGGATTGGACACAGAACTGCCATAATAGATCTATAAAACAAGAAACAGAGAAAATTACAAGATTAAATTCTAGTCCTGTGGGTTCACCACAATAATTGTATTTCAAACTTAATATATGTCACCTTCTCAACTAAATCACTATTGTTAATAATGATTATCATTTATATGGCATCTTTAATGTTTGTAAACTGTTTTCCCTGTAAAAGGAAAGGTAGCTTTTTTGTGGTTGGTGGGAAATCGAGCGAGAGAAAAGATTTTATGAGATGGAAAACTTACTTGCCTTATTTTACTTTCAAAACTTCATTAAACAAGGCTTCATCAAAAATTACTTTACTGTTACCCCACTTTATAGGTGTAGAAACTGAGACTCTGATAATTTAAATAATGTGTTCTATATCACAAAGTAAGGAAATACTGGAGCCAGGATTTGAACTGAGTGCTTCTGGATCTCAGCCAATTTTTTTTTTCACTATATTCTTCTTGCTGCCCCCTGTTGGCTTCTTCAATACTTGGAAGGAATAATCCATTATCTTCTTGGTCGGTCAGTCAGTCAGCAATACAGACTGAAGACTTATAATCAAAGATGTGGGTTCCTGTACCAGTTGCTTTCTTGGTCCTTTAACAAGTAATCCAGATGATATCAATTCTCTTTTGTGAACACTGAAAATTATTATTTATTATTTATGCAGGGCCATAAGATTAGCTTTATGAAACTTCACATTGTCACTCAAATTCTCTCAAAGAATTGCTTTTATGTGGCATGATACAGGAATTTTGCAGCACTGTGGCTTTTTGTGTTCAAAATCCCCAAACTTCACAAACAACTTTGATGTCAAAGATTTTTGAAGCCCACAGAGCTGAACATATTAAAAGACTTCATTTAGCATTTTCATTTGATGGTTGATTCTAATTTGCTAGAAAGATTGGCAAGCTGCCAATGGATGGTATCCTGAGATCCTGATTGACCAGGTGGACTTCCCCATTCATTCTCCCCAATCCCATCCTAGAACACCTTCATTGCTCAGTCCCTTAAGTGAACCTCATTGTGCTAGTAAAACCACCTACCTGGATGCTCTTATGAGGCATAAGTCCTTCCTAAATTCAAATCTTTTGCCTTTTGTTAACCTATATAGCCTTGACACTTAAGAGGCTGTGGCCTTGAGTGGATTTTCTAAGAGTAGCAGAGAACCTTTGCAGAAAAATCCTGAGGCCCTGAGAATTAAGACTAGAACAAAGTCTAGCTGTGTTGATACAAATGCAATACATGCCCTATGACATAAAAGCTAGGCGACCTGAGACTTTTCTGGCCTGGAACATGCTTATAGATCAAGTTCATAGTAGTGATGGGAGAATGGTGGTGATAGGGCAGGGGTTGGGGAGAGTTGTGAAAAGTTTTGGAACTGCTGGAAGATGACTTCTCAGGGGCTCATAATTGACTAAAATAATCTTTGTCAGTCTGAGTTAACAAGCTTTAGGAAAGTAATTAACAAATATTTGTTGAATGTTTCTTATGTGCAGAGCACATGAAACCCCATTAACCCATGTTGCACTGTAAATTTCTTTATGTCACACTAGATTATTTCTGGCATGAATGATGTGATTCAATTAAATTTGACTCAATTCATGTTACTGTGTATTTGTTGAGAATCTAAAATACTAATACTAATTCAGAGGCAGCCTGATATAGTATATAGAATAAAGACTTCAACCCATTGGGGCAGCTGGGTGGCTCAGTGGATTGAGAGTCAGGCCTAGAGATGGGAGATCCTAATTTCAAATCTAGCCTCAGACACTTCCCAGCTGTGTGACCCTGGATAAGTCACTTAACCCCCATTGCCTATTCCTTCCCACTTCTGCCTTGGAGACAATACACAGTGTTGACTCCAAGATGGAAGGTAAGGGTTTAAAAAAAAAGACTTCAAGCCAGAAAGATTGGAGTTCAAATCCCATCTGTGATATGACTAGATATATGGCCACAGATAAGTCAGAAAACCACTCTGAACCTCAGGCAGCTCTCTGGGAGTATAAGATAGAGGCAGATAATGGAGTTTCCACACCTATGAAGTCACAAGACCTTGATGGGTTGATGTCCTCTGAGTATGCCTAGCTAGGTTCAGGCATTCATTCTCATACTAAGATGCACTTAGCTCTGGCCTCATGAATGTAGACCAGCTTCAATCTTCAGGAACCTGGCACCCTACCAGAGAATGAGGCTTTTTCCTTGCATTCTCTGATGCTTTATATCCATTCCTCAAAACCCCCAGAAAAAAAAGTCACATAAAATTTAGAGTTTCCACAATCATGTAGAAAGGTGTTTGACATACAAAGTAGATTAGGTAAAGGATAGCTATTCCCTGCACAGAAAAGACATGCCTAAGACAAAGAATACTTGAATATATTGATATATTTAAACTTATCAATGTCTATAAACCCCATTATAATTTTCCAGGGGACCAATACTTGGAATGAAATTATAGGAGATTGAATAGAGCTGTTGAACAGACAGTTGACCTTCATTGTGGTTCAGCACTGCCTGAACTTTAATGTCCACATCTTCTTGCAAGCCAGGTAATGACAAGACCTGATCCTCCTGTCACTAATAATCTCTAAGAACCATCAGAGTAGCTGAGAGAGCCCCTTCAGCTATTACCAACAAAGGAAGCCATGAACTTCCAAATCCTTTAATTATACAAGGTTGCCTCCCAGTCTCAAAATGTCATCTGCAAATGACTGTCAGGTCACCTATAATCAGGGAAGCCTCAAGCTCACTTAGGCAATGCATGGCATGGACAGAGAGACACACAAACACAAAGACAGAGAGAGAAAGAGACAGAGACAGAGACACATAAAGAGAGACACACACAGAGAGAGAGATTTATGAAGTTTACACCACAAATTTAGGAGAAAGGAAGAAGAAAGCAAAGTAAAATAGTTCTCCTTTTAAAATTTCCTGAAAGGGTGGCTTTTTCTGGTTCTCTGGTCAATTCGTTTTGATTCATTCCCTTCCTCTGCCACTCTTATAAGAACCAAGGAATTACTGTATCATCCCAGTGCCACTGCCTTCTGCCTTGAACCAGAGCCCATAGGACTTAACATAAATGGCCCTGGAAACTTAGCTTCACACATGCTAACACAGGATGCTCCTCTCTATAATAGGTCAAATTTATTATAATTCTTTAAGATTCACAAAGCCCTTTCCCCTTAACAAATTTTTAAGGTATGGGGTGCAAATATTATTCCATGTTATAGATAAAAGAGAGTTTAAATAATTCATCCATCATGATATATTTCTTGAGAAAATAGTATATGTCTAATATTGTAAAGTGGGCTATGAATGGTTGGATATTCAGTGAATTGAACTGTATAGACTGGATATTTGTATGCTCAGATCTTGCCTCCAAAATGATCTCCCTTTGTCTCTGGAATCCTAACTATAGAAAATGAGCACTAAACTCTAGTATTATATCACATTTTAAAGTACATCATTGACAGATTTCATTTTACAAAATATGTTCTCATCTCTCCAGACATTATGTATTTTTACTAGTTTACCAAAAACAAACCAGAAAACCACTAAACTGTTTCATTTGGTCATTCCCAATTGCTTTGTAATTCATATTAATTTTTATTATTGAGAACAGCTTGTCTGTTTACCTACTGTGTTATGAACTTGAGTGTACAAAGAATCAATACTGAATTCATTTACTATTGAATTAGAATCCTGCTCTCATGTTTGAGGTTCTTGAGGGTCCCTTGAAGATGTAATGAAACTAGAGAAAAGTGGGAAAAAAAACTACTCAGACTTTATAGGGCCCCCATTGTGGCTAAAAGCAATTAAAGGTTAGGAATCTCATTCATAACTTCATTTAATGTTGTTTTCAAACTAACAGTTGTGTTCAGACTCTATATTTGATGATTCAGTTGGTTTGTGTTTTGGGGAAAATATTTGTTTTAACTTTCTAATGGAAAATAAGATTCTGACAGCCCACAATATTTTTTTTATAATACTTCCTACTCTCTGACTATATACAGGGACTATTTGGTAGCATATCTACTACTATAATGGCATTTAGCACAGACAAATTTTATTTCAAATGAAGCTGAATTTGAGAATTCATTTGTAAAATGTCAATATAGTCTTCCATTTCAAAACTTTTTTCCCATTTTACATGCTAAAAATCAGATTACAAAGAAGCAGCAGGATAGCTACTTGTCTCAACGCTTCCTATCTGATCTCTTAGTTGCCAAATCTATGCACTTCAAAATTAATAATCAATAACTACATATTATATTTTAAAAGTTTTATTAATAATAACCAGGGCAAAAGAACTGTCTGAGTTCAGCCCAGTCACAGGTCCAAAAAGAGGAAGAGAGAGGAGTTACAGCCACTTAAATACAATCATGCAAAATGTAGTGATGCAGGAAAATGGAATTTTGGGAAATACTAAGGAACTTCTGGGGGATGAAGTCCAAAGGCTCAAAATTTCCACTTATACATATACCCTTCTATGATCCTATTGGGAAACCAGTTTCCCCAAAAGGATCATGGAAACATAATCAACTTAAATATTGCAATAATTTGTGGATTAAGGGAAAAGAGAACAAAACCAGTGATCACTAAATTGACAAAAAGCCAATTTGGAGGCAGCAACCTTTGGCATAAGAGTTATAATATTCATAGGGAAAGATGAGTGGATAAGAAGAACAGGGGATAGGGAAGGTTTGTAGCAAGGAATGGAGGAGTTGAAGGAAGAGAGGGAATATGGCTGCTGGTGAGGCAAAAAGAGAGAGATGCCCCCTGCTGAAAGGCTATTTTTGAACAAAATGGGGTATCTGAGAAATGGCCCACTTATGATAGCCTGCAGGGATGTCTTCTCTATGGATTGATGCTGAGGATGCCCCAGAGCAGGTAAATATGGCCCCTCCTGAGGGAAAAACTTTTCCCCAGACTTTGGTCACCCAGCAGAGGTGGGATAAGGACTGTTTGTAGTTGAATGACTGTCCTGAGGTTCAGCTCCCTGTATGCCCCTGAAAAGATAGTCCTCTTATCTGATTGCGATATTCAAATAAGATATATTTTAATAACTAGTTTGGACTGGAGAGGTATCAGGGAAGAGGGAAGAGGGATTTTTCTAGATAAGGTTCGAGTCTCTCTCAGTGTTGGAGCTGAGGCCAGGCCTCACAGGTTGGTGGAGGGTTTCTCTTATTCCTGTCTACACAATATCTGTGCTAGTTTTCTTAATTTCAAAATCTTAGCAGTAGACAGCAAGCAACAAGAAAGCTCTGAATTTAAGAGCTGGTTGGGACTGTCTCGTTGGACTGAAGAAAATAGAGACACTTCTATTCAGAGCCTGGGAAGAAAAAACTCCTCACACTTCCAACTCCAGAAAGGAAGAGCTAGTCCCAGGACCAACTGCCACTCCTAGTTGCCCTTTCCCCCACCAACTGTCAGTCTTGTCAATTTCTTCTCTCTCTAATATTCTCACTGTTGCTTATTCCAACACAGTGGCAGAATGTCCAGAACATGTTTTAGTTTCCTTTCCACAGAGTATACATTCAAAACAAAAGCATTTCAACCCCCATAGTTCAATTTACATACTAAAGTTCACTCTGGATCTTCCAGTGCAGCATGTGGTCTTTGCAGGCATGTACCTTCATGGGGCATTCTGGATTCTGGGAGGTAGCAAGTTTCTTATACTAAAATTGCTCAAATTTAAATCAAAGTTCACAACAATAACTTGGCCCCCCTAAGGCAAATAATAACAAACACAGGGATTACTCAGGGGTGCATGGCTGAGTTATGAGGTATATGAATCAAATTGCAAAAGAAAATAAAAAACATAAAAAATCCAAATTAAAAAAAAATAACTTGTGAATGAAATACAAAATGTAAAAGTCTTATGTCTAAAACAACTAAGTAAAGGAAAAACAAATCTATAACAGGTTCTTGAATCAGGGCTCAATTAAAATGATTTAAGCAATTATGCATTTACCCACACCATGAAAAACAGAAAAGAGACTAGATTATATTAGCCAGGTAGGAACCAAATTTGACATACTTGGTAGAATATGGGACAAGGAAGACCTGCCTTTAACACATGTTAAAGAGCCACAACCTCGAACCCCAAACAAGTTCAAGTTCTCTTGTCTTGGTTCAAAATTACATCAATCCCACCAGGATCTGGTCTCTTTGACCTTGTGCTCAATTGGCACTATGCAGTTTAGTTTTGTGCTTCTTTAGCACTGTACAGTGGCTCTTTTGTATATTCCCTTCTTCTGGAATCAGACAGAATTAGGAAGCAAATCCCATAATTCTTTTAAACAATTAATGGCATCATTTTTATAGTCTAAAGCTTTTGGGGCATGCATTAATATTAGAACAAATGTATTAAAAGTTATATTACAGCAAGATAAAAAAAATTAAAGAAAAATCTTCTCAATACTGTTGAAATGTGCTTCAAATACAAAAAGGAGAGAAAAAATGAAATTCAGATACTATATTGCACATGCAAGGAAAAAATCAAAGTTTTTTAAAAAAAGTTTTAAAAATCAAAAATATATGGCTTAAAATCAATGGCATACTGTGTCAGTCATTTGTGAGTACAAATGATTTTCAAAATTAAACAGTAACACAGTAGATAATGCACATTCAAAGTACCAAAGTCCCCAAAATTCACAATAGCCCAGTTAAATACAATAGCAAACAAACCCACTATCATATTTCACATAAGTCACTGTATGACATAAAAAGCCTATGAACTGATGGATATTTGTCACAATTTTTACAGATGTAGAAAATATTTCAACTTTGGAAAACATATTTTTACCCAAAGTAAAACTTATTTGGGCCTAGAACATCATCAAAAAATCTAGATTGTTCTGCTGGAAGTAATTAAAATAAAGAGTTTTGCAGAAACTCTTTTTTTTTTGTCTTTTTGATTCATAGAAACACCTTGGTAGGAACATTTCTTTGTTTCTCTACCTTTAATACAACAGTCTTTATAATATATATATGTACATATATATATTAATAAATCATCCATTCAGAAACTACTAGTTACTAAAATTATTTCTAAAGACCCCTTAGAATTACAATTTAAATTCTTAGCTCAATAAATTCTGTAATGATTGTATATAGGTTTTGATGAAGTTCATCCATCATCATCTATATGACAATACACAAAGGCAACATGTCATCTTCAATGGATCTACTGACAATGGTTTGGGCAAAATGTTCATGGAATTATACAGTGATATTTTGTTCTTCAGTAGGTAAAAGTACAAATTAAAGATCAATATAGGCAAAACAAAGCTTAAAATGATTCAGTATAACAGAAAGATATTGATTAAGTTAAAACAGACAAACTTAAAAAAAATTAAACCTTAAAGTAATCATTAAATACAATAATATAAACCAATGAGAAGGTGCAGACAGGCATTGTAGTCAAAATCCTTTTCCCCAGTCCCAATATGCTTGTTCACTATTATAGGAGGAGAATAAATTCAAAATAGTTAGAAATAAGCTCCCAGATCTCTTTTAAAGTTTCCTTCCCCTCCCCTGATATTTATTATCCATTTTGATTTCATTTGTCAGAGGCCTGAATTTCTTCATAGAAGCACAGGGCAGAATCTCCACTCTGCATGTTGAGAGCAGTTGGGATTTTTAGAATTTTGTCAAAATATTTCATGTTGTTTTGTATCATAAGCAGCCTAACTTGTGGCATATTCTTGAGGAGAAGGAAATAAAGTGGGAAATCTCCAATGAAAATGAAAGTCCCAGGTAAAGAATTAAGCAGATCCAATTGCACTTTTTAGCTCTGCCAACTCAACTGTTGCTCCAGAGTTTCAGGCATGCTTTGCAATAGCATTTTTCCTGAAAGAAGCTGAATGGGGTTTGTTTAAAGAGTAAATAGAAAGAAGCAAAAAAAAATCTGCTTGAAAATAGAAGCTTCTTTTCTCCATGCTGAAAAATGGCTATGGCAGGCTAGAAACACACACAGGCAGTGTGGAAAGGGATTGTGGCAGAAATATTTTTAGGTGTCACCCTTTGTGGAAAAAAATGACTGGGATGGCAGGCTCTTGTGGTGGGTCTGGTCTCAGCAAGAGGAGGCTCCAAGCTGGGTGGAGAGCGGTGAGGAATGCTGGCCAAACAGATGGGCAGGAGAAACAGCAAGCAGCAGCGAGCAGCAGGGCAAGGAAGGAGTGAAGGCACACTCCACCACTGGACCCTCGTGGTGGGCAGTGACCCAACAAACTTACTATCTTTACTGTAAGGCTATCTGCTCAAAATTATTTTGAGAATTTGTAGTCCCTTCATGGTCGCCAAAATGTGGGTTTCAAAATTAATAATCAATAACTACATATTATATTTTTAAAGTTTTATTAATAATAACTAGGGGAAAAGAACTGCCTGAATTTAGCCCAGTTGCAGGTCCAAAAAGAGGACGAGGGAGGAGTTACAGCCACTTAAATAAAATCACATAAAATGTGGGGATGTAGGAAAATGGAATGTTGGGAAATACTAAGGGATTTCTGGGGAATGAAGTCCAAAGGCTCAAAAATCTCCATTTATGCAAATCCAATGTCCTTTTCTCAAACCTCACTCTCCTTGATAACTCTGAGCATGTTGACACTGTTAATCATTCTTTGATTACTGATAATTATTGTTATTAATCATTCTAATCCTTGATACTTTCTTCTAGGTTTTTGGACAACATTCTCCTCTAGATCTCCTCCTACCTAACTAATTGTTCCATCTCAGTCTCCTTTGCTAGACCCTCATCCAGATCATACTTTCTAACTGTAGGTGTCCCTCAGAATTTGTTCCTGGGCCCTTTTCTCTTCTTCCTCTATTCACCATGTAGTAATATCACTAGCTCCCATGGATTTATTTATCATCTATATGCTGATGATTCTCAGATCTACTTTTCCTGCCCCAATCTCTATACTGACCTCCAATCTTGCATCTCCATTCACCTTTCAGACATCTCAAACTGGATGTTTAATATAAGTATAAAGCTAAATATCCAGATTGGAATTTATTGTCTTTCTCCCTAAATGCTTCCCTCCTACCTTGCCTTTTACTGGTAATCTTCCCAGGGCATCAGGGTAAGAACCTCTGAATCATCCCAGACTCTACACTGTCCCTCACACACACACACACATACACACACACATCAAAGTGATTGCCTAAGCCTGTCAATTTCACTTTTACAATTTATTTGGCTACTTTGCACTGTGTTGAGAAGAAATTTTTAACTCTTTTTTCTTAATGTCATGGACCCTTTAACAGTTTAGTGAATCCTATGGTCACCTTCTCAGAATAATGTTTTTAAATGAATAAAATAAAATAGTTAAGATCATAAAGTAAATGAATTATTTTTGGAATAAAGATGATTTTTTTCCCTCTTTAGGTCCAGAGACCTCCTAGAAAACACATCAGTGAATCCCAGATTAAGGATCCAAAGTATACGCATAATCAACAAGTTTTTGGTGGCAGTTTATAATTAGACACGTAGGTGACATACTGGGTAGAGCCCTGGGACTGAAATCAGCAAAATGCGAATTCAAACCAAGCCTCAGATACCTAATAGTTGTGTGACCCTGAGCAAGTCACTTAACTGCTGTCTTCAACTGTCTCAGTTTCTATAACTCTAAAACATGAATAATAATAGCACCTACTTCCCAGGACTATTTTGAAAATCAAATGAGATGAGATTTGTTTATATGTTTGTTTTTAATTAATTTTTTACTTATCAATACATTTTTTGATAATCCTTTTCTGACACTTTGTGATTCATGTTTTTCAGATGATATTTGTAAAACACTTAATATAGTGCCTGGTACATAGCAGTTGTTAATAAATAGGGTTTTTTTCCCTTTCTTTTTTCCCCCTCCTTAAAAATTCTGAATAAATGAAGTAGCTATCTATAAGATAAGATTCTCCCTAATAGAGGTGGAGCCATGTCTGGATATTACTTCAAATATAACTTTACTGAGATAGACTTCACTGCTACAAAAGTCCTCTTTTCATCCCTGGTGAGCATTAATTTATTCCTCATATCCTCAGCTGATGTACCCTGCAAAAAAAAGTTTCCTTCTCATACATAATATGAGGATGCTTCTCTAACTTTAAAGAACCACAGGGTTTTTGGGTCCATGAACCCTGGGATGACCCCCATGGACCAATTCTATCTCTGCTACTCTTCATGTATCTGTGATCTCACTGCTGCAGGTATCCCTTCAAAGGATGCCAGTTGTGACCTACCCATGTCTATCCATGTTGTATAACCCTTGTTCATGTCTTCTTAAAATATTGATGGAAAATTAGGAAATAAACAAATCATTTGTATGAAGGGGGGAAAAAGAGGAAGTAAGAAAATAATCTTTAAGAGCACTTATCTGAGAGGAAAAACAAAAACAACTCCCTGGAGACTAAGGCCATCTGGAAAGAAATCAAAAGGAAAAAAAATAGAAAAAAAATCAAAGAAAATATTTTCAAGGTAGTTTTCTTGAAAAGTTTTCAACTATTCATGTCCATTTCTTTTAATCATTGCATTCCTCTTCCCTACCCCTCAAAAAATAAATAAAGGAGAAGTATCTCCACCAAAACAGGGACTATTATATGCCTTTAGAGGCTACACTTGCATTTGAATGGAGGGTTGATTCAAAGAAAGACTAGGGACCAGATCTTATGTACAGCTGTAAACATGAGTCTTTCTTTAGTTCCTTCTTTCCCTTCCAAATTCCTGACTATCCTCTTGGATTTTTTCTACATTGCCCCAGCACTGCATGCCTTTGCTCTTCCCACACCCTTTTCCATCTTTTATTTACCTTATCTTCCCCCATTAGAAGGTTAACTTTCTGAGTAAAGGGACTCTCTTTCTATTGGTATTTGAAGTCCCACTGCCTAGCACAGTGGTGCTGGCAAATAATAAGTGCTTAATAAGTTTTTGTGGAGGGACTGACTTGGTATTTTATAGGTAAATAAATTAATACTATGGGTTATGGGAGGATAAATAGATCATATTAAGATGGACACTAGAATCTAAGCCTTTTAATTGGCACTTAATCACTCTGTTCATAAACCAAACACTTTTTCTTTTTGTATGAACTTGTGTTATAACAGTATTCTGGACTACAATTTTTTTAAATTTCGTTTATTTATTTAATTAATTTATAATATTTTTCCATGGTTACATGATTTATATTCTTTCCCTCTCCTCTTTCCTCTCCTGAACCTGAAATCAGCTCCAGGGCAAACACACCACCCAACACTCCAAGATGTCGGAACACTTAGCATGCTGCCAGTCAGAATCATCTCTCCAGGGAAAGAGTGAGAGTCAGCCCATGACATGCCTTATATGGATATTTTATATCACTTTTCTGCATCTCATCTGTACCAATGAGGAGTTAGCTTGACTTAGGACAGCCCAGAGGTCTGTCCTTTTTTTTGTACATGTCTATTGAAGGCCATCTCCTCAGATAATTAAATCTTGAGTTTGATGCAAACCTTTCAAAATCTTGTTAAATTGAGAAGGGTGGAGAATGTGGGTTTTCCAAGACCTGATTCTGTTATTCCAAATATCTCCATTGTTATTGATCAGAAAATAGCTAAATCAGATCTTCTAAAGAATGGTCTGATTAGGGTGGAATAGTTTTAAAATTCACACCTCCCATAGCCAACAAGCAATTCAACTGTACTTTATATATAACACTGATCAAGACCTATTTCCATTTTGTTAATAGTTGCAATAGAGTGATCATTTAGAGCCTACCTCCCCAATCATATCCCTACCAAACAAGGTAATGAAGGAAATATTTTTCTTCTGCATTTCTACTACCACAGTTCGTTCTATGGATGTGGATAGCATTCTTTCTCATAAATCCCTCTGAATTGTCCTATATCATTGTATTGTTGCTAGTAGAGAAGCCCATTACATTTGATTATACCATAGTGTATCAGTCGCTGTGTACAATGTTCTCATGGTTCTACTCCTTTGACTCTGCATCAATTCCTGGAGGTGTGAAGTTTAAAACCTATTGCACCCTACTTAGACCTTACTTTAGGGGAAGATAAAGTTGTAATCTCCTGATTGAACAATGAAGGTACTTAGTTCTCACCTTATAGTGAAGCTAGAACTTTAAGCTATGTTTATTTTTAGATCTAATACAAAAAGATGTTAAGTAACTATAATGGTTAAATTAATAACAAAAAGGTCAAGTAACTCACAAAAGGTGAATTTAACAAAGAACTGTTAAGTACCTCTAAAGATATAATCAAATCAAAGAAGGTGAGAACTAAAAGTGTGGGCAGTCCTGGAGAAAAAGCCTTTAATGTGATTGGTAGATGTGAAAATTGAGAAGAGGAGACACAAGGATGAAAGGTCTATATATTTGAGATTTTTTTGTCCCTCAAGGGCTCTCTCTCTCTCTTTCCCTCATTGGTGGTGGAGACTAAGCTGAGAGCTGCGTGTTGAGCCTTTTGGCATTTTAGCATGGCTACAAGCTATTTCCTGGTTGGGTGGTGAATTTCTGGCTGAATTTTCCTCCTTTGTTTTCCAACTTTTTCCTCTAATCTTCTTCAGAGACCTAGAGGCAGGGAATTTAAAACTCCTCCTGGCATAGGCCAGGTAGGAGAAATCCTATATCCTCTTTCCCTCCTTCTCCTTAAATCCCTTCCCTCTATATTAATTAAATTACCATAAATTTCCAGACTGACATGGCAATTTTATTTGGCAACCATTTAAATATAGATTTAAGTCACAACCCTAAAATTATCTGACAGTCATCATTCCAGGTCACATGGAATTCCTCCAGTTCATTATTCCTTTTACCACAATAGTATTCCATCATCATCAGACACCACAATTTGTTCATCCATTCCTTGATCAAAGAGCATCCCTTCATTTTCCAATCTTTTGCCACTACAAAGAGTGTGGCTATAAATATTTTTGTGCAAGCCTTTTTTCCTTATGATCTCTTTGGGGTATAAACCCAGCAGTGATGTTGCTGGATCAAAGGGCAAGCGGTTTTTAAAGACTTTTGGGTAAATAGTTCCAAAATGCCTTCCAGAATGGTTGGATCAATTCACACCTCAATCCAGCAATGAATTAATGTCCCAATTTTGCCACATCCCCTCCAACATTTATTACATTCCTTTGCTGTCATATTAGCCAATCTGCTAGGTGTTAAGTTGTACCTCAGAGTTGTTTTGATTTGCATTTCATTAACTATAAGAAATTTAGAGCACTTTTTCATGTGCTTTTTTATAGTTTTGATTTTTTATCTGAAAACTGTAAAAATTAAAATTAATCTCAAATACTAAGAATATTATATTTTAAGGGATTTATTAATGATCATCAGAAAAAAAGGAATAAAAGGGAAAGAAAACAAAAATCACATGTCCCTGACTAATCAGCTTGTTTCAAACCACCATGCTTACCACTACCATGTTTGCCAGGAAGCCAAAGAGGCCAGAGCCAGAACGTCCACTGATTTTATCCCCTGTCTATAGGAACTATGTAGTGACAGGAAATCAGTGAGCTCCCAGGAAAGGTTTTTTTAGGGTAACAGATTTTCAATTATACATTCTCCCGTGATGATCGCTGGAAGACTTGTCTCCCCAATTGATCATTTAACATAACCAAATTTTAAATTACAATAATTTGGGGATAAAAGGGAAAAGAACAAACCCTTGATTGTGAGGCACATTGACAAAAAGCCAGGTAGAGGGAAGTCACCTTCAGTATAAGAGTATACATACAAAAACAAATGCTTTCAACCCCATACAGTTCAAATCACCACATCCCAAAGTTCACTCTAGATGGTTTTTTTTTTGACTTTTTAAACATTATTTTGTTTGGTTATTTACAAACATTATTCATTGGAAACAATGATCATTATATTTTCTTCCTCCTGCCCTCCTCCCACCACTTCTCCCATAGTGGGCGCACAATTCCACTGGGTTTCAAATGTGTTCTTGATTCGAACCCATTTCCATGTTGTTGGTATTTACATAAGAGTGTCCATTTAGAGTCTCTCCTCAGTCATTTCCTCTCAGCCCCTGTAGTCAAGAAGTTGCTTTTCATTGGTGTTTTTACTCCAACAGTTTATCCTCTGCTTGGGGATAGTGTTTTTTAGATCCCTGCAGATTGTTCAGGGACATAGCATTGTCCCTAGTGGAGAGTCCATTACCTTCGATTGTACCACAGTATATCAGTCTCTGTGTACAATGTTTTCCTGATTCTGCTCCTTTCGCTCTGCATCACTTCCTGGAGGGTGTTACAGTCTCCGTGGAATTCTTCCACTTTATTATTCTGTTTAGCACAATAGTATTCCATCACCAACATATACCACAATTTGTTCAAACATTTCCCAATTGAAGGGCATACCCTCATTTTCCAATTTTTGGCCACCACAAAGAGCGCAGCTATGAATATTCTTGTACAAGACTTTTTCCTTATTATCTCATTGGGGTACAAACCCAGCAGTGCTATGGCTGTATCAAAGGGCAGACAGTCTTTTATCGCCCTTTGGGCATAGTTCCAAATTGCCCTCCAGAATGATTGGATCAACTCACAACTCCACCAGCAATGCATTAATGTCCCAACATTGCCGCATCCCCTCCAGCATTCATTACTTTCCTTTGCTGTAATGTTAGCCAATCTGTTAGGTGTGAGGTGATATCTCAGAGTTGTTTTGATATGCATCTCTCTGATTATGAGAGATGTAGAGCACTTTTTCATTTGCTTATTAATAGTTTTGATTTCTTTGGCTGAAAACTGCCTGTTCATGTCCCTTGCCCATTTATCAATTGGAGAATGCCTTGATTTTTGTACAATTGATTTAGTTCTTTATAAATTTGAGTAATTAAACCTTTGTCAGAGGTTTTTATGAAGATTGCTTCCCAATTTGTTGCTTCCCTTCTGATTTTAGTTATATTGGTTTTGTTTGTACAAAAGCTTTTTAATTTGATGTAGTCAAAATTATTTATTTAACATTTTATGACTCTTTCTATGTCTTGCTTGGTTTTAAAGTCTTTCCCTTCCCAAAGGTCTGACATGTATACTATTCTGTGTTTACCTAATTTACTTATGGTTTCCTTCTTTATGTTCATGTCAGTCACCCATTTTGAATTTATCTTGGTGTAGGGTGTGAGGTGTTGATCTAAGCCTAATCTCTCCCACACTGTCTTCCAGTTTTCCCAGCAGTTTTTATGGAATAGTGGATTTATGACCCAAAAGCTGGGATGTTTGGGTTTATCATACATTGTCTTGTTAAGGTTATTTGCCCCAAGTCTATTCCACTGATCCTCCTTTCTGTCTCTTAGCCGGTACCAAATTGTTTTGATGACTGCTGCTTTGTAATATAGTTTGAGATCTGGAACTGCAAGGCCCTCTTCCTTTGTATTTTTTTTTTCATTATTTCCCTGGATATACTTGATCCTTTGTTATTCCGAATGAACTTGGTTATGGTTTTTTCTAAATCAGTAAAGAAATTTTTTGGAAGTTCTATGGGTATGGCACTAAATAGATAGATAAGTTTGGGTAGGATGGTCATTTTTACTATATTGGCTCCTCCTACCCATAAGCAGTTAATGTTTTTCCAATTGCTCAAGTCTAGTTTTAGTTGTGTGGAGAGTGTTTTGTAGTCGTGTTCATATAGTTCCTGTGCTTGTCTCCGGAGATAGATTACTAGGTATTTTATTTTGTCTAAGGTGATTTTGAATGGGATTTCTCTTTCTAGTTTTTGTTGCTGAACTATGTTGGAGATGTATAGAAATGCTGATGACTTATGCGGGTTTATTTTGTATCCTGCAACTTTGCTAAAGTTGTTGATTATTTCAATTAGCTTTATTTTTGAATCTCTAGAATTCTTTAAGTAGACCATCATGTCATCTGCAAAGAGTGATACCTTAGTCTCCTCCTTGCCTATTTTGATGCCTTCAATTTCTTTTTCTTCTCAAATTGCTACTGCTAGTGTTTCTAGTACAATGTCAAATAATATAAGTGATAATGGGCATCCTTGTTTCACTCCTGATCTTATTGGGAATGCATCTAGTTTATCCCCATTGCAGATGATATTAGCTGATGGTTTTAGATATATACTGTTTATTATTTTTAGGAACGACCCTCCTATTCCTATGCTTTCTAGTGTTTTCGATAGGAATGGATATCGTATTTTATCAAAGGCTTTTTCTGCGTCTATTGAGATAATCATGTGATTTTTGTTGGTTTGCTTGTTGATATGGTCAATTATGTGGATTGTTTTCCTAATATTGAACCAGCCCTACATCCCTGGTATAAATCCTACTTGATCATGATGAATGACCCTTCTGATCACTTGCTGGAGTCTTTTTGCTAGTATCCTATTTAAGATTTTTGCATCTATATTCATTAGGGAGATTGGTCTATAATATTCTTTCTCCTTTTTTGATATGCCTGGTTTTGGAATCAGTACTATGTTTGTGTCATAAAAGGAGTTTGGTAGAATTCCCTCTTTGCTTATTATGTCAAATAGTTTGTATAGTATTGGGATTAACTGTTCTCTGAATGTTTGATAGAATTCACTTGTGAATCTGTCAGGCCCTGGGCATTTTTTCTTAGGGAGTTCTTTGATGGCCTGTTGGATTTCATTTTCTGATATGGGATTATTTAAGAATTTTATTTCTTCTTCTGTTAGTCTAGGCAGTTTGTATTTTTGTATATATTCATCCATATCACCTAGATTGCTGTATTTATTGCCATATAATTGGGCAAAGTAATTTTTAATAATTGCCTTGATTTCATCTTCATTGGAGGTGCTGTCCCCCTTTTCATCTTTGATGCTGTTAATTTGCTTTTCTTCCTTCCTTTTTTTAATTAGATTGACCAGTACTTTGTCTATTTTGTCTGTTTTTTCAAAGTACCAGCTTCTAGTCTTGTTTATTAA
Source organism: Monodelphis domestica (assembly GCF_027887165.1). NCBI lineage: Eukaryota > Metazoa > Chordata > Mammalia > Didelphimorphia > Didelphidae > Monodelphis > Monodelphis domestica. The sequence goes on along the minus strand of NC_077227.1, from coordinate 344,546,883 downwards.
ATCAATAGTTCTATCATTTTCTATTTTATTAATTTCTCCCTTAATTTTTAGGATTTCTAGTTTGGTTTTCTGCTGGGGGGTTTTAATTTGATCGCTTTCGAGTTTTTTTATTTGCATTTTGAATTTATTGATTTCTGCTCTCCCTAGTTTGTTAATATATGCACTCAGGGATATGAATTTACCTCTGATTACTGCTTTGGCTACATTCCAAAAGGTTTGAAAGGATTTCTTGCTGTTGTCATTTTCCTTGATTAAATTATTAATTGTTTCTTTGATTTCTTCTCTAACTAAATGATTTTGGAGTATCATATTGTTTAATTTCCAATTAATTTTTTATTTGGTTTTCCATGTACCATTACTGATCATTATTTTTATTGCCTTGTGATCCGAAAAGGCTGCATTTATTATTTCTGCTTTTCTGCATTTGTATGCCATGTTTCTGTTTCCTAGTATATGGTCAATCTTTGTGAATGTGCCATGTGGTGCTGAGAAGAAGGCGTATTCCTTTTTGTCCCTATTTATTTTTCTCCATATGTCTATTAACTCTAATTTTTCTAAGATTTCATTCACTTCTTCTACCTCTTTCTTATTTATTTTTTTATTTGATTTATCTAAATTTGATAATGGTTGGTTCAATTCTCCCACTAATATGGTTTTACTGTCTATTTCTTCCTTCAATTCTCCTAGTTTCTCCATTGGAAATTTGGGTGCTATATTATTTGGTGCATACATGTTGATTAGTGATATTTCCTCATTGTCTAGAGTCCCTTTAACAAAATATAATTACCTTCCCTATCCCTTTTAATCAGATCTATTTTTGCTTTGACTTTATCAGATATCATGATTGCAATTCCTGCCTTCTTTCTATCAGTTGAGGCCCAGAAGGTTTTACTCCATCCTTTAATTCTGACCTTGTGGGTATCTACCCACCTCATGTGTGTTTCTTGAAGACCACATATGGTAGGTTTTTGGATTCTAACCCAGCCTGAGATTCTCTATGTTTTATGGGTGAGTTCATCCCATTCACCTTCACAGTTATGATTGTGACTTGTGAATTTTCTGGTATTTTGATATCCTTCCCTAATTCTAACCTTTCTTCTTTAGCTCTATCTTTTTAATCCAGTTATTTACTTTAAATCAGTCCCCCTTTTCCTCTCCCTTGATATGTTTCCCTTTATAACCCCTCCCTTTTTGTTCCCTCCCCTCCCCCCTTTCCTTCCCTCCCCTTTTGTTTTCCCTCCCTCCCTTCCCCCCTTGGTTTTCCCTTCTCCCTACCCCTCTTGGGTAAGATAGAATTCAAGATCCCAATGGATCTGGATGTTTTTCCCTCTCAGAGTTGATTTCCCTGAGAGTAAGGTTTAAGTAAAAACTCTCTTCCTCTCCTTCTTATAGGAGTTTTCTTCGCCTCCCCCTTCCCATGCGAATCTTTGTGTGAGAAAGATTATTCTATTTGATTTTTATTTTCCCGCTATTTATACAATATATTTTCCATAAGTTAATATATATAGATTGATATAAATGTAGTCCTTATCAAAGAGTGTTTGAATAAATGAAAAGATTACAATTTTCTCCTTTTCCCTTTCCATGATATTTACCTTTTCAGGTATTTCATGCTCTTTGTTTTTCTATCTCAAACTTTCCACAGAGCTCTGGTCTTTTCTTTGCAAAAAATTGAAAATCTTCTATTTTGTTGAATGCCCATACTTTCCCTTGGAAGTACATAGTCAGTTTTGCTGGATAGCTGATTCTTGGTTGAAGACCCAGTTCTCTTGTCTGTCTGAAAATCATGTTCCATGCCTTACGATCATTCAGAGTGGAACTTGCAAGGTCTTGTGTGACCCTGATTGGCATTCCTTTATATCTAAATTGTATTTTTCTGGCTTCTTGTAGTATTTTTTTCTTTTGTTTGAAAGCTTTGGAATTTGGCAATTACATTCCTGGAAGTTGTCTTTTGGGGATTTAGTGTAGAGGGTGTTCTGTGAGCTCTTTCAGTGCCTGTATTGCCCCCTTGTTCTAGAATCTCTGGGCAATTTTCTTTGATTATATCTTGTATTACGATGTTGAGTTTGCTGTTTATTTCTGGATTTTCTGGTAGTCCAATTATTCTTAAATTATTTCTTCTTCCTCTATTTTCCAAGTCTGTCAACATGTTAGTGAGATATTTTATGTTCTCTTCTAATTTCTTGATCTTTTGGCTTTGCTGTATAGATTCTTGCTCTTTTACCTGCTCCTTGTCTTCCAGTTGCCTAAATCTGATCTTTAAAGCCTGGTTTTCCTTTTCAATTTGATCAAACCAGTTTTGTAGTTGCCTGAAATTCTTTTGCATTAATTCTCACTTTTCCTGCCAGAAGGCTTCCATCTTTTTGATCATTTTTGATTCAAATTCTTCAAAAGTTTGTGAAGAGTTTTCATTTCCTTTGGAAGGTTTTATCGCATTTGCTTGTGTTTCCTCTTCTATCTCTTCTCTATTTTATATTTTTGCTCTATAAAATATGTCCAAAGTTGCCCCCTTCTGTTTTTTATTGTTGTTTTGAGGCCTTTTTTTTTTGCTTCTGTGCTGTTTGCCATCTCTATCTGAGTGAGGGGGGCTGGCTCTTCTGTTATCTGTCTGGTGTTCAGTGGCTTTAGCCCCAGGCAAATTGTCTGTCTTCCCCAGGAAGCCCAGAATTGCTGGTGTTTCGGTGTTACTACCCTCCTCAGTTCCCTCCCGATGCTTCTGTGTTGCCTTACTTCTATGCTCTGTGCCTGGCTTGACACTCATATGTATTTCAATGCCTTTGCTGGCCAGAGGAGCCTGTACTCTGAGGGGGAGGGGCCATGTCTTCCCAGAGCTCCAAGGGCTGGTGATAGAATTAACCTCAGACTGAGCATGCCCTGATGCAGGGACCTTCGGTGAGACTCAGATGGAAGGATCTGGTCAGGGGGCTACAGGCTCCAGTTGTCTCTCTCTGTTTCCCTGCTGTCTGGGTGCCGCCGCGACTGGCTCAGGTTATTTTCAGGGTGCAGCCTTCAGAATAGCCGGCTCCCGAGGCCCTTTTGCCTGCCCTGAGGTTCCTGCTGCTGCCTCGGATTCAGCACTCTGGGTTGGGGGGGATGGATCCTGGGACCTTCCTTTTGCCTACCCCTTAGATTCGAGTGATCTCGGGTTCTGACTTTTAGGGGGCTGTACCTTTTGATCCAGATCCAGGAGGAGTGTTCCCGGGGTCTATTCTGTTGTTTGTTTTGAAATTCGGTGCCCTAGGAGCATTCAGTTTGAGATTGGTAAGGAAGGGTTTCTGGAGCTCTGAACTTTAGCTTTCTCTAAGCTGCCATCTTGACCAGAAGTCCACTCTGGATCTTCTGGTGCAGTGTGTGGAATTTGCAGGCATCTTCATGGTGCCTTCTCCAAACAGTTCACTTTCTGGATTCAAAGAGGTAACAAGTTTCTTATCCTAAAATTACTCTCAAAAAGAATTTAAAATTTGCATTTTAGAATAATTATACAAAACTGCCCATTCATGTCTCTTTTCCATTTGCCAATTGGGGAATGGCTTGATTTTTTGTACAATTGATTTAACTCATAATAAATTTAAGCAATTACTCCATTGTTAGAGCTTTTTCTTTTTTTTTCTTTTTTTTTAATATATTTTATTTGATCATTTCCAAGCATTATTCGTTAAAGACATAGATAATTTTCTTTTCCTCCCCCCCCACCCCCCATAGCCAACGCGTAAGTCCACTGGGCATTAGATGTTTTCTTGATTTGAACCCATTGCTTTGTTGATAGTATTTGCATTAGAGTGTTCATTTAGAGTCTATCCTCTGTCATGTCCCCTCAACCTCTGTATTCAGGCAGTTGCTTTTTCTCGGTGTTTCCACTCCCATAGTTTATCCTTTGCTTATGAATGGTGTTTTTTTTCTCCTGGATCCCTGCAAGTTGTTCAGGGACATTACACCGCCACTAATGGAGAAGTCCATTACGTTCGATGATACCACAGTGTATTAGTCTCTGTGTACAATGTTTTCCTGGTTCTGCTCCTCTCGCTCTGCATCACTTCCTGGAGGTTGTTCCAGTCTCCATAGAACTTTTCCACTTTATTATTCCTTTTAGCACAATAGTATTCCATCACCAACATATACCACAGTTTGTTCAGCCATTCCCCAATTGATGGGCATCCCCTCGTTTTCCAGTTTTGGGCCACCACAAAGAGCGCAGCTATGAATATTTTTGTACAAGTCTTTGTGTCCAATATCTCTTTGGGGTACAGACCCAGCAGTGCTATGGCTGGGTCAAAGGGTAGATATTCTTTTGTCGCCCTTTGGGCATAGTTCCAAATTGCCCTCCAGAATGGTTGGATCAGTTCACAGCTCCACCAGCAATGAATTAATGTCCCTATTTTGCCACATCCCCTCCAGCATTCATTACTTTCCTTTGCTGTTATGTTAGCCAATCTGCTAGGTGTGAGGTGATACCTCAGAGTTGTTTTGATTTGCATCTCTCTGATTATAAGAGATGTAGAACACTTCTTCATGTGCTTGTTAATAGTTTTGATTTCTTTATCTGAGAACTGCCTATCCATTTCCCTTGCCCATTTATCAATTGGAGAATGGCTTGATTTTTTGTACAATTGCTTTAGCTCATTATAAATATGAGTAATTAAACCTTTGTCAGAGGTTTCTATGAAGATTTTTTCCCAATTTGTTGTTTCCCTTCTGATTTTAGTTATATTGGTTTTGTTTGTACAAAAGCTTTTTAGTTTGATGTAGTCGAAATTATTTATTTTACATTTTGTGATTCTTTCTATATCTTGCTTGGTTTTAAAGCCTTTCCCCTCCCAAAGGTCTGACATGTATACTATTCTGTGTTTACCCAATTTACTTATGGTTTCCTTCTTTATGTTTAAGTCACTCACCCATTTTGAATTTATCTTGGTGTAGGGTGTGAGGTGTTGATCTATTCCTAGTCTCTCCCACACTGTCTTCCAATTTTCCCAGCAGTTTTTATCGAATAGTGGATTTTTGTCCCAAAAGCTGGGATCTTTGGGTTTATCGTATACTGTCTTGCTGAGGTCGCTTTCCCCCAGTCTATTCCACTGATCTTCCTTTCTGTTTCTTAGCCAGTACCAAATTGTTTTGATGACTGCTGCTTTGTAATATAGTTTTAGGTCAGGGACTGCAAGGCCCCCATCATGTGTGTTTTTTTTCATTATTTCCCTGGATATCCTTGATCTTTTGTTCTTCCAAATGAACTTTGTTATGGTTTTTTCTAAATCAGTGAAGAAGTATTTTGGTAGTTCAATGGGTATGGCACTAAATAGATAAATAAGTTTGGGTAGGATGGTCATTTTTATTATATTGGCTCGTCCTATCCATGAGCAGTTAATGTTTTTCCATTTGTTCAAGTCTAGTTTTAGTTGTGTGGCGAGTGTTTTGTAGTTGTGTTCATATAGTTCCTGTGTTTGTCTTGGGAGGTAGATTCCTAGGTATTTTATTTTGTCTAAGGTGATTTTGAATGGGATTTCTCTTTCTAGTTCTTGCTGCTGAGCTGTGTTGGAGATATATAGAAAAGCTGATGATTTATGTGGGTTTATTTTGTATCCTGCAACTTTGCTAAAGTTGTTGATTATTTCAATTAGCTTTTTGGTTGAATCTCTAGGATTCTTTAAGTAGACCATCATGTCATCCGCAAAGAGTGATAACTTGGTCTCCTCCTTGCCTATTTTGATGCCTTCAATTCCTTTATCTTCTCTAATTGCTACTGCTAGTGTTTCTAGTACAATGTCAAATAGTAGAGGTGATAATGGGCATCCTTGTTTCACTCCTGATCTTATTGGGAATGCATCTAATTTATCCCCATTGCAGATGATATTAGCTGTTGGTTTTAGATATATACTGTTTATTATTTTTAGGAATGACCCTTCTATTCCTATGCTTTCTAGTGTTTTAAATAGGAATGGGTGTTGTATTTTATCAAAGGCTTTTTCTGCATCTATTGAGATAATCATGTGGTTCTTGCTAGTTTGCTTGTTGATGTGGTCAATTATGTGGATGGTTTTCCTAATGTTGAACCAGCCCTGCATCCCTGGTATGAATCCTACTTGATCATGGTGAATGATCCTTCTGATCACTTGCTGGAGTCTTTTTGCTAGTATCCTATTTAAGATTTTTGCATCTATATTCATTAGGGAGATTGGCCTATAGTTTTCTTTCTCTGTTTTTGACCTGCCTGGTTTTGGAATCAGTACCATGTTTGTGTCGTAAAAGGAGTTTGGTAGAACTCCCTCTTTGCTTATTATGTCAAATAGTTTGTGTAGTATTGGGATTAACTGTTCTCTGAATGTTTGATAGAATTCACAGGTGAATCCATCAGGCCCTGGGGATTTTTTCTTAGGAAGTTCTTTGATGGCTTGTTGGATTTCAATTTCTGATATGGGATTATTTAAGAATTCTATTTCCTCTTCTGTTAGTCTAGGCAGTTTGTATTTTTGTATATATTCATCCATTTCTCCTAAATTGGTGTATTTATTGCCATATAATTGGGCAAAGTAATTTCTAATGATTGCCTTAATTTCCTCTTCATCAGAGGTGCTGTCCCCCTTTTCATCTTTAATGCTGTGAATTTGCTTTTCTTCCTTCCTTTTTTTAATTAGATTGACCAGTACCTTGTCTATTTTGTTTGTTTTTTCAAAGTACCAGCTTCTTGTCTCATTTATTAAATCAATAGTTCTATCACTTTCGATTTTATTAATTTCTCCCTTAATTTTTAGGATTTCTAATTTGGTTTTCTGCTGGGGGTTTTTAATTTGATCGCTTTCGAGTTTTTTCAATTGCATTTCCAATTGATTGATCTCTGCTCTCCCTTGTTTGTTAATATAAGCATTCAGGGATATGAATTTACCTCTGATTACTGCTTTGGCTGCATCCCAAAAGGTTTGAAAGGATGTTTCGCCATTGTCATTTTCCTCGATGAAATTATTAATTGTTTCTATGATTTCTTCTTTAACTAAACGGTTTTGGAGTATCATATTGTTTAATTTCCAATTGGTTTTAGATTTGGTTTTCCATGTACCATTACTAATCATTATTTTTATTGCCTTGTGATCTGAGAAGGCTGCATTCATTATTTCTGCTTTTCTGCATTTGTGTGCTATGTTTCTGTGACCTAATGTATGGTCAATTTTTGTGAATGTGCCATGTGGTGCTGAGAAGAAGGTGTATTCCTCTTTATCCCTATTTATTTTTCTCCATATGTCTATTAATTCTAATTTTTCTAAGATTTCATTCACTTCTTTTACCTCTTTCTTATTTATTTTTTGATTTGATTTATCTAAATTTGATAATGGTTGGTTTAAGTCTCCCACTAGTATGGTTTTATTGTCTATTTCTTCCTTCAATTCTCCTAGTTTCTCCATTAGAAATTTGGGTGCTATATTATTTGGTGCATACATATTGATTAATGATATTTCCTCATTGTCTATAGTCCCTTTTAACAAAATATAATTACCTTCCCTATCCCTTTTGATCAGGTCTATTTTTGCATTGGCTTTATCAGATATCATGATTACCACTCCTGCCTTCTTTCTATCAGTTGAAGCCCAGAAGGTCTTACTCCATCCTTTAATTCTGACCTTGTGGGTGTCAACCCGCCTCATGTGTGTTTCTTGAAGACAACATATGGTAGGGTTTTGGATTCTAATCCATTCTGCTATTCGTCTACGTTTTATGGGTGAGTTCATCCCATTCACGTTCAAAGTTATGATTGTCATTTGTGGACTCCCTGGCATTTTGATTGCCTTCCCTAATTCTAACCTTTTCTTCTTCGGCTCTACCTTTTAGTCCAGTGATTTACTTTGAAACAGTCCCCTTGTCCCCTCCCTTGATGTTTCCCTTTTTAGTCCCTCCCTTTTTCTTCCCTCCCCCTCCCCCCTCTCTTTCCCTCCCTTTTTGTTCTCCCTCTCCCCCTCCCCCCCCTTGGTTTTCCCTTCTCCTTACCCTTGTTGGGTAAGCTAGAATTCAAGATCCCAATGGATCTGGATGTTTTTCCCTCTCAGAGTTAATTTCCCTGAGATTGAGGTTTAAGTAAACCCCCCCCCTCTTCCTCTCCTTCTTATAGGAGTTTTCTTCCCCTCCCCTTCCCATATGAATCTTTGTGTGAGAATGATTATTCTATTTGGTCTTTCTTTACCCCCTATTTATACATTACATTTTCCCCACATATTAGCATACATAGATTGATATAAATGTGGTCCTTATAGAAGAGAGTTTGAGTAAAAGAAGAAGATAACATTTTTCCCCTTTCCTTAATATTTACCTTTTCAGGTATTCCTTGCTCTTTGATTTTCGGTATCAAACTTTCCACAGAGCTCTGGTCTTTTCTTTGCAAAAAGTTGGAAGTCGTCTATTTTGTTGAATGCCCATACTTTCCCCTGGAAGTATATAGTCAGTTTTGCTGGGTAGCTGATTCTTAGTTGGAGACCCAGCTCTCTTGCCTTTCTGAAGATCATGTTCCATGCCTTACGATCATTCAGAGTAGAACTTGCAAGGTCTTGTGTGACCCTGATTGGCATTCCTTTATATCTAAATTGTCTTTTTCTGGCTTCCTGTAGGATTTTTTCTTTTGTTTGATAGCTTTGGAATTTGGCAATTACATTCCTGGGAGTTGTCTTTTGGGGGTTTAGTGTAGAAGGTGTTCTGTGAGCTCTGTCAGTGGCTGTATTGCCCCCTTGTTCTAGAATCTCTGGGCAATTTTCTTTGATTATATCTTGTATCACCATGTCCAGTTTGGTGTTTATTTCTGGCTTTTCTGGGAGTCCAATTATTCTTAAATTATCCCTTCTCCCCCTATTTTCCAGATCTATCACCTTGTCGGTGAGATATTTTATGTTCTCTTCTAATTTCTTGGTATTTTGGCTTTGCTTTATTAATTCTTGCTCTTTTACACGATCGTTGTCTTCCAGCTGCCTGATTCTGGCCTTTAAAGCCTGGTTTTCCTTTTCAGTTTCATCATACTGGTTTTGTAGATGCGTGAATTTCTTTTGCATTATTTCCAACTTTTCCTCCCAGAAGGCTTCCATCTTTTTGGTCATTTCTGTTTCAAATTCTTCATAGGTTTGTGGAGAGTTTCCATTTCCTTTGGAAGGTTTTGGAGCATTTTCTTTTATATTATCTTCTATCTGCTCTGTATTTTGTATTTTGGCTCCATAGAATGTGTCCAAAGTCGCCCCTTTCTTCTTATTTTTCTTGGTATTTTGGGGCTTCTGTGCTTCTGTGGAGTTTTCCATCTCTGAATGTGGAGGATTGGCTTTTCTTGTCTCTGTCTGGTGTTCAGAGGCTTTAGTCCTGGGCAGATGGTTCTATGACTTTCCCTGGGTTAAACTGAATATGCCTCACTGGAACTGGAATGGAAGGGTCGGACCACGTTGCTTTCAGGAAGTTGCCTTCAGAATCGCTGGCTGTGAGGCTGTTTCGTTCGGCCTGCGGGGGGATGGGCTGCAGCTAACCCAAGCTCCGAGGACAAGGACTTTCACTGAGACTTGGATAGCAGGATCCAGCCCGTGAGGCTGTCTTTCCCGCCCTGAGGGTTGCTGTTGTTTCGACCAGCTCTCTGTAGCAGGAGCCCCAGGCAGTAACTTTCACTGGGACTCAGGTAGGGTAGAAGGCCCTGAGGGTTCTGCTCTCTGAGCCCGGCCGGGCTGCGGCTTCCGGGAGCCTTGGACTCTGCACTCCTACCCCTGAGGTCCGAGTGATCTCGGGTTCTGGCTTTTGAGGGGAGCCGTACCTTTTGAACCGGGTCCAGGTCCAGGAGGAGGGTTCCCAGGGTCTGTGCTATTGATCGTTTTGAATTTCAGCGCCTTAGGAGCTTATATTTTGAGATCGGTCGGGAAGGGTTTTCCGGAGATCTGAACTTGAGCTTTCTCTAAGCCGCCATCTTAACCGGAAGTCCCAGAGCTTTTTCTTATAAAGATTTTTTTCCCAATTTGTTTCTTGCCTTCTAATTTTGGTTGCATTGGTTTTATTTGTAAAATTTTTTTTCATTTAATGTAATAAAATTATTCATTTTACATTAGGTAATATTTTCTATTTCTAACTTGGTCTTAAAATTTTCCCTTTCCCCGAGATCTGACAGGTAAACTATTCTATGTTCACCTAATTAACTTATACTTTCCTTCTTTATATTTAAGTCATTCACCATTCTGAATTTATCTTGTTATAGGGTGTGTGATATTGATCTAAACCCAATCTCTCCCATACTGTTTTCCAAATTCCTCAGCAGTTTTTGTCAAATAGTGGGGTTTTGTTCCAAAACTGGGATCTTTGGGTTTATCATACACTATCTTGCTGAAGTCATTTACCCCCAAGACTATATGTGAATTTTAGATTTAATCCACCCTGCTTAGTCTAACAAACATCCCAACTTATGGATTAAGTGTTGAGGAGGATGGCCTATGACAGAATTGTGCTAGCAAATGATAAATCAGAAACAAATGACAGACCCCCTGTGACAAGGAAATCACTTTAAAAGACTGATATATATTAATTTAAGGTCGCCAAGGAATTCAGCTACGTAATTCCTAAATGAAAACTCAAGTCAGCAGTCAACCTTTTATGGAGTTTAATTACAAACAGAAGGAAGAGAGGTATTGAGAGAGAGAGAGAGAGAGAGAGAGAGAGAGAGAGAGAGAGAGAGAGAGAGAAGGAGAGAGAGAGAGAAAGGGGAGAGAAGGGAATAGGGCTTAAATACCCCCTCTGTTTAGGCTGGGCCAAAAGGCCCAAGCCCTTAGATAGCTGAGGCAAAGAAAAGAGATCAGTCCCTATCACTCACGTGACCAAAATGGAGAAACAGTCTCAGGGGCCTCCACCACCAGCCTCCTTCAAAGCAAGCTTCTCAGAGCACAACCTCTCAGAGCAAAACCTCTCCAACCAACCCTCAGTCCTCAGACCCTGCTATCTTTAAGGAAACCATCTAAGTTCCCTCCCCTCAGTTCTCACATCTACCAATCACTGTCCATGTCTTCCCTGTGCCAATGGTGGCTCTACCTTAACCCAGGACCGCCCAGAGGTCTGCCCCTTTGCACATGTATGTTGAAGGTCATATTCTCAAATAATTAAATTTTGATCTATGCTGCAGCCCTTCCTAAATCCTGTTAGGACTGAGTAGGGTGGAGATTGTAAGTTCCAAGACCTGGTTCTGTCATTCCAAGTATCTCTATTGTATCAATTCTAAAATCAATCATGACTCAAAGAACTTCCTGTTCTATGCTTAAGCATAGGTCAAAGCCCTTTCCATTATTCAGCAAAAGGTTTCTGTCCTAAAGTAATCTTAAGTATGGAGGAGAAGGACCCTCCCATGCCAAGGGGGTTCACATTCCAATAGACTATCAGTAGGAAATTTTTCAAGCATGAAATTTCCCAATGGTGAAATTTCCAACATTTATAAGTCTAAGAAATGTTAAGGTTTACACCCCAGACTATCTTAAGTCAAGCTTAAGCTACCATTGGTACAAGTGAGATGCAGGAAGTGATGTAAAAAAAAGATCTATATATATCGTGTCACTTCCTCTCTCCATGTTCTTTTCATGGAGAGGTGGCTCTGGCACTTTTGGTGGAGAGGTGGCTGATGCCAGCATGCTGGGCATATTGGCATCTTGGTGTGGCTGCAGCTATTGCCTGGGTTTGGTGGTGAGGGTCCTTGATACAGTCCTGGGAGAATATCAGTAGCACATTTCAGGTGAAGCATCTTCCCTGAGTTCTCTTGGAGTTTAGGCTGATTCCCTTTTCCTTTACCTTTCCAAAAACACTATCGTCTTAGGAAGCCAAGCTAGTTTTAGTTTTCTGAGGAAGCCTCATGCCTGAGTTCTCTGAGCCTCCCTTGGCATAGGCAAGGCCGGAGAAAACTTATGCCCTTTTCCCTCTCTCTTCTTCTAAATTCCTTCCCTCTATATTAATTAAGTAACCATAAAATTCCCAAACTGACTTGAATATTTTTATTGGAATTTCAATTAATTCCTGGCAACCATGAGGATAATATATTAGTCAAAAACCCCTAAATTTATCCCTTATATATTCTACTGTATCCTTCCTTTTGTCTAGCACCATATTGTTTTGATGAGCCCTGCTTTACAATACAGTTTAAGATCTGGTACTAATAGGCACCTCTCCACATTTTTTCCCATTATTTCCATTGATATTCTTAATCTTTTGTTCTTCCAAATGAACTTTGTTATAGTTTTTTTTTTCTAATTCAGTAAAAACATTCTTGGGGACTTCCGGGTAAGCATGGTGGCAGATTAGACGTGGCTTGCTTCTCCTCCTCAGACCCAACAATACAGATGACCCCAAAAGACCCCAAAAAAACCATCCTCATAAGAACAGAGGGTCTCTACAATAGCTCAGCACTGAAGGTACATGGGATTTGGTCATTACCACACTATAAGGGAATGAAAAAGCTCCAACCCAAAATTGAGCATACCTACCCTCCCTCACCACACCTATGGAGCCAGAGTTAAAGTCAGCACACACCAGAACCAAGCAGTGAGGGAGGGGCATACCAGGAGTGAGCAACGGGCAGCCCCAAGTCTGGGGACCTGACTAAGACCACGAAGGACTTACCCCTGAGAGCATTAATATCCAAAACCCTGGCAGAAGTCAGGTGGTCAGAACCAGCGTGCCATAATCAACAAGTGTGTGAAGGGCACCTCTGAAGTGAGCAAGGGACACCTATAGGTCTTGGGCATTGACTAAGACCACCAAGGACTTACCCCTGAGAACAGTAACACCCAAAACACTGGCAGACAGGGGAAGTTAGACCTTGGGCTCCCCCAGTAAGATAGCCCAGCTTCAGAGAATTGAGAACCTGCCTGAGGCAAAAACCCTTGATCATTAGATACATCCACAGAAAGCCAGCCCTCCTCACTCAGATTTCTGACTGGAAAGGGAAGGAAAAACCATAGAGATGGCAAAAAGTGCCCAGAAACAACTTCCCAACACCAAGAAAAGCAAGACGAAGGGGATGACTTTGGACAGATTTTTATGGAGGAATAATACAGACTACAGAGGAAATAGCAGAAGAGGAAATCCAAATAAATGCTCCAAAACCTTCCAAAAGAAATGGAAATTGTCCACAAGCTCTTGAAGAATTTTAATTGGAGGTTATCAAAAAGATGGATGCCTTCTGGCAGGAAAAATGGGAAATAATGCAAAGAGAATACAACAATCTGAGGGACAAGAAAACCCAATTGGAGAAACAGCTGAAAGCCTCAAAAACCAGAATAGACCAAACTGAAAAAGAAAACCAGTCTTTAAAGACCAGAATTAGGCAACTGGAAGACACTGATCTTGCAAAACAGCAAGAATTAATAAAGCAAAGTCAAAAGACTAAGAAATTAGAAGAAAACATAAAATATCTCACTGACAAGGTGACAGATCAGGAAAACAGAGGAAGGAGAGACAATCTGAGAATCATTGGTCTACCTGAAAAGCCAGAAATAAACAGGAATCTTGACATCATAGTACAAGATATCATCTAAGAAAATTGCCCTGAGGTTCTAGAACAAGGGGGAAAAATAGAAATTGAAAGGGTTCATAGAACACCCTCTATACTAAATCCCCAAAAGACAACTCCCAGGAATGTAATTGCCAAATTCAAGAGCTTCCAAGCTAAGGAGAAAATCCTACAAGAAGCCAAAAAGAAACAATTCAGGTACAAAGGAGAACCAATCAGGATCACACAAGACCTGGCAGCTTCCACACTGAATGATTGCAAGGCCTGGAAACGATATTCAGAAAGGCAAGAGAACTGGGTCTTAAACCAAGAATCACCTTTCCATTCCATCAAAACTGACTATATACCACAGAGGAAAGTATGGGCATTCTACAAAATAGAAGATTTCCAAGTATTTGTAAAGCAAAGACCAGAATTCAGTGGAAATTTTGATATCCAAACACAAAGAGCAAGAGAAACACAAAAAGGTAAATATGAAAGAAAGGGAAAAAGAGAAAAATGTTTTGTTTTTCTTTTATTCAAACTCTCTTCTATAAGGACTACATTTAGATAAAATTATATATATCAATATGTGGGGAAAATATTATTATGTGTAACTCTCAAAAAGTGTATGCATTATTAGAATAATTAGAAGAATCACTCATAGGGAAAGATTGGCGCATTAAGATGATATGGAGAAAGGGGGTAAAAGAAAGAAAAGGTAGGGGGAAATCAATGATGTTATCAAGATATACTTGAAGAAATAGCAATGAATTAAATAGAATAATCTTTGTTACACAGAGATACACATGGGAAGGGGAGGAGAAGAATTCTTTCATAAGAAGACGAAGAAGAGAGTGCTAATTGGTAGTACTTAAACCTTACTCTCAGTAAAATCAACTTTGAGAGGGAAGAGCATCTAGATCCATTGGGATTTTGAATTCTATCTTACCCAATAGGGTAAGGGAGAAGGGGAAATCAAGGGGTGGTAGGGGGTGGGAGTACAAAAAGGGAAGGAAGGAGAGGGGGGAGGGAAATTAACAGACCCTAAACAAAAGGTAACAAAAAAGGGAGGGACTAGAAAGGATAGCATATAAAGGGAGGGGACTAGGGGGACTAATTTAAAGTAAACCACTGGTTTAAAAGGTTATAGCAAAAGAAGAAAGGTCAGAATTAGGGGAAGAGATCATAATGCTAGGGAATTCACAAGTGACAATCATAACTTTGAATGTGAATGGGATGAACTCACCCATAAAATGTAGATGAGTTGCAGAATGAGTTAGAAACCAAAACCCTACCATATGTTGTCTTCAAGAAACACACATGAGGCAGGTAGATACTCACAAGGTCATAATTAAAGGTTGGAGTAATACCTATTGGGCCTCAACTGATAGAAAGAAGGCAGGAGTTGCAATCATGATATCTGACAAAGCCAAAGCAAAATTAGACCTGATTAAAAGGGATAGGAAAGTAAATACATCCTGATAAAAGAGAGTACAGACAATGAGGAAATAGCACTAATCAACATGTATGCACCAAATGGTATAGCACCCAAATTTCTAATGGATAAACTAGGAGAATTGAAGGGGGAAATAGACAGTAAAACTATATTAATGGGAGAACTGAACCAACCACTATTAAATTTAGATAAATCAAATAAGAAAATAAATAAGAAAAAGGTAAAAGATGTGAATAAAATATTAGTAAAATTAGAGTTAATAGATATAAGGAGAAAAATACATAGGGACAAAAAGGAATATACCTTATTTACAGCAGCACATGGCACCTTCACAAAGATTGACCATACACTAGGTCATAAAAACGTGGCATACAAATGCAGTAAAGCAGAAATAATGAATTCAACCTTTTCAGATCACAAGGCAATAAAATTAATGATCAGTAAGGGTACATGGAGAGCCAAATTAGAAATCAATTGGAAATTAAATAATGATACTAAAAATTGGTTAGTTAGAGAACAATTCAAAAAACAATGAATAATTTCATTGAAGAAAATGACAATGGTGAGACACCCTTTCAAACCTCATGGGATCCAGCCAAAGCAGTACTCAGAGGAAAATTCATATCCTTGAGTGCATATATTAACAAATTATGGAGGTTAGAGATCAATGATTTTGACATGCAAATCAAAAAACTTGAAAGCAAACAAATTGAAATCTCCCAAAAGAAATCCAAATTAGAGATCCTAAAAATTAAGGGAGAAATTAATAAAATTGAAAGTGATAGAACTATTGAACTAATCAACAAGACTAGAAGATGGTACTTTGAAAAAAACAAACAAAATAGACAAGGTACTGGTCAATCTAATTTTAAAAAAGGAAATAAGAAAAGCAAATTAACAATATCATAGAAGAAAATGGGGACCTTACCTCCAATGAAGAGGAAATTAAGGCAATCATTAAAAACTACTTTGCCCAATTATATGGCAAAAAATATGCCAATCTAGACAATATGGATGAATATTTACAAAAATATAAATTGCCTAAACTAACAGAAGAAGAACTAGAATTCTTAAATAATCCCATATCAGAAAAAAAAAATTAAACAGGCCATCAAAGAACTCCCTAAGAAAAAACCCCCAGGGCCCGATGGATTCACAAGTGAATTCTATCCAAGATTCAATGAACAGTTAATCCCAATACTATACAAACTATTTGACATAATAAGCAAAGAGGGAATTCTACCACATTTCTTTTATAACACAAATATGGTACTGATTCCAAAGCCAGGCAGGTCAAAAATGGAGAAAGAAACTACAGACCAATATCCCTAATGTATATAGATGCAAAAATCTTAAACAGGATACTAGCAAAAAGATCCCAGCAAGTGATCATTAGGGTCATTCACTATATTCAAGTAGGATTTATACCAGGAATGCAAGGATGATTCCATATTAGCAAACCATCCACATAATTGACCTTATCAATAAACAAACCAACAAAAATGACATGATTATCTCAATAGATGCAGAAAAAGTCTTTGATAAAATACAACACCCATTCCTATTAAAAACACTAGAAAGCATAGGAATAGAAGAGCCTTTTCTAAAAATAATAAATAGTATATATCTAAAACCATCAGCAAACATCATCTGCAATGGGGATAAATTAGATCCCTTCCCAATAAGATCAGGAGTGAAACATGGATGCCCATTATCACCTCTATTATCTGACATTGTATTTGAAACACTAGCATTAGCAATTAGAAAAGGAAAACAAATTGAAGTTATTAAAATTGGAAATGAGGAGACCAAGCTGTCACTCTTTGTGGATGATATGATGGTCTATTTAAAGAATCCTAGAGATTCAACCAAAAAGCTAATTGAAATAATCAATAACTTTAGCAAAGGAGCAGGATACAAAGTAAACCCACATAAGTCATCAGCATTTCTATATATCTCCAATCCATCTCAGTAGCAAGAATTAGAAAGAGAAATTCCATTCAAAATCACCTTACACAACATAAAATTTTTAGTAATGTATCTGACAAGACAAACACAGGAATTATATGAACACAACTACAAAACACTCTCCACAGAACTAAAACTAGGCTTCAGCAATTGGAAAAACATTAACTGCTTATGGGTAGGATGAGAAAATATAATAACAATGACCATCCTACCCAAACTTATCTATCTATTTAGTGCCATACCCATTGAACTCCCAAAAAATTTTTTTACTGAATTGGAAAAAAACATAACAAAGTTCATTTGGAAGAACAAAGGATCAAGGATATCCAGGGAAATAATGAAAAAAAAATACAAAGGAAGGTGGCCTTGCAGTCCGAGATCTAAAACTATATTATATAGCAGTGGTCATCAAAACAATTTGGTACTGGCTAAGAGACAGAAAGTAGAATCAGTGGAATAGACTTGGGGTAAGTGACCTCAGGAAAACAGTCTCTGACAAGCCCAAAGACCCCAGCTTTTGGGACACATCCACTACTTGATAAAAACTGCTGGGAAAATTGGAAGACAGTGTGGGAGAGATTATGTTTGGATCAACACCTCACACCCTACACAAAGATGAACTCAGAATGGGTAAATGACTTGACCATAAAGAAGGAAACTATGAGTAAATTAGGTGAACACAGAATAGTATACATGCCAGACCTTTGGGAAGGGAAAGATTTTAAAACCAAGCAAGACATAGAAAGAGTCACAAAATGTAAAATAAATAATTTTGACCACATCAAATTAAAAAGTTCTTGTACAAACAAAACCAATGTAGCTAAAATCAGAAGGGAAGCAACAATTGGTAAACAATCTTCATAACAAAAAACTCTGGTAAAGGTTTAATTACTCAAATTTAAAAAGAGCTAAATCAATTGTACAAAAAATCAAGTCATTCTCCAATTGATAAATGGGCTAGGGACATTAATAGGCAGTTTTCAGTTAAAGAAATCAAAACTATTAATAAGCACACGAAAAAGTGTTCTATAGCTCTTATAATCAGAGAGATACAAATCAAAACAACTCTGAGGTATCATCTCATACCTAGCAGATTGGCTAACATTACAGCAAAGGAAAGTAATGAATACTGGAGGGGATGTGGCAAAGTGGGGACATTAGTTCATTGCTGGTGGAATTGTGAATTGATCCAACCATTCTGGAGGGCAATTTGGAACTATGTCCAAAGGACGATAAAAGATGGTCTGCCCTTTGATCCAGCCATAGCACTGCTGGGTTTATACCCCAAGGAGATAATATGGCAAAAGACTTGTACAAGAATATTCATAACTGTGCTCTTTGTGGTGGCAAAATTTTGGAAAATGAGGGGATGCCCTTCAATTGGGGAATGGCTGAACAAATTGTGGTATATGTTGGTGATGGGATACTATTGTGCTAAAAGGAATAATAAAGTAGAGGAATTCCATGGAGACTGGAACAACCTCCAGGAAATGATGCAGATTGAAAGGAGCAGAACCAGGAAAACATTGTACACAGAGACTGATACATTGTGGTACAATCGAAGGTGATGGACTTCTCCATTAGTGGCAATGCTATGTCCCTGAACAATCTGCAGGGATCTAAAAAATACTATCCACAAGCAGAGGATAAACTGTGGGATTAAAAACACCAATGAAAAGCAACTGCTTGACTACAGGGGTTGAGGGGATATGATTGAGGAGATACTCGAAATGAACATCCTAATGCAAATACCAACAACATGGAAATGGGTTCAGATCAAGGACACATGTGATACCCAGTGGAATCGCAGATCAGCTATAGGAGGTGTGGTGGGAAGGGGGAAGGAAAAGAAAACGATCCTTTTTTTTCCAATGAATAATGTTTGAAAATGACCTAATAAAATAATGTTTAAAAGGAAAAAAAATGTTTCTTGGTAGTTGGATAGGTATGGCACTGAATAAGTAAATTAATTTGGGTAACATTGTCATTTTTATTATACTAGCTTGTCCTACCCTTGAGCAATTAATGCTTTACCACTTGTTTTGATCTATTTTTAATTGTGTGGATATTGTTTTGTAGTTGTGTTCATATAATTCCTTTGTTTGTCTTGCCAGATAGATTCCTAAGAATTTTATATTGTTCAGGGTGATTTTTAATGGAATTTCTCTTTCTAACACATATATAGAAATGCTGATTATTTATATGGATTTATTTTGTATGCTGCCACTTTATTGAAGTTGTTGAGTTTTTCTCTTAGCTTTTTAGTTTGATCTTTAGGATTCTTTAAATATACCATCGTATCACCTGCAAAGAGTGACAGTTTAGTCTCCTCAATGCCTATTTTAATACCTTCAATTTCTTTTTCTTCTCTGATTGCTGCTGCTAGTTTTTCTAGTACAGTGTTAAATAATAGAGGTGATAATGGGAATCCTTGCTTCACCTCTGTTCTTACTGGGAAGTTTTCTAGTTTATACTCATTGCAGATGATGTTTGCTGATGGTTTTAAATATATACTATTTATTATTTTTATGAAAGGTCCTTCTATTTCTAATCTTTCTATTGTTTTCAGTAGGAACAAGTGAAATATTTTGTCAAAAGCTATTTCTGCATCTATTGAGATAATCTTGTTATTTCTGTTGGTTTGGTTATTGATACAGTAAATTATGTGGATAGGTTTCCTAATATTAAACCATCCTTGCATTTCTGGTCTAAATCCCACTTGATTATAGTGAATAATCCTCATGATCACTTGCTGGAGTGTTTTTTGCTAGTATTCTATTTAATATTTTTGCATTTATGTTCATGAAGGAGATTTCTCTGTAATTTTCTTTCTCTGTCTTTGGTCTCCCTGCTTTGGAATCAGTACCATATTTGTGTAATAAAAGGAACTTAGTAGAACTTCTTTGCTCATGTTGTTAAATAGTTTGTGTAATATTGGGATTAGTTGTTCTCTAAATGTTTAATAGAATTCACTTGGGAATCCATCAGGCCCAGGGGATTTTTTCTTAGGGAGTTCTTTGATGGTTTATTCTATTTCTTTTTCTGATATGGGATTATTCATGTATTCTATTTTTTCTTCTGTTAATCTAAGCAATTTATATTTTTGTAAATAATAATCCATATCTCCTAGATTGGCATATTTATTGCCATATAATTGGGCAAAGTATTTCTTAATAATTACCTTAATTTCCTCTTCATTAGAAATGACATTGCCCTTTTCATCTTGGATACTGTTAATTTGGTTTTCTTTTTCCTTTTTTTAAATTAGATTAAACAGTGTTTTATACATTTTATTTGTTTTGTCAAAGAACCAGATTTAGTCTTATTTCTTAATTCAAGAATTCTTTAACTTTCAATTTTATTAATTTTTTCTTTAATTTTTAGGATTTTGAATTTAGTTTTTATCTCAGATTTTTAATTTGTTCTCTTTCTAGATTTTTTTTTTACTTTTTTGTCTTTATTCTTTTTTTTGAACATTATTTTATTTGGTCGTTTTCATACATTATTCACTGGAAACAAAGATCATTTTCTTTTCCTCCCCTCTTCCCCCCCACCCCCCGCCTTTCCCTCTCCCATAGCTGATGCATGATTCCACTGGTTATCACATTTGTTCTTGACTCGAACCCATTTCCCTGTTGTTGGAATTTGCATTATAGTGTTCATTTAGAGTCTCTCCTCAGTCTTATCTCCTCCAACCCTGTAGTCAAGCAGTTGCTTTTCATTGGTGTTTTTACTACCACAGTTTATCCTCTGCTTGTGGGTAGTATTTTTTTTAGATCCCTGCAGATTGTTCAGGGAAATTGCATTGATACTAATGGAGAAGTCCATCACCTTCGATTGTACCACAATGTATCAGTCTCTGTGTATAATGTTTTCCTGGTTCTGCTCCTTTCGTTCTGCATCACTTCCTGGAGGTTGTTCCAGTATCCATTGAATACCTCCACTTTATTATTCCTTTTAGCACAATAGTATTCCATCACCAACATATACCACAATTTGTTCAGCCATTCCCCAATTGAAGGGCATCTCCTCGTTTTCCAATTATTGGCCATCACAAAGAGTGCAGCTATGAATATTTATGTACAAGTCTTTTTGTCCATTATCTCTTTGGGGTACAAGCCCAGAAGTGTTATGGCTGGATCAAAGAGTAGACATTCTTTTATCGCCCTTTGGGCATAGTTCCAAATT
This sequence comes from Monodelphis domestica, assembly GCF_027887165.1. NCBI lineage: Eukaryota > Metazoa > Chordata > Mammalia > Didelphimorphia > Didelphidae > Monodelphis > Monodelphis domestica. Next base: position 344,525,809 of record NC_077227.1, on the reverse strand, counting down.
GCCCTCCAGAATGATTGGATCAATTCACAACTCCACCAGCAATGAATTAATGATCCCACTTTCCCACATCCCCTCCAGCTTCATTACTTTCCATAGCTGTCATGTTAGCCAATCTGCTAGGTGCGAGGTGAAACCTCAGAGTTGTTTTGCTTTGCATCTCTCTGATTATAAGAGATGTAGAACACTTTTTCATGTGCTTATTAATAGTTTTGATTTCTTTGGCTGAGAACTGCCTGTTCATGTCCCTTGCCCATTTGTCAATTGGAGAATGGCTTGATTTTTTTGTACAATTGATTTAGTTCTTTATAAATTTGAGTAATTAAACTTTGTCAGAGGTTTTTATGAAGATTGTTTCCCAATTTGTTGCTACCCTTCTGATTTTGGTTACATTGGTTTTGTTTGTACAAAAACTTTTTAATTTCATGTAATCCAGATTATTTATTTTGCATTTTGTAACTCTTTCTAATTCTTGCTTGGTTTTGAAGTATTTCCCTTCCCAAAGGTCTGACATGTATACTATTCTGTGTTTGCCTAAATTTCTTATAGTTTCCTTCTTTATGTTCAAGTCATTCACCCATTTTGAATTTATCTTGGTGTAGGGTGTGAGGTGTTGATCTAAGCCTAATCTTTCCCACACTGTCCTCCAATTTTCCCAGCAGTTTTTATGAAATAGTGGATTTTTGTTCCAAAAGCTGGGATCTTTGGGTTTGTCATATACTGTCTTGCTGAGGTTGCTTGCCCCCAGTCTATGCCACTGATCCTCCTTTCTGTCTCTTAGCCAGTACCGAATTGTTTTGATGACCGCTGCTTTGTAATATAGTCTGAGATCTGGGACTGCAAGACCCCCTTCCTTTGTATTTTTTTTTTCTTTATTTCCCTGGATATCCTTGATCTTTTGTTCTTCCAAATGAACTTTGTTATGGTTTTTTCTAAATCAGTAAAAAAATTTTTTGGAAGTTCCATGGGTTTGGCACTAAATAGATAGATGAGTTTGGGTAGGATGGTCATTTTTATTATATTGGCTCATCCTACCCATGAGCAGTTAATGTTCTTCCAATTGTTCAAGTCTAGTTTTAGTTGTATGGAAAGTGTTTTGTAGTAGTGTTCATATAGATCCTGTGTTTGTCTCGGGAGATAGATTCCTAAGTATTTTATTTTCTCTAGGGTAATTTTGAATGGGATTTCTCTTTCTAGTTCTTGCTACTGAGCTGTGTTGGAATTATATAGAAATGCTGATGACTTATGTGGCTTTATTTTGTGTCCTGCAACTTTGCTAAAGTTGTTGATTATTTCAATTAGCTTTTTGGTTGAATGTCTAGGATTCTTTAAGTAGACCATCATGTCATCTGCAAAGAGCGATAATTTGGTCTCCTCCTTGCCTATTTTAATGCCTTCAATTTCTTTTTCTTCTCTAATTGCTACTGCTAGTGTTTCTAATACAATGTCAAATAATAGAGGTGATAATGGGCATCCTTGTTTCACTCCTGATCGTAATGGGAATGGATTTAGTTTATCCCCACTGCAGATGATATTAGCTGATGATTTTAGATATATACTGTTTATTATTTTTAGGAATGACCCTTCTATTCCTATGCTTTCTAGTGTTTTTAATAGGAATGGGTGTTGTATTTTATCAAAGGCTTTTTCTTCATCTATTGAGATAATCATGTGATTTTTGTTGGTTTGCTTGTTGATGTGGTCAATTATGTGGATGGTTTTCCTAATATTGAACCAGCCCTGCATCCCTGGTATAAATCCTACTTGATCATGGTGGATGACCCTTCTGATCACTTGCTGCAGTCTTTTTGCTAGTATCCTATTTAAGATTTTTGCATCTATATTCATTAGGGAGATTGGTCTATAATTTTCTTTCTCTGTTTTTGGCCTGCCTGGTTTTGGAATCAGTACCATGCTTGTGTCATAAAAGGAGTTTGGTAGAACTCCCTCTTTGCTTATTATGTCAAATAGTTTGTATAGTATTGGGATTAACTGTTCTCTGAATGTTTGATAGAATTCACTGGTGAATCTGTCAGGTCCTGGGGATTTTTTCTTAGGAAGTTCTTTGATGGCCTGTTGGATTTCTTTTTCTGATATGGGATTATTTAAGAAAACTATTTCTTCTTCTGTTAGTCTAGGCAATTTATATTTTTGTAAATATTCATCCATATCACCTAGGTTGGTATATTTATTGCCGTATAGTTGGGCAAAGTAGTTTTTAATGATTGCCTTAATTTCCTCTTCATTGGAGGTGAGATCCCCCTTTTCATCCTTGATGCTGTTAATTTGCCTTTTTTCTTTCCTTTTTTTAATTAGATTAACCAGTACTTTGTCTATTTTGTCTGTTTTTTCAAAGTATCAGCTTCTAATATTGTTTATAAGCTTAATAGTTCTGTCACTTTTTATTTTATTAATTTCTCCCTTAATTTTTAGGATCTCTAGTATGGTTTTCTTCTGGGGGTTTTTAATTTGTTCATTGTCAAGTTTTTTATTTACATTTTTAATTCCTTGGTCTCTGTCCTCCCTAATTTGTTAATATATGCACTCAGGGATATGAATTTTCCTCTAAGTACTGCCTTGGCTGCATCCCATAAGGTTTGAAAGGATGTTTCGCCGTTGTCATTTTCTTCAATGAAATTGTTAATTGTTTCTATGATTTCTTCTCTAACTATCCGATTTTGGAGTATCATGTTATTTAATTTCCAATTAATTTTTGATTTGGGTCTCCATGTACCCTTGCCGATCAATATTTTAATTGCCTTTTGATCTGAAAAGGCTGCAGTTATTATTTCTGCTTTTCTGCATTTGAGTGCCATGTTTCTATGACCTAGTGTATGATCTATTTTTGTGAATGTGCCGTGTGGTGCTGAAAAGAAGGTGTATTCTTTTTTGTCCCTATTTATTTTTCTCCATATGTCTATTAACTCTAATTTTTCTAAGATTTCATTCACCTCTTTTACCTCTTTCTTGTTTATTTTTTGGTTTGATTTATCTAAATTTGATAGTGTTTGGTTCAAGTCTCCCACTAATATGGTTTTACTGTCTATTTCCTCCTTCAATTCTCCTAGTTTCTCTATTAAAAATTTGGATGCTATACCATATGGTGCATACATGTTGATTAGTGATATTTCCTCATTGTCTATACTCCCTTTTAGCAGAATATATTTACCTTCCCTATCCCTTTTGATCAGGTCTATTTGTGCTTTGGCTTTGTCAGATATCATGATTGGAACTCCTGCCTTCTTTCTATCAGTTGAAGCCCAAAAGGTCTTACTCCAACCTTTAATTCTAATCTTGTGAGTGTCAACCTGTCTCATATGTTTTTCTTGAAGACAACATATGGTAGGGTTTTGGGTTCTAATCCAATCTGCTATTTGTCTATGTTTTATGGGTGAGTTCATCCCATTCACGTTCAAAGTTATGATTATCATTTGTGGATTCGCTGGTTTTTTGATATTTTCCCCTAGTTCTGACCTTTCTTCATTAGCTTTCTCCTTTTGAACCAGTGATTTACTTTAGGTCAGTCCCCTTATTCCCCTCCCTTGAGATGCTTCCCTTTCTAGCCCCTCTCTTTTTATGCTCCCTTCCCCTCCCCCCTCTCCTTCCCTCCTTTTTTGTACACCCTCCCTCCCCCTCCTTAATTTTCCTTTCTTTCTTGCCTTAATGGATAAGATAGAATTCAGGATCCCACTGGATCTAGATGTTCTTCCCTCTCAGATTTGATTTCACTGAGAGTAAGGTTTAAGTAATTCCACTTCACCCTCTCTTCCTCTCCTTCTCATATGAGAGTTCTTCCCCTCCCCTTCCCATGTGTATCTTTATATGGGAAAGATTATTCTATTGATTCCCCCCCCCTATTTCTTGAAGTTATTCTTAGTATTATCGATGGTTCCCCCCTCCCTTTTCCTTTTTTTGTCCCCACTTTCCCCAAATCTTCTTAATGCCCCAATCTTTCCCTATGCATGTTTCTTCTAACTACTCTTATGATGATACAATTTATGAGAGTTACACAAAATATTTTCCCCACATATTAATATATATAATTTCATGTAAATGTAGTCCTTATAGAAGAGAGTTTGACTTAAAGAAAAACATAAGATTTATCTTCTTTTCCCTTTCTTTCATATTTACCTTTTCATATTTCTCTTGCTTTCTGTGCTTGGATATGGAACTTTCCACAGAGCTCTGGTCTTTTCTTAGCAAATGCTTGGAAATCTTCTATTTTGTTGAATGCCCATACTTTCCCCTGGAAGTATATAGTCAGTTTTGCTGGGTAGTTGATTCTTGGTTGAAGACCCAGCTCTCTTGCCTTTCTAAATATCGTGTTCCATGTTTTGCGGTCTCTTAGTGTGTTAGCCGCTAAGTCGTGTGTGATCCTTATGGGAGCCCCCTTATATCTGAAGCTCTTCTTCTTGGCTTCTTGTATGATTTTCTCCTTTACTTGGAAGCTCTTGAATTTGGCAATTACATTCCTAGGCGTTGTCTTTTGGAGATTTAGTATAGAAGGTGTTCTATGAATCCTTTCTATTTCTATTTTGCCCCCTTGCTCCAGAATGTGAGGGCAATTTTCTTTTATAATCTCCTGTAGAATAATATCGAGTTTATTGTTTATCTCTGGTTTTTCTGGGAGACCGATAATTCGGAGATTTTCTCTTATCCCCCTGTTTTCCAGATCTGTAACCTTCTCAGTGAGATATTTTATGTTTTCTTCTAATTCATTGATTTTTTGGGTTTGCTTTATTGATTCTTGCTGTTTTATCATCTCACTTTCTTCGAGTTGCTTAATTCTGGTCGTTAGGGACTGGTTTTGCTTTTCAGCCTTGTCTGCCCTTCTATTGGATGCTTCGAGTTCTTTTTCCAATAGAGCATTCTTATCTATCAGACAGCTGATCTCTTTCTCCCATTTTTCTTTCCAGGTTTCCATCTTTTGGATAAATTCCAGTTTGAGATCTTCCAGAGCTTGTTGATAGTTTCCATTTCGGGAGGCATGTTCTGAATTTTTTTGGATTTACTCCTCATTCTCCTCTTTTCCTTCGGTACTTCCACCATAAAAGTTTTCAATAGTCACTTTTTTCCCTTTCTTCCTGGAGGCTTGATTTTGGGCCATGTGAGCCATCCTTTTGGTGGTTTTATTCCCCTTTCCTTTTTGGTCTGGGATCTGGGTTATATGGGCAGTTTTTCTCTGAATTTAGGTTGCTTCAGACTAGTTCTTCCCAGCCTCCGAGGTTTCTTAGAGCACTGGGTCCCTGATCACAGCCACACTGCCCAGGTGTTCAGCTCCGCCCAGATAATCAACGTGTGGTCCGCCCCTGGTGTTTAGCTCCACGGAGATGTTCTGCGCAGCCTGCCCCAAGTACAGCTCCGCTGAAGCGCTGGATTCTCCAGTGAAACCACCCTGAGACGTTTTTTCCTGGCAGTCCCCAGATTCCAAGGACCCTGGAGTGCCCCCCCCCAGACAGAGACGTTCCCCACTCACTCACTGTCCCTGTGAGCACTCAGTTAGCTCACTCTGGTTTAGTGGGGGAGGTGGGGTGGGGGAAGGGTGGCTCAGTTCACTTTTCTGTGCAAGCTTTTCCTCCTTATTATAGGGTGGAAATGTTCAAAACCCACATACCTCTCGCCTTAGTGGAGTACTGGGGGTACTGGGGTGTCCTTCTGTTCCTCCAAAGGTGAATTTTATGCTCCTTTGATGTAGTCTATTTTGTTCGGTGCCGGGGAGAGGAAGCGTGTGGCATCTAGATTGCAGCCATGATTACCTGGAAGTCCTCTAGTTTTTTTTTTAATTTGCATGCTCAATTAATTTACCTGTTCCCTCCCTAATTTGTTAATATAAGCAATCAAGGATATAAATTTCCCACTGAGTACTGTTTTGTCTGCATCCCATAGATTTTGATATGGTTTCTCTTTACTGTCATTCTCTTTAATGAAATTATTAATTTTTTCTATAATTTGTTCTTTAATCAATTTTGGTGAATCATATAATTTAATTTTGAATTAATTTTTGGTTTTCCACACCATGTACTCTTAATAATTTTTATTTTTATTGCATTATGATCTGAAAAGTTTATGTTTATCATTTCTTCTCTTTTGCATTTGTTTGCCATGTTTTATGCCATAGTACATGGTCAATCTTTATGAATATATTATGTAATGCTGAAAAGAAGGTGTATTCCTTTTTATTTTTGTCCATATATCTACTAACTTTGATTTTCCTAAAATTTCATTCATGTCTCTTACCTCTTTCTTCTTCTTCTTCTTCTTCTTCTTCTTCTTCTTCTTCTTCTTCTTCTTCTTCTTCTTCTTCTTCTTCTTCTTCTTCTTCTTCTTCTTCTTCTTCTTCTTCTTCTTCTTCTTCTTCTTCTTCTTCTTCTTCTTCTTCTTCTTCTTCTTCTTCTTCTTCTTCTTCTTCTTCTTCTTCTTCTTCTTCTTCTTCTTCTTCTTCTTCTTCTTCTTCTTCTTCTTCTTCTTCTTCTTCTTCTTCTTCTTCTTCTTCTTCTTCTTCTTCTTCTTCTTCTTCTTCTTCTTCTTCTTCTTCTTCTTCTTCTTCTTCTTCTTCTTCTTCTTCTTCTTCTTCTTCTTCTTCTTCTTCTTCTTCTTCTTCTTCTTCTTCTTCTTCTTCTTTTTCCTCTTCTTCTTCTTCTTCTTCTTTTTTATTTTTTTGGTTTGATTAATCTAGATCTGATAGATGATGATTCAGGTCTCCTACTAGTGTAGTTTTACTATCTATTTCCTCCTTAAGCTCAACTAGTTTCTCCTTTGAAAATTTGGATGTTATACCATTTGCTGCATACAAGTTGAGTATTGATATTTCCTCATTGTCTATACTGCCTTTTATCAGGATCTAATTCCCTTCCCTATCTCTTTTTATCAGATCTATTTTTAGTTTGGCTTTGTCAGGTATAATAATTGCTACTCCTGCCTTCTGTTTCTCAGTTGATGTCCAATAGATTTTGCTCTAGTCTCTTACTTTTACCATGTGTCTATGTGCCTCATGTGTGTCACTTGTAGACAACATATGGTAGGATTTTGGTTTCTAATGCACTCTGCTATTTGCTTCTATTTTATGAGTGAGTTTCATCCCATTCATATTCAGTGTTTTGATTACAACCTTTGTATTCCCCATCATTTTGATTTCCTCTCCTACTCCTGCCCTTTACTCTTTCTCTATTTCCTTCTGCTCTGGTGTTTTTCTTTAATCAGTCCCCCTAATACCCATCCTTATATTACTTCACTTCCCACCCCTCCCTTCTTATTCCCCTCTTATTTTTATTCATGGTCAATTAAATTCCTTCTCCCCTCACTTCCCTCCCTTTTGGTACTCCCTCCCCAATTCCTGCCACCTTGGTTTTTCTCTCTCAACTTCCCTTTTGGATAACAGAATTTAATTCGTTTACCTCTCATAGTTGATTCCATGGAGAGTATGGTATAAGTATTACCTAATAGCACTCCCTTCCTCTCCTTATAATAGTACTCTTCTCCTCCCCCTCCTATGCACCTCTTTATGTGGGATAATTTATCCTATTTTTCTTATTCCTTCAAGTTGCTCTTGGTGCCATCTTCTATTGTCTCCCCCCCACCCCTTTTTTGCACATCATCTTAAACCACTTAGTACTTCAACCACTACTTATAAATAATTTTTCTAACTACTATGATAGTGAATACAATTTTTGAGAGTTACAAATATCACTTTCTCCACATAGGAATATAAACAATTTCAACTTACTGAAGTCCTTAAAAGAAATTTTTCTTTTCCCTCTCTTGTTTACCTTTTCATCTTTCCTTGAATTTTGTATTTGGTCATCAAATTTTCCATTTAGTTCTGGCCTTTTCTTCACAAATACTTGGAAATCTTCTATTTTGTTAAATGCCCATACTTCCCTCAGGAAGTATGTAGTCAGTTTTGATGGATAGGTGATCTTTGATTGTACACCCAATTCTCTTGCCTTTCTGAATATCATATTCCAAGCCTTGGGGTCCTTTATTTTGGAGGTTGCCAGATCCTGTGTGATTTTGATTGGTGCTCCTTGATATCTGAATTATCTCTTTCTGGCTTCTTGTAATATTTTCTCTTTAGCTTGGAAGCTCTTGAATTTGGCAATTACATTCCTTGGGGTTGTCTTTTGAGGATTTAATGTAGAGGGTGATTTATGGACTCTTTCAATGTCCATTTTGCCCTCTTGTTTAAGAATATTAGGGCAGTTTTCTTAGGTAATTTCTTGTAATATGATGTCAAGGTTTCTGCTTATTTCTAGGTTTGCAGGCAGGCCTATGATTCTCAAATTGTCCTGGAACTGTTTTCCAAGTCAATCATCTTCATTCTTTTGACTTTGCTTGCTGTCATGTGAGATCATTAGCTTCTACTTGCCCAATTCTAGTATGTAAAGTCTGGTTTTCAGGTATGATTTTTTTCATTGTCCTTTTCAGTTCAGTCTATACTGCTTTTCATGGCTTCCAGCCTATCAATTCTGGTCTCCAATTTGTTTATCATTTCATTTGATTTCTGGACTTCTTTTTCTAAGTGGGAGATTCTGTCTTTTAAATTACTTTCTTTTTAAACTATTTCCCAATTTTCTTGCCAAGTTTATTCTAGCTTTCTTACTTGGTTGTCTACCTCCATTCTGATTTCCTGGAGGTCTTGCGATCAATTTTCACTTTTTTTTTTTGAAAGTTTGGATGTGTTTACTTGTCTGTCATCTTCTGCTATCTTCTCTGTAGATTGTTGCTTTTTTTCATAGAAGTTATCAAGGGTTAATTTTTTTTCGAAGTTGTAGATTGTAGTTTTTGGGTGTTTGTGGCTATTGCTGTGTTAGGTTTTTCTTCCCTTCCCTGTCAGAAATCTGAGTGAGGAGGATAGGCAGGTCTTGGTATATTGAGCTACAGAGCAATTTTTGCCCTGAGGCTATTTTTCAGTCTCCACTTTGTCTTCTGTGCAGCCCCTCTCTGCCCCATCACTGTGCCCCATCTCCATGTTCCTCAGTCTCCTGGGGTCCAAAGGCTTGCTGCTCTTTGGGGTAAGTCTGTGGTATCCTCAGCCAATACCCTAAGAACCCAATGATTGCCCTAAGCTCGCTCTGACTTTGACACTATAGGTGGAATGGGGGAGGGATGATCAGCTCATGATTTGGTAGGAGTAATTTTATCCCCTTATAGCATGGAAATGTCCAAACCCTGCCTACCTTCAGGGCTGAACCCTATGGAAGAACCCTTTCACTGGTCTGATTTTGGTTTTTGTCCTTTTGAGGCTTTTAATATTGGTAGGTGGTGAGGAGAGGAAGACCCTTACTTCTACTCTGTGGTCATCTTAGGACAGAAGTCCCAGGATGGAGTGAATTTTAAAGGAGTCATAGTTTCTTAGTGATACTGACAAGGGGAGTCTGAAAATGGATATGGAGATCATAGAGTCTGCCAATTCCTTGTTCTCAATCAGTATGTTGGAGAATATGAGGGAAGCTAGGCTTAGAAAGAGTGCCAAGAGATATGCATTCTTTGCTCATCTGATTTTGGTTTTTGTCCCTTTGAGGCATTTTATATTGGTCAGTGATGAGGAGAAGACCCTTGCTTCTATTCTGTGGCCATCTTGCCCTGGAAGTCCCTCTGCTTCCCTTGATACAGCTTTTTGGCATCATTTTTCATTACATTTCCATGGTTTCCATGTCATACAAGGGCAAAAAAAGGCCCACCCATATGGAACTGAGGCCTTTTAGACTTGGTGATCTCAAATTTTCATATTCTACTTTGCTGACCAGACCATTGCTATATGAAAGAAAGATGAGCCAAAAGTTACCCAAGATAAGTGTTATTTTATATTTACTGAATAACCTTTTTATGTTATAGCTAAATAAGTCTACTTTTCATAAGTGTTGGATGATGTAGGAATATTTTTCAAGCCTGAACTTAAGCTAACACAAAACCGCCCAAGACAGGATCGTCCATCATTCTGCTCATATCTGTTTCTCTGATGTGCCTACATCAAATATGTCTGTGTGTAATTCATTCATCTAATCCCAATACATTTAGTCATTTGGATTTGTCCAATGCTTAAATCCATTCACTCCTCAAACCTAGTTGATTGATTGACTTAATAGAGCTATCTAGAAACTGTTGGTACCCTACTATGTACTTTTTTGACATATTGATTCTGTGACTCATTCAGAAGCATTTTTTTTATCATCAAGGCTTAAGGATTCCTGTTACTTAGATTAATTGGGGCTGGGGGAAAGGTGTGAATTAGGCCTCTGAAATTGAAATAGATGGAATTCTCTCCATGCATACCTATTCTGTGTAGTCTTGTTTATATCTTTTTACAAAAATCTACAAATGATAACAAAAGCTATAAATAAAAGGTTTGGGTCTTTTGTTGTGTAGTGGTGGTTATTGTTGATGGTGGTGGTGTTGCTGTTTTAGTTTGGTTGTTTGTTTGTTTTCTTAATGGATCTTTGTTTCAAAAAGACCTCCAGAAAGAGGGTTATTAAAGGAAATGTCTGGTTTCTCAAAGATAATCCAATCTGCTTACTACCTCTTTTTCAATTGGCTAGGACACTCCCCACTTCCATTGTCTGTCCTTTAACCAGTGCAGAATAAGTACCTCCTCTGTAACTTAATCATTTTAGAGAGGTGCTTCATGCACTGAGTGATCAAGAGATTTACCCAGGGACACATAGCCAGTATATGTCAGAGGTGCAATATGAACTCAGATTTCATCTATAATGCTAAATCTCTATCCACACTACCTCTCATCACTAATCAGGACTTGATAAATATTTGTCTACTGATTTTCTTAAAGTGCTATTTCCCTTTCTACTTCATTGTTGCAACATGAGAAAACATTATAAAATCCTTATAAATGACCCAAGAAGGAGAGAAAATAAAACAACAAACAGCAATAGTCTTTCTTTTAAAAAAAAAGAGAAAAATCATGTAACTATTTAATAGAACTATCCTAGTTGAATTATAAATTATACACAGGTTGTTCCAAGTTGCTTCCTAAAGCCTACAATTGCTGACTGCAGCAGAGATGCTGGGAGATTTGAACAGGGTGATTGAGCTGAGAAGTACCAGCATATATTTCTATAGCTCTGATGTGACTAGTTTTGTGGAAGAGATTTGTCTTAGAAAAAAGAGCAAAGATTCCAAATATGGGAAACATTGCTGTGTATTGTTTCACTGCTTCTGTCAGCTGCAGCATAAGTGTTAGTTAGATGTATAAAGAGAGTTAACCCTCATTACTTCCTGGAGATAGATTTGGCCATGTTGTTTTATGTTAAACAAGCCCCCTGCCTCTGCCCTCCCCCCCAAAAAAAGCTTTTATACATGTACCTTCTGACCTGAACCTTCAGCAGTCATTTGCTATTTTGTTAATGTCATGTAAAAGTGCTGTCTTGGGAGGAAAAAAAAAAGGAAAGCCTTATCTCCAGATTTCCAAAGAACTCTTCCCCTCTCCTGCATACTGATGGCATAACAATACCAATAGATTGTTCCCATCTCCCCACCCCATCATATTAAAGTTGGACATTACGAGAATGGTATTGAATATATGGATTTTTGTATGTCTTTTATTGTTATTGTTTTCATGTAACACTTACTTTGAATAGGTCTCCTTGCCTCACACACCATTATCCAATCAACTGCCAAATCCTATTGACTACTTCCACAATATTTTTCACATTTTGACCCTTTCCTCTATTCCCATTATCCCATCTCTAATTTAGGGTCTTTTTACCTTTTGCCTAATCAACTAAATAAGATGTCTTTCTGTAGGGTTCTTAATGGAATGCACAAGTTTGCCCATGTTACTACCCTAATCAAAAGCCTTAACTGGTTTACCAACATTTAATACAGGATAAAATGCAGAACTCATAGAATCACAGGGTCTTGGGGTTGAGAAGGTATTTCAAAAACAAGCTGATCCAACCAATTCTGAAGCAGAAGACCTTAGACTGAGTTGCTAATTCTTATTTGAAGCCTCCAGTGATGATGAGTACAAGTCTCTTGAGGCTGACTATTGGGCTTTACCTTCTCTATCTCCAATTAACTCCAGCATAGTGCTTTTTCCCACAATAGCCTTTTATCAATATTTTTTTGGAACTGAATTGAAAGAAAAAACAATTTTACTTATGAACAGGGAAGGAAAAATAGTCCTTTGTTTTAAGGGTTGTCTTTTTTCCTCTATACTTTATTGGATTTATATACTTTCCTTTCACTTAATATCCCAACTTTTCTGGGTATAGCTTAGGGGAATATAACATTTCTTAAAAGCTTGATCACAACCACTGGGAGGCCCTGTACTCATCAGTTTAAAAGTCATCACAGGGAAACACATTTGTGACCTTTCAGCTTCCTGAGAAGCACTTCAAGGGTAAATGGACCCTTTCATCAGAAACTGCCTTGACCCCATTTAGAAAGGAGAGCTTTTCACCCTTGGGCATTCAATGTTCAAACAGTCAATCCCTCATGCAGAAGACCTGTAAAACTATGGTTCTCTGCATTAAAGCAAGATTGTGAAGAAGATAGTTGACAAACATTATTAAGCATATACAATGAAAAGAATAATGTACAGGACATTATAGAGATAAAAAATGAGGATAAAGTCACCCAGAATTCAGTAGAGTAAATCAAATTAGTCTATGTCCATTTTGTTCAAGGTACAATAAGTACATATAAAGTAAAATAGAGTCACTGCCAATCCCAATTAATTAGAGAAGGAAAAAAAAATAAAAAATCTACTCTTATTTGATTACATGAAGGTAGCTAGGTTAGTGGAGAGGGAATTGTGCCTAAAGTCAAAATATGAATTCAAATCTTGCCTTAGATACTAACTATTGGGCCTGGGTAGATCACTTTAACTTCTCTTATTGTTTCCTACTCTGCAAAATGGAGATAATAATAGATCACAGGATTATTGTAAAGATCAAATTAACTAATATTTGTAAATTGACTCTCAAACCCTAAAGCAGCACATACAATAATAACTATTATTATTCCTTTTGTTACATTATTGAGGATTAGAATTTGTTAGTACCAAATGGTCTATAGGAATTCAGAAAAGGGAGATGATCTTTCCTTACAATATGAAAAAGAACCATCTTCTCATTTCTGTTCCCAACATAGCCACCAAGTCTTACTGTGTTAATAAAAATTATAATTCTGCTAAAATTCCATTCAGTGGTTCCTCCATTGGCTATAGAATGACAACCAAATTACTCACTTTTGCTTATTATTAGCAAATTTGGGATTTGAAGTTGTCAACTTGAAATCTAGAAACCCCCAAGTTTAGTTAGCTTGAAAACTGAAGACATCAAGTTTGACCCTGTCACATGAGAATTTCTCTAGGAGGGAAATCCCAGCTTCACAAGTTTCAAAATAACAATAGACCTTAAAGGGCTTTAGGTGAAACTAGCAGACTCAATCAGATGTTAAATACCCTTTTGTCCTAGTTGATTCTCCCATTTCGTCAAAGTACTTTCTCAGGTAGCCCAGCCCTTGGGCTGGATCTTTCCCTTTTGGGTCTATTGTAAAGCAACCAGCCTCTCCCTGATAATCCTATCTAGAATTCTTTATTTCTTTGTAGCAACTATAAATCTAATCAGTCATGCTCTCCTGTACTCAGTTCCCAAGGAGGTATATAAGTTCCCCAGGCTTCATGGTTCTTTGGAGCTATCATCTCCCTTGGTGATTTCTCCCAAGGATACTTTCCCTAGAGTCCCAGGGTGTAGACCCTGTAAAGGTTTTGGTATTGAGCTCTGACATGACCAACTATTGGAATTATCCTTCTTCCCCCCAGAGTTCCAGGGTGTAGACTCTGAAAAGGTTTTGGCACCAGGCTCTGGATGTGACCAAATATTGGTCTTATTTTTCTCCTGATTAAAACTTGGTCTTTCTTTTTTTTTAAATTAAATTTATTTGATGAATTAATTTAGAATATTTTACCTTGGTTACATGATTCATCTTCTTTTACTCCCCTCCTCCCAGCCCCCTCCAATAGCCAATGAGTAATTCCACTGGGTTTTACATATGTCATTGATCAAGACCTATTTCCATATTATTAATATTTGCACTAGAGTGATTATTTAGAGTCTACATTCCCAGTCATATCCCCATCAACCCATGTGATCAAGTAGTTGTCTTTCTCCCACAATTCTTTCTCTGGATGTGGATAGCATTCTTTCTCATAAGTCCCTCAGAATTGTCCTGCATCATTGCATGGCTGCTAATAGAGAAGTCCATTACATTTGATTATGCCACAGTGTATCAGTCTCTGCTTACAATGTTCTCCTGATTCTGCTCCTTTCACTCTGCATCAATTCCTGGAGGTTGTTCCAGATCACATGTAATTCCTCCAGTTAATTATTCTTTTGGTCACAATAATATTCTATTACCAAAAGACACCATAATTTGTTCAGCCATTCCCCAATTGAAGGGCATCCCCTCATTTTCTAATTTTTTTGCCACCACAAAGAGAACAGCTATGAACATTTTTGTACAAGTCTTTTTCCTTAAGATCTCTTTGGCATATAAACCCAGCAATTGTATGGCTGGATCAAAGGGCAGGGAAAGACTTGGTCTGTCTGAGACTTTGCAGTTCTGTGTTCTTTCCAAGTTAACAAATTCAAACTCCCAGACTAGAAATCAAGATCCTCTACAGTTTGGTTCAGGCATACTTACCTCCATACCACTTATGCCCTCTGAATTCTTATTCTCTGATTCACTCTTCTGTTTTCTGTTTCTCCTTACCTGTCCATATTGTTCCCTAGCCCCTAAAGATGTCTTCCCCTGACAAAACCTTCATCTATATCTCTTCCTTTAATAACAATTATTATAAACATTTATAAGGCATTTTAAAACTTGAGTCACTTTACCAATGGCATATGATCCTCACAACTACTGCATGAGACATGGGCTTTTATTATTCTCATTTTAAAGATGAGGAAAGTGAGAAAAAGGTTAAATAACTTAACCATGTTCATAGAGTAAGTGTCTGAGGCAGAATTTGAACTTAGATCTTCCTGACTCCAAGTCCAGCATTCTATCCACTTTACCACCAAACTGCTTGTAGACATTTGATTCAATATTCAAGATCTACCTCAAATTTTATTGCCTTTGCAAATCCATCATTAATTCAATTCTAAGAAGTAAATTTTCTTTTCCTCTTGATTTTCATCAAACTTTGTTTGTACCTTCTTCACTTACTTCTGAATCACTCTGTTAAAACAAGTATACCACCCAACCCTGCAATTATGCTAATATCTGGGTCCTATGTTTGGGATAATACTTAACTCATGGCCCATTCCAGTATATGCTCTGCCAAATGACCAGAAAGGACCCATAAATAAAATAGCAAAGTATTTTTTTATATAGGAATAGGTCCCCAAGATCCATAGTTGTCAGAAATGTAATTAACAATTTTAATTGACATATAACTCTTTAAGATAGACATAGTAATTTTTACAAAGGATCACATTTGATCCTCAGAAGCAATGGAAACATTCTCAGTCCATATTATGTACTTTATGGTTAAGGAGTCACAATTGCCCACAAACTCATAAGCCAGTGGGGAAGGGAAATTTTTCTGGAAACCCCTCCTACTTTGTCAAGGTCTAGGGATCATGCTTCTCAGCTCATCTGTGGAAGCTCTATCCTTGGTTTCTCTAATATTTTGTTGTTCTTTGGGCTTCTTAAGAGATATTCTTAGAGGCTCTCCTTTCTTCAACTTCTGACTATGTCTTTTACTTGTCTGCTAGTACTGCTGTCTTAGAAAAATGTAGGTCTTTAGACTGAGATCTTGAACCACACAATTCAAGCTGATCTGACCAGTTGGAACTCAAAAAGAGCTACTCAGATTGCTCTGGTACTTCTTTGACTTACCTCACCCCAAGATTTACTTCTAGTCTATTTGGGGTCAATGAATTTCATCTATCTTTACTTTGCCCTAGTGTCCATTCAGTTATGTCCTTCCCAGTATGGTCAGCATTTCTTCCTGGGTACTTCCTAGGGATAAACTCTTGTACTTCTCCTCCATTTGTCCTTTCAAATCCCATTACATGGCTCAGAGATCATAATATGGTTATTATAAAAAATGTCCTACAAGCTCCAAAATCTTCTAAAAAGTACCCAAAATATTGGAGAAAGAGAGGCAGAGGTGGAAACCCCTACAGCACCTTGAGACAAAGACAAAGTTACCTGACCTTCTTAGATTCTATTTTGGCTTGCATTTAGGATTTATGTATAGTGAGGCTTGGGGTAGACTAATTTTTCTGTGAACATAAAGAGATATGTGCATTTCTGGGAATTGTAGCCCCAGAGTCAAAGTCGTTCCTTTCTGTCCTGAAAGAGATTGAGAGAACTTTGTAAGAAATGGCCCACTGGTCATCCTCATTGAGAAGGACTGATAAGAATATGAGAGAAAAATGCCCATGATTCCCAAGTCAAAGGATAGTCTCCCGAGTCTCCTCCTATTCCCAGTTAGAAAAATACATAAAGTACAATAGATATCCAAGTCCACACAAGTAAGAAGTAAATATACTCAGAATGACAAGTGCTTTGTGATCAGTGGACCATCTGCATATCTTCTTTTTACTGCATGTGAATACTTACCCAAATGGTATTGAAGACAAGAAGGCCAACAGCAACTGATGCATGTCTTTTCAATTTACCTTGTGGCTAAATAGAAGAATTCAGTCAAACAAGCAATAAATCTGGCAATGGTAGCACAGGTGAGTACATACTTGATTAGCTAAGCTAAAGAGACAGCTGCTCCCTAGTCAATCCAACCATATTCCTTTGCATCCTCTTTTCTGTGCCTGCAACACTGGCTTTAATGTAAGAGCCTTTTTTCCCAAACCTAGGAATAAAAAGAAACAAACTAAGAAGAATTATCCTTAAAAAAAAAAAAAGAAGGCTACTGCCAACTATTTTGCTGAAAGCATATTCTAGTTTGATGTCCACTGGGAGGTTGATAGTGGAAGAGCTGAGGTTAATTGCACACAAGATTGTTTATCACTAGGCAAAATCAAGTCATTTTATTTTATTAACTGGACTCCCTTTTGAATTTGAGGAAAGAAATTTGATCTAATAATGAGATTGGGAAATTGGATCTAGAAACATGGATTCATATAATTTCAAATGGTTCTTAACAGTTATTTATCCCAACCAGGTATCCACCATAAGAATCTTCCCCATTATAGTCCTAACAGCTGGTCATTCAGCCTTTGCTGTTATACTTATAGTGATAGGAAACTTCACTACCTTTAAAAGCAATTTGAGACATTTTTGGACATATCTATGCATTAGAAATTTCTTCATTAGAACTCATAGACCTGGGGGCAGCTAGGTGGATTAGTGGATTGAAAGCCAGGCCTAGAGACAGAAGGCCCTTGGTTCAGATCTGGACTCAGACACTTCCTAGCTGTGTGACCCTGGGCAAGTCACTTAACCCCCATTGCCTAATCCTTACCACTCGTGTGCCTTGGAACCAATACACAGTATTGATTCTAAGATGGAAGGTAAGGGTTAAAAAAAAAAAGACCTCATAGATCCAGAATACTCTTAGAAACAAAAAAGACCTTATAGATCATCTAGCCTAGTGTAGCTCATTTTACAGGTAAGGTAACAGATTCAGAGCAACAAAGATTCCAGTGTTGGACATCATCAACTACAAAGCACAGATTGAAACACAGGTTTTCCAACTCTAAGATAAGCATCCTTTATATCACATTATACAATCCTTAAAATTGACCCAGGGGAGCAGCTGGGTGGCTCAGTGGATTGAGAGCCAGGCCTAGAGACAGGAGGTCCTAGGTTCAAATCTGGCCTCAGCCACTTCCCAGCTGTGTGACCCTGGGCAAGTCACTTGACCCCCATTGCCTAGCCCTTACCACTCTTCTGCCTTGGAGCCAATACACAGTATTGACTCTAAGACAGAAGGTAAGGGTTTAAAAAAAAAAAGACTGATCCAAACTCTTTTCCCCTCTATTTTCATTAATTGATCCTGTTTCTGCTCTTTGGAACCATGCAAATAACCTCGTCCTTCAGCTTCATGATAAGCCTTAAGGTGTTTGTAAATAGAAATTGATAACTGAACAGCTAGTTGGTGCAATGGATAGAGCACTGGACTTGAAATTGGAAAGATTCTCTTCATGGGTTCAAATCCTCAGACACTTAGTAAATGTATTACCCTGAGCAAGTCATTTAACCCAGTTTACCTCGGTCCCTTCTCTGTAAAGTTAGAAGAGTTAGAATAGGAAATGGCAAACCACTCCTGTATCTTTGCAAAGAAAAACTCCACACGGGTTCATGAAGTCATACATAAATGAAATGACTGAATGACAATAATCATTGCTTATGGTGTCTTCTCACATAAATAGTTAAAGATATCTAATACCTTCAACCATTCCTTATATAATATGGTTTATAGACCTCTATAATCACTAGACGCACCATCTTGTGGAATAAATTCTAGTTTGTTAATATCTCTTTTAAAGTGTGACATTCAAAACTGCCTTTTATTGTTTGGTACAAGTGAATCAGATGCCAGCATTTCAATCAAATCATGTATATGCTTCTTATAAGATAGCACAAAAACACATGGTGTGCAAGTCTTGAGATTTGGGCTTCCATCAATTTCATTTGAAATCCCCTGCAGTTAACTTTAAACTACTATTGTGATAATCCTGGAAATAACTCCAAGTTGACCCTATAACCCTTCTTGTCTCACTTGTGAGCTGCCAAAGCAGTCAGGCAGCATCTTAGCCATTAAGTTCTGTTTATAACTTGATGGATTTCTCACTGGACCATCCTTTAGACATCAGTTTTGATTTGCTTCTCTGGCTTTAATCTACCTCTTTTCTCTGAACTTTGGCTGTCCAGAGTAATCTCTGCACTAATCTCCATTGGCATCCTTAGGAGAGTGGTAAACTGACCTGCTCATTAAATCAATAGGCAATCAATGGATGTGTCCCTCACTAGACAATGAAGCTTTGTTACAACTGTTGGTGTGTGCTTACACTTCACTATAGGGAATTTTCTCCAAATAGCAGCAAAGTGATGGCACATAGGGTATTTAGTAACTATTTCAGAGCCTTCTGAGACCTCTATTGAAGCACTATGGGAAAGCATTTATTTTGCTTTCTCCGTGCTCTTAAAAAACAGTGGTTTTCCATTTCATGTTGCAGTCTCTTTCCCTTACCTCTCATCCCTATCCAAACCACCATTGAACCCTCCTCTGTAACAAAGAAAAATAGTTAAGTAAAGCCAGTTAGTGTAATGGCTATATATGAAAGGATATACAACATTCCACATTCATAGTCCCTCAAGTTTTTATTTGTTTTTCCCCCTTAATCAGTTTTGGGGGGGCCAAGTTTGCTTATTAGAATTGATCAGATCAAATCAAATGTCTATTAGTTTTATTTTTATTTACATAATTATAGTCATCCTAACTATAGATGTTCTGCTTATATAACAACATATCAGTTCACAAAAGTTTTTCTTTGCTTCTTGGAATTTTTTGTACTTCCCATTTTTAAGTTATAAATATATTTCATTACATATGTGAATTGTTTTAGGTATTCTCCAATTGAAGGGCAACTACATCATTTCCAGGATTTGGAGGAAATATGGAAATGTGTTACTACAAATATTTCAATATCTACATGACCTTTTTTTCCATCTTTGACTTCCTTAATGTTGATACTCAGGAGTGGAATCCTGGCATTAAAAGTTTGGATTGGACTAATTATTACTCCAGCAAAAATGTTCTCTGCACACTTAATATCTGACATTTATTGTCTTCATATATTACAAAAACATTCACATGCATTTTCTCTTTTCATTCTCTTTTCAACCAGGTGACATAGATAGAAATACAATTATTATCATTAATTCCCAGATAAGGAAATTGATTGAGGCTTAAAGAGAACAACAATTTTCTTTCCCAAGATTACACAACTAGTAAGTGGCAGAGAGAGCTAGAATTGAAATTGGCATCTTTTAACTCCAAGTTTCGTGCTCCTTCCCCTATACCTCACTTCTTCTCCTTATCTTCTTGTATCCTAAAACCACTTCTCTAGTTCTTATTCAGAATTCTTACTAATGGAATAGATCAATTTGAAATGAATCATTTTATGCTTTCAATCAGTCAACAAGAATTTATCAAGCACTTACCATGTGCCATGCATTGTGCTAAGTGATAGAGATATAAAGAAAAAGACAAAAAAAAATCATATTTATTTTCAAGGACTCTGCCATCTGCTGTGTGGAAGACAACTTGCAAACAACTACATACAAACAAGGTCTATACAGGATAAATTAGAGTTAGTCCAAAAGAGAAGGCACTATCATTAAGAAAGATTGGGAAGTGACCACCATTGCCTAGCTCTTACCACTCTTCTGCCTTAGAACCAATATCCAGTATTGATTCTAAAACAGAAGGTAAGGGTTTTAAGTTTAAAAAAAAAAAGATTGGAATGGACTTCATTTAGAAGGTAAGATGTTAATTAAGCCTAGAAAAAAGCTAAGGAAGCCAAGAGATGGGGATGAGGAGAATTGCAGTCATGGTATACATGATGGTAAAAATGCATGCGGTCATAGCAGTTGGTTTTGTGGTGGCAAAGACCTGAAAACTGAAAGGATGTCCATCAGTTAGGGAATGACTGAATAAGCTGTGGTGTATGATTGTAATGCAACTCTATTGTATCATCAGAAATGATAAACAAGATGACCACACACAAAAAAATCAAGTGTGGAGAGACTTGTATGAAGTGATACAAACTGAGATAAACAGAATCAGAAGGACACTGTACACAGTAACAGCAATAAAATAAGATAATGACCAACTATCAATGACAACTATTATCAACAAGGCAAGGATCCAGCAACTCAAAGGTACTCATGACAAAAAGAGACTATCCACTGCTACAAAAAAGGAACTGACAGAGTCTAAATGCAGATTGAAGTGCACCATTTTTCACTTTATTTCCTCTGTGAATTTTTCTCTAGTCTAAGCAAAATGGCTTGTTTCACAATATGAGGAAGATGGAAATATATATTTTATGATAACATATGTACAACCTGTATCATTCAATCTGCCACCTTAAGGAAGAGGGAGGGTTGGAAGGGAGAGAAAGAATATGGATTGCAAAACATCAGAAAATTATTATAAAAATTATATCAATATGCAATCTGGAATAAAAGAAAAAAAAGAAAATATATTGAGTCAGAACAAGAATGTTTTATTTCAAGAATAGCAAGGCAGTGTCACTGTATTTCAGGATATAGAGAGGGAAATAAGGCATAAGAAGATAGGAGGGAGTTAGATCATGAAAAGTTTTAAAAGCAAACAGATTCTGGAAATAAGAGGAAACCAGTGGAGTTCACCAAGTGTGTATATGGGGGGTGTAATATAGCCAGACTTCTCTTTAGGAAGATCACTTTCTTGGCTGAGTGAAAGATAGTCCAGAAGGGGAAAAGACTGGAAGCAGAGAGACCAATCATGAGTCTATTGGAAAAAATCCAGGAATGGAGTGATGAGAGCCTGTAAGCTTGTCATGGTGGCAGTATCAGTTGGGAAAAGGGTGTGAATATGAGAGAGATTAAGAAGGAAAAATCAATGAAACCTAACAATAGATTGTGAAAGAAAATTAGTTATTAAAGATGTCACCTAAATTGCAATCCTGAATAATTGAGAGGAATGAGGCCTTTGGTTACAAATAAGAAAGTAAGAGAAAATATCTAAGGCAGTATTGGCAAACCTTTTAGAGACCAAGTGCCCAACTGCAACACTTACACTGAATATGAGCACCCCACCTTATCCCAGACAGGGGAGGGATGAAGTGTTCCCATTGGGCTGCTGGGCATAGGGGAGAGTATGAGAAATTTTCTCAGGCACACATGAAGAGGGGAAAGGGAATAGCCCCCTCTGGCACAGATGCCATAGGTTTGCCAACATGGGTATAAGGGAAAGGGGTGGAACACTTAATTCCATTTTAGACATGTTGAGTTTAAGATGTCTATAAAACATCTAATCTAAAATGTTCAACAGGCAGCAGGAAATGAGAGATCTCAAGTCAGGAAATGGTTTAAAGTTAGACAAACAGATATGAGAATCATATGCATGAAGAAGATAATTGAATTCATGAGGAATTGATGAGACCATCAAGAAAATAGTATAGAGGGAGAAAAGACGAGAGCCCATAACAGATCCCTGGGAGATACCTATGGTTTGTGGGCTTGACTTAAGAACAGATCCAGCAAAGAAGTCTTGAGAAGGAATGGTTCCATAGATACCACTGTAGTTGATAGGAAGCTATAAATTATTTTAACAAACATTCTGCTTGCATTAAGGGCTATACCAAGAGAGAACTGTAGTCTATAGTAACAGCTGAATGGTGAGACAAGATAAACAGTTTTAGAAGTATTGGTGAAGAAGGTGAAAGTTGTACAGAGTTTTAACTAAAGAGAGAGATACAATCATCCAAAGAATATCTATTCAATACACCAAAGGCATTCTTATAAGTCTTTTAACATTCTGTAGGTAGCCATGTAGTACTTTAGTCAACCAGCTACTATCCTATTTCTCTCATTAAAATTGGCACAGATTCTTTTCTGATCAATCATTAAATTGTTTATACTACTTGTTGGGGCAACTCATCTTTGGTTATGTGTTATAACCTATTTACACCCATGATGAATCTACTTAATGTCCATTGGGTCACCTATAATTTTAATTCTCTAGAGATCATTGTGTTCTATAATTTGCAATTAGAAAGCATCAATAAAAACATAATGATGCAAAAAAAAAAGGAAGGACATTTCTGTCATGGAGTGTTTTGAATTGGAAGTACAGTCTGGTTTCTTGAATGCAATCCAGCTTGTTTTCCTTCTCCTATCCAATTCTGGGCCAAGATCATTATCCATTTATAGTGCCTAACAAAGATATATGTACTAACATGGACTAGTTCAATGGGCTGTTCATCCAGCCTCTTGTGATTATCTGGGCAATAAGCATTCTTCACCCACTTGATTTTTCCTATATGAACTGAGAGGTCAATTTCCTTTGAGGGGGTGGTGCCATAAATTTTTCCAGCAAAGCTCACTTAGTCAAACCTTGACATAATATGCCCAATTCCAAGAACCACCTTTTAAGATCAATATTGATAAGTTAGAATTCATTCACAGATGAATGACCAAAGTGGTGAAGGAACTAAAAACTGTATAATATTAGAATCGGTCCAAGGAATTGGCAACGTTAAAATGTAAAAGAGAAGATTTGTGGGAACATGATGTTAACCAGGTGTCTGAAGGACTTTAATATTTTTGTTGTTGTTCCCATAGTCAACTTAAGATCCTTGGTACAGAAGGAAATTATAGGAGGCTTTGGAAGCTCCAAATTCAGTGTTAGAAAAACAACTTCCAAAGAATTAGAGGTTACAAAAAAAGTAGAATGAACTATTTAAAGACAGTGATTTCTCCATTATTGTAAATCATCAAGTGATGGCTAGATGACCCTTTGTCAGGTGGATCCTGGCAGGAATCACACTTTCAAAGTTACTCTGAAACAGTTAGTCTACATGAATTCTGAGGTCTCTTTCGTCTATGGAAATCTACGATTCAATGAATACACATAATAATGAGCTCTAATTTATATCCTATAGAAATGAGTCTAATATAAAATTCTCTGGTAAAACGCATTATTCAAGGGTACAGTGTTTTTTGGCATCTGACTATAGATAACATTCAGTATTTCTGTAATTCTAGATTATTTGGACTTGGATCAGGATAAGGAGAATGTTTTCAACTTTCTTTGTATACCCTTTCATGTTTTTTGTTCAAAGGCAGACCCGAATGCCCTTTTGATTTTCTAAGCACCACAGGGGAATTTGGCTAGGGGACTTTAGCTGTTGTGTGCAGCCCTAGCATTGAGCTGTAGCTGCTAATGTCATTTTAAACATAGTTTTCTTATTTGTAAATTAGCTTGTGGATTTGCAAGCTTCCTACTACTAATTACTAGATTAGCTCAAGTTATCCTGCAGGGAAAACAGTGGCTAGGATGCTGGGAAGACAAACAAGGCAGTGTTAGCACTGATGCTCATTTGCATAGTTCATATATCTTTGGGCTTACAGGAAGATAACCCCCTGCCTCTCCTAGTTAAGTTTAATATGGCATTTAGAGTTTTGCATAAGAATATTAGGCAACAAATTAGCCCAGGAAGTTCAATTAATCATAATCCAAAGCAAACTCAAGGGAAGAGATAACCAAACAAACAAACTCCTTAACATTTAGATCTTTCCCCAACCTGTGCCAGGTGGTAGGACAGAACTGACTAACAGAAATGACCTAGGAGGAAGCTGAGAGAAACAGCAGTGGCATAGGAGCATGGTGGACACTGAACCTCATATTAAATCTGCTCAGGTGATTGCCCTTGGACATTCATATTTTAGTAAATTGAGAATATATGTGATTTTCTCAGTATAAATGCTCCCCCATCAAAAAATGTCCTAATGTTCCCACATCTAAGCACTTGGTGTCCATGAATTTTTGCAGCTAAAATTCATCACCCTATGGCTAGCATGGCTGGTGATATGCCTCAAAGTCTGGGAAAAGGAGGGAAGGAAGGAAGGAAGGAAAGAAAGAGGAAAAAATAATACATTAAGTTCTTACATTTGCCAAGTGTTATATTAAGGACTAGGAGATGCATATACAAAAGTGAGATAATCCATAATAATCTAATTATAGGAAATAATACCACATTTTGAGAAATAGAATGGGGAGGGGAGGTCACAAGTAAATAGAACCATACAAGAGATGATTATGACTGCTTTCCTATGGAAAGGTTAATTTGATTACATTCCAGAATAGGAATGAGTGGGTGAAGGAGGTGGTAGCACACAGGCAACAAGGAGCAGATGCCAAGAAAATGTCTAGGATGGACTAGAATGCGTGTCTGGAGCCACTAAATATAGTAGGCCATGTGTTATGCTCACCCAACAGGACAGCATAAGCACTAAGATGCAGTTACTGAACTTACAGCAAGTGTCCTACAGGGAGATAGCCAAATTCCCTTTACCAACTGAGCAGGATCTGTTGGAACTTAGAACCTCTAACATAGCCTTTAAGAACCCACGGTTGCCTCCATACCACATTGAGGAATCTGAGGAAGACTTTAGTAGAATTAGTATATCTATGAGGCTCAAGTAAATAGAGTTTATATCCAGCCACAGATCTTTACTAGCTCTGTGGCCTTATGCATAGGCATATCATTTACTCTCTGTCTGCCTCAATTTCCTCAACTGTAAAATGGGGATGCTAATCACCTACCTAATGGGGTTATTGTGAGAATCAAATGTGATAATGTTTATAATTTTTAGTACAGTGCTGGGCACATGGTAGGCACTTAATATATGCTTGTTCCATCCCTCCTCCCAATCTGAATTTTAAGAATAATTTTATTATCCTGATTTAACCATATTTTAGTCAAAAGGTCCTAAAAGCACAGAGAAGCAAGCATCTTTTCAAAAGTTATATGGTATTTTATTACTGGTTTTAAATTGCATTGGATAGTATAGAGTCCTGGGCTTGGAGCCAGAAGACATGACTTCAAATCGAGGCTCAGACACTACTAGTTATGTGGCTTTGGCAAATCACTTAACTTCTGTTTGCCTTAATCCACTGGAGAAAGAAGTGGCAAGCCACTCCAGTATCTTCATTAAGAAAAACTCATAGGGGGCAGCTGGGTAGTTCAGTGAATTGAGAGCCAGACCTAGAGATGGAAGGTCCTAGGTTCAAATCTGGCCTCAGACACTTCCCAGCTATGTGACCCTGGGCAAGTCACTTGACCCCCATTGCCTAGCCCTTACCACTCTTCTGCCTTGGAGCCAATACACCATACTGACTCCAAGACGGAAGGTAAGGGTTTAAAATAATAAAAAAAGAAAAGTCCATTGGCATTATGGTCCATGGGTCATGAAGAGTTGTGACTGAACAACAACAAATCCTACCCTATAGGATTATTAAACTATTGCAAAAGACTCCTAAATGATCTTGCCTCAAGATTCTCCCTTCTCCAATCCATCCAAAACATAGCTGACAAACTGATTTTCTTAAAGTTCAGGTCTGAAGGTTTCACTCCTAGAAAGAGCTCCAGTGACATTAATTCTTCTAGGATAAAAAACAAATTTCTCCATTTAGCTTTTAAAATTCTTTGCAGCTAAGTCCTACACATTATTGCTTTTCTTGAACTTGTTGGTCCACCTAAAGTGGCCTCTTTGGATGTTCTCAGAACAAGACATATTGCATTAAACTAGGTCTGTAATAGATCACAGGTCATGTAGAATATCCTAAGCCCCTTGTGATTGCACAACTATAACCATTTGGTTTCGATATAAGCTACATATTCCTGTTGTTGTTGTTGTTGTTGTCCTTCATTTTTTAAGAGGACCCTTAACTTGAGTGTGAATTGGATTTAAGTGAGGCAGAATTGCACAAAGTAATCAGCCTCTCTTTCTCTTCTAGGGTCATCAAAGTCTGGTAGCAATAAGTCAGGATGACTGGTGATGGTCTGGGATTGTGAATCTTGAAATTTTTCAGACTTGTGAATGTTAAAAATTTCCACATTGGGGAATTTTCCATTGGAACAATTACCTACTGGGAACATTCCCCATTTTGACAGTGAGAACTCTACTTGGATCAGAAATGGGAGGTCCTCTACTCCACCCATACTTAAGACTGCTTTAGGGGAGAAAACTCCTTGCTAAACAATGAAAGTACTTAAAACCATACTTATGATGAGGCAAAAAGTTCTTTAAGCCATGCCTATTTTTAGAATTTATACAATAGGGTGCTAAGTACCTATTAAAGGTCAGGCAACTTGTAAACTTGCCAGGGGCAAAGAGGTGAAAAACTTACTCAGAAGTTTTCTCTGGTTCAAACTTACTAAAGGGATTAGTTGACCCAGCATTGTTTTTTTCTGATTCAAAGTTACTAAAGGGATTAGTCGACCCAGCAATAAATTCAGAATGGGCTGTCCTTTGGAAACGTCTACTGTGATTGGTAGATGGAAGAACTTAGGGGAGGTGACATAGGAGAAAACCCCCTATATAAGAAAAAACAGAAAGCTCTTAGGAAAATCCTTTTGGAGGATCACTTGAGGAGAGGCTCTGGAGAGGGGAAGCTCTTGGAGGACAATCTCTAAGGAGGTCTCGCTGGAGCTCCTCTGAGGGGACTCTGTCCCTCTGGAGGCTCTTGAGAGAGGCCCTTTAAAACAGTCTCTGGCTGGAAGGCTCTTTGAGGAGACTCTGTCACTAGAATCCTTGCTTAGACAGACCTTGTGGTGAGTGATAAAAGACTGACTGACTGATCTCTCTCTCTCTTAAGACTCAGGTCTAGGCCATGTTGGCTTAAGGCCCTTCATACTTATTTCCTTTTTCTCTATTTCTCTCTTTTCTTTAATTCCTCATTGTATTATTACTTAAATTCTCTATAAAACCCAGTTGACTTGGGTATATTCATAATTGGGAATATTTCCCTGGCGACCACCTTATATTTGATTTAAAACCAAGACACTGTAGTGAAACATATTTTCTGTTCACAAATTTACTCACCCACTCTTATATCTACTATAATTTATATCTTCCACTATTTTACTCACTACAGTTTACAACCTCAACTATTTTAACTCTTACAGTTTATGACAATCAACTCTTTTAATCACCACAGTTTATGTCTCTAACTATTTTAAATATTACAGGATACAGTGGATTTCTTTGGTGTCCTCAATTTCTGACCAGGCTTTAAGTGCTCCACAAAGCCTGCTTTAGTCACTTTCATGGCTGTTGGAACAAATTGTTCCCAACTGCCTGTTCTGCCACAGGGGAAATCTTCACATGCTTGGGATAGGCTCCCCCTCCCCTCCCCCCCCTGCCCATAATTCACCTATTGGTTTGAGACTTTTCAGTTACCCTCAGCCTGGCTTAGTCCAGGTTTAACTGTCTACCAAGACAGTTTTATTGGGATATGGCTGCCAATCCCATCCAAATCATAATACTAGGTTAAAATGGGAATTAGCACACACTTATTTGGAAAAATGAAAACATGCCCAACACAGCTTAGCCCGACACAGCTTAGGGTGGAGGTATTTGGAGGAGAAAGGGATTTATTTGGAAGAGGGGAGAAATATAAGGACCTTGGGTTCAAGTCAATGCTATCATTCATTCTCTCTCTCTCTATATATATATATGACTCAATGCCCCTTTTTTTCTGAAGAGGGAATTGTAACCTCTATCAAAATTTAAATCCTTCTCTCTAATATCTCCTCCCTCCCCTTAGGAGTAGTTTCAGAGAGAGAATAAGAAAGCCAAGGAAGGTTTGAAGGACATCGGAGAAGCTGAGGGAGATCTGAAGTCAGAGAAACTGTAGAAAAATCAGGGGAAAAGTATCAGGGAAATTGAGGAAACAAAGGTTTTGTGGGATCTGAGAAGCTGGGTAGAATGCAAATGTGGCTGGAGACAGGGAGACAGTGTGAGAGAATTAGAAGAAAAAAAGTGGTTGGATCAGAGGAGTTTGGAGAAAATAGGGCTCGAGTATGATATGAAGTTATGTGAGGAGCAGAAAAATTAAGGGAACACAAGGTTAAGGCAAAATCCAGGAGAAGTAGTATCAGAAAAGAATTAGGATCATGTGGGGTCAGAATTAGGGAGGGTAATGTGGGGGTCTGTGTTTTGGCAGACCCAATTGGAGGCACTCTAGGCCACTTCCTCCTCAGCTTCCTCTTCAAATTCCCCTTCTTCTGTGGCATCTTGATATTGCTGGTATTCTGATTCTAGGTCATTCATATTACTCTCAGCTTCAGTGAACTCCATTTCATCCATTCCCTTAAGTGCAAGAAGGTCTTACAGTAGAACATGGCCATGAACTGCTCAAAGATGTGCTTGAATATCTCCTTGATGATGGTGCTGTTACCAGTGAAGGTGGCTGCCATCTTAAGATCCTAGGGTGGGATGTTAAACACTGTTATCTTGACATTGTTGGAGATCCACTCCACAAAGTAGCTGCTATTTTTGTTTGTTTTGTACTTTCAGCATCTGTTCATTTATTTCTTTCATTGATATGCAGCAACAGAAGACACTGGCTACTGCCAAGTAGTGCCCATGGCAGCGGTCACAGAATGCCATCATATTCTTGGCATCGAACATCTGCTACATCTTCTTAGAGGTGAAAGTTGAGTGAAAGGTGAACATCAAAGGTTGATGTGCAGTTAGAGGTGCTAGTCCTTTCTAAATGTTGCATAGAAACCAGTGGTGCAATGGATTGGATGCCTGGCCTGGAGTCAGAAAGAATCATCTTTCTGAGTTCAAATCTGGCCCCAAACACTCACTAGTTGTGTCATCCTGAGAAAGTCACTTAACTCTGTTGGCCTCAGTATCTCCATCTGTAAAATGAGTTGGAGAAGGAAATGGCAAACTACTCCAGTATCTTTGCCAAGAAAACTTCAAATGGGGTCACAAAATGTGGAGCATAACTGAACAAGATATATGTATTCATTAAGCCACATTAACAGCATAGTCTTGTTATTTACAGCCTTTTTAGGACTACTAACATACAGTAGATTTGACAAAGTTCTTTTGTAGAAAGTAATTACACCCATATTCATCCACTGATTCAGTCAGTTTGTCAAGAAATATTTATTAGGCACTAGGTGCATGCCAGGCACTGTGCTCAGTGCTGGGAAGACAAGAAAAAGCAAAAGAGTCTTTCCTTGATGAGCTCATGATGTAATAGTTCTGTCACTTGGTATGTACCTCCCACTCTTAGTCTCATTATCTATGCAATCCAGCCATATATTCTTTTCATTTTACCATGTCTGACACTATATTTAAAATTTACAAAGTAAAGTGAGCAATTTCAGGATGCTATGATATACTTAGGATGTGCTCAGTTTATACCAAAGCATCCAGATGGCTCTCTGGTGGGGAAACTGGCCATACAATATACAGTGATAGGCTGGTTAAGGCTTTAAATCAAAGTAATCTTTTTGACAACTCGTCTTTAGATTCAAGTCATGGCCTAGACAATTTTCACAGAAATCATTTTTGAAAAATGTTCTCCTTTACTTGCAACATGGATTATTTATCATCCTTATGGAAGAAGAGAGTATAAAAGAGTAGAGAAAGTGTCAGCCTCAAAGCCAGGAAAACCTGGTTTCAAGGATCACTTCTGTCATGACTGTATGACCCTGGGCAAGTCAACAGAATTCATCTGAATCTAAGCAGCTCTCTGAGATAAAAAGATGCCAAACTATACTGATACAGATAATCTCCTTACCTGGAAGGTCCCTAATGAAATCATTAATTCAATCTCTGTGCCTAATGGGAGGACTCCAAAGTCTTAAAGAAAACAAGAGGGGACCCGTTATTGCTATCTATACTGCCAAAGGTTGTTCTACCATATTATTTTACAGATAACAAAACAGACCTGAAGATGGTGAAGTGATTCCAGTGAAATGCAAGTTCCTTGAGGACAGAGACTATTTAATTTTTATCTACATCCCTAGTTCATTGTCTGTCATTCAGTATAAACATAACATAAGTGTTTTTGCATTTAATTAAGTGATGCCTGAATGCAAATAGGTAGTAAGTAGCAGAATGGAAATTTAAACCTAGAGCCTTGGATTCTAAATCTGATAGTCTTTCCATGACCGTATATGTTTCTTTGGGGTGTTATAGTCTAAGCAGAGTGATAGAACCATGTTTTCAAATGTTACTGGCAAACTGGAACATTTCCAGAGGACTTTGACTAGAATGTTATGGGGACTAGAAACCATTCTACTTGATAACTGACTTAAGGAACTAGGGCATCTTAACCAGAAGGGAAAAAAAGACCTATAAGTGATTGTGATTGTTTAGCATATTTTCAGGTATTTGAGACATTTTCATGTGGTGACAGTAATAGTAATAATAGCTAGTATTTATGTAATGCTTTAATGACTACAAAGCACTTTACAAATATCTCATTTTATCCTCATTACAACCCTGGGCAGTAGGTACTATTATTATACTCATTTTTCAGATGAGGAGCCAGGCAGAAAGAGACTAAGTGATTTGCCTAGGGTCACTCAGTTAGTATCTGTGACCAGATTAGAATTTAGGTCTTTCAGATTCCAGATCTACTGTCTATCTACTATATCATCTGGGAAATGGGCTTTTTTTTTAAAATTTAGCCCAGGGGGTTGAGCTATATGCTATAAGTGGAAATTACATAAAGTTAGATTTTGATTCAATATAAGTAAGGATAGAATATATCCTTATTATCATCAATATAAGTAAGGATAAGCTTCCTAAAGTGAGAACTTTAAAACAGAATAAGAACTTAGGAAAGCTTCACAGGTGATCTTCAAGTAGAGCTTGGATGACCTACAATTAGTGTAGCTTGAGCCCCAGCATCCTTTGGTATGAGGATCTCTTCACATTGGCAGAGATTGACATCTAATCTCTACATAAGGTGCAGAGTCAGAGCTGGCCAGAAGACCTTAAGAAATCAGAGACTAGATTTCTTTTCTTTCTTGTTCTTGCCAACTCTTCCATACACCTTGCACAGGGGAAGAGGACTGATCTCCACCAAAGCAGTAAGAATCTCATAAAAATAGGTTTTGGAAGTTCTGGTTATATTAAGGCTGCTGTCCTGGAGTGTTTGGGGATAGGTCAGACAAGATAACCTGTATAGGTTCTTCCAGCTTTGAAACAGTGATTCACAGATGATTCCAAGTGGGACTCCTCTCAACCAAAATCCAAAATGAAAATATTGTTCTAACTCTTTTATTTTATTCCATTCCTGTGTTTTGAGATGTAGAATAAAGTCTTAAGTGTTGATATTTTCATTCAAATTAATAGAATATTCTTCCTAATCATCACTCTCCATTATGATTTGCAATGTTCTATAATAGCTTTCCAACTTAAAAAACCATTATATTAAATCCCTCCTTTAAATGAAAAATACATTAGTGACTGCCTGCATATCTGATGTAATCATGGAAATATTATATAAGTTAAACTACAGTCTTGGCTCAACCCAGGAAAAATATATTCCAGGGAAAGTATTCTAAGACTTAGACAATAGCCTTATTATTCTTAACTACCAGACCTTTCCTGAATACTCTGGGTCACGTAAAGGAAAAGGCCTTGGTTTTTAGAAGGATGAAGGGAGAAAAGTGTCTTAAAATACCTCCTCCATGCTCACATTATTTCCATGCCTTCCTTTGGTGTTCTCTAATCACTTATTAATGATAAATTTATTCCAAGAGATACTAACTCTGTATTTACCTAATACTTAGATATGCTTGGGGCTGATTTAAATGTACCGGCTGCACAGTCCTTGTATAACTTCACAGCTGTTTTGATGAGCATAGCATTTAATTTCAAGGTCCCTCTGAAATTTTCCCTTCACACACACACACACACAAATAATAGTATTCAGGAATCAAGAGAAACAAAAGGAAAGGAATTTACCTCTAGAATTGATAGTATATGAATATACAAGACATCTTTGAAAAAGCATTGGGGAACTAATATTCCAGACTTTAACTTGGTACTTTTCTGGCTCTTAAAGTATAACCTATGGGAAAAGAGCAATGTGACTTCTTTGTATTGAAGTCATTCAGGAAAGCTATTCTGAATCCAACCCATCTACACAAAAAGATTTGGCACCTGACAAAGGGGCTGACCAATTTCTATGTGGGCACTGGGCCACAAAGCCAGATGGTCACAAATTAAGGATGTGAAGAGAACATGTGTGACCATCAGCCAAGAAATCCAGGAGCCAGAAAACAGCTGGAAGTGCCAGGATAGCTCAGACCTCAGGAGTATAACCATTTATGTTTCAAAATGGGTTTCTAGCCATTGCTGGAATCTCATCCAGGTGTGTGGCAGTGCAGGGTTGCTTACCCTTACCAAATTTATGCAAACCACCTGGTAGCTGTTCTGAACATGAATAGCCTGGGCATGAAGAATTTACTGTACTCTTGTAGCTTTTCCATGGTCTTAGTTTCAATAGAACACTTTGGGAGCATATGTCCCCACCTTTTGATGTGTAGTACTCTGAGTCAGGCAGAGACTTTCAGTGTCCCTCAGAGGGGAGAGAAATCTCCCTGTAATTCTTCACCTTCATCTCAACCCCAGCCCCACATATGAGAGTGCTTGTGGCCCCACTGTCTACCTTAACTAGTTAAGGATGCAAAAGAACAGAGCTCTTCATGAGGTGGGGCTCAGTAAAGCTCAGTATAGCCATTAGGCCAGTGTTTCTAAAAGTAGAGATTGAAGCCCCCAAGGGAATCACAGCCTTCCTCAAATTCACAGAAATTGGAGCTGAAAGAATCTGAATATTTTGCTAGTAACATGGTGAACCAAGTCATATGAAAAAGGGTGATTTGACTTCTTCCCTCCCTCTCCTCTCTCCTTTCTTCCTTCCTTTATATTTCCTACCCTCCTCCTCTCCCGCCATTCTTCCCTCCTTTTCCTTTTTTCTTTCCTTCCTTCCTCTATGTCATGTGACTTTGTGTTTTAAAGATCGGTTATGGTGCCCAAAGGGAATGAGATCTTTTGTCCTCATCAGATTGATGATAATTGCTAGCATTTATATAGCACTTTAAGACTTGCAAGGTGTAGTCCCAGCAACATTGGTAGGTGCATGCTATTACTATCTCAATTTTTTTAGAAGAATAAACAAAGACTAGCATTTTTGTAAGTTACCCAGGGTCCTACAGCTAGCAAGAAGTGGAGACAGGATTTGAAATCTGGCTTGCTTTATTCAGAGTCTAATACTGTATCTATTATCAAAGTTAGCTGCAAGTGGGGTATGGCTTTTAATTTTTTTTTTATTCTTCAAGGATTTTCATGGCTCAAACACATGCTTTTTTGTCTTTCATTCTATACTTTCCACCTCTAGCATCTAGATGTTTCCAAATAGCCAGATACTTGTATGGTAATCACCTCATGGAGTACATGTAGGGATGGGCTTTTTGGGGACATTTCATGTAGTATACATGGAACTAAGCCATGCTCCCTTTATAACTTCTGGGGACCCATATACTAAATAGGGTTAGCCTTGAGCTTTGAGTAAAGAAGATATTTCCATTATCATCCCTTGGTCTCCTTGGTCTCTCTTTTCCTCCTCTTTGCCATTACAATGTTTTGAATCAGATATCAACAATGAGCTGGGAAGAATGGTCCACTTTAAAAGTAGTGATTTCCTTCTCTGGTACTCTCTCTCTTATTTCTCTCGCTAGACATGTAGGGACTGAGAACTCTTCCTTAGACTTTCTGTGGAGGTGAGGGAGAGGGTTTTGCTCTATTACCCTATCCTTAACAATTATGGGACTTCCTTGAGCACGACAATGAGCACATATATTGCCTATGTGAGATCTAGCCTGGACAGTGGGTCTTTGCTGAATCTTCCATTTCTTCTTTTATAAAGGTTAAATTAATGATTGGACAATGATTATATGGAATTATGTGGTCGCCAGTATTTATTATATCTTGAGTCAGAAATTTATTTACAAATAGAGAAGAAACAACAAAGAAAAGAAATGTGAGGGGGTTAGAGAGGTTGTCTATCCTATCAACATAAATGTTTTACTCTGGGTCTGTTTAATCCAGGCAGAGATTAATTAGCTCTCAACCAGGAAGACTGGTAGTGAGCAACCAAGATGGAAGCTAGTCTCTCCAGAAGCTAGGAAAGGAGTCAGCCTTTCACTCACCCAACAAAGCAGTCTAGGAGTCAGAGTCTAAATTCAAGCCAAGCTCCAAACCCACAATCCAAGACTCAGTCTCCAGCAAAGCTCCCTTGAAAATGCTCCCCAGTCAGAAGACTATCTCTAAAAGAAAATCTCCTCAGATAATTTCTCAAAAAAATATCTGCTCTGAGGGAATTCAGGGCTTGCTTTTATGGTGTCTTCTTGTCCCTTCTCCTTTTCACAAGGGCCAATCACAGTTTCCAAAATGTCTAGCACTGCCCAGGAGGCAGTGTCTGTGGGATTGACTGTCTCACCTTCTGAAGGTTAAGTTCTCATCAAAAGGATTCACAGCTAAGGGTGAATTTTCCAAATCTGACCTAGTACTAAGTAGGGTGTTCAATCTTTGGTTGATTCAATTTAAAAGTAGACAAAGGAAAGTTAATCCTGTCTTCAATCTATTGAGGTAATAAGTAGGGATACTTAAGTTATTGTTAACCAAAATGTTAACTCAAAATACACAAAGGGAATAAAAGATTTCCTTTCACAAGTGTAAACTCAAAGAGAACAAATAATTCCCTTTTACACTTTGGGATGATGAGCCTAAATCAACCTCTGCATTCTTTGTTATGATTAAAGTTCTCTGAATAACATATCTTAATTTTATAATTATTTATTAAATAGCAAAAGGTAGGCCAGAGAAGAAAGAGAAGATCATAAGCCACATGTGGCTAGCTAACTCTTTTAGCCACCTCTTCCATTAGCTGGCTGATTCAGCCTGGAGCCAAACTGAGCTCCCTCTCTATTCCATGGTTTCAAGGGAACAGAACAACTTCCTTTCCCCTCTGCCAATTTATGCTATTCACAATGACACCTCCTTAAACCTCTCTAATTGGTTGACTCAGATCTCAGTTTGGACAAGAGATGGGTCTTCTGTACTCCAACAATAACCATATGGTATTTAGAATGGATGCACAGTACCTGTACTACATTTCTGAGCATGGTAAGCAAGAGAAGGGAAGGCTCCACCCAAGGCCTCAGAGAAATATGGTTCAGAGGTTCAGCCCTAAGTTTTTGTGTTTTTTTGTGTTTTTTTTTTTTGCTTTAAAATAAAGAAGTAATTTCAGGGCTAAAAAGGAGTTCAGATGAATATTAACTTTCCATATTTGCCAGAAGACGGGAACCCTGATTGATCCATTCAGATAGTGGAAATCTGAAGCAGTCCCACAAAAAGGTGTTGTGTTTTGGGTTTTAAAAATCAACCTGCTAAAAAAAACCTCTTCCCCCCAAAAATATAATAATGGTTGTACATTAACTTGTCATGTATTAAGTCTTTGTCAGTGACCATTTAGTCTTTTTTTTTTAGTGTTTTAAGCATTTTTTAAGTGTAGAGACAATGAATTGCTGTCTTATGCTACATCTCCATTGTATATTAAATGATTTTATACTGTATTATTCCTGCTATTTTAGAGTTGGTATGTAAAGAACCAGAAGCATTGAGAACAAACCTTACCCCTCTCTTTTGGGACCAAGACTCCCCAGAAAAGAAAGAATTGAATTTTATTAAGTACCTGTTATGGGCCAAGTCCTGTGCTAAGCGCTTAACAAATATCTGATTTGATCCTTACAACAAACCTATGAGGTTGGTGCTATTATTTACCCACATTTTACAGGCAAGGAAACTGAGGCATAGAGTGATTAAGTGATTTGTCCAGAGGCATGCAGCTAGTTAGTGTCATTAGCCAAATTTGAACTCAGGTCTTTCTGCCTCCAGACCTAGAATTCTATCCACTGTGCCACCAGGTTGACTGATCCCAGGCTAGAATTGGAACCCCTTATCAAGAGATTGTGTCCTACCTCTGCTGGGCAGTGGAACCTATTGTTACATATAGATAAAACAGCTAGATGATTAACCCAAGGACATTTTCAATTTTTTTTAATTTGGTGCTGTATAGCTATAGATGAAAACATTACACAATTGAGGGAACTAGATATGTATAGAAATCCTCTCTTCATCATTAACAAGTGTCTGTCCAGTCTCAGTTGGAAGGGAGAGTATAAATAAATATTTATTGAGTACCTATTACTGTGTTAAGAGCTTAGGACACAAAGAACAGCAAAAGACAATGCCTACCCTCCAAAAACTCACAGACAGGGCTCACTGGATAGAGAGCCAGCCCTGGAGATGGGAGGTACTTGATTCAAATCTGGCCTCAGACACTTTGCTGGATAATCCTAGGCAAGTCACTTAACCTCCATTGCCTGGTCCTTAACACTCTTCTGCCTTAGAACCAATATATGATTCTAAGAAGGAAGGTAAGACTTTTTTTAAAAAAGAAACTTACAAGCTAATGACAGGGATATGTCATCTGTAACTCATGACTTTATCCCTTCCTAAGTTGGTCCATTCCATTTTTAGATGACCTTAATTGCAAGTTATTTTAGCTTTTCATTTATGAAACCAAAAAAATATTCTTCACTGAGATTTCTATCCATTATTCCTGATTCTACCCTCTGGCCAAGCTTATTATGCAACATTGCTTCTCTGTCAAGTAAAAAGAAGTAAGTGATTCTACTAGAAAATATTAAATACTGAACTCTCCTTTAATCCTTTCATCATCATCTGCCATTTCAAAACAATTCATTCTGGACTCTATCTTCTAGCCTAAAACCCAGCATTGGCAAACCTTTTAGAGATTGCATGCCTGTACTGCACCTTCAAGCTGCCTATAACCTGCCCTTCCCCATTGGTCTGCTAGGTGGAAGGCCAAGGGATATGAAAAAATGTTCCCAGGAATGTTGAAGAGGGGGAACAGAGTGGCCCCCTCCAGCCATCAGAGGCACATGTGCCAGGACTTTGTCAATGTGACTTTAGCCTGATATCCACGTAAAAAACATTTAAAAAATCTCATTTTCACTTAACTGAAAAGAATAAAAAATAGTTCTCTGGAGTCCTTTCTACACTTTTCCCTTTTTCTCTCAGAAAGTAAAAAGGTCTTATAAAATGAATTGAGTAAACTTAGGCTGAAAAATACTTCCGGTTTAGTTAAGACCTTTGCCCTCCCCCATTACTTGAATGGATTATATGACCCACTTACAAAGAATAAACCTTTTTCAAAAGGGACAGTGGTATTGATCAAAGTGAAGAAGTTCCTTTGATTACTTCAGGTCACCAGTGACACACCAGCTGAGGAAGTTTCCTAAAGGGGCACAGTCGAAGGGGCTCTTAGGAGAACAAAAATCCAGGGTTGTTCATCTCAAAATAAGTGAATATTATTCTCTTAGATAAAATAGAATGTCAACCCCAAACTGACTTTTATCTCATTGTGACATTTTCCTTTTTTTTTCAGAATTCTTATGATTATAATTTCAAAATATTTTCTATTAGACAGATGTCTGAGGATATACGATTCTACCAATCATTTGAATACTCTCTCTCTCCCTTTCTCATTTCCTCTCTTCCTCTCTCCCTCTCTCCTTCCCTCCTTTGAATGTAGAATAAACAAAGAAAAAATTATTTCTAGCACACTTGTGTACAAGGCACACAGTATTAATATATATTTTTTCTTTGATATACATACCAGGGTATAATTTCATCTAAATCTCCCCTTGAGTTTCCTGTTTTATTGAATCAAAGGAATTAAATATATTGAAGTATACTTAATTCATTAGATGAAGGTTGGATAGCATGTGAGGAACCTTTTTGACCAAAGGAACTCATGAAGACTACTAATCATGGAAAGGTTATAAACTGAACCAGGAGAAAGAGAACTCATGCAAAGGTAACTATTCAGTGTCAGATTATTGGATATTCTGTGAACTGGTTCATATATATTTTCTTCCATTAGAAGATAAACTCCTTGAGTCTGTCTGTCTGTCTGTCTCTATTTATATCCTCAGCACTTAATATAGTATCTGAAACATACTAAGTACCTAATAAACGTTTGACTTGATTTTGTTAATTTAAATATAAGACAAAGGATCTCACAAAATAAAGATCCGTCCCAGTTAACACAACTACTAATTTCACTGAATCATAGTTTTAAAGAATAAGGTAAATTTAGAAAAAATTAAAAAGCTATATCAGAATTACCAATATCATAATGCAAATTATGGTACTGAATACTTTGATCTAATAAAAAACAATATCCTGGTATTGAGGTAATTCACATGATCTTTCTTGTCTAATGCAGTGCCTTGCCCATGTTAGGAATAAAAAGGGGTCCAGACAGAGTTATATGCTTTTACTTATTTATTTAATTGTTATTAATTTTTAAAACACTTACCTTCTGCCTTGGAACCAATTCCAAGGCAGAAGAGTGGTAAGAACTAGGTAATGGGAGTTAAGTGACTTGCCCAGGGTCACACAGCTGGGAAGTGTCTGAGGCCAGCTTTGAACCTAGGACCTCCCGTCTCTAGGCCTGGCTCTCAATCCACTGAACTACCTAGCTGCCCCATAAGGATTTTTTTTTTTAATAAAATGAGAAAGAGAGAGAGAGAGAGGAAAGAGAGTGTTCAGCTTTATTCATTGAAGGTAAGATCTGGTCCCAGATTTTAGCCTAACATGGTCTTTTCCTTGCTGACTGCTGCTGGCCCAGAGCCAGCCTAGGGAGTCCATTCAGTTGCAGAAGTATAAAGACCTTATAAATCCCCCTAATTCCTCCCTGTATGGTGAGGTTGCATGATGACACATGGGACTTCAGGGATGTCAGGCCATTAGATATGGCGTTACTCTGTAACACTCACTGTTGGGGTGATACAGGATGGAGATATTTTACTTAGCACATCTACCATTAGCATTGAATAACTGCCCTTGAGTAACAGCAAACTAGAAAAACTCCAAAGATTAGGAGTAAATGGACAAAAGGATAACCTGAATTCATTTTTAAATTATGAAATATTTCTAACAGACCTTAGTGAATGTTAGTTTCTTGCTCTATAAAGGAAGATAATCATACCTTTTCAGCTTGTCTTACATGATTGTTACAAAGATCAAATGGTATAATGCCTATACAAAGGAGTTATCCTTAAATTGCTATTATTATTTTTATCATGATCAAAGTATTTGCGAAACTAACTAGGCTAGTAAAAACATTATTTCATTAAACAATTAGTTTTCTGAAAGACTTACTTTAATGGATTAAAAAACTTACAATTTACAATTAGTATGACAATTTATATGCAAAAAAGTTATTTCTGTTATTGTTCAATTGCTTCAGACTTTTCATGACCCCAGGGGCCATACTGTCCATGGAATCTTCTTAGCAAAGATATCAGAATGGTTTGCCATTTCCTTCCATTAATACTCCTATGGAGTAAAGCAGAGGTTAAGTGACTTGCCCAGGGTCACTCAGCTAGTAAGTGTGTGAGTCCAGATTTATACTCAGGTCTTCCTGACTCTGGGCAGCTAGGTGGCACTGGAGATAGAGCTCCAGGCCTGGAATCAGGAAGATTTATCACTGAGATCAAATCTGACCTCAGACACAAGCTGTGTGACCCTGTGCAAGTCACTTAATCCTGTTTGCCTCAGGTTTCTCATCTGGAAAATGAGCTGGAAGAAAATAGTAAACCATTTCAGCTTCTTTGCCAAGAAAATTCCAAATGGGATCACTAGAGTCACAACTGAACAACAAAACTTCCTGACTCCCCAGCCCTATGCTCAATCTACTGAACCATTAGGCTCCCCATTAGGCAAACAGATATTAGTGACTTGCCCCAGATCCAACAGCTAACTCAGGTCTACAAGAAGCTCTAAATGGAGTTACAAAACTGCTTTGGAAGTATAAATAATTTTCTTCCTAAATAGGTTAGTTTATTTCCAACAATCTTATTAAGGCAATTTATTAGCTTATCAAATCCTTCAAAGTAACCCAAAGGTTAACTTTTTTTTTTTAACCCTAATCTAATTACTGCTACTTGGAAACATTCAGATTTTGAATAAAATTGAGATTTTTGGCCCATGACTAAACCCAGCCATCTTCCTCCTTGGGGTCACTCCAGCAGCTTTGGTCAGCAATAGCTGTCTTGACCCAACTATCCTTAAGGAGATCAGGACAAGAGAAGAGCGCCCAGTAGTCTTGGCTTCAGATTTCCTTTTGCATAGTAATGACCACTTAAAAAAATGTATCCCTATTTGAAGGTAGTCTCCTAAGAATAGAGCATCATACACTCATATTCCAATCAATCCTACCATTCTTCCCATATTTTCCCTTTAGACCTCTGGTCTATGCCTACGCATGGAGAAAGCTGCTATTATTCTCTGGAGGGAACCCACGGTTTTTTGTGTGCTCCACTTTCCTCCAATTTGTAGTTAATTCTTCCATTTCCATTTTTCTTCTCCTCTAGTTCAATTGTTTTCTCTCTCCCTCCCCCATTCCAAAGTCTGGAGCATTTTTTTCTCTCTTGGGGACAAGCAGCATGTGGGTGGGGCTGGGAGTCCTGATGTGAGCCTATCTTTGTTTACTTGTGCTGGTGAGCTCCATCCTTTTTATTAAACTCCGAATTGCCCTGAAGGGAACAAAAGCAATGTCATGGATGAAAAAAAGGAGAGCTACTTTCTTCATGCCCAATAAAAACTAAAGGACCATCAGCAAAATATTCCCGTAAAAGACCATCTAGGCGTATTATAGAAATATCACTCTAACCCCTCCTCTCTCCCTCCCCAAGGGTATGAAGAGAAGAATTAGGAACCATCTCAAAGGAAAATAAGGGAAATCAATATCCTAGAGTATAATTTAGGGGGGAAATCGTGGGGGGCAGTTGAAAAGAAACCAAGGAAAAATTTCTCCCTTAAGGCTAAAGGATCTCTACCACCCCCAGCAGAGACAATCAAAACTAACAGAGACATTAGTGCAATTGAAGCCTACATATCAAAGGAATCCCCTGGGCAAATCACACCCAGCATGTTGCATGTCCCGGGAGCTGTATTCCCCAAACAAACCCCTCTTTGTGACTGGAATGAGCCAAATGGGTCATAAACAGCAGTGGCAAAACTGTGCTGTTTGACTACAAATGAGCACCCAGCAGGGCTGTTAAAAGTTACTTTCTCAAAGAAAATATTCCTTTTTTGGTTGTATGGGTCATATTCAAAAGAGCTTATGAGTCCATTTTATTTCAAATGTTTAATAGAAAACTGCCACAAAAAGCCGTCAAGGAGATTTTTAGAGCCAGAAGGCAGCTAACTAACTGGCCCAGGAGAGAGAAGCAATGGGCTTGAAATGAAGTATCGCCCTGAGTTCAAATGTGTGTGTCCTCACATATTCACTAGCAGTGAGATGCTGAGCAAGTCACTTAACCTCAGTTTCCTCAACTATAAAATGGGGATAATGATAGGAACTATATCCAAAGAGACTCAGAGAAGACAAAATCTGTAAAACATTTAGCACAGTGCTTGGCAGATAAGTGACTGCTTCTTCCCTTCTGGGAGTCTACCATGTTAGTTTCAGCTCTCTCCCTCTAATTGGCTCTATAAAACTTTGGACAAGAAATTTCCTTTCTCTGGTCTTTGGCTTCACCCATTTTCAAATAGCAGTATTTGGGGTTATGAGAAAATCTCCTAAACTATACTGGAATACAAAGAAGTGAGGAAGACCTGTATCTACATCTTATCCTGGATGTTTACTCATTGTGTGACCCTGGACAAGTCACTTTAAATTTTCTGTGCCTCACTTTCCTTATCATTAAATGAAGGTATTTAACTAAGTTCCCTTCTATTGCTAAGTCTGTGATGCTATCTATGATTTATTGAGCCACCATCTGGCACAGATTGGGGGCACAAAAAAATGTGGGCATTCTAAACATAACTCAGTCTTCTAGCATTTATTAAT
The DNA here is from genome assembly GCF_027887165.1 of Monodelphis domestica. Lineage (NCBI taxonomy): Eukaryota > Metazoa > Chordata > Mammalia > Didelphimorphia > Didelphidae > Monodelphis > Monodelphis domestica. The sequence goes on along the minus strand of NC_077227.1, from coordinate 344,483,280 downwards.
TGTCAACTGTGTGTCAGGCACTGTGCTGAGTGCAGGGCATACAAAAAAAAAAAGGTAAATACCCCATCCTATCTCTCAAGAAGCCTAAAATCTAATGTATTCCCTCAGACCCTTACTGATTGTTTGATCTTGAGTAAATCTCTTAAACTCTCTTTGCCCCTATACAACTCTACTGCAGAGCAGTTGTTGATCTATGTTAGTAAAGGAGATGTCTATGTTGATGAAGTGATGAATTGGTGTTGCCAATTCTCCATGTCTTGGTAAAGATAATGGAGAGGTTTGCCATTTTCTTCTCCAGCTCATTTCACAGATGAAGAAACTGAGGCAGAATTAAGTTACTTGCCCAGGTTCACATAGCTAGTACGTGTATTTGGTCAGATTTGAACTCATGAACATGAGTCTTCCTGATTCCAAGCCCAGTGCTCTATCCACTGCGTTACCTAGCTACCCCTACATAAATCAGTATCAGAGTAATAGATTTCCTTTCTGTAGGTCCTATAAGATTTACAGAGTCCTTTAATCACAATAACCTTTTGAGGGATGGGTAGAGACTATGTTGCTTATTAAGACCATTCTAATCCTTAACATTTCATGACTTTATTTTACTCAATTTGAAACCTCATTTGCCCTGAAAAACAGGGACAGATAATAAATACAGCACATTTTGGAATATAACAACTTATTTTTTGTGATGCTACTACATATCAATCCATAGAAGATCAAATGCTCCAAGTTTCCCCCCACCTAATTCTGCTGCCAAGGAGTGGGGTTGAGTTTGAAGATACATTCCTTGGGGATTTGGTTTCCCTCACAACCAATGGATAATTGCTATTGGGAATGGCATCTCTAGTCAGGTAATTAGAGCCTGCATGGTACAAAGGTTAGAGCACTGAATTTAGAGTGAAAGAAATTGGGTTGGGGAACTTACTTTGCTACTTATTGCCTGTGTGATGAGGGGTAAGTGACATTTCCTCTGGACCTTATGTTCCTCATTTATAAATTTAAGGTGTCAGACTAGATGACTTCTAAGGTCCTTATATGGCACTAAATCTATGATCCTATGAACTAAAATCTTACATGGGTTGAATCCACAATTCCGTATCTAGGCTATTGTCCTAACCAGCAGAACAAATTAGTTACTACTATGAAAACATACATGAAATCAGAGGGGCCTGGTCATTTTGTTTTAATTTTAATTTTTAGTGTAGCAGGCTCCCCTCTCTGCATCCACACTTTCAACTCACTTTGTTCAAGTCCCCAGAAGATGATTACTAATTATCCTCCTCCAAATTCTGTGAGTAACCCTAAGGGGCTAAAGGTTTCAAGTACTGTCACTCGCAAACCCTCACAGATGGGTTCCTCATTGATTATCAGTCAGAGTTAATTAGCTTTTAGAAAGGGCATTGACTCAGTAGGAATAGAAAGACAGTTCTTACAGAAACTTCCACTCCAAACAGGGGCTCCTTTTCTCTTTGTACATATAAGGTGCCAGGGAAGAATAGGCTCAAACATACAGGACTCATTGGCCAAAGGACCAACTCGCAGCTCCTGATTATTGAAATCTCTATTCTCCCATGAGTCCTCATCCAAATCTCCTTGGGTGCAGCTCTTTGTTTGGTTCCAAGGTCAATGCCCTTATGGAGTCCTCAGACTGCCTTTCCTCAATATGTCTAATTCATCTTTAGTATATCTCATAGCTCATGACTCAGGTGGTCCCATCAGCTACTGATGCTATAAGGAAACCCTACTTATGACTTAGGTGAACAAGATTGTCACTCAGTCAATGGGAAAGGGGTCAGTTTGAAACAACAAGCACTTATCAAACCATGTGCCAACATGGTGCTAAGTTCTGGTGATTCAAAGAAAGGCAGAAACAAAAGGAAAAAAAAAAGTTTGCTGTTAAGCAGTTAAAAGTCTAATGGGGGAGACAACATGCAAACAACTATGTACAAACAAGCTACATACAGGCTAAGTAGGAGATAATCAACAGAGGGAAAGAACTAGTATTAAGGAATAGGAAAAGGCTTCTTGTAGAAGGGAGGTTTATAGCTGGCACTTGAAGAAAACCAGTAAGGTTAAGAAATGAAGATGAAAATGAAAAAAATTCCAGGTATAGGGGATAGTCAGTGAAAATGTCCTTATATGAGAAAGAAGGGCTTGTGCAAGGAAAGGAGGGAGGGATTTGAAAAAGGAGGGGAGAGAGATAATTTTCTTCTACCTCTCTAGTAGCATGTGTGTGTGTGTGTGTGTGTGTGTGTGTGTGTGTGTGTGTGTGTGTGTGTGTATTCCCTTCTCCTTCTTCCCACTTTTCAAATCTATGATTCTAATAAACAGTCTTACCAGTTTGGTATATTTGATTAATTCTTTTAGTTTTAAGTCAAGGGAACTGGGAGCTCTAGTGATGGCACATTTGGAGACAGTACTTCAGGCCAAATGTTGCTGCTATTTCAGAAGGTAATTCCTGAAACAAGAATGCTGGGATACAAATGGATTTGGAACCTAGTGGGATCATGATATATAGCAGCATTGACAAATATGTGGTACAATTGCAGAGCTGGCACTTGGGGAACTGCTCCATTCCCCTTCTTCCCAGCACCTGAGGACATTTTTTGCATGTCCCACCCCTATGTCCAGCCACCCTAAGCAAGCACCCTAAGGAGTAGGGGTGGGGGGGAGATAGGTGGAGGAGAGGGTCTCACAGACAGCTTGAATTTGCCTTCTGGGCACTTGAACTCAAAAGATTCACCAGTGCTGGAATATAGGAACCTAGTTAAGCACTGAACCTAAATCCCTTCATTTCCCCAGAAGCAGAAGTGGTTTGGGGAATATTTCTATATTTGTTCTTGTTAATTGTTTTAAGTAAATACTATTTTGTAAGAGCTAATTTGACTTTTATATAGTTAAATGAACCTGGGCTACAGAGGACCCCTTAGAGGAGAAAACACAATGATGGTAGACTGAGCAAAAAGTACTTCCCAATCCCCCAATAAAAGCAATAAAGAATCTTGGAGGAGGCAGGAAATGTAACATAACTGGCCTTCAGGCACAGGGTACTCCAATGTAGTCCCTGTTTTTTTATAAACCCAGAATTGTCTATTTCTTTCAACAGTCCCAAGATACTTCCTCAATGAAATCAACTGCTTTAATCCAATGATCTAAAACCCCTATGCTCATTTCAAATTTGTTAAGGACTTATTCACACCTAGTTTATTTTTAATTGATTGATTGATTCAGTCCAGATGCTTGGGGCTTCTTTTATTTTGTGAATTTGGATGGAGGTAGAAACCCCAACCCTTACATTAGCATTGAGCAAAATAGCAGGAGAAATTTTAACAGTAATCTGTTCTATCAGCTATAAAAAATAAAAGTCATTTACTCATTTGCTCTTATCTCCTTGGAGGTAATCAGATCACTAAATAGCCCCAGAGAGCAGTTTCCTGAGCCTACCCAGTCAGTACACTCCCAGATTGTCTCCTCCACAGGATTTCAGTTCCAAAGCAGTTGGGTTCTCAGAGCACAGGGTGACTTTCTGCACCAGTAGTTCAGTCCCTTAGGGATCGAAATTGATTTTCTCCACCCTGGCATGTGGAAATCAAGCATTTGCCCTTTGATGTTTATCCCAAGGGCATTCAGAGACAGAGCCCATAGAGTCACCAACTTAATAAGATGAAATCACAAGTTAGAATCAAAGTCATCTCAGGGGGGAAAAACAAACAAGGAGATTTTTTTGTTGGGGTGGGAAGCATTTCTGATAAACAAAACTGTGTGGTGCAGTGAACAAGGTAATTCTTGTTCTTATACTTCATATCTGTGTAACCCAGAGCAAGTCACTTAAAGTCTCTTAGTTTCAGACTCCTCAACTCTAAAGAAAGGGAAATAATTTCAGAGGTCCTGTGATGTAGAACAAAATGACAAACATGTGATCCATAACATTACCAAGATCACTAGACATGGAGTCCAGAAGACCTGAGTTCAAAATTGACCTTAGAAACTTAATTAGCTATATGACTGGGTAAATCCCTTAATTTCTCAGAGTCTGCTTTCATCTGTAAAATGAGAATAATAATAGCATGCATCCCCCAGGATTATTGTGAGGATTATTTGAAATAATTGTTCAATCTTTGCAAATCTTAAAACTATTTAAATGGTCCCTATTATCATCACTATATAAAGGATTTGGGCAAAATGAGAACGTGTAGAAAGCAACTTTTTCTCAAAGTTCAAAACTGAATTGAATTGATAATATTTTCTTTTGTGAACTAAAATTTTGGTGATTTCTAGGAATAGTGATGATAAAAAAAATGTTGTGAGGGAACTTGAGGTGAATCCCAGGTTCAGGACAGGTATCTTTTGCAAAAATGCAAGACTCCAAAATTTAATTTAGAAATAAAAAGAAAAAAATTATTAATTTGGAATTCATGTTGAAAGTCTGGGAGAACAGTGCAGGTAGAGCACTGCCTCCTAGAGGAGATATATCCTGGGCTTTTTATACCTTTTAGACAATGGGCTACATGACTAGAGAAAGAATGATGAAGGCATGTTACTGGGTCTCTGGAACCTGAGATGGGTCATGTGGTTATGTCCTATGCTGTTAAGCCAAAAAGGGGTGACCTGTCCAATTTAGAGGACAAACATAAAGTAGATGTTTGTCAGGGGCCAACCTGGGACGTACCTCTCTGTACTTATCAAGAATGAAGGGAGACAGAGATAATGAGGAAAAATACTTGTACAAAAATATTCATAGCCACACTCTTTGTGGTGACAAAAATTTTGGAAAATGAGGGGGTGTCCATTGATAGGGGAATAGCTGAAGAAATTGTAGTATCTGGTGATGGAATATTATTGTGCTGAAAGGAATGATGAACTGGAGAATTTCTATATGAAATGGAAAGACCTCCAGGAATTGAGGCAGAGTGAAAGGAACAAAACCAGGAGAACATTATACACAGAGACTGATACACTGTGGCACAATCGAATGTAATGGACTTTTTTACTAGTAACAATGCAATAATCCAGGACAATCCAGAGGAATTTATGAGAAAGAACACTTCAGAGGAATAACTGTGGTAGCAGAATCGCAGAAGAAAAACATGATCAATTACATGGTTTGATGGGGATATGATTATGATTTTGATGTCAAAAGCTCACTCTTTTGCAAATATGAATAACATAGAAATAGATTTTGAACAATGATACATGTATAACCCAGTGGAATTGCTTATCAGTTCCATGAGGGAAGGGAGGAGGGAAAAAACATGAATCACGTAACGTAATGGAAAAATATTCTAAATAAATTAATTAATTTTTAAAAAAAGAATGAAAGGAGAGGCTGGAAAGCCTCAAAGTTACCTTCGTGAATAAAAGACAAAATTAAGTCTTTTAAGTACTCTACACAATTTGAGGGGTTAGGGTATCTGGGGAAGCCTGTACCCCCATATCAAAAAGACTCTTTTGTGGTTTGGTAGTAACATTCCCCAAATACACATTGGGACTAGAATGATCCAAATCTATTGTTTCTGTCCATTAAGCAAACTGAATTCCCAACCAATCTTCTTATCCACCCAAGATGTAAGTCATAAAGTTTGAAGACACTCTTTCACCCAATCAGTTTTCTTTAGGGCTGATTCTTACATCCCATGAAGCTTCCTCTAAAGTTAGTCTTTGCCTCTTTGCTTTAGGATTTCTTTGGGAACTAATGTGGAATGGAAAATAAAGGGTACTGGCACTGAATTCAGAAGACCTAAGTTCAAGTCCTGATGTTCTTAACTGCCTGTCTTGTCATTGTTCAACAACTTTTTATGACCCTGTTTGGGATTTTCTTCACAGATACAGGAATGATTTCATTTCCTTCTTTAGCTCAGATGAGGAAACTGAAGCAAACAGTTAAGCAACTTTTCTAGACTCACATGGCTAGTAAATATCTGAGGTTAAATTTGAATTTAGGAAGATGAATCCTCCTGACTCCAGGCCCAGCATTTTATTCTCTGACTACCTAGGGGTCCATGATTCTTATTAGCATCTTTTAAGAACTCAAGTATCAAGTTTATTATTCAATCTATTGGCATTCCACCTACTTTTCCAGTAATACGATGCTTTCTTTATCATATCTCACTCAGGGCCTGGTTAGTTGATTATTTCAACCTTCTTGAGAGTAAGAGAATGCCATATGTATTGTACATACATATATAAATCATCCATCACTGTCCCTTCAACACCCAGACCCTTTGGCCCCACACTATTCCAAAATAATGGAAGTAGACACCTTTTAAAAATTGTGATAAATGGAATTGAGCTTGGAATCAGAAGAAAGACCTGTGTTCAAATATTGGTTCTCTATGACTTTGAACCTGTCTCTGATTCAATTTGTACTCATCTGCAAAATGAGGTGACTAAGCTAAATGATGACCTCTAAGGCCTTTTTCAGGTCTAAAAACTTTGAATGAAATGGCATTTATTAAGTACTTACTATGCCATTTTTCCTTTGCTAATCTATAGACTTCTTAATATAGGGTCAACAGTTTTGATATTGTTTTAAGCTATTAAGGCTTAAATAAAGCAGGCACTCTGGTACATTAAAACTACAAAAAAAGACTTTGGGGGACACTCTATTTTCCTAGGAATTAGAGTAATAAGGTGGGCTATTTGTTTTATTTTTATTTATTTATTTAAAAACCCTTACCTTCTGTCTTGGAATCAATACTCTGGGTCCAAGGCAGAAGAGTGGTAAGGGCTAGGCAATGGGGGTCAGGTGACTTGCCCAGGGTCACATATCTAGGAAGTGTCTGAGGACAGATTTGAGCCTAGGACAGTGATGGGCAACATTTTGAGCTTGTTGTATTAAAATTCGCCAAAAACCAAGCATAACTTGGGTGGTGTGTCACTTTGAGAGGAAAAAAAACCCCCATAATTTCACGATATTTGCATACTTCTAGGCATGCAGCCACATGTAGCCGTGTGTCATCAAAAATGGCTATGTCTGTCAGGGCTGACACATGTGTCATAGGTTCGCCATCATGGACCTAGGACCTCCTGTCTCTCGGCCTGGTTCTCAATCCACTGAGCCACCCAGCTGTCCCTGGGTTATTTGTTTTAAAAGAAAGTTGGACAATTATATTGTCTCTCTATTCTAATGACTTTAATCATATTTTAATCCTTGTTGAATTTATTTAATCATTAATCATCTAACATTAGAATAAAGGACATTTTCAGTGTCTGATTAACTTTGGTCAGTCTACACAGTTCCCCAAATAACTACAATATAGTCATATTGGTCCCTACCAAGCTTAATGCCATTTTCATAGTCTTTGATGACTTAGATCCATCAAATCTCTTTTTCCTGCTAGGGTCTACTTCATCTCAATTAGCCTATTTTGCTTAGTGAATATATCACTAAAATTTGCATTTGGTAAAAAAAAAAATTGGAGCACTTTTATTCTATAAAGTACTTTACTGGAATCTGTTGATAATCCTACCTGATCCTACCTTCAAGGAGCTTACAATCTAGGTACTTATTCCAAATTGACATCCTATAAACTAGATTTGACTACATTAGTTCTAATATAAGCTTTACTTAAAAAAAAGACTGCATTTTAAACATTTGATTCCGTGTAATGCAAAACAAAATGATACTTAAATGTCACAATAAGCAAGCATATAGCACCTTCTATGAAATGGACATAGCTTGTGCTGATCTTGTGGATACAAGGTTATTTGGGGTAAGCTGAGGAGATATTAATACCTGACCAGGAAAAGAATGATATAAGAGGATGTCTTTGAGTTGGCCTTTGAAAGAAACTAGGAATTCTGTGAAGTGTAATCAAGGAAAGAGTGCATTTTAATCATGGGGACATAGCCTAGTCAAAATCAGAGAGGGCAGAAATGGAAGACCATATGTGAGCAATAGCAAAAAGACTTGTTTGACTTGATGGTGGAGAGTGCAAAGAGGTGTCATTTGTAATAACTGTAGGAAAGTAGTCGAGTCAGATTATAAAGGTCTTTATATGCCAAAGAAATTTGTATTTAACTCTTCAGTCAATAAGGAGTCATTGGAAATTTCTTTTGTGATCTGATCTTTCTCTTTCTAGCAGGTACTTTATTCCCTAGTTATACATACCCCCTTCTTCCCATCTCCTCCTTTCTGCTCTGTTCCTTTTTTGGAATCCTCCCCCCTTTCTAAACCTCTTTATCCCTTCTCTTCTGGTCTAGAAACTTCCAGGTTCATAGCTGATTAGTGTTTCCTTATTTGAGACTCTAAGGCTGGGAAATAACTTAACAGAATGCCCTCCTTATAAAACTCTCCCAGTGCTGATCTTGTACCTGATCTGAGGCAGGCACACCGGAATCCTAGTGTGAGCTTGGGGGAGAAAAAGAATTTCTATACCACTTATCTTGTTCCAGGCACTGTGCTAAAGCACTTCACAAATACCTCATTTGGTCCTTGCAACAATCCTGAGAGATAGATATTATATTTCCCCCATTTTACAGTTGACAAAACATGGGTAAAGAGAGATGATGTAACTTGCCCAGGGTCATACAACTGGTAAGTGACTGAGATTGGATTTAAACTTGGGTCTTTTTGATTGCAGTCCCAGTACACCATCCAACTATGCCACCTAGCCTCCTATCCAGTGTAACCTTGTACCCAATCCTCAGAGCAACATCCCACTAGAACATCAGGGACTCCCAGGTCTTTCTTCCTGCTAAGGTCCAAACACCATTTTGTTTGCCTTCCTAGTAATTATCCTGTTTCTTTCCTTCTCTGGAATCTTCCCAGCTATATATGTAGAGGATCAGTCCCAGTCCTGCTGGGAGGGTGTGGATGGACTACCCTTCTTTAAAACTCCCAGTTGGAGGATAGTGGCCCTGAGCCATAGTGCAAAGGTCAGAATAGGGCAGTGGATTTCCCTAATAAGTCTTTCTTTGTTTCCTCCTACATCCCATTCCCTTCAGAATGGCTACATTTCTGGCTAAATTCCATGACTTCTTGTTTCACTGACATGGTTCATAGAGGGCAGATAGGCAACAGAAGTCACCCAGTGCATTAAAATATTAAGGAACTTGACCAAGATTGCATAGACAACTGTGTTAGAGAAAGAACATAGAGAATTTGAATCTAGCTATTCCTGACTAATGGCCAGTTCTGTCCATGGTTGTTTCCATATAACCTTCCCTTAAATATGCCTATTACAAAAGTCACTAACTGGATTATCAAATTCATCAAAACCCCTTTAGTCACTGGAAATTATGCCATGTATACTATGAACCTCAATTACAGTTTTTACCAGCGTCAAAAAGAGGGAAGTTAAAGTGGGTTGGTCTTAAACTGAAAGTAGTAGCTTAGACCAGAGAATATTTTGACCATTGGTGCAGTTGTGTCAGAAAAAGATGGAGAGAAAAACCAGCATGAAAGGAATACTTCAGTATCTGGACTAGAGGTATAGAGGGTGCCACCATAGTAAGTCAGTTAACATTCCTTTGTCTAGAGAGAATACAACTTAATGTGTAAGAATAAATAGGCTTTAGGGCAGCAAGGTGGCACAGTAGATAAAAACAGTGAGTCTTTAGTCAGGAAGACTCATCTTCCTAAATTCACATCTGGCCTCTGACCCATCTTAGCTGTGTGATGCTGGGCAAGTCACTTAACCCATTGGCTTCAATTGTTCATCAGTATAATGAGCTAGAGAAGGAAACAGCAAACCACCTCATTATGTTTACCAAGAAAACCCCAAACCAGGTCACAATGAGTCAGACATGGCTGAAAAAGACTGAATAACAAAATGTACCAAACTCTGTGCAAAGGCCAGGGAAAATAAATATGAAAAAGACAGTCCTTACCCTCAAAAAGCTTACAGTCTACTAGTGAAAGAAAGTACATAAAGGAAAGCTTAAACAGTGGGCAGGAGTAATGAAAGTAGTCAGAGGAATGGTAGAGAGGTTCAGAAGAGTTCAGCTGGGTAGAAAATGAAGACACAACTGGCCCGGGTTCCCTCCTTAAATTGAAATTTCAGGTATCAGACCTCAGAACTCTATCTTTACCCTTTCACTCCTTCACTCCTTCACTCTGAGCTAATTATACTTTTGGAGAGTGGGGAACCAGATCTTTGATTTAATTACCTTAAGGATCTTCAGGTGATCAACTTCCTCTTCCAAAGCCAACTAACACCTTCTCTAAACTTTTATGGTCTTGGAGAGTTGCCTGAAGACAATGAGGGATTAAGTGATTTGCTCAGGATTAAGAAACTCCTATGTATCAGAGACAAGACTTGAACCTAGGTTTCATAGCAGATTGTGGCCAGTTCTCTGTCTACCATAACACACAGACCCACACAATCCCTAGAAGCCAAAAAATACAAAAAATATAGAATAATAATAATAATATTAATTACAAATCTCAATTCCATTTTACCTAAACCAGATTTGATGGCCATCCACTAAATGAAATATTAATTTTTCTTCATTTCACAACGAAAGAAAATTCATCAGACTAGCATTCATTTTGAAGAGCCCCAGAAAGAAAAGAAGAAAACTGAAATCAATCCAAACTTAGAAATGATGTTAATATTGAAAAGGGCAATCAACACATAAGGATATCCTGGCAAACTATGGTTTTTCAGTATATAATAAAATATATATGTGTGTATGTTATATATATATATATATATATATATATATATATGTAAGTATGTATGCAAAGTAGCTTATTTTATGGTTGTATAATGAAGTCTGGGATTTTTTCCCACAATTTTTATGAGAATTTTCACATATAATACACATCCTAAATGAGCAGTTGCTTACAACAAAGACTAAGTTTATTTCCTCTCTGAATACTAAGATTTAAAGGGGGAAGAGGGGGAAAACTCAATGAAAACCTCTTTGAATGCATCTGCTTTTTCCTAGTAAGACAGAACACCACCCTGACCACCCAGCTTATGAGTTAATTTAGATTATTTTTAAGCCTTCCCTGAAATCAATAATCATTGTGTCACATTGGCTTTTGCTAATGCCTAGAGGGACAAGAGCATTCAGGATCCAAGCAGCAAGATAAGGCCTGTGTGTCACCTCTGATAAGTCACTTCATCTGCCCATATTTTATAGGTATCTCTCTCAATTCAGCAATAAAACCAGATAAAATCTAAACTCATGCTGATTAAAACTGCTATATGACTGTATTTTGATAAGTATTACTGTGGATATTTTTCCAACAGTCCCAATCTTCCTTCACTCTCATAACAATACTAATAAAAAGAAAACAAAATTATAGAGTCCCTGAACCTTTTTTGCCCTACTCAGTTCTATTAAGATAGGGTTGAGCATACAGATGGTGTTTAATATATTTTAGGTGGATGAATAATTTCATTGCAGACAGGAGAGTCTTGTCTTTTAATTGAAATTCCAATGTTTTGACCTCAGAGTAAAAAAGATGAAAGATTAGTAGAAAATAAAATTGTAATTAATTTCAAGATAAACAGCCATCTTATCAACAAAATGTTTCTTATAGTGTTGAAATAGAGAACCTTATGAAACAATTTAATTTTCATTATTATATAATGCCAGTCAGGTTGTCATTTGCTAAATGTTTCAGTAAAATGTATCTGAATCACATGGATAATCATGACTATTACACCTAAAGTATGCAAACTTTGAATCAACAGGGGGATGCTGATTTTCCAATACGGATAGATCACTTTCTGGAATAATTTTGTGGAGGAATTGGTATGATACTAGCAACAATAATTCATGCTTAGACAGAAGTTTGTTTCTTAGGTGTTTTCCTCTTTACCATCCTGTAAGGTAAGTATTGGAATCCTTCATGATGTTCCTAAATTTACAGATGAGGAAACTCAAACCTCAGAGAAATGAAATGCTTAGCTTCCAATGTCATAGTTAGGCAAGGGCAGGATTGAGTCTTAAAATCAGGTCTTTGGATACTAATTCAAAGGTTGTTTCACTTTCTCAGTGGTGCCTTGTAGAAATCCTTCCAGTTCCCAAGATACATGAGTCCTAATCAAATAGCCTTTGTAGAAACATTGCTTCTTATGAATCTACTGTTTCATGTAAGTTTGATTTTAGATGTTTTGACTTGCTGAGATCAGGCTAAAGAACATTTGTGGATGTGTATTCATATCCTTGTGTGTTTGTATAAATGGATGATTCCATTTTTCCTTATTTTAAGGGCTTACTATTTCTCTGCCCACCATAGCAAACATATTCTTCTATTTTTGATTATTTCTATAATTTCTATAGAATCTTAGAATTCTCTGAGCTGAAATTTTAATGAGTTGGCAATATCAGATGTAGTGGTGTCACAAAAAAGTGGGGGTAGAGTGGAATTTCTGAGCATTGATGATATTTCACAAAAGGATGGAGTAAAAGAAAAGGTGAATGAACTTAAGTGGCTGAGTCAAGTATCATATCAATAGTCAGTAAGCACCTACTATGTTCTAGGCACTGTGCTATCACATACACACACATACATACATATATACACACATGCACACAGAATGTGCCTAAAAAAAGTATATAGTATAGATTTGGCCCTTGAGAAAATGTACAACGATCTTCAAAATAAAGATTATCTTTAATTTATTCAATATATATCTTACTTATACATAGTTGTTTACATGTTTTCTCCTTATTAAATTTTGAGTTCCTTAAGTGCAGGAACTTGCCCAGTGTCACATAGCTAGTAGGTATCCGAAACTGACTTTGAGCTCTAGAAAGGTCTTCCTGTCTTCAGGTCCATTACTCTCTTCTTTATGCCACCTAGCTGATTATAAAGCAATATACAAATAACTAGCTACTTTTATTATACTTGTTGTTTTATATCCTTAGCCCTTATCCCCAGTACTAGCACGTAGTAGATTTTTAGTAAATATTTATTGATCATTGAAATGTCCCCATCCAATGTCAAGACATCACAAGTGTAATAAAAATAGCTAGTATTTATGTAGTGCTTCCTTAAGGTAGGTGCGTTTATTATGACATTTTACAAATGGGGAAACTGAGTTGAGAAAGAGCACAAATGGCTTGCCTAAGAGTCAGTCATATGGTTAGTAAGAGTAAGAGAAATCATTTTAATTCAGGTCTTCCTGATTCCCAAGGCCAGTGTTCTACCCATAATGTCCCCTAACTGTCCATAAAATCTTCCAACTAAATTATTGACTGAATAAATTTGGAAAATTGCTAATTCCTGCTTTACAAGATAGAATAGACATTTTTTTCTACATAGTCAAAAGAAGACAGTTGAATAGAAAATTTTAGGAAATATGGTGCTTAAATTTTCTTTCTTTGAAATATTATATGAATATTTAAGGCTCATTGACATGATGGTGGTGTTATCAGAGGGAGAGGGGAAAGACTCTGTTTCCTGAAGTCTCTGTTTTAAGCACCAAAGGATCAAAGATTTGGAGACAGAAAAGACATTAGAAGTCATCTACTCCAAACCTCTCATTTTATAAATAATGAAACTGAAGGTCAAAGAGGTTGGGGCTTGCCCAATGCCATCTAAGTAATAAGTGGCAGAAACAGGAGTTAAACTTCCTCTGATTGTAAATCTAATGTTCTTTTCATTGTGCCTTCCTGCCTCCCAATCATTAAACATGGGCCCAGCAGCAGTGAACTGTGAGACTTAAAAAATCAGGTGGTCCCTGGGTAATATGTGGCCATAGCAGTTCATGAAGACCACTGTGAAAGGGAATTTATTTATCTTAACTTAATCAAGAACTTAGAGTTTTTTCATACTTAGTCAAACATTTTTACTAGAAAAGGAAGTTCACAGCCTCAGAAATGGGAAGTGGATCCCACAAGCAATGCCCTCCCTGGGCAGTGCCAGGCAAATTAAAAAACTATGATTGGTTCCTGAGAGGTGATAGACCAGCCCACAGTGAAAGGAACTAGAAATTGGAGAGACAGGAAGTGGCATGGGAAAAGGGCTATAAAAGGCAAGACTGGAGAGCTGGAACACTACTTCTGTGTTGGGACTTCTGCACTGGAGGGCTTCTGTATTGGAGTTATTCTGCTATGTGGATGTCTCTATGTTGGATTTCATTCTGTGTTGGTGGCTTGAGGAGTTCAGTTTTGGTGACTCTCTTAAGTTGAAGAGAACCTGGCTAGAGACCCTGGCCTTTCTGCTCTTCTCCTGTCTTCAGTGGGACACTTTCTTTGGTGAGGGACTAGGATCCAGACTTAGGGAATTTAGCTAGGCAATATTTTCTACCTCCTTCCTACATTTCCCCCTTTACTCTCTCTACCTTGCTATAATAAAGCTACTAACAGCCTTGTGATGAGTTAAATTTTATAAATGACAACCACAGCAATTTTTTATAACTCTTAATTTGACCATAACTAATTTTAACTATTACAGCACCTACTACTAAATCACTGAAAGATTGTGATCTGAATTATTGAAAGGAAAGCATATATTGGCATAGACGTCTGAAATATTTTAGGAAAGGTAGAACTTGACTGGTTGACTCTCAACTGTAAATAAATTCATTAACTAATAGATTAAGTTTTCACTTGACTCAGCCAACATGACCTATCTATATTAATTAAAATACCCTTCCCCCCACAAACCTTTTTTTCTTCTATAGGAATTTTTGTATTGTTTTAGCTTTGCTATTGTTTCTCACATAATTACCCCAACCCTACAGATTAGATTTGCTTTGTTTCCCAAATTCGGGGTCACACTGATCCATATACCTATCTCTTTCCCTGGTGGCAAAGCAGGACATCTGTGAAGCAGATGTAGAGCTGTGCCCATCAGCAGAGGAGAGTTCTGAAGTCCCAAAGATTGATAATTATATTTATGGTTAGAGCTTGGGGAGGAAATTGGCTTGTCCCCAGACCTGTGTACCATATGTTAGTACTAGAGAAGAGGAAAAAGAGAAGAAAGAGGATGGAAAGAATTGTGAATGCATTTCAAAGTGCTTTTTGCCCATTCTAGGCTGGAATAAAATTTTAAGAGCTCCCTAAACGGTCTGAGATGCCATTCTATTTCACCTGGAGTTCTTATTTTTTACTGAAGTTTTCTGCTCAGGATTTCAAAGAGTGCTAACCAAATTCACTAGGTCTCTGGGCCCTCCTTTGTTTATGAATGGGTATGCAGAAACAAAGACTTGCTTTAGTGTAGTTTTTCATCTATGTAGGGAGCTAGTTGCTTTTGGCTTGCCAGCTACATGTTCCAGAAGGCCAATTCTTTTGTCTGCACACTTAATGAAGCCTGCAGTCAACTGAAAACTCAAGAGGGAGATCAGACCAAGAAATGACACAGAGAAAATGAAAATTGTGGGTCCTACCATAACCTCCTCTTCCCTTATTATTCTTCAAGGCTGGAGCAACTCAACCCTACCAGGCTTCAAAAATGAGGATGACAAGAGGGGATAGTATTGTAGAGGGCAGAATTTGTATCATCAGTGAGACAGGATTCCTGGCTATGGACTAGCTCTTTCCTAGATCCTGTTTATACCCTAATGCCAGGATTCTTGAAAGTAAGAGAATAAATAATACCACTCAAAAGAAGAGAACTTTGCATGGGGATGTGAATTTAGGTAGAGGCAGCTATGTAGCACAGTGGAGAATTGTGCACCTGGAATAAGGAAGACTCGCCTTCCTGAGTTCAAATATGCCCTAAGGCACTTATTAGCTCTATGACCCTGGACAAATAGCTGTAAAAATGGAGACTTGAACTCTGGACTCCAAACCCCAGAAGTCCTTTCTCTAGCTCCCAGAATTCTCTCTAATCTCCCTGAGTGCAAGATCACAAATTATTATTTAAAGGAGCTCTCCACCTACTGGTCTCTCTTCCTACTTCTGCTTCCAAGCAGATGCAGCTCTTCACCTAGCAGGCAATATGTGAGTGGTTGTGAATGGGCTCTCTGGGCCTAGACATGTTTTCTTATTCTGTATTTTCTTTAATTCTTAACATTTAATAAACCTCCATAAAATATAATACTTCTAGTAGAGAAACTAATTTTACCTTGCCTCAGTTTCCCCTAAATTTTAATCTTAACAGTTGGCAACCCAGATGGGACAAAAGACTCTCAAATTTTTTTTTAAAGGATAGCCAAGATAATTATTTCTAAGCCATGTTTCTATAAGATGCTTTTTTAGACAAATCCGTCCCGTGTCAGACTTTCTTTTACCCTTCCCTCCTGCCTGGCTTGGCCGCTTCTGCCTGCCTGTTCCTGCCTGCAGCTATCCACTCCAGTTTGCTGTTTGCCACTCACCTGGCCCCAGCAATTGCCACCCTGCACTCCCGGCCACTGCCTTCCTGTTTCTGCACCCCAGACCTGCACACGCAACCCCAGCCGACTCATCACCCAGGCTGCTGGTAGTAGACCCAGTTTCTTCAGGATCAAAAACCAGCTGGTAACAAATGGGGTAATTTTCCCTTAGGCTTCAGGATCAAAAACCAGCTGGTAACAAACATTTTCCCTTAGGCTAAGATTAGCCACGTGGACTGGGGTAGGAGGAGGATTGTAGGAGGGGAGAGAGAAGGAAGAAAGAAGAAAGATTTTTCCAAACAGAAACTTAAAAGCATGGCTATTTTACAAGGATATCTTTTAATTGCATTGATCCTCACCTGCATGTGAGGAAAAAAATTCAGCCCCTTTAGCTAACTTTGGGGAGGCAGCTGAGTGTCTCAGAGGACTGAGAGTCAGGCCTAGAGATGGGAGGTCTTTGGTTGGAATGTGGCCTGAGACACTTGCTGGCAGTGTGGCCCTGAGCAGGTCACTTAATCCCCATTGCCTAACTATTCTCCTACCTTCTGACAATAGGCATCTAAATGGATAAAAACTGAAGGAACTTTAAAGAGACTGGAGGTAATACTTTTAAGGCATTTCAGACTCCAATGGTTTATACAAATCTCTGTATTCTGTTGCATTTTACTGTTTGCTTTGTTTAAGGTTTAACTTTGTGATTTAAGTTCATATATTACTGCATTCAATATTATTCTGTTACATTGAATCATTTTAATGTACTGAGTTTTAACTACTGATATATTCTGTTGCTTTTCCCCTATAACCATATTGATCAAATATCATTGTAATTAATCCCATATATGAAAACAGCTTTTCCATTTTTGACTTTGTAAATTGTCATATAGAGTATAGATGGACTTCATCAGAACTGGTTATAATTGTATAACAACCTTTGGAAAATTTAATGGGCTAAATATCTCAATTGATTTTAAGGGGTTTTTTCTAGACATGATTTTTAGAATATTTTTTTTTTACAATCTCTGGTCATTTTTGCCTGCCCCTAACATGAGGTATAAGGCCCATTCTAGTAGCTGAAGTGAAATACAATTATAACCCCCAACCTTCCTGCATTTCTAAAAATGTGAATGGAAATTGGGCAGTTAATCTCAGGGCCTTTGTACCCCTAAAAAGTCTCCAAAAAGGAGCACCCCTCATTTATACTCTTCAGCTCACTACTTTACTTCCACCAGAATGATATCTAGATTTCTTGATGATGTTATAAACCCAACATGAGTTTTACTTTGTTTAAAATATTACCAAGGTTGAAAGATTTGCTATGTCTGTAAAAACTTGTGACAAGTATCCATTTTTTAAAAATGCCATACAGCAACTTATGTGAAATATGATAGTGTGTTTGTTTGCTATTGTGCTTAATTGGGCTATTGAGAATTTTGGGGATACTGATACCTGCATATTTGTACTACTGTTCTTTAACAATGAAAAATGTTACCTTGCTCAATTCATTTGCTCCCACTCACAGTGGATCATGGCCAGATATGAAGAGGAAATTGATCTCACTTTTGGTGAGAAAGCCTTGTATTCTCTATTTTCTTAGCTGACACAGTGTGTCAATGATTATAAGCTATATTTTTGAATTTTTTAAAACTCTTATATTATCATATTTTTCTCTCATGTGCAATATACTTTTTCAGTTTTTTTATTATTTTTCTCTCTTTTTTATATTTGAAGCACATGTCACCAGTATTAAGATTTACTTTAACTTTTTTTTTCAGTAATATAAGTTTAAAATACACTTGCTAATACATGTCCCAAAAGCTTGAAACTATAAAAATGATGCCACTAATTATTTTTAAAAAATTATGGGACTCTACTTAATAATTCTGATTCCAGGACAAGATTCACACAAAAGAGCCATTGCACAGGGCCAAAGAAAAGCCAATCCAGGATGGATTGATGCACTTCAAAGCCAATGCAAAGGTCTTGAACCTAGTGTGAAGACTCAAGGTTACTGTGTTTAACATTGTTACCACGTAGGCTTTCCTTGTGTCCACACTCACTCTGAAAATACTTACAGATGAGTATCCCAAACCTTGGCTCCTACCTGGCCTCTATGATCTGGTCCCTTTTTCTGTCTTTCATAGAGTGGCAACTTTCTGTAGTCCTGGCTACTGACTGGGTAAATGCATCATTGCTTAGATAATTTTATTGGGCCCTAATTCAAGGACCTGTTATAGATTTACTTTTCTTTTACTTGGAATTTTTACACATATGACTTTGATAGTCTATATTTTCATTTAGAAATTTTTCTTTTTTGTTTGGATTTTTCTGATGTCTTTTTAATATATCTTGCCAATTGATTCATATACCTCATAACTCAGCCATGCATCCCTAAGTGATCCTGTGTTTTTCAATCACCCACAACATGGGGAAGTGTAAAAAATATCATTATTTAAATTGCAAAGTTTAAATTCATTTTGAGAAGAATTTTAGGTAAAGAAAGATGATACCTCTCTGAATCCAGAAACTGAACTGCTGGAGAAGACACCATGAAGAAGCCTCCAGACCACAAGTTGCACAAGAAGATCAAGAATGAACTTTGGGTGTAGTTGATCGAACATTTATTTTGAATGTACACTTTCATGCCAAAGGGGACTGTCCCCTAACTGGCTTTTTGTCAATGTGTCTAGCAAATATTGGTTTTGTTCTTTTTTTTCTCTTACCCTCAAATTATTGTAATCTTTAAATTGATTATGTTTTTATGATCCTTTGGGGATGTCCTTCTTCCCAAATGATCACACGGAGAAATGTAAAAATGGATACTTGAACTCTGGACTCCAAACCCCAGAAGTCCTTGGTCTGGCTCCCAGAATGCTTTGTAATCTCACTGGGATCCTCACCTGGGCAGGATCAAAAGTTCTATTTAACTGGTTGTAAAAGCCTACTGACTCTCTTTTTCCAGTTTCTGCTTCCAAGGATACGCATCTCATGATGTAGGTGAAGTAGAATGGGTCTCTCAGCCCTCCTACGCACGTGCTTTCTTACTTGTATATTGTTAAATTCTCAACCTTTAGTAAACCTCGAAAAATATAATACTCCTTGCAGAGGAACTAATTCATACCTTGCTTCAGTGTCCCCTAAATTTTAATCTTAACAGTTGCAGTTTCCTCATCTGTAAGATGAGGACAAAGAGGAAATGGCACATCACTTGAGTATCGTTGTCAAGAAAACCCCAAATGGGGTCATAAAGATTCATACACAATTGAAAAGACTAAAAGACAAAGGAACAACTCCTTTGTTTCAAAGCAATGAGATAGAATATTTCTCTGAAGAATAAAAAATAATCACAAAGGATGATGTAGACATGCATGCAGCGTATCATATATACAATGAGGAACTTTGAAGAACAGCATTAACAATCATGATCAAAAATAAATCCTATTATAGAAAGTGAAGAAAGGCTAGTCATGTGGCAAGGAGAAGGGGTGACTTGGAGATAGCAAAAGTGCTTCATTAGGATATTTACAGTATTAGGAGAAACTGAGAAAGACTGCAGAATATTACTTGTATTTTGTGAGACAAATGTATGGAAGGATAACTTGACTATGGATAGAAATTGCAGAGAATAGGAATATGTAAATGTGTTATAGTCTGTGTATGTGGAGGGAACTTAATTTTTTTCTTTTTTTTTTTGCCTATCTTCCATCTTAGTATCAATTCTAAGAAGAATAGCAAGGGCTAGGGAATGGTGTTAAGTGACTTGCCAAGGGTCACCCAGATAGGAAATATCTGAGGTCACATTTGAACCTCAGATCTCCCAACTACAGATCTGCTGCTTTTTTTTTCCCATTGTGCTACCTAGCTAGCTACCCTGGAGAAAACTTTCACATAACTAAGGTCACAGATTTTTTTTTAATATTTGAATGAATCCAACTACATTCAGTTTTGTTATAACGTGTGTTTCAAAAACAAAAATTTGTTCGAATGCAGTTGAGAAATGAGGGCACACTTTGAGCTTTTATGAGATTTCCTACTTGATTATTTCTAAAAGTAGTGAAGATACAGCAAACTGTACTACTTCATATAACTCACCACCTGAAATTCTTCCAATGTTTACATCCACAAGCAAACTTGAGGTAAAGTGCTATATTTATTGAATATCTTTTGGCTCAATTAGAGCTATGATTAGAGAAGGCCACATTTATACCACCTCCATTCTCTTCTGCCATGGTATCCTGCCTGAGCTCCAGTTATAGCTGAACCAAACTTGATCATACACCCTGAGGCACAAGCTAAGAATCCAGTCATCAACACTGTTTATTACAGCATTTATACATTTCATAACCACTTAACATGTATAAAACTATGTTACCTTTTTTTTATTAGGTTCCTATCTTATTTTTCATGTCACTAATGAGGTTTTTGAGTTTTGTACCTCTAACCTAGTTTTTCCCAGAAGCTCTCTGTCTTTTTTTTTTTTTAATGAACTTTTGCATAGCAATGATTCTTTTGGGAGATGCATATGTCTTGTTATAGTAGGACTGCCTGTACTTCTTCCTTCTGTATTTCCCTAAAGGAAAGTCCTTTTCTGGGCTGTTTCCCCAACTCCCTATGGATCTCCAGAAGGTGGTTAATTTTTGCCCTCAGAATTCTAACGTCAGACCAACCTGTTCATGTTGTCCATCTTATGAGTTCCAACAATATCAATCAAGTAGCTGATATCAATAGCTATTATAAAAGGATGTTTACTAAGGAAGTATAATAAAAACAGACTTTACAGTAACATCCCCCCTAAACCAGAGACACAAATGGTCTGTCCAAAAAATTCAGTCCCTGGGGAGAACAAGTATAAATATAAATTGAAAAGGTAGAGGGGTTTGTCTCTTATGCTGGCCCCTCAGTGGACTCAATTGCTTAGGTCACTTGCTCCAGAAGTCCAGTATTAATGAGATTTTGGATGGATTTTATGGATCGCCTTGTTTTATAGGTTGTCTAATCATCCCCCATCTCAGAATACTCATCTCCTAAGATGGGAAAATGAAAACATAAACAAAATTGGCACTATGAATTTATGGACACATGATGTTTGGGGTAGAGGAGAAGGGAAGAAAAGGGAAAAGGCCATTTCCTTCCCCCAGCTCATAGAAATTTGTGCATTGCTTACTACTAGGAAGGAAAAGTACAAAATCATACAAGGGAAGAATGTGTTGATACTTTTGTATATAAAGAGTTTTGGCTCCATGGTCCTTAAATAAAAAAAAATCATTGTCACATATTAATTAATATGATGATTCTTGTAATACCTTAAAACTTAATCATGAAGTGGGTCACTTTATAAAATGAGTCCAGATACCCAGAAATTCAATTATTGGAACCGTTATTTATTGATTAATAAAGAATCTACCAGCTGGGACAGTCTTCCCTAGTGGAAGCTGCATCAGACTAATATTATAGGATGGTTTATATAGGTTACAAATACGAAGTTATTTCCTTTCACAATAGGTTCTTATTTGAGAGTCAACAACCTCTCAACAATCACAAACACAGGTTATGTGTGGTCAGAGACAATACTTGCATTATTCAGGGGTTGTTAATTTTTACATGTACTTAATATACTTATCCCTAGTTTGCTAAGTGTTATCTTGCATTTCACCTGAACCTCTTTGATATTCCTGAAATTCCTTTATTTCTTGACCTTTCTAATTTTCATCCCTAGTCTAGTCTGTGCCTGCATAAGCTGCTTGACCTCTTGTGGACTGGGTCTGTTTCCTAAAAAATGCAGGAAGGAATTGATCTGCTTTGTCTACTTCAATTTTATTATCTTCCTGTATTCATACTACTTCAGTCATTATTAGGGCAGTTAGGAGTATACATAGAGGGCAAGGGTTTGAGTTGAATATGACATCTAAAAAATTAAATTAAATTAAGGCATAAGAAAGAGGAATGCATTGGGAGGAGGAGAAAGGAAAATAGAATGGGATAAATTATCTCAACATTAAAGAGCCATGAATGAACTTTTGCAGTGGAGGGGAAGATGAGGGAGTGAGCAGGGGAGAAAATTAACTTTATTTTTATCAAAATTGTTTCAAAGTGGGAAGACTATGTACAATCAATTGCTTTTGGAAATCTATCTTAAACTTTCCTATAGGAAAATGGGAGGAAAGGGAGATAAAAACGGGAGGGAAGCTGATAGAAAAGAGAGCAAATTGGGGAAATCTCTTTTCTAGTCAGAAACTAAAAAAGGGGAAATAGGATGGGGAGTAATACACAGTAATCATATTGGTATCAAAATTATTTAAAACAAATCACTTTAGTAAAATCCTCATTTCTCAAATACAGAGAGAAATGAGCTGAATGAATGAGAATACAAGTTACTCCCCAAAGGATAAATGGTCAAAGGGTATGAATAGGCAGTTCTCAGACAAAGTAATTAAAGCACTCTATAGTCCTGCAAAAAAAATTTTTAGTTAATTACCATTAGAAAAAAAAGCTAATTCAAACAACTCTGACATATCATTCCATATCTATTAGATTGATGTTATGACAGAAAAAGAAAATGACAAAATTTGGAAGAGATGTGAGAAAATTGAGACAATAATGCACTCTTAGAGGAGTTGTGAACTGATTCAATCTTTCTGGAGAGCAGTGAGGACCTCTGTCCAAAGGGCAATAAAACAATATATACCCTTTGACCCAATGAAGAACCAACTCCTAAACCTACCATTTCCCTTCCCTGTCCCCCTCACCCATTGATCTGTCACTCCCCCTGACATATGCCAGGAGCCAATAATGACCCCAACCCCAGAAGTTCCTATTAAGTTCCTGTTCACTCCCCTAACCCCAGGAATTCCTGTGCACTCCCCCTACCACAAAAGTTCCTGGTCACTTCAGTGTATAAAAGGAGCTTCAGGCCCCAGACTCAGGGCTTGTGCCATCTTAGAGTGCCAAGCCCAAGCTGCAGTTTGTTTTATAAACTCCCTCTTTTGCATTACATTGTTGGTCACCATTTCATCCTTGGGATCGATTCACGGGGTACTTCACCAGCAATACCATTACTAAGTTTGTCTCCCAAAGAAATTCAAAAGCAAAAAGAAGGACCAAAATGTACAAAAATATTTAAAATGTTTCCCAGTTATATGTAAAAAGTTTCCCACATTTTTTCAAAAAATTTTGGGCCTTGAATTACTTCTCTCCTTTTTCCCAAACCCCGACCCCTATTTCACTGGAAATGGTAAGCAATCTTACACAGTTTTTACATGTAAAAAAAAACTTCCCATATTAATCCTTTTGTGGAAAGGAACTCAAATGGGAAAAAAAAATATGAAAGTGAAAAAAGTTTACTTTGATCTAGATTTAGATTTAACTCTTTTTCTATGGAAGTAAATGCTATTTTTTTTTTTATCAAGAATCTCTGGGATAGGGGGCAACTGGGTGATTCAGTGGATTGAGAGTCAGGACTAGAGACAGGAGGTCCTAGGTTCAAATCTGGCCTCAGACACTTCCCAGCTGTGTGACCCTGGGCAAGTCACTTAACCCCCATTGCCTAGTCCTTACCACTTAGAACCAATACTCAGTATTGATTCTAAAATGGAAGGTAAGGATTTAAAAAAAAAGAATCTTTGGGATAGTTTTGGGATCATTGTATTGATGAAAATAATTGTTATTTACAGTTGGTCAATGTAAAATATTTCTGCCATTACACAATATCTTCCTACTTCTGCTTTTCAGGTTTTTCTGAACTCCTTCTGCTTGTCATTTCTTGCAGCACAATAATATTCCATTACAATCATATATTATGACTTAGTCATTCCCCAATTGATGGGTATCCTTTTCCAAATCTTCCCACACACACACACACACAAAAAGAACTGTTTTAAATATTTTGGTACATATAGGTTGTAAAGATTAAAATTTAGGGGAGACTGGGGAGACTGAGGCATCTGAAATTAGTTTCTCTCTGCAAGGAGTATTATATTTTTTTAGAGGTTTATTGAAGATTAAGGATTAAAGAAAATACAGGATAAGGAAAATGTGCCTAGGCCAGAGGCCTAGACAAGACCTCACCTACATTATGGAAAGAGCCACGTCTCCAAAACAGAAGTCCAAAAAGATTACTTAAAAGATTACAATAATGTGAGGATAAGAGAGGAAAAAAAAGAATAAAACCAATAATTGCTGAACTCATTGACAAAAAGCCATTAGGGGGCAGTCCCCTTTGGCATGAAAGTATACATACAAATAAATGTTCAATCAACCACACCCAAAGTTCAATTTGATCTTGTGCAGCTTGTGGTCTGGAGGCTTCTTCATGGTGGCTTCTCCAACAGTTCAGTTTCTGGATTCAGAGACATAGCATCTTCTTTACCTAAAATTCTTCTCAAAAGGAATTTAAACTTTGCAATTTACAATATTTTTTTTTACATTTCCCCGTGTTGTGGGTGATTGAAAAAAAAAACAGAATCAGTTAGGGATGCATGGCTGAGGTATGAGGCATATGAATCAATTGGCAAGAGATATTAAAAAGACATCAGAAAAATCAAAAATATAAAATGCAAGGCTTTCTCACCAAAAATGAGATCCATTTCCTCTTAATATCTGGCCATGCTCCACTGTGAGTAGAAGGCAAATGAATTGAACAAGGTTAACAATTTTTTTTTCATTTTTTAAAAATACAGTAGTACAAATATGTAGTTATCAAAATCCCCAAAATTCTCAATAGCCCAATTAATTACAATAGCAAACAAACACACTTTCATATTTCACATAAGTTGCTGTATGACATTTTTAAAACCTATGAATTGATGGATATTTGTCACAAGTTTTATAAACATAGCAATCTTTCAACCTTGGTATTTAAACATATTTTTTAAAACAAAGTAAAACTCATCTTGGGTTAAGAACATAATCAAGAAATCTATATATCATTCTGGTAGAAGTAAAATAGTGAGCTGAAGAGTATAAATAAAGGGATGCTCCTTTGTGGAGGCTTTTAGGGATACAAATGCCCTGAGAATAACTGCCCAACTTCCATTCACATATTTAGAAATGCAGGAAGGTTGGGGGTTATAAAATGTATTTCATTTCAGCTAATGGGCCTTAGGGCAGGCAAAAATAACCAGATTGTTAAAAAAAATTCCAAAAATCATATTTAAAAAACCTTTAAAATCAAATCATTTGAGGTAGTTAGCACATTAAATTTTCCAAGGTTGTTAATACAATTATAACCAGTTCTGAAGTCCACCTATCCTCAGCAAAATAGAAAAAAGCTGTTTTTTCATATATGGGCTTATTCACAATAATATTTGTTCAATACAGTTATAGGGGAAAAACAACAGAATTTTAAAAACTCAGTACATTCAAAATAAATTCAATCAACCTTCAGTTCAAGCAGAATAATATTGAATCCAGTAATATATGAACTTAAAATCACAAAGTTAAACCATAACAAAAATGCAATAGAATACAGAGATTTTTATAAACCATTAGAGTCTGAAATGCCTCAAAATATATAGCCTTTAGTCTTTTCAAAGTTCCTTGGGTTCTTATCCATTTAAATGCCTATTGTCCGAAGGCAGAGTGGTAAGGGCTAGGCAATGGGTTTCAAGGGACCTGTCCAGGGCCCCATAGCTGGGAAGTATCTGAGGCCAGATTTTAACTAGAGACCTCCTGTCTCTGGGCCTGTCTATCAGTCCATTGAGCCAACCATTTGCCCCTTCAAAGTTAGTTGAATCTTCTCCCTGATACGCAGGTGAAGTCAATGCTATTACCAGAACAGTCAAAAAGTATCTTTTTACACAGCCCATTGCTTTTTTAAGTTTTTGTTTGAAAAAATCTGTTTTTTCTCTCTAGTCTCTCTTTCCCCTCTCCCCTAATATGATCCTTCCTCCTGCCCCAGTCCACGTGGAGCCCAGGCCACCCACGAGGAGTCATACACCCCCATTTGCTCAGAGGCTTAGCCTAAGGGAAAATTGCCTGTTCTCCTTTCCCTCTCGTCTCTCCCCTCCCTCGACATGGCCAATACTGTTACAAGCTGGTCTCAATGAGTCCTCAGCAATCTGCTCCAAGGATCTGGGTGATAAGCCGGCTGGGGTCATGTTCCTGGGGCTGGGGCTGGGGTGATGAGCTGTCTGGGTCAGAGGCCAGATGGGTGAGAGACAGACCGCCAGGGTGGGTCGGGCCGGAAGCCATCAGGTGAGAGGCCAGGAGCAGAAGCAGGAGCCGGAGCGGCTGCAGGCAGGAGCTGATCAAGATGGTTTTCCAAAAAGCATCTTGGAGAATCGTGGCTTTTAAAAAAAAATTCTCTAGGCTAAAAATTTTTTGAGAAGTTCTCATCCCTTCGTGGTCTCCAACTGTAAAGATTAAAATTTAGGGGAGACTGGGGAGACTGAGGCATCTGAAATTAGTTTCTCTCTGCAAGGAGTATTATATTTTTTTTAGAGGTTTATTGTAGATTAAGGATTAAAGAAAATACAGGATAAGAGACATGTGTCCAGGCCATAGAGAGGCCTAGACACAACCTCACCTACATTATGAAAAAAGCCCCCCTGCCCCAAAACGGAAGTCCAAGACCAAGAGAGAGCCCTCAAAAGCCTTTGAATCAGCTTAAATACCTTCTCAATCTCCGCCCAGGTGAGATTACAAGGCATTTTGGGGAAGTGGAGCAAGGAATTGTGGGGATTGTAGTCCTGTATTCGAGTCTATTTTTTACAAGGTCCTTCCCCTTTTTATTTTTGTTTTTATCTTTTTTGGAACATAAGCCAAGTAATGTACTGCTGGGTCAATGAATATGCATTGTTTTATTAGACATTTGGGCATAGTCCAAATTCTCTCCTGAATGTTTGAAATGAGAAATCTCTCAACAATGTATTCATGTCCAAGCTTTCCCATATCCCTTCCAACTTTTGTCATTTTCCTTTACTACCATAATTACCTACCTGATAGGTGGGGGGTGGGTACCTCAAAGTTGTTTTAATTTGCTTTTTTCTAATTAATAATGATTCAAAACATTTTCCCATAACTATACAGACTTTAAACTACTTTGAGAACTGCTTGTTTATATCCATTTATCAATTGGGGAATGACTTATATTTTCATATATTCAACTCATTTGTCTATGGATTTGAAAAGTGAGACCTTTGTTAGAGAGATTTGTAAAAAATGTTGTGCCATTATGATTAATGCATATTACTTTCCATCTTAGTTACCCCTTTTTAGTTTTTGACCTCTACGTCCCCTAATTTGTCCTCTTTTCTATCAGTACAACCTCCTTTCTTTTACCACCCTTTGCTTCTACTTTTCAGTAGGTTAAGATAGTTTTTTATAACCAATTGATTGTTTATTGTCTCCTTCCTCTGAGCCAATTCTAATGAGAATAAGGTTGACATGCTCTCTTCTCCATCTCCCCCAACTTTCCCTCCACTAGAAAAGTTCTTCCATGCCTCTTTTACATGAGATAATTTACCCCATTCTATTTCCCCATCACTCTCCTACCAATGCATTACACTTTTTCATGCCTTAAATTTATTTTTTTTATATCATACCATCATATTGAACTTAAACCCTTGCCCTCTCTCTCTCTCTCTCTCTCTCTCTCTCTCTCTCTCTCTCATATATATATATATATATATACATATATATATATATATATATATATACATGTAGGGATGTACATAGGTTACCCATATTGAATATCTTTTGGTTTCTCTTTCCAGTTGACCTTTTTATGCTTCTTTTAAATCTTGTATTTCAGAGTCAAATTTTCCATTCAACTCTAGTCTTTTCATCAAGGAATGTTGAAATTCTTCTATTTCAGTGAATACTTATTTTTTCTCTGGAGGGATTATACCTATATTTTCTGGGCTGGTTATTCTTGATTGAAGTCTTAGCTCCTTTGCCCTCTGGAATATCATATTCTAGGCCCTCCAGTCCTTTAATGCAGAAGCAGCTAAATCTTGTGTTATTCTGACTGTGGCTCCATGATATTTGAAATGTTCCTTTTTGAATATTTGCATTATTTTGTCCTTTACCTGGGAATTTTGTAATTTGGCAATAATATTCCTTTTGAGACCTTGTTCATGTGGTGATCAATGAATTCTTTTCATTTCTATTTTTACCTCTTCTAGAATATTATGGAAATTTTCCTTAATGATTTTTTTAAACCTTTACATTCCATCTTGGAATCAATACTGTATATTAGTTCCAAGGCAGAAGAATGGTAAGGACTAGGCAATGGAAGTTAAGTGACTTGCCAAGGGACACACAGCTGGGAAGTGAGTGAGGTCAGATTTGAACCCAGGACCTCCTGTATCTAGGCCTGGCTCTCAATCCACTGAACTACTCAGCTGTCCCCTCTTTGGTGATTTCTTAAAAGATGAAATCTAAGCTGTTTTTGTTTTTCAGCATGGTTTTCAAGGAGTCTAGTAAATCTTAGATTACCTTTCTTAAATTTATTTTCCACATTAGTTATTTTTCCCATGAGATATTTTACATTTTCTTCTATATTTTCATTCTCTGGACTTTGTTTGATTATTTCTTGATGTCTCCTGCAGTCTACTTGCCCAGTTCTAATTTTTAAGACCTGGTTTTCTTGAATGAGTTTTTGTACCAATTTTTTTTTAACCTATACCTTCCATTTTAGAATCAATACTGTATATTTGTTCCAAAGCAAAAGAGTGATAAGGGGTAGGCAATGGGGGTTAAGTGACTTGCCCAGAGTCACACAGTGTCTGAGGTCAATTTGAACTCATGACCTCCCATCTCTAGGCCTGGATCTTAATCCACTGAACCACCCAGATGCCCACTCTACCCACTTTTCCATTTGGCCAAGTCTAGTTTGTATATCTTTTTCCATTTGGCTGATTCTACTTTTTATTTTTATTTATTTATTTATTTTAAACATTATTATATTTGGTCATTTACAAACATTATTCATTGGAAACAATGATCATTTTCTTTTCCTCCCCCCTCCCCCCTCCCCCTTCCCACCACCTCTCCCATAGCCGATGCATGATTCCACTGGGTATCACATGTGTCCTTGATTAGAACCCATTTCCATGTTGTCGGTATTTGCACTAGAGTGTTCATTTAGAGTCTCTCCTTAGTCATTTCCCCTCAGCCCCTTTAGTCAAGCAGTTGCTTTTCATCTGTGTTTTTACTCCCACAGTTTATCCTCTGCTTGTGGATAGTGTTTTTGAGATCCCAGCAAGTTGTTCAGGGACATTGCATTGACCCTAATGGAGAAGTCCATTACCTTCGATTTTACCACATTGTGTCAGTCTCTGTGTACAATGTTCTCCTGGTTCTGCTCCTCTCACTCTGCATCAATTCCTGGAGGTTGTTCCTGTTCCCACGGAATTCCTCCACTTATTATTCCTTTTAGCACAATAATATTCCATCACCAACATATACCACAATTTGTTCAGCCATTCCCCAATTGAAGGGCATCCCCTCATTTTCCAATTTTTGGCCACCACAAAGAGTGCAGCTATGAATATTCTTGTACAAGTCTTTTTCCTTATTATCTCTTAGGGGTACAAACCCAGCAGTGCTATGGCTGGATCAAAGGGCAGACAGTCTTATATCACCCTTTGGGAATAGTTCCAAATTGCCCTCCACAATGGCTGGATCAATTCACAACTCCACCAGCAATGAATTAATGTCCCTACCTTGCCACATCCCCTCCAGCATTCACTGCTTTCCTTCCCTGTCATGTTAGCCAATCTGTTAGGTGTGAGGTGATACCTCAGAGTTGTTTTGATTTGCATCTCTCTGATTATAAGAGATTTAGAACTCTTTTTCATATGCTTATTTAATAGTTTTGTTTTCTTTATCTGAAAACTGCCTATTCATGTCCCTTGCCCATTTATCAATTGGAGAATGGCTTGATTTTTTGTATAATTGATTTAGCTCTTTGTAAATTTCAGTAATTAAACCTTTGTCAGAGTTTTTTATGAAGATTGTTTCCCGATTTGTTGCTTCCCTTCTGATTTTAGTTATACTGGTTTTGTTTGTACAAAAGCTTTTTAATTTGATGTAGTCTAAATTATTTATTTTACATTTTGTGACTCTTTCTATGTCTTCCTTGGTTTTAAACTCTTTTCTTTCCCAAAGGTCTGACATGTATACTATTCTGTGTTTGCCAAATTTACTTATAGTTTCCTTCTTTATGTTCAAGTCATTCACCCATTCTGAATTTATCTTGGTGTGGGGTGTGAGGTGTTGATCCAAACCTAATCTCTCCCACACTGTCTTCTGATTTTCCCAGCAGTTTTTATCAAATACTGGATTTTTAACCCAAAAGCTGGGATCTTTGGGTTTATCATATACTGTCTTGCTGACGTCACTTGCCCCAAGTCTATTCCACTGATTCTCCTTTCTGTCTCTTAGCCAGTACCAAATTGTTTTGATGACTGCTGCTTTGTAATATAGTTTGAGATCTGGGACTGCAAGGCCACCTTCCGTTCTTTTTTTGTTTTCATTATTTCCCTGGATATCCTTGACCCTTTGTTCTTCCAAATGAACTTTGTTATGGTTTTTACTAAATCAGTAAAGAAATTTTTTGGAAGTTCAATGGGTATGGCACTAAATAGATAGATGAGTTTGGGTAGGATGTTCATTTTTACTATATTGGCTCGTCCTGCCCATGAGCAGTTAATGTTTTTCCAATTGCTCAATTCTAGTTTTAGTTGTGTGGAGAGTGTTTTGTAGTCGTGTTCATATAGGTCCAGTGTTTGTCTCGGGAGATAGATTCCTAGGTATTTTATTTTGTCCAAGGTGATTTTGAATGGGTTTTCTCTTTTTAGTTTTTGCTGCTGAACTATGTTGGAGATGTATAGAAATGCTGATGACTTATGTGGGTTTATTTTGTATCCTGCAACTTTGCTAAAGTTGTTGATTATTTCAATTAGCTTTTTGTTTGAATCTCTAGGATTCTTTAAGTAGATCATCATGTCATCTGCAAAGAGGGATAACTTGGTCTCCTCCTTGCCTATTTTGATGCGTTCAATTTCTTTTTCTTCTCCACTTGCTACTGCTAGTATTTCTAGTACAATGTCAAATAGTAGAGGTGATAATGGGCATCCTTGTTTTACTCCTGATCTTAATGGGAATGGATTTAGTTTATCCCCATTGCAGATGATATTAGCTGATGGTTTTAGATATATACTGTTTATTATTTTTAGGAACGATCCTTCTAATCCTATACTTTCTAGTGTTTTTAATAGGAATGGATGTTGTATTTTATCAAAGGCTTTTTCTGCGTCTATTGAAATGATCAAGTGATATTTGTTGGTTTGCTTGTTGATATGGTCGATTATGTGAATGGTTTTCCTAATATTGAACCAGCCCTTCATCCCTGGTATAAATCCTACTTGATCATGGTGGATGACCCTTCTGATCACATGCTGGAGTCTTTTTGTTAGTATCCTATTTAAGATTTTTGCATCTATATTCATTAGGGAGATTGGTCTATAGTTTTCTTTCTCTGTTTTTGATCTGCCTGGTTTTGGAATCAGTACCATGTTTGTGTCATAAAAAGAGTTTGGTAGAACTCCCTCTTTGTTTATTATGTCAAATAGTTTGTATAGTATTGGGATTAAATGTTCCTTGAATCTTTGATAGAATTCACTGGTGAATCCATCAGGTCCTGGGGATTTTTTCTTAGGAAGTTCTTTGATGGCTTATTGGATTTCATTTTCTGATATGGGATTATTTAAGAATTCTATTTCCTCTTCTGTTAGTCTAGGCAGTTTGTATTTTTGTATATATACATCCATATTACCTAGATTGGTGTATTTATTGCCATATAATTGGGCAAAGTAATTTTTAATGATTGCCTTGATTTCCTCTTCATTGGAGGTGATGTCCCCCTTTTCATCTTTGATGCTGTTAATTTGCTTTTCTTCTTTCCTTTTTTTTTAATATATTTTATTTGATCATTTCCAAGCATTATTCGTTAAAGACATAGATCATTTTCTTTTCCTACCCCCCACCCCCTATAGCCGACACGTAAGTCCACTGGGCATTAGATGTTTTCTTGATTTGAACCCATTGCTTTGTTGATAGTATTTGCATTAGAGTGTTCATTTAGAGTCTCTCCTCTGTCATGTCCCCTCAACCTCTGTATTCAGGCAGTTGCTTTTCCTCGGTGTTTCCACTCTCATAGTTTATCCTTTGCTTATGAATGGTGTTTTTTTCTCCTGAATCCCTGCAAATTGTTCAGGGACATTACACCACCATTTATGGAGAAGTCCATTACGTTCAATTATACCACAGTGTATTAGTCTCTGTGTACAATGTTCTCCTGGTTCTGCTCCTCTCGCTCTGCATCACTTCCTGGAGGTTGTTCCAGTCTTCTTTCCTTTTTTAATTAGATTGACCAGTACTTTGTCTATTTTGTTTGTTTTTTTCAAAGTACCAGTTTCTACTCTTATTTATTAGCTCAATAGTTCTGTCACTTTAGATTTTATTAATTTCTCCCTTAATTTTTAGGATTTCTAGTTTGGTTTTCTGCTGGGGGGTTTTAATTTGATCGCTTTTGAGTTTTTTTATTTTCATTTCCAATTGATTGATCTCTGCTCTCCCTAGTTTGTTAATATATGCACTCAGGGATATGAATTTACCTCTGATTACTGCTTTGG
Source organism: Monodelphis domestica (assembly GCF_027887165.1). Lineage (NCBI taxonomy): Eukaryota > Metazoa > Chordata > Mammalia > Didelphimorphia > Didelphidae > Monodelphis > Monodelphis domestica. Next base: position 344,450,423 of record NC_077227.1, on the reverse strand, counting down.
CTGCATCCCAAAAGGTTTGAAAGGATATCTCACCATTGTCATTTTCCTCCATGAAATTATTAATTGTTTCTATGATTTCTTCTCTAACTAAATGATTTTTGAGTATCATATTGTTTAATTTCCAATTAGTTCTTGATTTGGTTTTCCATGTACCATTACTGATCATTATTTTTTTATTGCTGTATGATCTGAAAATTTTGCATTTATTATTTCTGCTTTTCTGCATTTGTATGCCATGTTTCTGTGACCTAGTGTATGGTCAATCTTTGTGAATGTGCCATGTGGTGCTGAGAAGAAGGTGTATTCCTTTTTGTCCCTATTTATTTTTCTCCATATGTCTATTAACTCTAATTTTTCTAAGATTTCATTCACTTCTTTTACCTCTTTCTTATTTTTTTATTTGATTTATATAAATTTGATAATGGTTGGTTCAAATCTCCCACTAATATGGTTTTACTGTCTATTTCTTCCTTCAATTCTCCTAGTTTCTCCATTAGAAATTTGGGTGCTATATTATTTGGTGCATACATGTTGATTTTTCAACGACATTTCCTCATTGTCTATACTCCCTTTTAACAGAATATATTTACCTTTCCTATCCCTTTTGATCAGTTCTATTTTTGCTTTGGCTTTATCAGATATCATGATTGCAACTCCTGCCTTCTTTCTATCAGTTGAGGCCCAAAAGGTCTTACTCCAACCTTTAATTCTAACCTTTTGGGTGTCTACCCTCCTCATGTGTGTTTCTTGAAGACAACATATGGTGGAGTTTTTGACTCTAATTCATTCTGCTATTCATCTTTGTTTTATGGGTCAGTTCATCCCATTCAGGTTCAAAGTTATGATTGTCACGTGTGGATTCCCTGGCATTTTGATATCCTTCCCTAATTCTAACCTTTCTTCTTTAGCTCTAACCTTTTAATCCAGTGATTTACTTTAAATCTGTCCCCCTTGTCCCCTCCCTTGATATGTTTCCCTTTCTAGCCCCTTCCTTTGTGTTCCCTCCCTCTACCCCCTCTCCTTCCATCCCTTTTTGTGTTCCCTCTCCCCTACCCCCCTTGGTTTTCCCTTCTCCCAACATTTGTTGGGTAAGATAGAATTCAAGATCCCAATGGATCTGGATGTTTTCCCCTCTCAGAGTTGATTTCCCTGAGAGTAAGGTTTAAGTAAAAATTCTCTTCCTCTCCTTCTTATAGGAGTTTTCTTCCCCTCCCCTTCCCTTGTAAATCTCTGTGTGAGAAAGATCATTCTATTTGGTTTTTCTTTTCCCCCTATTTACACATTACATTTCCCACATATTAATATATATATATATAGATTGATATAAATGTAGTCTTTATAGAAGAGAGTTTGAATAAAAGAAAAGATAACAATTTTCTCCTTTTCCCTTTCCATCATATTTACCTTTTCAGGTATTCCATGCTCTTTGTTTTTTGATATCGAACTTTCCACAGATCTCTAGTCTTTTCTTTGCAAAAAGTTGGAAATCTTCTATTTTGTTGAATGCCCATACTTTCCCTTGGAAGTATATAGTCAGTTTTGATGGATAGCTGATTCTTGGTTGAAGACCCAGTTCTCTTGCCTTTCTGAAGATCATGTTCCATGCCTTACGATCATTCAGAGTGGAACTTGCAAGGTCTTGTGTGACCCTGATTGGCATTCCTTTATATCTAAATTGTCTTTTTCTGGCTTCTTGTAACATTTTTTCTTTTGCTTGAAAGCTTTGGAATTTGGCAATTACATTCCTGGGAGTTGTCTTTTGGGGATTTGGTGTAGAGGGTGTTCTGTGAGCTATTTCAATGCCTGTATTGCCCCCTTGTTCTAGAATCTCTGGGCAATTTTCTTTGATTATATCTTGTATTACGATGTCGATTTTGCTGTTTATTTCTGGCTTTTCTGGAAGTCTAATTATTCTTCCTCTATTTTCCAAGTCTGTCACCTTGTCAGTGAGATATTTTATGTTTTCTTCTAATTTCTTGATCTTTTGGCTTTGCTTTATTGATTCTTGCTCTTTTTCATGATCATTGGCTTCCAGTTGCCTGATTCTGACCTTTAAAGCCTGGTTTTCCTTTTCAGTTTGGTCAAACTGATTTGGTAGTTGCGTGAATTCCTTTTGCATTATTTCCCACTTTCCCTGCCAGAAGGCTTCCATCTTTTTGATCATTTCCAATTCAAATTCTTCAAGAGTTTGTGGAGAGTTTCCATTTCCTTTGGAAGGTTTCGGGGCATTTGCTTGTGTTTCCTCTTCTATGTCCTCTGTATTTTGTATTTTTGCTCCATAAAATGTTTCCAAAGTTGCCCCTTTCTTCTTGTTTTTCTTGGTGTTTAGAGGCTTTTGTGCTTCTGTGCTGTTTGCCATCTCTATCTCAGTGGGGAGGACTAGCTCTTCTTATATCTGTCTGGTGTTCAGAGGCTTTAGCCCCAGGTAAATTTTCCATTCTCCGCAGCTGTTCTGTCTTCCCAGGAAATCAGGAATTTACTGGTGTTTTGGTATTACTGCCCTCCTCAGTTCCCTCCCAATGCTTCTCTGTTTCCTTACTTCCATGCTCTGAGCCTGGCTTGGCATTGTCCACAAGGTATTTCAGTGCCTTTGCCAGCCAGAAGATCCTGGGCTCTGAGGGGGAAGGGGCTGTGGTTTCCCGGAGCTCCGAGGGCTCCTGATAGCATTAACTTCAGCTGGTTTGGACTGAGTATGTCCTGATGCAGGGACCTTCTGTGAGACTCAGATGTAAGGATCCAGCCAGGGGGCTACAGGCTCCCCCCGGTCTCTCTCTGTTTCCCTGCTATCTGTGTTGGGTGCCCCCGTGACTCAGTCAGGTTGTTTTCAGGATGCAGCCTTCAGAATAGCCAACCCTGAGGTCCTTTTGCCAGCTCTAAGGTTCCCGCTGTTGCCTCAGACTCAGTGCTCTGGGTTGGGGGGATGGGTCCTGGGACCTTCCTTCTGCCTACCCCTTAGATCCGAGTGATCTCAGTTTCTGGCTTTTGGGGGGCCAAACCTTTTGATCCAGGTCCAGGAGGAGGGTTCCCTGGGTCTATCCTGTTGTTCGTTTTGAATTTCGGTGCCCTAGGAGCATACAGTTTGAGATTGGTAAGGAATGGTTTTTGGAACTCTGAACTTTAGCTCTCTCTAAGCCACCATCTTGACCAGAAGTCCTGATTCTACTTTTTAAAGAATTCTTTTCTTTGTATTTTTGTCCACTTTTACCAATTGGCCTATTTTGTTTTTTAAGTTTTTAATTTCTTCAGTATTATTTTTTTTGCCTCCTTTAGTAAACTTATCTTTTTTTCACAATTTTCCTGTATCATTCTTATTTCTTTTCCCAAATTTTCTTCTACCTCTCTTATTTGATTTTAAAAATCCTTTTGGAGCATTCTTATGGGCTTGAGACCAATTCATATTTTTTTTGAAATCTTTAAATGCAGGAGTATTAACTTTCTTGTCTTCTGCATTTGAGTCTGCCCTGTCACCAAAATAACTAATTTTATTTCCTTTTTTCTTGTTTGCTCCTTTTCCTGCCTTCCTCTTTTCTTTAAAAAAATGTTGAGCTCTGTTACTGTGGTGAAGGGAGTAATGTTCCAAGCTTCAGATTCATTGTGCAGCTGCCTTCAGAGTATCTATCTGCTTTCTGTTTTTCCAAGGCATGATGTAAGGAGAGGTGTATTTAATACTCTCCTGGCCTGTGCACTGTTCTGTAACTCCAAGAAGTCTTTTACCCAATCTGTGATCAGTTCCCCTCCTCTGCTGTGGTTACAAGGGCTGGTGTATGTTGATGCTTCTCATCATCCTGCAATTGCACCCCCAGGACTAAGACCTGGTACTGTGTCTGAACAATATGACAAGAGTCTTGAACATAGAGCCAGCAAAGAAACCCCTTTAATCTCTTTCTGAGCAGTTGTCTGACCTCTCTTATTATCTGTGGCTGAGAGTTCTAGAATTGTTGGCTGCTGCCTCAGTTGTGTCCAAGGACTATTGTCTGGGTGAGGCCAGCCTTGACATACTGAGTTGCACCTCCACCCCAGTGCACTAGATCTTTCATGCCAGTCTTCTGACTGTTTTGGATTGAAAAATTACTTCATTTATTACATTACATTGACCATTTGTCTTTTTGTGGCTTATGCTTCCCCAGAATTCATTTTGAGGCATTATATCACTGATTTTTAGAGGATAATTTAGTAGAAGTCAGTGGGTCCCTGTACTCCCCTACTATCTTGGCTGTGCATTGTACAAAAATATCTAAAGTAGCTCTCTTTTTGGGGGCAGAGAATTTGAAACCAAGAGGCTATATGCCAATTGAGGAAATGGCTGAGTAAGTTATAGTATATGATTGTGATGGAATACAATTGTGTTATAAGAAATAATAAGCAGAAGAAGCTCAGAAAAATGTACACAAACTGCTTCTGGAGAAAGAACTGATGGAATCTCAATCCAGACCAAAGCAAACCTTTTTACTTTCTTTCTTTTTTTATTTTTGTTCAAGTTTCATTCTACAAAAGGATCAATATGGAGAAATATTTCATGTCATTATACATGCAAAATTTTTATCAAATACAATTTCAGTGGGGGAGAAAAGGGAGGAAGAAAGATAATTTATTATTATTATTATTATTATTATGTATTAGGTATTATTATGCTTTAAGAAATGATGAGGGGTGGTGATTTCAAGCAAAATGTGGCAAGACCTATATGAATTGATGCAAATTAAAGTGTGTAACTATGAAAATGTGGTTTTGCCAAGACTGTGAATTGCCAAAACTGTAAAGGTTTTGGCCAAACTGTAAAGATAATTTTTAGTGTCTTGATTTAAAATCTAAAATTAAGTAGTCGCCATGGGAAAATTCCCAAATATGAAAATCCCAAAGTCAGCTGGGTTTTATGGAGATTTTAATTAATACAAATTAAGGAATTAAGGGAAGGAGAGAGTGAGAGAAAGAGAGAGAGAGTAGCCAAGCAGTAGGAAAGGGCCTAGGGCAAAATGGCCTAGGCCTGAGCCTAAGGGAGAGTGAGTCAGTCTTTATCAATCACCACAAGATCGTCTTCAAGCTGGGTTCTTCCACTCTAAACTGAAATTAGCCTCCAAACTGAATTCAAATTTTAACTGAATTCAATTGCCCTGAACTTGTTCCTTCATTTCCTTTTAAAGAGATTTTCTCTTATGTCACCTCCCCTAAATTTTCACGTCTACCAATCACAGTAGATGCTTTTTCCCAGGACTGCCCATTCTTAGTTCTCATCTCTTTGGTTCTTACCTTCTCTGGTTAGATTAAAACTCCCCACCTCTTTTGTTAAGCTTGCCCTTTGTAAGTTGTTTGACCTTTTAGTGATTAATTTAACCTTTATAGGTACTTAGCACCCTTTTGTATTAGATCTAAAAATAGACCTAGCTTAAGGTTCTAGCTTTACTATAAGTATGAGTTAGGGACTTTTCACTCAGGAGTTTCAGTCAGGAGTTTTTACAAGTTTATCTTCCACTGAGGCACTGTCTGAGCAGGGTAGAGTAATTTTAAAAGTTCTCAACACATTCTTGATCAAGTACCTCCATTATTAAAAATGAGGAATAATTTAATCAAATCTTCTGAAGTAGAGTCTGAGCAGTTTTAAGGTTCACAAGTGAGAAGAACCAGAATATTATTGAGTATAGTAAGAGCAATTTCATAATGATGATCAGTTGTGAAAGCCTTGGGTGCTCTGATCAATCCAATATCCCAAGACAATTCCAAAGGACTCATGATGAAAAAAATGCTCTCCACTTCCAGAGATGAACTCTGAATGCAAATTCAAATATAATTTCTCACTTTATTTTTGTTGCTTTTTTGGAAATATGGCTAATATGGAAATATTTTGCACACTTTCACATGTGTAATTGATATCATTGCTTACTGTCTCAGGCATCATGAGATGGTGGGAGGGGGAGAGAGTTTAGAACTCAAAGTTTAAGAAGAAAAGAATGCTAAAAATAATTAAATAACAAGTTAAAAACAAAACAAACAAATAAAAGGAGTAGCAGTCTTACAAGATTCTTGGCATAGTTAGGAGCTGTGAGGTCTAAATATTCAACACTATAATTAACTTTTCACCACAATTATTTACTAGTTCATTTAATTAGATTTAGTGTCATGTATTTGATTGAATTATCAACCAGCTCCCACTGAATTATGGAAGGCTTTCTTTACTGTTGTAGCTTTGGTGATATTATTATCCTATGTCCAATTTTCTTAGACTAAGGGTTCCAGGAATTGAGTTTTTTACAATCACATCTCATCCTGCCAACCAAAAGGATACGCTTGCAACCTTCCAATGCTAAAAAAAAAAAAGACTAAATTCCATACTTCAGGTTGATTTTGAGTTTGAGTTTTGACTATGTAAGCAGTGCCTAATAATAGGCTAAACAGAGCAGAAGTAGGTTTAAGCTGGATAACAATTCACAAGAGTTTACCCCAGAGTTGCATTTCCTCATCATAATGGGAAGCTAAAAATCTCTCTTTTGCTTTTTGTCTCTGTGACCTTGAAAAAAATAAAGTATTAATTTTCCTTCAGTGCTACTTTTCAGTTGATATCAGATTGTAACTCAGGCAAGTAGTCTTACTTCCAAATAGAGATGTGTCTCATCTTTCATAATAAATGAGTCTAAAAGATCATAGATTTACTTAAAAGGAGAACTTGTAAACCACTCAGTTCAACTACATCATTTTATAGATAAGGAAACTAAGGCCTATGATAGTGTGAAGATTGGATTTAGCTCTCCCCTGATTGTAACAATGAAGATACTTAGCTCTTCCTTTATTGAGAAGATTGAATTGTAATCCAGTCTATTTTTAGATTTTAGTCCCCAAAAGGTGGTAACTCAGTATTTGAAGGAGATCTACCCATTTTAACTACAAAAAGGTGTTAACTAACTACAAAAAGTGAACTAACCAAAAAAGGTGTTAAACAACCAAAAAAGGTATAATCTAACCAAAAAAGGTGTGAACTAAGGAGTGGGAAGTCCTAGAGAGGATCATCTGCTGTAATTGATAGATGTGAAATTTAGGGGAGATGACACAAGAGAAAAAGATATTTAAAAAGAGAACCAGAGGCCAGAAGAGATATTCAATTCAAGTTAGATCAAAGAACTCTCACTGGAAGGAGAGACTGGAAGATGAACACTCAGACTTGGCTGAGGAACTGGACCTCTGGAGGAACTCATGAAGGAGACCTCAGACTGCTTTCCTTTTAGGGGTCACCTTTGTTGAGTGAAAGGCTGATTTAGTAACTCTGCCTTTTTTACACCTCTGAGAAAGGCCCATCATCTTGAGACTTTTTTCCCTGATTAGGGCGTTAGAATTTCTACTGGCTCAGAGGAAGCCAGAGTTATCTTTTTCTCTCTCTCTCATTCTTTAATATCTTCCCTCTATTGTAAATAAAACTACCATAAATTACATTTTATTTTAGTAATTCATTTTGCGGTTTAGAAATTAAATCCCTGGTGACCACCTAATTAATATATTTCAGTTTCAACCACAAATAAATTTTAACATAGTTAAGTGACTTAATCTAGAACTACACAGCTAGAAAGTATCTGAGGGGGGAAGTTGAACTTAGGTCTTTCTGATTTCAAGTATAGCATTTTACATACTGTACCACCTAAGTGTATCAAGGCAGATATCAAGAGTTCCTGACCCTCAAAAAGAATTTGGGAATAGCATAACCCCCCAAAAAACAAGGTTAAATATTTTTTTCAGCCCATTACAATTTAGAAGGCCAGCATGAGAGATCTATTGCCCTTGGGTAGAAGGGTGGAAGTAGAGTTCAAAGCATCAAGACAGGCCTCACTGCAGCAAGTCCTTGGGGATAGCTAACTCAGCAGCAAAGGCTTCCTGAGTTCTCCAACACAGACAGTAAGAGGGGTTGGACTGTGATAACTGCTCAGTAGAAGATTATAGGTGTCCTTTTGCTGGCTCTCAATACAAGACTCTTGTCTGATTGCCCATATACAGATGCAGGTCATAGTTATGAGCCAGGGTTTCAGAAGGAGGGGAGAATACTTGCTATATAGACACTTGTGGCCACAAGGAAGCACAGGACCTTGGTGACAGTTCCAAGGTAAAAAAATTGCTTATGGTTGCATGCAGAGAAGCAGAGTATTGAACATACCTCTTTTTATAACATACCACCTTAGAAGAACTTAAAGCTTAGCATCCCCAGAATTAGCTGAACCTGAATCTTAGAAAAGTGCTCCCTTCACTACAGCAATAGAGCCCAAGTTTTACAGTGCTATTTTTTTTGTTTGTTTTTTAAGGTGTAAGGAAAAAAAAAACCTTGGAAAATAATAAAACAAGAAAACAAGAAACTCAACAGAGAAAGTTATTTTGGTGATAGGGAAGACCAAAACACAAACTCAGAAGAAGACAAAAAGTCAATACTATTGCATCCAAAAATTCCAAGAAAAATGTGAATTGATCTCAAGCTCCCCCAAAATTAATGGAGGGCTTCAAAGAGGATTTTAAAATTTTAAAAAGATTGCTAGAATTAAAAATGGGAAATAAATGAGTGACACATGAAAATCATGAAAAAAGTCAATGGCTTAGTAAATGAGGCTAAAATATGCTGAAGAAATTAATACTTTGAAAAACAGAATAAGACAATTGGTAAAAGAAGTACAATTTTCACTAAGGAAAGAATTCTTTAAAAAATCAGAATTAGCCAAATGGAAAAGAAGGTACAAAAGTTCACTCAAGAAAATAATGTCTAAAAAATTAGAACTGGGCAAGTGGAAGATAATGATTATATAAGACATCAATAAATAATCAAGCAAAGTAAAAATGATGAAAAATAGAAGGAAATATGAAATATTTCACTGGAAAAACAACTGACATAAAAAATAAATTCAGGAGAGCTAATCTAAGAATTATTAGACTCCTGGAAGCCATGATTAAATAAAGAGCTTAGACATCTTTCAAGAAATCATCAAGGAAAATTGCCCTGATATTCTAGAAGAAGAGATTAAAATAGAAATGAAAAGAATTCATTGATTACCACCTGAAATAGATCTCAAAAGAATAACTCCCAGGAGTATTATAGTCAAAGTACAGAAGTCCCAGGTAAAGGACAAAATATTGCAAGCAGTCAAAAAGGAACAATTCAAATATCATGGAGCCACAGTCAGAATAACACAAGATTTATCTGCTTTTATATGAAAGGATTGGAGGGCTGAGAATATGATATTCCAAAATCAAGAATAACCTATCAAACCCACAAAACTGAACATAATCCTTCAGTGCAAAAAGTGGATATTCAATGAAATGGAGGACTTTCAAACATTCCTGATGAAAAGACCAGAGCTGAATAGAAAATTTGACTCTGAAATACAAGACTGAAAAGAAGCACAAAAAGTTAAACAGGAAAGAAATCAAAAGGCATTCAATAAGGTTAAATTGTATACATCCCTACATGGGGAGAGTGAGAGAGACAGAGACAGAGAAAGTAATGGTGTGAGTTCAATATGATGGGATGATAAGATTGATAAAATTAAGGCATCGGGAAGAAAGGGAAGGGAAAATAGAATGGGGTAAATTATCTCACATATCAGAGGCATGAAAGAGCTTTTCTAGTGGAGATGAAGTTGGAGGAAGTGGGTAGGAGAGTATGTGAACTCATCAGAATCAGCTCAGTAAGGGAAGAAAATATGCAATCAATTGAGTATAAAAAGCTATCTTATCTTACAGGAAAATAGGAGGAGGAAAAGAGAAGGGAGGTGGGAGGTGGAACTGACAGAAAAAGGCAAATTGGGTAAAATGGAGGTTAGAAAATAAAAGGGGTAAATAAGATGGAAAGTATTACATACTAATCATAATAGTGCAAAATTGTTTACATGTCTCTAATAAATACCTAATTTCTTAAATATATAGAGAAATGAGTGAATATATAAGAATACAAGTCATTCCCCAATCAATAAATATGAAGTTTTCAGACAAAGTAATTAAAGCTCTCACTAGTTATATAAAAATGCCCTAAATCATTATTAATTAGAAAACTGTAAATTAAAACAACTCTGAAGTACCATCCCATACATATCAGATTGACTATTATGAAAGTCATTCTTTCTTTTTAAATGTAATTTCCTCCCATTTACATGTGCAAAGATTTCCTCCCACCATTCTTAGGACTCAGAGAATCTCTGGAAATTTGTTGATTGGGACTTTAGGAGAACACTGACCAACAGGTTACAAAAAGCCTACATGTCAGAAGAGAGATTTTGGTTACATTGGCTATCCTCCTACGTTCTCTCAGAATACATTTATATATCCAAACTGTAGCAGGTGGACCAATTATTCTAGGACTTTTGCAGAGAGTGCTAGCTCAGAAAACCAGGCTCAGAATAGCTTATTCCTGCTCCTGTCAAGTGCTTCATTAAAGGATCAAGTATGACTTTAATCCCTAAACTAACTTTAGGCTCATGTGAGCTGAATGGTTCCAGCTCACTGTCAGTTACTAGGATTCAGAAAGCTTCAAAAAGCTATAGCTGAAACCCAAAATCTTAGGGGAGGGGGAAGAGATGAATAACCACTAATGCCTTTTTCCTCTCCCATGACAAAATAGATTTCTTGTAGGGGGCCTTTTCTGACATCCTGTAGACCAGTAAGTTACCTTTTAACCTTATCTGATTGACACACTTTACACTCACAGTGACAAGCTGTAGGATGGTGAAAAAAACATTGAAACATATTTCAAACACCACATTTTTGTTCTGTTGTGTCTATTTTTTCTTGGAAACCAATCCTACCTTCTTTGCTACTAGCAAAAATTAAAAATAAATACATTCCTGAAAACTGTACATTGTCTCTATGGAAATGAGTGAGTCCACCATCTAATTTTCAAGGCATAAATCATTTTTTCTTTTACATTTTTATGCTTCATAATGCTATTAATGACTTCAAGGTCACCAATTTCCTAGCAGTTTATTGTCAATAGGGTTAATTCTTTCCCCTGGTCATTGCCTGTCAGAAAATGCCAAGCCTATGTGCTATATTATTCACTTCATTAGCTGTTGCAGTATAATTTCAGTGTTTCAGAAATCAAGAAACGGGGCAAGGAAAGAATGCCTTGATATCAGATGAAAAAATAGTTTTAAGAAACAAATTTCTTTATGTAGCTTCATGAACAATAACAACAATTATAATGGTCTTCATTAAAATCTTTGCTACCTCATAATTATAGACCTTTTTTAGTAGCATCTTAAAGTTTGCAGTGATTTATAATGTCTATTAGAGCCTCAGAACTCTGAGATAAGCACTATAGATATTAATCAACAAATTAACACATATTTATTGTGTCTACTATGTGTTAGATATTGTGCTAAATGTTGGATTATTATGATCATTTTATTATTCCCATTTTACAAAGAAAAAAACTGAAATGTCAAGAGACCAAGTGAATGGTTTACGGTCACTCAGCAAGCAAGTAACTTCTCACTCAGAAGTAAGAATTGAACACAGCTTTCCCTGAAGCAAAGGGTAGCATTCTTGGACATGGAAATCACCTTGACTCTATCCAACAACAGAGAAAAAGTTCTAATAAAGATAACAAAATTAGAATTCTTCTGTGAAACACATGAAAGATCTCTTTTTATTATAGTTCCTCTAAAAATGTTTTTTCATAATTTTCAGTGGTGTGTGACTTTTCTTGATCCCCTTTTTTTGTTGGGAGGGGGAAGTTCTTGTCAAAGATATTGGAATTGTTTGTTATTTCCTTCTCCAGCTCATTTAACAGGTGAGGAAACTGAGATGAATACATTTAAATGACTTGCCCAGGGTTACACATATAGACTCTGGGCCCAGCATTCTATCCATTGTACCATTTAACTGTCCTCTAGAAACTATTAGGAAATGATATTTCTCTGGTTTAACAGTTCTTTAAAAATGGCTGTCTTTTCCTTCGTTAGAAAGGTCAACCAACTAAAGAAAAAAAAAGGCTTTTAAAAAATGTTTTTATTATCATGAAAAACACACTTCCATATTGGTCATTGTTGTAAAAGCAAAATCATACATAACCAAAACCCCAAAACAAAACCAAAAATACTCCAACAGTTCTTTCTCTGGAGTGGATAGCATTCCCCATCATAAGTCTTTCAGGATTGTCCCAGATCATTGCATTGCTGAGAGTAGCCAAGTTTTCAAAGATAATCATCAATTAATATTGCTATTATAGTGTACACTATTCTCCCAAATATGCTTATTTTGCTCTGCATCAGTTCCTGCAGATCCTTCCAGAGTCTTGATTATCAGTTCTTATAGCACAATTATATTCCATCACCAACATGTCTAGTGATACCTCAGTTTTTCTTGACATGGGTTATCACTGATTTTGGTGTGTGTGTATATTTCTGAGAAAAATTTGGCTCCATTTTTGTAGGTTGCCTCTGATTTTGTTTGCCTGCCCAGATGCCCTAGCTGCTAATTTTGCAAAAACAAAGAGCAACCACTGCATTCTTCTGTTCAGTGGGGCATTGTTTCTCTTTTTGTAAGTATCACCCTGGGCCTCGAATCAAACAATTACATTCAAGGATCTGGTGGGTTCTCAGTTAAAAAGGCCAAAGCCTTTTGTCATCGTTAGACCTTTGATGGCAACAGGTACCCCCTACCCTGCAAGCATGGAAGCCAGCTCACTGTTTCCCAGCACGATTACACCTTCATTGTTATTGAGGCTGAACTTGCCAATGACCTTGAGCTACTCCTCATCTACCTCAATGCCAATGCTGTCTAGGATATTCTTCCAGTCCTGGAGTTGGGGGAATCATTGCTTCCACTGACAGACAAAAGGTAGGCAGCCACATAGTGAATTCTGATGGTCTGGGTTCCACTCAGGTGCACATTTATTCTTTACATTAGTATTTTATATTCATTTTATGTCAATTTCTTATTGTTTTTAGTATTAAACACTATATTTATTCTCTATGAAATGTGTTTTGGACATGCATTTTTGGAGTGTCTAGTATGAATTAATTGGATTTACATTGATTCAAATAGAAATAATTGCCTTGGTTTTTGTCAGTTTGAAATTTAGTGGATTGTTTTCAGATGGATTATCGATGAAAACTGAGGTATCACTTTATTAAGCCAGCCTTGCATTCCTGTTCTAAATTCTACCCTGGTTAGAGTGAATAATTCTTGTGATATATTACTGTTAGCCTCTTTGATAGCATTTTATTTAATATTTTTCCATTCAGGTTCATTAAGGAATTTGGTCTATAATTTTCTTCCTTTGTTTTTGATCTTCATGTCTTAGGTAGCAGCATCATTTTTTGTCATGAAAATGGTTGGTTGGTTTTGCCCAGAGACTACACCAAGAGATCTTCTGTTAAAACTCCAAGAGGGGAGACTGATAGAAGTCCCCAAAAAACAAAAAAAAATGAGAGGAACAAGAGCACAGACAAATATGGGGAGTAAAGAACGGGTGAATTTGAGCAAACAACAGAAAAAGAAGAAAGAAACTACAATAGACAGCTACTACTCAGCAAATGGAACAGAGGGGGAGAGATTAGCAAATGATAAACCAGAAATCCCAGCGAATTGGATACAGGCTATGGAAGAATTCAAAACACAACAAAGAGAGGCTGAAGACAATTGGGAAAAGAACTTATCATCTCTATTATTTGACATTGTATTAGAAACACTAGCAGTAGCAATTAGAGAAGAAAAAGAAATTGAAGGCATTAAAATAGGCAAGGAGGAGACCAAATTATCGCTCTTTGAAGATGACATGATGGTCAACTTAAAGAATCCTAGAGATTCAACCACAAAGCTAATCGAAATAATCAACAACTTTAGCAAAGTTGCAGGATACAAAATAAACCCACATAAGTCATCAGCATTTCTATATAATTCCAACAGAGCTCAGCAGCAAGAACTAGAAAGAGAAATCCCATTCAAAATCACCTTAGACAAAATAAAATACCTAGGAATCTATCTCCCGAGACAAACACAGGAACTATATGAACACAACTACAAAACACTTTCCACACAACTAAAACTAGACTTGAACAATTGGAAGAACATTAACTGATCATGGGTAGGAAGAGCCAATATAATAAAAATGACCATCCTACCCAAACTCATCTGTCTATTTAGTGCCATACCCATGGAACTTACAAAAAAATTTTTTTTACTGATTTAGAAAAAACCATAACAAAGTTCATTTGGAAGAACAAAATATCAAGGATATCCAGGGAAATAATGAAAAAAAAATACAAAGGAAAGGGGCCTTGCAGTCCCAGATCTCAGACTATATTATAAAGCAGAGGTCACCAAAACAATCTGGTACTGGCTAAGAGATAGAAAGGAGGATCAGTGGAATAGACTGGGGGCAAGAGACCTCAGCAAGACAGTATATGACAAACCCAAAGATCCAAGCTTTTGGGACAAAAATTCACTTTTTCATAAAAACTGCTGGGAAAATTGGAGGACAGTGTGGGAAAGATTAGGTTTAGATCAACACCTCACACCCTACACCAAGATAAATTCATAAATTCAAAATGGGTGAATGACTTGAATATAAAGAAAGAAACTATAAGAAAATTAGGCGAACACAGAATAGCATACATGTCAGACCTTTGGGAAGGGAAAGACTTCATAACCAAGCAAGACTTAGAAAGAGTTTCAAAATGCAAAATAACTAATCTGGAATACATCAAATTACAAAGTTTTTGTACAAACAAAATCAATGTAACCAATATCAGAAGGGTAGCAACAAATTGGGAAACAATCTTCATAAAAAATTACTCAAATTTACAAAGATCTAAATCAATTGTACAAAAAATCAAGCCATTCTCCAATTGATAAATGGGCAAGGGAAATGAACAGGCAGTTCTCAGCCAAAGAAATCCAAACTATTAATAAGCACATGAAAAAGTGCTCTACATCTCTTATAATCAAAGAGATGCAAATCAAAACAACTCTGATGTATCACCTCACACCTAGCAGATTGGCTAACATGACAACTATGGAATGTAATGAATGCTGGAGGGGATGTGGCAAAATGGGGACACTAATTCATTGCTGGTGGAGTTGTGAATTGATCCAGCCATTGTGGAGGGCAATTTGGAACTATTCCCAAAGGGTGATAAAAGACTGTCTGCCCTTTGATCCAGTTATAGCACTGATGGGTTTGTACCCCAAAGAGATAATAAGAAAAAAGACTTGTACAAGAATATTCATAGCTGCACTCTTTGTGGTGGCCAAAAATTGGAAAACGAGGGGATGCCCATCAATTGGGGAATGGCTGAACAAATTGTGGTATATGTTGGTGATGGAATACTATTGTGCTAAAAGGAATAATAAAGTAGAGGAGTTCCATGGAGCATGGAACAACCTCCAGGAAGTGATGCAAAGTGAAAGGAGCAGAACCAGGAAAACATTGTACACAGAGACTGATTCACTGTGGACAATCAAAGGTAATGGACTTCTCCATTAGTGTCAATGTAATGTCCCTGAACAATCTGCAGAGATCTAAAAAATACTATCCACAAGCAGAGGATAAACTGGGGGAGTAAAAACACCAATGAAAAGCAACTGCTTGACTACAGGGGTTGAGGGGATATGACTTAGGAGAGACTCTAAATTAACACTGTAATGCAAATACCAACACCAGGGAAATGGGTTCAAGTCAAGAACACATGCGATAACCAGTGGAATCGTGTGTTGGCTATGGGAGAGGGAAAGGTGTTGGGAGGGGGAAGGGGAGGAAAAGAAAATGATATTTGTTTCCAGTGAATAATGTTTGGAAATGACCAACTGAAATAATGTTTAAAATAAAAGAAAAATTAAAAAAAAAATAAAGTCACCAGAGACAATAAAAATACTTAGGAATATATCTGCCGAGAAAAACACAGGAACTATATGAACACAACTACAAAACACTCTCCACACAATTAAAACTAGATCTAAACAGTTGGAAAAACATTGATTGCTCATGGGTGGGATGAGCTTACATAACAAAAATGACCATCCTACCCAAACTTATCTTTCTATTTAGTGCCATACCCATTGAACTACCAAAAAACTATTTTACTGAATTAGAGAAAACAATAACAAAGTTCATTTGGAAGAATAAAGGATCAAGGATATCCAGGGAAATAATGAAAAAAATACAAAGGAAGGTGGCCTTGCAGTCCTAGATCGCAAACTATATTACAAAGCAGTGGTCATCAAAACAATTTGGTACTGGCTAAGAGACAGAAATGAGGATCAGTGGAATAGACTTGGGGTAAATGACCTCAGCAAGACAGTCTTTGACAAACCCAAAGACCCCTGCTTTTGGGACAAAAATCCAGTATTTGATAAAAACTGCTGGGAAAATTGGAAGACAGTGTGGGAAAGATTAGGTTTAGATCAACACCTCACACCCTACACCAAGATAAATTCAGAATGGGTGAATGACTTGAACATAAAGAAGGAAACTATAAGTGAATTAGGTGAACACAGAATAGCATACATGTCAGACCTTTGTGAAGGGAAAGATTTTAAAACCAAGCAAGACTTAGAAAGAGTCACAAAATGCAAAAAAATAATTTTGACTACATCAAATTAAAAAGTTTTTGTACAAATAAAACCAATGTAATTAAAATTAGAAGGAAAGCAACAAATTGGGAAACAATCTTCATAACAAAAACCTCTGACAAAGGTCCAATTACTCAAATCTATAAAGAGCTAAACTAGTTGTTCAAAAAAAATCAAGCCATTCTCCAATTAAAAAATGGGCAAGGGACATGAATAGTCAATTTTCAGTTATAGAAATAAAGACTATTAATAAGCACATGAAAAAGTGTTATAGATCTCTTATAATATGAGAGATGCAAATCAAAACAACTCTGAGATATCACCTCACACCTAGCAGATTGTTCAACATGACAGCAAAGTAAAGTAATGTATACTGGAGGGGGTGTGACAAAGTAGGGTCATTATTTCATTGCTGGTGGAGTTGTGAATTGATCCAACCATTCTGGAGGGCAATTTGGAACTATGCCCAAAGGGTGATAAAAGACTGTCTGCCCTTTGATCCAGCCATAGCACTGCTGGGTTTATACCCCAGAGATAATAAGGAAAAAGACTTGTACAAGAATATTCATAGCTGCGCTCTTTGTGGTGGCCAAAAATTGGAAAATGAGGGGATGCCCTTCAATTGGAGAATGGCTGAACAAATTGTGGTATATGTTGGTGATGGAATACTTTTTTGCTAAAAAGAATAATAAAGTGGAGGAATTCCATGGAGACTGGAACAACCTCCAAGAATTGATGCAGAGTGAGAGGAGCAGAACCCATTGTACACAGAGACTGACACATTGTGGTACAAGAGATCGCAATGGATTTCTCCAGTAATGGCTTTACAATGTCCCGGAATAACCTGCAGCGATCTACAAGAAAAAAAAAAAAACTCTCCTCAAGCAGAGGACAAACTGAGGGAGCAAAAACACCAAGGAAAAGTAACTGCTTGACTACAGAGTTTGAGGAGACATGATCGAGGAGAGTCCCTAAATGAGCACCCTAATGCAAATACCAACAACAAGGAAATGGGTTCAGAGCAAGGACACATGAGATACCCAGACGAATCACCAGTGGACTAGGGAAGGTTTGGGGTGGGGGGGCGATGTTTGGGGGGAGGAAAAGAAAATGATCTGTTTCCAATGAAAATATATGAAAATGGCCAAATAAAATAATGTTTTAAAAACTAAAAAAAAAGAAAGAAAGAAAATGGTTGGTTGGACTCCTTCTTTGCTTATTTTGTCAAATAGTTTGTAAAGTATTGGTATTAGGTGTTCTCTAAATGTTTGATACATTTTGCTTGTGAATCCATTTGGCCCTAGTGATTTTTTCTTAGGGAGTTCATTGATGGCTTGTTCAATTTCTTTTTCTGATATGGGACTATTTAAGGATTCTATTTCCTCATTTGTTAATTTATATTTTTGTAAATATTTATATATTTCAGGTAGATTATCAGATTTATTGACATATAATTGGGCAATATAGCTCCTAATAATTTCCTTAATTTCCTCTTCATTAAAGGTGAAATCAGCCATTTCATTTTTGATACTGATAATTTGATTTTTTTTAAAATAAAATAAACCAAAAACACTATATATTTCAGAGAGCCAGCTCATGGTCTTATTTAGTAGTTCAATAGTTCTTTTACTTTTAATTTTCCTAATATCTCCTTTGATATTTAGGATTTTGAATTTAGTGTTTAGCTGGGGATTTTTAATTTGTTGTTTTCTTAGTTATTTTAGTTGCATGGCCAATTCATTGATCTGCTTTTTCTCTGTTTTACTAATATAATCACATCAATAATTGAAGAATTAGATTACTTTGTTTCCAATTAATTTTTAATTTGCCTTTCCATGAACCCTTATTGATTGTAATTTTTATTGGATTGTGATTAGGAAAATCTGCATTTATTATGTCTTTTTCTGCATTTGATTGTAAAGTTTTTATGTCCTAGTATATGGTCAGTCTTTGTATATATACCAAGTTCCACTGAAAAAAAGGTATATTCCTTTTTATCTCTATTCAATTTTCTCCAGAAATCTAGAAAATGTAACTTATCTAAAATTTCTTTCACTTTCCTTACTTTTTTCTTACTTATTTTTTTACTTAGATTTATAAAATTCTGATCGGGGAAGGTTGAAGTCTCCCACTAGTATAGTTTTACTATCTATTTCTTCCTTGAGCTTCTTTAGTTTCTCCTTTAAAAATCTGGATGCTACACCATTTGGTGCATTCATGTTGAGTACTGATGTTTCTTCATTGTCTAAACTATCTTTTATCAAGATGTAATTATCTCTTTTAATGAGATCTATTTTTGCTTTAGCTTTGTTTAAATGTATGATTGTTCTTCCTGCTATTTTGTCTCAGTTGAAGCCTAATAGATTCTGCTCCATACTCTTACCTTTACTCTTTATGTTTCTATTTGCCTCAGATGAGTTTCTTGTAAACAACATATGTTCAGATTCTGTTTTTTAATCCACTCTGCTCTCCACTTCCATTTTATGAGTGAATTTGTTCCATTTACATTCACAGTTATGATTACTATCTGTGTGAATGAAATCAAATTAAATGTGTGACATTCAAAGTAAAGCATATAGCTTTCACCACCCAATGTTCTCAAAGTAAGCACTCAGCTTACACTCACAATTAAGAATTGAATATGTAAAATTACTAGTTGTTTTTAGTTTCAAGAACTTAATGATTATTTTCCAGGAAGATTTAGGGAGTAGACGCCTGGTGCCTTCAGAGTATAAGAGATAATGACAGGCCCTCTTATCCAAGACCAACCCAACTGCTATCTTATCTCTTCTTCCCTTTGAAGATTTAGGGTGACACTCTTAACCCCCTCCCAAGTGATGGGCTCTTACCTCTTGCTATTTTCTGATTGGGATAAACTTCACACATAGATTATAGGGTCAGAGAAGGGGGGAAATCTTGTATTGGGAACTTATATGTTTGTATTGTGCCTAGGCATTTCATTTGCCCACTAGGGCATCTACCATTTCACATGAGAAAGGAATAAACTTCTGTCTCTTATATTATCATTTTCTAACTCCAGATTTTTAATTTTTGTGGAATGGGTACTCAGTTTGATCCCACTCTTTTATACTACCTTCCATCTTGATTTTCACTTTTAATCTTACCCTTTCTCTTTTCATTCTTTCCCTCCGTACTAGGGTTTTGCTTTTAGTTGTTCCCCCCTTGTCCCTCATTTATATTACTCCCCACCCCACCACTTCCCTTCTTATTTCCCTTCTACTCTATATGATTTTAATCACCCCCCCCCAACTTCTCTCTCCCTTATAATATTCCATTCCCCACAAGTTCCTTTGTTATTCTTCTTCTACTTCTCTTTAGGGTAAGATGAGATTCTATACCCAGTGAATCTGGCTATTCTTAGCTCTCTGGGCCAATTACAATGAGAGTAAGGTTTAAGTACTACCTGTCACCACCCTCATTTTCCCCTCCACTGAAATACTACCCCCCATGCCTTTTTATATATAATTTACCTCATTTTACTTCCATCTTCTCATTTTTCTTAGTATGTTTTTTTACCCCTAATTTTAAAAACATATCATCCTAATCAGCTTACTACCACACCTTCTGTCTATATATATATTTCTAACTACTATGATAATAATAATATGATATAGATATCATCTTCCAATATAGTAATGTAAAGAACCTGACCTTATTGAAGCCCTTAAATTTTTTCTTTCTTATTTACCATTTTATGCTTTATTTCTATTTTGTATTTGGACATCAAATTTTTTGTATAAAACTAGTCTTTACTTGCCTGGAAATTTTCAATTTTTTTTAATGATCATACTTTCTCCTGAAAGAATATAATTAGTTTTGATAGGCAGGTGATTCTTGGTTGTAAACCCAGTTCCCTTGCCTTCTGGAAAATCATATTCCACAATTTCTGGTCCTTCAGTGTAGTAGCTGCCAGATCCTGTGTAATTCAGACTGGGGCTCCTTGATATTTGAATTGTTTTTTCTGAATTCTTGCAGTATTTTCTCCTTTCCCTGAGAGGTCTTGAACTTGGCTATAACATTACTGGGCATTGTCATTTGGAGATTTATTACAGCAGGTTACATTTGTATTCTTTCAATTTCTATTTTACCCTCTTATTCAAGAATATCAGGATTTTTTTGGATAATTTCTTGCAATAGGATGTCTAGGATTCTTTTTTTGGTCATGACTTTCAAGTAGTACAATAATTCTTAAATTGTCTCTTCTGGATAAATTTTCCAGATCAGTTTTTTTAAATGAGATATTTCATATTTTCTTCCATTTTTTTCATTCTTTTGTTTTTGTTTTATTGCTTCTTGTTATCTCATGAAGCCATTAGCTTCTATTTGTCCAATTCTAATTTTTAAAGACTGAATTTTTTCCATGGCCTTTTCATCCTCTTTTTCTTCTTTTCATGGTACTCTTTTCTTCATTTGATTTTTTTTGCCTCTTTTTCCAGTAGGTCAATTATGTTTTTTTTAGAAATTTTTTTCTTCATTGGATTTTTGTGCCTTATTTCAGTTGACCAATTTTAATTTTTAAGCTGTAATTTTCCATTTACATCACTTTAATTCCTTTTTTCTCATTTTTCTTTGACCTGTGTTATTTGATTTTTGAATTCCTTTTTAAGTTCTTCCAGAATTTAAGACTAATTCCTGTTTTGTTGTTGTTGAAGTTTTGCCTATGGTTGCTCATCTCTCACCATCCCCTTTTGCTATTTCCTCATTTTCCCAAACTTTTTTTTTTGCCTTTGGACTTTGCTTGCTGCTTCTTTCACCTCTGCTGCTGGCTTGCAGGATTTGTCATAGTGAGCTATTTTGCTCTGGGGCTAGGTTTTCACTTCAGAAGCAGCAGCAGCAAGAGTTCCAGGCCTTACTACAATCTGGTGCCAGTCCTGGAACTTTAAGTTGTAGATCTGAGGTGCTCCTTTGTTGGTGTATCCCATACCTTGGGATCCCAAAGTTAGCCTATACCCAGTTATGGTACTTGGTGCAATATGTGGAGGGATGGTTAGACAGTATTCCTCTGTGTGCCGTTTTGCTTCCAGTTCCTCTTATACTGTGAAAAACAATTTTCTCTGCCTACCTTTCAAGTTGTGTTCAATAGGAGAGACCCTCACCCTTTCTTGCTGTTGGTTTTTGACTCCTGTAGTTTTTAAGTGCTTTTTAAAGATTGGTTTAGAAGGGTTGTCAGAGTGGTTTCAGCTTTCCCTGCTGCTAACCTGCCATCTTGACTCTTACCCCTGCTTATAATTTTTATAACCCTCACATTCTATCTTACAACCAATATTAAATATGAATTCCAAGGTAGAAGAGTTATAAATGTTAGGCAACTGAAGTTAAATAACTTACCAAGAGTCACACAGCTAGAAAGTGTCTGAGGCCAGATTTGAGCCCAAGACCTCTTATTTCTAGTTCTGGCTTTCAATTTACTGAGCCACCTATTTGCCCAACTATGTTTATTTATAATATGTTGCTCTCTGCAATTCTATGCAACACTTAAAATTTAATTCTGTTTAAGAGAAAGAATACCCTAGGGCAGCGAGTGCCACAAGTTGATTGTCCTAAGTGAGAAAAATGGTCCTTTGCCTTTAAGTCCTATAAACTAAGTATTGAGATTAAGACCATGTGTGCCTCCCAGAATACTGAGGTATTTCATTTATCAGCCTAATTAAACATATGTATATGGTAAAAAGTCAGGGCATATACCTTTTCAAATTTTATAAGAGATAGTTCTTATTCCAAACTATTATATTCTAGCTTATTGAATGTCTAGAAAAAGATTCACCCTAGTTTAGTAGATAACATGCTAGATTTTGAGTCAAGGAGGCTAGGATTCCAATGCCTGATCTATCTCTTACTCATTATAGACTTCAGGCATGTAACTAACATTTCTGAATCTCAGTTTCCTCATCTATAAAAGGATAGTGTCAGAATGGAAGAAATGGTTGAAAAGATTGCAATACTTGAATGTAATGGATTGTACTATATTATTGAAATGACAAAAATTGGAAATAGACATTAAGGGAAATATTTGAGGAGATGAAAAGAGAAGAAAAGAGAATAAGAATAACACAAAACATGATTACATTAAAAAAGGCCACAATATTAATATAAAAAAGTATCGAAGTAAAACATATCCAAAGGGAATTCAAGAGCGGAGGATATTTATATTAACATACAGGAATAATTTGCATATTTTAAACAAATTGTAAACAATGTTGAGTTTGTGGTATGGCATATAATCTTTTTTTATTCATTTGTTTAGTTAAATGTTTTGTGGTAATGATGGTGGTTACTAAGTGTATAATTAAAAAAAATAATAAAATAAATGATAGGGTTGCACTAAATTACCACTAAAGAACCTTGTAGCTTTAGATCTCTGTTTCTATAAACTACAGATCAGATATCACACAATAAGGGGCAAATAATAATGGGTGAGGTACTTGGAACCACTTTACACAAAATACAGTCTTCTAGTACATAACTGTCATCTCTACTTGAAAATTGCAGACAGTGCATTTGAATTATGAGAAACACAAAATGAGAAGGAACATTTGCTCTACTCTTGAAGGGGAAGCTATCACAGGACATGTCAACTGAAAATTCATTGCTAACATAATGTGATAAGAATAGAAGCAACCATACTGATCCACGATCAATAGGAAACAGTCCTGCAGATAAGACACATCTCTTCTTTAGCATGATGCTGTCTCATGGTGGTCTCTGAACAGCAACTATATTAATTCATCTCAGCACAAATTTCTTGACTGCATTTTCATCATGTTGCTGTAGTAATATCACAGCAAAAAAAAATCAATCTGATACTATAGAATTCCCAAAAAGTTGGGGGTGGGGATGGCATAGAACAAGAAATAAATCATGCAAGGATAAACAACATAGTGGAAAGAATCCTGAACATTTACTCAGAAGACCTAATTTAGTGTGGTTTAGGAGACAGGATCTTCTTCTTCACTAAAAGTATTAATTCAAAGACTGGGTGGCCCCTTGCAGACATAAATTCACTGAAATTAATATTTTCTAAGCATCCTCTCTGTGCCACATACTATATTCAGTGCTGGGAATAAAAAGACAAAAATGAAGCACTCCCTACCCTGGAGAAGTTCAAAGTCAACTAGAAAATTGCAACACTTGCATGGGTAAATAAATACAAACTAAAAACCAAATAACCCAAAGGAATTTCAGGAGCTAAAGAATGTTAACAGCTGGAGGGTCTGGGAAAGACCTATTAGATGCATGACCTGACCTGTGTTTTGAATGAAAATAAGCATGAAGTACAGGTAAGGATAGACTAGTGAAAAGGCAAGGAGGGGGAAATGGGAATATCTTAAATGGGGAACAGCAAAATGATGGGATGCAATGTATGAAATGAAATTGGAAAGGTAGTTAGGATCCCTATTATAGAGGATTTTTATTGCCAGGCTGAGGAATTTGGTTTTTCTTCCAAAGATTTGGGAAGCCATTGAAGATTTGTAACATAAGAGGTAGAGTGTTCAGTGAGAAGATCAGAGATATGTGTTTTAGGGTTATTAATTTGGCAACTATGTAGAAAAATGGATTGGAAAGATAAGAAATTCAAAGTAGGAAGATGAATATGGAGGCTACTAAAACAGTACAAGAGTAGATGAATGTCTAACCTAGGGTTTTGACTATGGAAAGAGAAAAGGAATGGGAGAGGTATTATAGAAGATTTATGTGTGTGTGTGTGTGTGTGTGTGTGTGTATACATATATTTATTTATTTAACAAGAATTTAATTTTTTTCTCTTCTATTTGGATTTTTGTTTTTGCTTTTTTTTCTAAGAATTGTTCCATATACCTAATAATTCAGTCATGTAACCCAGAGTGACTCTAGTATTGGTCAACATTCTTCTAAAGGGGGATTGTATAATTATCCTAAAATCCAAGGTTTAAAGTCTTTTAAAGCAATTTTAGGAAAAGAAAATTGCCAAAACCCTAAATCAAGAAAAGTGGATCTTCTGGAGAAGATGTCATAAGGATGTCTGCAGAAATAACATACTCTATCAAGAGATCCAGAGTGAACTTTGGCAGATAATGAACTGAACTGAACGGGGTTGAACATATCATTTATTCTGAATGTAAAGTCTTATGGATTAGTGGAATGTCCCCTAATTGGCTTTTTGTCAATGCTTCTATCAATCATTTTTTTTGTTTTATTTCTCCTGTTTCTTTTATTCTCTAAATTGTTCTAATTCCCTCTATGTAATGTGAAATATTTTATATACTTCTAGTGTGAGAAGCTTTATATGTATGAGCTGCATATGTGAAATGATTCATTGGGGAGATTTGGCATATTAATATCCTAGAAACCCCAAGTTAGGTGATTTAACATGTTGGTCTCCCAAAGAATAAAAGGGGCAATTGTGTGAAGGGAATTCTCCCTCAGGATCATGCATCCCTGTGTTCCTGGAGTTAGATCACTTATGTCACCTAAGCTGGTCACCTAGTTATGTCATCTAGTGTGGCTTATGTGACTCTGAGTTTGATCCGAACATGATTGAATTTGAGCTGGAAGAGAAGGAGGTTAAAAGGTTAGAGACAAGGAATTAAGACTCTCTGTGTCACTGTTGTCTTGCCAAGGAACTTGTGTGCTGGGGTGCTGCTATAAAAGCCATGTGGCTAGCTAGACTAGACTTTTTTCTGTCTCTCTATACTTTCACCTATCCAAGTAATTCTAAAAGACTTTATAAAATTCTAAGGACCAGTCTCTTAAATTTAATTCTTACATGCCCTTGAAAAAACTGCTGGATATATCTAATAGTTGGTCAGAAATGTGAGATTAGAGTCGAAGAGAAAAAATAGGGGTGTATATATTGATTTGGGAATCATCTATATCAAGATAATTTAATAAGTGGGACCTGATGAGATCATTAAGATAGGAAGTATAAAGAGAGGAGTAAAAGGACTGAAGACAGTAATTTAGGGAATGTCCATACAGTGAATGGAAGGAGAAGGAATGATTTAATATAGGATATTTAGAAAGATGGCCAGATAAGATAGTAGGAGGAGAGCCAAGAAAGAGCAGTCACTTAGAAGGCCAGAAAGAAGAGCATTCAGAAGGAAAGTTGATGTAGTGAAAAGCTGTTGACAGATCAGGTACATACCTTGAGGTCTAAGAAAAAAAAAAACATTGAATTTCACAGTTTAAAGTTATTGACAACCTTGGAAAGAGCAATTTTAGTCAAGTAGTAGAGTCAGAATTCAGATCACATGGGGATGAGAACTGTACAGGAAGTGTGAAAATCAAATTAGCAAACGTATATAATTCTTTCTATGAGTTTGACTCTGAAAGAGAGAAGAGTTACAGCACTATAGCTTGAGGGAGGCTTAGTTTTTTTAAGGATTGATAAGACCTATGCATATTTATAGGAGTCAAGAAAGGAGCCATTATCTACTATCTAAGATAACATTGAAGATCAGAGAGAAGGGGAAAAAAAATCAAATGAGCAAGCTCTTTGAAGAGATGGGAGAGGTAAGAACCAAGAGCCCAGACAAGTTGAGGTTGACAGTGACAATATCCAGCTCTTTTTATAGAAAAAGGAGGGGGGTAAGCAATAAGAGATAATATAAAGAGAGGTTTTAATGTGGAGTAAGGAATAAAAGGAGACACAATGAATGGTTTCAATTTTCTCAGTAAAGAACAGTGTTATCTTTTGCTGGAGGAAGGGGATATGAGGTGGTATATGGATTCTGAAGAGAGTCTAGGTGTGGAACAGCCACCATGAAGAATGTGATTGATTTTCAATCATGGAATAATAAAAGGATTACTTTTTACCAGTAAGGGTCCAGTTGGAATAGACGATATAAATTGTAGTGAAGTCAGGTAATGTGGTTGTGTTCAGGACCATTCATAAGGTCTTAGGAGTGGAGAAGGGATTCTTAAAGATGAGATAAAATTGCTTAGGGAGCTTGTTGGTTTTGAAGAATCCAATGATTTAGTTTCTTCATAAGGAGTTCAATCTATAAACCATTTCCTCTAGTGAAGAGTAGCTTTTCCCAGGGGAAAAGATTTTCAGAAGTGAAAAGGAGAATAGAAAAAAATTTATAAAAATATATATACATAAAATAAAATTTATATTATACGTTTATGTTTATGGATATGTATAATTATGCAAAATTCAATGTACAAAATATATTGAAGAAGCAACTTAATGAAGGTCAAATAGAACACTGTGTTATAATGATGATTCTCTGTGTCAGATACAAGGGATAGGGACTAAGTTTGACCTTCTTTTGGCCTTTGTGGGCCAGCTGTATGTAAGTTATTCATAGGCAGATTATAGGATAACAGTTTTATAGTTTTAAAGGCCATCAAGTGCAACTTTTTAATTTTGCAAATGAGGCAGCTATGTGACTCAGTGGATAGAGAGCCAGGCCTGGAAATTGGGGTTCCTGGGTTCAAATCTGGCTTTAGATACTTTCTAGCTGTGTTACCTTGGGCAAGTTGCTTAACCACAATTGCCTAGCCTTTTCCTCTCTTCTATATTGGATTTGATAATATTGAGTCTAAGATAGGCTTAAAAAAATTTACAGGTGAGGAGAATGAAGGATAGAAAAGTTAGTGACTTGTCTTGGATCATATAATTCTCTAAGGCAGAACTTGAATCTTGGTCTTTCTGATTCAAGCTGCTACACCAAATAGATTATATTATAGCATCACCTCCTCCACTGTAGCATCATTATATTTTGGGAAAAGTATACTGAGTTGAAAGCTTCCAAATACTGGTTATCTTGAATCATAACCTCTGGGTATCAATTATCTACAAAAAGAAGGAATTGGCCTAGATACCCACTAAGATACCTTCATTTTCTAAATATATAATGCTATAACTAGGCTGTTAGTCCTACTAAGAAGCTGGAAAGAAAACTTCAAATAATGAAGAAGGAACTTGACAATGGAAGATAAAGAATATTTTTTCCTCTTACCATTAATGAGCAAAGCCAATTGCTTAGTTTGAGTTAAAGACAATGATAAGTATCCATGAATAGCAAAATCTCACCAGGAAGAATTCTGTAATTAGCTTAAACGGGGGTATTACATGAATGAATAATTATAGAAATTATTATTGAAGATTTAGAATGATAACCCATAGACAAATATAGGCAGCCCATAGGGGGCATTTGTTTTCTTACTTCCTTATGTCTTTCTAATTCTAATTCCCCATTTTGTCTCATGGGATATTATATTATGATTAAAATAATCATTTCAATAGTTATTGAATGAAAGGCTATCTTTTTGAGTCAAATTTATAACCCTTAATGACCTCAGAGATTAACAGCCCTCATATAACAGAGTTATTACATACTAAACTCATGTGATGGAAGAGGCTTTGTATTTATTGTTCTTAAATTGGCAAATACTTCGTCAAGTTTGATTTATTATTTTGTTGATTTTCCAGATTTAAGAAAGTTTTAATAATGCAGATTAAAATTAAAATTTTATCAAGTGTTTTGTTTTGATTTGATAACCAATTGTTGAACACTTCCCAATATATACCTGCCAAAGAGGGACTGGAAAAGACCAGAATTTCTAAACCTAATCAAAGTGCCTTAAATGATAAAATGCCTGTATGAACTTTAGAGAACAGAGAGCTATAACTATTTTCTAGTTTCTAAAAAGATGGTAAAGAAATGGACTTTTGGTTGGCTACTGAGCCAGAGCTGGGAACATTTTCCAAGGCACTCACTTATCAGCATTTTCTCTTTTTGTCTGGCTATATTTGCCTAGGGACACAAGGAATAAGCCTTCTGCTGGAGAAAGGGAGGGAGGAAAAGAGGAAGGGAGGAAGGAAGAGAGCTGTCTTTCTATTGATGTTATTATGTAACTTGTGTAACACATTACCTTGACACTGCTTCTGCCTCTTTTAAGTTGAGTGTTTGCTGCCCTTAAGTAAAGGAGTATCAGATTAGCCTGTGTTTGGTGAATTCTGACAGGTCAGGAGAATAAGTCACCAAAAGTTTAGGAGCTAGACTCCATGCTACACTTTGTGAACTGCTAAGCCTGGTGATGGTCAAAGTCCTGAGTAACCAATTTGACCAGCTTAGAAGTGGAAATGAAGGCAAGAGTGAGTAAACTTATTCAGAAGTGAATTGGTAGGTGAGTCTACTCTCCCCAAGTTCCAAAAGCAGTATAGAGTATGCTATTTGGAAATGTTTGTACTTATTCTTGTTATAGCTTTTCATAACTATCTTAGTGTTAAAGCTAATGGATATTTATTGAGTTAAAAAAGACCTAAGTCACTAATCTCTGTCAATTATTATTTGAGACTTAAATGGGACCTTGGGATAATAGCATTAGAGAAGCTAGTTGGCACAGTGGATGGAGTGCTGGACTTGGAAGAAGGCAGACTCATCTTCATGAGTTCAAATGTGGCCTCACACACTTACTAGCTGTGTGACCTTGGGCAAGTTACTTCATTTTGTCTCAGTTTCTTCATTTATAAAATTTATCTAAAGAAGGAAATGACAAACCACTTTGATATCTTTGCTATATGAAATCACAAAAGAGTCAGACATGACTGAAATGACTGAACAACAACAAAAAAGCACTGCAACCCTTCAGGAGTATCTAATAAATCCCCGATGTGTGAATGTAGCTTAAGTCAGGAACGCAGTTCATCCATAATTGGATTTTCAGAGTTTATAAAGGCTACATTGATAAGACCTTGTTGATGGAAAGAACAAGAAAGAAAAACTAGACTTTGTTTCTTCTAAATATTATGATATTTTACCTAAACATATGGCTCTTGTTTCTTTCCCTCTGTTAGCAAGTGATTATTAGCAAGATCTCTTGCTTAACAAGCCTTCTCATCAATTTGCTTGTGAACAAGGTGCAAGTTTACTGAACATTAGGCTTATGTGCGCTGTTCATTATCATCTCCCAATGTGTTTTACTTTTGAAACAAATTATTGAAGTATTTCATAGTTAGCAGCACAACTGTAGTAGTTTCAGTTCATAAGGCAACTTGACGAGAACATGAAATGATACTTAAAATTCACAAGCATGCACAGCCAGCATGCTGTAAAAATCATATCCAAGATAACAAGCATGTAAAGTTGACATGGCTTTTCCACATCATCACATTGGAGTCATAATTCTTAGGCCAATATTGAAAGGCTCTGTTCCAACAACAGACAAGAATTTCAATTAATGAGTGAGATAGAACACAGGTCACAGAATTTTCCTGGTGGCCCTCTTAGTTTTTTTTTGTTTGTTTGTTTTTGTTTTTTAATGATGGTACCCTTACAACATTTAGAGAAAGCAAAGAAGAGCTCAAACATTTTCCATGGGCCTTCTGTGGGGAATTTCTGAAAGGCTATGGACAAGGGTCACATAGAAGGGGTAGGTATTATAAAAATAAATTGGCGAGTTGTAAAAATAAAATATTTATATGGAAAAACTGTCCAATATAGGTTCAAAACTATTTGGTTACCTTTGATAGATGTAATCAAAAGTATTCTCAGTGATGAAGTGAAGCTTAAATGTGAACTTCCCTTCAGGGCCAGGCACAAGGACACTAAAGAGACTCATTATAAAAATAAGATATTTATTGAAATATATAAGGAAAAAGAAGGATTTCTAATTCTAAGGGATTCTAAATCCACCCAAATAAACTCCCTGGTTCTGCAAGGGACAGCTTCTCCTGTGTTTCACAGGCTACACTAATTCTCCCTGATCTGATTAACCCAAATTTATACTATCTAAATAATAACTACTGTTATTATCCTTATAATTTTTTAACTTTGCCTTCAAATTATAAAATAGCAAAAGCTAGCTGGTTGAGTCTCAACAATAATCAACTTAGAACACTGAGCGTTAACAGACTGAGAGTCCAAACCAAAGACCAGGTTTTTCTTTGGTCTTCTCAGAGTTAAACAATCTATAAAACCACAATACATATTTAATAGTGTTTCTTAATTTAGGAAAGGAAAACACTGAACTTCTTCAGATCGTTCCCTCAGACTGAGAGAGAGGCAAAGATGTTACCTCCTCCAGCCCTGAGAGAGAGTCTTTAGCTTTGTAAGTTCACTATAATTAAGTATCCATTAACTGCAAAAACCTGTAGTTCTTAAGATGGCTCTGAGTTGCCTTTTGGTCTTAGGGGCACTCAGCTTTTGTATGTCTGCTACTCTCTTTTGGAAAATGCTTCTGGACCCCTCAGACAGCTCAAACCCTAAATATTCTACACGAGGAATACACCATTGAAGTTTAGTTTTTGATATTTTGTGTCCCCTCTTGTAGAGCTCACATAGAAAATGTTTACTATAACTCAGGCACACTTTTGCAGATGGTGATGCTAGAAGTAAATCATCCACAAAGTGAATAAGTTTACTGTCCTTAAACTGAATATTTTTCAAATCTTTAAGTTTGAGAAAATAATGAGGGACTTTCAAGGAATCCCTGTGGCAAAGGGATCATGAATATTCATTTCCCTGCCACGTGAATGCAAATATGTTTTGTTAGTCTTCATGTATAGATATTGAGAAAAAAGCAGAACATAACCACAGTAAAAAATTTTGCATGACTTGGAATAGATGAAATGATGGTAGCAGGACTTGGTACAACTGGGTAAGATTTCAATACATGATCATTAACAGTTCTTAAATCTTAAACAAATCTATAGACTATTCTTCCTTCAGCATCTACCTGTATTGGTAAAGGTAGTTACTAGCCCCTGACTTCCTTACAATGAAGAAATCCCAAGTCTGGGTATAGAAGAATCCTTAAGACATAACTACCAAAAATTGGTAGTGTTAGGTAAAAGGAATATTCCATTTACCATACTTACTGAGCATGTCAGCAGTGGAATAAAGAAATTTACTAATGATAGGAAGGAGTTGGAGCACTTGGAGTCCAGCTGGGCACCATTTAATTTAATTCTGGAGAGGCACTAAAAAGCTTGTGTACTATGAGGGACTTAGGGACTTGAAGAATACTGACTAGTGAAGGTTATTTGCTACTCTCCACCTGCATTTAAATTGGGAAATTGTGTTATCTAGTTATACATCCCATTTTATGTTTCTTAGTTTTTTGCTTTGGGACTTGCATTAACCACCTCTTCCTTGATATTAAATACTACTTTGATTAGATTTTTTTCTCCTCCTCTTCATTTTAAAATCTGTAAATTATATTTAGCTCTTTCATCAGATTAACTGGGATCAGGGGAAAGTGACATCTGCTAAGGTATTTTCCACATTTTGAAAATTCTTTCTCAGACTTTCCTAAAGAACCAAACTAGCATCCAATTGATTCTGTGTACAAAGTAAAAACTTTATATTTACTTGTTGATTTGGATTGAATTGGTGACCATTTTGAGATTGATGACAAAACAAGTAATGAAATAACAACAAACTGAAAGTTATGTGGAATCAGAATCATATTTGCAGACTGGTAATTAGCTCTGATTCACCTCAGGTGAAGGTAGATAAAAAATGATGGCTTCTTTGGTGGGAGGGAAGCAAATTTTATAAGTTGCTGCTAAATGTTCCACTATTAGGTTCTTATGTATTTGAAATTAATATATTCTTTGGATAGGACAGACTTTTGCCCAATTGCCCCAAACCTTATTTGTTAACATTACACAATTTGAAGATCAATTGAAGCAACTGGGGAAGTTTCATCTAAAGAAGAGAAGATTTATTGGGGGTAGGGAAGGAAAAATTTTCAAACTTCAAGTATTTGAAGGACTGGCTTATAGAAACAGTATTGGGGTTATTTTGCTTGTCTCAAAAACAAAGGAAGAACATTGCAAATAATAAGATATTAGCTCAATGTAAAATAAAAAAATAATAATGAGTGTTTTTCAGAAGTGGGTTAGGAGGCAAAAATGCTTTAAGTGGATCCCTGATGTCCAGATGTCAAAGATGTAAAAGAGACTTACTATTCGAGGTATCATAGTTGCCATGTATAGATCTCATTTGATCCTCATAACAAACTTGTGAGGTACTTAAAATGGAAGGTAAATGAGGCTCAGAAAAGTTAAATAACATGTCCACAGATATACAACTCAATGTTGGAGTTAGGAACTAGACTGAATTATAACTCCAAATCTAGCTCTCTTGCCATAGTTATACCAAGTTCTATCATCTTGTAACCTGAGTATGATTTAATATGAATTTGTAATAAATGTGAGTGTAGTACATAAATCAAATCTAATCACATAATATTAAAATTGGAAAGGAGTTCAGAAGTCATAGAGGTTAATCGCATCATTCCATTTGAGGCAAAACCTCAGAGAAGGTTTTGTAAAAACAGTAAAAGTAAAACAGAATTGGAGAGAATATAAGGGAATTTGAGTGAAGAGGATAAAAGAGAGAAACAAATTACAAAACGGGGTGACTGAAAGCATAGAAGACAAATTTTGCTACAGGTTGGTCCTGATCCCAAGAGTAATAGCAGTTCCTCTAAGCCTTCCCTCCTTAATGCTTAGTCATGAAAGAAACTACTTACCTTGGGAAGTAACGCTGCCCTTCCCCAGAGATCTTCCAGAAGGGGCCAGGAAACCACTTGTTGAGACTAGTGTAGTTAGAATACTTGGTCAAGTATGAGTTGCATCTGAAACCCTCTTCAGTTGCTTTCTAGCTTTGATTCTCTGAACCTTATGGCTGTGCTCCCATTTTCTGGCACAGAATCAGAAAAGGAACAGATGGAAGGCCTCTAGAATTAGTTAACATTATACTTCATTGCTCGCCTATGGATACATCCCCCATAGCATCTTCTCCTTGTCATTTTAAACATTCAAATCATCAGAGCTTTTCACTTAGTCACAGAAAGACTATCCAATTGTTTTATAGCTCAAGGAAGAAATCTGAGCAGAATATACCTGCTTTGATGGTACAATTATATGACTAGGTACTGTCAAACAAACTGTTAAGTCTTTGTCTTTCTTTTTCTCTGCTGGTCTCTCTTTCTGTCCCTCCAGCTGGGATAACTTTGTTCTTTCCCTTTTTCATTCCCATATTAGTGTAAAAGAATTCCCTCCCCTTTTTTGTTCAGTTTAATATCATTCAATGTCTTCTTGCTGTAACAATTTAATTACTCTTTGTAAAGAAAATTGCATCTGATCTTAATTCTCCCTCCCCCTCCTTATAAAGGGATAATTGCTTATTTTGTAGTTTAATTAGTTAATTGTACATGTGTAAAAAATACTTTAATATTTTAAAGACATTGCTTTGTTTAGTTCCCAGCAAGTGGGATTAATATTTTGGTTTAGAGGATTTGTGAATAGATTGCCTTGAGGCTTTCTCTTGCAATCATTACCACCTAGGGGCAAGACAATCTGACTCTTCATAGAGGTTACAAGAGTAATGAGGCACTCATATTCAAGCAAGTATTTTAAGCAGCTCCATTCTGAGGCATAATAGTCCAGCTAAAATGTCATCTCTGCTATGAATTTCTCCCTGATTCTCATTCATGTTTGAAGGCAGGATCTCTCTCTGTTTCTCTCTCTCTCTCTCTCTCTCTCTCTCTCTCTCTCTCTCTCTCTCTCTCTCTCTCTCTCTCTCTCTCTCTCTCTCTGTTTCTCTCTCTGTCTCTGTCTCTCTCTGTCTCTGTCTCTGTCTCTCTCTGTCTCTGTCTCTCTCTCTGTCTCTCTGTCTCTCTCTCTCACACACACTCTTTCTCTGTGTCTCTGTCTCTGTCTCTGTCTCTCTCCCCTTCCCCATTATAGCATAATTCCTTACATACAGCTAATAAAATGCTTGTTAAACAGAAAAATTGCTGCCTCATCCCAGGCAGAAGGTACTCATTTCTCTGTACTATCATAAGATATATCACACCCTGGAAGTGACTTTAAAGGGCATCTAGTTTAACCCCCTCCTCCCATTTTACAGATGAGGAAACCAAGACAATAGAGTAAAGCTATTTGCCCAAGGTCACAAAGGTAGCTAGTGTCTGTGGAATTTGAACCCAAGTCATCCTGACTCCAAATTTATGTCCTATCCATGATGCTTCATGTGAAAATTTTCTCTTTTTCTTTAATAGAGGAGGATGCCTTTAACATTCTGCAGTAAATAGAAAACATGAAAAGAAACATTGGCCACCTAGCTCTCTGTAGTGATCAGTGTTCAGCAAAGCAAGTATAATATGGTGAGTGTCACATTTCTGAGAGAACACAGAAACAAGGAACTATAAAATTAGAAGAGGTTTTAGATGTGATCCAACGTAATCTCTAAGAGGAACTCTCTATACAACATCTCTAAGAAGCTATCACCTAGCATCAACTTAAAGACCTCTGATGATGGGCGAATCACTGCCTCATGAGATACCCCTTCTACTTGTGGACAGACAGAATGCTTTATTAAAAGCTTTGCCTTATTGTAAAAGAATACACATTGTTTCTCTAGATTACATATACCTACTCTTCCCTGGATATCTCCAAAGGAAGTGATTGCACTATGGTAGAAATACTGATGTTTTCTCTTTTGTGACAAGGGGAGACATTCTTACTGAAATGTAGCCAATTCAGTAAGTCTTTTTTAAATACTTTTTTGTTTTCAATTAAATAAGTATTAAAATCTCAGAATTTAATACAAGGAACACGGTGTATTAGTAAGAACATAGTATTATCCTCTTCCATTATATCTTTAGAAAGATATTGAGAGAGTTTTGTACAAGTGGAGGGGACACAATACAAATATTTCTAAAGGAAAATATATGTGATAGTTATGGGAAGGATATATTAGAGAAGATTACTGAGAGGCAAAGACCCCAGTTAGCCAAAGCTTTATTAGTGATTTTTGTACCCAGAATAAACACGACAAACTACAACTGGTACAACTGTTATAGAAGACCCTCAGTTGAGATAAGGGTCCTAGATACAATTCTGTCATGGAGAGAAAACTATGAAACACTGGAATAAGATTACTAATGAGGATGCTATGGCATAGATACAGTATGTGTTCCCCACAT
The DNA here is from genome assembly GCF_027887165.1 of Monodelphis domestica. Taxonomy (NCBI): domain Eukaryota; kingdom Metazoa; phylum Chordata; class Mammalia; order Didelphimorphia; family Didelphidae; genus Monodelphis; species Monodelphis domestica. The sequence continues at coordinate 344,414,945 of NC_077227.1, read as the reverse complement.
CCAGTTTCTCCATATGGACAGGGTGAATAGGTATCTACCTTACAGAAACTCAGCTAAAGAATCATAAAAAATTAAATTAAATTTATAATCTAGGAAGAACACATACACACATGATAAAACAAATAAGAAAACAAAAAAATGTCTTAGATATCTGATGACAAGAAATAAACAGATCTCCACAATTTGCCTCCAATACCCTCTTGTTAATATTTGCTTAGAAGCTTTTTCTCTCTAAAGGTAACAAAAAAAGGTGCTTATGAGAAATGTTAAGATATTCATCCCTTATTCTCACTGCTGCTAATCCTGAAAATGACAGTTGGCAAGCTAGTGATGGCTTCAAATACAAGTATTTTAAATGGTCTCTGAGATTTTTCTTCTTTACCACCTGATCCTGAATGATTGCATATGATTCTCCACAAAGGATAAATCCTACCTCCTTATGCATTTAAGGAAAACATATCCTAGTTTTCATTTCTAGAAGATTATTGACTTGAAAGATAGGCACATAGTATAGGAGCCAAACTTGCATGTAATCAGCTTCTACTAAGCATATAACGATATGAATGTTTTAGATCAGACAAAAATAATCTGGTGAGGAGCTGGTTTAAAGCCCTCAGGAATACTATTAAGTGGTTGCTTCCAGCGCTGAGCCCAAATGACCTGCAATCAGTCAAGTTCTGCGTAGCATAATACCATCCTCTTCTGCATTTATGAAAGACAGTAAGGACATTTTGCTAATGTAGCAGCATTGAGGGGCAGAGTTTGGTGATCAGAGCTGTTCAGCTGCTCTTTGATACTACTGACTCATTTCTCAAATGACTTTTTTTGGTCTAAATGCTCCTTATCTATACTTGGAAACCTGTCAAAGGATCTGTTACTCTTTTTATCTTTTTGTTAGCTTTCAGTGCCCATACAGAAACAACTCTCCTGGTGCAATACCTCTGTGCTACATCTATCTCTGTATCTTTAGGAACATTTTACTTGCACAGTCCTTTCCTCTCAACTATTTAGTAATTGTCATTGTTGACTATTATTTATTTTTAAAAGTGAATATTTAGAAGAAAGAAAGGTAAACAAACTTTCCATCTCCCATTCTCAGAGGAAAAGACCTCAGTCTCTCATGAAAGAGATCAACATGAGGAAAGGAGATGCAGTATTGAAGCATTGGGGCTGTAGTGCAGAGGGGTCTGAGCAACACAGTTTTTGTCCCCACACAACTCATTTCTGATTGGCCCACAGAAGCCTTGCTCCCAAAGTCCTGGCTGCTTTTTTTATTATGGCTCTCTCAGTTCCATGTGACTTCCTACAATTTCCCTTTGTATAGCTCCCTGTTTCTTTCCATTTGTATAGGAACTAGGTTTATCTTCAGTTCTGCCTCCTGAACTCAATGAATTAATTTTAAAAAACCCTTTGTTCCATCTTAGTGTACCAAGAGTTAGTTCTTTCTTTCTTTCTTTCTTTCTTTTTTAAACCCTTACTTTCTGTCTTAGAATTGATACTGGGTATTGGTTCTAAGGCAGAAGAGTGGTAAGGGCTAGGCAATGGGGGTTAAGTGACTTGCTTAGGATCATACAGCTAGGATGTATCTGAGCCTACATTTGAACCCAGGAATTCCTGTCTCTAGGCCTGCCTCTCTAACTGCTGAGTCACCTAGTTGAATTAACTTTTGACAGTAACTCTGAGGCATGACCCAACATCCTTCAAACTATGGTCCCCCAAGGAATATTTGAAATTATAAAATGACTAATAATATAATATGATTAATATAACATATAAACATATATTGTATGATTTTTTCATTTTATAATTTGACATCTCATTATAACCCCTTTTCTGTGATTGGAACAGTAAAAGAACAATTCCTTTAAACAGAAAATTATAGAATAGTAGAATAAGCACTAGCTCTTGAAAAAAGAGAATTGGGGTTCAAATTGTAGCCCTACTATTCTGATTCCTTTCACTGAGAATATCCATTTGCATACTTGCAAAATGAGAGGTTTGTGGCCAGATTATTTCTAATGACATCTTCAGAGCTAGAAATCTGAGATTATTAATTTTTTTGTCCACTAAATGGGACACTAATATATCTAGTGTTAATCCCCCAGGACTTTTTTAGACACATTTTCTTCCAGCTCTAAATTTTACTTTATTGCTCTAGCCTCTGACTAGTTAACTGATTTTACAGATTAAAAACCATCAAGGGGACTTCCGGGTAATCATGGCTGCAATCTAGACGCCGCACGTTTCCTCTCCCCAGCACCGAACGAAATAGACTACATCAAAGGAGCATAAAATCACCTTTGGAGGAACAGAAGGACTCCCCAGTACCCCACAGAGGCAAAGACCCCAGACCAAAAAGGAAAGGGAAATAAAACCACCAAAGGGATGGCTCACATGGCCCAAAATCAAGCCTCCAGGAAGAAAGGGAAAAAAGTGACTATTGAAAACTTTTATGGTGGAAGTACCCAAGGGAAAGAGGAGAATGAAGAGGAAATCCAAAAAAATTCAGAACACGCCTCCCAAAATGGAAACTATCAACAAGCTCTGGAAGATCTCAAACTGGAACTTATCCAAAAGATGGAAACCTTCTGGAAAGAAAAATGGGAGAAAGAGATCAGCTGTCTGACAGATAAGACTGCTCAATTGGAAAAAGAACTCGAAGCAGCCAATACAAGGGCAGACAAGGCTGAAAAGCAAATCCAGTCCCTAATGACCAGAATTAAGGACCTCGAAGAAAGTGAGATGATAAAACAGCAAGAATCAATAAAGCAAACCCAAACAATTAATGAATTGGAAGAAAACAGAAAATATCTCACTGAGAAGGTCACGGACCTGGAGAACAGAGGAAGACGAGAAAATCTCCGTATCATCGGTCTCCCAGAAAAACCAGAGGTAAACAACAAATTGGATTTTATTCTAGAGGAGATTATAAAAGAAAATTGCCCCCACGTTCTGGAGCAAGGGGGCAAAATAGAAATAGAGAGGATTCATAGAACACCTTCTATACTAAATCCCCAAAAGACAACGCCTAGGAATGTAATTGCCAAATTCAAGAGTTTCCAAGTAAAGGAGAAAATCCTACAAGAAGCCAAGAAGAAGAGCTTCAGATATAAGGGGGCTCCCATAAGGATCACACACGACTTAGCGGCTAATACACTAAGAGACCGCAAAGCATGGAACACGATATTTAGAAAGGCAAGAGAGCTGGGTCTCCAACCAAGAATCAACTACCCAGCAAAACTGACTATATACTTCCAGGGGAAAGTATGGGCATTCAACAAAATAGAAGATTTCCAAGCATTTGCTAAGAAAAGACCAGAGCTCTGTGGAAAGTTCGATATCCAAGCACAGAAAGCAAGAGAAACATGAAAAGGTAAATATGAAAGAAAGGGAAAAGGAGATAAATCTTATCTTTCTCTTTAAGTCAAACTCTCTTCTATAAGGACTACATTTACATCTAATTATATATATTAATATGTGGGGAAAATGTTTTGTGTAACTCTCATAAATTGTATCATCATAAGAGTAGTTAGAAGAAACATGCATAGGGAAAGATTGGGGAATCAAGAAGATTTGGGGAAAGTTGGGGCAAAAAAAGGAAAAGGGAGGGGGGAACCGTGATAATACTAAGATTAACTTCAAGAAATAGGGGGGGAATCAATAGAATAAACTTTCCCATATAAAGATACACATGGGAAGGGGAGGGGAAGAACTCTCATATGAGAAGGAGAGGAAGAGAGCGTGAAGTGGAAGTACTTAAACCTTACTCTCAGTGAAATCAAATCTGAGAGGGAAGAACATCTAGATCCAGTGGGATCCTGATTTCTATCTTATCCATTAGGGCAAGAAAGAAAGGAAAATTAAGGAGGGGGAGGGGGGAGGGAGCACAAAAAGGGAGGGAAGGAGAGGGGGGAGGGGAAGGGAGCATAAAAAGGGACGGGCTAGAAAGGGAAGCATCTCAAGGGAGGGGACTAGGGGGACCGACCTAAAGTAAATCACTGGTTCAAAAGGAGAAAGCTAAAGAAGAAAGGTCAGAACTAGGGGAAGACATCAAAATGCCAGCGAATCCACAAATAACAATCATAACTTTGAACGTGAATGGGATGAACTCACCCATAAAACGCAGACAAATAGCAGACTGGATTAGAACACAAAACCCTACCATATGTTGCCTTCAAGAAACACATATGAGACGGGTTGACACTCACAAGGTTAGAATTAAAGGTTGGAGTAAGACCTTTTGGGCCTCAACCGATAGAAAGAAGGCAGGAGTTGCAATCATGATATCTGACAAAGCCAAAGTACAAATAGACCTGATCAAAAGGGACAGGGAAGGTAAATATATTCTGCTAAAAGGAAGTATAGACAATGAGGAAATATCACTAATCAACATGTATGCACCAAATGGTATAGCATCCAAATTTTTAATAGAGAAACTAGGAGAATTGAAGGAGGAATTAGACAGTAAAACCATATTAGTGGGAGACTTGAACCAACCACTATCAAATTTAGATAAATCAAATCAAAAAATAAATAAGAAAGAGGTAAAAGAGGTGAATGAAATCTTAGAAAAATTAGAATTAATAGACATATGGAGAAAAATAAATAGGGACAAAAAAGAATACACCTTCTTTTCAGCACCACATGGCACATTCACAAAAATAGATCATACACTAGGTCATAGAAACATGGCACTTAAATGCAGAAAAGCAGAAATATTAACTGCAGCCTTTTCAGATCACAAGGCAATTAAAATATTGATCGGCAAGGGTACATGGAGACCCAAATCAAAAATTAATTGGAAATTAAATAACATGATACTCCAAAATCATTTAGTTAGAGAAGAAATCATAGAAACAATTAACAATTTCGTTGAAGAAAATGACAACGGCGAAACATCCTTTCAAACCTTATGGGATGCAGCCAAGGCAGTACTTAGAGGAAAATTCATATCCCTGAGTGCATATATTAACAAATTAGGGAGGACAGAGACCAAGGAATTGGAAATGCAAATCAAAAAACTTGAGAATGAACAAATTAAAAACCCCCAGAAGAAAACCATACTAGAGATCCTAAAAATTAAGGGAGAAATTAATAAAATAGAAACTGACAGAACTATTGAGCTAATAAACAAGACTAGAAGCTGGTACTTTGAAAAAACAGACAAAATAGACAAAGTACTGGTTAATTTAATTAAAAAAAGGAAAGAAGAAAGGCAAATTAATAGCATCAAGGATGAAAAGGGGGATCTCACCTCAAATGAAGAGGAAATTAAGGCAATCATTAAAAACTACTTTGCCCAACTATATGGCAATAAATTTACCAATCTAGGTGATATGGATGAATATTTACAAAAATATAAATTGCCTAGACTAACAGAAGAAGAAATAGTTTTCTTAAATAATCCCATATCAGAAATTGAAATCCATCAAGCCATCAAAGAACTGCCTAAGAAAAAATCCCCAGGGCCTGATGGATTCACCAGTGAATTCTATCAAACATTCAGAGAACAGTTAACCCCAATATTACACAAACTATTCGACATAATAAGCAAAGAGGGAGTCCTACCAAACTCCTTTTATGACACAAGCATGGTACTAATTCCAAAGCCAGGCAGGCCAAAAACAGAGAAAGAAAACTATAGGCCAATCTCCCTAATGAATATAGATGCAAAAATCTTAAATAGGATACTAGCAAAAAGACTCCAGCAAGTGATTAGAAGGGTCATCCACCATGATCAAGTAGGATTCATACCAGGGATGCAGGGCTGGTTCAACATTAGGAAAACTATCCACATAATTGACCACATCAACAAGCAAACCAACAAGAATCACATGATTATCTCAATAGATGCAGAAAAAGCCTTTGATAAAATACAACACCCATTCCTACTAAAAACACTAGAAAGCATAGGAATAGAAGGGTCATTCCTAAAAATAATAAACAGTATATATCTAAAACCATCAGCTAATATCATCTGCAATGGGGATAAACTAAATCCATTCCCATTAAGATCAGGAGTGAAACAAGGATGCCCATTATCACCTCTATTATTTGACATTGTATTAGAAACACTAGCAGTAGCAATTAGAGAAGAAAAAGAAATTGAAGGCATCAAAATAGGCAAGGAGGAGACCAAATTATCACTCTTTGCAGATGACATGATGGTCTACTTAAAGAATCCTAGAGATTCAACCAAAAAGCTAATTGAAATAATCAACAACTTTAGCAAAGTTGCAGGATACAAAATAAACCCACATAAGTCATCAGCATTTCTATATAATTCCAACACAGCTCAGCAGCAAGAACTAGAAAGAGAAATCCCATTCAAAATTACCCAAGACAAAATAAAATACTTAGGAATCTATCTCCCGAGACAAACACAGGATCTATATGAACACAACTACAAAACACTTTCCACACAACTAAAACTAGACTTGAACAATTGGAAGAACATTAACTGCTCATGGGTAGGACGAGCCAATATAATAAAAATGACCATCCTACCCAAACTCATCTATTTAGTGCCATACCCATGGAACTCCCAAAAATTTTTTTTACTGATTTAGAAAAAAACATAACAAAGTTCATTTGGAAAAACAAAAGATCAAGGATACCCAGGGAATTAATGAAAAAAAATACAAAGGAAGGGGGTCTTGCAGTCCCAGATCTCAGACTATATTATAAAGCAGCGGTCATCAAAACAATTTGGTACTGGCTAAGAGACAGAAAGGAGGATCAGTGGAATAGACTGGGGGCAAGCAACCTCAGCAAGACAGTATATGACAAACCCAAAGATCCCAGCTTTTGGGACAAAAACCCACTATTTCATAAAAACTGTTGGGAAAATTGGAGGACAGTGTGGGAAAGATTAGGCTTAGATCAACACCTCACACCCTACACCAAGATAAATTCAAAATGGATGAATGACTTGAACATAAAGAAAGAAACTATAAGAAAATTAGGCGAACACAGAATAGTATACATGTCAGACCTTTGGGAAGGGAAATACTTCAAAACCAAGCAAGAATTAGAAAGAATTACAAAATGCAAAATAAATAATCTGGATTACATCAAATTAAAAAGTTTTTGTACAAACAAAACCAATGTAACCAAAATCAGAAGGGTAGCAACAAATTGGGAAACAATCTTCATAAAAACCTCTGACAAGGGTTTAATTACTAAAATTTATAAAGAACTAAATCAATTGTACAAAAAATCAAGCCATTCTCCAATTGACAAATGGGCAAGGGACATGAACAGGCAATTCTCAGCCAAAGAAATCAAAACTATTAATAAGCACATGAAAAAGTGCTCTACATCTCTTATAATCAGAGAGATGCAAATCAAAACAACTCTGAGGTATCATCTCACACCTAGCAGATTGGCTAACATGACAGCTATGCAAAGTAATGAATGCTGGAGGGGATGTGGCAAAGTGGGGACATTAATTCATTGCTGGTGGAGTTGTGAATTGATCCAACCATTCTGGAGGGCAATTTGGAACTATGCCCAAAGGGCGATAAAAGACTGTCTGCCCTTTGATCCAGCCATAGCACTGCTGGGCTTGTACCCCAAAGAGATAATGGACAAAAAGACTTGTACAAAAATATTCATAGCTGCGCTCTTTGTGGTGGCCAAAAATTGGAAAATGAGGGGATGCCCCTCAATTGGGGAATGGCTAAACAAATTGTGGTATATGTTGGTGATGGAATATTATTGTGCTAAAAGGAATAATAAAGTGGAGGAATTCCATGTGAACTGGAACAACCTCCAGGAAGTGATGCAGAGCGAAAGGAGCAGAACCAGGAAAACATTATACACAGAGACTGATACATTGTGGTACAATCGAAGGTGATGGACTTCTCCATAAGTATCAATGCAATTTCCCTGAACAATCTGCAGGGATCTAAAAAAAAAAAAATACTACCCACAAGCAGAGGATAAACTGTGGGAGTAAAAACACCGCTGAAAAGCAACTGCTCAACCACAGGGTTGGAGGAGATAAGACTGAGGAGAGACTCTAAATGAACACTATAATGCAAACTCCAACAACAGGGAAAAGGGTTCGAGTCAAGAACACATGTGATAACCAGTGGAATCATGCGTCGGCTATGGGAGAGGGAAAGGCGGGGGGGGGGGGGGGGGGAGGGGAGGAAAAGAAAACGATCTTTGTTTCCAGTGAATAATGTATGAAAACGACCAAATAAAATAATATTAAAACTTAAAAAAAAAAAATAAAAAAATAAAAACCATCAACCCATAGGGTCCTAACATTCCTCCCTTCTAATTTGGTCATTTACTAGACTGTGAAATGGCTGACCTACTTATGCTGGCCAATTTAATGACTAGGTTTTACCAACCATGAAGCCATATTTCTGACTGCTTAGTGATCAGTTCTTAAGAGGTCCCTATTTCGGCCTACTCACCCATCACTAGTTCAAATCAATCAATTCATATTCATTTATTATGTGCCTTTTATATGTGAAACATTGGGCTAAGCCCAGAAAGACAAAATTGAAACAATTCTTACTCTCAAGAACCTTATATTCTAACAGGGGAAAGAAAATGTAATGTAAATATATATGCATAGATGTATAAAAACATACACATACATACATACATACATACATACATACATATATATATATACACACAAGACACACAAACATCCAACACAAAATAAACTAATGTAGGAAGACATGAACAGCTAAAAGGATTAGGAAGATGTAGGAGGGAAAAGGGAGAGTATTCCAAGCAAAGAATGGAGAGGAGTCATCATCAGGTATGTGGAGAGACAAGCAGGGCAATAGGGAAGTTCTGGAGACTGCATGGGGGAGTAAGGAGTTTATATTTGGTCCTAGAGGTAACAGAGCCAGGGAAACTTATTCAGTATAGAGTAGGGTACAAAAGATAGAGCTATTTTTTTTCCTTGTTGGCAAATATTACCATAAAATTACATCTTACTTGACTTTGCCTCACACCTTTTGAGATCTTGATGATTTCCTTTCTTTTTTCCTTTCTACTCTCGCTTTTTCAGCCATTTTTTATATACATATAACCATAACTAGCAATTCTAGTGGTCAAGGCAAGCTTCCCAAAATTCATCCAAAGATGGTAATATGAAAGGTAGTCTCAAATTAGTGTTTTAAGGTCAATTCAGTTGGGGACAGAGGGATCAAAAAGACATCTTGTATTTCAGGACACAAGGCTCCAGCTGGAGAAAAAATCTTGGCACCCAAAGTACATAAAGAAGTAAAAGTCCCCAGAATATAAGGACATAATAAGATCTCTTCTGTGTAGGTCAAAATCCTGAGGGGAGGGAATTTTTAGGGTTAGCCTAGAAAGAAGCTCATCTGGGGTTTGCCTCTGGAGAAAGTAAAGGCATCATCTAGTACCTTTCTGCCTTAACTAGTTATTTTTGAGAAATAGGGACACTAGGTAGGACTCAGGATACCACAAAGGCCAAAAAGGTAAAGGGAAAGTGGGGGGAAGGGAGGTGGGGAGAGAGAAAAGGAGAAAGAGAAGGGGAGAGGAGAAAATGAGGGCTTGAGAAGAACAAAGACAGAAGGGGGAGAGGGTAAAGGGGGAGGAGAGAATGAGAGAGAGTGAGAAAGAGGAAAAAACAAGGGAAGGGAAAGAGGAAAGGGAGGGAAAGAGAAGGAAGGGAAAGTTACAGAGAGAGAGAGAGAGAGAAAATGAAGAAGGAAGAGAGGGAGAGAGACAGGCAGAGACAAAACCAGACAGAGATGGAGAAATTCTTTTCCCAGCCTTCACTTCCTCACTATATTTCTCGTCTCCTGACAAGCTTCTTGGAGATGTCTTTTCAACATTGACTAAATTTAGGTTTCTCACCTCTTGTCTTTTGATTCTCTCCTTGAATCCAATTTTGTCTTTATTCAAAATGCCCCTTTTTACTTCCTGTTTTTTCTCTTAATTACCTCCAAGATAAATTATTTTATTCCAAGGTATTGTGCAACTCTACAACACCTACATTTAAATAAAATGGACAAGTTATGAAGTATATATTAGGGCCAGGTCCTTTGCTAGTTTCTGGAGATAAAAACAAAAATAAAAAATACTGGTCTTTAAGGTGTTCTCTTTGGGGCAACTTTGGGGCAATATGTACTCAAGTAAGTAAATATAAATTACATACATGATAAATAAAGAGAGCTAGCATTTATATGGTGCTTTCAGCTTTGCAAAGTTCTTAAAAATTTTGTCACATTTTACCTTCAAAATAAACTTAGCAGGTAAGTGCTATTATTATTCTCACTTTATAGATGAGGAAACTGAGGTTGAGAGAGGTTAAATGACTTGCTTAGGTCACATAGGCAATAAGGGTATAAGGCAGGATTTGGAATCAGAGTTTCTCAACTTTAGCACTCTATCCACTTGGTTGCCCAATAATTAAAATGATATTTTGAGGTACATTAACACCAAGAGGATGCCTTGCATAGACAGTGACTTGATTCGGGTTTTAAATGAAACTAAGAATTCTGAAACATGGAAATGAGATGGAAAAGGTTTTCCAGAGTTGGAGGACAGCTTGTACAAAAGCAGAGGCAGGAAATGGAATGCTGTGTGTGAGGAACAACAATTAGGATGTTTGGAACATAGAGGATGTACATAAGGGGGAGAGATTTGATTTACTCCCACCCCAATTTCATGAGACTTCTCTTTGCTAAAAGTGGGCATAATAATTAATGGCATCTTGGATGTTCTACAACTCTTTGGATCTCCTCCAATAACAGCTTCCTAGATCTCCTCAATGGTTTATATTTTGTTCCTCAGAATCTGCATTTTGTCTGAACTAAGTGGAACTTAAAGGCCAATCACTATTCAGTAGCCAATGACATTGTTCATGTTTAATAATCAGAGAGATGTTCATGGATCATAAATGGATAACAGAATTTCTTATTTTAAAAATACATTTTGTTGATATACTTTTTTTAACAAAAATGCCTAATTTCCTCATTTCCCTCTCCAAGAGAGCCAGAATAACAGAATATTAACACTTTGCTGACATTTAAATACCACATCATCTGTGATTTCATCCTGAGACCATATCAGCTGTGCTGTAGTGGTGGAGAGGAGAGTAAATAGGTGAATTAAAAGGTATTAATTAAGCACGAACCATGCACAAAATGCCATACTAAGCATTGTGCATAGAAAGGTACAAATAGTTGGTTAGTCCCTACTCTACCAGAACTCACATTCTAATGGAGGGAACACTATCCATCGAATGTTTTACCTATCAGAAGGTGGAAAGGCCCAGTGGTCCTTAGGCAAAGCAAAAGGTAAGGCATCTACTTTGAGGTAATTTCCATTAAAACAGTCATATAAGTTTGAAGCTGAATCATTTGATAATGATTTTGCTGATGAGTTTTGTTTTTTTTTCTAGGACTTCCACAGGCACTATAACTGTGCCTGTTGAAGAGTTGGTAAGGCACATCAGTTGCTAGGGCACATCTCCATAAGGGTTGCTTCTCCCAAACATAGCTGTAGTGGATAGGTTGGAAGCAGAATCAGTCATGAGGGATAGCCTAGCATTGTATCCACTATTTCATACTACTACTTTCCTAATATGTTTATCCCCAAATGTCATAAAGAAAAGAATTTTTAACATAGGGACTAATTATTTTGCTCGTCCAAATGGGTTTAAAATCAGGATCATTTAAAAACAAAACAATGTATGTATATGTGCACATATACACATAAACATGCATTTCATTAAGAAATGAAATTGAGTAGGCTGAAGCTTTGTAGGGCTTTGAACACCAAACAGATGAGTGCATTTTATTCTGAAGGCTACAGGAACCCACTAGAATGGAAGGTAGACATAATCAAAGATCTTTAGAAATATCTCTTTGACAGCTTTGTACAAAATGATGGGATCTCTTTGAATGTTCATTCTCCTGCTTTTCAAAGTCTTCCTTAATGTCATTGACTTCTCTCTGAGATGATCTATCATTTATCTGGTCTGCACACATTTGCTTGCACATGTCTCCCTCCATAGACTGGGAGCTCCTCAAGGACACAGATGATTTTTGGCTTTTTTTGTATTCTCAGCATTTAGCCTAGGGCCTGGCACAAAGTAGGTGCTTGATAAATGATTGTTGACTTCTTGACTAAAGTGTGGCCCCCAGGCCTGAACACAAAATTCTAGATGCAATCTAAAAACTGGAGAGTGCAGTGAGTACTATTTTCCCTAGTAGACAGGATGGTTTTATTTTTGTTTTTGTTTTTTTCAGTAGGAGACATTAATGAGATTATATACATAAAGTCTTTTGTAAACTTTTAAATGCTGTGGAAATGACAGCTATTATTATGACTGTGAATAGACTAAAGCTGTGTGAACATGGAAGAAACAATTGCAATTGATTATTAATATTTTTTGCTTTGGGGACCATAATGATCAATTATTCTGAAAATAATTGAACTGATGTACATCAAGTGATGTAATTGAACTGATATATTCGGGTACTGATGTACCTGAATCAAGTCACTGTCTATGCAAGGCATCCTCTTGGTGATAATGTACCTCAAAATTGCATTTTGTTTATTGGGAAACCGAGTGGATAGAGTGCTAAAGTTGATCTTATTTGCTCAATAAAAAGGCTAAAAGTAAACGGAGATAAGCACATCTTCATCCAGTTATTTTGTATGTCTTAAAAGCTACAACAGTTCATCGAGTTACTAAGTGATATCCCTCCAAATGCTCCATCTAACAGAACATTCATGACAACATGAACAATAATTGGACTATATATATATATATATATATATATATATATATATATATATATATATTTGAGCAGCAAGGCAAATTCTGAGCTCACATCTATTATGTTATCTTGCAGATCACAGAATCATAGTAAATTCAGATTTGGAAGACCCTTTCAAAGGTCATGTAGTCCAACCTATAACTGTGTAAGAATCTCCTTTATGACAGTCACTAAGCACCCAAAGACCTCTCATGAGGCATTCTCCAAACACTTGTGAGGCAACTTATCCCATTTTCAGACAATTCTTGTTGTTGTTTTTGTTTTAATTTACATCAAGTCAAAATCTTATACTCTACTATTTCCCCTTTTTCATGCTCTATTGCTCCAAGTTTTGACCTTCGCCAAGCAGAATATTTCACTTCAATGTAACTACATATGAGGTGTTTGCAGATAGCTATCATGTCCTCACTGGGTCTTCTCTTCCTAATGTTAAACATCCCTAGTTCCTTGAGCATATTGGTTTCCATTGTTTCAAGACTTTTGGTAACTTTTGTCTATCATGTCCTGCTTATCCATGTCCTTCCTAGAAGATGACCTAGAACTAGACACTCCTTGAAATGGTGTCTAACCAGGTCCCTCTACAGCCACACTGTACCTTCTCATCCTAGACACTAGGCCCCTCTCAATAAAGCCTATGCTCGCACTATTTTATTTTTTTGTTATTATCATGGATTTTGGGTTTTTTTGCCATGTTTGTTATTTGGGGAGGAAGCAAAACACCAGTGTTGGCTCATATTGAGTTTAGAGTCAATTAAAACCCCAAGATCATTTGTTTTTCACAGATGAAATGACCTATTGCACAGCATTTTATAAACCTTAATACACTATGAAGATGTTAACAACAATTGTTATTAGATGCTTTCTAAGTTGTGCTTCATTAATAAAAGTTGGCTTTCCTAGGCTTAATTGTACAGAGAGAGCATTGTAAACCTTAAAGCACTATGCAAATGTGAGCCACTTTCTCCCTCCCTCTCATTACAGGGTATATATAGACAGCCAGAATTGATTGTGCAAAGGCTGGATTTGGCTAAATAACTGTCTGTATGGATCCATTTGCCTCATGTAGGCACAGCTCCTAGCTTCTGTTTAGTTTTTGGTTTCTAAAATGCACCCGTCGTCAAGACTTCTGAGCCTGTGTGCCAAACAAAAGCATTAGCAAGTAAATCTGGATCCCTGTTAATTAACTGCAACCATCGCTCTCATCCTCCCTTTGAAAAGCATCTCCTCCCCACCTGCATGATGCACCATGGCTATTTTTGCTTGTAACCTGTTTCTATCATAAACTACCCATAGCTTAGGGAGTTGAAAAGAAGCTAGGTTGGAGTATTTGCTATTGTGATTAATAGAACTGGAAGCTGGGTTGAGTGGAATAGCTAATTCAGTCTTTTCCCAGTGGAATGAAGTGTGACTGCCATGCACCCTGTGGTGCTTTACATATAACAGTATGAATGTCCCAGGAAACTGAAATCCCATCTGTTACCTTCTGAGACTGTCCTGTTGTAAAGCAATGCTCATTTCCAGCTCTTGTTGGGGATGCTTGCTGTGTTGAGGTTCTTTTCTCCCCTCCGCCACCGGTCTCAATTATGCCCCTAATGACACATCATTTTGGATATACTGTACTTTCTGGCTACCAGGATTCCACACATATTTCACACACATAGGGATCTTCACAACAGCTCAGTATAGGCAGTTAGGGTAAGTACTGTTGTTCCCATTTAATTGATGGAACTATTGAGGCTCAGAGAGTTTGCATGATTTCATCAAAGTCATTACATCTAGCAAACAAAAGCTTGGTATTCAAATGTTCTGATGACAAGTTGAGGACATTTCAACACTCTTCTGTGGTGATTCTTGCCCTTTATTTTTTTTTTTAGGTTGTGATGGCACTTTATTTTTTTCCCACTTAAATAAGTTTATTTAGTCAATTTAGAACATTATTCCTTGGTTACAATAATCACATTATTTCCCTCCTTCCCCTCCATCCACTCTTCCTGCAGCGAACACAAAATTTCATTGGGTATTACATGTGTCCTTCATCAGAATCCATTTCCATATTGGTATTTGCTCTAGGATGTTCATTTAGAGTCTACATCCCCAACAATATGCCTTCAACCCATGTATTAAAGCAGTTGTTTTTCTTTGGTATTTTTATTCCCACAGTGTTTCCTCTGGATGTGGATAGTGGTTTTTCTCATAGGTTCCTCTGAGTTGTTCAGGATCACTGCATTGCCACTAATGGAGAAGTCTATAACATTTGATTGTACCACAGTGTATCAGTCTCTGAGTACAATGTTTCCCTGGTTCTGCTCCTTTCGCTCTGCATCACATCCTGGAGGTTGTTCCAGTCTCCATGGAATTCCTCCACTTTATTATTTCTTTGAGCACAATAGTATTCCATCACCAACATATACCACAATTTATTCAGCCATTCCCCATTTAAAGGGCATCCCCTCATTTTGCAATTTTTGGCCACCAAAAAGAGCGCAGCTATAAATATTTTTGTACATGTTTCTTTCCTTATTATCTCTTTGGGGTACAAACCCAGCAGTGCTATAGCTGGATCAAAGGGCAGACAAGTCTTTTATTGCCATTTGGGAATAGTTCCAAATTGCCCTCCAGAATGGCTGGATCAATTCACAACTCCACCAGCAATGAATTAATGTCCTAACTTTGCCACATCCCCTCCAGCATTCATTACTTCCTTTGCTGTCATGTTAGCCAATCTGCTAGGTGTGAGGGGATACCTCAGATTTGTTTTGATTTGCATTTCTCTGATAAGATATTTAGAGCACTTTTTCATGTGCTTATTAATAGTTTTGATTTCTTTAACTGAAAATTGGCTATACATGTTCCTTGCCCATTTTTCAATTGAAGAATGACTTGATTTTTTGTACAATTGATTTAGCTCTTTATAAATTTGAGTAATTAGACCTTTGTCAAACATTTTTGTAAGGAAGTTTGGGTAGGATGGTCATTTATATTATATTGGCTCGTCCTACCCATGAGCAGTTAATGTTCTTCCAATTGTTCAAGTCTAGTTTTAGTTGTGTGGAGAGTGTTTTGTAGTTGTGTTCATATAGTTCCTGTGTTTGGCTCAGCAGATAGATTCCTAAGTATTTTATATTGTCTAAGGTGAATGGAATTTCTCTTTCTAATTCTTTTTTTAAATAATTTTTTATTTGATGATTTCCAAGCATTATTCATTAGAGACAAAGATCATTTTCTTTCCCCCCCTCCATAGCTGACCCATGATTCCACTCGGTTTCACATGTGTTCTTGATTCGAACCCTTTTCCATGTTGTTGGTATTTGCACTAGAGTGTTCATTTAGAGTCTCTCCTCAGTCATTTCCCCTCAGCCCCTGTAATCAAGCAGTTGCTTTTCATAGGTGTTTTTACTCCCACAGTTTATCTTCTGCTTGTGGATAGTGTTTTTTAGATCCCTGCAAGTTCTTCTGGGACATTGCATTGAATCTAATGGAGAAGTCCATTACCTTCGATTGTACCACAGTGTATTAGTCTCTGTGTACTCTCTTTCTAATTCTTGCTGCTGAGATGGATTGGAGATATATAGAAATGCTGATGACTTATGCCGGTTTATTTTGTATCCTGCAACTTTGCTAAAATTGTTGATTATTTCGACTAGCTTTTTGGTTGATTCTCGAGGATTCTTTAAGTAGACCATCATGTCATCTGCAAAGAGTGATAACTTGGTCTCCTCATTGCCACTTTCCCCCCCCAATTTAAACATTATTTTATTTGGTCATTTTCAAACAATATTCCTTGGAAAGAAAGATCCTTTCCTTCCCCCCCACCTCCCCTCCCCTAGCCAATGCATGGTTCCACTGGGTAGCACATGTGTCCTTGAGTCAAACCCATTTACATGTTGTTGGTATTTGTATTAGGGTGTTCATTTGGAGTCTCTCCTCATTCATGTCCCTTCCAGTAGTCAAGTAGTTGCTTAACTTTGGAGTTTTTACTCCCACCGTTTGTACTTTGCTTGTGAATAGTGTTGTTTTTTTTTTCTCCTAGATCCCTGCAGAATGTTCAGGGACATTGTATTGACGCTAATGGAGAAGTCAATTACGATATCTTGTACCACAGTGTATCAGTCTCTGTGTACAATGTTTTCTTGGTTCTGCTCCTTTCGCTCTGCATCACATCCTGGAGGTTGTTCCAGTCACTATGGAATTCCTCCAGTTTATTATTCCTTTGAGCACAATAGTATTCCATCACCAACATATACCCCAATTTGTTCAGCCATTCCCCAATTGAAGGGCATCCCCTCATTTTCAATTTTTGGCCACCACAAAGAGCGCAGCTATGAATATTCTTGTACATGTCTTTTTCCTTATTATCTCTTTGGGGTACAAGCCCAGCAGTGCTATGGCTGAATCATAGGGCAGACAGTCTTTTATCGCCCTTTGGGCATAGTTACAAATTGACCTCCAAAATGGTTGGATCAATTCGCATTTCCACCAGCAATGAATTAATGTCCCGACTTTGCCACATCTCCTGCAGCATTCATTACTTTCCATTGCTATCATGTTAGCCAATCTGCTAGGTGTGAGGGGATAGCTCAGAGTTATTTTGATTTGCATCTCTCTGATTATAAGAGATTTATAACACTTTTTCCTGTGCTTATTAATAGTTTTGATTTCTTTAACTGAAAACTGCCTGTTCATGTCCCTTGCCCATTTATCAATTGGAGAATGGCTTGATTTTTTGTACAGTTGATTTAGCTCTTTATAAATTTGAGTAATTAGACCTTTGTCAGAGGATTTTGTTATGAAAATTGTTTCCCAATTTGTTGCTTCCCTTCTCATTTTGGTTACATTGGTTTTGTTTGTACAAAAAACTTTTTAATTTGATGTAATCAAAATTGTTTGTTTTACATTTTGTGACTCTTTCTATGTCTTGCTTTGTTTTAAAGTCTTTCCTTTCCCATAGGTCTGACATGTATACTATTCTGTGTTCCCCTAATTTACTTATAGTTTCCTTCTTTATGTTCAAGTCATTCACCCATTCTGAGTTTATCTTGGTGTAGGTGTGAGGTGTTGATCCAAATCTAATCTCTCCCCTACTGTCTTCCAGTTTTCCCAGCAGTTTTTGTCAAATAGTGGGTTTTTGTCCCAGAATCTGGGCTCTTTGTGTTTGTCATATACTGTCTTACTGGGGGCACTTACCCCAAGTCTATTCCACTGATCTTCCTTTCTGTCTCTTAGCCAGTACCAAATTATTTTGATGACCACTGCTTTATAATAGTTTGAGATGTGGGACTGCTAGGTCATTTTTCATTATTTCCCTGGATATCCTAGACCCTTTGTTCTTCCATATGAACTTTGTTATGTTTTTTTCTAAGTCAGTAAAAAATTTTTTTGGAAGTTCAATGGGTATAGCACTAAATAGATAAATAAGCTTGGGTAGGATGGTCATTTTTATTATATTGGCTCAGCCAACCCATTAACAGTTAATATTTTTCCAATTGCTCAAGTCTACTTTTAGTTGGGTAGAGAGTGGTAGTTGTGTTCATATAATTCCTGTGTTTGTCTCAGGAGATAGATTCTTAAGTATTTTATTTTGTCTAATGTGATTTTGAATGAGATTTCTCTTTCTAATTCTTGCTGCTGAGCTGTGTTGGAAATATGTAGAAATGCTGATGTCTTATGTGGGTTTATTTTGTAACCTGAAACTTTGCTAAAGCTGTTGATTATTTCGACTAACTTTTTAGTTGATTCTCTAGGATTCCTTAAGTAGACCATGATATCATCCACAAAGAGTGATAACTTGGTCTCTTCATTGCCAATTTTAATATCTTCAATTTCTTTTTCTTCTCTGATTGCTACTGCTAGTGTTTCTACTACAATGTTAAATAATAGAGGTGATAATGGGCATCCTTGCTTCACTCCTAATCTTATTGGGAATGAATCTAGTTTATCCCCATTGCAGATGACGTTATTTGTGGTTTTTTAGATAGATGCTGTTTATCATTTTTAGGAACAACCCTTTTATTCCTATGCTTTCTAGTGTTTTTAATAGGAATGGGTGTTATATTTTATCAAAGGCTTTTCCTGCATCTATTGAGATAATCATGTGATTTTTTTGTCTGTTTGTTTGTTGATATGGTCAATTATGTGGATGGTTTTCCTAATATTGATTCTCTCTATGTCTTGCTTGGTTTTAAAGCCTTTCCCCTCCCAAAGGTCTGACATGTATACTATTCTGTGTTTACCCAATTTACTTATGGTTTCCTTCTTTATGTTTAAGTCACTCACCCATTTTGAATTTATCTTGGTGTGGGGTGTGAGGTATTGATCTAAACCTAATCTCTCCCACACTGTCTTCCAATTTTCCCAGCAGTTTTTATCGAATAGTGGATTTTTGTCCCAAAAGCTGGGATCTTTGGGTTTATCATATACCGTCTTGCTGAGGTCGCTTTCCCCCAGTCTATTCCACTGATCTTCCTTTCTGTTTCTTAGCCAGTACCAAATTGTTTTGATGACTGCTGCTTTGTAATATAGTTTAAGGTCAGGGACTGCAAGGCCCCCATCATGTTTTTTTTTTTTTCATTACTTCCCTGGATATCCTTGATCTTTTGTTCTTCCAAATGAACTTTGTTATGTTTTTTTTTTTCTAAATCAGTGAAGAAGTATTTTGGTAGTTCAATGGGTATGGCACTAAATAGATAAATAAGTTTGGGTAGGATGGTCATTTTTATTATATTGGCTCGTCCTATCCATGAGCAGTTAATGTTTTTCCAATTGCTCAAGTCTAGTTTTAGTTGTGTGGAGAGTGTTTTGTAGTTGTGTTCATATAGTTCCTGTGTTTGTCTCAGGAGATAGATTCCTAGGTATTTTATTTTGTTTAAGGTGATTTTGAATGGGATTTCTCTTTCTAGATCTTGCTGCTGAGCTGTGTTGGAGATATATAGAAAAGCTGATGATTTATGTGGGTTTATTTTGTATCCTGCAACTTTGCTAAAGTTGTTGATTATTTCAATTAGCTTTTTGGTTGAATCTCTAGGATCCTTTAAGTAGACCATCATGTCATCTGCAAAGAGTGATAACTTGGTCTCCTCCTTGCCTATTTTGATGCCTTCAATTTCTTTTTCTTCTCTAATTGCTACTGCTAGTGTTTCTAGTACAATGTCAAATAGTAGAGGTGATAATGGGCATCCTTGTTTCACTCCTGATGTTATTGGGAATGCATCTAGTTTATCCCCATTGCAGATGATATTAGTTGATGGTTTTAGATATATACTGTTTATTATTTTTAGGAATGACCCTTCTATTCCTATGCTTTCTAGTGTTTTTAATAGGAATGGGTGTTGTATTTTAGCAAATGCTTTTTCTGCGTCTATTGAGATAATCATGTGGTTCTTGCTGGTTTGCTTGTTGATGTGGTCAATTATGTGGATGGTTTTCCTAATATTGAACCAGCCCTGCATCCCTGGTATAAATCCTACTTGATCATAGTGAATGACTTTCCTGATCACTTGCTGGAGACGTTTTGCTAGAATCCTATTTAAGATTTTTGCATCTTTATTCATTAGGGAGATTGGTGTATAATTTTCTTCCTCTGTTTTTGGCCTGCCTAGCTTTGGAATCAGCACCATGTTTGTGTCATAAAAGGAATTTGGTAGGACTCTCTCTTTACTTATTATGTCAAATAGTTTGTATAGTATTGGGATTATCTTTTCTGTGAATGTTTGATAGAATTCACTTGTGATCCTGTTGGATTTCTTTTTCTGATATAGGATGATTTAAGAATTCTATTACTTCTTCTGTTAGTCTTGGCAATTTATATTTTTGTAAATATCCATCCATATCACTGAGGTTGGTGTATTTATTGCCATATAGTTGGGCCAAGTAGTTTTTAATGATTGCCTTAATTTCCTCTTTATTGGAGCTGAAGTTCCCCTTTTCATCTTTGAAGCTGTTATTTTGCCTTTCTTCTTTCCTTTTTTAAATTAGATTGACCAGTACTTTGTCTATTTTGTCTGCTTTTTCAAAGTACCACCTTCTGGTCTTGTTTATTAGTTTAATAGTTCTATCACTTTAGATTTTATTAATTTTGCCCTTAATTTTTAGGATCTCTAGTTTGGTTTACTTCTGGGGTTTTTAAATTTGTTCGCTTTCAAGTTTTTTGATTTGCATTTCCAATTCATTGATCTCTGCCTTCCCTAATTTGTTAATATATGCATGCAGGAATATGAATTTTCTTCTGAGTACTGCTTTGGCTGCATCCCATAAGGTTTGAAAGGATGTCTCACAATTGTCATTTTCCTCAATTAAATTATTAATTGTTTCTATGTTTTCTTCTCTAACTAACAGATTTTGGAGTATCATATTATTTAATTTCCAATTAATTTTTAATTGGCTCTCCATGTACCCTTACTGATCAATATTTTTATTGCCATGTGATCTGAAAATGTTGCATTTATTATTTCTGCTTTTCTGCATTTGTATGCCATGTTTCTGTGACCCAGTGTATGATCTATCTTTGTAAATGTGCCATGTGGTGCTGAGAAGAAGGTGTATTCCTTTTTGTCCCCATTTATTTTTCTCCATATGTGTATTAACTCTAATTTTTCTAAGATTTCATTCACCTCTTTTACCTCTTTCTTATTTATTTTTTGGATTGATTTATCTAAATTTGATAGTGGTTGGTTGAAGTCTCCCACTAATATGGTTTTACTGTATATTTCCTCCTTCAATTCTCCTAGTTTTTTCAATTAGAAATTTGGGTGCTATAACATTTGGTGCATACATGTTGATTAGTGATAATCCCTTATTGTCTATACTCCCTTTTAACAGAATATATTTTCCTTCCCTATCCCTTTTGATCTGGTCTATTTTTGCTTTGGCTTTGTCAGATATTATGATTGCACCTCCTGCCTTCTTTCTATCACTTGAGACCCAAAAGGTCTTACTCCATCCTTTAATTCTTACCTTGTAAATATCAACCTACCTCATATGTGTTTCTTGAAGACAAAATATGGTAGGGTTTTAGGTTCTAATCCAGTCTTCTATTTGTCTATGTTTTATGGGTGAGTTCATCCCATTCACTTTCAAAGTTATGTTTGTCACTTGTGGATTCCCTGGCATTTTGATATCTTCCCCTAATTCTGACCTTTCTTCTTTAGCTATATAACCAGTGATTTAATTTTGATCAGTCCCTCTAGTCCCTACGCATTATATGCTTCCCTTTCGTGCCCCTCCCTTTTTTGTTCCCTTCCCCTCCCCCCTCACCTTCCCTCCCTTTTTATACTCCCTCCCACTCCCCCTTCTTAATTTCCCCTTCTCTCTTACCCTGTTGGATAAGATAGAATTCAGGATCCCAATGGATCCAGATGTTGTTTCCTCTCAGAGTTGATTTCACTGAGAGTAAGTTTTAAGTAATACCACTTCCCACTCTTTTCCTCACCTTCTCATATGAGAATTCTTCCCCTCCCCTTCCCATGTGTATCTTTGTGTGGGAAATATTATTCTATTTAGTTTTTTCCCCTCTATTTCTTGAAGTAAATCTTAGTATCATCAATGATTCACCCACTCCCTTTTTCTTTCTCCCCCCTTCACCAAATCTTCTTGATGCCCCAATCTTTCCCTATGCGAAATTCTTCTAACTACTCTTATGATGCATATAATTTTTAAGAGTTACATATTACATTTTCCCCTCATGTTAATATATATATGTATATATATATATATATATATATATATATATATAATTTGATATAAATGTAGTCCTTATAGAAGAGAGATTGACTTGAAGAAAAAGATAAGATTTTTCTCCTTTTCCCTTTCTTTCATATATACCTTTTCATTTTTCTTTTGCTTTCTCTTATTGGATATCAAAAATTCCACTAAGTTTTGGTCTTTTCTTACCAAATACTTAGAAATCTTCTATTTTGTTGAATGCCCATACCTTCCCCTGGAATATATGGTCAGTTTTGCTGGGTAGTTGATTCTTGGTTGGAGATCCAGCTCTCTTGCCTTTCTAAATATCATTTTCCATGCTTTGCAGTCTCTTAGCATGTTAGCTGCTAAGTCATGTGTGATCTTTATGGGCTCTCCTCTATATCTGAAGCTCCTCTTCTTGGCTTCTTGTAAGATTTTCTCCTTATCTTGGAAGCTCTTGAATTTGACAATTACATTCCTGGGGGTTGACTTTTGGGGATTTAGTATAGAGGCTGTTCTATGAACCCTTTCTATTTCTTTTTTTCATCCTTGCTCCAGAACATGTGGGCAATTTTATTCTATAATCTCCTGTAGTAAAGCATCAAGGTTTTTGTTTATCTCTGGTTTCTCAGGCAGACCAATGATTCTCAAGTTGTCTCTCCTTCCTCTATTTTCCTGGTCTGTCACCTTGTCAGTCAGATATTTTATGTTTTATTCTAATTCATTAATTTTTTGGCTTTGCTTTATTAATTCTTGCTGTTTTGCAAGATCACTGTCTTCCAGTTGCTTAATTCTGGTCTTTAGGGACTGGTTTTGCTTTTCAGCTTGTTCTTCCCTTCTGTTAGAGGCTTCCAGCTCTTTTTGCAATTGTGAGGTCTTGTCTGTCAGGCTGCTGACCTCTTTTTGGGCTTTCCCCCCATTATTCTTTCCAGAAGGTTTCCATCTTTTGGATCAGCTCCAATTTGAGTTCTTCTAGAGCTTGTGGATAATTTCCATTTTGGGGGCATGTTTTTATTTTGTTTGAATTTCATTCTCTTCTCTTCTTTTCCTTGGATATTCTTGCCATAAATTTTTTAAACAGTCACTTTTTCCCCTTTCTTCTTGGAGGCTTGATTTTGGGCTGTGTGAGCCATCCCTTCAGTGGTTTCCCCCCCCCCCTTTCCTTTTTGGTCCGAAGTCTGGATGATATGGGCAGGTTTTCTGTGGATTTAGGTTGCCTCAGACTAGTTCTTCCCAGCTTCTGAGGTTTGTTAGCATGCCCATTCCCATGCTCTGTGGTCTCTTCTCACCGGTAAGCAGGAATCTCCTGTAAAACCACTCTGAGGATCTCTGGTATTCCCTGTTAGTTTCCAGGGAGCCTGGTGTGCCCCTCACCCCCACTAAAGTGAGGGTCAATGCTTTGGTCTTAGGCAGTTTTTACAGATTCTTGTGACTCCACCCTGTTAACAGTTTGCAGGGGCCCCATGGTCTGCGTGCTCTGCAGTGCACAGGGTTCTCTCGTGAAATTGACCCGAGAGGTCATTTGCTAGCAGTCTTTAGATCCCAAGGACCCTGGTGTGCCCCCCCCCACTCGCTGTCCTAGTGAACGCTCTGATCCCCTACTCTGGTTTCCTCGGGAGGAGTGGGGAGGATGTCTCAGTTCACGTTTTTGTACAAGCTTTTCCTCCTTCTTATAGTGTGGCAATGTTCAAACCCCATGTACCTTCATTTCTGTGGGGTACTGGAAAGTCCCTCTATTCTTCCAAAGATGATTTTTATGCTCTTTTGAGGTAGCCTATTTCATTCGGTGCCAGGGAGAGGAAGAGATTCACATATACATTGCATCCATGTTTACCTGGAAGTCCATTGCCAATTTTAATACCTTAAATTTCTTTTCATTCTCTAATTACTACTGCTAGTGTTTCTAGTACAATGCTAAATAATAAGGGTGATAATGGGCATCCTTGTGGTACTCCTGATCTTATTGGGTAGGCGTCTCATTACAGATGATGTTTGCTGATGGTTTTAGATATATACTGTTTATTATTTTTAGGAAAGGTCTTTCTATTCCTATAATTTCTAGTGTTTTCAATAGGAATGGGTGTTGTATTTTATCAAAGGTTTTTCTACATCTATTGAGATAATCATGTGATTTTTGTCAGTTTGCTTGTTAATATGGTCAATTATGCAGATAGTTTTCCTAATGTTCAACCATCTTTGCATTCCTGGTATGAATCCTACCTGGTCATAGTGGATAACCTTTGTGATGACTTGCTGGAGTCTTTTTGCTAGTATCCTATTTAAGATTTTTGCATCTATATTCATTAGGAAGATTGGTCTATAGTTTTCTTTCTCTGTTTCTGACCTTCCTGGCTTTGGGATCAGTACCATGTTTGTGTCATAAAATGAATTTGGTAGAACTCCTTCTTGGCTTATTCTGTCAAATAGATTGTATAATATTGGGATTAGTTGTTCTTTGAATGTTTGATAGAATTCATTTTTGAATCCATCTGGACCTGGGAATTTTTCTTGGGGAGTTCTTTGATGACTTGTTCAATTTCTTTTTCTAATATGAGGTTGTTTTGCCTTCCCAGAAATCATAGGATGGATAAAACCTATCCTATAGAACTTCTTGGGGGAACTTTTAGTACAAGGGAATCTATATAACCTATAGGCCAGAATAAAAAAAAATCTAAAATATTTTCTGGTTCTTAGTTTATTAATTTGTGGTTAGTCATTAAGAATACACCACAGAATCACACATAAGGCAGTTATGTAGTCATAGAAGATGCCTAGTTATCTAGTCTCCCACCTTTTTTTCCTCATCTATTAATAATATTTATATTTTACTTAATTATATATTATAATATATGTTACTTAATAGTAACAATAATGTCTGAAGCATAGATACAATGTTTTATAAATTGTAAATTATAAAAATACTATGAAAATGTGAATAATAATTTCTGCCACTGACTTAAGTTGATTTTCTTCTTTCTACTGATATTTGGACAATCTTGGACAAGCAAGAGAAGTTCCTTATAGCAAATCAGCCACATGTTAAAGTAGTGAGGAAGAAGAAAAATTATTTTCCTTTTCTTTGGCATAATGCTAGTTTCTTACAGAACTTCAGTATCCCTTTCTAACTCTCTCATCTTTCAATGACTTTTTGTTCTGATTATCTCCTTTTGCCTTCAGCTTTATTGGGGTACTCTACTCATGTTTATCATACTTCCTAAACTTCTCCATTTAATTTGACAAATATTTATTAAGTGCACACTGTACATAAAGCATTATGCAAAGATTTGAGGTTAAAAAGACAAAGAAGATGGAAATAAACATTTACTAAATACTTATTAGGTGGCTGGTATTATGCTAAGCACTTTATAAATGTTAATCTCATTTTATCCTTACAACTCAGGAAGATAATTATTATTATATCCTTATTTTCCATTTGAGAAAACTGAGGCATACTGAGAAGTAAATTGACTTATCTAGTAAATTTCTAATGCTGAATTTGAAATCTTTCTGACTTTAGGCCCATTCCATTACTTTCCCCACTTCTAGTTGTACTGGGTTAAAATGGGCCTTGCTTTCAAAGAGCTTCTATTCAACTGAAGGAATATAGCACATACAAATAGTAAAAAGTTATTTTAAAAAAGAAAGACATCAGGGCAAGCTTCATGTAGAAAGTAATAATGAATTAAGCTTTGATGAAAGCAAGGGATTCTATGGAGTACTATTGATGATCTCCTATACCAATCCCAACAAGACCCATTTACTCAAAATTGATATTAGCTATTTTTTATTTTATCATAAATCCTTACCTTTTGTGTTAGAAAGGGCATTAAGTAGGCAGAATTGAGGTAAGAGATAAGCAATTGAGGTTAAGTGACTTGCCCAGGGTCACAAAGCTAGGGATTATCTGAGGTCACATTTGAACCCAGCACCTCCTGTCTCTTTTTCCACTGAGTCACCCAGCTGCTCCTCAATTGCCTTTTTTAAGAGGAAACTGACATTATTGAATTAATTCGTGTTAATGTATAAAAGGTTGACACTTCTTCATGCCCTTTGTAAGTATTTGTACAGTTCAAAGAAAATGGTTTTTAACATGAAGCAATCTCTAATCCTGGAATTATAGACAACGTAACAAAATAAAGTGAAAATTTTAGGAAGCATGAGAAAATTTCATAAGGTCATATACCTAGAGTTGGAAGGGACATTGGAGATCATATAGTCCAACTGCTCATTTTACAGAAAAGTGAACAGTAGCTCAAGATGGTAAAAAGATTTTGTCAAATCATACACATACCATGTCAGAGAGGAAGTGGAATATTGGTTCTCTAATTCTAGAGTCTCTGCTCTTTTTATTGTACTAAATATGGAAATTGAGTTTCCTGTGGCATGAGGGAAAAGGCAGTCAGAGAAGTCCCAAGATAGAAGTCTGCTGAGAGAAGGTAGTAAAAAGGCCAGCCTCTAATGACATTGTATTGCTTACTAATTCTTTCATAGGCTCATAAATTTAAAGCAAGGAAAGATCTTCAGAATTGGATGTAGTCCAACTCCCTCATTTTTTACAGATAAGGAAATTGAGACCCACTCACTTAAGCAAAGTAAGTTGACCAATGATGCCTCAGAAGCAGCAGGCTGAAGATTCCAACCCAGGTCTCCATCTCTAAATCCATTGTTCATTTTAGGGGTATAAATCTTAGCCAAAGAAATTATTGTTTCCCTGGAGAGGTTCTTATGTAAGCCTATGGCTGCTAGCAGTGTTCTAAGCACAGAGGGAGCTTTATCTTTATGTACTGAACTGAAGGGAACACTCAGAATCTGTGAGCTACTCCCCAGGAAGAAACACGTTTGGTGGTTTAGGGAAGTTGTCCTGGATTGAAGTCGATTCTTTATTTAATGTTTATTAGTTACTCACAGCATCTTAGCAGCTGGCTGCTGATTGTGACATCCCTAGGCACAGTTCCTGCTTTTAAAGAGTTTACGATTTGAATAGCATGCAGATTGTGGGAACTTGGTTTCCCAGGAGTCTTTATGAGTGATTTTTTTTTAAAGAAAAAAACAACCACCTTCTTCTTTAGCATACTTTTATTCAGTTCTATTTTTTGAATCATGTTTGTTGAAACTTGGAACATTTTGTAATTTTCCCTTCCCCCCTTTTTTCTTCTCTTTGCTCCAAAATAAAAATCAAGGATGTTCGGTTCAAAGAGAAAGGAAGGAAGGAAGGGAGGAAGGAAGGAAGGAAGGAAGGAAGGAAGGAAGGAAGGAAGGAAGGAAGGAAGGAAGGAAGGAAGGAAGGAAGGAAGGAAGGAAGGAAGGAAGGAAGGAAGGAAGACAAGGGGAAGCTGATATGCCTTTTAGCTTGGTAAAAACTGTGAAAATTAGCAATTTGTTCCAGATTGGAAAGTTGTCCTTTCTTTTGTGTTAAAGTCTTTCCTTGACAGAAAAGTTCACATTTTATGTTAGTTCGAATTTGTGAATTCTGAAATCCTGGAAAATATGTCTGCATTCTGGGGCCTAGTCCAATGAAGCTGGATATTCTTCCATGAACGTTATTGAACAGAGATCTTTTGAGCCAATTTAAGGGCTGTTTCCACATTAGTGAGCATGTCAATAGCATCAGAAAATAATTCTAGGTAATATCATAGGACCGTAGATTTATTTTTTTTTAAACCTCACCTTCTGTCTTAATATCAGTTGTAAGAAAAAAAGAGTGACAAGGGACTAAGCAATTAAATTCTTTTAAGCTCCTGTTTATAGTTTGTAATACTACAAATAAAAAGAGAAATCCTAAAGAAATGTCAAAAGAAAGGCCATGATGTCTTTAAAAAATAAGGGACTAACATTTCTAAAAAATAATCACAATTAAAAGATATCCTGAATACTGCCTAATCCAACAATTCTATTTTTAGATAAAAAAAAAAAAACAAAACAAAACTGAGACCTAAGTAAATGAAATGACTTTCATAGGGTCACACATTCAGTAAGTAGTAGTCAATAGATCTCCTTAAATCTTGCTAGAGGAGGGCTCTTTCCATTATACCACACCTGTTTCTTCAGCATAGGCCTTCTCTCCCCAGAATTTTCCTATTCCCTCTCTTATTAACTGGTCAGGTTTCAGCCATCTCTAAAAAAATAAAATTAAATTAAAAAACCATTATGGTTCTTAAGGTGAGTTTCTCAAATTTCTTTTCTAATCTCTTCAATGCTTTTAGGTGGAGGTCCATCTGCCACAACCCCAAATCTCCAAGGAGATTCTAATCTTTTAATAACCACAGGAGGTATTATCTGCACGCATCTTAATTCCTGTACTTCCATTCTGATCAGTTTGATTTATGACACAGGCAAACAGCCAACTTCTCTCTGTATCTAGACAGATGGAAAGGAATTGTCCAATACTCTACCATGTACAGATCCTCCGTGGTAATTCCCTGACCACCATCCTCGTGGGACCATACGGCCGAGGAATAATCTCCTTTTTGATTACAGGGCTCTCTTGGCAGAACACTCATTAGTGTGCTTGCCTTATAGTTTAAGGATGTATTCTTTCTTATTTTTCACTTTGACTCAAGTATTAGTCAGTGTTTTGTACTAAGTAAGGACTTTGTTAGATATTCAGGGTCAGGAGAGAGCAATGCATGTAAGACATAATTCTTGTCATTTAGGACATTGCAACTTTGTTTCTTTGAGGCCAGGACCATAATATACTTTCTGATAATCTCCACAGGGAGTTGAAAAGTCCCTTTTCTATAGAAGATATTCAAATAACATCAGTTTTTAGTTTTTACTTCATTTGGAAGGGTTCAGATATGCATACACACATTGGTCAAATAACAAAATAAGGCAATACATAATTAAGCTCCCAGATAGGTGGTAAAAACCATGAGTGCTATGGAGAAATTTCCACAGAGGAAGTCACCTGTCATCCCGAGTTAAACAAAAGACTACTTGGAACACACTTAATTTGGGCCACTTGATTTCTATTTGCAATTAACTAATTTCCTTCCATAAGATATCAGATTTTAAGGTATATCTTTGTATTTCAGTGAAATGGCAAAAAAAAAAATCCTGACTTTTCTAATGTAAATTAAATGCTAAGAATCTTCTTTTATGTGGCTCTTGGAGCTTTACTATTATGTCCTGAGTAATTTCTCTCTACCCCCACCTAAACCCCGTGGAACTAGGTAAGGGAAAAAAATGAAAAAATATTTTTTTCAATGGTAGCAAGTTTTGCTCAAAGAATTGGCTATGGGCAAGTAGCACGATATCTATTCATAGGAAAGCATAGAGTGCAGAAGATGACAAAATTTGCTAATGAAGTCCCTATAATCCATATGGTTGAATATCTGCCATTAGGTGGAACCTGAGACAATCCTCATCCATCCCTGTAACTGGGGGCAGGAAACCATGCCATCCCTTGGTCTATATAATTCTGAGAGCAAGCCCCAATTTCCTGTTCACAACTACTGGAAGTGCCTATAACTAAAGGAGATATATATCTTTCTTGGGCTTAATAAGGCTGATGATTATTAATTCATCAGAGAAAAGGTTTCTAGTGCTTTGTTCTGTCAAAAAGACTAGGTATTTATTTCTAAAATTATTTGGATGTGGAAGCTGAAACAGGGCTGGGGATAGATTTTAATTTCAAGTTCAAGGTAGCTTTCTCATCTGTCACTCCCTAAATAAACATCTATTAGGTATCTAATATATACAAGTCATTCTGCATATGCAAATATATAGGGATATACAAATAACATTCATAATATTAATATAATATGAAATTAATATTCATCAGACTTGCATAACTCAAAGAAAGACTGACAAGACCATTGCAAGTTTAACAATTTAGCATGCAAAAAGACATAATCACTCTCTAGAATTTATACTAATAATCTATTACATAATAATGACATACTAATATATGCTATATATTTATATGCTAGTAATTAGTCTCTATCATATGCTATAAATTATTTTATTTAATAACAGATGACAACTCTTTTTATTACAAATGAGAAAACCCAAATATATTTGAGAATTTATCTATTCAAACTTTGTAGAAATTAAAATATTAAAGGTAAAACTACTGCCCACAATCATCCAAACAAAATTGACTGCCCAAAACTTTAAAAAAAACATTTTGATAGATGTAACCATGCCAACACTAATAACTTCAAATTACTTAGGACAAAACAACCTCTCCAAAATAGCGATTGACCAGATTTTAGAAGAAAAAAAAACCCTAAATCAGATTGAGAATATATTCTAATACAAATAGTCCCAATTTTAATGACCTTATGGATTAATTTACATCCCAATATTTATATTCAATTACCAAAAATAGATTACATATCCACATAATATTTCTGAATATTAAATATAAAAGTATATCAGTAGGATAGTGAATGATCCTAGAATCATTTCTACATTCTTAAGATGAAGGCAGTATTATTATCTCTTTTTGGTAGAAGAGAAACCTAAGACTGAAAGAAAATAAGCAACCTAAAAACTATATGAAGATTTTCAGTTTCATGTATGCATATGAAATAAGAAGGGAAGTGGCTGAATGGGGAAAATTCATAACATATTTCTGATTAGGGTTTGGAATAAAAAATACATAAGCAACTAACAGAGAAATAGAAAACCAAAAGTCATTTTTCTTGGATAAATGGTCAAAGGATGTGAACAAATGTTTGACAACAGAAGAATTAGGAACTATTCATAATCACAGGAATGCTCCAAATTACTACTAATGAGAGAAATCTGAATCAAAGCAACCCTGCTATTTCATGTCACATCAGGCAAATTGGCAAAAATGACAAAAGATGGACATTGTCAACCTGGAGGGGCTATGGAAAGATAGGGGTCATTGGAACTGTGAATCAGAATCATTTTGTAAGGTAATTTGAAATTATGAAAATAATATCATTTAAATGTCTCCACTTTGATCCAGAATTTCTACTTCTAGATATATACCTGGAGGAAGTCATTGGTTAAAAAAAAAGACTATATATATATGAAGATATTTAAGGAATGTATGTCTGTAGTTATAGTAGAAGTAGTAGTAGTAGTAATAGTAGTAGTAGCAGCAGCAGCAGCCAACAGCAAAGAACTGGAAACTAGGAACTGTCCCACTAGAGGGGATCAGGTAAACAAATTGTGATTCATGAATGTATTAGAATTTGCTCTCCCATTAAGAGTCATTCATATGATGAATACAGAGAGGCCCAGAGAGGTTTATGTGAAATGAATGATGCAATGTTAAGGAAGCAGAGCCAAGAAACCAATCCACACAATGACGACAACTATATAAATGAAAAAATGACTATACAACAATCAAAAATGTATATTGTAAATTTACAAAGAAAAAACCTTTTCCTGAAGAAGAGATATGAGAATACACATGTACACACACACACACACACACAGATACACACACACACACACACACACACACACACACAAACCCCACAACTTCTTTTGCCAGTGGTAGGAAGACTACAGGTATGGAACATAATGTATCTTTTGAATTTTTTTTGAAGCATTGATCAGTTTTGCAGGTTTTCTTTTATTTCACATTCTTTTCTTGTAAAAAATTCCTTTGTTACATAGGATAGGTTTCTGGAAGAAGAAAGTAAAATCTTGGCAAAGTAAAAATAAAGGATACCAATAGAACTTTATTTCTTTTTTAAAAAGTATAAGAAGCAGGATTCAAACATATTTCTTCCTCACTCCAAATTTCATGTTCAGTTCACCAGCTGAGGCAGCAAGGTATCTTGAGGTAGAGAAAAGAAGAAACATATATCTGACACGTCGAATCACTCCCACTACCTCAGACCATGATGGAAACAAGCCAGGAGTTAGAGACAAATGGCTCAGGAAATAGGAGGCACCCACCCTCTCTTCCCAGTCCCTTGGGCTGTATTTCTTGCTTCCAGTTCAGCCTCTTCAGCCATCAAAGAGGGCAATAACCCTTATGGAAATGCAGCCTGGCAACTAACTCTGGAGGTACCAGAACATTTCCTCCTCCTCACCAGACATATTTTCCACAAGCTCAGAATCAAAAGGTTCTTGCCACCAAAATCCTTAGTGCCATAAAAATGTTCAACATCAAAAACATATATAGTTTTATCCATGACATTAAAGAAAATGAATTGCTACATGCTTCACCCAAGACATCAGTGTTCATGAAGCCTTTCCCTCTGATTTGCTGCTGAAATTTCCTATGAATGTTACTTCCAAAATCAGAATGTGAGCTCCTTGAAAGCAAGACTGTGTTTGCATTTCCAGCTCTTAAAACAGCGATTGACACTCAGCAAATATTTAGTAGTTGTTTTTCATGCATATTTCATAAAAATTATACCATAACTTTTATACCATCAGCTCTAAGAGAGATATGTCAGTCACAAATATAATACTAGAATACAATAAAACAGGTACATAGGAAAGGTATAGAATGCTAAAAGATTAGGAAGCTCTCCATTTCCTGAAAAGTGTTGTATGAGAACTGATCTATTGGTTTCTAGATAATTTGAAATGATATAGTTACAATAGAATTCTTGGCCTTGACTCAACTTTTTTTCCTTCTCTGTAGTTTTTTTTTCCAGATTGCACATCAATACAATTTTAAATAATTGTTTTCTGACATTGTTGAGGTCCATTTTCTCTTCATCCCTCCCACCTGTATACCCTTGCTAGATGGCAGGATGATAGAAGTTGTACATGTATTATCATATAAACAAATGTCCACCTTTGTCATATGGTTAAAGAAGACACATATAACAGCCCTAGAGAAAAATTGATAGAAAATATAAAGTGAAGAATTGTATGCTTCAATCTTCATTCAGACTTCATCAGTTCATTCTTTAGCAATGGATAGTCTTTTTCAGTATGAGTCCCGGGGAGTTGTCCTGGATCCTTGCATTGCTGGTAATAGTAAAAAGTTATTGATGGTGGATCATCATTGTGCACATTTTCCTGGCTCTGCTCACTTCATTTTGCATCACTTCATTTAAGTCCAGGTTTTCTTTGTGTGTGTGTGTGTGTGTGTGTGTGTGTGTGTGTGTGTGTGTGTGTGTGTGTGATCATCTTCTTTGCCTTTTCTTACAATGTAATTATATTCTATTACAATGATATTACACAACTTGTCCAATCATTTCTCATTTGACAGACCTCCCTTCAGTTTACAATTCTTTGCCACCATAAGGAGCTGGTATAAATATTTTTTATACAACTAAGTACTTTCGCCCTACCTTTGATCTCTTTTGCATATAGACTTAGAAGTACTATTGCCAGGCAAAAGGTTACACACAATTTTATGGCCCTTTGTGTATGGTTCCAAACTGCTCTGCAAAATGTTTGCATTAGTTCACAACTCCACCAATAAGGTTTTAATTTTTCAACATCCCCTCTCTTATCACTTTCCCTTTTTTTGTCACTTTACTGATTAGTAGGTATGAGGTGGTATCTAAAAGTTATTTTAATTTGCATTTATCTAATTTTATATTTTGCAGCATTTTTATGACTAAAAATAACTTTAATTTCTTCATCTGAAAATTACAGGTCCATATCCTTTGATGATTTGCCAATTGAGATATTTTTATAAATTTGACTCAGTTCTCTATATGTTGAGAAATGAGGCCTTTGTCAGAGACAATTAACATAAATTTTTTCTCAATTTGTTTTTTCCCTTCTAATCTTGGTTGTAATGGTTTTGTTTTTGCAAACCCTTTTTAGTTTAATGTAATCAAAGTTATCTATTTTATATCTTATAATGTTCTCTACATCTTATCTGGACATAAATTCTTCCGTTATCCATAGATCTGACAGGTAAACTATTTCCTCTAATTTGTTTCTGGTATCACCCTTTATTTCTAAATCACGTATCCATTTTTACTTCACCTTATTATATGGGATGAGTTATTAGTTTGTGCTTAGTTTCTTTCATATTGTTTTCCAATTTTTCTAGCAGCTTTTGTGGAATAGTGAGTTCTTCTTACAAAAGTTTAGGTGGTCATTTACTGCTGTGTGTTGACTACCTAATCTATTCCATTGATTCATTACTTTTACATCTTAACCAATACCAGATTATTTTGATATTTGCCATTTTATGATCCAATTTGACCGGCATAGGTAAACTACCTTTTTTCATATTTTTAAAAAATAATTTCCTTGACATTATTGACCTTTTGTTTTTCTAGATGAATGTTATTGTTTTATTCCTAGCTATATGAAATATTTTTGGGGTAGTTTAACTGATATGACACTGAATAGATAAATTAATTTAGGTATAATTGTCATTTGTATTATTTTGGCTCAGCCTATCAATGAACAATTAGTGTTTTTTTCCAATTGTTTAGACCTAACATTATTCCTGTGAAAAGTCTTTTGAAGCTGTAATCATATAGTTCCTGGGTTTGACTTTGTAGGTAGACTCTGAGCTATTTTATATTGGCTATTATTACTTTAAATGATATTCCTCATTTCTATCTTTTGCTTTTGAACTTTTTTGGCAATATTGAGAAATGCTGATGATTTATGTGAGCTTATTTTATATGCTGCAATTAATTTTCTCTTCATTGGTTGTGAATTCATCCAATTCATTTCTGATACTATTAATCTGAGTTTTTTTTTCTTTGATCAAATTGACCAATGGTTTGTCTCTTCCATTTGGGCCTAGACTCAACAATAATTGAGTACCTTTAATTCATTTTTTTTCACAAAATCTAATAGCTAGACAGTTGTAAGGTATCATCTCAATTGGAATTTAAATGGATTTGTAATACCTGACCTAATAGTTGAGTTGGGTCACAGAGGAATTTAGTGTGTTTTTGCCATTCCAAATTTGTTTTGTGGGTACTAAATAGAAAAGCTTGTGATCATGGAAATGAGGAGAAAATATTCTGGAGCATATATACTTGATATTCAATTTTTGACATACTAGATTTGAGCACTTATCCATCTGAAGGAACAATTTCTTTTTTCCCAGATGTTTTAACTAAAACTTGCAATAGGATAGCTACGTTGACAAAATATTTGATAATTCAGGAGTCTATATACATATAATACAATCTGTCTGAATTATGACCATTTCATTCCTTTTGAAAATTGCCAGGCCTTGGTGACCCCAGAGGTGACTTAGAGATGTGCTGAGATACCATCTACACAGTGATTTCTTGGCCACTTACTGAGGGTTGGTGACCCTTTATAGTTATTGAAACTAGAGCCAAATGGAACTAAATTTTAACATCAGGGAAAATGATGAATGGAAATGTGACTGAGCCACATCAAAATGCTCAGCTTCCACCAGCAACATTTTAGTAACTTAAAAGGAAAATCTGGGCATTCTTTCCTCTTACAACAAGTGGGGTAACAGCAGGAGAGACAGAGAAATATGGAAGACCTGACCCTATTTCAGGGCAACAACCCCACTTGTCATGTAATAGGCATTCACATTCTGATGACCTCAGAGAGCCAATTAAGGAAGCTGTAGTGTATAGCTCAGTAAAGATCATGGAAGTAAACATGCAAGTCTGTCAGGAACTACTTTTTCAGGATTTCACTGTGAACCCTGCATTCTGTCAGCTTCTGCTAAGTTGAAAATAATTGAAGCAGGTGCTATATTAATATTTATCTTTCCTCTCTAAAACAGCATTTGATCTAGTGGTACAAAATGCCACACATAAATTTTCCCATGAGCCTCTTCTCCAATGGCCTACTTCTCCCTCTCATCTCCCTCACAGTTTGATAGTGTAATTTCCAATTAATTGCATGAGACTACTTAGCCCTATTCCATGATAGAAAGTTCCAAGGAACTATCTTTTTCCCTGAGGTCTACTTGAAGACCCTGAGATCTCACCTAGTGGGACTGACCGAGGAGAACATAATAAAAGAATCTAGAGCTTGGTTTCATTTCTATTTCATTTTGATATCTGGTTTCATGTCATTATTCTTATTTTTTAATGGTTTTACTAGCTTTTAAAAATTGAATTTCTTCAATCTATTTTTTTATAAATACCTTATGTCTTAAAATAGATACTAAATGTGGGCTCCAAGGCAGAAGAGTGGCAAGGGCTAGGCAATTGGTGTGAATTAACTAGCCTAGAGTCACACAACTAGGAAGTGTCTGAGGCCAGATTTGACCCCAGAACCTCTGGTTGCCAGGCCTGGCTCTCTATCTACTGAGCAACCCAGCTGCCTCAAATTTCTTTAGATTTAAAATAAGAAACTTATCATTTGTCAAATAGTTTAAATCAGTGATGTCAAACTCAAATAGAAATGGAGGCTACTAAATCTTATACAAGGATCCCTTCAGGGCCCATAATGATCACATGTTTATATGTTCTTTTTCTTATTAATAATTTGATGCATTAAAATTAGATAAGAACTATATTCTAATTTGGTTTGGGCCACATTTAGTAGTATTATGAATTACATGAGTCCCATGGACCATGTGTTTGACACCTCCAGTCTAAGTAACAAGGAGAAATGTAGGACAGATATTCATTAGGTAAAACAAATGTGTTTCAAACACATGTTGGATGTGGTGATTTCCTTCTGTCTCTAATATTCATTCATTTTCAAGTTGTAGGAAAGCCTCTAATGGAATATTTACAAGGACCTAGTCATGATTTCCTGGTCATTTTTTTTTAAATCCTTCTGTCATAGAATTGATATTAGGTATCAATTGCAAAGTAGAAGAGAGGTAAGAGCTAGACAATTAGGATTAAGTGACTTGCCCAGGGTCACACAGCTAGGATATATCTGGGGCCACATTTGAACCCATGACCTCTGCTCTCCTGACCTGGTTTTCTATTGATTGAGCCACTTAGCTGCCCCAGATTTTGTATTTTTAA
Organism: Monodelphis domestica; assembly: GCF_027887165.1. Taxonomy (NCBI): domain Eukaryota; kingdom Metazoa; phylum Chordata; class Mammalia; order Didelphimorphia; family Didelphidae; genus Monodelphis; species Monodelphis domestica. The sequence continues at coordinate 344,377,636 of NC_077227.1, read as the reverse complement.
AAGAAAAAAATAGAAGTAATCTGAAAAAAACTCATAAAAATTTCAAATAACACATAGCTGGATTGGATGACAGAGTATAAGGGTTAAAAATGGTTTGACTAAATTTATAAATTAAAAAGGATGTTGTGGTCACCATATATTAATTAATTAATACATATTAATTAACTTCTTAAGTCAAAATACTATTAGTAGTTTTATTTACAGCAAGGTAGAGATATTAAAGTGGGAAATATAGGAATGAGATAGAAAATATTACCTAGCTAAAAATACCTGAGTTCTAATCCTAGAGCCTCCAGATAGCAAATGCAAATCTCTTCAGTCCTAGAGAGTGTCTCCAGTCAGTCCTTCCAACAACCAAAAACCAACACCAAAGAGGCTGAGCTGCTAAGGGTAGTCTCTCTCGCTAAGGAGGCAAGAGTCTCATCAGAGTAAGTGTCCCTCTTCAGCTTGAGTCTCCAATGCAGGAAGCCAAATCTTCACCAGAATCCAAAATCTGCATCAGGAAGCTGAAATCTGAAGAGCCAAAAGATGCTGAAAACCACTGAGAACCTTCAGTGCATACAAGGCCTGAAAAGAATCCTACCAGAGCCCATTCTCCAGAGACTAAGAGCCACCAAGAAAGAAAAATCAAGAAAGAAGAACCAAATCTCTCTCAGGTTCCCGCTTATATACAATTTTTTCTGCCTATCAGCTCACCTCTTCACATCTCAGGAATCAATCACAGCCTTTCAATTTGCCTAGCACTGCACAGGGAGAGGGCAGTGCTTGTGGCCTTTTAGGATGTGAACTTTCTTTGTAGGTAGGAGTACTTCAAATTCTTGATTGATTAACTTAAAATAGACAAAGGGAATAAAACATTCTCTTTCACAAGAGTAAGAATCTAAAATTTCTCTCCAGCTTAAAAAAATGAAGTAAATCTAGTAATATGACATTTAATTGGGATAAATGTAAAATTACATACCTGTGTTGTAAAAATGCAACTTTATAAGTACAAGAGAGGAGTGACATAGCTAGATAGAAATTTTTAGCAACAAAATAATTTTATTTTCCAATGTTTAGGAATCTTGATATGAGTCAACAGCAAGAAGTGTCAGGCATAAAAACTGTTGGGATTTTTTATTTTTTATTTATTTTTTATTTTCTAAAACCCTTACCTTCCATCTTGGAGTCAATACTGCGTACTAGGCTCCAAGGCAGAAGAGTGTTAAGGGCTAGGCAATGGGGGTCAAGTGACTTGCCCAGGGTCACACAACTGGGAAGTGTCTGAGGCCAGATTTGATCCTAGGACCTCCCATCTTTAGGCCTGGCTCTCAATCCACTCAGGTACCCAGCTACCCCTTGTTGGGATCTTAGATTAAAATTTGGAGAATTTTCGAGAAATATAGGAGTATAATATGAGCTTTAGGGACAAAAATTAAGGTAGGATGCAGACAAGCTCCACAGTGTCTCAAAAAGGTAATGATATACAAATGCCATTTGGAAGAAGTGGTAATGTGTAATCTGTCCAAGGAAAAATATAGAGATTACAGGAAAAGTTTTTCTTTTTGTTATTGTTTTTTATTGTATTATTATTAACTAGGTTTCCCTAAAGCAGTCAGGCTGTTATTCACTGTCCTGATCTCAATATCTATCATCACAGAAACTTTAACTTGGTCTAAAAAAAACTGCCTCCCTTTGGGCAACTTGAAGGCCCTCCTCTGCAGGATCTCACTGCATTGATACCAGACTTAGTATGGATTCGTTTCAGCAAATGTTGTAGCTTACAATTCTCCAGCTTCTGCCTTCCCAAATAGCAAGGATTACACATGTATATGTATGTATGTATGTGTGTGTGTGTATATATATATATATATATATATATATATATATATATATATATATATCACAATTTCCAGCCCCAATAACTATTTTAAAGCACTTGAAGGATTTTCATCTGAAAAAGGCTATCTATCACATTATCTTGATCTGGTTGGCCCTAGAAGTCAATGTTAGTATCAGTAGGCAGGAATCACAGAGAAAAATCTGGCCTTGATATAAGAAAAAAACACTTCCTAAAAATTAGCATTACACCAAAGTGGAATAAGCTAACTAATGGTGATTTCCTCCTTACACATGCACCCCTTTGATCTTCACAAAGGCTCCAGAGACCCTCATGAACTTTGTATTGGATTCTTCCAATTCAATTCTTCTACTGAGCCCCCAGATATTGACCATCAATTTCCATTTATCTCTTTATCTCAAGCTTTTTAGGCTTGAATGTGAATTGAAGTATAACATTTTCCACTTCAATTTCTTCATTTGTTTTTTTTTCTAATGTAAGTGATTATGTGGTTTTTTTCACATGATGAACATAGAAATATGCAGTGCATGATAGCACATGTATAACCTTTATCATATTGTCTGCCATCGTAGAGAGGGAGGCAGAGTGGGAAGGAAAAAGAGAACATAAATCACAAAATATCGGAAAATGATTATTAAAAAATTACATCAACATGTTATCTGGAAAAATAATTTTAATTTTTTTAAAGAAAATATTCCATGAGTGGTGCTCAAAGACCCACAAATCTGGACACAGCACTGATTGTCCAACCTGCAGACCAGGACTACCTTCCCAACACCATCCTGGATCTTACGACCAATGGACTCACAACACAAGGACCAATGACTCATAGTGATGTACTCACCAAGCCATTGACCAGCAGTTCTATTTTATTATAACCCAACCATGAGATGAGATACTTGTAGGTGGGTCATAGACTTCCTTTGCCCACCCTTGCTTTCTTCCAATGAGTTCATGGTGCCCTGTTCACCTTTTGGGGAATATTATGAATAAGTTGTCTCAATAAGGGCTCCTGATTCATATCTTCATTTTGTTTGTGCAGATTCTTTTTAATTTAGTGTACTGGAAGTTGTCTTTTGTATCTTATAATATTTTCATGCCTCTTTTGGTCATAAATTCTTTCCTTATCCATTGACCTGACAGGTACATTATTCTGTACTCTTCTAAATTATTTTGGTATCTCCCTTTATTCCTAAACCATGCATTCATTTTGATTCATATCTCGGGTTGGAATAGTTTCCAAGTCACTATCCATGGTGCTCATTACTGCCTCTAGAGTAGGGTACATTCTTGAACCACCCTGATTTATGTGGAATTAGAACCTTCCGTTGCCTTTGGGGCTATCATCTTGGTATTGTTAGGTGAGGGGGTGAGGGGCTTTTCTGGTTGGATGATTTACTTATTCCTCCATGCACTTTGATGGTTTTATGGGAGGTGATCATGCCACTGATGCCTAGCTTTGCTCTTATCCTCTTCTATGGTGGTGTATTGAATATATTATCCCAAGTTGTTCTGGTCATTAGGGCTGTGGAGGCAAGTTTTTTCATTGACACAGATATGGGCCTTTCACAAGTATAGTTGAAATTTAATCACATTTTCCTTCCAATTTTAAAACTTTTGGGTCCAATGATATGGTGATTCCACAGCAAGAAATATTTTCTATGTGTCCTAGCAAAGATCTTGAAATCCCTCATTGGGAAACAGCTGGCATGTGGCTCAATATATCTTGCTATAAATTTGTATTCACAAACAGCATCTACATGTTTGATGTCTTCTTCTGCTATATTCTTGGCACACTAATGACATATGGCTACTATGGAAAATCATTCTGATTCCTTTCTTGTTTGGGGTCTCTGAGGCATAGCAAATATCTATTATTGGTGTAACATGAGATGTTTGTGGGTATCACATCTGTCCATCCTATCCCTACCAACTGTTGCATTTTATTCTGATTTATTGTATACAAGTGTTTGACAGATAACAATTGGGGGCAGCAGTATATGATACCACTGTTATTACCTATAATAGAAGTTGCTATAAAACACAGTCTTTTTAAGAGTTAGGGTTAACATTGCCACCTTGCAGAAGTAGCAGTGAAATATCCAGAATCTGGTAGACTTATTTGTCTCTGTGAATGAATATAATAGAAACTAAGTCATGAAAGTTTCCCATAGTGGAAATAGGGATATGATGAGACATTCTGTGAATTGGAAATGAGCTCTAGGTTTTCTCTGACTTCTTTCTGGTGAATCCTGATATATTATGACTAGGGGAAGACACTGATGGAGACTAAGGTGGATATTCAAATATGGGTTTAGCCAGTGCCCAAATTGCCTCAGGGTGAGGAGGGGAATAGTCTCATATTTCTTTCCCTTTCCTCAAATACCTAAACACTGTTCCCAGGTCCTGGTGCTACTGTCTCTACCACTTTCTCTGAAACAACATGTGATTTAGTTGGTACAAACATGCCCTAAACTACATGGAATGGTCATAATGGTGAAACTGATGTATTGCTTAGCCCAAAGATAGTAAGGGGATTAGACATTTGTTCAAAAAGAGATTACAGGGAACCTTTTGTTGGCTCTGGGTATAACTGGTAATAAATGGAAACTCTGTTGGCTGTAAGCCTTATGTGTCATATGTATTTTCATAAAAAGCAAGATTTAAATTTTGTTTGAGATAGCTCTTCAGAGAAGAAGTTTGCTAACTGACTGAATCCAGAAAATGAACTGTTTGAAGAAAGATACCTAAACCCTTTCACTACAGGAAGATCCAGAATGAACCTTGGGGTGGGGTTGATTGAACATTTATTTTAAATGTACACTCTTATGCCAAAGGGGACTGCTCCCTAATTGGTTTTTGTCAATGCACCCAGCAAAACATTGCATTGGTTTTGCTGTCTCTCTCTCTCTTCTATTTCCCCTTATCTACACTATTGTAGTTTTCTTCTTAGAGGGTAAAATTTTGTATACACTTGCAGTTAGAATTTTTCGGGGTCCAAGACGCTTATGTTTAGTGATCAGTTGAAGAGAATAGTCCCCCAATCATCACCGGGGGGATTGTGATTTTTAAATCTCCATCTTGCTTGGTCTAGCACCCAAAAATTGTGCACACTCACACTACACGGGCATGTGCTAGTCAATGACAAATCAGAAATAACTAACTGCCCACCTGGGCTGTCCTAAGCCAAGCTTGAGCCACCATTAGCACTTGTGAGGCAGAAGAAGTGACGTAGAGAGGAGCCTCTAGAGTTCACTCACTTCCTGGGGACAGAGCCAGGTGCCAGTTCGTGCTAGGAACTTTAGCAGAGAGGAGGCCCACAGACAGCTTTCCTTCAGATTGGTCATGTGAGTCAAGGACTGATTCTCCTTTCTACATTGGCCTTCGGGTCTAAACTCCCTCTGGCTTTGCCAGAAGGTTGAGTTAACCCTTTTCTTTTACCCCTCTTTCCTTCTCTCCCTCTCCTTCTTTCTTAATCCTGTTGTAATTAAACCACCATAAACTCCATTCTGACTTGAGTGTTTCATTATAGGAATTTCATAAGTAAATTCCTTGGCGACCATAAATTAATATTATATAAGACTTTAAAAGTGATTTCACAAATAACACATAATGACAAGGAACAATAGTGACTACAGCAGAGCAGGGGAAGTGGTCAAAGTTCCAGGGCCAAGAGAAGCACTAACTTTTATACCTGAAGGGGGATCTTTCTGGGTGAAGACCAGAGTGTAGATCAGGAAAGCAATTACCACACCTCTTCTTAGGTCACATGATCTTGGAAGCACAATAGAGAACAATCTGGAAAAGAAATGAGAATGATGCAAGAAAATTATGGAAAAAGAATCAGCTTGGTAAAAGAGGCATGAAAATAATATTGAAGAAAATAATTAATTAAAAAACAGAGTTGACCTAAAGGTAAAAGAGGCACACAAAAAAAATCACTGAAGAGAAGAACCCCCAAAAAACAGAATTGGTGAAATCAAAAAGGAGTTATAGCATTAACTAAAGAAATTAATTCCTTGAAAATTAGAATTTGGTAAGTGGAATCTAATGAGTCAATGAGACACCAAGAAGCAATAAAGTAAAAAAAAATGAAAACATGTTATGTAAAATATCTCACTTGAAACAACTGACAATAGATTAAGGAAAGATCATTTAAGAAGTATTGGGCTGACTGGAAGTTCTTATTAAAGAAAAAACCTAGACATTTCAAGAAAGTTTCAAGGAAAACTTCCCTGAAACTTTGGATTCAAAGGGGAAAATTCAAATTGAAAGAAAAAAGAACCCACTGATCATTTCCTCAAAGATATTCCCAAATGAAAATTCCAAGAAATTTTATAGCTAAATTCCAAAGCTCTTAGGTCAAGGAGAAAGTGTTACAAACCATCAGAAAGAAAAAAATTCAAATATCAATCAGGATCACACAAGATTTAGTGGCTCCCACATTAAGGGAACAGAAGACTTGGCATATGATATTCTGGAAGGCAAAGAAACTAGACTTACAACCAAGAATAATCTAGCAAGCAAGACTGAGTGTAATGCTTCAGTAGTGAAATGGATATTTAATGTTATAGAGAACTCTCAGGTATTCCTGATGTAAAGATTAGAGTTGAACAGAAAATCTGACAAGACTCCAGAGAAACATAAAAATTTAAATGGTAAAGTGATCATAAAGGATTCAATAAAGTTAAACTATTTATATTCCTATATGGGAAAATAATACATTTAAACTCCTAAGAATTCTATCATTTTTAGGACAGTTAGAAGAGGGTACGGACATTAGTTGATTATGTAGGGATGGTCTCAGAAAATGAAGGGGCATATAAGAAGGATACACAAGGACAAAGTGGGAGGGAGAAGCAGAACAAAGTGTCTTAAAACAATAGGAGTCAAAAACCAAAAACAAGATGGAGTGAGGGGGTCCTCCTGCTGAATGCAACTTGAAAGATAGGCAGAAAGAGATTATTTTCATGGGATAAAAGGGGAACCAGAAGCAAAACTACATGTAGAGGAGTGCTCGCCTACCACCTCACAATGTACTGTACCAGGTTCTGAATCTGGGCATAGGTCAACTTTGGGATCCTGAGGCCCAGGCTACAACAACAATAAAGCACTCCAGACATATCCCTTACTGTGAGGGCCAGAAGTCCAAAGCATTTGGCCCTTTCAAGCCTCTGCTGGATGAAAACCTAGATCCAAGGTAAAATATCTCACAGTGCTGACCCCTGCAAACCAGGATAGGAGACAGAATTAGCAAGAAGATTTTAGAATTCCTAGGCTACAGGCAAAAAAAAAAATGGGCAGGGGAAATGAGCAAACAGCAAAAGAAACATTTAACCCTTGAAAATTTCTATGGGGACAAAGAGCAAAGCCCAAAACCAGTAAGGGAATGTGAGATTCAAGCAACCACATACAAAACTTGTAAAAATAAATAAATAAAAATAGTAATTGGTCTCAAGCTCTGGAATAAATAAAAAATAAAATCAGACAGAGTGAAGAAAAAATGTGAAAAAAATGAATGGAATGCAAAAAAGTAAATAACAGTTTAAAAAGCAAAATTGGTCAACTGGAAAAAGAGGCACAAAAATTCAATGAAGAAAAGAGTGCTGTGAAAAGTAGAATGAAGAATGAACAAAATGGAAAAAGGAAGATCAAAATGCCATGAAAGAAATTCTGTCTTTAAAAATTGGAATGGAGCAAATAGAAGTTAATAACTTCACAAGACATCGAGAAACACTAAAACAAAATCCAAAAAGAAATAAAAGAAAAAAATAGGAAATATTCTATTGAAAAAACAACTGTCATGAAAAATAGATCCAGGAGAGACAATTTAAGAATTATTGGACTATCTAAAAGACATGACCAAAAAAAAAACAGAAGAAAAAAAAACCTAGAAAAATTGACCTGATATTCTTGAACAAGAGGGTAAAACAATAATTAAAAGAACCTACAGATCACCTCCTGCAATAAATTCCCAAATGACCACTCCCAGGAATATTATAGTCAAGTTCAAGAGCTACGAGATTAAGGAGAAAATAGTTCAAGCAGTCAGAAAAAAAAATATAATGGAGCCCCGGTCTGATTTACACCGGATCTGGCAGCTTCCACATTGAAGGACCAGAACGCTTGGGATATAATATTCTGAAAAGCAAGAGAACTGGGTTTACAACCAAGACTCACCTACCCATCAAAACTGACCATATTCTTTCAGGGGAAAGTATGATCATTTAATGAAATAGAAGATTTCCAAGCATTCCTGAAGAAAAAACCAGACTTAAACATAAAATTTGATGTCCAAATACAAAATTCAATAGAACCATAAAATGTTAAATAAGAAAAAGAAAAAAAATAAGGGCTTCAATGAAGTAAAATGTTTTATATTCCTATATGGAAAGAGGGTATCCATAATTTAAAATTGTTATCAATATGATATAAATTAGAAGTATACATGGATAGAGGGTATGTTATTTAAAGCTATTTAAGATATTTTATTTTATATATTATATATAAAACCATTTATATATAATATATAAAACTCTAGGTGAAAAAGAGGATTGTATCAAGAGAAATGGGAAGAGAGAAATTAAAATGACAATCCTTTCTAATATAATTTACTTATTAAGCTCCATATCATTAAAACTATGAAAACAATATTTTATAAAGCTAAAAAAAATAACGAAATTCATCTGGAGGAACAAAATGTCAAGAATATCCAGGGAACTAAAGAAAAAAAGAATGTGAAGGATTGTGACCTAGTAGCACTAGACCTTAAACTGTTCTAAAAATAGGAATCATCAAAACAATCTTGTATTGGCTAAGAAATAGAAGGGAGGATCAATGGAATAGATTAGGAGTAAATGACATCAGCAATCTAGTGTTTGATCAACCCAAAGATCCCAGCTTTTGGGATAACTCACTATTTGATAAAAACTGCTGGAAAAACTGGAAAAAAAATATCTTAAACCCTATAGCAAAATAAGATCAAAATGGGTATATGATTTAAACATAAAGAGTAATATTATAAGTTAATTAGGGGTACATAAAATACATTACTTGTCAGATGAATGGAAAGGGGGAGAATTTAAAACTAAACAAGAGATAGAGAATATTACAAGATAGAAAATGAATAATGTTGATTATATTAAATTGAAAAGTTTTTGTACAAACAAAAACCATGCAACTAAGATAAGAAGGGAAACAAAAAACTGGTAAAAATTATAACAAATATCTCTGATAAATATCTCATTTCTCAAATATATAAAGAACTGAATAAAATTTATAAGAATCCAATTAATTCCCAAATGATAGATGGTCAAATGCTATGAAGAGGCAGTTTTCAGATGAAGAAATCATAGCAATCAATAATCATATAAAATGTTCTAATTTCCTCTTGATAAGAGAAATGCAAATTAAAACAATTCTGAGATACCACCTCAAACCCATCAGATTGACCAGTATGACAGTATAGGAAAATGATAAATGTTACAGGGAATGTGGCAAAATTGGAACTCTAATGCATTTCTGGTGGAGTTGTGAACTGATCTTGAGGGCAATTTGGAATTTTGCCCAAAGTGATCTCAATTCAAAAGAGATTTTTAAAATGGGAAAGGAGCTATTTATACAAAAAATATTTATAACTGTACTTTTTGTGGTGCAAAGAGTTGGAAACTGAAAGGATATCCTTCAATTGGAGGATGACTAAACAAATTGTAATTTATGATGGTGATGGAATACTATTGTGCTATAAGGAATAATCATCAGAATGATTTCAGAAAGAGCTGGAAAGACCTATGTTAACTGATGCAGAGTGAAATAAGCAGAAGCAAGAGATCATTTTACACAGTAACTGTGATATTGTGGAACAATCCAATGTGATAGACTTTGCTACAAACAGCAATACAATCATTCAGAATAATTCTGATAATGTAAGAAGAATGCTATCCACCTCCAGAGAAAGAACTGTTGGAGGATTAATGTAGATGAAAGCATATGATTTATCAGTTCTTTATTTGGGTATGTTTTCACGGTTTTGGTTCTATAAAATTATTTATTTACAAAAATGAAGAATATGGAAATGGGTTTTGTGTGATAATACACATATAACCTAGATTGAATTACTTGTCAGTTGTGGGAAGGAGGAGGGAAGAAAGGAGAAAGACAATATAGATCATATAACATTGGAAAACTTATGTGGAAATCTGTTATTAAAATTTTTAAAAATTAAATTCGGGAAAAAAGTTCTGGAGGAGTAGCATGGCTTTATTTATATCAATACCATCTTTGGGTTCTCTCATTAACATATTGATATCATCTCAAAGTTATCAGTGACAGTTTAGGGTTCTTCAATTTGTACATTTTTTTAAATTTTACTGTGCCTGTCTGAATCTTATTTTTCAGCAGTTAGACCAAGGGGCCATTAATCAGTTCTAGCTGACCTCTTTTTTCACTAGTGTCTTGATGTGGCCTTAATTAATTTAAGAGTTAGTTTTGGCAAGTGACTTCCATGTTCTCCTTTACTGTATTAAATCCTATTTCTTATTTTTCATTACTTTATACTGTCTGCTTAAATACTTATTATACTTAGTGGTAGAATAGTCTAGAAGATCATATTGGAAGATGTGGTTTGAATACATTATCCCTTCCTTCTCAGATGTGCTATGATTTTGTAAGTAGAAGTATAAGGCTAAGGTATTGTTTTTGTTTTATCAGTTTGTCTCCATTAGGAGAATTATAATATTAGAAAAAGAAGTGAACTTTGAAATCACCTAGTCATACCCAGTGATGCATAGTTTCCATCCAATAACACAGACAAATAATGGTCATATACCCTCTTCTTGTCCACTACCAACGTAGGGCAGCCATGGATTCATAATGTCTATTTCATTGTCAGACAGATCTAGTTGTTAGAAATTTATTCCTCCTACCAAGTCAAAAAGCTGCTTTCCTTTAACTTCTGTACATGGGTCCTTGTCCTTCCCTCTGGCACATAACATAACAATTCATCCACATGACAACCCTTCAAATTTTTAAAGACAGCGATCTTGTCACCCCTTAGCCTTCTCTCTCCAGGCTAAATATCCCCAGTTTCTTCATCTTATTTGTCTTAGGATATGGTTTCCAGGCCTTTCACTGTCCTGTCATTTCTTCCTAAGGACACACTCACTGAAGTTTGTCAGTATCTATCTAAACTATCCAGAAAAGGATGTGCTAATACTAATACTATTCTAAATCAGCTGTTATTGGCATACAACGGGGAGTTCTTAACTTTTGTAAGAGTGTGTATTGGAACCCTTAGGCAGTCTGAAAAAAAATCTATAGACCCTTCCTCAGAAAAATAGTTTATTGCTTAAATTCATATCAAAATGAAATAGTAAATTCCAGTTAGAGGATAATGAAAATAAAGAGGGAAATTTTTCCTATTCAAGTCCATAGAACCACTGAAATCTATACATAGAACAATTAGAGTTATCTGTAGACTTGATACTTAGAATTGTTGTCACAGGATGAGATTGTTTAGTTCCCACAAGTTTCACTAAGACTGGTACTTTAGTTATCTATTTATCTTTTCCAGTGCCTAGTATAGTATTGCAATAAGTTTTACTTCATAGATCTGTGATCTTATGAATAGTGGTTCTGCAAAGATTCAGATGGACATATTCCTCCAGTTTTCTTTTGTTTTGAGATGCTGTGTTTGTGTGTGTGTGTGTGTGTGTGTGTGTGTGTGTGTGTGTGTGTACTGGGGAGGCAGAGTGTCCTTTGCTTTGCCATTTAAGCCCCCAGCATCTGTTAATTCTCTTTTTATCAGTTTTTTTTGCATTACTCTCATCTCCCCTCCCCAAATATTCCTCTACCATCTTTTTTGTCTTTTTTAACTTTTTCAGGAATTAATTTGGGGCTTGGGTCCAATTAACATTTTAATTTACAGTTTTGGTTATAAGTATTTGCCATTGTTGTCTTCTCCTGCCTTTGTCTTTCCTGCCAGTATAGTAACTTTTTTATTCCTTTTTTTAATTGTTCATTTTCCCAGTCTATTTCCTGACACTGAACTTTATGTTAAAGTTGGGCTCTGCTTTCCTAGGGGGGTGAAGAGTAATTCTTCCAAGCTTTAGGCTTTTCATGCTGCTATTTTCATTCTTAGTTTTGTGGGTCTACAAATTTCTTCCAAAGTAAGGTGATGTAATTTGGGGAGAGTGTGATTACTGCTCTTTTGGTCTCCAATTTTTAGCCAGGAAAGGCCTCTGTTCTCCTGTAGTCACAACTGTAAGTGATCCTTGTGGCCCTGGAAATGTAACCAGCTCCCCTGCTTCCTTGCAGCTGCAAGTGTTGCTATTCTTTTCTGCCTTGGAACTGTGATCAGGGTCCCTACATCCTTGTGGCAACCACAAGTGCTCCTTTCTGCACTGGAACTATAATACAGAATTCCTTATGAATAAAAGAGTTGCCAATCAGCAGCAGCTATGCCCACGGTCAACCTAGGGTCACTTATAAACCCTTTTTGACCAGTTCTCCAACTCCCTTACTCTCTCTTGCCTGAGAGCTCCAATACCCACTATTGGTGCTCCTGGCATACTCTAGTCTGGTCCCCACCTTAGTGTCACTGATTTCTTAGGTTGTCTTAGATTGGGAAAAATGTTTCACTTTTATCTTTTGTTGGTTCTGTGGATTCAAAATTTCATTTGAGGCATTATATTACAGTTTCGAGGAGAATTCTGAGAGATTTCAGTTGAAATGCTGCCTCTAATTTGCCCTCTTGGCACTTAAATGATCTTTCCTGGAATGATAGTGCTTATTTGATTAATAGTCTCTAAGCTAGTGGTCCAAGTGTTGGAAAGGTTGGGAGAAGAGGAAGAGAAAAAATTCATGAATGATAGCATTCCAAAAAAAATGTTATGGGAGTAACATCATGGCTAGTCTAAATAAGAGTATATGTGAGAATTATTGACTGGAGTGCAAGGTCTCAGAATGGGAGCTAGAGAGCAAAGCCAAGGCATTTTTCATCATAATGCAATGCATCCCTGCTGTGATGAGGGTGTAAGCATTCATCAACTTATTTATACACACTCTTCTTTTTTATTTCAAAAAAAATTTAATTAATTGATTTAGAATATTTCCCATAGTTACTATTCATGTTATTTCTCTCTCCTCCTCCTGTTCCCCTTCCATAGCCAATAGGTAATTCCACTGGGTCTTATATGTGTCATTGATCAAGACCTATTTCCATATTATTAATATATGCAATAGAGTGATCGTTTAGAGTCTACATCTCCAATCATATCCCCATCAACCCATGTGATCAAGCAGTTGTTTTTCTTCTGTATATACACTCTTCTTAAGAATAACTCGCCATTACCCTCCCTAGAGACACTACTTTGTACTTTTGCTGTGCCAAGCAAAGGATCCTCATTACTTCCTGCCAAAACAGGGCAATGTACATTACTGGCATCCAGAGTTGGACTTCAGAATGAATTTTCCTATATAAATAACATTTTAATTGGTGGTTAGGTCAAGTAATTCTAGCTGGTAACCTTGAACAATTCTTTCATTTCTATTCTGTGAGTCTCAAATTCCTTATTCATAAAATGAGAAGACAGACCAAATTCTCCCTCAGGATCTTTCCAATACTAATCTCCTATGATTCTTATTCTCAAAATTCTCAAATTTATCAGTGGGAGTATTCCTTCCTATACACCAGATCATAATTCATCCATACCCTGTGCAAATCTTCTCAATCTTCTCCCCTTCCACACACATATAGACTTTAAATTCACCATAGGGAATCCATTCAACATACTGGATAATCCCCTTACTTTCTCTTCCGATCTCAAGGATACCCATGGAACTCTAGCTATATGTGATCAGATTTTTTTAAAAGAAATTTATAAATTTCTTTGGTAATATCTCTATTGGGAAAATAAGCTTCCCACAGATGTTTTTTTTTTCCTCTGAAAGACAAAGGAAATATATCCAAAACTTGATTTATCAAAGGAGTTAAAGCTTGAATTATTGGCATATTTCCTCATTCTCTTAGTGAATAAAGAGGCCATCTCATGAAAAGTGAGTGCTCCTCAGACTAGATATATGTCACATTCCCATATAAGACCTCACCCATGTAAACCAACATACCCTACTGATCAGAGATGTGTTTTCATTTAAAGATGAGTAAGGGCATGGCTGTATCTATCTGAACCACTTCTGTATCCTTGCTGAATATCCTTTCCATGCTTTGACTAAGTAAACTTCATTTTGATAACTATTAGATGGTTGATAAGGTTCTCATTTCATTCCAATTATTAACCCAATTCAAGGTTATTCTTTAATATTTACTGATAGTTGATTAGACTGGAACAGAGTATGGATCTTGAAATTGAAGTAGAGAAAGGGTGACAAAGAAGTATCATCTTGGGTGATCAGATGGCCCCATGTAGAAGCTTGCCACCCCAAAGTTAGCACTGGTATGCCCTCTCAATGAGACTGAGAAGTTGTCCCGATTTACCTGATGGTATTAGCTCAGTGAGGGCTAAAGGTAGTTTATGAGGAAGAGAAAGTTTTGCCCAAGGGAATTTTCCTTACTTACTTTTGACAGTTCTCAAAAAGATGAATCACCAACAGAAGCAAAATGAAATTAACTCTCTTGAAGGTACTTGAAGGAATTTGGAAAGTTTTAAGAGATATTTCAAGAGCATCCTGAATTCTTAGAGCAATAGTTAGTGAGGATATGATCTATTGTTGACAATCTATAGTTTATACCCATGACAAAGTTCAATTGCCTTGGAAATTCATAGAACATTTACTATTGCAAAAATCTGTTAAACAATTTAGAGACTTTGATGCAGTCCATCTTTTGACCCTTTTTGGTGACTAAGAAAGGAGTTCTACATACTTGACCCCAGAAAGTTGATGTATTGAAGCAGGTTTCCTGATGTGGGGCATAAGGGTGGGGAAGTATAATCTACATCATTGATGTGCTTTTCATGATCTATCATGCCTCCAAAAGAGCCTGTGTCAGGGATAATTAGATTTTCCCTTTCATATAAAGCCTTGTCCAAATGATATTTAACTATTTCCTCCTCCCATATTATCATATAGACATGGGCAGATCAAATATCAGAATTTAAGCACAAGATTTGGACAATAATGGTGAGCCTGTGGGTAGAGCTACCAAAAGGTATGCTGTTCCCTTTTGCCTTTATTTTGTTTATCCCCTAATGAAATGTTGGACTGTCCAGGATTCATTGGGGCAACTGGGGAAGTAGAACAACATGGCTGTTTTCAAATTTTGGATGAACTAGGAGCCAATAATAATAAACCTTTCAATGAGCTAACTATCAGGCTTTGCCACCTATCTTGCCACTTCATCCTTAAGTTCTCTGAATCTTACCTGCTGCCATGGTTGCCATGGTTGATATGCCCTCCAGATTCCCAGGCACTGTTAAATGATCTCTTAAGGTATTCTAAAGACACCTGTGCCTTGATATCTTTCCCATTATATTGCCTATTGAACTTCTGGGCCTTTTTATCTAACTTTGAAATGATATTTTAAAAGGTACTCTTTTCTCCAATTTGACTGTGAGCACTTTAAGAGCTGAAACTGCCTCAATTATTCTGTTTGCAATCTCAGAACTTATCACAGTGTTTGGTAATTATTTGTCATTTAAACCATGCTCCCCACAACTCTTTCATTCAAGAGGATTCTAATGCCCAATACAAATATGTTGAAGATCAGAGGTATATTTACTTGAACTAGATCTTTGTCCTCGATGAATTTCTTTACATGTTATGGCTATATTAACCTTCTTTTGGGTACCTGAATGCTTGATTTTTGTTCCAAAAATGTTCTTTATTTTGTTATTTTAGTACTATTAATTCAGCTGCATTATGTGTTTGTTAGGATTTGTGGGCTAACTATCATTTATAACATTGCTTATGTGGGAAATAAAATATGTTCTTACTTAAAATTTTTCTTAACATAACCCAGTTATAAGTTAGGCAATTACTTAAATAGTAAGCTTTTAATCACGTGGGTACTATAGGAAAATGGTGTGAATAATCCACTGTCATACAACAGTAATTTCTCTTTAGATTTGGAATGCATCAGATGTCTTATTTTTCACCATGAACTGAAAATATATATTGCCTTCACAAGCACATTTTGCTTTGGTCAGTATTAAAACTGATTTCTCATCTTCCACACCACCACAGTGGTTGATGCTGGGAGGTAGGTGAAGCTTCCAGCCTTATGTACAGAGAGGTGCTATCAAACCACCCTGGGACCAGAATTCCCAAATCAGACAATTTCATATGCAGTTAATTGTGACTATGTGGAGGTCATTTAAAAACTGAAATTTAGAAGAATTACTGTGTGTTTTAATCTTAATAAGCTTTATCACTTTGCTTCCTCCCAAACAAAACAAAGTCTGTGCATGTGTGTACTTGACAGATACAATATGATTTTGCTCTGAGAAAAAAGAAACCACTAGAACATAGGATATGCCATTCAAGATCAATCCCATAGTTTACACAGTTCCTCTTCTGGCAATATCATAGGACACTTTGGAAGGGCATAACTCTCCTCTGTGACATCATCTGCCACTTAGCACAGTCTCTGGTACATAGTAAGAAGTTAATAAAATTAACTTGTGCTTGTTGACTGACCTAAAAAACCTAGTATATTTTTTAAATGTCCCTTAAGAATCTATCCTCAATTAAGGATATATTGAGTTCCTGTTCTCTGACCATTTTTGTGCGCACTGATGATGATAGATGATTCATACATCTGTAGAATCCCTTCCAGGACCAGTTTTTAACTTCCATTATTTTCATGCTGTGCAAAATAGTGCTTCCTGTATTATTGGTCCTAGAGTATAAAAGTACCATTTTTGTTGCTTCCTCTTATATAAGGACCTCGTTTCATTCTATTATAGTTCATCATCAGACAATCAGAGGCAGCTGGGTGGCTAAGTGGATTGAGAGCCAGGACTAGA
Organism: Monodelphis domestica; assembly: GCF_027887165.1. Taxonomy (NCBI): domain Eukaryota; kingdom Metazoa; phylum Chordata; class Mammalia; order Didelphimorphia; family Didelphidae; genus Monodelphis; species Monodelphis domestica. The sequence goes on along the minus strand of NC_077227.1, from coordinate 344,360,815 downwards.
GATAGGAGATCTTGAGTTCAAATCTGACCTCAGCTTCTTCATAGCTGTGTGATCCTGGGCAAATCATTTAAGTCCATTGCCTAGCCCTTACTACTGCCTTGGAACTAATGTGCAGTATTGATTCTAATATGGAAGTTAAGGATTTTCTAAAAAGTGAAAAAGATTAGTGCTGAGAATAAGCTTTAGGAAAATATTTTTTTAAAGATGACATTAATTCAAATCTTTATTTCTCCTTCAATTTCAGAGTCACATTTACCATGGAATGAGGGTAACATAACAATTCTCTGTTTTTTGACTGTAGAGGGAAAAACACCTCTCAGTTGGTGTGACATTCCCCTGAACCATAGGGGAAACAATGGATAGTTTCCCCTTAGGAATTACAAAGATGATATGGAATATGGAAGAGAGAAGTGAAGATGGACTATAGCATTTCCTTTCTTTCTTCCTCATGAGTCATTTCTAGGAGAAAAGCACCTTACAGGCACAGATGTTGACATGGATGATAGCTTTGTAAAACAGGTAGTGGTGTGGGGTGCACATAGCCAAATAATCAATGATTTCTCTTCATTTTCTTACAGAAAGGTTCTTACTTTTGCTCAGTCTTTCAGTCTTGTGGCATTCATCTTGGGAAGCTTTTCTATTTTTGCCCTAGCTTTTTCTGAATGCCCTCCTAGAGAGAGAACAGTGAGATTCTTGGACGAACCATTAGAAACAAAATGGCCCATTCACGCTGAGCTCCAGGTGGTATAGTAGGAAACTCTGCCCTCCCTTTAGAAAGGGAGCTGCTTGTGTAGGGCTCAGGGCAGAAGTAAACCTGGAAATGAGCAGGTGTACTCCAGGATTCAAATTCTCTCAATCCTTTCTTAGTGGGAAAAATAAAGATGTGTTTTATTTTTCTCCTGGGGCAGGGAAAATGCTGAATTCACATAAGGAAATGGCAAGCTCCTAGGAAGGAAGATAAAAAAGCATAGAAAATAATCTAGGTAACAGATGTTGAGGTTATCTACACAAGAAGAAGGTCGTGGAAAATTGAAATAATCACCTTGAAAATCTGGACCCAAGCACCCTTATTTCATTTTAAACATGATATATCTGGACAGTTTTGCATAGTGGAAAGTGCACTGGCTTTTGAAGTAGAACATACAGATTTGAATCTCAGCTCTTCTACTCACCACTTAGAATGATATTAATTAATTATTTCACTCCTCTTCCCCTCATCAGATCTAAAATAAATGAGTTGAAAAAGATGGTCTTTAAGCTCTAAATGCTAAAGGATAATTAATTAATAATAATAGCTAACATCTATATAGTGTCTTAAAACTTGCAAAATGCTTTAAACTATTTTCTAATTTGATCCATGCATAATCTTATCAGGTAGATTTTGCTATTATCATCTTCATTTTACAGATAACAAAACTTAAATGACTTGTCCAAAGTATGTGTATCAGGCAAGATTTGAAGTTCCTGATTCCAAACCTACTCTTTATCCTACATGCTCAGTTGTTGCTCATAAAATTTTTAAATTTTAAATAAAATTTTATTGCTATCATTTTATATTACCTATACCTTCTCCCAGAGAATAATTTCTAATAATAATACTTTTAAAAGAAAAGAAGTTCAGCAGAATTTACCAAACAGCAAACTTACCAAAATACCAAAAATTCAGCATTAAATGCAACATTTCATACACATAGGACCATACCTCTACAAAAAAAAAAAAAGAGTGAAAAGTGTTTTCTTGTATTTCTTCTCTGGGACCAAGTTTAGGCATTATGCTTTTGCTACTCTCAGTTACACCCAGTTTTGCCTGTATTTTTCAATTTACACGAATATAATTAAGTATACTGTTTTCTTATTTCTACCTATTTGCTTTTCTTTAATTCTCGTAAGTCTTCCTTTCTGTTTCTGTATTCATTCTAGTTATTGATTCCTACCACTTAGTAATTTTCCAATATATTCATGTATAACAACTTGTTTATTCATTTCCCAATCAATGAAAACCTTTTGGTATTTCAATATAGAGATGATAGTCTCTTTAACTTCCAGAGTTTGGGGCATCAGATATGACATGTAATAGCTATGAAAATACTCTGAAAAATACTAAATGGGTATAAAGGATTCTTTTAAATCTATATCAATGGTGTCAAATCAAATAGAAACATGGACTACCAATCCATACACAAGGATCCCTCTGGACCAAATATTGACTTAGTTTTAAAATGTGATTTTATCTCTATTTTAGTGTATTTTAAAATTTATTTCATTAAATATTTCCCAATTACATTTTAATCTGTCCTGGGTTTCACACAGGAATTGCTAAAACAGTCCACAGGCCCTCTGCTTGATACTTTTGATATGGATTATTATAAAGTATCCATTGCTTAGGGATGAACTTAAAAAGGGTCACTGTGGCTAGGTCAATAATCACATCACAACACAGCATTTATTAAGCACCTACTATATGCCAGATGCTGGGTTAATTATTAAGGATTTATTCCCTGTTCCCTTTCTTTGCCAGACTTCCAAGATGATAACATCAGTGTCCTAAGTTCTATAAGCAGAAAGGTATTTGCTTTGGCATTACTTTAAGCAGGAAGAGACACAGCTGTCCTAGCAGTCATATATTGTAACTTGAGGATCTAAGAATGAAACCAGGTTAAAGGATATTTCTGTCTTCCCACTTTAGATTTTTATCCCTTAATGAGCTTTTACTATTATATTAGACAAAAAAAAACAAAACAAACTAGTTGATGAGGGTATGGGGAAGCATAGTAGGTGAGTTCCATATTATACAATCCTAACATCATCTTGTATTATCATTCATATACTGTGATACACTAGCCTACACTACATTAGACTAAAATATTTTTCTTCTATTCTCTATCCCTTCCAATCCAACCTTCATAATACTTCAAAATTCCCTCCCCTCTCCTCTCCTCTCCTCTCCTCTCCTCTCCTCTCCTCTCCTCTCCTCTCCTCTCCTCTCCTCTCCTCTCCTCTCCTCTCCTCTCCTCTCCTCTCCTCTTCTCTCTTCACGTCTCTGTCTTTCTCTCTCTGTCTCTCTGTCTGTCTGTCTGTCTGTGTCTCTGTGTCTCTTGAATTTAGTTATGTTACTGCTTTTATAAAAAAAAACCCTTCACTGACTCCTTAATGTCTACTCCAGTTAAAATAACCTTTTGCTTTAATAATCATGCTTTTTACAAGTTTTTAGCTTCCTATATTTTCAGTATCTTCTGTATTATTCTCTTCCACATTTACTGTTCCAACCAAAGTGAATTACTCTGAACCTTGGATATGTCCTGCCTGTACCCCATCTATGTCCTTTAGTTTATGCCAGTCCCAGTGTAGAGTCCTTCTGGTTTGTTGAATTCCTGCCTTTCATCTTGTAAAGCCTAGCTCTGCTTCTGTCTCTCCCATAAAGTCTTTACTGATATCTGTTCACTGATAACAAACTTCCTTGCACCTCATATAGCACTTCATTCCATAAGATTTTGATGTGTTTATCATATAGTATTGTATATTATTGTTATTATTATTTGTGTTTATGTCTTTTTTCTCCTAGATTATGTGTTATGAGGTCAGAACAGGGATTGTGTTGTTCATCTGGTGTTCTGATATCCTCTCCCTCCCATAGATCTTAAGGGAAAGAAACCATGCATGGTTTTGCATGAAGTGACAAAAAACTTAGGGTCATTGATAGAGGGTACACTTTCTTTGTGATTTATAGGCTTTTATGTTTGTGGAAGCAAAATGCCCAGCAGGAAGAAAAATATTTCTATTCTCCTCTGCCCTTTCTCTTTTTGTCTGTCTGTCTCTCCCTCTTTGTCTCCCTAACCAAAAAAAAAAATACTTTCATTTACAAATAAGGGAAAACTTCCTTTACAGGGTTACATAAACAGCCCGATTTAAAACTTGTATATGGGGGAAATTTTGTATATCAGATTACAGATCCCAACCTGGAAAAGACCTCAGCGAACATCTTGCCCAAGCCCCTCATTTTACAGACAAGGAAGCTGAGGACCAAAGAAGTTTATTCAGGTGGTAAGTAGAAGACATGGGGTTTGATACACTGTATTTTGAATCGATATACAGCATAGATTACATTTCACCTATACAACAGAGATAATAATAATAGTTGCAGCTCTGATCTCACAAAGTTCTTATGAGGAAAGAGCTTTGAAAACCTTGCAGGGCTATAGAAATGAGAGCTATTACCATTATTACCTTTTATTGCCTCTAAGTATTTGGCCCTATTTTTCAGGCAAATGGCCCCAAGAAGTTCAATGGATAATTAGACCAAAGCCTGTTAAACTGGTGATTATCTCAAAGTCAGAGCCTGCCCATTACACCAGATTGGGGTGAGATTGGGTGAAGAGCCACTGAAAAATAAGAAAACTTATTGCAAAAATAGTTTTTTTTCCTCGTTTCCAAAGTTGTTACCACATAAGAATCAGTCATCTGTGCTGTTTTTTCTTCTTCTTCTCAGTAGTTGATATATTTTCCTGCAAAAGTGATTTGGCCAAACATGATACTCTGAGAAGGGATTCTCTTACAGATGTGGCAGAAAACATTATCCCAATGCCTATACAGGACTTGATGGAGAATTAGACAGAAGTCACTGGAAGTGCAGGATGGTTAGGGGAGATACAGTCTTGTGATATCAGTTAACTCTGATGAAAAAACTGGGTACTTATCTATGTCCCACCTGGTATTTCCCACTCCTTGGAAGCAGCACAGATGGGGATGAGAGCAGCAGACGTTCAGAACTGGTACATTACGTGGGCACAAGCAAGTTAGTAGGGGGGAAAACATCTTTGCATGGTTAGAACAATTCTGCTCCTTTCTTGGGCAATTTCTGGAGCATCGGAAACCATAGCAACTATTATAAATGTAGCCAGTGTATTGTACATTCTCAGTCTGAAACAAAAAACCTTTAATCTATTAAAAAAAAAAGAGTTAAAAATAAACCCAACTTGGACCACATACACTTCCCAAATCCATATAATCCTCTAGATAAACAAGTTTTGGAAAGTTAAAGGATTTAGGAGGAAAAAATGAGTTGGGCAGAATCAGCCTTTAGTGGTATTGACTTGGGGAGAAACTTCTGTTGTCTTTTTGTGGCTTTATATTTCTCCGACTCAGCATTTTCATGAAAATGGCCTTGAAATATCCAGTTGCACAGGCACAGATATTCAATTAGAAGAATAGCGAGGAGAGAGACTGTTCCCTTGTTGTCCTTCCCTGGGAGAAGGCCAGCAAAGGGATCAATTATTCGTATTAGGAGGAGGAGAGAGAACAGGCCACACCAGGTCCATGTCGCAGTATGGAAAATTTCTACTGAAACATTTGAAAAACATCATCAGAATCATTAAATGGTGGAACATGTTAGGGATGGGCTAGCTATTCTTCTCTGGGGATGTTGCAAGCAAAGAGGGAATTGCTCCAATGACATCTGTCTCACTGAAATGATGACTTCAAGCCCATTTATGAAGGCCTTTCAGCTGGTCTATTTCCAATTGCCCCTGAGCTCCAACAGCTGGAAAGACGTTTGTGTTTGTTCGCTTATAAACCATTATGTCTTCTCTGTAACTAACCCCTCAGTCACAGGTCTCCAGGCTCACTAGAGACCTTCCCTCCTCAAAGCTCCTGCAACAACAGGGACCTGGCTACTATTAACTGTATTTCATGAGGGTCCAACAGAGCAAGTGATTTGCCCTAGATCAGTGGGCACAGGAGCTGATCCAGGCAGAGAGCTTTTAAATTTGAACTCTCACTTTCTACATTTTAACTAAGAGACCATGCTCAGTGCCCTACATTGGGAAACAAAACTTAATTCTGGTTTGGGAAAAAAATAGCAGCTAAACCATACACTTGAGAAATTATTTTCACATTATGTTGAGCTTTTCACATTCTGAAACAGCCCGTTTCCTACCCTTAATAAGTTTGAGGCTGCTGTGCTCAGCATAATTGGGCACAACTGACTGCGTTCTTTGCCACGGGGTGAGGAAAAATGGAGTTATTATTAGAGCCTGGCACAGGGAACTGCCTGGCCAATGTAAATCTCAGTGTTCAATTGTTTATTGCTTGTGAGTTCCCATCATAAGGGCACCTAGGAACTTTCCTCACTAATAGGAGTCTGGAGGAGACAGCTGAGAGAAACAACAGCTACTCGCAAAGTTGATTGGTTGACCCATCTATGGCTTTTGAACTAACAATGGGGATAGCATACCAGGAAGACTGGTCCATCTGCACTCAAGAGTCCTAGGGCATAGCATTTATAGAATATTTTGATGGGGTTCAGGGCAAGCAAAGAAGTTGAAGAAGAAGTTAGCACAAAATAGGAATAACAGAATGTAAAAGAAAGTATATTTGTGAGAGGCAAAATGGTGAAAAGGTTCATGGACAAAACCTTTGGGTGCCAGACCGTCAAAAACAATGTGATAAGTCATAAGATGTTTTGTTATGGCCAGAGTACACCTTAGAAGGCTCTGTTGTAATCTTTTAATTTTTTCAAATGAGGAAACTGAGGCACCAAGATACTAAGTGACTTGATCAGGGCAAGATTTGAATTCAAGTCTTCCCAAATATAACTACAGGACTATAGCCTATACTCTCCTCTGACTCTGAGCAGGGACTTAATGAAAATAGAATAGGTTAAGCAATTTCTATATACCAGTCTCTATGCTAGGTCCATTACAATGCTTATAATTTGGGAGTAACAACAAAAATTCATGAAATAATAATTACAATATAAGATAGGGTACAGTTAACTTTAAAATTAAGTGAGATAGACTCAAAGTGTTGTAAGGAGTTTCAATGAGGAGATAAAAGATAGGGAATGGTAAAGGAAGGCTTCACAGAAGAGGTAGGGCTTACTTGAATGGAGACCTTGAATTTGAGTAGTTTTTTGGAGAAGCAGGAGCAAACAAGGAGAGCATTCCAGGTATTAAGAACGACATTATCAAGGAAACAGAGATGAAAAAAAAAAGTTTTATTCCTGGGACTATAAAGAGATCTGAGGATTTTCCTTAGAGATACTGGAAAATAAGATCTAATATAGAAGCAAGAACCAGATTGTAAGAGGTCTTAAAGGATAGAAAGGGATATTGAAAATATTATACTTCAGTTATCTAGAAATATCTTGCATAGAAAAAGTAAAGAAAAACAAAAAATTTAATAAAAAATAATTTCTCAATTATGAAAAGAAGCTGTAGTTTCATGACACTATAGTCAATTTATTGCAATGATTACTATATTATTTATTCAAAGAAAAATATCATTCATAGGCAGATCCATAATTGATAGATCTGACCATCCAAGGTCCCAAATCTAGGATATCAAGCTTTACATCCTTCCTATTAAATTCTGAGATCCAAACTCAGAGTAACAGAACAAGGTCAATGCCAGTAGGGGTCAAGGAGGGCAAGGGTCATCCTCTCTCCTCCATGATATTATGTTTTCTGGGCTCTCATTTCTCTAAACTTTCAAAAGTCCCTATGTCTACATATCTCTCCACCCTGTGATAGCTATCTAATTTGTTCTATCTAGTTAGTTTTTGTAATCCTCTGTCTTTTCTTTCTACTCTAACATTTCAAAGTCTTCTCCATTATTAATAAACTCTCCTTCAGCAATTTGGAATTATGCCCAAAGGGCTTTAAAAGGATACATACCCCTTCTTCCAGCAATACCACTACTGGATTTGTACCCTAAAGAGATAATAATGAAAAATACTTGTACAAAAATATTTATAGCCTAACTTTTTATAGTGGCAAAAATTTGGAAAATGAGAGGGTGTCCCTTGATTAGGGAATGGCTGAACAAATTGTGGTATCTGATGGTGATGGAATACTATTGTGCTAAAAGAAATAATGAACTGGAGGATTTTTATATGAACTGGAAAGACCTCCAGGAATTGATTCAGAGCAAAAGGAGCAGAACCCAGAGAACATTGTACACAGAAAGCAAAATTTTGTGCCACAATCAAATGTAATGGACTGCTCTACTAGTAGCAATGTAATGACTCAGGGCAATCCTGAGGGACTTAGAAAGAATGCTCTCCACATCCAGAGAAACATATGATTGATTACATGGTTTAATGGATATATGACTGGGGTTTTGGCTTTAGAAGAACAAATATGAATAATATCTAAATAGGCTTTAAGCAATAACACATGTATAACCCAGTGGAATTACTTCTCAGCTCTGGAAGGGAGGGAGGGAAGAAGGAGGGAAAGAACACGAATCTTATAACCATGGAAACATATTCTAAATAAATAAACAAATACTATATATATATATATATATATATATATATATATATATATATATATACTCTCCTTCATCCTAGATCTCTTCTACACATGTATCTTCCATCTTCTGGTATTCATTGAAATCTAACTTTCTCTTAAAGGGTGCATACCTCTTGGCACTCTTTCTAAGCCTAGCTGGCCTTTCCCTCATATTCTCCAACATACAGATTGAGGACAAGGAATTGGCAGACTCTGATCTCTTTATCCATTTTCAGACTCCCCTTGTCAGTATCACTCAGTAACTATGACTCCTTTAAAATTCAATCTATCCAATTCAAATCCTTCTTGGCTTCATCTGTAGATCTCATGATTCCTGTTTTCTTTCTCAATAAGTTCAGTAACTTATTCATATGTCTTTTCTCAACTGCCATTCCTGACCTATTCAGACATAATCCTCACAGTTGACATTACTCAGTTTTTTTTCTTATTTCCTTTGCTTTTTCTTTTTTGTTTTTAGGTCTCAAGCCATTTATTTCTAATCAGACAACCAGGTAAAAGCCAAAAAAATGTCATGTGGTTATAAATTAGAAATCATCCTTTCTAAAACTAAATAAAATTTCTAATTACATATTTTAATTGTATCTCTGTTCATAGGTCAACTTTTTGCTAAACTCTCTGAAAACTCCAGGATGCCTGTCTCACTGCCTATATGGCATATGTTCAGGAAATAAAAACTATTTTATTAGCCCAATGTATATTAGATGTATATAAATTTTGAGTAAAGTAATACCCCTTTCAGTGTTAGACAACAACAAACATATTGGGACTTTACTATGTGCCTTGATGAATTCTATCTGCAGTATTTTGTTTAGCTCTGGATACCAGTTTAATAAGGTCATTGACAGATTGGAGGGTATCCAGCAAAAGGCAATCAAGATGTGGAAAAGGATTTGAATCTTAGACATATAAAGATCAAATAAATGAATGAGACATCTTTAAGATAGAGAAGAACAGACTCAGGGGAAACATGATAATGATCTCAGATACCTTAAGGATTATCATGTGGAAAACAGATTAGATTTATTCTGTTTCACTTCAAAGAGAAAAACATAAATGATAGATAGAAGTTGTAAAGAAGTAAACTTTCTCCAGGTGTCAGAAAAGACTTCCTAATGAAGCTGGTCCAAGTGGTATGAGCAGGTTTAAAAAAATGTCAGAATCCCTTCCCCTCCTACAAAGTTTGTAATTAGAGTTGGGATGACCATGTCAGATATGTCATTATGGAAAAATTTTTTTTTTTTCTGATAAGAGCATTGGGATCCTGTCCAACTTTAAAGTCCTATGATTCCCTGACACAAGTTGCTTTGTTAGATTCTAGAGCTACAATGATAAAATCAAAAGTCTGTGTCCTTAAAACACATTCTACTGAGTGGGTATATCACCAAAAAAAAGCATAATAAGAGGTAAATTAATGAGAACAAAAGCACTAACTTCTGGGAGGGATGGTCACAGTAGATTTTATGGGATTGGGAATGACATCTAAATTGAGCATTAAAAGAAGATAAGGATTCAAGAAGGTTGAGGTTAGGAAAGCATATATTCTAGGTATGTGATGACTTGTGGTTGTTGCATAGAAAGTGATTAATTGTTGACTTCGGGAAACAACTCTATTACTATCCTCCTGAAGCAGGATGTGATAAAGCTGGAGAACTACTATTAGAGTCAGATTATGTTCGGTCTTAAAAATCTGGCTTCAAAATTTGTGTTTGTAAATTAAAGAAAATAGAGAGCTACTGAAGCTTTTTGAACAAGAAAGTGGCATGATTGGACTTGTGTCTCAGTGAAATTATTTTGGCAAAATAAATTGATGTAGGGAATTAAATTAACAAGTTGAAAAAATGAATTGGGATATTCTTAGAATATTTGTGATTTGGTTTTATTTGTGTCAGAGTTACCTTCTATCATCATGGAAAAATAAGAATTGATTATATATTTTTTCATAATAATCTAGAAGAGATTTGTTTTTAAATATTGTAGAGAAGAATTTTTTACATTATAGACTTACAGGAGAATTTGGGAGTACAAACTTGTAGAAAAAGCATTAGTCTGTATCCCAGTCTTAGTCCAACCATTGTATAGCAATGTGACCTTGGCAAAATCCATTTAAATTCTTTGTGTTTCATTTATGAAATAAAGATAATAATACCATTATGATATTTATTTCTATTTAACATTCAACCTTTCCAAGCAACAGCAATCTTGACTGACTCTTCCTCACTTTTCCCATCAACTTCATAAATAAAGTTAAGATTTTTCATTCTTTTCTTCTTTTTACCCATCCCAGTTTTTCTTTCATGGAAAATCATAACTAACTTGATGAGAAGATTTCATATCTTGTGAGTATCAGAACATTACATCAGTTTCCTTTTCTTAAGTGGTTTCAGAACTTGAACTAGAAAAAATGTTACTTAGATTCCTTCTGGTAGCTTTAATCCTTGGCTTAATTTACCCACACAATGAAAAATTCAACCAACATCTCTGTGGACAGACAGAAGTAGTGTCATGACAATAGTGTCAAGACAATGCTGCTTAAAGCCAGGAGGGTTACATTGAAATCAAGCCAACTGAGCTTTTTTAAGTGATCAAAAGTAAAAAATATCCTCCAAATTTCTAATTATTATCTTGGTGTAGGTGGTACATCAGTTTAATTTCAGACTAAGATTAAATATATCTACCCATTCTTTTAGTTTTATGGGTTTACCTTCTTGCTCAATTCTATTCAGTTTCAAATTGATATTAGGCCAAAGCTAGAAAATCAACTGACCAACCAATCCATCAACAAGCACTTATTAATAGCACAATAATTAATAATTAATAAGGTACTGTGCTGGGTACTGGGGAGATAAATGTGGTAAAAATAAGTAATCTCTATCCCAAGGTGCTTACACTCTATTTTTTTTAAGTTTGGAAAATTTTAATTAATTAATAATATTTTCTATGGTTACAAGATTCCTGTTTTTTCTCTCTCCTCTTCCCATCCCCTTCCCATAGCCAAAGCACAATTCTACTGGGTTTTACATGTGTCACTGATCAAGACCTATTTCCATATTATTGATATTTGCACTAGGGTGATCGTTTAGAGTATACATCCCCAATCACATCCCCATCAACCCATGTGATCAAATGCTTACACTCTAATAGAGGAGATTGTTTGTTGGATAGGGTATAAAGCATTATTATTCAGAATGGTATAAATGGTCCATTCCGACTTGAACTCTGTGATCATTTTAAGAATAATTTAATCAATACCATCATAGCCATGATGCTATTTTAGCCTTAGAAGGAACTTTAGGAAATATCTAGCTTCATCCTTATTTTTAATCAATCAAGCAAGTCATCACCAAACATTTATTAAATGCCTGAATTAAACTGACATTACTCCTCCTTCACATTCCATGGTTTTGACCTGCCCCCAAGGTTCCATTCATCTTCTAAGGATATATAGAGAAAGCCTGAACTCTTCATGAGTCAGATAAAATATCTACCTATCCAAAGAACACAATATTATAATATAACAAATACCCATGACCTATTTCCAAAATAATTAGGAAGCAGAATATTTTATAATATTCATGTCAAGGACCAAACTGTCCAGCAGTTTTTTTGGTGCTACTCAAATTAGAAAATCCATCACTTAAAAAAAATATTTGCAGTTACAAAAGTTTCTACATATTTCATCTCATGTGATCCACCTAGCAACCCTTTATGGTATTATGATATTTTTATATATGATCAAATCAGGTAGTTTAAGTGACTCAGAAAAGTCATTCAGGTTGTGCTTAAACTGAAGGTCGAGTTTTTTTTTTATTTTGTCTGGTCATCTCAATGGTCAGGTGTAGGAATTGTTATGTTGAATTTTGGATCATCAAAATTACATTGAAACTTCTCTTGACATTGGTAGGGAATGAACAGAGAAGGAAAACAATTTTGGGGTTGTTGCATTTTTTTATTGTTATAATCAAACTGTTTTCCATGACATCAGCTGCCCTCTACCACAAAACCATCTTTTTGTCACTAATATTCCCCCATTAATGCTCAATAATTCTCTTTAGCTGTGAATAATGGAACACAGAGCTCTCAGAGGAATCAAATTTACAGATGACTCAAAGGTTATTAGAAAGTTACATAAGGGTTGTAAACAGGTTAGAATCTATAACAAATGATGACATGCATACAAGCAGCATTGTGGCTATAAAAGGAGGGAGGCTGGTTGTGCTGAAAGAGCAAAGCATAATAAGAACATAGTCATGTGCTGAACCGATAGGCATAAAAACATTAAGATGTATATAGGAATATTTTCATCATGTCAGCTAGACCATCTATGGAAGGATTATGGGTAGAGCTGGTCAGGAATTGCTTAAGACCAGAAGATATGGATGAATTGGAAACTGAGCATCGATTATTTGTTGTAGTTCATGGATAGAAGATGTGTTGCAGTGATGAGAACAACAATCCATCCAAGGACTGAAATGTGACAAGAGTATGTCATAATATGGAACACTGGAAATATGGATGATTAGACTGAACACAGAGCAAATCATATCCTATTAAAATAATAATTAAAGTTTTTGACATGAGGATTTGTTTTACAAAGAACTGAAAATAAGAACTGCAAGTAATATTAGAATTCCCACTTTATAGATGAATGTTAGGGATTGTTGAAATCAAGTTACCTGCCCATAGGCACAGAGTATGTGGTGAAAGAATAGGGATCTGAACTCAGGTCTTTTGAGTCCAAGACTAATTTTCTTTCCTTTATAGTCTGCTATCTATTCAACAGATTATTAGTTGTCCACTTTGGTTTTCTAATCAGTAAAACTGGGAATCCAACAGTACCTAAATACCATAGTTGTAAGGATAAAATAGAATAAGTCAATATATGTAAAATTTGTATAATTGCTGACTTTTATTTTTTCATTCCCCTATCATGAAACAATGAAAACATTCAACTCACTAAAATACCTGGTAACAAACTCAGTGTAACTAGAAAATATGGAATTAGTTTCTTCATTCCCTTACCTTACAAAACCTGATCTATATTCTTAGTACAGCATTGTGCAATTGAGAATGCCTGAGAACATCATATGAGACACTTGAGAGGTGCAGGTATGATTCTGATCTGTGATCAGCCCCAGAGATATGCAAATTCCACTGCCTGAGATTAAAATGAAAACCCTTGAAGTGCATCTTTAACATGGTTCCAGGTGATCTTATGTCATTGACAGAAAGGAGCCATGGCAACCTCAAAATGATAATATTATCATCTAGCAAGTATTTATTTATTTATTTATTATGCGACTGATACCCTTTCTAGGGGCCTGTGGAGAATGTACAAATGGTTTGTTCACATTGAAAATCTAGCTACAGCTGATCTTTCTTCTTGACTAGAGTAAGGATAGTCAAATTGGCCTGCTTGCTATTGTCTTTACTTGACCTTCCATCTCTCATCTTGTGCCTTTGCACAAGAGGTTCCCTGTTACTGAAATTTTTTCCCTCCTCTCCTGCAGTTCCTGAAACTCTCAATCCTTTCAAAATTTATTGAAAGCAAGTTTTATTACTGACAAGATTCCTTAATAGCTTACCTTCAATTATTAGTGGTGCTGAAATTACAGTATTGTGCAAATTAACTGGGATACAGCAAAATAATAGACTATGTTGACTTGTTAAATAAAACTTAAAACATTTTTCTAAGTCTAGCCTTTATATTTTAGGCAATATGTTTTAAATGAAGTTGTAGTCAGGCCATTGAAACATATTTACTTCTATCTTGTAGATAAATTTCTAAACTTTCACGATGTGTGGAATTGTGTAAAGTTGAGTTGTAGCTTTCAAACTCTATTTAGGGATTTCTATAATTACAGAAGAATTCTATTTCTAAGTGCATGACTATATTTATTAGAATTCATTAATGACTCAAAGTAGACAAGATTTTTAGGACCATTTTAAGTAAAAAAGTCTACCTAAAACATTTTAGGGAAGCTATTTTATATGATGATGTCTAGATCTCATAGGCTTAGTTGGATTTCTCTTAATGTTTTTTTTAATGGATTTATTTTAGTCTTGAAAGGAAAAAAAATCCATCAGATAAAAATTACTTTGCAACAATCTTTGGTATTTGGGTCTTTGCATAGTTATACTTATAATAAGCATTTTATTTTTCTTTATAGGAAAAAATAGCAGTTATTTATTTAACAATATTCTCACTATTCTTACTTCAAGAAATCAATGCTGCCTTTTAGAGGAATTGTTATCAACCATTCAAACTTCTAAGTTCTTCTAAAATGTCTTGCTTATTTTTTAAACCCTTAGCTTATGTCTCAGAATCAATACTAAATATTAGTTCTAAGGCAGAAGAGAGGAAAGCAGTAGATAACTGAGATCAAGTGATTTACCCAAAGTCATATAGGTAGGGAAGTATAGGGAAGTATTTGAGTTCAGATTTGAAACCAGAACTTCTTATCTCCAGTCCTTATTTTTCTATCCAATGAACCACCCACTTTTTGACTTTTTTATTGATAGTTATATGATTTTATTATTGAAAGTTCAGATCAAGAAACTTTCTTCCAAGGCAGCTAGCTGACACAGTTGATAGAGGAGTGGGCTTGGAATCTGAAAGACTCATATTTTTTGACATTATTTTTTTATTTGGTCAATTTCAAACATTATTTCTTGGTTACAAAAATCATTTTCTATTCCTCCCTCCTCCCTCAACCCCTCCCCTAGGCAGTGTGCAATTTCACTGGGTATTGCATGTGTCCTTGATCAGAACCCACTTCTATGTTGTTGGTATTTGCATTAGGATGTTCCTTTAGAGTCTACATCTCCAACCATATCCTCCTTGACCCATGTCATTAAGCAGTTGTTTTTCTTTGGTGTTTTTACTCCCACAGCTTTTCCTCTGAATGGGGATAGTGGTTTCTCTCCCATATCCCTCCAGGTTGTTCAGAATCAATGCATTACCACTAATGAAGGAGTCCATTACATTCAATTGTACCACAGTGTATCAGTATCTGTGTACATTATTCTCCTGGTTCTGCTCCTTTTGCTCTGTACCACTTCCTGGAGGTTGTTCCTGTTCACATGGAATTCCTCCACTTTATTATTCCTTTGAGCACAATAGTATTCCATCACCAACATATAACACAGTTTGTTCAGCCATTCCCCAATTGATGGGCATCCCCTTGTTTTCCAATTTTTTGCCACCACAAAGAGTGCAGCTATGAATATTCTGGTACAAGTCTTTTTCCTTATTATCTATCTGTGGTACAAACCCAGCAGTGTTATGGCTGGGTCAAAAGTCATACAGTCTTTTAGTGCCCTTTGGACATCGTTCCAAATTGCCCTCCAAAATGGTAGGATCTATTCACAACTCCACCAGAAATGAATTAATGTCCCAACTTAGTCACATCCCTTCCAGCATTCATTACTTTCTTTTGCTGTCATGTTAGCCAATCTGCTAGGTGTGAGGTGATATCTCAGAGTTGTTTTGATTTGCATCTCTTTGATTATAAGAGATTTAGAACACTTTTTCATGTGCTTATTAATGGTTCTGATTTCTTTATCTGAAAAATAGGCTATTCATGTCCCTTACCCATTTATCAATTGAGGATTCACTTGATTTTTTGTACAATTGATTTAGCTCTTTGTAAATTTGAGTAATTAGACCTTTGTCAAAGGTTTTTGTTATGAAGATTGTTTCCCAGTTTGTTACTTCCTTCTAATTTTAGTTACATTGGTTTTGTTTGTACAAAACTTTTTCAATTTGATGTAGTCAAAATTATTTATTTTATATTTTGTGACTCTTTCTAAGTCTTGCTTGGTTTTAAAATACTTCCCTTCCCCAAGGTCTGACATGTATACTATTCTGCGTTCACCTAATTTACTTATAGTTTCCTTCTTTATGTTCAGGTCATTCACCCATTCTGAGTGTATCTTGGTGCAGGGTGTGAGGTATTGATCCAAGCCCAATCTCTCCCACACTCTCTGATTGCTACTGCTAGTGTTTCTAGTACAATGTTAAATAATAGAGGTGATAATGGGCATCCTTGTTTTACTCCTGATTGTATTGGGAATGCATTTAGTTTATCCCCATTGCAGATGATGTTGGCTGATGGTTTTAGATAGAAACTGTTTATTATTTTTAGGAAATACTTTTTTTATTCCTATACTTTCTAGTGTTTTCAATAGGAATGGGTGTTATATTTTGTCAAAGGCTTTTTCTGCGTCTATTGAGATAATCATGTGATTTTTGTTGGTTTGCTTGTCGATATGGTCAATTATGTGAATGGTTTTCCTGATATTGAACAATCCTTGCATTCCTGGTATAAATCCTACCTGATCCTAGTGAATAACCCTTCTGATCACTTTCTAGAGTCTTTTTGCGAGTATCCTATTTAAGATTTTTGCATCTATGTTCATTAAGGTGATAGGTCTGTAGTTTTCTTTCCTTGTTTTTGACCTGACTGTCTTTGGAATCAGTACCATATTTGTGTCATAAAAGGAATTTTGTATAACTCCCTCTTTGATTATTTTATTAAATAATTTGTATAATATTGGGATTAGATGTTCTTTGAATATTTGATAGAATTCACTGGTGAATCCATCTGGCCCTGGGGATTTTTTCTTAGGGAGTTCTTTGATGGCCTGTTTGATTTCTTTTTCTGATATGGGATTATTTAAGAATTCTATTTCTTCTTTTAATCTAGGAAATTTATATTTTTGTAAATAATCATCCATATCACCTAGATTGGCATATTTATTGCCATAAATTTAGGCAAAATAGTTTTTAATGATTGCCTTAATTTCCTCTTCATTGTAGGTGAGTTCTTCCTTTTCGTCTATGTTAATTTGGTTTTCTTCTTTCCTTTTTTAAATTAAATTGACAAGTACTTTGTCTATTTTGTTTGTTTTTCAAAATACCAGAATCTTGTCTTATTTATTAGTTCAATAGTTCTATCACTTTTGATTTTGTTAATTTCTCCCTTAATTTTTAGGATCTCTAAATTGGTTTTTCTTCTGGGGGGTTTTAATTTATTTGCTTTCAAGTTTTTTGATTTGCATGTCCAATTTATTGATCTCTGCCCTCCCTAATTTGTTAATATATGAACTCAAGAATATAAATTTTCCCCTGAGTACTACTTTGGCTGTATCCCATAAAGTTTGAAAGGATGTCTCATCATTGTCATTTTCTTCAATGAAATTATTAATTGTTTCTATGATTTGTTCCCTAACTAACCAATTTTGGAGAATCAGATTATTTAATTTCCAATTAATTTTTGATTTCGCTCTCCATGTACCCTTACTGATCATTATTTTTATTGCCTTATGATCTGAAAAGGTTGCACTTATTATTTCTGCTTTTCTGCATTTGTATGCCAAGTTTTTATGACCTAGTATATGGTCAATTTTTGTGAATGTACCATGTATTGCTGAAAAGAAGGTTTATTCCTTTTTGTTCCTATTTATTTTTCCACATATATTTATTAAATCTAATTTTTCTAAGATTTCATTCACCTCTTTTACCTCTTTATTATTTATTTTTTTATTTGATTTATCTAAATTTGATAGTGGTAGGTTCAGGTCTCCCACCAGTATAGATTTACTATCTATTTCCTCCTTCAATTCTCCTAGTTTTTCCATTAGAAATTTGGGTGCTATACCATTTGGTGCATGCATTTTGATTAGTGCTATTTCCTCATTGTCTATACTCCCTTTTATCAGGATGTATTTACCTTGCGTATCCCTTTTAATCAGGTCTATTTTTACTTTGGCTTTGTCAGATATCATGATTGAAACTCCTGCCTTCTTTCTATCAGTTGAGGTCCAATAGGTCTTACTCCAACCTTTATTTCTGACCTTATGAGTATCTACCCACCTCAGGTGTGTTTCTTGTAGACAACATATGGTAGGATTTTGGATTCTAATCCACTCTGCTATTCATCTATGTTTTATGGGTGAGTTCATCCCATTCATGTTCAAAGTTATGATTGTCACTTGTGAATTCCCTATCATTTTGATATCCTCTCTTAGTTCTGTCCTTTCTTCTTTTGCTATAACCTTTTAAACCAGTGGTTTACTTTTAATCAATCCCCCTAATCCCCTCACTTGATATGCTTCCCTTTCTGGTCCCTCCCTTTTTGTTCTCTTTTTGTTTTTTTTTAGGGTCTGTTAAGTTCCCTCCCCCCTCTCCTTCATTCCCCTTTTTTACTCCCACCCCCTACCATCCCTTAGTTTCACCTTCTCCCTTACCCTGTAGGATAAAAGAAAATTCAAGATACCGATGGATCTAGATGCTCTTCCCTCTCAGAGTTGATTTCACTGAGAGTAAGGTTTAAGTATTACCTATTAGTACTCTCTTCCTCTCATTATTATAAGAGTATTCTTTCCCCCCCTTCTCATGTGTATCTTTGTGTGAAAAAGATTTTTCTATTTCTTTTTATTTCTTCAAGTATCTTTTGGTACCATTATCGATTCCCCCCACACCCTTTTTCTTTTTTTTTGCATACCATCTTATAGCCCTTAATGCCACAATCTTTTCCTTTGAGTGATTCTTCTAATTACTATAATAATGAATACAATTTTTGAGAGTTACAAATAACAGTTCCCCATATACTAATATATATATATATATATATATATATATATATATATATAATTTGATCTAATTATAGCCCTTTAAGAAGCGAGTTTGAATAATCAAAAAGAAAAACAACACTTTTTTCTCATTTTCCCTCTCTTTCATGTTTACCTTTTCATGTTTCTCTTGAGGCCCCTCACTCACTCCTCTCTCTGATTTTCTAACTTCAGTCTTTCTATATTATGTAAATAAATTGTAAATGAATCTCTTTGGAATTAATTAAATCAAATGAAGATCAAGGGGGTAGCTGGGTTGCTCAGTGGGTTGAAAGCCAGGGCTAGAGATGGGAGATCCTAGTTTCAATTATGACCCCAGATACTTCTCAGCTGTGTGACCCTAGGCAAGTCACTTTACCCCAAAGCCTTTTCTTAGAGGTAAAACATTTTATTATTAGCAAATAGAGATCGTATTATTGCCTGTTTTGATCATATTGCTATTGCTAGTATTTCTAGAAATGTTGTAAATAATATCAGGGAGAGTGGGTGTCCTGGCTTTACTCATGTATTTGTTGGGAAAGTTTCTAGTGCATCTCCTTTTCTTATGGTAATTTGCTTGTGTTTTTACATGGATTTTTTAATGATATTAAAAAAAAGACCCTCAATGCCTATATTTTGGAAGATTTTCAGCACAAATGAATGTCATATTTTGCCCAATGTTTTTTCTGCATTTATGAAGATAATTCTCTGATTCAGGGTGTTTGTGTTTTAATATGATCATGTTCATTATTTTCCTAATGTGGGACCATTTTTGTATCCCTAGTATTAATCCAACTCTGTCATAATGAAATGTCATAATTGAAAACCTAATATTGCTTATTTTTACCCTCAATTGGGATTTTTGATGTTGTTTCTCTATATATTACTTTACCTTTTGGGGTGTATGGGGTGCTCAGGGAGGAGTAATATCTTTGGTATGGAGGGTTTGTCATGCCCTCCTAGGGCAGCTCTCTAGCCTCTGACCCCCACCTGACACTCACCTCTCACTTGTGGCTCCTAGTAGCTGCTAGCATGCGGCAGTGGCCACACCCCAGGCAACAGCTTCGACAGGCCAGCTAAACCTTGTGAGGGTAGCCAATCTGGTCATTGTGGACCCCTGGTGAACTAGGGCTTTGCTCACCCAGCATGTGAAGACTGCTTAGACTGAACAGACGGAAGAAACCAATACGAAAGTTCAATGGCTGAGATGGTGATGCAGCAAGGCACTGTGGAGTGCTTAGGGCATGTTGGAGCACAAAAGACAACACGGCCATCCAATGCAGCTGAGGAAGTCTCCAGATGTAATGACTTTTCGTGCCACTGGACCCAGGCTTCCAACGCCGAGAGAGTGGGACTGTCTCTGTGCATCGACTTTTCCACTTAAATCTTCATGCACAAAAACACACAAAGACAATAGTCATCCTCGGTTACCGAGAGACTACTACTACTTCTTTACCTTTTAAATCCTTTTTCCATTAAGCTACTCTGTCACTTCTATTCCTACAGGTCATCTTTCCCTCAATTCCCCCAACACAAAAGTGACTGAACAAAGTTCTGTTACATATTACCACAGAAAAGCAGGGTGGTGTCCAGCACAGTAGGGTGTGCTGGCAGAGAATACAGGTATTGTAAGGTGTTGCTGAGTGAATCCTAGAGTATATACACCTGTGGATTCTATCATGGAGGTCTACCAGAGCGTGGACCTTGGTGGATCCAAATATGCTGCATAATCTTGTTAGGGATTCGATATTAGATTTCTCTTCTATTAATTCATCAAGTTGCTCTCTCATTTTGTGTTGTTGATGGTTTAGCCTTGGGATATAGCTGAAACTCATTGACTTCTTACACATGATTCTTATTTTGGAGAGATTTGAGAAATCATGAGAATCAGATCTAACCTACCATCTTTTTGGTCATGTGATCCAGGACCCCTTCTTGGCCCTTTCATTCTTTCATCAATTGCCACACATAAAGTTCTGGATTTGTGACTTGTCCTTCATATTTCTAAGATGACATAAACTGATTTGCATCACTGCACTAAACAATATTGTCCTTCAGACTTTTGCCTGCTCAAATATATTGTCCAAGCTTATAGATGCAGTTGTGATTCATTTCCTGAATTGAGTAGTATCTGTACCATATCTTTATCTAAACCAAAATTACAAACTGTTTTACGCTTGCTTTCTTAATTACTGGGAGCAAAGGGAAGAAGTGATTAAAGTACTGGATTTGAAGCCAGGACTAGGTTGAAATTTTGCCTTTGATATGTATGACCCTGAACAAACTAGTTAATTTCTTTGAGCCTCTGGTAATTCTCCAAATTATAAATTAAATACAGGTTGAAAACTCCAAAGGTGAAGGGAATTGTCCCACTGGTAAAATCATAGGTCTCTGAGGTATTATTGTCTCTCCCACTGCCATGAACACAATGGATAAACAGATCTTTTAAATGTTATTCTGGAAGAATGTATCAAGTATCTTTATATCTACAGAACAAGCCAGAATATGGAGGAATGTGTGAAATAAGGGAGCCAGTTCTAGATTTCTTGCTGTAACTACTCTTCAAAAGCTTATCATGTGCTTACTTTCCCACCAAAGTCAGTGATATCTAATTTTGCATTTCTTCTGCTTGCAAATCTTGGCTTATACATTGAACAATATCATCTTGTTTGTGACAGCCGCCAGAACAACAGATGGCGTGGTCTTGTGTCACCAGCGTTTTTGAAATTTAAAAAAAAATAGTCATTTAGATGTTTGCTGTATATACCCGATTGCCTCATTAATTCTGTAAGTGTAGCCCCAAATGCATAATTTCACTGGAGGAAACACTGACACTTCCTCATAAGCATCATTATTCACAGTGAGTTGTCTGCTTCTATTTCTTGAGTATACAATACCATAATAGGTACCAAGTTCTATAAGGGTTACAGAAAAAGATAGGACTTGAATCTTGCCCTTGAGAAATTTCCAATTTTACTGTAGTGATAAGATGGTTGGAAAACAAATAAGAGGAGAAAAGAAAATGCTTTTGTGAAATTGTGATTTCATCATTTGGGTATTTCTTCCACTAATTTTGATTGAGATATCCATTCATGTCTTCTAATTTTGTGTATTTCCAAATAGATCATTGAAAGTGAATCTGTCTAATGAACTGGAAACTATTTACTAGTTCTTTTATTATATTGGGAATACCAGACTCAAAATTTTTGTAGTAGTGGTGACAATAAATTTTTATATAGTGAGTTAGAAATGAAAGGCCTGGTAACTTGGATTCAGACAAGGTCTTGAAGGAAAAATAGGATTCAGAACCATTGAAACTGGAGGAAGATTTAAATGAATGAGATTGGGCAAAGACAAGGATATAAGAATGAATGTAGCTTATGATAGGACAATAATAAAATTTGCTCTACAGGAACAGAGCAATAGTGAAAGAGAAACCTGAATAGGTAAGGAGAATTCACAAGAAGGAGGATTTTGAATGAATACGTGGAGAATTTAGGACTTGATGTAACTGATAAGAAATTTTCACCCTCTGTTAAATCTCTATAAACATTACATCATGTAGACCAAGTTTTAGACAGATGAACTAGATTAAAAAGAGTCTTGGAGTGGAGTGATCAGTTGGGGGTAAGTACTTTGGTAATTCAGGCATGAGATGATTGGAAAGCATGAAATTCCCTATGATTTTTGAAATTTATATGTTTTAAAGATCTTTGTTAAAGAATCTCTATTCAGTTGGAACTTAGTGGATTTCTTCATAAATTTGGATAGACATTTTTTCAGTTTATTTATTTAGAATAATACACAATTAATATGACAATGTAAGTGAAAAACAAATAAAAGGACCTGAAACAATGCTCTGCAATTATAATTCTTTGCAGAAGTAAGGAACTATGGGTTCAGAACATTACATAGAGTGTCAGGTTTGGTGGATGCATTGATTATTTTTGTTGGATCATTTCATTCTTTCTTTTTATTATTTATTAGAAGGGGTAGATATCTTTGTAAATGAAGGTGATTTGAAAACAAATTTTAAAAATATATTTTATAATGTATCTGTTTATGCACAAAAAGGTTATTTCAGTCTGATCTGTCAAGATGCATTGCAGTCTGGAAAGATGTTTTATTGCTAAAATATTCCCTTATTATTTCCATAGGAGGGACAAAGAACACCAAGAAAGTTGTCCATACTACAATACCATAATCATAATATGTCTTTTAATTAGACACAAAAGATAAACATCAGTAATCATGGAGCATTTTTTTTAAATGAATAGCATAGTGAGAGATAGTAAGACATAAGAGGATTGGCTTGGAATTGGGAAGACCTAGATTCAAGTCCTCCCTCTAAAATATACTAGTAGTGTTAATATGGAAAATCATTTAACCTCCAAGTACACCAAGACAATTTTCTTTTCATATAGTTGAAGATGAACTGCCTATTTGGAGGGAATTTTTACAGTTCAAGTTCTCCATGTCAATGAGATCATGGGTCTGACAAAAAACTCTTTTGTTACCTCAAGTTTCTCTTTTCTCATTCTAAAAGACCAGTATTATCTGAGTATAGTAAGAATTATATGGTGTTATGTTGAGCCAGGAAGGAGGCAGGAAGGGTGCTTTGTCCTTCTTCACATCTCTCCCACTTTATTTTTTCACCTGGACTACTTCCTTGATTATAATTTTTCTCTAGAAACAACCTTGACCTTCCTCTCCCAATGGCTTTCCTCTCAAACTAAGTTCAGGAAAAATGGTAGTATCTCTACTTCAAGGTCAGCCAAACTGAATACTACCACCACCGCTGATAACTTGAATTGCCTAAAGCAAAGGTTGGCAAACTCCTATTAGAGAACAAAATATTCAAGGGCCACCTCCTTTTATATGGCCCCATTCAAAGATTTTTTCTTGTTTAAACAAATAATGAAATGCTATTTAATACCATAAACTATTATTTAAAATATAAAAATCAGTGTTAGCTCATAGCCATACAACAGCCAGACATTGTGCAAAGTTCAATATAGAACTATAGTTTGCCAAGTACTGACCTAAAAGAATCCCAGTTAAAGTAAACTACAACTATCATTCTCTCTGTCTCTCTCTGTCTCTCTCTATCTCTCTCTCTTCCCCATCTTTCCCTCTCTCCCCCTCTCTCTCCCTATCTTCCTATCTATCTACCATCTTCTATCTGTTTTTCCTACAGTCCCTTAAGAAGAAAGGAATTAACTTAAGATTTACATAACTTAAGATTTACATCAGTTACATCTGTTATTCCCTAAATCAGGAAAAAAATTTCCAGGGGTCAAAGAGCAATAGGAAGCTAGGCGATCTCAGCAACCAGTTACCTCCAGCTAATCTTTGTAGTATCAACTAGAGTAAGTCTGACAAAGACAGAATCATAGATATAGTAGTTTCAATCAAGTACTAGTTATATTACCCAAACTCCTCTACCAAAACATAGCACATTCTAATATTTTAACATTTTACATGACCCTTCTGCTATTCAAGATCATTATGCTGCTTAACTTCAAAATTACTTCAATAATAATCTTCTGCCACCAAGAACATTTCTGGGCCGTCAGTTGACCTTCTGGGCTATGTCAATAGAATATATAGAATATTAATATCAATTTGACTATATTCCATTTTGTATTGATTTTAGTTATTTCCTACATAAATATATATTACCTTTCAACTAAATCAAAAGAATCTTTTTAATAGAAAAAATTTATTTCTCACTGCTTATAACAGTCCTAGATAAACTCAAGACACTAAAGGGATACTTGTTAAATTGATTTCAAGACAAGGAAAATTAGGAAGAGGTACATATATGCCTATACTTGAACTGGACCTAGAAGAGATTCTAAGACATGAAGATGAGGAGGAAGTGCCTTCTTGGATAGGATGGCTAGTTATTGACTGTGAGCAATAATTTCTAAGGTAACTGGAAAGGTTGCAAAGTGGCATATTGTAAAATGATTTCAGTGTCCCAACTGTATTTCAGACTTGAGGTAAGATAAACCAATAGAATTTGTTCAGCAGTAAGAGTGATGTGCTGAGACCCACACTTTAGAAAAGTCACATTAGCAAATATGTGGAAGATGAATTTGGGTAGGAAGAGATTTGAGATAGATTGATCAAAGAGGGAGCTATCACAAAAAAATCCCAATCAAGAGGTGATGAAGACTTAAATGAGGATGATCAAGCTATGTGGGTTCAGACCAGGAGACAAGGACGATTTTACAACTGCTTTGATAGTCAATGAGAATGGGGGATTATTGATGACACTGAGGTTGTGAACCTATGTGCTATGAAGTTGGTGGTCCCTTTGAAAGTAATGAGAAATTTCAGAAAAGGAGTGAGTTTGGGGCAAAAGATTTCAAGTTCTATTTTGGACATATTAGATTTGAGATTCCTTTGGGACAACCAAATTGAAATATCTAACAGATGCCTGTGTGATGCCTGAGAGGGGTTCCAAAGAAAGATTAGGTCTGGATTCATATATCTGGGTGTCATCTACATAGAGACAGTAATTGATCCCATAGGAACTGATGACATTTTTAAATGAAAGAACTTTAAGAGGAAATTGAAGAGAGTTCAGAGAAAACGCTTGGTATATTCATAGTTCTGAGCTGTGAAATCAATGATAAGTCACCAAAGTAGGTTAAGGAGAATTAAGGAGAATCTGGAGAGAATTCACATTATGAAAATGCCAATAACTCTCCAGAGGTAGAAAGTGGCATTTTAGCTGGGACCCGAAGGAAATCAAGAAAGTCAGGCAAGACAGACAGTGAAAGACAGAGTATCTTATTTTATAAAAATCCTTACCTTCTATCTTAGAATCAATATTAGCTATTTGTTCTAAGGCAGAAGAGTAGTAAGGACTAGGCAATTTGGGTTAAGTGACTTTCCTAGGGTCACACAGCTAGTGTCTGAAATGTCTGAGGCAAGATTTGAACAGAAGACTTCCAATCTCTAGATCTGGCTCTCTACCACTTATTTTACTAGAGGAAAAACAAGGAAGCCAAATTCACTGACTCAATTCTTGCTAGATTATGGAATAAGTATTCTTGGAACTTCCTCTGCTGATTGTAATTTTTTGTGTGTTCACTCTCCAAATAATCTCTCTTTCCGAATAATAATATAATAACAGCTGGAACTAAGAAACAAATATCTCATATGCTTTAAAGAAAGAAGTATTAGGAAGATCTATGACTAGTTAAAACTAGTTAGAACTATGTCCAACCCAAAAATAGTCTTAAACAGCAATCTGAATCTCTCTATCTCTCTTTCTCTCTTTCCCTCTCTGTCTCTGTCTGTCTCTTTCTCTCTCTCTCTCTTTCTCTTTTTCACACACACACACACACACACACACACACACACACACACACACACACACACACACACACACACACACACACGCCCCAGTGACACCTTCTTTCCCACAGTTTTGTTTTCAGTGGTTTCACTTACCTAAATTCAATGAATTCAACTGGGAACCCCAGAGGAAGGAGGGAGCTTCCATTGGATAAGGGAGGGATTCTGTACAATGTTCAAGGACAGCCTAATGAGCTACAATCTCCTCTTTCTGTCCAGAAGTCTATCCTAAGCAATGGTTAGTTCTTCTACTTTCACTTCACATTAAAAAAAAAAAACTTTTGTAAAAATATTTTTCTGTGTTTACATGATTCATTTTCTTTTCCTTCCCTCTTCCCTTCCTCCCCTCCCAGGGCTGACAAGCAATTCCACTGGGTTGTACAAATGTTATCACTTGATATCTATTTCCATATTATTGATTTTTGGTTTAAAGCAATTTTTTCAAACCTACATCCCAAATCAAGTACCCATATATACACACGTGATACGTGATGTAATGTTTTTCTTTTGCATTTCTACTCCCATAGTTCTTTCTCTTAATATGGTTAGTATTCTTTTGCATAAATCCTTCAGGAATATCTTGGTTTGTTGCATCGTTACTAGTAACAAAGTCCATTACATTTGATTGTTCCAAAATGTTTTACTTTCTCTGTATGATGTTTTCCTGGTTTTGCTAATTTCATTCTGCATCAGTTCACTGAGGTTCTCCCTGTTAATATAGAAATCCTCCAGATCATCATTCCTTATAGCACAATAGTATTTCGTCACCATCATATACCACAATTTGTTTAGCCATTCCCCAATTGAGGGACAATCCCTCATTTTCCAGTTTTTTGCCACCAAGAAGAGTGTAACTATAAATATTTGTGCAAAGTATTTTTCCTTATTATCTCTTTGAGGTATACACCTAGTAGTGGTATTGCTGGAGAAAAGGGTGTGCATCCTTTTAAAGTCCTTTGTGCATAATTCCATATTGCCTTCCAAAATGACTGGATTAATTCACAACTCCACCAGCAAAGCATTAGTGTCCCAACTTTGCCATAACCCCTCCAACATTTATTATTTTCTTTTACTTTCATATTGGATAATCTGCTTGGTGTGAGGAGGCATTTCAGAGTTGTTTTGATTTTCATTTCTCTAATTATGAAAGATTTAGAATACTGTTTCATGTGATTATTGATAGTTTTTTAAAATTTTATTTAATTGATTAATTAGGAAAAATTTTCCATGATTATATAATCCATATTCTTTCTCTCCCCTCCTCCCACCACACTTCCATATCTAATGAACAATTCAACTGGGTTTTCCATGTGTCCTTCATCAAGACCTATTTCCATATTATTGATTTTTGCACTAGGGTGATCATTTAGAGTCTACATCCCCATCGACTCATGTAATCAAGGAGTTGTTTTTCTCTGTGTTTCTGCTCCCACAGTTCTTTCTCTGGATGTGAATAGCATTCCTTCTCATAAGTCCTTCAGAATTGTCCTGGGACATTGCATTGCTGCTAGTAGAGAAGTGCATTACAATCAGTTGTGCCACAGTATATCCATCTCTGTGTATAAGGTTCTCCTGGTTCTGCTCCTTTCTCTCTGCATCAATTACTGGAGGTCATTCCAGTTCACATGGAATTCCTCCAGTTCATTATTCCTTTGAGTACAATAGTGTTCCATCACCATCAGATACCACAGATTCTTAGCCATTTCCCAATCAAAGAAATATCCTCTCATTTTCCAATTTTTTGCCACCACAAAGAGTTCAGCTATAAATATTTTTGCACAAGTCTTTTTCCTTATTATCTCTTTGGGGTATAACCCCAGAAGTGGTGTGGCTGAATCAAAGGGCAAATAGTCTTTTAAAGTTCTTTTTTGGCATAGTTCCAAATTGTCATCCAGGATGGTTGTATCAATTCACAACTCCAGCAGCAATGCATTAATGTCCCTATTTTGCCACATCCCCTCCAACATTTATTACTTTCCTTTGCTTTCATGTTAGCCAATCTGATAGGTTTGAGGTGATACCTCAGAGTTGTTTTGATTTGCGTTTCTCTAATTATAAGATATTCAGAACACTTTTTCATGTGCTTCTTGATAGTTTTGATTTCTTTATCTGAAAATTACCTATTCATGTCCCTTGGCCATTTGTCAATTGAGGAATGGCTTTATTTTTTGTATAATTGACTTGGCTCCTTATAAATTTGAGAAGACCTTTGTCAGAAGTTTTTGTTATAAAGATTTTCCCCAATTTTTTGCTTCCCTTCTAATTTTGGTTGCATTGACTTTGTACAGAAACTTTTTAATTTAATATAATCAAAATTATTCATTTTATAATTTGTAGTGTTCTCTATCTCCTGCTTGATCTTAAATTCCTTCCTTTCCCAAAGATCTGACAAGTACACTATTCTATGTTCACCTAATTTGTTAATGATTTCCCTCTTTATATTTAAGTCATTTACCCACTCTGAGTTTTTCCCATTTTGTTTTCCAATTTCCCCCTGGCAGATTTTTGTCAAATAATGGGTCCTTGTCCCCAAAACTGGGATCTTTGGGTTTATTGAATACTATCTTGTTACTGTCATTTACCTCAAGTCTATTCCATTGATCCTCCCTTCTATCTCAAAGTCAATGCCATATTTATAGTATAATTGGATATCTGGTAATGCTAGGCCTCCCACCTTCACATTTTTAAAAATTACTTCCCTTGATATTCTTGATCTTTTGTTCTTCCAAATGAATTTTGTAATATTTTTTCTAATTCCATAAAAAAGGTTTTTTGTACTTTGATAGGTATAGCATTGAATAAGTAAATTAATTAAAATGTTGTAAATATATAGAAATGCTGATGATTTATGTGAGTTTATTTTATATCCTGCAGCTTTCCTAAAGTTGTTGATTATTTCGACTAGATCTTTAGTTGATTCTCTAGGATTCTTTAAGTTGACCATCATATCATCTGCAAAGAGTGATAACTTGATCTCCTCATTTCCTATTTTAATACCTTCAATTTCTTTTTCTTCTCTAATTGCTACTGCTAGTATTTCTAGTACAATGTTAAATAGTAGAAGTGATAATGGGCATCCTTGTTTCACTCCTGATCTTATTGGAAAGGTTTCTGGTTTATCCCCATTGCAAATGATGCTTGCTGTTGTTTTTAAATATATACTGTTTATTATTTTTAGGAAAGGACCTCCTATTCCTATACTTTTTAGTGTTTTCAATAGGAATCAGTGTTATATTTTGTCAGAGGCTTTTTCTGCATATATTGAGATAATCATGTGATTTTTATTGGTTTGCTTCTTAATATGGTCAATTATGTGGATAGTTTTCGTAATAATGAACCATTCTTGCATTCCTGGTATAAATCCCACCTGATCATAATGAATCACTTGCTGGAGTCTTTTTGCTAGTATTGTATTGAAGGTTTTTGCATCTATGTTCATGAAGGAAACTGGTCTGTAGTTTTCTTTCCTTGTGTTTGACCTGCCGGTCTTTGGAATCAGCACAATATTTGTGTCATAAAAGGAATCTGGTAGAACTCCTTCTTTGCTTATTTTGTCAAATAGTTTGTATAGTATTGGGATTAGTTGTCCTTTGAATGTTTGACAGAATTCACTTGTGAATCCAAAAGGGGATTTTTTTCTTAGGGAGTACTTTGATGGCTTGTTCAATTTCTTTTTCTGATATTTGATTATTTAAGTATTCTATTTCTTCTTCTTTAATCTAGGCAATTCATATTTTGGTAAATATTCATCCATATCACCTATATTGCTGTATTTATTGCCATTTAATTGGGCAAAATATTTTTAATGATTGCCTTAATTTCCTCTTCATTAGAGATGAGGTCTCCCTTTTTATCTTTGATACTGTCAAATTGGTTTTTTTCCCCTTTTTATTAGATTAACCAGTACTTTGTCTGTTTTATTTGTTTTTTTTTCAAAGTACTAGCTTCTCATCTTATTTATTAATTCAATAGTTCTTTCACTTTTGATTTCATTGATTTCTCCTTTAATTTTTAGGATTTCTAATTTAGTTTTTATCTGGGGTTTTTAATTTGTTCTCTTTTTAGTTTTTTTTTAATTTACATGCCCAATTTATTGACCTTTGCCCTCCATAATTTGTTAATATATGCACCCAAGGATATAAATTTCCCCCTGAGTACTGCTTTGGCTGAATCCCATAGATTGAAAACATTTTTCAAGAGTTACAGATATCATTTTTTCAATATAGGAGTATAATCAATTTAATTTTATTGAAGCCCTTAATTTTTTTCTCTTTCTGCTTAACTTTTAATGGTTCTCTTGTATTTTATATTTGGACATCATATTTTCTGTTTAATTCTAGTATTTTTCCAGGAATGCTGGGAAATCTTCTTTTTTATTAAATGCCCATACTTTCCCCTGAAAGTATATAGTCACTTTGGGTGTGTAGGTGATTCTTGGTTGTAGACCCAGTTCTCTTGCCTTCTGAAATATCATATTCCAAGCCTTGAGTTCCTTCAGTGTGGAAGCTGCCAGATCCTGTGTAATTCTGCCTGGGGCTCAATGATATCTGAATTGTTTCTTTCTGGATTCTTACACTATTTTCTTATTGTCCTGGATGCTCTTGAATTTGACTATAACATTCCTGGGAGTTGTCATTTGGGGATTTAATGTAGTGGGTGATCTGGGGATTCTTTCAATGTCTATTTTGCCCTCCTATTTGTGAATATCAATCAGGGCAGTTTTCTTAGATAATTTCTTGTAATATGATGTCTATTTTGTTGTTGTTGTTGTTTATGGCTTTCAGGTAGTCCTGTAATTCTCAAATTGTCTCTCCTGGATCAGTTTTTCTGGCCAGTTGTTTTTTTAATGAGAAATTTCATGTTTCTGTCTATTTTTCATTCTTTTGATTTTGTTTTATTACTTCTTGATGTCTTGTGAAAATCATTCACTTCTTTTTGCCCAATTCTAGTCTTTAAAGACTGATTTTCATCCATGATCTTTTGATTGATCTATCCTGCTTTTCATGGAACTTTTTTAATCATTTGGAGCTCTTTGTTTTTCTTTCAGGTCATATCTGTTTTGTTTTTTTTTTAATTACTTCATTTGATTTTTGTGTCTCTCCCTTTGGGCAACTTTGCCTTTTAAGCTATTGGGTTTTTTTTTGCATTACTTTAATTTCTTTTCCTCATTTTTCTTTGATTTTTCTTCTTTCTTACTTGATTCTTGAACTCCTTTTTGAATTCCACCAGAATTTGTGACCAGTTTCCATTTTTTTCGAGACTGCATGTGTTGCTTATTTTTCACTCTCTCCTGTTGCTTCTGTTTTTTACTCTTTTTCTCTGTAAAAGTTTTCCAGGGTCAAGAGCTTTTTTTGTTTTTGTTTATTCATTTTCCCACTACAAGACTGGGAGTCCTATATGTTGCTGATCATTTATATCTTAGTTTCTGTCTTACAGGGCTTTGCCTTGGGGCTATTTTTCCTTCCCTGTCAGAGGCCTGAGTTAGCAAAGTTAGGTCTATGGTGTTTTGTTTTTTGTTTTTTGTTTTTTTGTAGGTGTAGCAGGCTTCGAAGTGTTTTGCCCTTTGACTATCTTCCTCTGCTACTGCTGCTGCTGCTGCTGCTGCTGCTGCCTCTATATGAGGCCAGTGCTCTGGAGCTATGAACCTCACTTCCAGGGCCTGGGATTTTGAGGGATGGGTCTGTGGTGTAGCACACTGGCAGTGAGTGTATTGCTCTGAAGCTATCTTCCCTGCCCCTGCTGCTGCCTCTGCTGCCAGGAGTAAGGCTGGTGCTATTAAGCTTTGAATCTCATTGCCAAGGCCATGAGCAGGCCCCAAGGGTAGGTCTGTCATGCTTTTTTGTTAGTGTAGCCAGCCACCTAGATTTCAGATTGCCCTGTTCTTGGCTCTGCCTCTGGGGTGTTAGGTGGGGGAAAAGTTGGTCAGACTGCTTTTTTCTTTATATAGTTTTGTCCCCTTATAATGTGTAAATCCCTTCTTACTGCCTACCTTTTATGCCATATCCAGTGGAAGAGCCCCTTTGCTTGTCCTGCTTGACTTCTGTCCTTTTGAAATGCTGTTTAATGATAAATTTGGAAGGAGATTGAGAGCAATTTAAGGATGTCCCTACTACTATGTTGCCATCTTGTCTCTACCTCTCAGAATTTGGTTTTCTTGACTGCATATGTTTTATAAAGGTTTTGGTTTAGTTTTTCTTTTTAAAAGAGTAGGGAGAAAGATAAAATTATTTTTTTTGTTAATTAAAAAGTTTAATAAAATAAAAATTTTTAAATAAGGTGGGTAAATTCAGGAGATTCCGAGTTGGATCATGTTAAATGTTAACTAAGCTAACTTCCCAAGTTATGAAAGGATATCTTACATATATTCTTTAACAGATGGATGTTAACTTCCATTTGAACAACTGAAATGATAAGGAAATTTCAGTGACTTTCAATGCATGCCATTCCACTTTGTAGTCATCTAATTGCTAGAAAGTTATTTAAAATATATTTATATTTATATTGATCTAAAAATATGCATCCTTATTACTTCCACCCATTGATCTTAGTTCTCTGTCTCTATCTCAGATTATATATGTCTTTTACTTGCTAATCAATAGCTTATCCTCAGGCATTTCTAGCCATACCATATTTCATTAGACTCTATGACCCTTAGATCTAATTTACCTTTTATGGTAGTCATTTAGAATAAAGATTTATACAGTATCGAAGACTTCATGTTCTAATCATAACCGTTGACATGGACTTGGCATGGTAAACTTTCTTTTGGATGTCCTAGGCAACTCTCATTCTCTTGCTAGTTTACAAAATGCCACAAACTCATCTTCTTGAGGTCAAATAAGCTGTGTTCAAATGCTACAGTAGAGCTTAGGAAATTTCTTTATTATGTGGTTTAAGATCTAACTTTTTTTTTTTTCTCATCAACATGACATGAATACATTTGGTCCATTCAGGTAATTCAATGAGAAAAACAGCCAAGACTGCTTTTGAGGAGCGTCACATAAGGCAAAGAACCAATTGGTTGACATCCCATTCATTAATTTCTTTATTCATCCAAGAAACCTTAACTTAATAATCATTCCTTGACAGACCCAGGGCTAGACACAAAGAGGAATATGAAGGCAAACAAGACATGTCTCAGTTGTCTAAGAGTTTAAATGTTTCCATTCCCAAGTGATGGTGCTTTATTTTCTTAATTTGTTTTGTAATTACTTGAGAATTGTTTTTGCTGATTCAGCTTTCTACAGAGACTTCATATCTTGCCTACTTTGTTCCTGTTTTCTGCAATGACTGACCGGAATGAAGTATTCCCAATAATAGTCCTTTAACAATCATGGCTTTTTTGGCAGTTAGTCCAACTAATTGAATCGCAGAATCACAAAATTTTAGAGTTAGAAAAGACCTTTGCTGAAATCTAGTCCAGAGGTTGGTATTGATTTTTACATTTTTAAAATAGAGTTCTATTGTATTTTAAATTTTTTAAAAATATTTTCTTTCAGGCAGTCTAAAAACTTGTTCAGTAGTTTGCCAACTCCAATCTAGTTCAATTCACCTTTCTCCTGATGCACACACGGTGTGCTCTGGCTTCTTCTGTGCAACAATCAAGGAATATGTAGTAAAAAAGTTATGTGTTATATCAGAGGTGACCCCTGCTTGTAATCTTACATTTCCATTTACATTGGCCCATCTTAATCCTCTAAGAGTATATGCAAAAGCAATTCCTAGACCCAACTGTGGGCTTCCAAAGTGAAGATGAACTAATCCATACTAGGCCAATCATATTCACTTACCCAGAGTGGTTATCAGTGATAATGCAAGTCAAACCTGAGTCTATTTGTATACTTCAGGATTGTTAAAAAAACTAACCTTACAGTCCTTTAGATAGTTCAACAACAACAACAACAACAAAAAGCTATTTAGTAAACTGTACTACCCCAGGATTAATCAAGATAATACTCATTGTCATTGTATCTCAGACTTTGTGCTAGTAGCTGGAGATTTTATCTATCTATCTATCTATCTATCTATCTATCTATCTATCTATCTATCTATCTATCTGTCTGTCTATCTATCTATCTATCTATCTATCTATCTATCTATCTGTCTGTCTGTCTGTCTGTCTGTCTGTATAACATTTCCTGACTTCAAAGAGTTTATATTCTATCCACTAACAGTTAGGTGATGTGGAACAGTGCTGAACTTGAAGCTTGGATGACCTGAGTTTGAATCTTGCTTCAGATACTTAACCAGTTGTGTGATTCTAGACAAGTCTCTTTCACTTAGCTTCCTTTTTCTCATCTATAAAATCAAGATAAGAACAGGAACTACCTCACTGGGTTGTTGTAAGGATTTAGTGAGATAACATAAATAAGGTACTTTTAATCAAAATGCTATATAAATATGAGCTACTACTTTATTAATATAATTACTATAATTACCCTCAGATGTTGGGAGATGGAAGAGTTTGATTCTTTCTACTTTGTCACTGGGGCCAGACTATTCTAACTAATACATTTCTATTCTTTTAAAGAAGCATCTTTGTCTCTTACTAATCTATATAAGCAATTGCAAATTAGACAGGGAAGAATACTTCAATCATATAAAGGTAAATTATTTGTAGGCAGACAATATCCCATTCTTTTAAGCCACTGTTGGTTTTATAGATAATACAGTGCATTCTATTTTATTATATTCATAAATGATAAGGATTGGCTTAGGTATGGCATGCATCAGAAAGTATAGTAAATTAAACCATGGATAAGGACTGTCAAATCTGTTATTTAATGTAGCATTAAACACACCAGATAGAGGTCAGAATGAATCTTTCATTGACTTAACCTCATATCTTGTCAATAAGTCAACTGAGGAACACATAACAATGGCTACCCTTGGGAATCTATCATTGGGAATATGATATAAATACAACTGTCATTTTGACACTCCCAGGGCAAGCTTCACAAAATGTACTTAGGGTAAGCAGCACACACACAATATCTATCTATCTATCTATCTACCTACCTACCTACCTATCTATCTATCTATCTATCTATCTATCTATCTATCTATCTACCGATCTATCGATCGATCCAGCAACCCTTACTTTCTATCTTGAAATCAATATTAATAATTAGTCCCAAGTAAAAAGAGTGGTAAGGGCTAAGCAGTGGGGGTTAAGTGACTTGTCTAGCATCATATAACTAAGAAGTATCTGAGGTCAGATTTGAACCAGAACCTCTCTAAGCCTCTAGCTATCTATCCATTGAATCATCTACCTGCTCCAACATATCAGTTTTCTAAGATAAATTCAGTTCATATTGAAAGGGACAAAGAGTGTAGGATATTGGAAAGCTATGTACCCACCAGCTCATTTGCAGTGTGGCAGAAAAGAAAGGAAGTAAGTACCATGTAGTTACTTTGTATTTTGTTGTTCATTTGTTCAGTCATGTCCCATACTTTTTTGAAGGAGGATAAAATACTTTTATA
Source organism: Monodelphis domestica (assembly GCF_027887165.1). Taxonomy (NCBI): domain Eukaryota; kingdom Metazoa; phylum Chordata; class Mammalia; order Didelphimorphia; family Didelphidae; genus Monodelphis; species Monodelphis domestica. The sequence continues at coordinate 344,325,041 of NC_077227.1, read as the reverse complement.
GTAAATAAGCAATATTTTTAGTAGTCAAAATATAAAATAATATTTTGTATTGTCTATATTTTCTGTCAGTTTTGTGAGAGTAACTTTGTGGTGTTATGGAAAATACAAAAAGCCACCTATTCTCTTATTTTTAAAAAAATCTTCAAGTATACTCCTGATGCATGTGTTGATTTATCTTATAAATATTGGAGAAAGTAGACATTTTGATCAATAGTAATTCATGCTCCCTCAATTTAATTTATAATATATTTTTAAAAATTAAAAATTTTTGTTTCCAAATTACCTGTCAAATCAATTTTTAATATCCATATTCCAATATTTTGCAATCTGTATTCTCTCCCATCTACCTCTCCTGCCTCCTCAAGAAGGGAGGTGATATGGTGATATGATACAAGTTATATATGTATTATTTTATAATATATATTTCCATGTACAACATGTTGTGAAAGAAGACACACATTGCTTACCCTACAGAAAATTTCATAAAGGTAATAAAGGAAAGCATGATGTGTTTCAATTTGCATTCAGACTCTATCTGTTCCTTCTATCCAAGTGGATATCTTCTCTTTTGTCATGAGTCTCTTGGCATTCTTCTGTATCTTTAACTTGTTGATAATAGTTGTCATTCACAGATGATCATCGTGCGTTATTGTCATCAGTGTGGAGTGTTCTCCTGTTCATTTCATTTTACATCACTTCATATGTCTTTCGAGGTTTTTTTGTGATCATATTTTCATTTCTCATGGCACAAGAGTTTTCCATCACAAACATGTACCACAACTTATTCAGCTGTTCTTCAATTGATGGGCATCCCTTTAGTTTCCAGTTCTTTGCCACCACCAAAAAAAAAAAAAGAGCTGCAATAGATATTTTCCTACAGGTAGGTTCTTTACTCCTATCTTGAATCTTTTTTTGGATATAGACCTTCTATCAGTATTTCTGGGTCAGAGAGTATGCATAGCTGATGACTCTTTGGGCATTGTTCCAGATTTTTCTCCAGAATGGTTGTAACAGTTTGCAGATCCACCAGCAGTGTGTTAGTGTCCCAATTTTTCTGCATCCCTTCTAACATTCATCATTTTCCATTTTTTTGTCATGTGAGCCGGTCTGATGGGTATGATTTAATTTTCACTTCTCTAATAGATAAAGATAGATTTTAGGAAAGATAAATATTTTAATTTTTTCACAAGAGAATTACCTGTCTATATCTTAGACCATTTGGCAATTGGGAAATGCTATAGATTTGACTTGGTTCTTTACATATTTGAGAAATAAAGTTTTTGTCAGAGTGACTTGCTATAAAGATTTTCCTCCTCAGTTTTTGGGACAGAATTCCACTATTTGACAAAAACTGCAGGGAAAATTGGAAAACAGAATGGAGAGATTAGGTTTAGATCAACATTTCACACCCTATACCAAGACAAATTCAGAATGGGTAAATGATTTAAATATGAAGAAGGAAATTAGGTGAACATAGAATAGTATACCTATTAGATCTATTAGAAAGGAAAGAATTTAAGACCAAGCAAGAGATAGGGATATTACAAAATGTAAAATGAATAATTTTGACTACATTAAATTAAAATGTTTTTGTACAAAGAAAAATAATGCTACCAGAATTAGAAGGAAAGCAACAAATTGGGGGGAAAAGCTTTATAACAAAAACCTCTGACAAAGGTCTAATTTCTCAAATCTATAAGGAGTTAAATCAATTGTACAAAAAAAAAATCAAGACATCTTCCAATTGATAAATGGGCAATAGACATGAATAGGCAGTTTTAAGCTAAAGAAATCAAAATTATCAATGAACACATGAAAAATGTTCTAAATCTCTCATAATTAGAGAAATGCTAATCAAAACAACTCTGAGGCACCATCTCACACCTAGCAGATTGGTCAGTATGACATCAAAGGAAAGTAATAAATGATGGAGGGAATGTGGCAAAATTGGGACACTAATGCATTGCTGGTGGAGTTGTGAATTGATTCAACTGTTCTGGAAGGCAACTTGGAACTATGTTAAAAGGGCTTTAAAAGACTTCCTGCCCTTTGATTCAGCCATACCACTGCTGGGTTTGTATCCCAAAGAGATAATAGGAAAAAACACTTGTACAAAAATATTTATAGCCACACTCTTTGAAATGGCCAAAATAAAATTGGAAAATGAGGGGGTGTCCATTGATTGGGGAATGACTGAACAAATTGTGGTATCTGAAAGTGATGGAATACTGTTGTGCTGAAAGGAATAATGAGCTGCAGGAATTCCTTGTGAACTGGAATGACCTCCAGGAATTGAGGCAAAGTGAAAGGAACAGACAGATTTCTCTACTAGCAGCAATGAAATGATCCAGGACAATCTTGAGGGACTTATGAGAAACTGTGGGAGTTGAAACACGAAGAAAAATGCATGACGGATCACATGGATCAAGGGAGGATATTATTGGGGATGTTGACTTTAAATGATCACTCTGTTTCAAATATTAATAATATGGAAATAGGTTTTGAGCAATGATACATGTAAAACCGAGTGGAATTGCTTGATGACTCCAGGATGGTGCAGAGGGGAGGGCAGAAAACAAAACAAAACATAACATGAATCATGTAATCATGGAAAAATATTCTAAATGAATTAATTAAATAAATAAATTTTAAAAGAAATAAAAAAATTTCCCCCCAGTTTTTTGTTTGACATTTAATCTTGGTTGCATTGATTTGTTTGTGCAGAAATTTTTTAATGTAATGAAGTATGAGTTATCTATTTTATATCTCATAATATTTTCTATGTCTTATTTTGACCTAAATTCTTTCCTTATCCATAGGTCTGAAAGTAAACTATATTGTTCTTCCCTACTTTATTTATGGTATAGTCTTTTATTTTTAAATCATGTATCTATTTTTATTTTATCTTGCAATATGATATGAAGTATTGATCTATGCTTAATTCCTGCCATATACCTTTCCAGTTTTCCTAACGGTTGTTTTGTTGTTGTTGTTGTTGTTTGTTTGTTTTTTGTCAAATAGTGAGTCATTATTCCAGAAGTTTGGATTTTTGAGTTTGTCAAACAGTACGTTATTATGATCATTTAATATTGTATATCAAGTACCTAACCTGTTATATTAGTCCTCCATTCTATTCCTTAGCTAGTAACACATTATTCTGATGGCTGCCACTTTATAATATATTTTTAGATGTGGTACAGCTAAGACACCTTCCTTCAATTTTTTTTTCATTCATTCCCTTGCTATTCTAGGTCTACTGTTCTTCCAGAGGAATTTTATTATTATTCCTAGTTCCATGAAATAATTTTGGTAGTTTTTTATGGAACTGAATAAGTTAATTTAGGAAGAATTGTCATTTGTGAAACACAATTCATCATGTAGTTTGTGGATTTTTCTTGGTAGGCTGATTCCCAGGTATTTTATATTGCCTATACTTATTTTAAATGGGATTCTACCTATCACTTGCTTTAGGGATTTATTGGTAGTATAAAGATTGCTGATGATTTTTGTGTGATTATTTTATATCCTGCAACTTTGCTAAAGTTGATAATTATTTCAGTTCTTTGGTTGATGCTCTAGGATTTTCTAGGTATTGTATCATATAATCTGTGAAGAATGATGGTGTTATTTCTTTATTGCTTACTCATTTATTCAGTATAATATTGAAGAGTAAAGGTGATAAATGGGCATCCTTTTTTACTCATAGTCTTATTGTGAAGGCTTGATGGTTTTAGGTAAATGTTATTTATCATTTTTAGAAACGTTCCATTTATTACAATGTTTTCAGGTGTATTTAATATAAATGGCTGTTGTACTTTGTTGAAAGCTTTTTCAGGATTTATTGAAATAATCATATGGTTTCTGTTGGCTTTGTTATTGATAAGGTAGACTATGTTAATAGTTTTCCTAATATTGAACCATCCCTGTGTTCCTTATATAAAACCTACCTCATCATAGTGTATGATCCTTATAACATATTGCAATAATCTTGTATTTTGTTGAAAATTTTTGTATCAATATTCATTAGAAATATTGTTCTATTGTTTTCTTTCTCTGTTTCTGTTTATCTTTACTTAGGTATCAATACTACATTTTTGACATAAAAGAAACTTGATAGTTTCTTTCTCAGCTATTTTTTCTGAATAGTTTATATAGTATTTGAATTAATTTATCTTTAAATATTTGGTAGAATTAACTCGTGAATCCATCTGGCCCGGGGGTGTTTTTCTTTGAGATTTCTTTGATGGCTTGTTCAATTTCTTTTTCTAACATGGAATTGTTTAACTATTCTATTTCTTCTTTTAATCTGGGCAATTTATATTCCTTTAAATATTCCTCTATTTCACTTAGATTATGAATTTTATTGGCATATAATTAGGCAAAATAATTCCTAATAATTGTTTTAATTTTCTCTTCATTGCTTGAAATATCAACCTTTTCATTTATAATACTATTAATTTGGTTTTCTTTTCTCTCTTTTTTAAATCAAATTAATCAGTGGTCTATTTTATTTATGTATTTTTGCAAAACTTCAAGTCTTTTAAGATTCTCCTATTATTTTACAATTGAGTTTGCTCTATAGTTTGGTAAAACTTCTATAATAAGTAGTGATAGAAAGTCAGTTTCTTTATTCTTGTTTATTTTTTTTATTATTGAAAGAAATCATATTAGAAGACTCACAATTCCTTCTTATTTGTATCACTTTAGGTAATTTGGCATTTACCTCCATGATTGTTCTAACTAGAGATATTTTTTTTATTCCAAATCTTTAAAACCAAATAAAACAGACATTTTTATATACAAAGAAAAAGGAGATTGTACATTAATGAAATCACAAATCTCCTGTCAGTTTTGCTTGTTTTTCTTCATATCTACATAGTAAATCCAGTCCTCAAGTGTCCTAGCCTCTTACCACTCTCTCTCCATCACAGAAGTTATTGTCCAGCAGATCAATGTGTTCATTTAAATTAAATCCTTCATTTTTTCACTTTTCATTTCACTGGACAGATGATTTTGAAACAAATATGTCTCTGACTAGAATTTTCCTGTCTCATCAAGTTAGAACACACATTTCTTGAGAGCAAAGACTGTCTTATTTTTGATTTGTATCTTTAGTAATTGACACATAATAGATGTTTAATAAATGTTTGTGGATTCATTGCAAAATGGTGATTTTATATTACTTATTCTGGTTCTCATGTAAATAGTACAGTTGTAGTGAATTAGTATCTTCAAAACCAAAAAACTTATTTATAACTGTAAAATGTTTGTGAAATTTGATTATATATATGCATCTAATATATATGCCATTTATACATATGTATTATTTAGGATTGTACTCGTGTACACATATGCGGGTGTGTATCTATGTCTTCATGAGACACTATGCTAGGTGCTATGAATACAAAGACAAAATATGAAGTTCTTGCCCTTAAAGAGCTAACATTCTACTATAATTGACCTAATATCTAAAAAGAAGAGCAAATTCTACTATGTCAAGAAGGATTTTCCTTATGATAATCCTGAGAAAGGAGAAGTTCTAATATAGAGAACATATACAATTAAGAAATATGATTAAATTAAGTGTTCAAAATAATAACTTTCATAACTGAATTACAAGATGTGTAGACCTCTTCTCACGATAACACTTTGAGTTAGGTAATAAAATTATTATGCCCATTTCACTGTAGAGAAAAATTAGGTTTGGAAGGACTGTTGGTATATCTATGAGCATGTAATAGAATTGGAAATGACTGAAGATTTTATGTCCACATCCTAGATGCCTTCAGGACCCTATGAATGAGTTGTGGTGAACTAAAATCATAGAAACATTTTATCATATCATGTTTAGCCACTTTCATATATTCACAATGGCGAATGTTTAAAGGATGTGGGAAAATGTAGAGAAGTCCCTCAATTTCACTGCTAGCCTGGGTTGGATGATGCTACAGAAATTCTCACAGACAGCCCAATAGAAAAGACTGATTCTAGTTCTCATGTAAATATTACAGCTGTATTGAGTTAGTATCTTCAAAACCAAAAGATTTATTTATACAATCTTATTTTGCATGTAAAATATCAGATATGGGTATGTTGGTAAAATATTTACAGATCTCCAAGTCTTCTTTTGGAAGATGAAAAGGAAAATGATTAGAACAATATGGGACCTTCATTATGCCCTACTCACGTGCCAGGTTTATGTGTGTTTGTTTTTATTTGCTCTCTGCCTGCTTTGCATTTCCCCTCAATGATAAATGGCACTCAATCATTAGTTAATAATTATCTCTTTAGCAGAGTTTGGGTGAAGGGGGGACAAGACTTTTTATTTTTTTTTAGTTAGCACAACTGATTCAGAATTTCACATCAGGCATCAACCTGGACACATTTGTCTTCTCCATAGTTATTTCTCTATTCATCCAAAACCTCATCTGAACAGATAATAAACCACTTCATGAACAGATGTGCCACTTATTCATCTAGTTCTGTAATGATAATGAAGAAAATTTAATCTGGAGTGTCTATGGAAGATGATCTAAAAGCCAGATTGATATGAATAATAAAAACTCCATTGAAATTTCAAGCCCCACATGAAAAGGAGATCATTAAGTACTTGACAATGCTGCCTTTGATATAGTCCAATAGTGGATAAAAACAACCACCTCTTGGGTGCTGGACTCCACATGGAGCTATGCTTCCTACAGATGTAAATGTTCTAAATTGCTTTTACTTTAAAGGAGCATAAAGGAGAAATTCTCTTACAGCTGGAAGCAACATCTGACATTGCAAAATGCTGCAAATATATTAGAAAGGATGGAGAGTTCAGATACATTCAAGGTGAGCAAGGGGGGAAAAACAACCCAGTGTAGCTTAACATTTGTGGGAGAAATAAACAAATCGAGGCTAACACAGAAAATGGTGTAAAATGATCTCTTGGGGGATAATGATTAGCTTGAAATCTGCTATTCTTTTGAACTTAGCTTTATACCCACCCATTAGTTGCTCCCAACATAACAAGCAGATGGTCTCTGTGGCCAGGAGGCAGTTGTATATTTTCTGAGAAGTGCCAAGTATCGTTTTGTTGGATGGGTTAGGTGACTTTCATGGCTCCCACCTAGCTTAGCTTAGCATGCTTTGTAGAGATTTAGGAACTCAAAGACTGATGCTCTTATCTGTAACAGGCTTAATGTGTACTCCCTCACATTACTTACCCCTGGGAGCTACAATTTCCTTATTTGGAAACTGAAAGATAAAACTAGTTGCTTATCTGGTAGAGCTCAGGACCAGCATTGGTCACTTTCCCACATTTTTAGAGAAGATTTTTTTGTTTATTACTGTCTCATGAAGTTTAAAATAGACATCTATAGATCAAGTGAGACCACATGAGAGATGATATGAAAGGCATTTTGCAAATCATAAAGTTCTACATAAATGTTAGCGATTATTATTTTAATTATTTACATAATTCTATATTACTGATGGAGGTATAAAAAAAAACCACTCTGATTTTGACTTTAAATGATGGTAATGGTATTTTGATACTTGAAATAAATCAGTGTAGATATTTCCTCTACTGATGTAGATTGTGGTTCTTCCATATATTGGTTTAGTGATCCATTAATTGTCATGGACAAATCTGTGAATTTTTTAACTGGACTCATTGAAAGCTTTTTACTTTGTTTTAACCATATTATTTGGAAAGGGAGAGTAAGAAGAGAGAATAAATACTTGTTTAAAAATTAAAAATATTAACTAAACAGAATAGAAGGTAATTCAGAAAAAAAACACAAACAGGTCTGTTTGGAAAATAAAATGTTGAATTTATTATGTAACTTTTAAAAAAGAAATCTGAGCCCATCTGAGATATGTATATATATATATATATATATATATATATATGTGACTTTAGAAATATTTTCTCTCTCTGACTTTCTGTCTCTCTGTTTCTCTCTATATGTTTCCTCCTGCCTTTCTCTGTCTTTCTATGTTCAAATTTAGAATTTAAAAAAATTAAATGCGAATTGTCACAACCAAAAAATTCATAACCGGCTGGACATTTCTATGGATGTGAGCCTCTGCAAACTTAATTCATCTAGTTCCAGGTAACTGCCAAGAGGTCCACTTCCAGTCCACACTTATCATCTTTCTTATCTTTCTAGTTTTATAGGACCTTATGAAGCTAGTGCTTTTCAGACATGGATCGGGAGAATCCAGGATCATTTCTTTTTATGATTTTTCTAGTAGGATTTTAACATAGATCACTTTTTTAAAAATCAAGAAAAATATTTTGAGATAAAGGAAAATAATTATTCTTAACTTATATATCTATAAAATTTTCCCCAACTTACTATTTTCCTTCTATTTTTGGCTACATCAGTTTTATTTGTACAAAACCTCTTTAATTATTGTATTTAACATTTCCATTTTATCTCTCAAAATGCTGTCTCTTATTTATTCATAAATTCTTCTTTTATCCATAAATATGATAGGTAATAATTTCTCTGTTTTTCTCAGTTGCTTATGATATCTCCCTTAATGCCTAGGCCAAATATTCCTTTTGATATTATCTTGGCAAATGGCATAAGATATTGATATGATTCCTCCTCTAATCGGTGAAAGGGAAAGAGGATATTTTAATGTAACAAACACACATAAATTGAAATTTTAAAAGCTGATATGATCAGATCTATAAATAGGAATTCTAGCATGTGAGCCAAATCTCAAGTAGACTGTGGGAACTGGCAAAAGGGGAGGGAAGGGAATAAACCTGGCATCAAAGATATTACCAATACTGTCTATGGTTGAGGTACATTGGGAAAAAATTGAAAGAAATTGAGGAGGTGATATTTGAAGGTTTGGGGTTGGTGAAAAAAGATGGGAGTCCATTAGAAGGCATGGGTTAGATTTAACATAAGAGGTAAAGAAATGGTTGATGGATGTTGGTGGGAGATGTAGAGTTTGAAAATGTAAGTAAAGAATGAGATGTGTGAAAATTCCTGACCCTTCCATGTGTCAGGTGGAGTTGAGAAAAGATGTTATCCTTGGAGAAAATGCCAAGAGATATGGTATTATCTTTAGGAGAAAACTAGGTTTCATTGAGTACCAAACAAAGGCAGGTGTTTAAAGGAAGAGGATCATTGATATAGAGCTGAACAGGGACTTGGAGGTTATCTAGTCCAATAGTAATATTTTATAGATCAGAAATCTCAATGGTAAGTTTGGGTTGGACTCACAACTTTTAAAATATCTTTAAAAGGTATCCAAGCAGGGGCAGCTAAGTGGATCAGGGGATAGAGAGCCAGGTCTGAAGATGGGAGATCCTGTGTTTAGCTCTGGTCTCAGATACTACCTAGCTGTGTGATCCTGGGCAAGTCACTTAACCCCCATTGCCTAGCCCTTACCATTCTTCTGCCTGGGAACCAATACTTATTATAGATTACAGGACAGAAAGTAAGGGTTTAAATTTTTAAAATGTATTCAAGGAGAGAGCCTTTATGAACAAGGTTATCATTTGATATAGAATAAAGAGATTTTTGAAGTAATTCATCAGCATAAACTTTTTCATTTTTAGGGGTTTCAGTGATTATTAGAATATCAAAATATCTGATAGTCCTCTAACCATTCAGAGTATTTGTTCTTAGGGTTGTTATAAGACTCAAATGTGATCATGTAAAGCACTTTGCAAACACTATTTAAACACTATGTAAATATAAATTATTATTATTATTATTATTAGCCTAAAGTCACCATGCCTCCAGTCTGGAGATAGACTTCATTCTCTGAACCTTCTCATACTAAGATCAGCACCTGTTTATGGAGCAATACAAGGGGTGTGATGGCAAATATTTAATAATAAAGCTGGAAGATGGAGTGGGGATTCTGCATGTAGGCCTTGAAATTTAATCCATGTTATCAACATTTTCTTCCCTAATTTTTCCAGGCTATTCAGCTTTACTTCAGAATACTGAAGTGTTAGTTAGTTTGTTTGTTTTTTGGTTTGGTTTTGTTTTTAATCATTTTTACCTGTGATTTTGTGGAGATATTTCTGGTTGTTTGGGGTGGGGTATTAAGAGGGCAAGAAAGCTTCACACCCTGTTCTGCCATCTTCCCGTAATCCATCCCAGGCAGATCCTTCTATTAGATTACATACTTTTAAAGGCAAGTGACCATTTCTAATTTGTCTTTATAACTTCCTCAGAGGCCTGATGCACAGTTTAGCATACTATTTAACTTGGCAACTTGGATCCCTGATTTAATCTGTGTGACTGAATTTAAATTCCTTGAGAGTATAGTGTTACATTTCTGCTCTGTTCCCCCCACCCTCAGTTCCTAGCACATGACTTATTACATAGTCAGGGCTTAATAAATGTTTGTTGTTTATAAATATTCTTTTACTGATGTAAATAAAAACATCTCCATACATTTTCATCTTGTGCAGTTCTCCATGTTTTCTCTTACTTTGTTTGAGAGCCTTAGGATAATATATCTTGAAATGGAAGAGACTGCTGAGGGAATTAGTTAAACTTTGTTATTTTTAAGACGGAGAAATTAAAGCCCAGTAAGTTTAAATGACATACAAAGTCATGAAATAAGCATCACAGAAAGGATTTGAACTTATCTTAGTGTTTTTTCTCTTACTCATTTTTCTTTTAGTACTTCAAGTTAGAGGTCCCCTTGTCTAACTTATCCTTTTAAAAATGGGGGAAAGTGAGACATAGAGAGATTCAGGAACTTATTCCAGACCATACCAACTTCAATTCATCCTCTACTTGGGCACCAAATTGATTTCCCAAAATAGGAGTCTACCCATGTTGCATCCCTATTCAATAAACTCCAGTGATTTTTTAATACCTTTAGAAACTAATATCAATATATTTGATTAGTAATTTAAAGTCCTTCACAGCCTGACTTCAAGTTACTTTCTAGTTCCATTATTCATTATTTACCATGAACTCGATACCATCCAGCCAAACTGGACTTCTTGATTGTTCTTCTCACAAGACTCTCCAGTTCTCATTTCTATTCCTTTGTACTGGCCATCTCCCATACTTAGAATAGACTCTCTCTTCCTCATTTCTCTCTTAGACAATTGAATCTTTTACTTCTTTCAAGATTCAGCCCAGCCACAGCCTTCTTCATGTGCTTCTATTTCATGACTTTCCTGAAACCATCTCCCCACAGTGCTCCCCACAGTGCTCCCCACAGTTTGCTCCCCAATCTGCTTTATCCACTTTTTAAACCCTTACCTTCTCTCTTAGAATTTATACTAAATATTGATTTCAAAGCAGAAGAGTCATAAGGGTTATGCAATAGGGTTTAAATGACTTGCTCAGGATGATATAACTAGGAAATGTTTGAGTCACATATAAATGTAGGACCTCCCATCTCTAGGCCTGGCTTCTATTCACTGAGCCACCTTGTTACCCTGTACTTATTTAAAACAAAAGAAAACAAAACAAAACAAAACCTACCTTCCATCTACAAATCAATATTGTGTATCTGTTCCAAGGCTGAAGAGCAGTAAGGGCTAGGCAATGGGTATTCAGTAACTTGCCCAGGGTCAAACAGCTGGGAAGTATCTGAGGCCAGATTTGACCCAAGGACTTCATTTCTACACCTGGTTCTCAATCCACTGAGCCACTTAGGTCCCCCCACCCTCAGTATTATTTCTATTATTTTCTGACAGTCAAGTCAACGAAGCTAAACCCTTTGCTCATTGCTTCCCCTTATAAAATGGAAGGCCTTTGAGGTCAGGGGCTAATTCTTTTTTGTCTTTGTATTTCCAGAACATAATACATATTGTAATCACATAATAAGTGATTAGTGAATACTTATTTATTGATTGATTAAATACCTGGGACCTAGATTTAAGCCAAGATCTTTTTGACTCTTAAGTCCAAAACTTTTTCCAATAAAACTCTGAGGCAACCCATCTTTTTCATTTTCATTCTCACTATATATAATGGTTTCACTTTTATTTGGGATCATACATATAGTCAAGAATGTATATTATATTATTTCTTTAATATAAATCATCCCTGATAACAAATATAAGGAATACTTAAATATGCCAAGTATTTTAGCTAATTTTTAAAAAAATGTTCTCCTTTATAGTTAACTTAAACCATCAAAACCAAATATTATAATATAAAAAGGACATTGAAGTTTTATATATGAAAGCATGTTATTCAATTGTACATTAATCTTAACAAGGTTTATAATAAAGTCGATGTTTGTATCCCTTCTGAACTTTATTTTTTTCTTTTAACAAATAATTTTTCATTGAAGTTTGAATTATTTATAATTTTAATTCTCCCATGATGTAAGGTGCTGCCATTTCAAAGACGGACTTTTGCAATAACAAGCACATTGAGATCACCTATATTTCTAAAATTTATAATATCTAAATCTAAATATATAGCATGTAAATCTAATTTATAAGATATAAACCTAAATCTAAGTCTGAACTCTTCCTATTAAATTCTGAGACCCATATATACTCCAGTTGTTTAGCTTATCCCAAGATATACATATTGATGAAATGAGTATACTATGCATCTGTCTGTTTTTCATTCTTTTTTTTTTTTTTGGTGTGAATAGTCAGATTAAATCCTCTCATTGTTGAGCATTTTGAAAATCAGATTTTCTAGCATGAAGATGTGTAATGTAGTTAATAAAATTATATTTGCAAATAGGAATACTTTATCTATTCAAGGAATTCCTTCTTTTGTTTGGACTTCAAACAAGACATCTTCCATGACAGTGATAAAATCTTTAGCAAGTTTATTTCCCTATTTATTGCTTCACTTGGTAATTCTAAGCAGAGAACTGAGCCAAGTTAACTCTGCTGCCATGTGTACAATACAATGGCATATGCTTTTCCTTCAATGTCATTCAAAGACAGTAATTTCCTATGCAGAAATTATCTACAGCTGATACATATTAGGAGAAACAGGAAAGGGGAGACTAGCACCATTCGTTAAGGTTTTAAAGGATTGGGAAAAGTGCATTGACTCTTGTAAGGATAATTTAGGGTTGTGACCTAATCTAAATTTGAATTTTGGTAGCCAGGGGATATCCTGAATAAAATACCCAATTCAGTTTGGAAATATATGGTGGTTTAATCACTATATAGGGAAGAAATCAAGGAGAAGAGAGAGGGAAAGGTTTAGGATTTCTCCTGCCCAGCCTGTGCCAGACGAGTTCAAAGTCCTCCACCATGAGGTCCTTGAAGATTATAGGCTTTCTCTAAGAGGATAGTGTTTGGAAGGTAAAGGAAAGAAAAATCAGCTTAAACTCCTAGAGATCTCAGAGAAGAGCCTTACCTGAACTAGGTTACTAAGCTTCCTCCAGTAAGGTATCAAAGAAAACTCATCGCTAAACCCGGACAATAGCAGCCGCCACGCCAAGATGCCAACATGCTCAGTAAGCTGACGCCAGCCACCTCTCCGCTGTCAACAAGGCCGGAGAGAGGAAGTGATGCGAAATATATAGACGGTTTTACATCACTTTCCTGTGTCTCACATGTACCAATGATATCTTAGGCTTGACTTAGGACAGCCCAGGGGGTCTGTCAGTTGTTTCTGATTTGTCATTTGCTAGCACATGTCTGTCATAGGCCATCCTCCTAAATACTTAATCCTTAAGTATGGGTGTAGACATTCCTGATTTTGTTAGACTAAGTAGGGTGGAGTAATCTAAAGTTCACACTGAGGTAAGAGGAACTAAGTCTGTCCTCTTCACTACCTATATAATCTTGAGTGAGTAATTTAGTCTTTTGAGCCTCAATTTCCTCAACTGTAAAGTAAGGAACTTGAATTATGTTTCTCTGTGGCTAGTTCCACCTATAGGCCTATGATCCTGTGATGTTATGAATTCAAGAGAATAAGTTGTGCACAGAATTTTTGCTCGAAGATTTCATTATATATCCAAACACACATAGTCAAACAATGAGCCTAGCCCACAGAAATACTGTATAAAATGGCCACTATTGAGAAGAAAAGCACCTTGTCAGCTCCCTTACCACCTTTCAGTTTTTCTTGGCCTTGAGAAACTCAGCAGCATGTGAAAAAACACAGGCTAAACAGTCCTATTCAGGATTCTCAAACAATAAAATTGCCCAAGAGTTAAATCGACCAACTCCATTAATGATATGTTTCTTTTGGGGGTATAGGTGAAATGAGATGGTACTTAAATTATTTTACCTCTAAATTTCTGTGGTTATGTGTTTTTGTTTGTTTTGACTTAAAGACTGATTTCCAGCAACCTAGGATCACTGTGGATAAGACTATTTTAGATTCAAGAACAAAGGGAGGTAGCTATTTTTTCTGAATGTACCAATCTTAGATTCAGGAGTCCCCTGTGATCATTTGACTAATGGGCAAGTCAGAATAGAAAGCAACCTAGATTGGTGCTTTGTCGAGGGAATTTGTAATCCATCAATTATTTTTAACTATCTCTAACCATACTTTCCTAAATTACCACCACCACTCCATTTTCTTCTACTCTTTCATGAAATTGGTAGGGAGACTGAAATTGACTTGTTAACATTATTCCATGCCTTTATTAGAGACATGTAAATGTGTAGCTTTGCCCCAAATCCAATCATTCCTTCTTGACTGGATATCTATCTCACCAGACTGGATGTGCAACATAAGACTGACCCCCATAATGATTGGCACAGAAATTTTATAATCATCTCTGTTTTTCTAACAACTGCTTGATCACATGGTTCAATGGGGATATGATTGGGGATGCAGACTCTAAATGATCACGCTGGTGCAATTATCAATAATAAGGAAATAGATCTTGATCAATGATACATGTAAAATCCAGTGGAATTGCACTTCGGGTATGGGGGTGTGTGGCTAGGGGAAGAAAGAAAATGAGTCATGTAACCATGTAAAAATATTCTAAATTAATTAATTGAAATTTTGAATTAAAAAATCATCTCTGTTTTTCTGACTTGGGTCAGATCATTCCTTCTTATGTGGTATGATGGCCCTTTAGTCGTAAGTATTCACCATATTTGTGCTGAAATTAGCACAGACACATGATCAGTTTTAGCCCTACCACACAGATCCCAAACTTAAGCTGTCCACAAGTCTCACTCTCATGAGCAGCAAGGATCCAAGTCATGTTCCATCACACTCAGGAGTTTGTTCTTTCTTATACAAGCTATTCACCCCCTCAAGTGATAAACATGAAACTGTTTTGGAATGTCTAACAAAATCCACTACAAAGTGTAAAGATTAAAATTTAGGGGAGACTGAGGCAGGTAGAAATTAGTTTCTCTCTGCAAGGAGTATTATGTTTTTTAGAGGTTTATTGAATATTAAGGATTAAAGAAAAGACAGGATAGGAAACATGTGCCTAGGCCAGAGTGGCCTAGACAAGATAATCTCACATCATGGAAGAGACACCTCTGCTCCAAAAAGGAAGTCCAAAAAGCCCCCGCCTACGGGGAAGACCCTTTAAATAAAATTTTGCTCTCATCCCAGGTGAGAATTCAGTGAGATTAGAGGGCATTCTGGGAGCTAGCAAGGACTCCTGGGGAATAGAGTCCAGAGTTCAAATCTCAATTTTACAAAAGGAAAAAGAGAACATATTAGAGATATGAATAGGGATAGTTTTCTTTGGTACATCCCAGGACAGTAAAAAGTTGGAAGAAATCTGTGCCTTCTTTTTGGCAGAAATTTTCTGTTTCTAAAAACATAGCTGTAGTATCAAGTTAAGAACAGTGTTTCAAAAGGGGTACAGGATTTGGGGTTGAAGGGCCTAGATTTAAATCCTGTCTCTCCTGTTTACTATTTCTTATACAAGTCATTTCACTTTCTCTTAATCTAGGTTTCCTCCTTTGGAAAATGAAGGGTTGGATTAGATGAATGCTAAAATCAGTTCTAGTTCAAAACTTTGCTGCCATTTCCAACAAATGCTATTTTCAGAATTAGGAAGATCTTTTGTTTACATTGTCTGTATCATATGACAGACAGAAGACTTCAACATACTCTTCTAAAGCCATCAAGGATCATTTGATTCTTGATATCATATAGAACCAGTGTGAAATGTAATGAACAAATGTTAATAAGGCACTTTGCTAAATGGTATAGATATAAAAATTACAAAAATAGCAATCTCTCCAAAAAGCTTATATTCTTTTCTTTTCTTCTTTCTTTTTTCTTTTGTTCTTTTAGTGTGTGTGTAGGTGTGTATGTGTGATTTGAGCTTTTGTTTTTATGTAGTTATCTCATTGGGGTATATGCTGATATATTTCAAAATCAAACATCAAAAAATGAGAATTTTCACATATATATAAAGCAGATATATAAAAGAGGATTGTATATGAAACCCTTGTTTTAAAAAAATAAAACACAAAAAAAATTTAATGGATTGTCTTGTTCAAAATATAGATATAACTTCAAATATTTGTGATTTCATCAGCCAATTCAAATGAATCGGTCCTCAATTAAAAAAAATATAGATATAGATATTTTAGCAACTTTACTTGTATAATTCCAAATAACTTCTTAGAATGTTTGTATTCATGTACAGTTGCACCAAAAATGCTATATGTTAGTATGCCTCTTTCCACAGCTCCTCCTATTATTCTTGTCCTTTGTAGTTTTTTTTTTTTCTAATTTGTTGTATGTGGGGTAAAAACCTAAGATTTTTAAACATGCACAATTTTCCTATCACTAGACATTTGGGACATTTTAACTTATTTTTTAAAAAGCTACTTTTTATCTTAGAATTAATACTAAAGACAGAAGAGCAGTAAGGGTTAGGCTACTGAAGTTAAATGACTTGCCCAGGATTATACAGCCAGGAAACATATGAGGCCAGATTAGAACCCAGATCTGCTACTTAATCCACTGTGCTACATAGCTGTTCCTCATCTAGTTGTTAATACTTTGTAATTTTTTTATCATACGTTTTTCGGGAAAAAAAAGTTTTGAATTCCAAATTCTCCCTTCCCACCTCAAGCCTTTCTTCACCTGTTGAGAACTCAACTATTGAGAAGGGAACCAATACGAAAACCATTTTACATGAAGTCAAGCATAACATAAAATATGCTTTGGTCTGCACTAGGACTCCATCAGTTCTATCTCTGGAGGTGAACATTTTTATCATGAGTCTTTAATTGTCATGGATCATTGTATTGATCAGAATAGCTAAGTCTCTCATAGTTCATTATTAATATAATATTATTCTTACTGGGTACAATGTTAATCTAGGTATTCTCACTTCTCTTTGCACCAATTTATATGTCTTTCCAAGTTTTTCTGAACCTACCCTTCTATCATTTCTTAGAGCACAATAGTATTCCAACATAATCCTATATGTAACTTGTTCAGCCATTCTCCAACTGATGGGCATCCCCTCAACTTTGAGTTCTTTGCTTCCACAAAAAGAGAAGGACCTTAATTTCTAGTATCAGGAGAATGTAAATCAGTATATATATATACTGATTTCCTAGTAGATCAAAGTTATTATCTGAGGTGAAGATGATAGAGAGGGGTAACAGAAAGAAAAAGGCCTTCTCTGGAATATGGGATTCAAGTTGTTTTGGAAGAAACCATAAAAACTAAAATTCTAATGATGGGGAAACCAGCTAGTAATAAGAAAGGAAGATAGAGAGTTGAAAACAGGTAAAGAGGCTGATGTAGATGAATTGTAAACTGATTCAAGGGGAGTAAAATATTAGAAGCCAGAAAAGGCAGCAACAGGGCACATGAAGAACTTTAAATGACAAACAAAAGAGTTGATATCAACTTCATCTCTAATCCTTCAAAGGTATCTTTTCCTTATTACCTTATGTAAGGGACATACTGGGTTGAGGGGTGTGCCACTGCCAGAACCCAAAAGACCTAAAAAACTGGACCCTCTATTTGGACAAATGCTCCCTGATTTTAGGGGTTTCAGGGTAAAAAAATAGTTCTTTCAGTTGCTAGAAAATATACCTCTGATGGTATAGACACATACCATAAGATTCCTATGAACTTTACAATTTCAGCAAATCCTTGGACGTTAGAGGAATTTACAGGCCAAAGTTATACCCCAAGGACTTCAAGTAATGAATCTGGGGCCTCAGAATCAGAATCATGATGTTGTCATTAATATAATAGAAACTATGAAAACATCAAACTGTCAACATCTCATTGGATCAAATTATGGCCATAGGCAGGGAGCTATGGAAGTACTCCAAGGGCAGGACTTTGAAAGTATAATAAAATTCTTTCTCTGAAAGATAAAAGCAAACTGTGCCTGATTATTATCAGAAGGGGAAATACTGGTAAAGAAAAACAGAACCAGGAAATGTTTCCTAATGCTTGGTGGTGAATAGAAACAAAAAGCATGGACCATATGGACGATCACATACCATTTTCAGTTTCCTGCTTGGTTTGTTCAACCCAAAGGACCATACTAGGGTTGACTAAAAACTAGGCAGCATAGTGAAATGCATAGAACTGTATCTTGAATCAGGAATATCTGAGTTCAAATCCCACCTTAGTCGTTTACTTCTTGAATGTGTGACTTCATATAAACCACTTCACCTCTTAACCTTAGCTTCCTTTTCTCTAAAATAGGGATAAAACTAGCACCTATTAGATAGGGTTGCTGTGAAGATCAACTAAAATAACATGTATAATGTGCTTTGCAAGGCATAGAAGGCTATATAAATACTATTATAGTTGTTATTACTTCAGTATTAATCAGGACCACACAATAACTCATAATGTCACCTATTTTCTTGACTGTCCACAATTGAGGAATTGAAGGGAGTGTGGCAACTACCATTATTACCCTTGTCTAGGTCTTCAATGTTTCCCTTATTTCTACAACACTGACAGGTGGCAGTGATTAATATTTACATGTTTTGCCAGTAAGAGCAAATTGATAGAGTCTCATTTCTACAGTGACTGATTGAATAGTGGGAGACAGCTATGTCACTTAGTGATAGAAGCAGAGAGCTTATTACTGGAAACTATGATTGGGATTCTAAAGGTTTCTTTCTGAGTATAATATTACCCACCCACATTATAGTCTATGGTTCCTCCTGGAAACTGGCAGATGTTCTTTTCAAACAGAGACAGCTACTATTCTTTTAAGGTTTGTTATATCCTCTAAGTAAAGGATCATAGGGAATCTTGTCCTTCTAGATGTTTCTGTACAGTATTTTTTTTAAATTAAACCTGTTCTTTTATAAAACCTATTCTTGCCTCAAAAGATTAGAAATTTTGTCAATAAAGATTTTTTTTGCCTTGGCCAGGCTAGCTGGAAAAATACTACATCTTTATGATTTGTGTCCATCAACAATACCCTGAAGGATCCAGCCAGGTCTAGAGAACATCACAACATTGATGGAGACATGACAGACCCCTTTACTAAAGGCAGCCTATAAAAGAACATTTTGACTTGTCACAACAAATACTTTATTTGAATCAATAAATAATTCATACAATGGAAGCTTATATGTTCTAAACCTTTGTATAATTACTTGAGTGACCATGAAGATGTCCCCTGTAAAATTTCCCTTACAAATACTACCTTTATTTAGGAATTTGAACTGAAAATTATTACAGAAATTACCCCATTTTAATCTCTCCACACATTTTAAAATTAAATTTTGCTTTTTAGCTATGAATCAAAGAGACATCAACATAAACATTCTAATATTTAAAGATGAACAAGAAAGATTTCCTGTGAAAACATGGACTTCTGTTATTTTTAAGAGTATGTAAAGTTTAATAATGTAGTTACAAAATTGATCTATTTGTACTCATTCATTTCTAAGCTTTTTCTATAAATAAGTTACAGAAGTATAGAGAAACAAAATAAATCATTACATTTTCTCCATCTGAAAATGTATTCATTCTTCATTACTTCTTTACTAGTATAGAAAGGTATGCTATGCTTCATTAGTCTTCTGAGGTCATGACTAAGTATGAATTAGTTAGAGTTTTAACATCTTGCAAAGACATTTTGTTTTATCTAATTAAGATGATTATATAAATCTCCTGGTCCTACTCATTTAATTCTGCATCAGTTCATACATATTTTCCCCAGTCTCTCTGAATCTTTTATAGTCATTATTTTTGTCAAATATAAATATTTAATTACATTTGTAATAAGCATGCTAGGTATTCACTATTTCAGAGTCAGTGTGCTAAATTATCCCCTTGAGTTTTTAGGGGTACTACTTGAAAGGTACTCTCCTCAGACACCAGCATCAAAGACCAAATATAGTCTAATGACTTTTCAGGTATGGTTACAATTTATTTTCTAGAACAGTTAAACTGGTTCACAGAAACACAGTGGATTACTGCGACTGTTTTATATTGCATTTATATTTTAATATCAACTCTAACTGCATTTTGGTTTTCAGACTTTTATCAAATCTATTTTGTTTGTGCAAAAATAAATTCAATTCTATGTAATTGAAATATTCCATTTTATCTCTGGTGATGATTTCTACCCTTTCGTTAATTAAGCTTTCATCTCCTAGACACATTTTTTTCAAAAGATATAGTACATTCCTCAATTATCTCTCTCTGGAGAAATAAAGATGAGTATAGCATAGAGAGCAATGGAGAAGAGGGTGTGAGCAGGTTGTAGCACATAAACAATGAGAAACTTCTACAAGGAGCATGGCAAAAGCAGAAGGTGTGCTGGTTATGAGATTTGAACAAGGGATGTCAAATGAATAACAAAAGTAATATAATAATACCCTCATTATACTGCAAGAAAAGAAGGCAGGCCTATAGGACATTAGATAGACTTCCTAAAGATAACTATTAAGAGTCCCACTGGAAAAATCAGATATGAATGTTTTCAGCTGCATCATTGAAGGAAACTCCCAAATTGATAATATAACAGTTCTATCTGAATACTGAACACTGAAATCTTATTTTTTTTTTAAATTTGATAGAACTCTTTCAGAAATCCAACTGGAAATGTTCTCACACTTCTCTATGGTGCTATTTTGCTATTGTCTTTGCAATTAGATTTATTTGTATTGTTTCATTGCTCTTATTTTCATAGGACCCCTCTCCTAAATGCCTACCTTTTTCCTGAGTTCTTTGAATTAATTTAAATTGTTAATTTTTCTATTGTGACTGCAAAGAGTAAAATGAAACAGTTGCAGACTTCAAGATCTTGACACAGAGGCATACAGAGTAGATATAAGGTAACATTGGCAGTGGGGGGGTAGTTTTTTTGGAGAGAAGATTCTAGCAACCATGAGGACAGGAAAAAGTCCTACAGAAAGTAGCATTTGAGCTAAATCTTGAAGAAATTCCTAAGGAAATATAAAGATGTGGAAGTAAGGAAGCAAAATTTGTCACGCATGACAATTATTCATTGTAAAGCCATCAAGATGGTTATATTTACAAAAATCCACTATTTGATAAAAACTGCTAGGAAAATTGGAAGACAGTGTGGGAGAGATTAGGTTTGGATCAACACCTCACTCCCTACACCAAGATAAACTCAGAATGGGTGAAAGACCTGAACATAAAGAAGGAAACTATAAGTAAATTAGGTGAACACAGAATAGTATACATGTCAGACCTTTGGG
This sequence comes from Monodelphis domestica, assembly GCF_027887165.1. Lineage (NCBI taxonomy): Eukaryota > Metazoa > Chordata > Mammalia > Didelphimorphia > Didelphidae > Monodelphis > Monodelphis domestica. Next base: position 344,303,467 of record NC_077227.1, on the reverse strand, counting down.
AAGGGAAAGATTTTAAAACCAATCAAGACTTAGAAAGAGTCACAAAATGTAAAATAAATAATTTGACTACATCAAATTAAAAAGTTTCTGTACAAACAAAACCAATTTAACTAAAATTAGAAGGGAGGTAACAAATTAGGAAACAATCTTCATAACAAAAATCTCTGACAAAGGTCTAATTACTCAAAATTATAAAGAGTTAAACCAGTTGTACAAAAAAATCAAGCCATTCTCCAACTGAAGAATGGGCAAGGGACATGAATACACAATTTTCAGTTAAAGAAATCAAAACTATTAATAAGCACATGAAAAGGTGTTTTAAATCTCTTATAATCAGAGAGATGCAAATCAAAACAACTCTGAGTTATCACTTCACACCTAGCAGATTGGCCAACATGACAGCAAAGAAAAGTAATGAATGCTGGAGGGGATGTGGCAAAGTGGGAACACTAACTCATTGCTGGTGGAGTTGTGAATTGATCCAACCATTCTGGAGGGCAATTTGGAACTATGCCCAAAGGGTGCTAAAAGACTGTCTGCCCTTTGATCCAGCCACAGCACTGCTGGGTTTGTATCCCAAAGAGATAATAGGGAAAAAAAATTGTACAAGAATATTCAGGCGGAGTCAAGATGGCACCTTAGCAAGCAGCAGAAGTTCAGACCTCCTGGAAGACCTTTCCTTACCTATACAGACTGAATGCTCCAAGGGCACCGAAATCCAAGCTGAACAACAGGACAAAGGCAGGCAACCCTCCTTCTAGACACAAATCAAAAGGTACACCCCCCAAAAGCCTGAATTTGAGAATACTCAGGGCTAAGGGGAAGACAGAGGGTAGGTCCCAGGACCCTCCCCCACAACCCAGAGCGCTGAGCCCACAGCAGCAGCGGGAACCTCTGAGCAGAAAAAGGTACTGGTTTGCAGGGTCTACCTTATGAGTAGCAAGGCTCTGGGCTCAGAGCATCCAGCTTGGACAGCAGAGAGGAAGGCAGGGAGAGACAGGGCCCTGGCTGGGTTCCTCAGACTCCAGCCTCACCTTTGCCTCTGGGCACATCCAGACCAATCCAGTTAAATATAATCCCATCAGAACTCCTCAGAGTTTAGGGAGGCGGGCAAAGGCACTTGCAGACAGTGGAGAAGCAGATGGAGAGAACTGGAGAGAGCCTGGGCAGCCCAGCCTTCCAGGAGTCTTCAGAGCCTCAGAGCTTCATACCATTTACAGCCCAACCCACTTGAACTCAATCCAATCAAAAGCCTCCAGAGGACAGGGAAGCTAACATTCCTCCCCTAGAGACTGTACCAAGAGATATGAAAAAGCTCCAAGAAAGGAGACTGGCAGCCCCAAAACCAAAACAAAATGAGAGAAGCAAGAGCACAGTCAAATATGGGGAGCAAAGAAGGGGTAAACTTGAGCAAAAAACAGAAAAAGAAGAAAAAATTACAATACACAGCTTCTGCACAGGTAATGAGCAAAAAGCGAACAAAACAGAGGGGGAGGGATCAGCAAAGGAAAAATCAGAAATCCCAGCGAATTGGATACAGGCTTTGGAAGAACTCAAAATGCAATTCAAAACACAATTAAGAGAGGCTGAAGACAATTGGGAAAAGAACTTAAAAACTAAGATAAGTCATCTGGAAACAGAAAAGAGTGTCTTGAAAGCCAAAATCAACCAGCTGGAAAATGAGGCAAAGGAGATGAAAGATGAGGCAAAGCAGATGAAAGATGAGATGAAGAAGATGAAAGATGACCTCCAAAGAAAATCCGACCAAAAGGAAAAGGATGACCAAAAAACTAAGGATGAAATCCAGACTTTAAGAACCAGAATACAACAACTAGAATCGAGCGACCTCACAAGGCAGCAGGACTCTATAAAACAAAACCAAAAGAATGAAAAAATTGAGGAAAATATGAAGCATCTCATTCACAAAACAGAGGATTTAGAAAATCGTTCAAGGAGAGACAATTTAAGAATTGTGAATTTTAAAAGTCTCCATCTTGGTCTAGCACCCAAAAATTGTGCACACCCACCTACACGGGCATGCGCTAGTCAATGACAAATCAGAAATAATTAACTGCCCACCTGGGCTGTCCTAAGCCAAGCTAGAGCCAACCATTGGATTTGTGAGACACAGGAAGTGAGGTAGGGAACAGCCTCTGGAATTCGCAGAACTTCCTGTGGAGAGAGCTAGAGGGGAGTTGGTGTTAGGAGCTTGGAGAGAGAGGACGCCCGCAGACAGCTTTCCTTCAGATCGGTCACGTGAGTTAAGGACTGATTCTTTCCACCTGGGCCTTTAGGCCTAAAGCTCCCTCTGCCTTGGTCAGAGGTTGAGTAGCCCCTTTCCCTTTTCTCTTCTCTCCTTCTCTCCCTCTCCCTTTCCCTACTCCCATTGTGATTACACCTCCATAAACTCCATTCTGACTTGAGTGTTTCATTTTAGGAATTTCTTAAGTAAATTCCTTGGCGGCCATTGTTCAATATTACATAAATCCTGTAGCCACATTTTAGCCATTACAATATTATAACCCTCTCACAGAGGCCTAAATTTCCCCATTACAGTTTTGGCTAACCACTACAGGAAAAAGAACCTTATCAGTCTTCTGATCTCCTTACTATCACCTGGGAGAAATCCCACCCCGGCTACCCCCTCTGGCTCTTGGCCCTGCCTTAGTGCTTGGAAGGTTTCTAGAACCTCAATAAATTTCCTGAATTTTCTTGCCTTTTCAACCCACTTATTGCTCACTCCGTCAGCCCTGTTACCAAATACCTTGGCTTAAAGACACAGCTGCCAGAACAGGTGAGTATAAAACACCTTTTCTCTTTTCCCTTTACCCCTTAAGTTAAATTGGGGCCAACAGGATTTTTTTTCCTTCTCCTCTTTGTCTCTCATTTCCGTCTCCTTTTACTTTAAGGAGGTGGCTCAGTAGATTGAGAGGCAGGCCAGGCTTACCTAATCAACTAAGCAACGAGGAACCTCAGGAGAAGGAGCTCTTAGGAGCTCCTAGCCCGCAAAAAACAGCTGAATACAGCTAGGGAGCTAACTTAAAACCCATTTTTTTTTCTGTTTCCTGGCCTTTCTAGTCTTAAAAATTTAAGTGGGCTTTGCTCAAGGAAGATAGCACATGGTCCTAGCGGCTTTAGCCTGAGGGCCAAAGAAGATTGCTGGGACCCACCCACATACACTTTGTAAAGAAGGAGAATTTACAATACAATAGGCCCTTAGCCTGTATAGGGTTGTAGACTCAGAGCCACCTACTGTAAAAAGAAAAAGCCTGTGGAAAGTTTGTTTGTTGCTTTGCCCTGCTCCCCACTTGCTTTGTGAAATTACAAAATATACATATAAAAATGACTACTATATTCTTTGACAATTATACGGAAGCTGAAGTAGGGGCATTGAGGAATGAAGGATACCTCCAAATTTTTATATTAATAGGTACTGTCATTTTTGTAATCCTCAATACTATATTTAGAGATGAAAAAATAAGAAAAATTGAGGATAAAATGCAAGCCCAATTAGAAGATCTAAAAAGTCTCTTACAAGATCAATTGGAAAACAACCACTCTACCAGAAACAGACCTGTTTCTGAACCTTTGAATGAGGAAATTTCCTTCCCTGAAATAGAGATGGAAAGCACCTTCCCTATAGCCCAGTTAACAGACTGCTTCTCTCGTGCAGTGCAAATCTTGTCTGAATTTAATCCCCAAAACCCTCCCCCTGCAATCCCAGCTTCTCATGTTCCTTCTCCTACAGAAAACCAAATTCCAATGCAAGAGAAATCTTGTCCTCCTAGAAAAACCTGTTCTTGTCAAACTGACCCACAGGTGCAAAATTCAACTAGAGGCCTGTTTCCTCTAAGAGAAGTACCTGAAATAGGACGAAATGGGGATGTGGTGACTTTAAGACATAGGATACCGTTTACTCCCCAAGAAATAAATGAATTTACACGAAATATCCCCACATATGAACAAGATCCTTTTCTAGTAACAAAAAAGATGGGAGACATATTTTTTCAGTATAATCCGTCTTACAAGGACGTTGAGAGCTTACTACAGGCTTTTTTAAGTGAACGTGAAAAAAATAAAATAATTGCTCATGTCAACAAAACCAGGGGGCGTAATGCAGCACATTGGCCATCTCAGGATCCCAAATGGGACTATAACAATCCTGATGATTATCTACAACTATACCGTTGTAGAGAGGCCATCCTCACGTCCATGAAGGAATGTGCAGACAATACAGATAAGTGGATGGAACTGGAAAAAATTAAGCAAAAGGAAAACGAAACACCCTCCAGATTTATGGACAGAATTATCGAGTTTGGGGACAGATACTTAGATTGGGACTTAACTAAAGAGAGTAGTATAAGACAAGTTAGAAGAATCTTTGTAAACAATTCTTGCAAAGCAATTAAAAATTACTTCAAAACACAATGCCCAAGATGGTCAGATATGGACCTTGAAGAATTGCGAAAAACAGCTATATATGTTTTAAAGGGAAACGAAGAAAAGGAGATAGAAAATAATGATGACATGGAGGAAATGAAGAAAAAAATGAAATATTTAATAGATAGGATAACTAAATTAGAAAGTGGGCATGATAATGAACCAACGACAATTGCCCCTCTCCAGAAATCCAATTATCAATCCATTACTTGCAACTTCTGTGAGAAGAAGGGCCACAAAATGATGGAATGTAGAACCTTTCTTAAGATGTTTGGAAGGAATACACAGTTTAATAATAGTTTTAGAAATAATAACTATAATGAATATAGAAATAAGAACTTTAGAAACCAGAATTATAGAAATAGGAATTGGGAAATTAATGACAATGCTCAAATTGAAGAAAATTTTAATGATAATACTCAACAATATATGAGAAATGGTGCTCGTCCAAAAACTACTCGAGGTACTAATGACCCTCAGAGAGGTGCCCTTCAGGGGGGTGCCCAAGGAATATCCCAAACACAATGATGGTGCCCGGGGGGGGGGGGCTGGGGCACAGGAATCAGAGGATACAACCTTTGATTTCCCGGACCCTGATGTCCTACTACCCGTTGTCCCTATCCACTGCCCTCCCCATACTAATGAACCCCATGTTACCTTAAAGGTGGGTAACACCTATTATGATTGTCTATTAGACACCGGAGCTTCATGGTCTGTATTAAAGAGAAAACCTGATTTACAATGTTATTCTATTGTCTCAGAGAATGTAATGGGAGTATCAGGAATAACCCAAAGAGTTAAAAGACTTCCTCCTAGAATGGTGTCTGTAGGACCCCTAGAGGTACAACACTCCTTCCTTTTGATGCCTGACTCCCCTTTAAATTTGCTGGGGAGGGACCTTCTATGCAAACTCAGAGCCACAATAACCTGCTCCCCAGATGGCTCATTATCATTAGAAGTACCAGAGGAATCTTTAAATTTACTCCCTGTACTTCTCTCGGAAAACCAGGACGCAAAAGAGCCTTCCATTTTTGAAATACCTAAAGATATACCTGAGTCTCTTTGGGCCACATCTTCTTCTGATGTAGGCTTACTTAAATCTGCTGTTCCTGTGCAGATAAAAACTAAATCTAGCCCACCTCCTTCTATCCCTCAGTATCCCCTCTCAAAGGAGGCAATTGAGGGTATTACACCAGTTATTAACTCATTAATAGAACAGGGAATAATAATCCCTTGCAAATCTGAATACAACACGCCCATCCTGCCAATTAAAAAACCAAAAAAAGGGCCCGATGGCAAGCACATCTATAGATTTATACAGGATCTAAGGGCAGTAAATAATCACGTTATAAAGAGACACTCCGTAGTTTCTAACATACATACTATTATTTCATCTATTCCTAGCACAGCTACATACTTTACAGTAGTAGACTTGTGTTCAGCTTTCTTTTCCATACCAATACATGAAAACTCCAGGCATATTTTTGCTTTCACCTGGAAGGGCTCACAATATACCTGGTGTCGGTTTTTTCAACACTTTCTTCAGGGAGGATTGTATTTCATCAAATCCAAGATTTAAATTTTGTTCGAGATAAATCTTCAGAAAAGAAGCTTGCTAACTAACTGAATCCAGAGAATGAACTGTTTGCAGAAAGATATCTAAACCTTTTCACTACAGGAAGATCCAGAATGAAACTTGGGGTGTGGTTGATTGAACATTTTTGAATGTACACTCTTATGCCAAAGGGGACTGCCCCCTAATTGGCTTTTGTCAAAGCGCCCAGCAAAACATTGGTTTGCTGTCCTTCTCTCTCCTCTATTTCCCCATATTTACAACTATTATAATTGTCCTCTTAGTGGAAAAAATTTTTGTATACACTTATAGTTAGAAATTTTGGGGGTGCAGTATGCTTATGTTTAGTGATCAATTGGGGAGACTAGTCTCCCAATCATCATCAGGGGGGATTGTGAATTTTAAAAGTCTCCATCTTGGTCTAGCACCAAAAAATTGTGCACACCCACCTACACGGGCATGCGCTAGTCAATGACAAATCAGAAATAATTAACTGCCCACCTGGGCTGTCCTAAGCCAAGCTAGAGCCAACCATTGGATTTGTGAGACACAGGAAGTGAGGTAGGGAACAGCCTCTGGAATTCGCGGAACTTCCTGTGGAGAGAGCTAGAGGGGAGTTGGTGTTAGGAGCTTGGAGAGAGAGGACGCCCGCAGACAGCTTTCCTTCAGATCGGTCACGTGAGTTAAGGACTAATTCTTTCCACCTGGGCCTTTAGGCCTAAAGCTCCCTCTGCCTTGGTCAGAGGTTGAGTAGCCCCTTTCCCTTTTCTCTTCTCTCCTTCTCTCCCTCTCCCTTTCCCTACTCCCGTTGTGATTACACCTCCATAAACTCCATTCTGACTTGAGTGTTTCATTTTAGGAATTTCTTAAGTAAATTCCTTGGTGGCCATTGTTCAATATTACATAAATCCTGTAGCCACATTTTAGCCATTACAATATTATAACCCTCTCACAGAGGCCTAAATTTCCCCATTACAGAATTATTGGCCTACCAGAAGACCATGACAAAAGAAAAAGCCTGGACATTATATTACAGGAAATTATTAAAGAAAACTGCCCCAAAATCCTTGAACTAGAGGGAAAAGTGGAGATTGATAGAATCAACAGATCACCTCCTGTTAATCCCCAACTGACAACACCCAGGAATGTTATAGCCAAATTCAACAACTATCAGACCAAAGAAAAGATATTACAAGCTGCCAAGAAGAAGTCATTCAGATATCAAGGAACCACAGTGAGGATAACTCAGGATCTGGCTGCATCCACAATGAAAAAAAAGAAAGGCTTGGAATACGATATTCCGGAAAGCAAGGGAACTAGGTCTACAACCAAGAATCAACTACCCAGCAAAACTGACTACATTCTTTCAGGGGAAAGTATGGTCATTCAACAAAATAGAAGAATTCCAAGAATTCATAAAGAAAAGACCATACCTGAACAGAAAATTTGATGGCCAAGCACAGAACTAAAGAGAATCATCAAAAGGTAATTAAAAAAGAGGGGAAAAAACAAAAACAAAAACAAAAACAAAAACAAAATTTAAGAGACTCAATAAGTTAAAATGATATGTATCCTTATAAGAAAAGAAGTCATTGATAACTCTTAAAAACTGTTGTTATTACCTGGGCAGATAGAAGAATTACACTTAGAGGGAACAGCGACAAACTGTATAGGATGAAAGGACAACACATAAATAGGTATATAGATATATGCATGCAAAAATACATATGCATGAGTATGTATATATATGTATATATATATATATATATATATATATATAACTAGAGTTTAAAAATAGGTTAACATTAAAAGAAATGGGAAAAGAAACAAATGGGGGTAAATTTATATGTCATAAAAAAGCTCATGGTGGGAGGGGGGAGAACATCAATACACTGGAAGGGTAAAGAGGTCAGAGTCAGAAAATACTCAAATTTTACATGCTTTGAAAGTGACTCAAAGAGGGAAAAACAATCCAATCCATTGGGGGCAGAGAATAGATTTGCACCCTATAGGGGAGTAGAAGGGTAATAAATGGTCTGGTGTGGAGGGAAGCAGTACAAGAGAGGGAGGGAGCGGGGGGGTAAACTTTAGAAAGACTATAGGGAAAATAAGGGGGGGATAAATAGGGAGGGGGGTAGAAAGGGAAGTAAAATAAGGGTGGGAACAAGGGGGACTGTTCAAAAGCAAACATTGGTGTAGATGGAAATAGTGAAAGAAGAAAACGCAGGAAAAAGAGCAGAAATCAAAATGCTGGGAAATACACAGCTAGTAATCATAACTCTGAAAACTCTGAATGTGAATGGAATGAACTCACCCATAAAACACAAGCGAATAGCAGAGTGGATTAGAGTCCAAAACCCTACCATATGCTGTCTACAAGAAACACATATGAGAAAGGTAGACACACATAGGGTGAAAGTAAGAGGGTGGAGCCAAAACTATTGGGCATCAACTGACAAAAAGAAGGCATGAGTCGCAATCATGATATCCAACAAAGCCAAAGTAAAAATAAATCTAGTTAAAAGAGATAGGGAAGTTAATTACATCCTGATAAAAGGCAGTATAGACAATGAGGAAATATCTCTAATCAACATGTATGCACCAAATGCCATAGCATCCAAATTTCTAAAGGAGAAACTAGAGGAACTCAAGGACCAAATAGATAGAAAAACTATACTAGTGGGAGACCTGAACCTTCCTCTATCTGAACTAGACAAATCAAACCAAAAAATAAATAAGAAAGAAGTAAGAGAAGTGAATGAAATCTTAGAAAAATTAGAGTTAGTAGACATGTGGAGAAAAATAAATAGGGACAAAAAAGAATATACCTTCTTTTCTGCAGCACTTGGTACATTCACAAAAATTGACCATGTATTAGGGCATAAAAACATTGCAAACAAGTGCAAAAGAACAGAAATAATAAGTGCAACTTTCTCAGATCACAATGTAATGAAAATAATAATTAGTAAGGGAACATGGAGAGGTAAATCAAAAATTAATTGGAAATTAAACAATACGATTCTCCAAAACCAGTTACTTAAAGAACAAATCATAGAAACAATTAATAACTTCATTGAAGAAAATGACACTGATGAGACATCCTTTCAAAACCTATGGGATGCAGGCAAAGCAGTACCCAGGGGGAAATTTATATCCTTGAGTTCATATATTAACAAATTAAGAAGGGCAGAGATCAATGAATTGGGCATGCAAATTAAAAAAAAAATTAGAAAGTGAACAAATTAAAAATTCTCAGATGAAGACTAAATTAGAGATCCTAAAACTCAAAGAAGAAATTAATGAAATTGAAAGTCAAAGATCTATTGATTTAATAAATAAGACTAGAAGATGGTACTTTGAAAAAACAAATAGACAAAGTACTAGTCAGTCTAATTTAAAAAGGAAAGAAATAAACCAAATTGACAGTATCCAAGATGAAAAAGGAGAACTCACCTCTAATGAAGAGGAAATTAAGGCAATCATTAAAAACTACTATACCCAATTATATGGCAACAAATATGGCAATCTAGGTGATATGGATGAATACTTACAAAAATATAAATTGCATAGACTAAAAGAGGAAGAAATAAATTACCTTAACAACCACATTTCAGAAAAAGAAATTGAACAAGCCATCAAAGAACTCCCTAAGAAAAAATCCCCAGGACCAGATGGATTCACAAAGGAATTCTATCAAAAATTCAAAGAACAACTAATCCCAATATTAAACAAACTATTTGACAGAATAGGCCAAGAAGGAATTCTACCAAATTCATTCTACGACACAAACATGCTACTGATCCCAAAGCCAGGCAGGTCAAAAACAGAGAAAGAAAACTATAGACCAATCTCCCTAATGAATATAGACGCAAAAATCTTAAATAGTATACTAGCAAAAAGACTCCAGCAAGTAATCACAAGGGTCATCCACTATGACGAGGCAGGATTCATACCAGGAATGCAAGGATGGTTCAATATTAGGAAAATCATCCACATAATTGACCATATTTACAAGCAAATTGACAAAAATCACATGATTATCTCAATAGATGCAGAAAAACCCTTTGATAAAATACAACACCCATTCCTATTGAAAACACTAGAAAGTATAGGAATAGAAGGGCCTTTCCTAAAAATAATAAACAGTATATATCTAAAACCATCAGCAAACATCATCTGCAATGGGGATAAACTAGAAGCCTTTCCAATAAGATCAGGAGTAAAACAAGGATGCCCATTATCACCTCTACTATTTGACATTGTACTAGAAACACTACCAGTAGCAATTAGAGAAGGAAAAGAAACTGAAGGTATTAAAATTGACAATGAGGAGACTAAGCTATCACTCTTTGTAGACGATATGATGGTTTACGTAAGGAATGCTAGAGAATCAACCAAAAAGTTACTCGAAATAATCAACAACTTTAGCAAAGTTGCAGGATACAAAATAAACCCTCATAAGTCATCAGCATTTCTATATATTTCCAACACATCTCAGCAGCAAGAAATAGAGAGAGAAATTCCATTTAAAATCACACTAGACAATATAAAATACTTAGCAATCTATCTGCCAAGACAAACACAGGGAACTATATGAACACAACTACAAAACACTTTCCACACAGTTAAAACTAGACCTAAACAATTGGAAAAGCATTGATTGCTCATGGGTAGGACGAGCTAACATAATAAAAATGACAATCCTACCCAAATTAATTTACTTATTTAGTGCCATACCCATTTAACTAGCAAACAACTTCTTTACTAAATTATAAAATACCATAACTAAGTTCATTTAGAAGAACAAAAGATCAAGGATATCCAGGGAAATCATGAAAAAAAATGCAAATGAAGGAGGACTTGCAGTCCCAGATCTCAAACTATACTATAAAGAGGTGGTTATCAATACAATTTGGTACTGGCTAAGAGATAGAAAGGAGGATCAGTGGAATAGACTTGGCATAACTTATCTCAGCAAGACAGTTTATGACAAACCCAAAGACCCCAGCTTTTGGGACAAAAATCCATTATTTGATATAAACTGCTGGGAAAACTGGAAGACAGTGTGGGAGAGATTAGGTTTGGATCAACACCTCACACCCTACACCAATATAAATTCAGAATGGGTGAATGACTTGAACATTAAGAAGGAAACTATAAGTAAATTAGGTGAACACAGAATAGTATACATGTCAGACCTTTGGGAAGGGAAAGATTTTAAAACCAAGCAAGACTTAGAAAGAGTCACAAAATGTAAAATAAATAATTTTGACTACATCAAATTAAAAATGTTTTGTACAAACAAAACCAATGTAACTAAAATCAGAAGTGTAGCAACAAATTCGGAAACAATCTTCATAAAAACCTCTGACAAAGGTTTAATTATTCAAATTTACAAAGAGCTAAATCAATTGTACAAAAAATCAAGCCATTCTCCAATTGATAAATGGGCAAAGGACATGAACAGGCAGTTCTCTGTCATAGAAATCAAAACTTTAATAAACACATGAAAAAGTGTTCTACATCTCTTATAATCAGAGAGATGCAAATCAAAACAACTCTGAGGTATCATCTCACACCTTGCAGATTGGCTAACATAACAGCTATGGAAAGTAATGAATGCTGGAGGGGATGTGGCAAAGTTGGGACACTAATTCATTGCTGTTGGAGTTGTGAATTGATCCAGCCATTCTGGAGGGCAATTTGGAACTATGCCCAAAGCGCGATAAAATACTGTCAGCCCTTTGATCCAGCCATAGCACTGCTGGGTTTGTACTCGAGAGATATAATAAGGAAAAAGACTTGTACCAGAATATTCATAGCTGCACTCTTTGTGTTGGCCAAAAATTGGAAAATGAGGGGATGCCCTTCAATTGGGGAATAGCTGAACAAATTGTGGTATATGTTGGTGATGGAATACTATTGTGCTAAAAGGAATAATAAAGTGGATGAATTCCATAGGGACTGGAACAACCTCCAGGAAGTGAAGCAGAGCGACAGGAGCAGAACCAGGGAAACATTGTGCACAGAGACTGATACATTGTGGTACAATCGAAGGTAATGGACTTCCTCATTAGTGGCTATGCAATGTCCCTGAACAATCTACAGGGATCTAAAAATCACTATCCACAAGCAGAGGATAAACTGTTGGAGTTAAAAACACCGATGAAAAGCAACTGCTTGACCATAGGGGTGGAGGGGATATGACTGAGGAGAGACTCTAAATGAACACTCTAATGCAAATACCAACAACATAGAAATGGGTTTGAATCAAGAACAGATGTGATACCCAATGTAATCGCGTGTGGGCTATGGGAGAAGTGGTGGGAGGGGGGAGGGAAGAAAAGAAAATGATCTTTGTTTCCAATGAATAATGTTTGGAAATGACCAAATAAAAAAAATTAAATAAAAAGAATATTCATAGCTGTGCTCTTTGTGGTGGGAAAAAAATTGGAAAATGAGGTGATGCCCCTCAATTGGGGAATGGCTGAACAAATTATGGCATATGTTGGTGATGGAATACTATTGCACTAAAGGAATAATAAAGTGATGGAATTTCATGGAGACTGGAACAATCTCCTGGAAGTGATGCAGAGTGAAAGGAACAGATCCAGGAGAACATTGTACACAGAGACTGATACACTGTGGTTCAAGCGAACTTAATGTACTTCTCCATTAATGGCTTTACAATGTCCCTGAACAATCTGCAGGGATGTATGAGAAAAAAACAAACAAACTATCCTCAAGCAGAGGACAAACTGTGGGAGTGAAAACACCAAGGAAAAGCAACTGTTTGACTACAGGGGTTGAGGGGATATGATTGAGGAGAGATGCTAAATGAGCACCCTAATGCAAATACCAACAACAAGGAAATGGGTTCGGAGGAAGGACACATGTGATAACCAGTGGAATCACGCATTGGCTAAGGGGAGGGGTGGTGGGAGGGGGGGATGGAGGAAAAGAAAATGATCTATGTTTCCAATGAATAATGTATGAAAATGACCAAATAAAATAATGTTGTTGTTTTTTTAACAAAGATGGTCATATTTGAGGAATAATAGCAAGAATGTGTATTGAAGGGAAAGTAGAAGGTGGGAATATGAAATAAATCTGAAGGGGAAGGATGAGAACAAGTTGAATAGAGCTTTAAATGGCAATCAAACAAGATTATATTTGATATTGGAAGTTATAAGGAGTATCTAGAGCTGTGATGGCAAACCTATTGCAAAGAGGGCATGCAGAGCCCTCTCTGTAGGCACAAGTGCCATAGCCCACCAGATTTAGTTACTAGATTTAGTTACTAGAAAGCAGAGGGACTAGGGCAGAGTTGCTCGCTTCCCACTCTCCACCATGTCTGAAGACATTCCTCACTTTACCTGCCTTTCTGCCTAGCAGCCCAATGGGAGCGCTTCCTCCCTCCTTTTTCTGGGATAAGGGGGAAGGCACAGTATATGGTCTCTAAAAGGTTCACCATCACTGATCTAGAGTGGGGGAGTGACAAATAGAGAGGCAATGAGGACATGATGTTTGTGTCAGAATAAAGGAGACATATACAAGAAATGTTATGAAGGTAGAAATGAAATATTTTGCAGGTGATTAGATTGTTGTTTTCAAAGGGACCCATGACATCATGGAATGATGTCTTGATGTGTGAGTGAATTGAATTTAAGTGAGACAAAGTTGCACAATATTTGCCTCAGTTTCTCCTCCAGAATAATCCAAGTCTCCTGTCAAGACAAAAGTCAGGATGACTGGTTATGGGTTGGGATGCAGTGGATGGCCTTGGAGTCTTTGATGTCTGACCAAACTAAGTGCTCCACAGCACCTTCTTTAACTACCTTCATGGACATTGGCATAAATTGTTCTTTCTTGCCCATTCCACCAGGTGATATCTTCACATGTTTGTGGTGGAATCCTCCCTAATTCACTGATACTTTTCTGACCCAGTGTTTACTCTCAACTGGTTTAGCCCATCTGCCAAGATAGTTTTATCGGGTGTGTCCTCTATAGCTTCTTGGAATGAAAGACGAGAGCTGAGTGCCTGATGGACACCAAATGTAGGTGTGTGGCACTGAAAAGGGTACAAGAAGCCCTCATATTAGAGGTGATAATCTTATTTAAACACCTATATACCAAGGTGATTTGATGCATGGAGATGAAGAGCAGTAAATAGAAGATGCCATCAGTGTTTAGGACCTGGGAGACTTGGATTGTCAGTACTTTTTATGGTAATAGGAATGTTGAGAAAAGGGACAAATTTCAGGGAAAAGATAATGAATTCAATTTTTCACATGTTGAATTTGAAATTGTTATAGGACATAAAATTAGAAATGCTCAATAGAAAGTTGAAGATGATGGCCTAGAAGTCAGGAGAGAGACTAAAGCTGGAGATATAGATCTGAGATAATCTTAATAGAGGTGCTAATTGAACTTATGGAATCTGATGAGGTGACCAAATGAGATAGATAGATAGATAGATAGATAGATAGATAGATAGATAGATAGATAAAAGATGGCCTAAGACAAAGTCTTGCTGGGTATCCACAGTTAATGAGTACTACATGAATGAAGATCCAGTAAAAGAAAATGAGATATAGTTTTCAGAAAGGTGAGAGGAAAAATAAGTCAGGACAATGTAAAAACATAAGGAAAAAAAAACATGAAAAATATTTATGAAGAAAAGGTAATGAACAGTATCAAATGCTTCAAAAAGATCGAGAAGGATGATAATTGAGAAAAAACTCTTTGATTTGATAATGAAGTGATCATTAGTAACTTTGAACAGAGCAATTTAGGATAATAAAAAAAGAGGAAGGAAATAAGCATTTGTATAATGTCTACTGTGTGCCAGGCTTTGTGCTAAGTGCATTACATGCATTATCTCATTTGATCCTCACAACTCTGGGAGGAAGGTGCTACTACTCCCATTATACAGCTGAGGAAACGTGGACAAAAATAAGTTAAGTGATTTGTCCAGGGTCATACAACCAGTAAGTGTCACAAGCCAGATTGGAAGTCAGGTATTCCTGACTCCAGGCCTGGTGCTCTCTTTACTGTGCCACCTAGCTGCCTCTAATTTTGAGTCCATTACTTCTCCCTCAAGAGGAAATCATTATTTTTTTCTCTTAAATCTTCTGGAATTATGATTAATCATTTCATTGATCAGAGTTATTATCTTTTAAAAATGTTTATTTTTATCATATTGTATTCTTGGTTCTCCTCATTTCAGTTTGCATCAGCCCATATGGCATTTCTGAGGTTTCTCTGAGATCACTCCCTTCTTCATTTCTTATAACATAATAGCATTCCATTTTTAAAATTTGTTCAAACATTCCCTAATTGATAGAAACTCTCTTGGTTTCCAGTTCTTTGGTGCCACAAAAAGAGCTGCCTTGAATATTCTTGTACATTTGAGTCCTTTAACTCTTTCTTTCATTTAATTGGATATGGATTTAGTAGGGGCATTACTAGGTATGAACAGTTTAGGGACTTTTGGGATATAGTTCCACATTCCTTTCAGGAATGGCAGAACCAGTTCTCAGCTCTACCAATACTGCATGTGTACCTATTTTCCCACAATTTAATATCTAGGATTTATTTAGTAAATGTCTAAGATAACATTTGAACTCAGGTCTTCCTAAGTCCACATTCACTAGGTCATCTAGCTTCCTATTTCATCAAGTATTTATTAAGTAATTACTATTTGCTAGGGACTATGCCAAGTGATAGTGGTACAAAGAAATGCAAAATCCCTACAGTTTCTGCCTTCAAGGAGTCCATAATATAAAGGGAGAGACAATATGCAATTATTGTATGTAAAATATCTGTCTATGTACAAACAGTATAATCAAAAAGTAATCTTAAAGTAAAGGCACTAGAAATTTTGGAGAAAGGGGAAAATAGGAGGAAAGGCTTTTCCTGAGCTGAGTCTTGAAGAAATTTTAAAAAGCCAATAGGAACTGAGAGGAATTGAAGAGGAATAGCATTCTAGTCATGGGGGAAAGCTAGGGAAAGCATTAGAGTGGGCAAATGGAGTGGCTTTTGTGAGGAACAACAAGAAGGCCACACTGTTAAATCAAAGAGGAAGTAGTAGGAAATAGAGTGTAAGAAGGCATAAGAAAAGGTCCATGATATGAAGGTAAGTCTGGATGGAATAAGGTTCCGGTGGTTTTTTTTAAGTAGGGATATGGCATGGCCAGAATAGCACTTGAGGAAAATCAGCTGAGTGGCAAGTGAGCAGAGACTGAATTGGAATAAAAAAAGTCTTGAGGCAAAAAAAACTAACCAGGAGGCCTATTCAACAGTCTAGGTAGTAGATGATGAAGGTGTATACCAAGGGGAAGATGATGTGAATGTAAGGAAAGGAGTGTTTACAAGAGATGTGGTTGACAATGGAAGAAACACTTGGCAAGAGATTATGTGGAACTGCTTAATGTTTTTGTCATGCATGTCCCACATTGTCAGTCACTACTTTGCAGTCTTCTTAATGTGACTGAATATGACAGAAATAGGTTCTCTTCCTAAATCAATGAGGTTTAACTCTAATTTAGAGATGGTCATTAGTGACCATGATAAAATGAATAATTGATTGACAACTGGTCAAGTGATTTATTTAATTTAGGTCACTCTATAGGTCATCTCACTATTTTATCTCTAGAGATATTGGGCAGGGTGGCCACTGAGAACCTCTTTGATTGGTTATTTTATGATATAGTCCCTTGTTGGTGAATCTATGGCACACATGCCTGAGGGGACTGCTCTCCTCCCCCTCTCCACTGTACCTGAGGACATTTTTCACATCACTAGCCTCTTTGTCCAGCAGCCCAATGGGAGTGCTTCCTCCCTCCCCTGTCTGGGGTAAAGGGGCAGCTCACATGCCAAATGAGGATGCAGTTTGGGCATTCAGTCTTTAAAAAGTTTGCCATCAGTGGTATAGTCCATTTCCTAGGATGTTCACATATGGCTAAAATTAACTACCACTGAATCAACTACTTTTCAGCCAAGTCATTTCCCCCATACCTTTGCCAGCAGAAGAAAGTGTTCCATCTGATTTGTTAGCACCTTTGAATATACTATTCTATGATCCAGTGTCTTAGATTTATTTCTGAATCCACCTTTGAAGGAAGTTCTTGGTCCAAAAGACTATGTTAATTTAATGGATATAACTGATATACCCGAGAACCGGGCAGATAGTGGTCTTGTATGCTAGAGCAGTATTTGTCAATACCTAAGCCTTCTACTAAAATGTGGGGTCCCTGAGATTTTCTGTTACCCTAATATTGAGTAGTAGTAGTAGTAGTAGTCTCTCGGTAACCCAGATTGACTATTGTCTTTGTGTGTTTTTGTGCACAATGAGACTTGTGCATGAAGATTTAAGTGGAAAAGTCGATGCACAGAGACAGTCCCACTCTCTCGGCATTGGAAGCCTGGGTCCAGTGGCACGAAAAGTCGTTACATCTGGAGACTTCCTCAGCTGCATTGGATGGCCGTGTTGTCTTTTGTGCTCCAACATACACTAAGCACTCCACAGTGCCTTGCTGCTTCGCCATCTCAGCTGTTGAACCTTCTTATTGGTTTCTTCCGTCTGTTCAGCTGAAGCAGTCTTCACATGCTGGGTGAGCAAAGCCCTAGTTCACCAGGGGTCCACTATGACCCGATGGCTACCCTCACAAGGTTTAGCCGGCCTGTCGAAGCTATTGCTTGGGGTGTGGCCGCTGCCGCATGCTAGCAGCTACTAGGAGCCACAAGTGAGAGCTGGGTGTCAGGTGAGGGTCAGAGACTGGAGAGCTGCCCTAGGAGGGTACAACAAGCCCTCCATAGCAAAGATATTACTCCACCCTGAGCACCCCATACACCCCTAATATTGAGTAGTGCTCTACATTTGATAGGTATTTAGTAAATATTTGTTGTATTATCCTAAGTATAGGGAGACTCTGTGTTATAAGTAGTCAGAGAGTTGGATTTTAAGTGAAGAAGACCTGCTTCCAAGTCTACCTCTGACAAATGCTGGTCAAGCCACTTAACCTTTTAATGATTTAGTCAACTTTCTGTAAGTTGCCAAGAAGGCCAGTGAACCTCTTCTCCCCAAAATTTAAAAAAGCAATAAAAATCACAAGTTCAGTTCCTATTACTATCTCATCAGGAAACATCTGGTCTTGAAAGCTACCTCCAACATTAAGCATGATGGTTTAGTGATAGATCGGAGGATTAGAGATCAAGAGCTACCCTATGATAACCCCCTAATTCTATACTCTTAGAAAATTGAAGCTGGGGGCTATAAAGAATGTGCCTGGTGTCACACAGATACCAAATTGTTAGAGCTAGAATTTAAATGCAGGTCCTATGACTGTAGAGAGTGTATAATCTTCCAGTTTTTACACTGGCTGCCTCCTTATTACTTAAATAAGTCACTTAACTTCTATGAATCTCAGTTTCCTCATCTAAAATAAAGATGAAAAATATTTGTAGTAATTACCTTACAAGCCTATTGTGATGCTTAAATAAGAAGATGAGTACAAAACACATTACAAATCTCTTAGTCTTATATAAAATAGTAATAGTAGAAGTAGTAGTAATAGTAGTAGTAGTAGTAGTAGTAGTAGTAGTAGTAGTAGTAGTAGTAGTAGTAGAAGAAGAAGAAGAAGAAGAAAAAGAAGAAGAAGAAGAAGTAGAAGTAGAGATAATTGTAATAAAAGCCTTTTTCCTTTTGAAAGATTGGCTTTTCTTTTCATTTTCTTTTTTCCTTTTCTGGTAGATCCCTCCATAGGTCAAAAACAAATTATCATGCTGTACCATTAGGAAATCTTACTATAAGTTCCCATCATCATTCTTTATTCTGTGGGATAAAGTAAGACAGACAAAAGCATCATAGGCAAGAACCACAACTCAAACAGAAAGACGTGAAAAGGGACTTGAAGCCTCAGCCATCTGGCGTGGAGAAAGGAGCACTTTTCTAATCAGGCCCCCCTCACAACCAAGGACAGCCCTTTTTTCTAGTTGGCAGCTCTTCTTATGTAGGAGGATGATTTATGAGCCTACAGAATAAACAATGCCCCTACTAATAAATGTACACACACCTGGTGCCACATTGCTAGAGGTGCCATTGCCCATTTTGCTTCCTATATTTATTTGCTAGATTTCACAGGTCAAGGGAGCTATCATGATGATTCTGATGAAGAAAAGTGATTCATACTCGAACAGCAGTGAAGAGCATTTAAAATATAAAATCCATTTAGTACAGATTAGCCTTAGAACATTATTTATGTAATCTGTCACAATGGCAGAGCCAACATTTTTCTCCTTCCTTTGGAACAGTGTATCAATCACCTCTATTCCTGACAAGCTCTAAGAGGAACACATTTATCAGGGCATATTAGAAGAATCTAAAAATAAAAGCAAAAGTAGTGTTTATACAGAGAATATGAGCTGATTGCAAAAACTCAAGAAAAGGCTGTTTTGGCTGCAAGTCATTTCAGGCAACTGGAGAAGTCAAACTTGCAGAGATGCATTGGCGCTACCCTGGAATTGAGGGAAGTAATCTACTGGGAAATTTAGAAAAAAACGAGTAATGTGGCCTGATGATGGAGTTTACACAATGCAGTGATTAATGTCAGACCTCTGATGAGCCACGTGAGATGCAGCGATAATTTGGTGTTTCTTAGATTTGCAAATGTCACTGAATTCAGGTTACCCGGTGGCGTCAAACAAGCAATAAAAGCCTCATATGAGGAATGATAATACTTAGTACTTACACTATATTGTGCTATTCATCTTGAAAATGGGAAGTGAACAACATCTCCTAGTTAGAGCAGCAATCTAGAAGTTGGTCGGTCCTATTCCCATTTTCTTCTTGGCAAGTTATTTAACTCTTTCAGTACCCTTGTTTTGGCTTCTTGCAAAATCCAGCTTTATGTTACCCCCTCCTCTTTGAGTCCCCCATTATCTACAAAATTAAGTCTGAAATCATTAACCTGTTATTAAACACCACCCTCTTCCCAATTTGTCATTGTGATGATAAAAATAATTTCTTCAAAAGCCTTTTCATTTTTAATTTACTCTGAATCCAACCTAGTTCAGACCTTTCTCAATACATGCCTAGAAAGATGGATTACTGTCACAGTCATTGAATCACAGAATTCCAGAAATAGCAAGAATACCAGTGGCCATCTAATCCAACCTTTCCTTGGAAAAAACAATTCTCCCTGATGGTCTCATTGCTTCCTTTAAACACACACACACACACACACACACACACACACACACACACACACACACATACACACACTACTTTCTGTCTTAGAATCAATACCATATATTAATTCTGAAGGAAGAGTGGTAGTGGGTAGGCAACTGGAGTTAAGTGACTTGCCCAGGGTCACAAAGACAGAAAGTATCTGAGGCCAGAAAGTATCTGAGAAATGAGACCAGGGCAGCTGGGTGGCTGAGTAGAAATTGAGAACCTAGGACCTCCTTCTCTTAGCCTGGCTCTCAATTTCTACTAAGCCACCCAGATGCCCTGGTCTCATTTCTTCTAATCTATGATCCCTTTCATATCATCCTACAAAGTATCTTCCTAAAACATCTTTATTATCTCATTCTCTTGCTTTCACAGGTCCTCATTACTCAAGAATAAAGTCCAAATTCCTATGTTTGGTATTCAACAGCTCTCCACAAAATAACTCTCATATATAGTCCGACTTCTGACTATTCCCCTAAACAAACTCTTTTGCTTTTGGCCAAAGATGTTGAATCATTGACACCAATACCTAACTTAGTATTTCTTGAATCTATGTATGTCTTCATAATCCAGAATTTTAGGTACATCCAGATTATTTAATTTTGAAAATTACTTCCAAAAACTTGGATGCCACAAGAGGAGACAAGAGCATTTGAGGGGAAACAGAAACTTTGAGAGAAAAATGAGGAGGGTCTTTGCTATTTCTGAGAATGTTCAGAGGAAGTCAACCAGGATAAAGGATTGAAGGGCTTTTGATATATGACATATGAGAACTAGCTTAAAAACTTGGAGGTGTTCAACCCAGAGAAAACAAGATCCAGGGAGTATAATAACTGTCTTTAAATATTTGAAGGGTTATCATGTACAAGGTGAATTAAGCTTGTTTAGTTTGGTCCTAGAAAGCAGAACTAGGAACAAAGTACGGGAATTATAGAGGTAAATTTAGGATTGATATCAGGAAAAACTTGGAAACAACTAGATTTTTTTTTCCAAATTAGAATGGATTTCCTTGGGATGTAATGTATTGCTTATTCCCAGAGTTCTTTAATCAGAGACTGGATAACCACTTGCTGGATGTGTTGGGTTGTAGATTCTCTCTATAATTACAAGTTGGACTATGTGGTGGCTGAGAGACCTTCCAGCTATGAAGTTTTGTAATTGTGTGAAATGATATGACTTTATTTCCTCTGCAAGAGAAATGCCAGTATTTTACATAAGTCTATTAAGTCAAGATTAAATCTCTGCTCCTTGGCCATGCTCCTGCTTCTACCCCACTTCTGTCTCTTCAGCCTCCATATTCACATAAGTCCAGTTCTTATTTCATTATCTCCTTTATGATTTACAGTCAATTTTCATGCAGGGAAAGGCATTTATATTTGAATGTGTTCCTTAATAAAACCTGTTTTCATTCTACAACCATCGCCTAGCAACTCTGAACATGTTATAGATATCTTTTGTGTTGGCATTTTCACAAAAAGAACACCACCCTCAATATTATCCAGTGAAATTTGTCTGGATTCAGATGATAAGCTCCTGAGATGACTTTGATCACTGAAGAGCAAAGATCAGTGTGGCTTCATTTTAGGCAAGAGGGGCCAAGAGCATTCACAAGGAAACAGAACTTTCTGGTTTGGTGGAAGGAAATATTGCAATGAGGGAGGCTATTATGGTTGATGGGATGGATATGCTATTAAAGCGCTTTAGGGAGTTGGTTGACTTTTTTCTTTGGAAGTATCTCATAGCTCAGGTTTCTCTGCATATTTGGATGGTGGAGATAGAGGAAGGAATGATTCCACTCAAGTTTTTTGACTCAAAAAGTAAAAGGTTGGGGCCAAAATAACAAGATTAGGATAACTTGACAGGGGTGAGGAGGGGCAGTCTCCAAGGTAGGTAGAGGTTGTGTGTGTGTCTGTGTGTGTGTGTGTGTGTGTGTGTGTGTGTGTGTGTGTGACCAAAACAACTCCTTGACCTCTTTTCCTGAACTATGACACTTCCTCTCTGGGTTCCTTTTGCCACTGACATAATAGAACTGAAAATCCATTTCAAGTCATTCAGAAGCTGACAACACCATCCTTACTGATCAGATGCCTAATGCAGGTTGTACATTACCAGGCAGTTTGTCGACTTCCAACAGATGTTGTAAAAAGCAGCCCAGATTTGTCATCCTCTTGGTTGGCAGCTATTACCATTTTCTCTTCTGGGGTCTGATGTTTCCTTGCAGTACACAGTGTCTGTCTGAATAACAGATACATTCAAGTGGGTTTTTTTTTTCCACACTAATTCCCCAGCGTGGTTCTCTGATTAAATCCCCAAATGGTTGCTCTACCAGCATCTCAAAAATAAGAACAGTATTTATTCATAGCAGTACCAGATAATTTGTGATTAGGCATTTGCCTGATTTTTATTTTATTTTTTAAGGACAACTAAATAATATTAGATTTCAGCCTAAGCTGGTCAGCTAGCATAGAGAGGAAAGCACACAATCATGTTTGTTTGCTGCTTAAGACATTACAGTTGGGCTGAGCTTATCTTGGAAAGACAGCTCTCGGGTATGGAAAATGCTATGGTGGGAAAAACAGCTGTTTGGTTCTAAGGCACATCATTGTCTGAGCACTAATGTTCCTCCTTTCTTTACTGGATGACTTTTCTCCTCTTTCCTCCCCCTTTGTTGAAAGCATACTTTTCAAGTAGTGAAACCTAAAATATTGAAGATGAGAGAGAAAGCTTTTTCATAGTTTATTGGTAAGCTGCATAACAAAATTGCAAGTTTGCCTTTATGAGAAAAAGAATCATTATATCAGAACTGTTCCATCTTCATTTTGAATACAATTCATCCCATTTATTTGTTTGTTTGTTTATTTTTATTTCTTTTTTTATTTAAATTAATTTTTATTTAGTCAATTTAGAACATTATTCCTTGGTCACAAGAATCATGTTATTTCCCTCCCTCCCGTGCCCCTACCTTTCCCAAAGCTGACTTGCAATTTCACTGGGTATTACATGTGTCCTTGATCAAAACCCATTTCCATGTTGTTGGTGTTTGCATTAGGATATTCATTTAGAGTCTACCTTCGCAACCATATCCCCTCGACCCATGTATTCAAGGAGTTGTTTTTCTTCTGTGTTTCTATTCCCACAGTTTTTCCTCTGTATTTGAATAGTGTTTTTTCTTGTATATCCCTCCAAGTTGTTCAGAATCATTGCATTGCCACTAATGGAGAAGTCATTACATTCAGTTGTACCACAGTGTATCAGTTTCTGTGTACAATGTTCTCTTGGTTCTGCTCCTTTCAATCTGTGTCACTTCCTGGAGGTTGTTCCAGTACACATGGAATTCTTTCAGTTTATTATTTCTTTGAGCACAATAATATTCCATCACCAACATATACCACAATTTGTTCAGCTATTCCCAAATTCAGGCATCCCTTCATTTTCCAATTTTTTGCCACCACAAAGAGTGCAGCTATGAATATACTTGAACAAGTCTTTTTTCCTTATTATCTCTTTGGGGTACAAACACAGCAGTGCTGTGGCTGAATCAAAGGGCTGACAGTATTTTATCGCGCTTTGGGCATAGTTCCAAATTGCCCTCCAGAATGGTTGGATCAATTCACAACTCCACCAGCATTGTATTAGTGTCCCAACTTTGCCACATCCCCTCCAGCATTCATTACTTTCCATTGCTGTCATGTTAGCCAATCTGCTAGGTATGAAGTGATGCCTCAGAGTTGTTCTGATTTTTATCTCTCTGATTATAAGAGATTTAGAACTCTTTTTCATGTGCTTATTAATAGTTTTGATTTCTTTAACTGAAAATTGTGTATTCATGTCCCTTGCCCATTTATTAATTGGAGAATGGCTTGATTTTTGTACAATTAATTTAGCTCTTTATAAATTTGATTTGTCAGATTTATAAATTCTTTGTCAGGTGTTTTTGTTATGAACATTGTTTCCCAGTTGGTTGCTCCCCTTCTGATTTTGGTTGCATTAGTTTTGTATGTACAAAACCTTTTTAATTTGATATAATCAAATTTTTGGATTTTACATTTTGTGATTTTTCTAGCTCTTTCTTGTTTTTAAAGTCTTTCCTTTCCCAAAGATCTGACATGTATACTATTCTGTGTTCACCTGATTTGCTTATAGTTTCCTTCTTTATATTCAGGTCATTCACTCATTCTGAGTTTATCTTGGTGTAGAATATGAGGTGTTGATCCAAACCTAATCTCTCCAACACTGTCTTCCAATTTTCTCAGCAATTTTTATCAAATACTGGATTTTGGTCCCAAAAGATGGGATCTTTGGGCTTATCGTAGACTATCTTGCTGAGGTCACTTACTCCAAGTCTATTCCACTGATCCTCCTTTCTGTCTCTTAGCCAGTACTATGGAAAGGAAACAAGACTGATAGTTTGTGGGGGAATGGACAACTGGGAGTGGCAGTTGGGTCTTGTGATTAGCACTTCTTTCCTGCTGGGTTTTTGGGGACTTCCTTCCTGGTATTGGAGGAGAGAGGAGCTTGTTCAGCCCAGTCTGGTGTGGTGTGCCACCTCTTCTTGGTTCAGCCCAAAGATTCAGGCTCAATCACTTCTGAAAGTTAGACCTGTTCTTGTTTGCTTTCTATCTACTGCTAAGATTCTGAATTAGACAAAGCAGGGCTGATATAGAGTAGACGGGAGTGGGAGAATCCCTATGCCAGCCTCTGGGCCTGGCCTCAACTCTGAAGCTGAGGAAAAACTCCAATCCCAACTGGTTATTAAACTTTATATTCTTTGAATTCACAGTCAAATAAGTGAACTCTCATTCTGGACACAGAGGGAGCTGAAATTCAGTTCAGTCATTCCAGGACAAACAGTCCTTATCAGACCCCTGCTGCTTCCTCTCAGCAGGGGGCATCTCCCTCCTTTGCTTCACTGAGTGATATTCCCTCTTCTTGATGTAGTGGGGGTTTTCTGGCATCTTTTTGCAACAATTCATTCTCTGGACTTAGAAATTAGCAAGTTTCTTCCTTGAAGATCTTTTCTTGAACAAAATCAA
This sequence comes from Monodelphis domestica, assembly GCF_027887165.1. Classification (NCBI taxonomy): domain Eukaryota; kingdom Metazoa; phylum Chordata; class Mammalia; order Didelphimorphia; family Didelphidae; genus Monodelphis; species Monodelphis domestica. The sequence goes on along the minus strand of NC_077227.1, from coordinate 344,278,185 downwards.
AATCTTGGATATTTATAAAAATACAATCTCAAACAAAAAATCAAAAATCTTGGATTTTAAATTAAAATACAATCCCCCCCCCCAAAGTAATTGTTAAAAAAACATCCAGTTCAGCTCAGGATGTAATGTTGAGTTATGGGGTTGTATGAGTCAATTATCAAAAGAATAGAAAAACACAACCAAAATCATAAGGAAAAAAATTCAAAATAGACCCTTGTATAGGTCCAATTTAAAGTAATTTCTATCCCACAAGTCTGTAAGACAGAATGCAGTAATATTTCACTTATCCATTTGTAGCCAAGACTACAGGAAGTTACCCTAATATAAGAAGAAGAAAACTAGAATTCTATTTTGATAGGGAAGTGTCATTCCCTCGTCTGATTTTTGACATTTTCAGGGATATAGGGAGCCAGTATGATAGTCAAATTTTGTACTTGTCTGAGTACTTCGCAAAAAGTGTAGATACAAGGAAGTCCTACAACTTAACATATGTCAAGCATCGCAACCTTGAGTCTCACATTAGTATTTCCTGTGTGCTCTTTTGGCACTGTTGAAGTTAAGGCTGTGCTCCTTGTTTTTATCCCTTTTTCTGGAATAATACATAAACATTAATCAAAGTCCCATAACATTTTATCAATAAATGGCAGGTTCCCATAGTTTAAAGCTTTTGAGTATGCATTGATATTATAGCAAGAATATATATATATTAAACTTATATTGCTGCAGAAAAAATATTATTAATTATATGTACCTTTAGTACAAGAAATGAGTAAAAAGGAAAAAAAATCAAATATTCTCATCAAAAGAAAAGAAAAGCAATAATAAAAATAAGAAATAAAAATCAGTAATTCAATGTGTCCTCAAAAAACAGCATCCACATGCCTATGGATTATTATCTCCAATGCATATGATAGGATACAATCAATCAGTCTCAACAGAAGATGCTTTCTTCACATGGGAGCAATGAATCTAAGAGTCCTTCTCTCCAACCTTTATAGATGTTGGAGTAGTTAACAATATTTGGAATGGTCCTTCCCACAAAGGCTGAGTTGCTCCAGTACTCTTGAAATTCTTAATATACACTTTATCTCCTGGGTTCAGGTCATGAAGAGAAAAATCTAGTGGTCCGGCTTGTACTGTAGCTCCGGATTCATGAAGTTCATGCAGTTTGTGCTGTAACTCCTGTATATAGGAAGCAATAGTAGTATCTCCCCCTAATAGTGAGGTATATGCAGGGGAAAAAGGTTTAGACTGTATAGGCGGATGTCCAAAAAGCAACTCAAATGGTGAGATGTGTAGGTCTCCTCTAGGCCTGCTTCTAAGATAAAATAGGGCCAGAGGGAGAATTTTAGGTCATTTTAAATGTGTCCCAGTGCATAATTTTCCAATCATAATTTTAAGTTCTTTATTCATTCTTTCTTACTATTTGGAGGGGAGACAAAACTGAAAAAGATGAATATTTATCACAACAAAATCATTAGAGTCTAAGAAGAACCACCTTCATTATATTTGGGATGTTCCTTGGGCACCCCCCTGAAGGGCACCCACCTGAGGGGCATTAGCACCTTGAGTATTCTTTGGATGAGCACCATTTCTTATATATTGTTGTTGGGTATTATCATTTTCTTCATTTGGAGCATTGTCATTATTTTCCCAATTCCTATTTCTATAATTTTGGTTACTGAAGTTCTTATTTCTGTAGCCATTAGAGTTATTTCCAAATGTGACAAGGAAATCACTTTAAAAGACTGATATATATTAATTTAAGGTCGCCAAGGAATTCAGCTATGTAATTCCTAAATGAAAACTCAAGTCAGCAGTCAACCTTTTATGGAGTTTAATTACAAACAGGAGGAAGAAAGGTATTAGAGATAGAGAGAGAGAGGGAGAGATAAAGGGGAGAGAAGGGAATAGGGCTTAAATACCCCTTCTGTTTAGGCTGGGCCAAAAGGCCCAAGCCCTTAGATAGCTGAGGCAAAGAAAAGAGATCAGTCCCTATCACTCACATGACCAAAATGGAGAAAGAGTCTCAGGGGCCTCCACCTCCAGTTTCCTTCAGAGCAAGCTTCTCAGATCACCACCTCTCAGAGCCAAACCTCTCCAACCAACCCCCCTAGTCCTCAGACCCCACTATCTTTAAGGAAACCATCCAAGTTCCCTCCCCTCAGTTCTCAAATCTACCAATCACTGTCCATGTCTTCCCTATGCCAATTGGGCCTCTAGCTTAACCCAGGACCACCCAGAGGTCTGTGGCTTTGCACATGTCTGTTGAAGGTCATATTCTCAAATAATTAAATCTTGATCCTTTGCTACAGCCCTTCCTAAATCCTGTTACCCTGAGTAGGGTGGAGATTGGAATAATTAAATTTTGATCTATGCTGCAGCCCTTTCCATTGTTCAGCAAAAGGGTTTTGTCCTAAAGTAATCTTAAGAAGGGAGGAGGAGGAACCTCCATTGCCAATGGGGTTCACATTCCAATGGTGAAAATTCCAACATTCACAAGTCTAAGAAATTTTAAGGTTTACACACAGTCATTATTATAATTTCTAAAATTTCTAGAATTCTGGTTTCTATGACCATTATCATCATTTATATAGTTGTCATTTCTAAAGTTGTCATTAAATTGCATATTCCTTCCAATAATCTTGAGAAAGGTTCTACATTCTATCATTTTGTGGCCCTTCTTCTCACAGAAGTGGCAGGTTACTGATTTATTTATGAATTCCCACAAAGGGACTATAGCCTCTCCCTTATTTTTCAATTGTCTCTTTAACATTTCAATTTGTTTCTTTAAGTCTTCCACTAATGTATTGTGTTCCTCAGGTCTTTTTACAAAACCTTTAAAAACATAGGTTGCTACTCTCCTCAATTCTTCGAGGTCCATAGAGTCCCAATTAGGACAGCTAGTTTTAAAGTAGTCTTTTACCACTGAACAATAATTCTCAATGAATTGCCTATGTATTTGCCTAATGTCCCTTTCTCTGGATAAATCAAGGTCCATATATGTGTTTCCTACATCAATAAGTCTGTCCATAAACTGAAAGGGGGTTTTATCAATTTCTTGTCGGGTTCTTTCAAATTTTGACCATTTTCCAGGTCTATCCGAGTATGCTCTCATGGCTGTCAATAATGCTTCTCTGGCCTGGTTTAGTTTTGTATGATCCAGTTCAACATTGGGGTTATAATGTGGATCTTCAGTTGACCAATAATGACCTCTTTTACCTCGTTTTTGAATAGCCAGAGAGACGATATTATTTTTTTCTCTTTTTGTTAAAAATGTCTCTAACAAATTATCAACATCCATCCAAGTGGGGTCAAAGGTTCTGAATATGTCCTCTAAATTTTTATAATTAATATTGGTTCTTCCTCAAATGATGGAAGATCTTCCTTAAAGTTATTTAAATCTTCAGGGCTAAAAGGTGTATGATGTCTTACAGATACCAAGTTTCCATTTTTATTAAAAGTGGGTACTTCCCTTAAAGGAAATAACCTATCTGAATTATTCGGCACTCCTGTTTCTGTTTCTAGACTTCTTGTTCCATTCTCAATGGAGTAGGTGTGAGAAAGAGAAGAGTTGGGCACATTGAGGGAGAGGGTTTGTTGTTGTCCCATAGTGCCAGAAAGATCAGAGGTAGGAAGGGTATGGGAGGTTTTAGGATTGAAGGAATGAGTAAGGTGTGAAGTAGAGGCATTAGGATTGGAAGCATGAGTGGGGTATGAACTTAGAGTGGATTGTGTGGGATCTGAAGCATGGGTAGGCGGAGGAGTGGATTGGTTAGAAGTAGGGTTTTCTAAAGCAGAGTTGGCAAGAGGAGCAGTGGGTTGTCTAGGAGGGTTAATGTCCAGAGATTCTGATAATGTTCTTAACTCTCTGTTAATGTTCCTCATAAAAGCTATGATCTCCCCCAAACTTTCCTCCATAAGCTCAAGCCTAGTATTTAATTCTGCATTTTGTTGAGTAGTAGAAGGAACACTCAGTTGGTTTGACTGAGAAGTGGGTTTTGTAAGGAAATACAATATTACAGCTATAACAATCAAAATCCCAATCCCAAGGGGGAGTAGTGTTTCAATTATACTTTGCCATAAGCCCCATGGTATGAGAAATTTCAGAGAGACAACACATGCAAATTTTACAAGGTTGGTCATGGAGCTGAATAGCCAGTTAAGTATGTTGTGAACTGGCTGTAACCACATATTTCTAAAGTAACACATGAGAAGCAGGACAAGGTCAAAAGCTTTTCCCAGGTTTTTCTTAATCCTAATTTAGGCAGTTGTTCCCTAAAGGAAAGGATATTTAGAAACAGCTCTCCTAGCCAGGACCTTAGGGCCCTGTTGCTAAGATTTAAAACAGCTGTATTATATTTAATTTAAGAAGAATCAAAATGGTTTTTTACTCACCCGCTCTTGCATCTGTGTTTTTGAAGCCAAGTTAGCATGTTTTAAAAGACTGACTGATAGAGCAAGTAATAAAGAGAGAAGGAAAAGAGATTTCACAGAAATTTTTGAGGGTTTTTTCACCAACTTCATGGTCAGTCATAAACTGTAACATTTAAAAGAGTGGAGGCACAAACTGTTACAGATAAAAGAGTGGTTGCCTTAAACTGTAACAGTATATAGGGAGATCTCTGAGTGGAAACTACTCTATCCAATCTGTGTCTGTGTCTCCCATTTTTATCTTTTTTTTTAAATCCCCATAGTATACAAACTATTTGGCAAAGTAGGAGTCCTACCAAATTCTTTTTACAACACAAATATGTTACTGATACATGAGCCAGGAAGACCAAAAACAGAGAAAGAAAATTATAGACCAATCTCCTTAATGAAATTGGATTAAAAGATCTTAAATGAAATATTAACAAAGAGGCTATAGCAAATTTTCATAAGGATTATTCACTTTGACCAGGTGGGATTGATACCAGGAATGCCAGACTTCAATATTAAGAAAACTATCAGCACAATTAACCGTATCAATAAACAAAGTAACTGAAATCACATGATTACTTCGATAGATGCAGTCTTCGGGAAAATACAACATCCATTCATATTGAAAACACTAGAAAACAAAGGAATAAAAGAACCTTGCCTCAAAATAATAAGCAGTATTTATTTAAAACCGTCACCAAACATCTGCAATGGGAACAAGTTAGAAGCCTTCCCAATAAGATCAGGACTGAAACATGGATACCCATTATCAACACTATTATTTAATATTGTACTCAAAATGCAATTAGACAAGAAATTGAAGGAATTACAGTAGGCAATGAAGAAACTAAACTATCAATTGTTGTGGATGATATGATGGTATATTAAAAAAAATCCTAGAAAATCAACTAAAAAGCTAGTTGAAATAATTAATAACTAGCAAAGTTTCAGGATACAAAATAAAGTCCCATAAATCATCAGCATTTCTATATATTTACAACAAAAACAAAATATTTGAGAATCTATCTGCCAAGAAAAAAGCAGAAATTATATGAACACAATTACAACATTCTTTTAACACAAATAAAATTAGATCTAGACAATTGTAAAAACATTAATTGTTCAAGGGTTAGCAGAGCTAATATAATAAAAATGACAATTTTACCTAAATTAATCTACTCATTCAGTGCAGTGCCTATTAAACTACAAAAACACCCTTATTTTATAGAACTAAAAAAATAATGAAATTTGTCGGGAAGAACAAAAGGTGAAGAATATCAAGGGAAATAATGAAAAAATGTGATGAATGGTGGCCTAGCAGTACCAGATCTTAAACTGTACTATAAAGCAGTAATCATCAAAATAATCTGGAACTGGGTAAGAAATAGAGTGGTGGATCAATGGAATAATAATTGACTCCAGCAATCTAGTGTTTGATAACCCAAAGACCTCAGTTTTCGGGATACAAACTTACTATTTGAGAAACAAAAACCTGCTGGAGGAATTGGAAAACAATCTATAGAGAATCTATGGAGATCTATGGAGAAGGGAAGAATTTAAGACAAAACAAGGAAGAGAGAATATTATAAGACATAAAATGAATAATTTTGATTTTATTAAATTAAAAATATTTTGTACAAACAAAACCAATACAATCAAGATTAGAAGGGAAGCAACAAGCTGGGAAAATTTTTGTAGAAAATTTTCTCATAAAGTTCTAATTTCTCCACGATATTAAGAAATTTATAATAAACCAAGTCATTCCCCAATTGAGAAATGGTCCAAGGATATAAATAGGCAGTTTTAATTTATGATTAGAATAAATTTATTAAATTAATTAAATAATTAAGAATATTTTTCCATGGTTGCATGATTCATGTTTTTTCCTTCTCTTCTTAACTCCCCACCTCCTAGAGCCAACAAGCAATTACACTGGGTTTTACATGTATCTTTGTTTAAAACCTATTTTCATATTATTTCTGTTTTCCATAGACTGATCATTTAAAGTCAACACCCCCAATCATATCCCCACCAAACCATGTGGTCAAGTAGTTGTTTTCCTTCTTTGTTTCTACTCCCACAGTTCCTTCTGTGGATATGGATAGCATACCTTCTCATAAATCCCTCAGAATTATCCTGGATCATTGCATCGCTGCTAATAGAGAAGTCCACTACATTCGATTGTGCCACAGTATATCTGTCTCTGTGTACAAAATTCTCCTGGTTCTGTTCCTTTCACTCTGCATTAATTCCTGGAGATCATTCCAGTTCACATGGAATTCCTCCAGTTCATCATTCCTTTTAGCACAATAGTATTCCATCACCAAAAGATACCACAATTTGTTCAACCATTCCCCAATTGGAGGGCATCCCCTCATTTTCCATTTTATTTTTGCCACTACAAAGAGTGTGGCTATAAATATTTTGTACAAATATATTTCCTTATTATCTGTTTTGGGTAAAAGCCCAGCAGTGGTATGGCCAAATCAAAGAGTATGTAATCTTTTAAAGCCCGTTGGGCAAATAGGCAGTTTTGAGATGAAGAAATGAAACCTATCAATAATATGAAAAAATGGTCTAAATCCCTTTTGATTGAAAAATCCAAATCAAAATAACTCTAAGGTACCACTTTTCACCTAGCAAATTGACTAATAGGACAGTATAGGAAAATCATATGTGTTGGAGGGGATGTGGCAAAATTGTGACACTAATAGACTACTGGTAGAGTTGTGCATTGATACAATCATTCTTGAGCTCAATTGAATTATGCCCAAAGGACTTTAAAAGAATTTTTGATCAAGTAATGCCACAATTAGGTCTGTATCCCAAAGAGATAAAAATGTTAATATTTATAGCTGAGCTTTTTGTGGTGGTAAAGAATTGGAAACTAAAGAGATGTTCCTCTTTTGGGGAATGACTGAACAAATTGTGGTTTATGATGCTGATGGAGTACTATTGTGCTGTCAAGGAATGATGCACTGCATGATTTCAGAGAGAACTGGAAAGACCTAAGTAAACTGATGCAGTGAAATAAGCAGAACCAGGAGAACATTATTGTGAGACAATCAAACATGATAGGCTTTGCTACCAACAGCAATATAATGATCGAGGACAGTTTTGAGGGTCTTATGAGGAAGAATGCTAGAGAAAAAGAAAGAACTGTTGGTATAGAAATGCAGATAAAAACATATGATTTAAAACTTGTTTATCTGGGTATATATATATGATTTGGGGTTCTGGTTTTTTAAGATTATTCTCTTACACAATTGAATAAAATGGAAATGTGTTTTGAGTCATAAAACAGTGGAATTGCTTATTAACTCTGGAACTGGGGAGGAAAGAGGGGAAGAAGACAACATGAACCATATAACCTTGGAAAACTTATGGATAAATTTGTTATTACAATAAAATAAAGATTTTTTAAGAAAAAGAATAAACTACATCTAATTTTCTTCCTAAGTCTAAATTTCTTGATAGTATGAGAACATAAACCAGAGATGACAAAAAAACACATATCTTTCTTAATACGATGGAGTTAAAAAATTAAATGATTTAGATATCAAAGTATCTTTGGAATCATCCAGTATGTATTTATTTCTTGCACTTTCAAAAATTCATTAAAAAAGATCAATCTTTAGGTAAGTCTCAAAGGGAATGAGAAAAGATGATTGGAAAGGATATGGGGAAGTTTTATAGGTATTCACATAAAAAGAGGAAACAGTAATTATATCCGAGACCTTTTCCTCCATAATTTAAATTCCATCCAGCTCAACAATTCCACAAATGTTTAAGTGCCCACTGGGTGAAGAGCACTGTAATAGGTGCCAGAGGAGGTACTAGAGGATATAATTCCTTACTTGGAATTAACAGTGGAGAAGAAAGATAGCTCAAATATACCATTATCTAAAATTTGTGTTATAAATGAGAGGTAAGAAGAGGGATAATCTCAAGAAGTAGAGGCCATTATCAAATGATGGGAGCAGGAAAGCTTCTTAAAGGAAGGGAAAACTGAGCTGTTATAAAGAAAGAGTAAGTATTCTGAAGAGGAAAGGGGAAAGATGGAAGGAGTTAAGGGAGAGATGTTGTTCTAGGGAATAGAGAGAGCAAAGACAGAAAAGGAATTCACAGGAGTCAGTAATAAGACCAAATAAGTATAGCAAAGGTTGTCCCCCATTTGTAGCAAAGAGGTATCATTGTATGACTTCAAGGGAGGCAGAATAGACTTCTCTATCCTTTTCTGTCCTTCTACATTTCTCCAAGGGAAATTTTCATTTCTGCCAAAAAGAGAAGCAAGAGGTTGGGACCAGAAGCTTGGCCAACTCTCCTATCAGAAAGAGAGAGGTACCAAGTCAGTAACTCTTTCTGCTCCTTTAAATATTGTCAGTCTAGAGCAGTGTTGGTGAATTTTTTAGAGAACACATGTCCAAACTGTACCTTCAAGTTGCCTGTGAGCAGCACACGTTACTCCAGAGAGAAAAGGGAGGAAATGTTCCCATTGAGCTGCTGAACAGGTGGCTGGGGAATACAAAAAATGTCCTCAGAAGCAGTGGAAGGGGGAATGGAATGGCTTTCTTGGCATGCTGGAGCATGCATGCCACATCTTTACCAACATGGATCTCGGGGATATGGTTTTAAGATTCAAACTAACTTTGTGATCACTATTTCTTAATTGGGAAGGGGGACTCAAGATTTATATATAAAGTTTGACCACTTTCCCACTAAATACCAGTTCCACAATTAACACAGGCAACGAATACCAAAGAAACCCATCCATCAAACTCAATAGCAAAACAGATATCAGAAAAAAGCCATATATCTATTCTAAACAATACAGAGCAAAAGATCTCTTTCATTGGAAGTGAAGTAACTCACTTCAACCAAGAGAGAAAGTCCCAGATCTCAGCCACGGGAAAACTCCCCAAAGTTTCTAGAGTAGAAAGCTGTGGGTAGAGATGTGCTAAAGACTTCTAGCTCCTCTCATTTTTGGCTTCTCCCAAAGATTTTATTCTCACTTCAGCAAACCTGTTTTGATAATGCAAATGAGTTTTGCATTATACACCTCCCTTTAATATGAAAATTAGAAGCACCTGAAGTAACTGCTAAGGTGTAAAAGATCAAAAAAGGCTTTTAGAAAGTCAAGAAACTGAAGAAACTATAATAGTAATGAAGAGATTGAAACTTTCCTATTTCCTGCCCTCACCAATTCAGCCCTGCTCAGTACTCAAGTAAGGGACATTATTTCCACCAGTGAGGGGAGTTGCCAATAGGATTTGGGACTTGGATTATATTAGAATCAATTCAACCATGAAAGTATAGGACCTAGAACTGGAAAGAATCTGAGGTGATGGGGGGGGCAGTTAGGTGGCTCACTGGACTGAGAGTCAGGCCTAGAGATGGGAGGACCTGGGTCCAAATCTGAACTCAGACACTTCAAAGCTGTGTGACCCTGGGCAAGACACTTAACCCTCATTAAAGCCCTTACAACTCTTCTGCCTTGGAACCAATATACAGTATTGATTCTAATATGGAATGTAAGGGTTTAAAAAACCTCAGGTGCTATCTAGCCCAAACCTTTCAGTTTAAGATGAAAAATCTGAAACCTGAATTACTGGTCTTTGACCTAATTTCTTTTAATAAAAAGATAAAACCATCATCTTTTCTAACTGAAAGGATCTCACATATCATTTAAATTAGTCCCCAAGTTTTACTGATGAGGTACCTGAAGGTCAGAGAGGGAAAATAAACTACTATTTCCTTCTCACACAACTAGGTAATAATCAACTTGAGGCTAAAATCTAATTTCCCTCTAATCTGACGTTTAATATAATGTTCCTTATACTATAGCAAACAAGAGGAATTTTTGTTAGATTTTAAAATATAAAATCTTGACTTTATTCACAGATTTCTAATGTTGTCATAAACTAAAGAGTGAGATGAATGTGTTGTGTTGGTAAATAAAAACATAAAATGTATGAGTAAGATGTTATTAGTATAATCCATATTACTATTCATCTACCATGGAATGATATAAATGGAAATGGCATAGCTTTAGAACAGCTCATATATACAATTCTTCTGATATAAATCATGCATCTTTCACACCAAAACATTCACTAATGTCTCAAGTCTACAGCTACAATACTTAAACCACCAGTCCTTAAAGTTACACAGTGTATAAGAAGCAGGTATGGGGAACGTTTGTAGCTTGATAGCTTGTGCATGAAATGCCTGGTGATTTAGAGTTTATTTGAAAAAAAAAAAGGACTCATTTTCTCAGTAGGAAATTATTCCCATTATTGCTTATGACTATTTTTCTAAGGATAGGAACTCTTTTTGCACCTTCTTTCCATCCTGGGAAGGAATTGGGTCATGAAGAAAAAAAACAGAGGCCAACCCTTGAACTTATCTCACTTAAGATGCTACAACATGACCTGGGACACCATTCTTAAGATGCAAAATTTCTGGCGGAGTCAAGATAGCGGCTTAGCAAGCAGCAAAAGTTCAGACCTCCTGGAAGAACCTTTCTTAACTGATACAGACTGAATGCTCCTAGGGCACCGAAATTGAATCTGAACAACAGGACAGAAGCGGGAAACCCTCTTTCTGGACTCAAATCAAAAGGTATGCCCCCCAAAAGCCGGAATCCGAGAATACTCAGGGCTAAGAGGAAGGCAGAGGGTAGGTCCCAGGACCCCTCCCCCACAACCCAGAAGGCTGAGCCCCCAGCAGCAGCAGGAACCTCTGAGCAGGCAAAGGTGCTGGTTTGCAGGCTCTACCTTGTGAGCAGCGGGGCACTGGGCTCGGCGCATCCAGCTAGGACAGCAGAGAGGAAGGCAGGGAGAAACCAACTGTGGCTGGGTCCCTCCAATGGGCTCCAGCCTCACCTTTGCCTCGGGGCACATCCAGACCAATCCAGTTAAATATAATCCCATCAGAACTCCTCAGAGTTTAGGGAGGCAGGCAAAGGCACTTGTGGACAGCAGAGAAGCAGCTGGAGAGAACTGGAGAGAGCCTGGGTGGCCCAGCCTTCCAGGAGTCCTCAGAGCCTCAAAGCTTCATACCAAATAAAGCCCAGCCCAGTTGAACTCAGTCCAATCAAAAGCCTCCAGAGAACACGGAAGCTAACATTCCTCCCCTAGAGACTGTACCAAGAGATCTGACAAAGCTACAAGAGGGGAGACTGGTAGCCCCAAAACCAAAACAAAATGAGAGGAGCAAGAGCACAGCCAAATGCGGGGAGCAAAGAAGGGGTAAACTTGAGCAAAAAAACAGAAAAAGAAGAAAAAATTACAATACACAGCTTCTGCATAGGTAATGAGCAAAAAGCGAACAAAACAGAGGGGGAGGGATCAGCAAAGGAAAAATCAGAAATCCCAGCGAATTGGATACAGGCTTTGGAAGAACTCAAAATGCAATTCAAAACACAATTAAGAGAGGCTGAAGACAATTGGGAAAAGAACTTAAAAACTAAGATAAGTCATCTGGAAACAGAAAAGAGTGTCTTGAAAGCCAAAATCAACCAGCTGGAAAATGAGGCAAAGGAGATGAAAGATGAGGCAAAGCAGATGAAAGATGAGATGAAGAAGATGAAAGATGACCTCCAAAGAAAATCCGACCAAAAGGAAAAGGACAACCAAAAAACTAAGGATGAAATCCAGACTTTAAGAACCAGAATACAACAACTAGAATCGAGTGACCTCACAAGGCAGCAGGACTCTATAAAACAAAACCAAAACAATGAAAAAATTGAGGAAAATATGAAGCATCTCATTCACAAAACAGAGGATTTAGAAAATCGTTCAAAGAGAGACAATTTAAAAGTTATTGGCCTACCAGAAGACCATGACAAAAGAAAAAGCCTGGACATTGTATTACAGGAAATTATTAAAGAAAACTGCCCAAAAATCCTTGAAGAAGAGGGAAAAGTGGAGATTGATAGAATCCACAGATCACCTCCTATACCTAATCCCCAACTGAAAACACCCAGGAATGTTATAGCTAAATTCAACAACTATCAGACCAAAGAAAAGATATTACAAGCTGCCAAGAAGAAGTCATTCAGATACCAAGGAACCACAGTGAGGATAACTCAGGATCTGGCTGCATCCACACTGAAAAAAAGAAAGGCATGGAATACGATATTCCGGAAAGCAAGGGAACTAGGTCTACAACCAAGAATCAACTACCCAGCAAAACTGACTATATTCTTTCAGGGGGAAGTATGGTCATTCAACAAAATAGAAGAATTCCAAAAATTCGTAAAGAAAAGACCATACCTGAACAGAAAATTTGATGGCCAAGCACAGAACTCAAGAGAATCATCAAAAGATAATTAAAAAAGAGGGGGGGGAAAGAAAAACAAAAACAAAAAAAATTAAGAGACTCAATGAGTTAAAATAATATGTATCCCTATAAGAAAAGAGGTCATTGGTAACTCTTAAAAACTGTTGTTATTACCTGGGCAGCAAAAAGAAGTATACTTAGAGGGAACAGCAACATACTGTATAGGATGAAAGGACAAGACATAAATAGGTATATAGATATATGCATGCAAAAATACATATGCATGAGTATGTATATATATGTATATATATCTATATATATAACTAGAGTTTAAAAATAGGTTAACATTAAAAGAAATGGGAAAAGAAACAAATGGGGGTAAATTTATATTTCATAAAAAAGCTCATGGTGGGAGGGGGGAGAACATCAATACACTGGAAGGGTAAAGAGGTCAGAGTCAGAAAATACTCAAATTTTACATGCTTTGAAAGTGACTCAAAGAGGGAAAAACAATCCAATCCATTGGGGGCAGAGAATAGATTTGCACCCTATAGGGGAGTAGAAGGGTAATAAATGGTCTGGTGTGGAGGGAAGCAGTACAAGAGAGGGAGGGAGCGGGGGGGTAAACTTTAGAAAGACTATAGGGAAAATAAGGGGGGGATAAATAGGGAGGGGGGTAGAAAGGGAAGTAAAATAAGGGTGGGAACAAGGGGGACTGTTCAAAAGCAAACATTGGTGTAGATGGAAATAGTGAAAGAAGAAAACGCAGGAAAAAGAGCAGAAATCAAAATGCTGGGAAATACACAGCTAGTAATCATAACTCTGAAAACTCTGAATGTGAATGGAATGAACTCACCCATAAAACACAAGCGAATAGCAGAGTGGATTAGAGTCCAAAACCCTACCATATGCTGTCTACAAGAAACACATATGAGAAAGGTAGACACGCATAGGGTGAAAGTAAGAGGGTGGAGCCAAAACTATTGGGCATCAACTGACAAAAAGAAGGCAGGAGTTGCAATCATGATATCTGACAAAGACAAAGTAAAAATAAATCTAGTTAAAAGAGATAGGGAAGTTAATTACATCCTGATAAAAGGCAGTATAGACAGTGAGGAAGTATCTCTACTCAACATGTATGCACCAAATGCCATAGCATCCAAATTTCTAAAGGAGAAACTAGAGGAACTCAAGGACCAAATAGATAGAAAACCTATACTAGTGGGAGACCTGAACCTTCCTCTATCTGAACTAGATAAATCAAACCAAAAAATAAATGAGAAAGAAATAAGAGAAGTGAATGAAATCTTAGAAAAATTAGAGTTAGTAGACATGTGGAGAAAAATAAATAGGGACAAAAAGGAATATGCCTTCTTTTCTGCAGCACATGGTACATTCACAAAAATTGACCATGTATTAGGGCATAAAAACATTGCAAACAAGTGCAAAAGAGCAGAAATAATAAGTGCAACTTTCTCAGATCACAATGTAATGAAAATAATAATTAGTAAGGGAACATGGAGAGGTAAATCAAAAATTAATTGGAAATTAAACAATATGATTCTCCAAAAACCAGTTACTTAAAGAACAAATCATAGAAACAATTAATAACTTCATTGAAGAAAATGACACTGATGAGACATCCTTTCCAAACCTATGGGATGCAGCCAAAATAGTACCCAGGGGGAAATTTATATCCTTGAGTTCATATATTAACAAATTAAGAAGGACAGAGATCAATGAATTGGGCATGCAAATTAAAAAATTAGAAAGTGAACAAATTAAAAATCCTCAGATGAAGACTAAATTAGAGATCCTAAAACTCAAAGGAGAAATTAAGAAAATTGAAAGTCAAAGAACTATTGATTTAATAAATAAGACTAGAAGCTGGTACTTTGAAAAAACAATTAAAATAGACAAAGTACTAGTCAGTCTAATTAAAAAGGGAAAGAAATAAACCAAATTGACAGTATCCAAGATGAAAAAGGAGACCTCACCTCTAATGAAGAGGAAATCAAGGCAATCATTAAAAACTACTATGCCCAATTATATGGCAACAAATATGGCAATTTAGGTGATATGGATGAATACTTACAAAAATATAAATTGCACAGACTAAAAGAGGAAGAAATAAATTACCTTAACAACCACATTTCAGAAAAAGAAATTAAACAAGCCATCAAAGAACTCCCTAAGAAAAAATCCCCAGGACCAGATGGATTCACAAAGGAATTCTATCAAACATTCAAAGAACAACTAATCCCAATATTAAACAAACTATTTGACAGAATAGGCCTAGAAGGAGTTCTACCAAATTCATTCTACGACACAAACATGCTACTGATCCCAAAGCCAGGCAGGTCAAAAACAGAGAAAGAAAACTATAGACCAATCTCCCTAATGAATATAGACGCAAAAATCTTAAATAGTATACTAGCAAAAAGACTCCAGCAAGTAATCACAAGGGTCATCCACTATGACGAGGCAAGATTCATACCAGGAATGCAAGGATGGTTCAATATTAGGAAAATCATCCACATAATTGACCATATTTACAAGCAAACTGACAAAAATCACATGATTGTCTCAATAGATGCAGAAAAAGCCTTTGATAAAATACAACACCCATTCCTATTGAAAACACTAGAAAGTATAGGAATAAAAGGGCCTTTCCTAAAAATAATAAACAGTATATATCTAAAACCATCAGCAAACATCATCTGCAATGGGGATAAACTAGAAGCCTTTCCAATAAGATCAGGAGTAAAACAAGGATGCCCATTGTCACCTCTACTATTTGACATTGTACTAGAAACACTAGCAGTAGCAATTAGAGAAGAAAAAGAAACTGAAGGTATTAAAATTGGCAATGAGGAAACTAAGCTATCACTCTTTGTGGACGATATGATGGTTTACGTAAGGAATGCTAGAGAATCAACCAAAAAGTTACTCGAAATAATCAACAACTTTAGCAAAGTTGCAGGATACAAAATAAACCCTCATAAGTCATCAGCATTTCTATATATCTCTAACCCAGTTCAGTAGCAAGAATTAGAAAGCGAAACACCATTCAAAATCACCCTAGACAATATAAAATACTTAGGAATCTATCTGCCGAGACAAAGACAGGAACTATATGAACTCAACTACAAAACACTTTCCACACAGCTAAAACTAGATCTAAACAATTGGAAAAACATTGATTGCTCATGGGTGGGATGAGCTAACATAATAAAAATGACAATCCTACCCAAATTAATTTACTTATTTAGTGCCATACCCATTGAACTACCAAAAAACTTCTTTACTGAATTAGAAAATACCATAACTAAGTTCATTTAGAAGAGCGAAAGATCAAGGATATCCAGGGAAATCATGAAAAAAATGCAAAGGAAGGAGGACTTGCAGTCCCAGATCTCAAACTATACTATAAAGCAGTGGTTATCAAAACAATTTGGTACTGGCTAAGAGACAGAAAGGAGGATCAGTGGAATTGACTTGGCATAAATGATCTCAGCAAGACAGTTTATGACAAACCCAAAGACCCCAGCTTTGGGGATAAAAATCCATTATTTGATAAAAACTGCTGGGAAAATTGGAAGACAGTGTGGGAGAGATTAGGTTTGGATCAATACCTCACACCCCACACCAAGATAAATTCAGAATGGGTGAATGACTTGAACATAAAGAAGGAAACGATAAGTAAATTAGGTGAACACAGAATAGTATACATGTCAGACCTTTGGGAAGGGAAAGATTTCAAAACCAAGCAAGACTTAGAAAGAGTCACAAAATGTAAAATAAATAATTTTGACTACATCAAATTAAAAAGGCTTTGTACAAACAAACCAATGTAACTAAAATCAGAAGGGCAGCAACAAATTGGGAAATAATCTTCATAAAAACCTCTGACAAAGGTTTAATTATTCAAATTTACAAAGAGCTAAATCAATTGTACAAAAAATCAAGCCATTCTCCAATTGATAAATGGGCAAAGGACATGAACAGGCAGTTCTCCGCCAAAGAAATCAAAACTATTAATAAACACATGAAAAAGTGTTTTAAATCTCTTATAATCAGAGAGATGCAAATCAAAACAACTCTGAGGTATCACCTCACACCTAGCAGATTGGCTAACATAGCTATGGAAAGTAATGAATGCTCGAGGGATGTGGCGATGTAGGGACACTAATTCATTACTGGTGGAGTTTTGAATTAATCCAACCATTCTGGAGGGCAATTTGGAACTATGTCCAAAGGGCACTAAAAGACTGTCTGACTTTTGACCCAGCCATAGCACTGCTGGGTTTGTACTCCAGAGAGATAATAAGGAAAAAGACTTGTACCAGAATATTCATAGCTGCACTCTTTGTGGTGGCCAAAAATTGGAAAATGAGGGGATGCCCTCAATTGGGGAATGGCTGAACAAATTGTGGTATATGTTGGTAATGGAATACTATTGTGCTTAAAGGAATAATAAAGTAGAGGAATTCCATGGTGACTGGAACAACCTCCAGGAAGTGAAGCAGAGCTAAAGGAGCAGAACCAGGAAAACATTGTACACAGAGACTGATACATTGTGGTACAATCGAACGTAATGGACTTCTCCATTGTGTCAGTGCAATGTCCCTGAACAATCTGCAGGGATCTAAAAACACTATCCACAAGCAGAAGATAAACTGTGGGAGTAAGAACACCAATGAATAACAACTGCTTGACTACAGGGGTAGAGGGGATATGACTGAGGAGAGACTCTAAATGAACACTCTAATGTAAATGCCAACAGCATGGAAATGGGTTTGAATCAAAAACCCATGTGATACCCAGTGGAATTGCACGTGGGCTATGGGAGAGGTGGTGGGAGGGGGGGAAGGTAAGAAAAGGAAATGATCTTTGTTTTCAATGAATAATGTTTGGAAATGACCAAATAAAAATTAAAAAAAAAGATGCAAAATTTCTATTATTCTCTTCCCTTAAAATACACTGTTGTAAACCTTATTAAAAAGTCCTCAGATTGGGATAATATACTAAATAGCTACTTCATGCAATCAAAATCTTATTAAGGGGAATGTGGAAAATAGAAGAGCTTCTGTTGAGAATAAAATGTTACTTTAAAACAGGATTTTATTATTGTGAAAGAAAACACTAACTTTGGAATCAGAGGATCTGCATTCAAATACCCCCCTTGTAAAATGCATGTTGTGTGATTTTGGAAAAGTAATAATTTCTCTGGACCTTAATTTCTTCATAAAGTAAAATTAATGGGTTAGACTAGATGATTTCTTTTTTAAAATGTATTTATTTTTAAAAATCATTGATGTTTTTTATTTTTTCCAATTTCATGTAAAACAATTTTAACATTCATATTAAAAAATTGAGTTCCAAATTCTCTCTTTCTATCTTCCCTACCTCTCTTTGATAAAAATAAGAAATTTGATATAGATTATTAATGTGTAGTTATGTAAAGCATATTTCTAAAATTATACATTTGAAAAAACACATAAAATTAATAAAAGTTCAAAAGATGCAGGCTTTGAGCAGCATTCAGACTCTATCTGTCCTTTCTCTGTAGGTGGACAGCATTTTTATCATAAATTCTTCAGGATTATATTATATCACTGAATTGCTGATTAGAGAAATGATTTGTAATTGATTATTTTTACAATATTTTTACTATTAATATTCTGGTTCTGCTCATTTCACTTTTGCATTAGTTCATATAAGTCTTTCAGGTTTTTATGAAACCCTCTTGCTTATTATTTCTCATAGGACAATAATATTCTATCACAATCATATACAATAATTTATTCAAACATATTCCTGCCTGATAGTCATCCACTCATTTTCCAGTTCTTTGCCACCACAAAAAAAAAAATCTATATAAATCTTGTTGAGCTATAGACCTAGAAGTGGAATTACTGGTTCAAAGAGTATGCAAAGTTTATATTCCTTTGGATACTGAGTTACAAATTCTTTCCTTCCCCATCAAACCCCACCCACATCAAAAGGAAATCAATGTAATATTATTTATAAATGTGAAATGATATACTATATATATATTCATGTTCCAAAAATTTATTTGCAAATCAGTTGTTCAGCACTCAACATATTTTTCTACATCAAAAACTTGATAAATGGCATAGTTAAATGCAGTAACATAAATTTCATATCCATTTATGATTATTTCACCCAATTTACCATATGATAAAATTAGTTCATAATTAGCTGAAAATGTATTGTGGTGAGGAATTTTTTTTTTTGGCAAGGTTTTTGGTATGCTCATTGATTCTTTTTTAAAAAAGTATACTTATTTAATTACTTAATTTAAAATAGTTTTCCATGATTACATTACTCATATTCTTTCCCTACCCTCCTCCCACCACATACCAAAGAGCAATTCCAATGGGTTTTATTTGTGTCATTGATCAGGAATTATTAACATATTGTTAATATTTTCACTAAGGTGATCATTTAGAATCTATGTCCCCAATCATATCCCCATTAATTAATCAAGCAGTTGTTTTTCTTCTGTGTTTCCACTCCCACAGTTCTTTCTCTGGGTGTGGATAATGTTCTTTGTCATAAGTCCCTCAGAATTGTGCTGGATCATTGCATTGCTACTAGTTGAGTAATCCATTGCAATTGATTGGGCCATAGTATACCCATCTCTGTGTATAATGTTCTCCTGGTTCTGCTCCTTTCACTCTGCATCAATTCCTGGAGGTCATTCCACTTCACATGGAATTTCTCCAGTTCATGATTCCTTTTAGCACAATAGTATTCCATCACTATCAGATACCACAATTTGTTCAGCCATTTCCCAATTGAAGGCTATCCCCACATTTTCCAATTTTTTTGCCACCACAAAGAATATGGCTATAAATATTTTTGTATAAGTATTTTTCCTTATTAACTCTTTGGTGTACAAACCCAGCAGTGCTATGGCTGGGACAAAGGACAGACAGTTTTTTAAAGCCCTTTAGGCATAGTTCCAAATTGCCTTCCAGAATGCCTGGATCAATTCACAACTCCACCAGAATGCATTAATGTACCAATTTTGCCACATCCTCTCCAACATTTATTACTTTCCTTTGATGTCGTATAAGCCAGTCTATTAGGTGTGAGGTGATAACTCAGAGTTGTTTTGATTTGTATTTTTTTGATTATACAAATTTAGAGCACTTTTTCATGTATTTATTTATTGTTTTGATTTCTTTATCTGAAAATTGCATTCCTAGGTTTTGTCTTTTGTAATAGTAAGAGGACATTTGCAAAAGAACTTTGTAATGCCAAAGTTAGAGTGATTGACAGGAGCATGTGACAGAGAGTCACATAGGAGCCTAAGGGTCAAGATCTAGGTAAAGATTCTAAGGTCCCAACAGTCTTGACATTTCTCTCCTGAAGGACCTTGGATTGGAGGTTTGACAACAGGTTTCTGGCTTTTGGCAATACCAGCTGAAGAGAGGAATCTTTTGAACTGGCTGCTGGCAACTAGAACAGAGGCCTGAAGACCCACTTCTCCACTGGACCTGCTTTGGGCAGTTTCCATCTGAAGATCCTGGCCCATTTGATTTGACTCCACTTGTGAGATTTGGTGTTGGGGAAACTTATTATTTTAGCTTAGATAAATTAGGTTAAGATAGGTTCATAGAAATTAGGGTTCAAGATTAATTGTAATAATTCTTCTTACCCCTTTTCCTTCTTCAAAAAAACCAACCTGATTTTCATATGTTTCCTTCTTGTTCATTCCCCTACCAAATCCCACTATTACACTTTTGGCAGAGCCAGCTAGGTTTATAGTATTTCTTAAGTATAGCAAAGTAGTCATAGGAAGTTCAGTTTGAGTCAACATTCTAAAACCTCTGAGCTGTTAGGAGCTCAGCGGGAAAACTAAATAGAATTCTGAGGGCTTGGTTTGCCCAAGGGGGTTATTTTGACTGTATCACAGTCTCTTGGCAGTCATCTTAGAGTAGCCATTTTAGAAAAGCTGTTTTTTTTTTAATTTAAAAAATTGTAATATCTTCTTTATATATAAAGAATAGTGTAACAATATTATTTTAAATTCGACTGTACTTATGGATGCTAACATGTCATCAAGCATATTAAATAATATGTTAATTTTCTTATGTGAATATATAATGTGTATTCCTTATATTATATTTGTAACTTTCCTAAATTGTTGTCATTCTATATTTCAAATGTACTGTATGAAGTCTGTAATGGACATTAAGTTGTGTGATATAATGGCCTATGTTCCTCTTACTGTTATCTGTGGGTGTGTCATGTATAAGTCTCGTATCTCTTTCTGTATTTGTGGAAATCTGTTAAAGGATCTAGTTGCTTGGTTTAAAAGGGATTCTCACTTGAAAATTATGGTCATGCACATGAAACAACAAATGGATACACTGGAAGAATTCATGAATAACATTACTATGAACCTAGGATGTGGAAATGATAACAGCAATATAAGCAATAAGGGAAAAAGATTAAATATGTCGGAGCAGGAAGAAGCAGCAAGAATAGTGAATCTTTGTCCCCTAAGAGATTTGCAAGTGATTACAAAGAATGAGGTACATAAGGTTAGAACTCACAAAAGATTTTCCCCAGAGGACTTTGAGTCCATTAAAAGGAGAACCCCAAATTTTAGTGATGAGCCAAATAAAGCGATTAAGGAGATATTTAGGGCAATTGAATTATATGTCCCTGATTTTAATGATTTTGCTCTCCTAATGAAAGAGGTCCTAACTAAGAGGGAGAGAAATAAGTTTATAGAGGAGGCAAGATCAGAACCTCTGTTACAATCATGGCCAGAAAATTTGAAATTGGATACTGCAAATGAAGGGGTATATGATATTCTAATTGAAGCAAGAGATGCAATCCTGGATGTTATAGGGAGGTATACAAAGAGGCCCATTGCTTGGTCCAAGTTTGAGTCCATGAACCAGAAAGTATCTAAAGTACCTGTGGTTTTCTTGGAAAGGATAACTGAGGCAGCTGAAACTCTATTGGGAATGGATGCACTTGAAGAAGGCATCTTTTCCCAAATCAAGAGTATATTTGTGAAAAATGCAGTTCCGAGGGTCAGACAATTCTTTAAATCAAATTACCCAGATTGGGAAGAGCTTTATCTGAAGGAATTGAGGAGAAAGTCTATTTATTTAACAAATGATCCAGAAGAAAAAGCTGATGATAGGGATCCCATTGTTGATGATTTGAAAAGAAAATGAAGGGAAGCTGAATTTAAAGCAAAGGAGAGTAAAATTAAGAAAGTAAAGGCAGTGGCTACTTTGAGATCTGTGCAGCCAAAATATAATAACTATAGACTAGTGAGAAGAGACCAGGTCTTAGACACTGTTTCCTTTGTGATCAGGTCAAACATCTATACAGAGACTGCAGATTCAGAAATCAGGTCAGAAGGCAAATAAATAGGAATAATGGTTTTAATAGACAATACAATAATTGGAGTGATACTTATAATTATAATACTAACAACAGATGGAATAACAAAAATAATAATAATCAAAATAGATATGTTAATCAATGCCAAAATGCATGTTGCTAGGGCCAACAAGCTACAGATCTAGATACTATGCAATCATGGGTATATTTTGGAGCTAGACCAAAGTACAGCCAGGTAGTAAAAGGGGATCAGAACAAGGGTGAAAATGCCTTATGAAGGTTTCCCCTAGAGATATATGAAAATGAGTCAAGAAATGAGTGTGGTATAAATGAAAATGAGTTGAGGATAAATGAAATTTACAGTAATGAAAATACAATACATGTTGATACAAATGAATTAATTGAATCAAAGGAGGATATAATTAGTTTAAATAATTGTAGATAAAGAACATTGAAATATAAATTTAAAAGAAAATACTAATGAATAAGAGAAATAGTCATGAAATTGTAAATGAGAACAATGATACTAAATGGAGAATTTAAATACCAATGAGAGTAATATAAAAGCTGATGATACAAAATCCTGGGAAAATCATGTAATTCAAGCAGATGTAGACTTGGATGGACAGGAAATGACTGAGTTTTGTACTGATGTTCCTGTGCTTGCACCAATTCTGGAAACCTTCCAATCTCCAAATAGCACTGAATCCTATGTTTCTGTAACTATAGGGGATCACATATATGATCTTTTGGTGGATCATGGACCCAGTAAATCAGTTTTTCAAAGTCTTCCTAAAGATTGTAAAGCTGTTGGTACTAAAGAAGTGATTGGAGCTACTGGAAAACCAGAGAGATTAGCAAAATTACAATCTAAAATGATAACTTTAGGTCCTTTATCTGTGGAACATGTATTTCTTTTTATGCCAGAATATCCAATGAACCTTCTCGGGAGGGACTTGCTTTGTAAATTATGAGCAACAATTTAATGTACTGACACAAGAGAGATATCATTACAACTCCCAGAAGAATCTCTGAAAGCTTTTTGATGGCTGTTCTTAGATTTGGTCAGTGCAGAGAATGAGTTGGATTCCATCTATCCAATTCCTGAGGATATCCCAGAAGACTTTGGTCAAATTCTTCCACAGATATAGGTCTATTGAAATCAGGTACTCCAATAACAGTGAGAAACAAGAAAGGACCAGTTCCATGTGTTCCTCAATACCCTTTGAGTAAAGAATTTATAGAAGGAATAAGACCCATCATCAAGTCCCTAATTCAACAAGGGATCATAATACTGTGCTCAGAATACAATATACCCATACTTCCAATAAAAAAGCAAAAGCTAGAACAGGATGGCAGAATCATCTATAGATTCTTTCAGGATTTGAGAGCTGTAAATAATCATGTAATAAAGACTCATCCTATAGTACAAAGCCCAGCTGCTGTAATCTCATCCATCCCAGGTCAAATAAGATATTTCACTGTGTTAGATTTATGTTCAGTGTTTTTATCAATTCCAATTCATGAGGATTCTCAAAAGATCTTTGCTTTCACATGGAAGAAATCAAAATGGACCTGGACTCATCTTCCACAGGGATTCTGTGGTAGACCGAGTCAATTCTCACAAATTTTGAATAGAGACCTTAAAACAATAACATTCAAAGAGAGTAAAATAGTACATTTTGTTGATGATATCCTCCTAGCATCTCCATCTGCTAACATGTGTTTTAAGAGATAGCAAGATTCTTTTGATTGAATTATATAAACATGGACATAAAATCTCTAAGGCAAAACTTCAGTGGGTATTGCCTCATGTTGAATATCTTGGTTTTGTGTTGTCAGAGGGTTCCAGAAGTATAACTAAGAAATAGTTGATATCCAGAAACTGAGTGCACCTAAGACCAAGAAGCAACTCAGAGCTGTTCTTCGAACAACTGGTTTCTGTAGACAATGGATACCTGGGTATAGTGAATTTACTAAATGTTTAACAAATATAACCAGGAATACAGAACCAGAACCTCTAAAACTCAAACCTGAACATCTGCAAGCCTTAAGTAAGCTTAAGAAAGTGATTATATCGGCATCATCCCTTGGAATCCCAGACTATACTAAACCTTTTCAATTGTTCGTGAATGAGACCAAAGGAATTGCATCTGTTGTACTGACACAGACTTTAGGACAGTTATCATCCAATTGGATATTATAGTTGTCAGCTAGATCCAATTGCTGCAGATACAGTTCCTTGTTTAAGGGGTGTAGCTGCTGCAGCTGTGTTAATTCAGAAGTCATCAGATTTAGTTTTGGGATGTTCATTGATGATATTTTGTTCACATCAAATAGAAGCACTAATGAGGAAATTTTGTACTCAAGCATATTTAGACCAACATATATCTAAGTATGAAATTATACTTCTAGGTAGTGAAAACATCGAGTTGAAGAGGTGTAGTATATTAAATCCAGCTACACTTGTTCCTGCTTTGCCAAAGAATGGTGAACCATTACATGAATGTATAGAAGTAGTAGATCTAATGGATATGCTAAGGATGGATTTAAAAGATACTACAATTGAAAATCCAGATTTGGTTTTATTCACAGATGGTTCCTCATATTTGTGTAATGGCATTCAATGTATGGGTGCTACAGATGACACAGAATTTGAGACACTGTGTTATGGATCATTACTTAGTAACATTATTGCTCAATGTGAAGAGTTGGTCACTTTAAAGCAAGCATGTCTTCTGGCTGATGGTAAAAGTAAAAATGTGTATACAGATTCCTGTTATGCTTTTTCAGTGTGTCATGCTACAGGAAAGATCTGGAAACAATAAGGTTTTATTACTGCATCGGAAAAACCAATTGCTCATGCAGAAATAATAACTGAGTTGTTGGATGCTATACAGAAGCTAAAACAGCTAGTGGTAATCCATTGTGGGAGTCATACTTACGGCAGAGACTCGGTTGCTAAAGGAAATCATAGAGCTGATATAATTGTGAAATTTGCAGCCAGGAATTTTCCAGTGTATGTCATGAACTTATAAATTATAGAATCTGATGATCTAGAAAAAGTTTATGTAGACTCAGAAATACAAAAATGGAAGAAGTTTGGAGCAAGAAAAGAACTTGGCATATGTTTAGCAGATACTGTAAAGCCACTGTTACCAAAAGACCTGCATACTTATTTTTGTCAAGCCATTCACCTAAAAGGTCATTTTGGTACTCAAGCTGTAATTGAAACCATAAAGAAACAATGGGTAGCTCCTGGAATAAGTACTGTGGCAAATAAGATCTGCTCAAGCTGTTCTGTTTGCCAAAAATTCAATCAAGGGGCATTCAGACAGAAAGGTTTAGGTGGTAGACCTTTAGCATATTGTCCATTTAAGAGTCTGCAGATTGATTACATCAGCATGGCAAAAGCTGGAAGATACAAGTTTTGCTTGGTAATTGTTGATAGATTAACCAAATTGCCTGAAGCTTTTCCAACAAATATAAATGCAACTAGCTTTGTGGTGAAAGTGTTGATTAAGGAAATTATACCTAGATTTGGAGTACCACTAACAATAGACTCTGATAAAGGATTGCATTTCATTCATGACATCCTGAAAAGAGTTTTTGAAAATCTAGGAATAACACTAAAATACTATTTTCCTCATCATCCACAAAGTTCAGGGCAAGTGGAGCATGTAAATAAGGAAATAAAGACTACAGTGGGGAAGCTCTGTGCTGAAACTCATCTCAAATGGCCTTAGATTCTTCCCATAGCTTTGTTTTACCTATGTATGAGACCAAGAGCCAATTTACATATATCATCCTATGAAATGCTCTTTGGACATGCTCCACTATAGGCAAAAACTTGTAAGACAGTCTGTACATTTCTCTTAGGAGAAGATTGTCAACTTGCTTCTTAATGAAGTGCTTTACAACAAAAACTAAAAGAATTACATGATATGGGAGTATTCATTCAAACTGGTCCTTTGGATTATTCTCTTCATAACTACAAACCAGGAGATATGGTATATGTCAAAAATTTTGCTAAAATATTAGAACACAAGAAAGTTGTTTAAGTCCTTACACTATTGTGTTAGTCGTTCCATCTTCAGTAAGAGTTTTGGGTAGAGATTCATGATATCATTGTTCACATATAAAATTAGCACATGGTATAAATAATGAAATTGTACAAAAAATCAAAGAAGAAGAAAATGAAGAAGAGATTGCAAAAAAAAGTTAGAATCATCAGTCAAATTGAGTCTGCAGTCAAAAAGATCAGTAAGGAGAGGACCATTCCCGCAGAAGAGGATAGAAGAGGACAATGCAGGTGAATAGGAGAATTCAGGAATTAAAGGACAGGGTTATAAGACTGAAAACTTATAAATTTAAAAGACTTTGAGAAATTTACACTGAAGAGGATTACAAGATAAATGGACGGGGGCAGCTGGGTGGCTCAGTGGATTGAGAGCCAGGCCTAGAGATGGGAGATCCTAGGTTCAAATCTGGCCTCAGACACTTCCCAGCTGTGTGACCCTGGGCAAGTCACTTGACCCCCATTGCCTGGCCCTTACCACTCTTTTGCCTTGGAGCCAATACACAATATTGACTCCACGACAGAAGGTAAGGGTTTAAAAAAAAACACAAGATAAATGGACTAATGAATTGATACTTTGGGATAATGTATTATAGTACAAAATAACATAACACTTATTCACATGTATACACAAATTTATTTACTATTACGCAATTGCAGAAGAATAATTATTAAAGAGGAGGAGAGAAGAGAAAGATCTGAAGTAGGAGTAAATATGTTGCATACAACAGTAACATAAAACTGACATAATAGTAACACTGACATTAAAATAGTAAAACAACATGACAGCAAAAGTAACAACATAAGACATAAACACAAAACATAAACATGGTTAGGTTACACTACTTAAATGAGTGAAACAATGTATACTTAGGGTACTAACAGTGTTACAATTAGCTATAGATAAATTTGTTACTAACAAAATGTAGTTAGATACTTAGATTTAGTTTAAGTATAGAAATCTAGGTAGACAAAAGTATTTTGAAGATAGGGATTAGTTAGGTAGGATTAAGGAAAATACAATAAGAAAATTAGATAGTGACTTGCACTACATCATACATTACACAACACAAACAATATATGACATCACATATCAAACAAAAAATTTTAAATAAATATGTAAATATATGTAAATAGGGTATATAATAGGATTGTAAATTAATTTTATTATACTGTATATATAAATGTAAAATTTATATATATATATATATATAAAGTATACATAAGTGTTTGCATGTGCATATGTATAGCATATATGCATATATTGCATGTACTATAAGTATACATGTAAATTATGTACATAGTTCACTTATATTTATTGTTACATGTAATTGCATAAGTAAGTTTAATGTTTGGTTTGACTTTCAGTGTAAAACTTATGAAATGTGTTTATTGTAATTTTAAACAATTTTTCTCTAAGTTCAATGTTAATATACTCCAATAGTAGCAAAATTTTCTTTATTAACTGATAAGAGTATTTTTGAGTTTGATGTTTGCATGGAAGTTATGTTCATCTTTTGTTTGATGTTATTTGCTGTTTCACTTTTGCTTCTGTTTGATATTTGTACTTGTTCATTATATAATTCCTTTTCCTTTTCCTCTTTCCTTTTTAAATTCCCTAGAATAGATTAGTATTAGTTAGAGTAAGATAGTTGAGTGTAGGTTGTTTGTTATTTTGGGTAGATATCTTAGTTTAGGTAATTGGTAAGTATTTTAGATTGTACACAAATACAAAAATAGTGTTTCCAACATGATTTTTGTTTCGTGCAAAAGGGGGGAATGTAATAGGAAGAGGACATTTGCAAAAGAACTTTGTAATGCATACATTAGAGTAATTGGCAGGAGCATGTGACAGAGAGTCACATGGGAGTCTAAGGGGGTTAAGATCTGAGTAAAGATTCTAAGGTCCCAACAATCTTGGTACTTCTCTCTTGAAGGATCTTGGATTGGAGGTTTGACAACAGGTTTCTGGCTTTTGGTGATACCAGCTGAAGAGAGGGATCTTTTGAACTGGCTGCTAGCAACTAGAACAGAGGACTGAAGACCCACTTCTCCACTGGACCTGCTTTGGGCAGTTTCCATCTGAAGATCCTGGCCCATTTGATTTGACTCCACTTGTGAGATTTGGTGTTGGGGAAACTTATTGTTTTAGCTAAAATAAGTTAGATTGAGATAGGTTTATAGAAATTAGGGATCAAGATTAATTTTAATTATCCTCCTTATCCCTTTTCCTTCTTTCCTTTCTCAAAAAAATCAACCTGATTTTTATATGTTTCCTTCTTGTTCCTTACCCTACCAAATCCCACTATTACAATTTTGAGGATTTAATGTAGAGGGTGAACTATATACTCTTTCAATGTCTATTTTGACTTCTTGTTCAAGAATATCAGGGCAGTTTTCTTGGATAATTTCTTGCAGTATGATGTCAAGGTTTCTGTTTATTTCCAGGCTTTTAGGTAGGCCTGTGATTCTCATATTATCTCCCCTTGACCTATTTTCTAAGTCTATCTCCTACAGGAGATAATTCATATTTCCGTTTAATTTGTCATTCTTTTAACTTTGCTTTATTAATTCTTGCTTCTTGTGAGATCATTAACACCTATTGTGTTCAGCCCCACTTTGCCCTATCTCTGCGCCCAATCTTAACATTCCTCACCTCCTAGGATCCCAAGTCTTGCTCCTCTCTAGGGTAAGTCTGTGGTGTCCTCAGCCATCTCAACCCCCCCCCCAAGATCCTAACAATTGCCCCACGCTTGTTCTGACTCTGGCAAAGTAGGTGGAATGGGGGAGGAGTGATCAGCTCATCCTTTGGTAGGAGTAATTTTACCCCCTTATGGTGTGGAAATGCCTAAACCCTGCCTACCTTCAAGGTTGTGCCCTATGGAAGAGCCCCTTCACTTGTCTGATTTGGTCTTTTTTTCCCCTTGAGGCATTTTATATTGGTATGTGATGAGGAGAGGAAGCCCCTTGCTTCTATGCTGTGGTTATTTTAGTCCAGAAGTCTATATTGTTACAAGGGAATCACTTTAAAAGACTGATATATATTAATTTAAGGTCGCCAAGGAATCAGCTATGTAATTCCTAAATGAAAAACTCAAGTCAGCCGTCAGCCTTTTTTGGAGTTTAATTACAATAGGAGCAAGAAAGGAATTAGAGATATATAGAGAGAGAGAAAGGGGAGAGAAGGGAATAGGGCTTAAATACCCCTTCTGTGTAGGCTGGGCCAAAAGGCCCAAGCCCTTAGATAGCTGGGGCAAAGAAAAGAGATCAGTCCCTATTATTCACGTGTCCAAAATAGAGAAACAGTCTCAGAGGCCCCCACCTTCAGCTTCCTTCCGAGCAAGCTTCCTCAGCGCCCAGGAACCACACCGACCCAAAAACTCCCCCCCTCCTCGAGTCTCCAGACCCTCCTATCTTTAAGGAAACCATCCAAGTTGCCTCCCCTCAGTCCTCACATCTACCAATCAC
This sequence comes from Monodelphis domestica, assembly GCF_027887165.1. Taxonomy (NCBI): domain Eukaryota; kingdom Metazoa; phylum Chordata; class Mammalia; order Didelphimorphia; family Didelphidae; genus Monodelphis; species Monodelphis domestica. The sequence goes on along the minus strand of NC_077227.1, from coordinate 344,248,535 downwards.
TCTTCATCAATTTCCCTGTCAATGGAGGCTCTCGCTTAACCCAGGACCGCCCAGAGGTTTCTGGCTTTTGCACATGTCTGTTGAAGGTCATATTTTTCAAATGATTAAATCTTTACTCCTTTGTTACAGCCCTTTCTAAATCCTGTTAACTTGAGTATGGTAGAGATTGGAATAATTAAATTTTGATCTAGGCTGCAGCCCTTACTCAATCCTATTAGGACTGAATAGGGTGGAGATTTATTCCAAGTATCTCCATTGTATCAATTCTAAAATCAATCAAGACTCAAAGAAATTCCTGTTCTATGCTTAAGCATAGGTCAAAGTCCTTTCCATTGTTCAGCAGAAGGTTTCTGTCCTAAAGTAATCTTAAGAAGGGAAGAGAAGGAACCTCCCATGCCAATGGGGTTCCCATTCCAATAGACTATCAGTAAGAAATTTTCCAAGTATGAAATATCCCAATGGTGAAATTTCCAACATTTATAAGTCTAAGGAAATTTGAGGTTTACAATCCCCCCTGATGATCATTGGGAGACTAGTCTCCCCATTGATCATTTAACATAATCATTTTGTAGTTCTAAATTCACTTCTAACTAAAGATATACAAAATATTCAATTTTCTAGGAGAAATTAGAATAGTGAGAGAGGAAATAGAAAAGAAAAGAAAGCAAAACCAATGTTTGCTAGGTGCATTGACAGAAAGCCAAATTAGGGGCAGTCCCTTTTGGCATAAATGTTACAATAAATGTTCAATCAAAAGTTCAGTCCAATCAATCACATCCAAGGTTCATTCTTGATCTTCTTGATGAAGTGTAGGTTTTTGGCATCTTTCTGCAACAGTTCATTCTCTGGATATAAAAGTTTCAAGCTTCTTTCTTGAAGATCTTTTCTCGAACAAAATCAAAATCTTTGAAATTTTTATAAAAGTAAAATCTTAAACAAAAGTCTTGGATTTTTATAAAAATACAATCTCAAACAAAAAAAATTCAAAAATGAAAAAATTCTTAGATTTTAAATTAAAATACAATCCCCCCTGAAGTAAGTATTTTAAAAAAAATATATCAAGTTTAGCTCAGAATGCAATGTTCAGTTATGGGGGTGTATGTGTCAATTATCAAAAGAATAGAAAAATAATCAAAAACATAAGAAAAATTCAAAATAGACCTTGTATAGGTCCAGTTTAAAGTAATTTCTATCCCACAAGTATGTAGGACAGAATGCAGTAATATTTCACTTAGCCATTTGTAGCCAAGACTACAGGAAGTTGCCATAATATAAGAAGAAAAGAATTAGAATTCTATTTTGATGGGGAAATGTCATTCCCTTGTCTGATTTTTTTTTCCTTTAGAGATATAGGGAGCCAGCATGATAGTCAAGCTTTGTACTTGTTTGAGTACTTCAAAAGGAGTGTAGATACAAGGAAGTCCTACGACTTAAACATAAGTTAAGCGTCGCAACCTTGAGTCTCACTTTAATATTTCATGTGTGCTCTATTGGCACTATTCAGGTTTAGTCTGTGCTCCTTGTTTTTATCCCTTTTCCTGGAATCAGACACAAACATTAATCACAGTCCTATAATATTTTATCAATAAATGGCAGGTTCCCATAGTTTAAAGCTTTTAGGCATATATTGATATTATAGCAAGAGTATATATATTAACTTGTATTACTGCAGGGAAAAAATATTAATATTAATTATGTGTACCTTCAGTACAAAAAATGAGAAAAAAATCAAATATTCTGATAAAAAATAAAAGAAAAGAAATAAGAAAAAATAAGAAAAAAAATCAGTAATTCAATATATTCTTGAAAGAAAAAAAACCAGCATCCATTTGTCTATGGATTATTATCTTCAATTCTTATGATAAGATAGAGTCACAATTCATATGATAGGATAGAGTCAATCAGTCTCAGCAGAAGATGCTTTCTTCACATGTGAGCAGTGAATCCAAGAGTCTCTTTCTCCAATCTTTATAGATGTTGGAGTAGTTAATAATATTTGGAATGGTCCTTCCCATGAAGGTTCAGTTGCTCCAGTTCGCTTGAAATTCTTGATATAAACTTTATCTCCTGGGTTCAGGTCATGCAGAGAAAAGTCTAATGGTCCAGCTTGTACTGCAGCTCCGGATTCATGAAGTTCACGTAGTTTGTGCTGTAACTCCTGTATATAGGAAGCAATAGTAATATCTCCCCCTAATAGCGATGTATAAGCCGGGGAGAAAGGCTTAGCCTGTATAGGCGGATGTCCAAAAAGCATCTCAAATGGTGAAATATGTAAGTCTCCTCTAGGCCTGCTTCTAAGATAAAATAGGGCCAGAGGGAGAATTTCAGGCCATTTTAAATGGGTCTCAGTGCATAATTTGCCAATCATAGTCTTAAGTTCTTTATTCATCCTCTCCACTTGGCCTGAGCTCTGGGGGTGATATGGAACATGGAATTTTGGAGTTATCCCCAAGCAAGAATATATTTGATTTAAGACAGAATCGGTAAAATGACTCCCTCTATCGGAGTCAATATGTGCTGGTAGGCCAAAACGAGGAATAATTTCTTTTAAAAGTATCTTTGCAACAAAATCTGCTGTGGCTCGGGTCGTAGGAAATGCTTCCGGCCATCTGGTTAGTTGATCTACAATTACTAGACAAAATTTATAACGTCCAGCCTTTGGCATTGTTATGAAATCTATCTGTAGGTGTTCAAAAGGTGTGTAAGCCAGAGGACATCCCCCAAAGGCTTTTCCACGATATGCATGTTGGTTATATGCCTGGCAAATAGGACAGGCTGAACATACTTTAGAGGCTACTGTAGTTATACCAGGGGCTATCCATACTCTCTTGACAGAGTCCACGATGCCCTGGGTGCCAAAATGACCATTTTTATGAATAGATTGGCAAATTTGGTTATAGAAACTTCTAGGGAGCAGGGGTTTTCCTTCAGATGACACCCATACTCCATTAATTTGTTTTGCTTTAAATTTTTGTTTCCATTTTTCCACTTCCTTTTCATTATAGGAGAGTGATAAATTTAAATTATCAGTGGTTGTTAATGTTAAAATTAATCCAGGTCCTTCTATGGCTGCTAGTTTTGCAGCAGCATCTGCTCGGTCATTTCCTCTAGAGACAGGGTCAGAGCCACCTGTATGGGCAGAGCAATGAACTACAGCTAGGGCTTTAGGCAGTTTGAGAGCAGAAAGAACTTCATTAATAATTTCTGCATTAGCTATGGATTTTCCAGCTGAGGTTAAAAATCCTCTTTGGAGCCATAGCATCCCGACTGAGTGACAAATGCCGAAAGCATATCTAGAATCCGTATAAATTGTTGCCTTTTCATCCTTGGCAATTATACAAGCTTGTTTTAGAGCTATGAGTTCTGCTCCTTGAGCGCTAATGTTAGAAGGTAGTGAAGCTGACCATTCAGTGGCAAATTCTGAGACTACAGCAGCTCCAGTGTAACGTATGCCATCCCTCATAAAAGAGGAACCATCGGTAAATAAAATCAGATCTGCATTGTCTAAGGGAGTGTCCAAGAGATTATCTCGAGGCTTTTCTGCCATGGACACTAATGTTTCACAGTTATGTAATGGTTCTCCTGAAGTGGGTAAATCTGGAAGCAAGGTGGCAGGGTTAAGAGTTGAACAGCGTTTCAAGGTAATATTTTCACTATTTAATAAGGTTATTTCATACCTTGTAATTCTCTGATCCGAGAATGCCTGTGTTCTATGTTTTACCAATAATGCTTCAATCTCATGTGGGCACATTATTGTTAATGGACATCCCAATACTAAATCAACGGTTTTTGTTACTAGTAAGGCTGTAGCAGCTACTCCTCTAAGGCATGGTGGTGCTCCTGCTGCTACTGGGTCTAGTTGGGCAGAATAATAAGCAATTGGGCGCTGAGAAGGTCCCAAAGTCTGAGTTAACACACCAGAGGCTACTCCTCTTCGCTCATGCACATATAAAGTAAATGGCTTGTTGTAATCTGGGATGCCTAGAGCAGGGGCAGACATGATAGCCTTTTTCAGATCTGTTAGAGCTGACAAGTGTTCAGGCTCTAATTTGAGGGGTTCAGGAACCGAATCCTTTGTTAATGCTATAAGGGGTTTAGTGATTTCCCCATAGCAAGGAATCCATTGTCTACAAAACCCTGTTGCTCCTAAAATTGCTCTCAGCTGTTTCTTAGTGGTAGGAGCACTCAATTTTTGAATGTTCTGAATTCGTTTTGGAGAAATATAACGAGCACCCGGAGTCAAGATGAATCCCAAATATTCTACTTTTTGGAGACACCATTGAACTTTATCCTTAGAGATTTTATGTCCTCTTTTGTGCAATTCCAAAAGAAGGTGTTTGCTATCTTCTTGACATGTTTCTGCATCTGTTGAAGCCAAGAGTAGATCATCTACATATTTGATTAATTTGCTATTTTTAAATGTTATATTGTCTGTGTCTTGGCTCAAAATTTGCTCAAATAAGCTCGGACTTTCGACATAACCCTGTGGCAGCCGACACCAGGTATATTGTGAGCCCTTCCAGGTGAAAGCAAAAATATGCCTGGAGTTTTCATGTATTGGTATGGAAAAGAAAGCTGAACACAAGTCTACTACTGTAAAGTATGTAGCTGTGCTAGGAATAGATGAAATAATAGTATGTATGTTAGAAACTACGGAGTGTCTCTTTATAACGTGATTATTCACTGCCCTTAGATCCTGTACGAATCTATAGATGTGTTTGCCATCAGGTCCTTTTTTTGGTTTTTTAATTGGCAGGATGGGCGTGTTGTATTCAGATTTGCAAGGCATTATTATTCTCTGTTCTATTAATGAGTTAATAACTGGTGTAATACCCTCAATTGTCTCCTTTGAGAGGGGATACTGAGGGATAGAAGGAGGTGGGCTAGATTTAGTTTTTATCTGCACAGGAACAGCAGATTTAAGTAAGCCTACATCAGAAGAAGATGTGGCCCAAAGAGACTCCGGTATATCTTTAGGTTTTTCAAAAATGGAAGGTTCTTTTGCCTCCTGGTTTTCAGAGAGAAGTACAGGGAGTAAATTTAAAGATTCCTCTGGTACTTCTAATGATAATGAGCCATCTGGGGAGCAGGTTATTGTGGCTCTGAGTTTGCATAGAAGGTCCCTCCCCAGCAAATTTAAAGGGGAGTCAGGCATCAAAAGGAAGGAGTGTTGTACCTCTAGGGGTCCTACAGACACCATTCTAGGAGGAAGTCTTTTAGCTCTTTGGGTTATTCCTGATACTCCCATTACATTCTCTGAGCCAATAGAATAACATTGTAAATCAGGTGTTCTCTTTAATACAGACCAGGAAGCTCCAGTGTCTAATAGACAATCATAATAAGTGTTACCCACTTTTAAGGTAACATGGGGTTCATTAGTATGGGGAGGGCAGTGGATAGGGACAACGGGTAGTAGGACATCAGGGTCCTTAATTTAAGTCAATTCATATGAGTCTTCTCAGGTTTTTCTGAAAACATCACCTTGTTAATTCATATAGTTCGAAAATATTCCATCAAAACCATATACCATAACTTGTTCAACCATTCTTCATGTGATAGACATCCTCTCAATTATCAATTCTTTGCCACTATAAAAAAAAGAGTTGCTATAATTATTTTATACAAATAGATCTTTTCCCCCTTTTAAAAAATTCTTTTGAATATGGATATGCCAGTTCAAAGGGTATGCATGTTTTTTGTTTGTTTTTTTTTGGGTTTTTTTGCCCCTTTGGACAAAGTTCCAAGTTTTTCTATATAATTTTTGAACAAGTTAACTCTACCAACAGTATATTAGTCTTCCTATTTTTCCACATTCCCCTCAAACATTTATCATTATCCTTTTGTGTGATGCTTATTGATTTCATGGATGTTAAGGGTAAAACTCAGTTTTGTTTTAATTTTCAATTCTCTAATCAATAATAATTAAGAGCATTTTTTCTTATGACTATAGCTTGAAATTCTTCAGAAAAATGGCTGTTTATGATGAGATACTTTGATCATTTATCAATTGAGGAAAACTCTTATTTTTATAAATTTCAGAAAAATGCCTGTTCATGACTATATACTATGATCATTTATCAATTAACGAGTAGCTCTTATTTTTATAAATTTCTATCATTTCCCTATGTAGCTGAGAAATTAGGTATTCATCAGAGAAATTTGCTATGAATTTTTCTTCAGTTCCTTAATTTCCTTGTAAAATGTACCTTCATTGGTTTTGTTTCTGAAAAAAAATTTATTTCAATATCATCTAAATTATTCATTTTATTTCTTGTTACTTTATGCATTGTTTGATTGTGAACTTTCTTTATTCATATATTTGACAATTAATACCTTCCCTGTTTCCCTAATTTTGCTGATATTAGCCTTTATGTCTAAATCATGTAATAATTTTGACATAATTTTATTTATTCATTTATCTAGAATATTCTTCCATGGTTACATAGTCCATGTTCTCTCTCTTCTCTCTTATCTCCCCACTCCCAGAGCTGACATGCAATTCCACTATGTTATAGATATATTATTGATATTCTATATTATTCATATTTCAATAGAGTGATGTTTTAAAACCAAAACCCCCTATCATATACCCAAAGAACCACATGATACACCACCATATGTTTTTCTTTTCTATTTCTACTCCCACAGTTCTTTCTCTGGATGTGGATAGTATTCTTCCTCACAAGTACCTCAGGATTGTCCTGGATCATTGCATTATTACTTGTAGAAAAATTCATTACATTTAATTGTGCCACAATGTTTCAGTTTCTATGTATAATGTTCCCTTGCTTCTGTTTATTTCATTGTGCATCAGTTCATGTAGGTTCTCCCAGTTCATATAGAAATACTCCAGATCATCATTCCTTACAGGACAATAGTATTCCATCACCATCAGATACCACAATTTGTTTAGCCATTCTCCAATCAATGGACACCACCTTGTTTTCCAATTTTTTGCCACCACAAAAAGCTCAGCTATAAATATTTTTGTGCAAAATTTTTTGTTATCTCTTTGGGGTACAAACCTAGCAGTGGTATTACTTGATTAAAGGGAATGCAGTCTTTAAAGCCCTTAGGGCATAATTCCAAATTGCCTTCCAGAATGACTGGATCAATTCACAATTCTACTAGCATTGCATTAATGTTCCAACCACATCCTCTCCAATATTTATTATTTTCTTTTGCTGTCATATTGACCAATATTCTAGGTATGAGGTATTATCTTAGTGTTTTCATTTTAATTTCTCTAATTATGAGAGATTTAGAACACTTTTTCATGTGCCTATTGATAGTTTTGATTTCTTTATCTGAAAACTGCCCATTTATGCCCCTTGGCCTTTTGTCAATTAGGGAATGGCTTGATTTTTTTTGTACAATTTATTTAGCTTCTCATAAATTTGAGAAATTAGACCTTTGTCAGAGATTTTTGTTATAATGATTTTTTCCCAATTTGTTGCTTCCCTTCTTATTTTGGTTGTACTGGTTTTGTTTGTACAAATACTTTTTAAATTAAATATAATAAAATTATTCATTTTACATTTTGTAGTGTTCTCTATCTCCTATTTAGTCTTAAATTCCTTCCTTTCCCAAAAATCCAACAGGTATACTATCCTATATTCTCCTAATTTTTAAAAATAATTCCACTCTTTCTATTTGAATCATTTATCCATTTTTAATTTATCTTGGTATAGGTGTGAGATGTTGATCTAAACCTATTTTTCCCATAATTTTTTTCTAACTTCCCCAGCAGTTTTTTTCAAATAGTGAATTGTTGTCTCCAAAACTGGGATGTTTGGGTTTAATTGAATACTGGATTGCTAATTGCATACTCTATTCCATTGATCCTCCCTCCTGTCTCTAAGCCAGTACCATATTGTTTTGATGATCAATGCTTTATAGTATATTTTAAGACTGGTGCTACTTGGTCATCATCCTTCACATTTTTTTTATTAGTTCCTTGATATTTTTTTTATCTTTTGTTCTTCCAGATGTTATATTGTTTTTTTTCAAATTCAACAAAAAAGTTTCTTGGTAATTTACAAGGTATGGCACTGAATAAGTAAATTAATTTAGGTAGGATTGTCATTTTTCTTATATTAGCTCATCCTACCCATGGACATTTTGCCCTTTATTTTGCCATAATAGTATTCCATTGCAATTTTATGCCATAACTTGTTCATCTATTCCCTAATTGATGGATATACTTTAAGTTTCCATTTCTTTGCCACCACAAAAAAGAGTTGCTATAAATATTTTTGTAAAAGTAGGTGCTTTCCCCCTGTCTTTGATCTCTTTGGGATACAAATCTAGTAGTGCTATTGTTAAATCCATCCTCAATTTTTTAATTGATTCTCATTAAATCTGGAAGTCTACTCCTATTTTTCCTTAGTTTCTATATTCTCCTGGATCCTTCCCAGTTTATCAATATTCTTCCTAAAATTTCATACCCTGAACAAAACACTTTTTTCTAGATATGGTGTGATGAAGACCAAAAACTATTAACTCTATAGTGTTGGGCATTATGCTTCCCTGGATATATCTAAAGATTGCATTAAATTTGGGGTTTATCATGCTTTTTACTCATATTGAACTTGGATTCCCCTAAAACACCACATCTTTTTCAGCCAAACTGCTATATAACAAGTCTTTCCTTTACTTCTACTTATGCAGTTGATTTTTAAGTGCAAGATTTTTAATTTATCTGTAATACATTTAATCTTGTTAGAGTTGATCTGCCTCATGAGCTTATCAAGCTGTTTTTCTTCTGTTAATTCTTTCCTCCATCTCCATATCACTTACCCACAAATGTGATAAATCTTTTTTACCTGTAACTTCACTGAAGCCATTGATAAAAAAAAATACTTAGCATAGTTTTATGAGACACTTTACTAGAAGTTGCTCTCCAAGTTGTTGCCAAGTGATTATTGGCTATTTAGGTATCTGGTAAGTCAAGCAATTCTGAATCTGCCCAACTGAACTATCATTCTTCCTATCTCTCTTTCTTGTTCATAAAGATAGCAGAAGAGATTTTGCTATATGTGTCAATGAAATCTAAGTCTACTATGACCAGAGTATTCCATTGATTCATTAGTCTATTTACTCTGTTAAAAAAGCAATACAGCAATTCTGATATGAAATATACCTTTTGAAAGCACACAGAACTAAAGCATGATCTCTATTCCTCTGCCTCATAAATCATTCATTTAATTTTTGTTTTTATATTTTTTACAGAAAAAAGTCAGTCCTTGCCTATAGTTCTTAGACTACCTCCTCACTCCTCACTATCTATGTATTTTTTTCTTTTTCGAAAATCATGGCATTTCATATTGTCCCAGCCCAGAGAAGCCTATCCCATTCTCTAGAATCTTAGAGATCATTGACAGTTAACTTTGATTGCATAGACCATATCCTTAGCCCAAATCTCCTGGATCTTCCTATTACTTAATAATTAAAGGCCAATCTAACATACCTGCCATGCCAGGTACTCTTTTATTTAATTCTAACTTACTAGGCTTTTCTACTTTACATACTTATGCTCTAGTCAATATGAATTATTCATAGCTCCTTAAATATTTCGAATATTTTCCCATTGCCATAATTTTGCTCATGACTTCCCTTTAACCTGGAATGCCCCTTTCTTCCATAATTACATTTCCAGTTGCTATTAAACCTTTAATATCCATATGAAGTTCCACCTCTTCCACAAACCTTCCCCTGATCTCTCTAGCCAGGGGTGTTTTGTCCCCTATGTTCTCTACAACCTTGGTCTGTACCCCTTTTATTGCATGTTCACATTACTTTGGATAATGGTATTGTGACATATATATTAATTATCTTCTTGTAGTTGAGCTTTTTTGAAAATATATCTTTATATATACCTTAAAGTGCCTAGGTTTGAGCTGTGCACACGTCATTGAAGTAACAAGTATTTGTTAAATGAATGTGTGAATGAATGTGTTATCCAATGCAGTTCACCTCCAGTAACCTTTCATTTCAGATAACTATAGCAATAAAGATCATGGATACTATTATAGAAGATTATACATTAATAACTACAAATATTCCTTCAGCCAAACAATGAAAACCTATGAAGATTTAAAATGGCACTGTTATAATGTAAAAATGTGCAGGAATGAATAGCATTTAACTTCAAGGTGCAGAAGCAGGATTTTCTATCACCTAAATACCCAATGTGAGACCACTGGAAGAAATGATTGTATATTAGCAATATTTTCTGTATATTAGCAATATTAGCATTAAACTAACAGTTACAGGACACATACTGGTATGCTCTAGAGAGAAAAGATTTAGAAATGGCATTGAGATATGACATATATATATGTGATGAGCAGAAAAAAATAATACAAGGAGAAAGGAGGTAAGAGGAATATTCGCTACACATTTAACTCTATTATTTGGGTTCCTCAGAATATCTCAACCAATGCCTCATTGTGACACAAACTTGATTGTAGGTTTTGGAAGTCTATTCTGGTATAGAGTTATGTCTCAAAGTTTCTACCATAGAGGGCAAGATTCTTGGAAGACAAATATATATGACCTCTGTCTGACAACATATTAACCTCTGTCTGACAACAAAACTAAATAAGCATAGAGAAGTTCCTCACCATGAATTTTCACTACCATACAATGCTTTTTTTTTAGCAATGGATACCAACAAAATGAGTAAAAGGAAAAAGTGATTCTCAGTCTCCAAGGATCCTTTCTGATAAACAATAATAGGAGAGGAGGAGCAGAAAAGCTTTCAAACATTTAATTATCTATAAACACAAACATGATGATAAATACTCTAAATGTAAGATTTTTGTCCAATGCTCAGTGAATCAAAATGATCCTGGAAAACCTAAAGTATAATATCTAAATTGACTTTCTTGGGGGTAAATAGGATCTGTGCACCAAAAGAAGGTAGCAGTATGATGAAAGGAGGCTCTTCTTGGAAAGCAAAATGAAAGAATTGGTACCATTAGTTTCATGATGTCCCCAAAGGAATGAAATCAATCATTTCATAATACATTTAGTCACCAGATTTCTTGATCCTTTAAAAAGCATAACCAAAACAGACTATCTTGAAGATAATAATAATATATTCAATATATACAAAATAAATGCAAGATTTGTTTTGTTTTGAAGGGATAGAAGGGCAGTAGTAGTTGAGGAAAATGTATAAATTCTTCATGTCTGTATCAATTAATCAGGGTTATGTAGGGAATGAGGGATTTTAAGAGACAAAAATTAAGTAGGAATGAATTGTAGGAATGACAGACAGAGTCAAGGAGATTAAAGAGAAATTGTATGAGAGAAATATCAAGAAAGCCAATTTAACTGGACCAAAAACAAACAGATTAATGAACTATAGTAAGGCTATCATCATTAATAACACAATTGCTGGCATATATATAGCACCTTAAAATTTGTTAGCATTTTGTAAATATAATCTCATTTTGTCCTCATCACAATCCTGGGAAGTCGGTGCTATTATTATCTCCATTTTAAGGTGGAACTATATCTATATAGAAATACCTACAATTAGTTAAACCAGAAGATAGTGCAGTTGGCATAAATAAAAGAACTCTTTTGTCAAATGTTTATAAAGAAGTTGGCAAATTGCATTTCATTGTGATTCTAAGGACAATGGAAAGTCAAATTTCTTGGGACATTTGGTCATTTTTACCTTGTGGGATTTATGATAAATATATATCAGAAGACACAGATGAATATAGTTTTGGCTTATGCACTAACATCTGTTGCATATGCTGAGTAAGTAACAAAATTGTATAGAGTACTTGGCAAGATTCTGCAATCAACCTTCAATGAGTAGGCAAGACATAAGGAGCTGGCCAAAATCATGCTGGAAAATATGATTCAGGATTCACTTAATTCAATTGAATAAAGAATTATTAAGTATTTACTATGTGCAGTTAGTGTTCCAGAAGCTGGTAAAATTAAAAAAAAACAAAAAAACAAAAAGTCAATTCTCAAAAGGAGACTCACAAAAAAGGATTATTGCTAAAATCAGAAGGATATCATTCTAGGGTAATTTTACCTGTGAAATAGCCATAAGGCATGGCAATTCTGAGAAGTAGCATTATTATAATGTTCTTGGTGCATCACTTAAATTGCAGCTTACTCTCAAGCTAAAAAAATGACATCTTATATGGAATAACTATAGAAAACAATAGTCAACAATCTGAGTTTATAGGACTTTATAGAAGCTGGGGAAAGAATTTCTATAAATTCAGGGGAAAAAAAGTCTTCCTGCTATTGAATATATTGTACAGAAAGATTATTCCCTGAAGTAGTCCAGAAAAACCATGGCTATAAATGGACTGATGTGGCAGATTGAAATTGAATCAAATGGAAATTCATTTTATGACTTGCCTACCAAATTATTTTCCAATAAATTGGCAAAAGTCTGAGTTCAATCAATCCTTGACAGGGAATTTAACTCAAATTGAAGAATCACAGAATGTTTAAGCTAAAGTGGATATCAGAAATCATTGAAGTTATCCCATTCCTGAAAAGAATTCACTGTTTAACATATCCACAAGTGTTCCCTCCCCATGAAAACTTTTAGAGGTACCTATTTAATTTAAAGGAAGTCTCTCATCCTTATTTGCATATTTCTAATTTTCAAAGAGATTTTCTTTAAATCACTTCATTAGAACGCACACAATGCTTTTGATAAGTAAAATCTTAGGAATTCAGTTCATCTTCTATTGATTAATAGAATATACTTCTAGAACAACTTTAATACCATAAAGGACAAAGACTGGATTTGAACACAGGTCAAGACTGTTATTTTCTGAAATTCCTGTTTTTATTTACTATAAATATGATCTTGGGTAAATTACTGAATCTATGCAAAATAAATTTTCTTTTTGATTCATAAAATATTACTAATTACATTTATTGCCTACTTTGAAAGGTGGCTAAATTAATGGGTTTAATAATTTAAGATAATAGATTTAGATCCAATTCAGACTTAAGAGCAGTTCCCTTAACTTAAGTGAACACTTACAAGTGTTTACTTACCCTCCTTTATCTCTTAGCAAATTTTCTTGATTATCTTTCCCTTCTAGTTTTTTTCTTCTCCCTTGCCTTAACTCTCTTTGTCCTTTAACTTTAAAGATTTCTTCTCTTTTTATTTATTGTCATCATCCTAATCTGGTTATTTTCTAAGGCTCTGACTTCTTTTTTTCTCTCATTTCACATTGCAATTTAATTCATTTTTAAGAATTGTAACATTCAAAAAAGATCTTCCAAATATTATTTTTATCTCTCTTCTTAGCTTTGTCTTTCACTGCTTTGGGGATGTTTCTACTTGGATATACCCTCAATAGCTCAAACTCAACATGTCTAAAGTCAAGTTAATTATTTCCTCAATATGACTGGATCCCCTTTCATGGTTTCACTGTTTCTGTGACACTACCATTCTTTTGGTCTCTTTTCAAAACATATTAGTTTTCTTTCATTTCCCACCTTCTCATCTCTCACATCAAACTCATTATCATTAGCTATTGATTTTACCTCTCCAGCATCTCCTGCACTCATCTTTCCTACTCTGTTCTCACAGACACCATCTTAGTACTAATATTCATTATTATCTTCCTGCTCCCAAACTACCCCCCCAACAATTCCACATTCTGTTTCCAGAATAATAATTTTATGCATAGATCTGATGGTTGTATCTATATGATCATAGATTTAGAATTGGAAGAATCCTTAACAATCATCTAATCCAAGCCTTTAATTATACAACAAAGGAAATTTAGGTCTATAAATTTTAAATGACTTGACCAAGGTAACAGAGACAAAAAGTAGCAGAGCTGGGTTATCATCTCAGGTACCCTGATTACAAATATACTCTTCCTTCTGTTGTACTATTTTGAGCCTATTTTTTTTACTAAAAAGTGTTCAATAATTCCATAATGCCTACTACTTAAAGTTCAAACTCCCTTGCTTAGCATTTAAGATCTTCTATAACCTGCAGTACAGGAAATTTTCCACCCTTATATCTTCATTTTTGTTTCTGGACTCTCTCTCATATGTGTGTATGTATATGTACACATGTATGCATATTGCATATATATACATAATGTATATACATATATGTATGTGTATTCTATTTGTGTAGAGTTGTGTTTTGTCCTTTATAGTAAAAAAGAACCAATACAATGTCACTGGTCATGTCTTGAATTGAATGAATTGAACTGAGGCACAGTGGAATAAAGTTGTTGGCCTCACCCTCTCTTCTAGAATCATTGAAGTCCAATGGCAAGCAGTCGAGATTCCTGGTGATGGCTTGGGATGCAGTGGATGACCTTGGTTTCTTCAGTATTTAACCAACTTTATAAGTACTCCAGAGTGCCTGCTTCCATGACTTATTGTAAAAATCAAATCAAATTTAATTTAATAGAAATAAATATGTTTTACTCTTGAGTTTAGAGAATAAATTCCCAAAATAATAGTTTCTGTGAAAAAGACCTGGATGTTTAAGGTCAAGTTCAATATAAGTCAAAAGTGTGATATGGCTCCCTAGAATTCTTTATTGGCCTGCATGTAAAGAGATAAAGGTTCTGAAATGAAGAAATGATTGTGTGGGTACCCTCTGACCCAATTGAAGCATACCTGAAGAAGTATATTCATTGTGATAAGCCATAAGTGAAGGATATTGACAAACTGGAGGATGGCCAGAATAGGCCAAACAAAGTAGGGAAGGAAATGAAGACCGTCAATATGAAGAATCAGTAAAAGGCACAGAGGATATTTGGTTTGGAGAAGAGAAAAAAATTTTGAGCGATGGAGAGCAGTATATGACAGTGGTCTGCAAATACACAAGAGGTTATAGAGTAGAAAAAGCATCAAAACTTTTCCCCCAGCCCCCAGGGGATAGAGCTAGGAGCAGTGGGCAGAAGCTGCATAAAAACAAGTTTAGGCTCCACATAAAAGAAAACATACTAACAAGCAGAGTTATCCAAAAGCCAAGGAAGCTGTTTTTGGATTTAGTAATTGCCTCATAATGTAAGTCTCCACCAGAGGCTGAAATAATGATAACAATAACAACAATAAAAATAATAACTAACAGTTGTATAGCACACAACCTGCTTGTACAGAACCATTTCTCCATTTTTGTTGCTCTTACCTACTTTATCTCTACTGTGCTCTCTCATATTATTCATTGATTTCAGCATCAGGGTCTAGTCTTGTTTTTCGCACTGGTCCTTAGTACTATTCTCAGCTTCTGTCATATGCACTTTGAAGACATTATAAGCAGCTAGATGGTACAGTAGAAAGAGTGTTGGACAATCATGACTTCAATTCAAATCCTGCCTCTGATACTAGCTGTGTGATCCTGGACAAATTACTTTCTTTCTGGACTTCAGTTTCCTCATCTGTAAAATGTGGGTGACAATAGTAGCATGTCTCATGGTATTATCATGAAGATTGAATGAAATAACATAAAGGGCTTTGCAAATCTTAAAGTATTAATATAAATAATTTGCTAATATTTTTTACCACACTTTGAACTCAAGGATCTTTGACTTTTTCAATTCTAGTATCAAATTTCCTCTATTTCACTTCAATCACTGGGAGTATGATCAGTTTTTTCATTACTTACAATATTGCCTCTGCTGTCAAATCTCTCTAGTCCCAATCTATATTAAACTGTTGCCTTCTTTCCCTGTTCCATAGGTATTTAGACCATTCTTTTTAATTGTTTATTTATTTGATGAATTAATTTAGAATATTTTTCCATGGTTACATGATTCATTTTTCCCCTCCCCTCCTCATCCACCCCTCCCATAGCCAACAAACAATTCTACTGGGTATTACATGTGTTGTTGATCAAGACCTATTTCCATATTAATATTTGCACTAGGGTGATCATCTAAAGTCTATACCTCCAATCATATCCCCATCAACCCATGTGATCAAGCAGTTGTTTTCCTTTTGTATTTCTACTCCCACAATTCTTTGTCTGGATGTGGATAGTGTTCTTTCTCATAAGTCCCTCAGAATTGTCCTGGATCATTGCATTGCTGCTAGTAGAAAAGTCTGTTACATTTGATTGTGCCACAACATATCAGTCTCTGTGTATAATATTCTCCTGATTCTGCTCCTTTCAATCTGCATCAGTTCCTAGAGGTTGTTTCAGTTCACATGGAATTCCTCCAGTTCATTATTCCTTTGAACACAATAGTATTCCACCACCAACAGATACTACAATCTGTTTAGCCATTCCCCAAAGGGCATCCCCTCATTTTCCAATTTTTGCTACCACATAGAGCACAACTACAAATATTTTTGTACAGGTCTTTATCCTTATTATCTCTTTGGGGGTATAAACCCAGCAGGGGTATTGCTGCATCAAAGGGCAGGAATAAACTATTCTTTCTAATGGCTATGTAGAAAAGAGTTAGGCAAACTTCACTTCTCGGTATATGACTCTTCTTAGGTTCCTAGGCAAAATTATTTTCTCTATTTTTGTCTAAGGTTATGACCTCAACTTGTTCTTTTTACACAGCTATGAAAATATCAGTCTCACTATTTCTTTCTTTGATAGGCCTCGAATCCTGAAATTTTCTTTTAAAGGATAAGGCTTTCCCTCTATATAACCCTCAATACCTTGAAATCAAATATTTCAGATTGATGGTCATCCAGATATTTATGAAAATGGCATTCAATAACATTAATTCCAAAGGAAATTATCAGGGACTCATTCATTTGCCTAGAGCTACGTAAGGCTGAAATCGCCAGGGAAGAAAATGGATTTTTCTCCCTTTTCATGTTTCTTCCCTATTCCTCTTTGCAAGCTAGAGGAGAGGAAAGAGTAGCTACAGGCATTAGTTGGGATTGTCAAACAGGGAGCAGCTCACCTGGCCAGTCATAGAAGTTGACAGGGAAATAAGGGAGTTAGGAGCAAACTATATTTCTCTCATCATCTACAGAATAATATCCTGCATCTCTCCTCTTATTGCTCTCAGCCATCACCTTCCTCCATGGTGTCATTTTCCAACTGCAACCTCTATCTACTTTATATGGTAGCTCCTTTAAGGTATCCATCATTACTCCCCCCTTTTTAAATTAAAATGAAAAAAGTAAGTCCCTCAGAAATTGGGAATTCTGCAAAAATCTGCAAATATTCACTTTCCACATGCTAAGTTTCCATGGCAGGGTCTGTTGCACTAGCAAAGGTGGG
Organism: Monodelphis domestica; assembly: GCF_027887165.1. NCBI lineage: Eukaryota > Metazoa > Chordata > Mammalia > Didelphimorphia > Didelphidae > Monodelphis > Monodelphis domestica. The sequence continues at coordinate 344,231,317 of NC_077227.1, read as the reverse complement.
ATGAGGCAATTTGATCACAATCTGAAATAGCTATAGTCCAAATCACTTTTCATTTCTACCAGATGAGGTCTTTCTCCTTGTTGAGACCTTAAATATCAATTGCTCACTTCTACCAAGTTATCTATTGATCTCTCTGTTGCTTTAATTTGTTTGCTTTTACCAATAAGTTATGAAATCCTATTGATTCTATATTCACAGTGGCTGTAGTATCTATTTCTTCTTTTCCATGTTCACTACTAGTTATGTCTCATTTCTCATAAGAACTATTTAAAAAAAGGTCCTTATTATGTTGAGTTTCTTCTTATTCTAATCCATCCTACATAAGACCAAATTAAGTTTACTTACTTTTTCTACCCAAGCTGTTCTTAGACTTCATGATATCTAGCAATTCATGTTCTTGGAAGATGAAATTAAATCTATAATAACACCTCCCCAGATCGTTTACTGACTGGGCTTCAAGACCTCATTATTCTCCCTGGGTTGAGTACCACTGACAAGTCCCCCTAACTCCTAACAGCTTTTCTTAATATGTTATTCCCTGCCCCGCACACCCATTAGATGGTGAGTTCCTTGAGTAAGAGACTGATGTTCCTTTTTTTTGTATTTCCAATTCCTTTTTTTTCCTAATTTATTATATTTTTCCATGGTTACATGATTTATGATTCCCACCCCACCTCTGCTCTTTCCTCTTCCCTCTCAAATCTGATAAGCAGTTCCATTGGGTTGTACATGTATCATTGTTTAAAACATGTTTCCATGTTATTCATATCTGCAGAAGTGTGATCCTTTAGCACCAAAAACCCAAACATATCCCTATCACATTATGTGATTGATCACATATTTTTCTAATGCATTTCCATTTCACAGTTCTTTCTCTGGATGTGGACAGCATTCTGTCTCTCAGGTTCCTCTGAATTGTTCTGGGTCATTTCATTGCTGCTAGTAGAAAAGTCCATTACATTTGATTGTGCCTTAATGTATCAATCCCTATGTACAATGTTTTCCTGGTTCTGCTCCATTAGCTCTGCATTGATTCCTAGAGGTCATTCCAGTTCAGAGGGAATTCCTCCAGTTCATTATTCCTTTTAGTATAATATTATTCCATCACCAACAGATACCACAATTTATTCAGCCATTACCCAATCGAAGGGCATCCCCTCATTTTCCAATTTTTTGCTACCACAAAGAGCATGGCTATAAATATTTTTGTACAAGTTTTTTTCCCCCTCATTATCTCTTTGGGGGACAAACCCAGCAGTGGTATAGCTGGGTCAATGGGTAGTCATTCTTTTAAAGTGCATAGTTTTCAAATTGCCTTCCAGAATGGTTTGACTAATTCACAACTCCATCAGCAGTGTATTAGAGTCCTAATTTTTCCTCATCCCCTCCAACATTTACCACTTTCTTTTGTTACCATATTAGCCAGTCTTCAATGTGTAAGTTGGTACCACAGAGTTATTTTAATTTGCATTTCTTTAATCAAGAGGATGTATTTCCTGTTCTTAACCCAGTGTGTAGCACTTAGTTGGTATTTAATAAATGTTCAGTGACACTCATTGCTAATTATTCATAGTCCATGGTCACTTCACTGCTTAAAAATCTAACTCTTTAGCCTCATATTCAAAGTCCTTTATCATATGATTCAACTTCTTAGACTAACAACCTATGATCCTACTTCATATGCCCTATTATCCAACCAAATTAGTCTACTTACTATTACCCCTAAATACATTCCTCCCCAAGCCCATACATTTGTTCTTGTGTTATCTCTATTTGGAAAGCTCTGTCCTGCATCCCCATGAGTTGAAATCCTATTTATCCTTCAAAGTCTAGCTGAGATACCTCATCTTTCATTCAATCTTTCCTGATCTTTCTAGCCAAAAGTCATTCCTCCTTAATGTGAACTCTCACAGCACTTTCTTTGTCATATTCTCATTCACATTGCATTTTTTACCATAGAGATTTATGCAAATATTATTACATCCTTCCTACACCTATATTGTGACATCAATTTGGTCCTCTTCAAGTGCAAAGGACATTTCCCCCAAATAGGTTAATAATTCTTGAGGACAGAGACTTTTTTTATTGATTTTTGCATTTCCAATGATAATTTGCACAGTGTTCTGAATTTAGTATATTTATAAAATGTATTTTAATTGAATTATTATTCTATAAATAAATTTGTTTTTAATATTCTGAATTTTACATTACATATCAGGAAGCTAGTCTAGTCAACATTTTGCTTTGCTAAGGGCAATAATCAAGAAAACAATCTTCAGTGAACACAACAACAAAGTCTTAGGGAGAATTTATATATACATATATGTATATATATATATATTTATATATATATATATATATATATATATACTCTCCCAATTAAAGAATTTTCTACTTGCTCTTCTCTGCCTTTGATATTAACTGGATTTCAGTCTTTGGTCTTAACATATACATTTCCCCAAGGAGAAGGACCATTCCTTTCTTATCAATAGTACTGAATTTAGTGTTTATAGAGAGTTTCAAAACTGTCTGATGGAATCATTTTTCCTTTGACTCCAGATCTACTCCCAGCAGTCCTTTTACTGAATATTTCACTCAACTTGATGCAGTGTTGAGTCGGTGAATATTTTCAGATGATTTGTCAATACCAACTGATGTTTTCTTGTCACAGATAAACAGCCTGCACCATGAATCAATAGCATGCCAGCAATCCTGTTACAATCCCCTCTAATGTGCATGCAGTTTATTGACAGCAGATAAATTACCTTGAATGTCTGCAAATGTTAAATGGCTTAGCTATTTGTGTGTTGCCATTCTGTGCCACTTTACAAAGTAGGACATTTGTTTTCAGAAAGACCAGGGAACATGAGTAAAGCTGTATCTATAAGGATAGAAACAGAAGGGATTTAAGCTACCTTGACCATGACTTTGAGTGGAACCAATGAGCAGAAATTGATTTACATAAAAGTACACAAAACTTACATGTCAGTGTATTAAAATGAACTACTACTAGTACTAAAAATTGATGACACATATAACACTTTAAGGTTTGCAAAACATTATATGAAAATCTCATTTGATCCTCAGATTCATCTTTTTCTTCCCCCAAAGTTAAACTCAGAATAACCCTAGAAACCATTCTGATACATTTGGTGATGCATTCTGTTAGGTTAGATAATCTGATCTCTCTGAGGAGGTACTTCAGAGCTGTTTTAATTCAGATTTCTCAAATCAATAGTGATTTAGAGAAATTTTAATGTGGCTATTGATAGCTTTGATTTCTTATTCTGAAAAACCACCTATTTGTATCCCTTAGCCATTTATCAACAGGGGAATGTCTCTTATTTTATAAATTTGACACCATGTCCTATACATTTCAGAAATGAAGTCTTTATCAGAAAACCTGCTGTAATGTTTTCTTGTTTCCTGCTCTCCTTCTAATTTTGGTTGTACTGGTATTCTGTGTGCAAAAATTTAATTTCATGAAATCAAAATTATACATTTTACTTCCTATGATCCTCTATATCTCTTGTTTGATCATAAAATCTTCCTTTATTCATAGATCTGATATGTAAAGTTTTCCTTGCTCCCCTAATTTACGTATGCTATCGCCTTTTATGTCTAGATTTCTTATTCATTTTGACCTTAGTGTATTACCTAGTTTTTACCAAAGTACTTTCCAGTTTTTTGAGCAATTTTTTTCAAATGGTGAGTTCTTACCCCAAAAGTCTGGTTCTTTAGGTTCATCAAATTTTATGTTTATCTGTATATGTACATATATATACATATATATATATGATTTATTACTGTTTATTGAATCAGGACCCCTACTACTTTATTTCTGATCTAGCAGTCTTTTTTATGTTTACTACTTTCTAATATATTGTGAAATCTGATACAACTTGGCTAGCTCCCATCATATTTTTTTCATTGATTCCCCTAATATTCTTTACTTTTTTGTTTTTCCAGATTAATTTTGTTCTTGTTTTAGAGCTATGAAATAATTCTCTGGTAGTTTGGTGAATTAACTTACAATCGTCATTTTTATTATATTGACTAGGTCTACTTATGAGATATGAATATTTCTCAAATTGTTTCAATCTGTCTTAGTGTGTAAAGTGTTTTATAATTGTGATCATAAATTCTCTGTGTTTGTTTTGGCATTTAGATTTCCAGGTCTATTTAAATTGTCTGCAGTTATTTTAAAATAGAATTTCTATACCCATTTCTATATCCAGGCTAGGTTTTGTTGTAGTATATAGAAATATTAATGATTGATATAGTTTTACTTTATATCCTGAAACTTTGATAAAACTATTAATTATTTCAACTAGTATTTTAATTGATTCTCTAGGGTTATTTATGACATTTGGTGGGAGGGCTTGGTAAATTATTTTTATTTTATTTCAAAAATAAATTTACCCATAAGTTTTCCCTGGTTACATGATTCATGTTGTCTTCCTCCCCCCTTCCCTACCCATCCCCAGAATTAACAAATAATTCCACTGGATTATACATGTATTATCACTCAAAACTCATTTCTATATTATTTATTATTAGTAAGAGAATAATCTTATAAAACCAAAACCCAAAATCATATACTCAAATAACCAAGTGATAAATCAGAAGTTTTCTTCTGCATTTCTACTCCATCATTTCTTCCTCTAGATGTGGATAGCATTCTTTCTCACAACTCCCTCAGGATTGTCCTGGACCATTGTACTGCTGTTAGTAGCAAAGTCTAATACATTTTGACTGTCCCACAATGTTTCAGTTACTGATTCTCTGGGTTTTGCTTATTTCACTTCACATCAGTTCATGTAGGTCTCTCCAGTTCTTTCTCAAATCATCTGGTTCATCACTCTATAGCACAATATTATTCCATCACCACTGTCAACTACAATTTACTCAGCTATTGCCCAATTGAGGGACATCCCCTCAGTTTCCAAATTTTGCCACTACAAAAAAGCACAGCAATAAATATTTTTGTACAAACAGGTCCTTGCCCTTTTTATTTATCTCTTTGGGATACAGAACTAGTGGTGTTATTGCTGGATCAGAAGGCATGCATTATTTTAAAACCCTTTGGGCATAATGCCAAATTGACTGCCAGAACGATCAGATCAATTCACAACCCCAGCAATGCATTTATGTTCCAATTTTGCCACATATCCTCCAATATTTAATATTTTCCTTTACTGACATTTGGTCCATCTGGTAGGTGTAAGGGAGTACCTCAGAGTTCTTTTGATTTGTATTTCTTAAAAAAGGAATATTTTTAACATGATTATTGATAGCTTTGATTTCTTCATCTGAAAACTGCCTATTTGTATCCCATGACCATTTGTCAATTGGGGAATGGCTTAGTTTCTTATAAATTTGACTTGCTTCTTTATATATTTGAGAGATTAGAACTTTATCAGAGAAATTTGTTATACATTTTTTCCCAGTTTGTTGCTTCCCTTCCAATCTTAGTTGCATTGGCTTTATTTGTACAAATTATTTTTAATTTAATGTAATAATAATTATTCATTTTATAATGTTCTTTAACTCTTGTTAGGTCTTAAATTATTCCTCTCTCCATAGATCTGACAGGAAAACGATTCTACATTCACCTAATTTACTTATAATATCACTCTTTATGTTTAAGTTGTATAACCACTTTGAATTTATTTTTGTATAGGGTGTGAGATATTGATCTAAACCTACTTTTTACCATACTGTTTTCCAATTTTCCCAGCAGGTTTTGTCAAGTAGTGAGTCCTTATTTCAAAAGCAGGAATCTGGGTTTATCAAACACTAGATTGCTGGGGCCATTTACCCTTAGTCTATTCCATTGATCCACCCTTCTATCTCTTAACTAGTACCATATTGTTTTGATGATCACTGATTTGTAGTACAAACATTTAAGACCTGGTACTGATAAATTTCCAACTTTCACATTTTTTCTTCATTCCTTCCCTTGATATTCTTCATCTCTTGTTCTTCCATATAAATTTGGTTATGATTTTTTGAAGTTCTATAAAATAGTTTCTTGGTAGTTTGATAGGTATAGTACTAAATAAATGAATTAATTTAGGTAAGATTCCATTTGTTTCGATCTAGTTTTATTTGGGTGGAAAGTGTTTTGTAATTATGTTCATGTAATTCCTATCTTTCTCTTCACAGACAGGTTACCAAATATTTTATATTCTCTAGAGTGATTTTAAATGGAGTTTCACTTTCTAACTTTTTTTTAGGTTTTGGAAATTTTTATTTAATTAATTACTTTAGAATTTTTTTTATGGTTATAAGATTCATGTACTTTCCCTGCCTTCCCCCTTCCATAGCCAACACACAATTCCTCTGAGTTTTACAGGTGTCATTGATCAAGACCTATTTCTATATAATTGATATTTGTACTAGGGTGATGATTTAGAGTCTTTATCCCCAATCATATCCCCATCAACCCATATGATCAATCAGTTGTTTTTCTTCTGTGTTTCTATTACCACAGCTTTTCCTCTGCATATGGATAGTGTTATAACTCATAAGTCTCCCAGAATTGTCCTGGAACATTGCAATGATGCTAGTAGAGAAGTCCATTACATTCAATTATACCAAAATGTATAAGTTTCTGTGTATAAGGTTCTCCTGGTTCTGCTCCTTTCATTCTGCATAAATTCCCAGAGGTTGTTCCAGTTCACATGTAATTCCTCCAGTTTATATTCCTTTGAGGAAAATACACTATTCCGTCACCAACAGATATCACAGTTTGTTCAGCCATTCCCCAATTGAAGGGCATCCCCTCATTTTCCAATTTTTTTGCTACTACAACGAACACAGCTCTGAATATTTTTGTGCAAGTCTTTTTCCTTATGATCTCTTTGCAGTACAAAACCAGCAATACTATGGCTAGATCAAAATGCAAGATGTCTTTTAGTGCCCTTTGGGCATAGTTCCAAATTGACATCCAGAATGGTTAGATCAATTAACAACTCCATCAGCAAGATATAAATGTCCCAATTTTGCCACATTCCCTCCAACATTTATTATTTCCCTTTGCTCTCATGTTAGCCAATCTCCTAGGTGTGAGGTGGAATCTAAGGGCTGTTTTGATTTACATTTCTCTGATTATAAGAGATTAGAACACTCTTTTCATATGCTTATTGATAGTTTTCATTTATCTGAAAACTGCCTATTTGTGTCCATTTCCCATTTATCAATTGGGGAATAGCTTGATTTTTTGTACAATTGATTTAACTCCTTATAAATTTGAGTAATTAGACTTTTGTCAGAGTTTTTTGTTATGACGATTTTATTCCCAATTTGTTGCTTACCTTCTAATTTCGGTTGCATTGGTTTTGTTTGTACAAAAACTTTTAAATTTAATGTAATCAAGATTATTTATTTTACATTTTGTAATTTTTTCTAACTCTTGCTTGGTCTTAAAATCTTTCCTTTCCCAAACATCCGACAAATATGCTATTTGTGTTCACCTAATTTACTTAAAGTTTCCTTCTTTATATTCAAATCATTCATCTATTCTGATTTTATCTTGGTGTAGGGTGTGAGATGTTGATCTAAACTTAATCTCTCCCATACTGTTTTCCAATTTTCCCAGCAGTTTTTGTCAAATAGTATATTTCCCCCCAAATTTAGAATCTTTGGGTTTATCATAGAATGTCTTGCAGAGATCATTTATCCCAAGTCTATCCCACTGATCCTCTCTTCTGTCTCTTAGCCAGTACCATATTGTTTTGGTGACCACTGCTTTATAGTATAGTTTAAGATCTGGTACTGCTAAGCCGCCTTTCTTCACATTTTCCTCCTCATTTCCCTTGATATTATTGATCTTTTGTTTTTCCAAATGAAAATTATGTTTTTTCCTAATTCAGAAAAATAGTTTCTTTGTATTTCAATGGTTATGGCACTAAATAAGTAAATTAGTTTGGGTAGGATTGTCATTTTTATTATGTTAGCTCATCCTACTCATGACCTAACCCTAACCCTATCCAATTAAAAATGTTTTTCCAATTATTTAGATCTAGTTTTAGTTGTGTGGAAAGTATTTTGTAGTTCTGTTCATATAGTCCCTGTGTTTGTCTTGGTACATATATTCCTAAGTATTTTATATTGTCTAGGGTGATTTTAAATGGAATTTCTCTTTCTAACTCTTGCTGCTAAGTTTTGTTAGAAATGTAGAGAAATGCTGATAATTTGTGTGGCTTTATTTTGTATCTTGCCACTTTGCTAAAGTTGTTAATTATTTCAATGAGCCTTTTAGTTGATTTTCTAGAATGATTTAAGTATACTATCATATCATCTGCAAAGAGTGATAGTTTTTGTTTCCTCATTGCCTACTTTAATTCCTCCAGTTTCTTTTTTCTTCTATAATTGCAACAGCTATCATTTTGAGTACTGTATTAAATAATAATGGTGAATATGGTCATCCTTGCTTAACTCGTCATCTTATTAGGAAGGCTTCTGACTTGTCCTCATTGCAGATGATACTTGTTGTTGGTTTTTAAATACATACTATTTATTATTTTAAGGAAAGACCCTTTTATTTCCATGTGTTTTCAATAGGAATGTTTTTTCAATAGGAATGGGTGCTGTATTTTATAAAAGACATTTTCTGCACCTATTGAGAGAATCATGATTTCTGTTAGTCTGATTATTGATATAGTCAAATATAATTTTCCTAGTATTAAACCAGACTTGCTTTACTGCTATAAATCCAATGTGGTCATAGTAAATAATCCTTGTGATAACTTCCTTAATCTCTTTGCTAGTACTTCATTTAAGATTTTTGAATCTATTTACATTAAGGAGATTGGTCTATAATTTTATTTATCTGGTTTTTGTCTTACTGGCTTTGGTATCAGTACAATTATTTTGTCACAAAAATTTGATAAGACTTCTTTACTTATATAAAATAATTTGTATAATATTGGAATTATTTGTTCTTTAAATGTTGGATAGAATTCACTTGTGAATCCTTCTGACCCTGGGGATTTTTTTCCTGGGGAAATTCATTGATGGTTTGTTCATGTCTTTTTCTGAGATGTGGTTTTTTAAAGTATGCTAGTGTCACTTCCTTTAATCTAGGCTAATCTAGGCTAATATATAATAAAATATATATATATTTTTGTAAATATTCATCCATTTCTCCTAGATTGCTAGATTTATTGCCATATAATTGGGCAAAATAGCTCCTAATAATTGCCTAAATTTCCTCTTCATTACAGGTGAAATCACCCTTTACATTTTTGATACTGATAATTTGATTCTCTTCTTAATTTTTAAAAATCAAATTAACCAATACTTTATCTATTTTATGTTTTTTTCATAGAACCAGCTCCTAATCTTATTTTTCAGTTCAATAGCTCTTTCACTTTCAATTTTATTAATTTATCCTTTCAGTTTTAGAATTTCTATTTTTGTCCTTAACTGGGAATTTTAATGTCTTCTTTTACTTGTTTGTTTGTTTGTTTTAAATTTGCATGGCCAATTCATTGATTTCTTTTTTTCTCACTTTTGTTGATACAAACTCTCAGGGGAATAAATTTATAACTGAATACTCCTTTGGCTTTATATTATAAATTGTGATATGTTGTCTCCTCATTGTTATTCTCTTCAATAAAATCAGTGATTATTTCTATGATTTGTTCTTTCACTCATCAGTTTTGAAGAGTTAGATGATTTAATTGCTAATAAATTTTTTAATTTGCCTCTCCATGTACACTTATTGATTATAATTTTGATCACATTATTATCTGGAAAAGTTGTATTTATTTTTTTCTACCTTTGGTTGCAATGTTTTTATATCCTAGTAGTTAGTTAATGTTTGTATATTTTGAATAGAAGGTATATTCCTTTTTATTCCTATTAAATTTTCTGCAGATATCTATGAGCTCTAACTTCCAAAAATTTCATTAGGTTCCTTACTTTCTTTTTATTTTTTTTTGTTTAAATTTTTCTAGTTGTGTTAGAGGAAGGTTGAGGTCCCCTACTAGTTCAGTATTCCATAAATTTCTTTTTTAAGCTCCTTTAGCTTCTCCTATACCATTTGGTGCATATATGTTGAGTATTAATATTTCTTCATTGTCTATATTAGCTTTTATCAAGATGCGATTACCTTCCTTATCTCTTTTAATCAAATGCATTGTTGCTTTAGTTTTTTCTGAGATCATGATTGCTACTTCTGCCTTATTTGTCTCAATTGAAGCCTAATAGATTCTCCTCCAGCCTCTTACATTTATATTCCTTCCACTCCAGAGTTTTGCTTTTATTCACTCCCAAACTCCCTCCTTCCTCATGTTATTCCCCTTCCCACTATCTCCCTTCTTAGTCCCCTTCTTCTCTTTAGGGTCTTTTATTCTCCCCCCACCCCAATTTCTCCTTCCCTTATATTACTATTCTTGAAGCCACCCCCTTTCTTATTCCCCTTCTACTTCTCTATAGGGTAAGATAGGATTCTATATCCTGATAAATCTGACTGTTCTTCTCTTTCTGAGTCAATTCAAATAAGAATACAGTTTAAATATTACCCTGTCAGCTCCTTCATCCTCTCATCCATTGTTATACTATTTTCCCCCCACCCCTGCCTCAATATGTGATATAATTTATTTCATTTTACTTTTCCCTTCTCATATATCTTAATACAATTTTCTTTTTCAACCCTATATTTTTAGTTATATTGTCCAAAAGAGCTTACCACTATACCCTCTATGTATGCTTCTAACTACTATGATAAAGATAACAATTTTTAAGAATTAAAGATATCATCTTTCCTTATAGGAATAAAAACAATTTAACCTTATTGAAGTCTTAATTTTTTTCTCTTTTTTATGTAACATTTTGTGCTTCTCTTGAATTTTGTTTTTGGTAATTAAATTTTCTTTTTACATCTGGTCTTTTCTTCAGGAATGCTGGGAAATCTTCTATTTTACCAAATGACCATACTTTCCCCTTAAATAACGTCATCAGTTTTGATGGATAGGTAATTCTTTGTTGTAAGTCCAGTTCCCTTGCCTTGTAGAATATCATATTATCAACTTTACAGTCCTTCAGTGTGGAAGCTGCCAAATCCTGTGAAATACTGAATAGGATGCCAAGATATCTAAATTGTTTCTTTCTGACTGCTTGAATTATTTTCTCCCTGACCTGGGATCTCTTGAACTTGGCTATATTCCTGGGAGATGTTGTTTGGGGATTTAGTGTAGCAGGTAATCACTGCCTACTTTCAATTTCTATTTTACAAATTTGTTCTAGAATATCAGCCCAATTTTCTTAGACAATTTCTTATAATATGATGTCCAGAATTTTTCTTTTTTTTGTTGTGGTTGTCATGATTTTTAAAGTGGTCCAATAATTCTCATATTATCTCTCCTGGATCTATTTCCCAGGTTAGTTGTTTTTTTTTTCTTTTTTCCCACTTGTTTTCTATTAGTTTATTTAGTCAATTTAGAACATTATTCCTTGGTTACAAGAATCATATTATTTCCCTCCCTACCCTCCACCCACCATTCCCACAGCCAACACACAATTTCATTGGGTATTACATGTTTCCTTGATCAGAACCTATTACCATGTTGTTGATGTTTGTACTAGGATGTTCATTTAGTCTACATCCCCAACCATATCCCTTCGATCTATGTATTCAAGGAGTTGATTCCTTCAGTGTTTTTACTCCCACAGTGTTTCCTCTGAATGTGGATACTGGTTTTTCTTGTACATTTCTCCAAGTTTTTCAGGGTCATTGCATTGACAATAATGGAGAAGTCCATTACATTCGATTGTACCACAGTGTATCTGTCTCTGTGTACAATGCTTTCCTGGTTCTGCTCCTATCAACCTGCATCAATTCCTGGAGGTTGTTCCAGGCCTCATGGAATTCCTCCACTTTATTATTCCTTTGAGCACAATAGTATTCCATCACCAACATATACCACAATTGGTTCAGCCATTCCCCAATTGAAGGGCATCCCCTTATTTTCCATTTTTTTTGCCCCCACAAAGAGCACAGCTATGAATATTTTTGGACATGTCTTTTCCCTTATTATTTCTTTGGGGTACAAACTCAGCAGTGCTATGGCTGGATCAAAATAGTCTTTTAGTGCACTTTGGGCATAGTTCCAAATTGCCATGCAGAATTGGATCCATTCATAACTCCACCATCAATACATTAATGTCCCAACTTTGCCACATCCCCTCCAGCACTCATTACTATCCTTTGCTGTCATGTTATCTAGTCTGCTAGGTGTGAGGTGATATGTCAGAGTTGTTTTGATTTGCATTTCTCTGATTATAAGAGATTTAGAACATTTTTTCATGTACTTTTTAATAGTTTTGATTTCATTAATTGGAAATTGCCTATTCATGTCCTTTACCCATTTATCAATTGGAGAATGGCTTGATTTTTTTTTGTATAATTAATTTAGATCTTTATAAATTTGAGTAATTAGGTCTTTGTAGGAGATTTTTGTAATGCAGATTGGTTCCCAATTTGTTGCTTCCCTTCTAATTTTGGATGTATTCATTTTGTATGTACAAAACCTTTTTAATTTGATGTAATCAAAATTATTGATTTTAAATTTTGTGATTTATTTTGGTTTTAAAGTCAAGTATACTATTCTCTATTCGCATAATTTGTTTATAGTTTCCTTCTTTATATTGAGGTCATTCCCCCATTCTGAGTTTATCTGGGTAGGGTATGAGATATTGATCCAAACCTCATCTCTCCCATACTATTTTCCAATTTTCCCAGCAGTTTTTTTAATCAAATAGTGGGTTTTGATCCCCAACACTGGGATCTTTGGGCTTATCATAAACTGTCTTGCTGAGGTCACTTACCCCAAATCTCTTCCTATGATCCTCCTTTCTGTCTCGTAGGCAGTACCAAATTGTTTTGATGACCACTGCTTTATAGTATAGTTTGAGATCTAGGACAGCAAGTCCTCCTTCCTTTGTACTTTTTCATGGTTTCCCTGGATATCCTTGATCTTTTGTTCTTCTAAATGAACTTTGTTATGCTTTTTTTTCTAATTCAGGAAAAAAAAACTCTTTTTTTGGTAGTTCAATGGATTTGGCCCTAAATAAGTAAATTAATTTGTGTAGGATTGTCATTTTTATTATCTTAGCTCATCACACCCATGAGCAATCAATGTTTTTCCAGTTGTTTAGATCTATTTTTAATTGGATGAAGAGTGTTTAGTAGTTGTGGCATATAGTTCCTGTGTTTGTCTTAGTAGATAGATTCCTAAGTATTTTATATTGTCTAGGGTGATTTTAAATGTAATTTATTTTTCTAATTCTTGCTGCTGAAATGGGTTGAAGATATATAGAAATGTTGATAACTTATGCAAGTTTATTTTGTATCCTACAACTTTGATAAAGTTGTTGATTATTTCGACTAGCTTTTTGGTTGATTCTCTAGGATTCGTTAAGTAGACAGACCATCATATCATCCACAAAGAGTGATAGCTTGGTCTCCTCATTGCCAATTTTAATACCTTCAATTTCTTTTTCTTCTCTAATTGCTACTGCTAGTGTTTCTAGTACAATGTTAAATAATAGAGGTGAAAATGGGCATCCTTGTTTCACTCCTGATCTTATTGGGAAGGCTTCTAGTTTATCCCCATTGCCGATGATGTTTACTCATGGTTTTATATAGATACTGTTTATTATTTTTAGAAAAAGGCCTTGTTTTCCTCTACTTTATAGTGTTTTCAATAGGAATGGGTGTTGTATTTTATCAAAGGCTTTTTCTGCATCTATTGAGATAATCATATAATATTTGTCTTTTTGCTTGTTAATATGGTCAATTATATGGATAGTTTCCCTAATGTTGAACCATCCTTGCATTCCTGGTATAAAACCCACCTGATTATACTGAATAACCCTCATGATGCCTTGCTGGAGTCTTCTTGCTAGTATCCTATTTAAGATTTTTGCATCTATATTCATTAAGGAGATTGGTCTATAGTTTTATTTCTCTGGTTTTGACCTGGTGGCTTTGAAATCAGTACCATAATTGTGTACTAAAATGAATTTGGTAGAACTCCTTCTTGGCTTATTATATAAAATAGATTGTATAATATTGGGTTTCATTGTTATTTGAATGTTTGATAGAATTCATTTGTGAATCCATCTGGATCTGGGGATTTTTTCTTAGGGAGTTCTTTGATGGCTTGTTCAATTACTTTTTCTGATATGGGGTTATTTAGGTAATCTATTTTTTCCTCTGTTAGTCTAGGGAATTTATATTTTTGTAAGTATTCATCCATATCACCTAGATTGTCATATTTGTTGCCATTTAATTGGGCATAATAGTTTTTAATGATTGCCTTAATTTCCTCTTCATTAGAGGTGAGGTCTACCTTTTCATCTTGGATTCTGTCAATTTGGTTTTCTTCTTTCCTTTTTTTAATTAAACTGACCAGTAATTTGTCTATTTTATTTGTTTTTTTCAAAGTACCAGCTTCTCATCTTATTTATTAAATCAATAGTTCTTTGACTTTCAATTATATTAATTTCTCCTTTGAATTTAAAGATCTCTAACTTAGTCTTAATCTGAGAATTTTTAATTTGTTCACTTTCTAGTTTTTTTTTTAGTGTTTAAAACATTATTTTATTTGGTCATTTTCATACATTGTTCATTGGAAACAGATCATTTTCTTTCCCAACCCCCCACTCCCTGCCACCCCTTCCCTAGCCGATGGGCAATTCATCTGGGTATCACATGTGTCCTTGCTCTGAACCCATTTCCTTGTGGTTGGTATTTGCATTAGGGTGCTCATTTAGAGTCTCTCCTCGATCATGTTCCCTCAACCTCTGTAGTCAAGCAGTTGCTTTTCCTCGGTGTTTTTACTCCATCAGTTTGTTCTCTGCTTGAGGATAGTTGTTTTTTTTTTTCTCGTAGATTGCTGCAGGTTGTTCAGTAACATTGTAAAGCCATTACTGGAGAAATCCATTATGTTCTCTTGTACCACAATGTGTCAGTCTCTGTGTACAATGTTCTCCTGGTTCTGAACTAGATTTATTTTTACTTTGGCTTTGTCCGATATCATGATTTCTACCCCTACCTTCTTTTTATCATTTGATGCCCAATAGATTTGGCTCCATCCTCTTATCTTCACCCTATCCGTATCTAGCTTCCTCATGTGTGTTTCTTGCAGACAGCATATGGTAGGGTTTTGGATTCTAATCCACTCTGCTATTCTTTTGCATTTTATGGGTGAGTTCATTCCATTCACATTCAGAGTTATGATTACTAGCTGTGTATTTCCCAGCATTTTGCTTTCTACTCCTGGTCCTGCCTTTTCTTCTTTCACTCTTTCCTTCTACACCAATGTTGTTTAAAGTCAGTCCTCCTAGTCCCCCCCCCTTATTTTACTTCCCTTTCTACCCACCTCCCTTCTTATTTCCTCCCTTATTTTCCCCTGTAGTCTTTCTAGTTTTTTTTTAATTTGTACACCCAATTCATTTGCCTCTACCCTCCCTAATTTGTTAATATATGAAGACAAGGATATAAATTTCCCCCTGAGTGCTGCTTTGACTGCATCCCATAGATTTTGAAAGGATGTCTCATCATTGTACTTTGTTCAATGAAGTTATTAATTGTTTCTATGACTTGTTCTTTTACTAACTGGTTTTTGAGAATCGTACTGTTTAATTTCCAATTAATTTTTGATTGACCTCTCCATGTACCTTTACTAATTATTATTTTCATTACATTGTGATCTGAGAAGGTTGCCTTCATTATTTCTGCTCTTTTGCACTTGTTTGCAATATTTTATGCCCTAATACATGGTCAGTTTTTGTGAATGTACCATGTCCTGCTGAAATGAAGGTGTATTCCTTTTTGTCCCTATTTATTTTTTTTCCATATATCTAGTAACTCAAATTTTTCTAGGATTTTATTCACTTCTCTTACCTCTTTCTTATTTATTTTTTGGTTAGAGGAAGGTTCAGGTCTCTCTCTAGTATAGTCTTTCTATCTATTTCATTCTTGAGCTCCACTAGTTTCTCCTTTAGAAATTTGGATGCTCTGCCACTTGGTGCATATGTTGAGTACTGATATTTCTTCATTGTCTATACTGCCTTTTATCAGGATGTAATTATCTTCCCGATCTCGTATCTACCTTTCTCATGTGTGTTTCTTGTAGACAGCATATAGTAGGGTTTTGGATTCTAATACACTCTGCTATTTGCTTGCATTTTATGGGTGAGTTCATTCCATTCACATTTGGAGTTATAATTACTAGCTGTGTATTTCCCAGCATTTTGATTTCTACTCCTGGTCCTGCCTTTTCTGCTTTCACTATTTCCTTCTACACCAATGTTTGTTTTTAATCAATCCCCCTAGTTCCCACCCTCATTTTACTTCCCTTTCTACCCCCTCCCTTCTTATTCCCCCACCATTTTACTTGCAGTCTTTCTAAAACTACCCCCCACCATCCCCCTTCCTTGTACTGCTTCCCTCCACACCAGCCCATTTGTTACCCTTCTGATCCCCTATATGGCACAAATCTATTCTCTGCCCCAATGGATTGGGTTGTTCTTGCCTCTTTGGGTCAATTTCAGTGCATGTAAGGTTTGTGTATTTCCTATCTCCAACCTCTTTACCCTTCTAGTGTATTGATGTTCTCCCCCCTCCCAACATGAGCTTCTTTGTGACATATAAAATGTATCCCCCTTTTTTTCTTCTGCTGTTTCTTTAAGTATTAACCTCTTTTTTTAGCTCTAGTTGTATATATATATATGTATATATACACATGCATTTATGCATATATATATATATATATATTACCTATTTATGGCTTGTCCTTTCATCCTATACAGTTTGTCATTATTCCCTCTAAATGTAATTCTTCTAGCTGCCCAGTTGAAATTAACAATTTTTTTTTCTTTTTTTTTTACTTTCTTTTTTTTTTATTTATTTTTTTTTAAATATATTTTATTTGATCATTTCCAAGCATTATTCGTTAAAGACATAGATCATTTTCTTTTCCTTCCCCCCACCCCCCATAGCCGTCGCGTAAGTCCACTGGGCATTAGATGTTTTCTTGATTTGAACCCATTGCTTTGTTGATAGTATTTGCATTAGAGTGTTCATTTAAAGTCTATCCTCTGTCATGTCCCCTCAACCTCTGTATTCAGGCAGTTGCTTTTTCTCGGTGTTTCCACTCCCATAGTTTATCCTTTGCTTATGAATGGTGTTTTTTTTTTTCTCCTGGATCCCTGAAAGTTGTTCAGGGACATTACACCGCCCCTAATGGAGAAGTCCATTACGTTCGATTATACCACAGTGTATTAGTCTCTGTGTACAATGTTCTCCTGGTTCTGCTCCTCTCGCTCTGCATCACTTCCTGGAGGTTGTTCCAGTCTCCATGGAACTTCTCCACTTTATTATTCCTTTGAGCACAATAGTATTCCATCACCAACATATACCACAGTTTGTTCAGCCATTCCCCAATTGATGGGCATTCCCTCGTTTTCCAGTTTTGGGCCACCACAAAGAGCGCAGCTATGAATATTTTTGTACAAGTCTTTGTGTCCATTATCTCTTTGGGATACAGACCCAGCAGTGCTATGGCTGGGTCAAAGGGTAGATATTCTTTTGTCGCCCTTTGGGCATAGTTCCAAATTGCCCTCCAGAATGGTTGGATCAGTTCACAACTCCACCAGCAATGAATTAATGTCCCTACTTTGCCACATCCCCTCCAGCATTCATTACTTTCCTCTGCTGTTATGTTAGCCAATCTGCTAGGTGTGAGGTGATACCTCAGAGTTGTTTTGATTTGCATCTCTCTGATTATAAGAGATGTGGAACACTTCTTCATGTGCTTGTTAATAGTTTTGATTTCTTTATCTGAGAACTGCCTATCCATTTCCCTTGCCCATTTATCAATTGGAGAATGGCTTGATTTTTTGTACAATTGATTTAGCTCATTATAAATATGAGTAATTAAACCTTTGTCAGAGGTTTCTATGAAGATTTTTTCCCAATTTGTTGTTTCCCTTCTGATTTTAGTTATATTGGTTTTGTTTGTACAAAAGCTTTTTAGTTTGATGTAGTCAAAATTATTTATTTTACATTTTGTGATTCTTTCTATATCTTGCTTGGTTTTAAAGCCTTTCCCCTCCCAAAGGTCTGACATGTATACTATTCTGTGTTTACCCAATTTACTTATGGTTTCCTTCTTTATGTTTAAGTCACTCACCCATTTTGAATTTATCTTGGTGTAGGGTGTGAGGTGTTGATCTATTCCTAGTCTCTCCCACACTGTCTTCCAATTTTCCCAGCAGTTTTTATCGAATAGTGGATTTTTGTCCCAAAAGCTGGGATCTTTGGGTTTATCGTATACTGTCTTGCTGAGGTCGTTTTCCCCCAGTCTATTCCACTGATCTTCCTTTCTGTTTCTTAGCCAGTACCAAATTGTTTTGATGACTGCTGCTTTGTAATATAGTTTGAGGTCTGGGACTGCAAGGCCCCCATCATATGTGTTTTTTTTCATTATTTCCCTGGATATCCTTGATCTTTTGTTCTTCCAAATGAACTTTGTTATGGTTTTTTCTAAATCAGTGAAGAAGTATTTTGGTAGTTCAATGGGTATGGCACTAAATAGATAAATAAGTTTGGGTAGGATGGTCATTTTTATTATATTGGCTCGTCCTATCCATGAGCAGTTAATGTTTTTCCAATTGTTCAAGTCTAGTTTTAGTTGTGTGGCGAGTGTTTTGTAGTTGTGTTCATATAGTTCCTGTGTTTGTCTTGGGAGATAGATTCCTAGGTATTTTATTTTGTCTAAGGTGATTTTGAATGGGATTTCTCTTTCTAGTTCTTGCTGCTGAGCTGTGTTGGAGATATATAGAAAAGCTGATGATTTATGTGGGTTTATTTTGTATCCTGCAACTTTGCTAAAGTTGTTGATTATTTCAATTAGCTTTTTGGTTGAATCTCTAGGATTCTTTAAGTAGACCATCATGTCATCCGCAAAGAGTGATAACTTGGTCTCCTCCTTGCCTATTCTGATGCCTTCAATTTCTTTATCTTCTCTAATTGCTACTGCTAGTGTTTCTAGTACAATGTCAAATAGTAGAGGTGATAATGGGCATCCTTGTTTCACTCCTGATCTTATTGGGAATGCATCTAGTTTATCCCCATTGCAGATGATATTAGCTGTTGGTTTTAGATATATACTGTTTATTATTTTTAGGAATGACCCTTCTATTCCTATGCTTTCTAGTGTTTTTAATAGGAATGGGTGTTGTATTTTATCAAAGGCTTTTTCTGCATCTATTGAGATAATCATGTGGTTCTTGCTAGTTTGCTTGTTGATGTGGTCAATTATGTGGATGGTTTTCCTAATGTTGAACCAGCCCTGCATCCCTGGTATGAATCCTACTTGATCATGGTGAATGATCCTTCTGATCACTTGCTGGAGTCTTTTTGCTAGTATCCTATTTAAAATTTTTGCATCTATATTCATTAGGGAGATTGGTCTATAGTTTTCTTTCTCTGTTTTTGACCTGCCTGGTTTTGGAATCAGTACCATGTTTGTGTCGTAAAAGGAGTTTGGTAGAACTCCCTCTTTGCTTATTATGTCAAATAGTTTGTATAGTATTGGGGTTAATTGTTCTCTGAATGTTTGATAGAATTCACAGGTGAATCCATCAGGCCCTGGGGATTTTTTCTTAGGAAGTTCTTTGATGGCTTGATGGATTTCAATTTCTGATATGGGATTATTTAAGAATTCTATTTCCTCTTCTGTTAGTCTAGGCAGTTTGTATTTTTGTATATATTCATCCATTTCTCCTAAATTGGTGTATTTATTGCCATATAATTGGGCAAAGTAATTTCTAATGATTGCCTTAATTTCCTCCTCATTGGAGGTGCTGTCCCCCTTTTCATCTTTAATGCTGTGAATTTGCTTCTCTTCCTTCCTTTTTTTAATTAGATTGACCAGTACTTTGTCTATTTTGTTTGTTTTTTCAAAGTACCAGCTTCTTGTCTTATTTATTAAATCAATAGTTCTATCACTTTCGATTTTATTAATTTCTCCCTTAATTTTTAGGATTTCTAATTTGGTTTTCTGCTGGGGGTTTTTAATTTGATCGCTTTCGAGTTTTTTCAATTGCATTTCCAATTGATTGATCTCTGCTCTCCCTTGTTTGTTAATATGAGCTTTCAGGGATATGAATTTGCCTCTGATTACCGCTTTGGCTGCATCCCAAAAGGTTTGAAAGGATGTTTCGCCATTGTCATTTTCCTTGATGAAATTATTAATTGTTTCTATGATTTCTTCTTTAGCTAAACGGTTTTGGAGTATCATATTGTTTAATTTCCAATTGGTTTTAGATTTGGTTTTCCATGTACCATTACTAATCATTATTTTTATTGCCTTGTGATCTGAGAAGGCTGCATTCATTATTTCTGCTTTTTTGCATTTGTGTGCTATGTTTCTGTGACCTAATGTATGGTCAATTTTTGTGAATGTGCCATGTGGTGCTGAGAAGAAGGTGTATTCCTTTTTATCCCTATTTATTTTTCTCCATATGTCTATTAATTCTAATTTTTCTAAGATTTCATTCACTTCTTTTACCTCTTTCTTATTTATTTTTTGATTTGATTTATCTAAATTTGATAATGGTTGGTTTAAGTCTCCCACTAGTATGGTTTTATTGTCTATTTCTTCCTTCAATTCTCCTAGTTTCTCCATTAGAAATTTGGGTGCTATATTATTTGGTGCATACATGTTGATTAATGATATTTCCTCATTGTCTAGAGTCCCTTTTAACAAAATATAATTACCTTCCCTATCCCTTTTGATCAGGTCTATTTTTGCATTGGCTTTATCAGATATCATGATTACCACTCCTGCCTTCTTTCTATCAGTTGAGGCCCAGAAGGTCTTACTCCATCCTTTAATTCTGACCTTGTGGGTGTCAACCCGCCTCATGTGTGTTTCTTGAAGACAACATATGGTAGGGTTTTGGATTCTAATCCATTCAGCTATTCATCTACGTTTTATGGGTGAGTTCATCCCATTCACGTTCAAAGTTATGATTGTCATTTGTGGACTCCCTGGCATTTTGATTGCCTTCCCTAATTCTAACCTTTTCTTCTTCGGCTCTACCTTTTAGTCCAGTGATTTACTTTGAATCAGTCCCCCTTGTCCCCTCCCTTGATGTTTCCCTTTTTAGTCCCTCCCTTTTTGTTCCCTCCCCCTCCCCCCTCTCTTTCCCTCCCTTTTTGTTCTCCCTCTCCCCCTCCCCCCCTTGGTTTTCCCTTCTCCTTACCCTTGTTGGGTAAGATAGAATTCAAGATCCCAATGGATCTGGATGTTTTTCCCTCTCAGAGTTGATTTCCCTAAGATTGAGGTTTAAGTAACCCCCCCCCCTCTCTTCCTCTCCTTCTTATAGGAGTTTTCTTCCCCTCCCCTTCCCCTGTGAATCTTTGTGTGAGAACCATTATTCTATTTGGTCTTTCTTTACCCCCTATTTATACATTACATTTTCCCCACATATTAGTATACATAGGTTGATATAAATGTAGTCCTTATAGAAGAGAGTTTGAGTAAAAGAAGATAACATTTTTCCCCTTTCCTTAATATTTACCTTTTCAGGTATTCCTTGCTCTTTGATTTTCGGTATCAAACTTTCCACAGAGCTCTGGTCTTTTCTTTGCAAAAAGTTGGAAGTCTTCTATTTTGTTGAATGCCCATACTCTCCCTTGGAAGTATATAGTCAGTTTTGCTGGGTAGCTGATTCTTGGTTGGAGACCCAGCTCTCTTGCCTTTCTGAAGATCATGTTCCATGCCTTACGATCATTCAGCGTAGAACTTGCAAGGTCTTGTGTGATCCTGATTGGCATTCCTTTATATCTAAATTGTCTTTTTCTGGCTTCCTGTAGGATTTTTTCTTTTGTTTGATAGCTTTGGAATTTGGCAATTACATTCCTGGGAGTTGTCTTTTGGGGGTTTAGTGTAGAAGGTGTTCTGTGAGCTCTGTCAGTGGATGTATTGCCCCCTTGTTCTAGAATCTCTGGGCAATTTTCTTTGATTATATCTTGTATCACCATGTCCAGTTTGGTGTTTATTTCTGGCTTTTCTGGGAGTCCAATTATTCTTAAATTTTCTCTTCTCCCCCTGTTTTCCAGATCTATCACCTTGTCGGTGAGATATTTTATGTTCTCTTCTAATTTCTTGGTGTTTTGGCTTTGCTTTATTAGTTCTTGCTTTAAAGCCTGGTTTTCTTTTACAGTTTGGTCAAACTGGTTTTGTAGATGCGTGAATTTCTTTTGCATCATTTCCCACTTTTCCTCCCAGAGGGCTTCCATCTTTTTGGTCCTTTCTGATTCAAATTCTTCATGGGTTTGTGGAGAGTTTCTATTTCCTTTGGAAGATTTTGGAGAATTTTCTTGTATATCTTCTTCTATCTGCTCTGTATTTTGTATTTTGGCTCCATAGAATGTGTCCAGAGTCGCCCCTTTCTTCTTATTTTTCTTGGTATTTTGGGGCTTCTGTGCTTCTGTGGAATTTGTCATCTCTGAACGTGGAGGATTGGCTTTTCTTGTCTTTGTCTGGTGATCAGTGGCTTTAGTCCTGGGCAGATGTTGGTTCTATGAGCGTTCCCTGGGTTAAACTGAATATGCCTCACTGGAACTGGAATGGAAGGGTCGGACCACGAGGCCACACTCTCCCCCTGGCTCGATTTCCGGAAGTTGCCTTCAGAATCCCTGGCCATGAGGCTGTTTCGTCGGCCTGCGGGGGGATGGGCTGCCGCTTCCCCAAGCGCCGAGAGCACAGACTTTCACTGAGACTTGGATAGCAGGATCCAGCCCGTGAGGCTGTCTTGCCCGCCCTGAGGGTTGCTGTTGTTTTGACCAGCTCTCTGCAGCGGAGGCCCCAGGCAGTAACTTTCACCCGGACCGACCAGCTCTTTGCATCGGAGGCCCCAGGCAGTAACTTTCACCCGGACCTACCGGCTCTCTGCAGCGGAAGCCCCAGGCAGTAACTTTCACCCGGACTGGGACTTGGGTAGAAGACCCTGAGGGTTGTTGTTCCTCAGACCCTGCTCTCTGAGCCCGGCGCGGCTGCCGCTTCCGGGAGCCTTAGACTCTGCGCTCCTACCCCTGAGGTCCGAGGGAATCTCGGGTTCTGGCTTTTAAGGGGAGCCGTACCTTTTGAACCGGGTCCAGGTCCAGGAGGAGGGTTCCCAGGGTCTGTGCTGTTGATCGTTTTGAATTTCGGCGCCTTAGGAGCTTCTAGTTTGAGATCGGTCGGGAAGGGTTTTCCGGAGATCTGAACTTCAGCTTTCTCTAAGCCGCCATCTTAACCGGAAGTCCGAAATTAACAATTTTTAAGAGTTACCAATGACCTCTTTTCTTATAGGGATGCATATCATTTTAACTTATTGAGTCTCTTAAAACAAGGTTTTGTTTTGTTTTTCTTTTATCCCTCCTTTTAATTACCTTTTGATGATTCTCTTGAGTTCTGTGCTTGGCCATCAAATTTTCTGTTAAGGTCTGGTCTTTTCTTTACAAATACTTGGAATTCTTCTATTTTGTTGAATGACCATACTTTCCCCTGTAAGAATATAGTCAGTTTTGCTGGGTAGCTGATTCTTGGTTGTAGATTTAGTTCCCTTGCTTTCCAGAATATCATATTCTATGCCTTTCTGTCCTTCAGTGTAGATTCAGCTATATCTCGCGTTATCCTGACTGGGGTTCCATGGTATCTGAATGACTTCTTCTTGACAGTTTGTAATATCTTTTCTTTGATCTGATAGTTGTTGAATTTGGCTATAACATTCCTGGGTGTTGTAAGTTGGGAATTAAGTACAGGAGGTGATCTGTGGATTCTTTCAATCTCCACTTTGCCCTCTTGTTCTAGAATATCGGGGTATTTTACTTGGATAATTTCCTATATTATTATGTCCAGGCTTTTTCTTTTGTCATGGTCCTCTGGTAGACCAATGATTCTTAAATTGTCTGTCCTTGAAAGATTTTCTAAATCCTCTGGTTTTTTTTAATGAGATGCTTCATATTTTCCTCAATTTTTTCATTCTTTTGGTTTTGTTTTATAGTGTCCTGCTGCCTTGTGAGGTTACTTAATTCTAATTGTATTCTGGCTCTTGAAGACTGGATTTCATCCCTGTTTTATTGGTCATCCTTCTCCTTCTACTCTGATTTTCTTTGGAGGTTATCTTTCATTCTCTTTACCTCATCTCTCATCTCCTTTACCTCACCTTTCATCTTCTTTGCCTCATCTTTTATCTCCTTTTCCTCATTTTCTAGCTGGTTGATTTTGGAATTCAAGGCATTATTTTCTGTTTCCAGATGACTTATCTTAGTTTTTAAATTATTTTCCCAAATGTCTTCAGCTCCTCTTATTTGTGTTTTGAATTGAATTTTGAGTTCTTCCATATCCTGTATCCAATTTGCCAGGATTTCTGTTTTATTACTTGCCTCTTCCTCTGTTCTATTTGTCCTTGGTTTGTTGCCTGTACAGAAGCTGTTGATCATAATTTCTTTCTTTTTTTCTGTTGTTTGCTCATATTTACCCCCTCTTTTCTCCCGATATTTGTCTGTGATCTTGCTCCTCTCATTTTTTTGGTTTTGGGGCTTTCTGTCTGTCTCCCCTCTTGGAGCTTTGCCAGATCTCTCCATGCAGTCTGTGGGGGAGGGGTGTTGGAATTTGAGCTTCCCTTTCCTCTGCAGGCTTTTGATTGGATTAACATTCCACAGTCAGTGACAGAGGGATGTTGGAGTTGGGATTCCCTGAGCTCTGAAGATTTAATTAGAATTAAGTTCAGCTGGGTTAGGCTGGATATGCTTTGGGGCCAAAACCTCCTGGAAGGCTGTAGCAATATGGAGGGTCTCCACCACTCTGCCCAGGTGCCAGCTCTGCACTCCCTCTGCAGCTCCTTCTCTGCCTCCTGTGTTTGACACTCTGAGATTGGCACAGCCCTGCGTGCAAGGTATACCCTCCAGACCAGAGCTGTTGCTTGTCTAGAGGTGCCCACTGCAGCTGGGGGCTTAGCACTCTAGGTGTGGGGGAAAGGGTCCTGGCACCTTCCTTCTGCCTTCCCCTTAAACCCTAGTGTTCTCAGACTCTGGCTTTTGGGGGGTGTACCTTTTGAATTGAGTCCAGCAGGAGGGTTCCTTGGCTCTGTCTTGTTGTTAGGTTGGATTTTCCGTCCCCTAGGAGCATTCAATTTGTGATCAGTAAGGAAGGGTTTTCAGAGGTCTGCACTATTGCTGTTTCTAAGATGCCATCTTCACTCCTCCCCTTGTCAGTTGTTTTTTTTTTCAGTGAGCTGTATCTTATTTTCTTTTATTTTCCATTCTTTTGATTTTGTTTTATTGTTTCTTAAAGTTTCATGAAGTCATTAGCTTCTATTTTCCCAATTCTAATTTAAAAGTCTGAATTTCTTCCATGACCTTCTGATCTTCCTTTTCCACTTGATTCATTTTACTTTTTGTGGCACTCTTTTCTTTGTTGGATTTTTTCTGCCTCTTTTTCGAGTAAGTCAGTTCTGTTTCATAAGACACATTTTTCTTTGTTGGATTTTTGTGTCTCTCTTTCCAGTAGCTCAATTCTGTTTTTTTAACACTTTTTTCTTCATTGGATTTTTGTGCCTCTTTTTCCAGTTAACCAATTTTGCTTTTTAAGTTGTTCTCCCCCCATTTTTTCTCAACCTCTTTGATTTTTGAATTTCTTTCTTGAATTCTTCTAAAGCCTCAAACCAATTCCCATTTTTAAAAAAGAATTTTGCTTGTAGTTGCCTAGATCCCATCATTCTCAGCCACTTCTACTCTTTGCTCTTTATTTTCCCATAGAAGTTTTCAAGAGTTACATTTTTTGTTTTTATGTGAATTCTGTAAGCTGCTTGCTGTTTCTCTCTCCTCTGTTGATTTACAGGAGTCAGCAGAGTAGGATGAGCTAATGTGGCCTGGGGCTAAGTCTTCAATGCAACCAGCCACTAAGGATTGAGATTAACAGTCAGATGGACTTTTCATCCTCACCAGGACTTGGAACTTCAAGGGGTAGGTCTGTGGTACCCTTTTGCTGATGTATCCCCCTTTCTGGGATGCCTAAGATAACCTAAAACCACCTGCAGAATCAAGCACCCAAACTCAGAAATTAGAATGGTAGGTAGGGTTCATGGGGTGTGCAGCATTCCTCTGCATGAAGTTTTGCTTCTGGTTCCCCCTTTCCCATAATAATTGACTCTTTCTGCCTGCCTTTTATGTTGTATTCAGCAGTAGAATCCTCTGACTATATCTTAATGTTAGATTTGGATTCCTGTATTTTTCAAGACCTTTCCAAAGTCTAATATAGAAAGATGGTCACAATAGTGTTAGCTTTTGCTGCTTCTGAGCCAGTATCTTGATTCTTCCCCTCCCCCCTTGCCATTTTATTATCAGCAAAGAAAAATAGTTTAGTTTCTTCATTATCCATTTTTATTCCTTCAATTTCATTTTATTGCCTGATTACAATAGCTAGCATTTCTAATAAAATATTGAATAATACTGGTGATGATGAATTTCAGGTGAATCTGATATAATTGGGAAGGCTTCAAGTTTATTCCCATTGTAGAAAATATTTACCTTTTGTTTTAAATGGTTGTCACATAATTTAAAGAAAGGCTGAATTAATTCCTATTCTTTCTAGTGTTTTAATAAGAATGGGTGTTGTATTTTAGCAAGAGCTTTTCTCTGCCTCTGTTGAAATAACCATATAATTTTTCTTCACTTTTTAATTGATATGGTAATTTATGCTCAGTTTTCCTAATATTTTACCAGCCCTGCATTCCTGGTATATATCCTTCCTAGGCAATATGTTTTTTAAAAAGATATATAGCTCTAATTTTTTTGCCTAGTGTATATTTTTAAAATTGGCATCAATTGGACTTTATTGTTCCACATTTGTTTTTGCTCTCTTAGGTATCATAATTACATTTGTTTCAAGAAAATAATTTGATATGATTCTTTACCTATTTTCTCAAATATTTATATAGTATTGGGATTAATTTCTCATTAAATATTTTGTTGAATTCACTTGTAAATCTATTTTATACTGGAGATTTTTTTCATAGAGAGTTCATTTATTACTCATTCAATTTCTTTTCTTAGATAGGGTTTTTTAGTGTTCCATTTTCTCTTTAAAATTTTATTTTTTTTAAATATCTATTTTACATAGATTGCTAATTTTGCTACCATTTAATTGGGCAAAATAGCTCCTAATAATTGCTTTAATTCCATCCTCATTTGATGTTCATTCATCATTTTTATGTTTGATAACTGGTAATTTGGTATATATTTTTTTCTTTTTTAAGTTAAATTAATCAATGGTTTATCTATTTTTTTCATAAAACCAGATCTTATCTTTATTTATTCATTAATTTCCTTTCAATTTTCTTAATCTCTTTCTTGAATTTCAGGAATTGATTTTTGATATTTAATTGAGGATTTAAAATTTGTTCTTTTTTAAATGTTCATTTAAATGACTAATTCATTTATCTGTTTTTACTCTTTTGTTGATACAAATATTTAGAGCTATGAAATCTCTCTTTTCTCCAATGTAATTCTTTGAATTCTACAACTTTTCTGAAATTGTATAATTTTTGTCTCTATCATTAGTGAATTATCAATCATTTGTGTGATTTGTTCTTTGATCCATTCATTCTTTAGGATTATTTAGTTTCCAACTTTTATTAATCTATTGTTCTACAATTCACTATTTAAAATATTTTATTACATTTTGTTCTGAAAAGAGTGTATTTAATATTTCTGTTTTTCTACATTTGTTTGTGTGGATTTTGTGCCCTTATTTACATATGTATATAGTCAATTTTTATGAAAGTGCCATATACATCTAAGAAAAAGGTATATATTCTTTGGTATTCTTTTAATTTTTATGGTTGGACTGAATATTTAATTGATCACCAGGGATTTAATTTCTAAATCCCAAAATTGAATTACTAAAGTCAAATGGAATTTATGGTAGTTTATTTTACAATAGAGGGAAGATATTAAGGAAGAGGTAAAAGGAGGGAGGGAGGGAGAGAGAGAGAGAGAGAGAGAGAGAGAGGAGAGAGAGAGAGAAAGAGAGAGAGGAGAGAGAGAGAGAGAGAGAGAGAGAGAGAGAGAGAGAGAGAGAGAGAGAGAGAGAGAGAGAGAGAGAGGAGAGAGAGAAAAAGAGAGAGAGGAGAGAGAGAGAGATAGGAGAGAGAGAGAAAGAGAGAGAGGAGAGAGAGAGAGAGAGAGAGAGAGAGAGAGAGAGAGAGAGAGAGAGAGAGAGAGAGAGAGAGAGAGAGAGCTTCCTCTGTTAAGGTTAAAATTATGGTTGAGACTGAATGTAATAATTATATTTGGTCGCCAAGGATTTTATTTATAAAATCCAAATGAAACACCCAAAACTCAGATGGAAATTTTATGGTGATTTAATTGATATAGTGGAGGAGATTAAGAAGAAGGAAGGAGGAAGGGACTAGTATTGGGTGGGAAGTTTAGGAGATCTAGAAAGTAAGGTTTTGAGTGTGAAGGAGGGAAGAATCATCCTGACCCCCAAAGGGGCTCAGCTAAGATGCCTGAACCTGAAACAGCTCAAGGGCAAAATTCACCACCAACACTCCAAGATGTTGAAATGCCTAGCACACTCTCAGCCAGAGTTGCCTCTCCAGGGAAAGAGGAGGAGAGAGGAAGTGACATGCCTTATATAGACAGTTTTGCATCACTTTCCTGAGTCTCATCTGTCCCAGTCATGACTTAGCTTGACATAGGACAGCCCAGAGGTCTGTTCTTTTTTCTGCACATGTCTGTTGAAGTCCATTTCCTTAGATAATTAAATCTTGAGTTTGATTTCCAAATCTTGTTAAACTAAGAAGGGAGGAGAAATGTAGAGTTTCCAAGACCTGATTCTGTTATTCCAAGTATCTCCATTGTTACTGATCAGGAAATAGCTAAATCAGATCTTCTAAAGAATGGTCTGAATAGGATGTAATATTTTTAAAATTCACACTTCTGACACAGGTATAAGTTCTAAGAAGGCCCTAGCCAGAGGAAAGAAGTTTCAAGACAATGGGCCTTTCCCGAAGGCTCACAACTCCAGGAAGGGCAAGGAAGGAAGTCAGCCTTTACACTCACTACAGTGACCATCTAAAAGGAAAAAGTCTGAGGTCTTCCTCATGAGCTCCTCCAGGTTCGAGTTACACAGCCAAGTGCCCCTTTTCACTCCAAGTCCAAGTGCCTGACCTCTGTGTCTCTGTTTCCACTTTTAAAGACCTTTTTCTCTTGTGTCACTTCCCTTAAATTTTATGTCTACCAATCACAGCTGATGCTCCACTCCAGGACTTCCCACTCTTTCACACATAGGTCACAGACCTCCCACTTAATGTATGAAATGGGCATTCATACAATTTTGTGGTTAAATTCCCAAATGGGTAGATCTCCATATTCAACTTTAAGTACTGTGCTTTACACTTTGGGGGTTAAAATCTAAAAATAGACAGGGGATTACAACTTAATCTTCACAATCAAGGAAGAGCTAAATACCTTCATTGTTACAATCAGGGGAGAGCCAAATCCAATCTTCACAATTCCCATTTACTTCTCTCCAGAAATCTATCATACCTAAATTTTCCAAAACTTTTTCCAAATCCTTAATTTCTTTCCCTTTTATTTTATAGTTAGATTTATCTAGTTCTGAGAAGGGAAAGTT
This sequence comes from Monodelphis domestica, assembly GCF_027887165.1. Classification (NCBI taxonomy): domain Eukaryota; kingdom Metazoa; phylum Chordata; class Mammalia; order Didelphimorphia; family Didelphidae; genus Monodelphis; species Monodelphis domestica. The sequence continues at coordinate 344,201,603 of NC_077227.1, read as the reverse complement.
TTGTTCACCCTACTAGTATAGTTTTTACTATTTCCTCCTGTAACTTATTTATTTTGCCCTTAACAATCTGAATGCTATGCTGATTAATGCTCATTTAGTAATAAAATTACTTAATTGTCTATTATATCTTTTAGTAAGATTCAGTTTCCCTAATTATGTCATTTAATTATGTCCATGTTTGCTTTTACATTGTCTGATAGCATGACTGCTATTCTTGCCTTTTTTGTTTTGTTTAAACAATAGCAAATTCTGCTCCAGCTTTTTATTTAACTCTGTGTATTTCTGTTTCAATTGTGTTTCTTATAAACTACATGTTGCTAGATTCTAGTTACTAAACCATTCTTCTATTCACCACCATTTTATGGGTGACTTCATCCCATTCACATTCTCAGTTATGATTATTAACTATACATTTCCCTCCATTCTATTTTCTTATGTTTATCCTTTTCTCCCCTCTTTTACCTTCTCTCCTTAAATGTCTACTCCCTCCTTTAAAATCTATTCTATTTTTTCACCTCTCCTTTATTTATTCCCTTTCCCTCCTACATGCCTGTTGGATAAGATAGATTTTTCTGCCTGACTTTCTATGTACCTCTCTCTCTCTCTCTCTCTCTCTCTCTCTCTCTCTCTCTCTCTCTCTCTCTCTCTCTCTCTCTCTCTCTCTCTCTCCCCCTCTTTCTCCCTCTCTCTCCCTCTCCCTCTCCATCTGAACCATTCATCCATTCATTTTTTAAACAATTCCAACATAGTCAATGTACATACAATGCTTTCTGTCTGTGTCAAGTCCTTCTGTCTCTCCTAAGAATATTTTTAGAAGCTACAGTTATCATTTTCCCATAAAAGAATATAAATAGTTTAACCTGATTCAGTCCCTTATGTTTTTTCTTTTATGTTTACCTTTTTAATTGTATTCATGAGTCTTATATTTGAAAGTCAGATTTTCTTTTTATCTCAGCTCTGCATCAGTAATTCTTGAAATTCTTCTATTTCATTAAATGTGTCTTTTTATTCTGGGAGATTATACTCATGTTTGATGGGTGGATTATTTTTGGCTATAATTCTTTACCTTGCAGAATGTCTTAATCTAAGCCCTCTGCACCTTTCCCATGAATGCTTTTAAATCTTACTTGATCCTGAATCAGGTTCCATTATACTTAAATATTTTCTTTCTGACTGTTCAAAGTATTTTATTTTTGAGAATTCTGAAATTAATATATAATACTCCTGAGATTTTTCTTTTTAGAATCTCTTTCAGGATGACTAAATAAATTCCTTCAATTTATATTTTTGCCTTTGGATCTTGGATGCTGAGGCACTTTTTCCTGTATAACGTATTGAAATATGATGTCTTGATTCTTTTTTTGATCATGGCTCTCAGGTAGCCCAATAATTCCTAAATTATCTCTCTTCAATATAGTTTCCAGGCCAGTTGTTTAGAGCAAGATATTTCACAATTTCTTTTAGGTTTCATTATTTTGAATTTGTATTTCTTGTCTCATGGAACTATTAGTTCCTTTCCCATTTCTAATTTTTAAGAATTATTTTCTTCAGTGACTTTTTTTTTCCATTTGCTCAGTTCTGCTTTTCAAAAAGTTATTTTCATCAGTAAAGTTTTGTACTTCTTTTACCATTTGGCCATTCCTGTTTTTCAAATATTATTTTCCTCAGTATTTTCTGGGACTTAAAAAAATCCCTAATCATTCATTGCATTTTTTTTTGTATCACTATGATTTTTCCTGCAATTTTTCCTCTACCACTCTTAATTGATTTTTAATATTAGTTTTGGATCTTTCAGGAGTTTTCATTGGGCTTGTTTCTAATTCACCTTTCTTTTCCTATGAGGCTTTTCTTTTTTTAATTATCTATTTAATTAATTTAGAATATTTTCCTATGATTACATGATTCATGTTCTTTCTCTCCCCTTCTCCCTTCCCCCTTCCATAGCCATCCAGCAATTCCACTAGGTTTTACATGTATCATTGTTAAAAGCCTATTTCCATATTATTAATATTTGCAATAGTGTGATCATTTAGAGTCTACATCCCCAATCATATCCCCATTGAACCATGTGATCAATCAAATGTTTTCTTCTGTCTTTCTATTCCCACAGTTCTTCCCTTGAATATAGATAGCATTCTTTCTCATAAGTCCCTCAGAATTGTCCTGGATCATTGCATTGCTCCTAGTAGAAAAGTTCATTTCATTTGATTGTGCCATAGTGTTGTAAACCTTAAAATTTCTTAGACTTATGAATGTTGGAAATTTCCCCATTGGGAAATCTCATACTGGAAAAAATTTCCTACTGATAGTAAGAACTCTATTGGAATGTGAAAACCCTTGGCAGGGGAGGGTCCTTCTCCTCCCTACTTAAGATTACTTTAGGACAGAAACGTTTTGCTAAACAATGGAAAGGGCTTTGACCTATGCTCAAGCATAGAACAGGAAGTTCTTTGAGTCATGATTGATTTTAGAATTGATACAATAGAGATACTTGGAATGACAGAACCAGGTCTTGGAACTTACAATCTCCACCCTACTCAGTCTAACAGGATTTAGGAAGGGCTGCAGCATAGTTCAAGATTTAATTATTTGAGAATATGACCTACAACAGACATGTGCAAAGGAAACAGACCTCTGGGCAGTCCTGGGTTAAGCTAGAGCCACCATTGGCACAGGGGAGACATCGACAGTGATTGGTAGATGTGAGAAATGAGGGGAGGGGACTTAGATGGTTTCCTTAAAGATAGCAGGGTCTGAGGAGGGAAGGAGGAGAGTTTTTTGCTCTGAGGAGGTTTTGCTGGAGGAGGTTTTGGCTCTGAGCGAGGTGGCTCTGAAGGAGGATTGAGGAGGTTGCTCTGTGGGAGGACCAGGAGAGAAGGCAGGCTCTGAAGGAGGAGAATTCTCTGGAAACATTTCTTGAAAGGAGGCTCTCTTGAAGGTGGAGCCTGAGGTTGGCATGAGAAGCCTTACCTAGAGAGATCTTGCGTGAGTGATAAAACCAACTGACTGATTTATTCATTCTTATTCCTTTCTTACTTTCTCTCTTTTTCTATTGATTAATCAGTGTATTATAAATTAAATTTCTCTATAAAACCCAGTTGGCTTGGGCATATTCATAAATTGGGAACATATTCCCTGGCGACCATCTTATATTTATATAAAACGAAGACACAGTAGAAAACATATTTCAGCGGTCATAATTGATATATGTATTTCCCTTGCTCCCAAACATTTTAATTATCACAGTTTATGGCTCCCACTCTCTTATCTACAACTATTTAACACTCAAAACTATTTTAAATCTAACAGTGTAAAGGTCTCTGTGTACAATTTTCTCCTGGTTCTGCTCCTTTTAGTCTGCATCACTTCCTGGAGGTAATTCAGATTTACATGGAATTCCATTTGGAGCTTTTTTTTTATTTTATAGCTCTCTTGATATCCTGTTTTTCTAAGTTTGTCTTATTCTTCCCCATAACAATAGGAGCTTTTAATGGTACAATTCTTTTGTTGTTGTTTGCTCAATTTTATGCTATATTACTTGACTGTTCTCAGGGTAGAGATGGGAGTACACTATCTGAAACTTTAGACATTTTCATAATGCTAAGTTCATAGTTATTTCTGGGGATACTGGAAGTTATCAATGTTTCCAAAGTGGTATGATTTAGGGAGATGGTGGTCACTGCTTTCCTGGTGTCTTTTTTTGTCCTTACCTAGGAAGGGCCCTGATTCCATGAAGCTACAAGCAATACTGCTCCTCAGAAGTCTCTACTCCTTTGGGACAAAAAGCACTCCTTTTCATACCCAAATTTGCCAAACAGTGTCCTGTCCTTTGCCCATTGCCAGTAAATGGTCCCCTGTAATGTCTTTCTAACCAACTCCCTGACCCTCTTAATGTCTCTGGGTTGAGAGCTTCCAAAGTTGCTGCTGTTTCTGTTCCCATTACCAAGTTCAATAGCTGGAGTTGCTGCCATGTGGGCTCTCACCTAGCCTTCATCCTATGGCCACAGACTTTTTGTTGTTGTTGTTTTTGACATTGCAGAATTCAATTTAAGGCTTCATTTTAAAGTTGCTTAGATTGGAATGCTGGGAGAGATTAGCTAAAATACTTCTTCTACTCTGCCATTTTGCTATCTTAAGAAATGATTCTTCATAGAAATGAAGAAAATACTAGTATTAATAACAACAATTAGTATTTATATAGCACTTTATGGTTAGCAAAGCATTTTACAAATATTTTCTCATTTTACCCTTAAAATAACTCTGGGGTTAGGTACTTTTTAATGCCCATTTTACACATGTAGAAACTGAGGTAGACTGAGTTCATATAACTTGCCCAGAATTATACATCTATTTAGATATCTAAATAATGATGTGAATTCAAGTCTTCTTAACTCTAGGTCCAACATTCCATCCCCTGTGCCACATAATTGCTTTTATATTCTTCTTGCCAAAAAGTTTGGTGTTAAATCAATCTACCTGGAGATAACATTAACTTAAACTGCCCTAGGTATAAAATATCCTTGATTGCAATATTGCTGAATGATGTTACTATCTTAGCCCATAACTTATATTTTACAGTGATAGCAGTGATTACCATCTTTAACTCTAAACATTGGGTTGGTTACTATGGTTAAATTGTGTAAACAGAGAATTGCAAATTACCTGAGTTGTTCGGTAGTATAGTGAGAGAAACTGGATAATCTAAGAGGAGAAAACAATATGCCATGTGCTGAAAAGACTATAATTAATACTCAGACTATTTCTGATAAAAGAATATTAAAAGAAAAAAGGGACTAGTCAGAAACTAATAATATGTTAGCCTTCATAATTATTGCTCTTCAGTTGTTCAGTCTTATCTGACTCTATGTGATCCTATATAAACTTTTCTTGGGAAAGATAATGCATTTGTTTCCTATTTCCTGTTCTAATGTATTAAGGCAAATATCAAAATTTGGGGAGGTAAATACTATTGCTATATTGAATGCAGGCCAGATTTGGGGGTGAGGAAGACATATATTCTGACATTCAAATCTGGCATCAGACTTTTGGGGTGTATGGGGTGTCCAGAGAGGAATAGCACCTCTGGTGTTAGGGCTTGCCAAGTGCTTTTCAGGGTTGCTCATTGATCTTTGGTAAGAGATGGACCTTACCTAACTCTTAACTATGGCTCCAAAAAACTGTGGCATGCATAGTGACAATACTTTGGTAAGATCATCTCAGCAGATGTGTTAAACCAGGTGGAGATTAGTCAGTAGGTCTCAAACGCATCAGTCAATTAGGGGGATATCTACCCCAAGTATTTGAAGACTTCCTCTAGCAGAATGGGTGGATGAGAATTTATTCCCGGAACCATGAAGATGGCTAAAACAGGTACTATTGAATGCTTAGAGTTTGGTGAGACATCAGATATACCAAGGTCATTGACTCCATCCTGAGCCATTGCCAGTTAATTTGACTCTTGTCTTGCCACTGGACTTGAATGACTGAAAGAGAAAGTAAGGCTTATGACTGTGTCCAACTCTACTTTACTTGAAACTGATTCATGTACAAGGCAAGACATTACTCACTGATGTTATCTAATAGCTTGAAAAATGAAGGACAAACAACATCAATAAGGCATACAGAAGTTAAGTGACTTGCCCAGGGTCCCACAGCTAATGAGTGTCTGAGGGTGGATTTGAACTTAGGTCTTCCTGATTCCAGGTCCAGCACTCTAGCCACTAAGCAACCTAGCTTCCTAGATCTTTCACAACAGATGGTATTTGTTGATGATTTTGTCTGTATGGAGACAACTTAAATCTACTAGATCAATGCCAACTCAAGCTTTCGTATTTTAGGAAAGAATGTTTTTACTACACTAAAAAAAGATGTAGATTTCCTAATATATTTTAGGATTTCCAATGTGCTTTCCAAAGAAAACATCTTACAATTCTCTTTAGGGAATCAATTTCTTGATAACCCCTTTAATTACTCTAGCTTGTGGTTGATGCAATGTTAATGTACCCGATTTGTAAACATTTTTTTAGGTTTACTAATCTATGACACCAAAACGAATTCTTCATATAGGACTCAATTTTCATTTTAGCAGTTTTCTCTTCCAAAGGGAAACCTTTCACAGGCGTTACTAGTGAATTTTATTGAACACACACACACACACACACACACACACACACACACACACACAGCCTTTCCTTTCATTTGTTGAAAAGCATATTGTCTGAGTTTCAGTTTTCAACCCCAAGAAAAATGATTAAGAAAGTAAGGATTTCTACATGTATCTTTCTTTAGAGTGCACTAAGACCTAAACTTCCCACCCCTGCCCCAGAATCTGACATCTATAGTATTGAAGAAATTTGTAACATCTTTCCAACCTCATCAAAATGTCCTATTTCTTATTTAATACATTCATATTTCTCCCCTTCCACATAAAATAATATACTACATGAAGGGATACTATGTGAAGGATCTAAGAGAGAAATTATCAAAGGGAACTTCTATCAAAGGATATCGACTAATGAAGGATGGTTATGACTCAGGAGATAAATCCTAGGGAATTGGCAGATATCTAGGATACCTTACACTGGAATATAGTTAGAGAGTGAGTGTCAGAGGTAAAATTTGGAACCACATTTTTCTGATGTGAAATTCATTACTCTTGTCTGCTATGTCATTTTTTCCATATATACAAATGGAAAGGACCTTCAGAGTTTTGTTATTTAGCAAAACAAATAAAATAAGAACTATTTTAATAAAACATTCAATATTTAACTATATGATAAAGAATTCTTATTTGTTTTAATAATTAAATAATACTTTATGACTTCATCAATATCATTACTCCCTTTACTCATGAATACGTCCACCTAAGCTTTCTCGTCATTGTGATTTTTATCTAAATACCTCTATGAATATTTCAGAAAGAATTACCCAACATCCTGGAAAGCATTGAAATTAAAAAAGACTTAAAATGCCAAGATAAGGTTTTTTTTTTTTTAAGTTTAATTTAAAGGCAATAGGAAGACACTGAAGTCTTTTGAATGGGAGGTGACATCTGTATCACACAGATGATTGTTTTGTTGACATTAAAGATAAATGCAGATGGGAGAGACTGGCAAGTTGTAAGCATATTAATACCATGAAATGAATACCAATATAACAATCCAAGGAATAGGTGATTAGGGTCTAAAACAGGTAAAGGGTCATGTGACTAGAAAGAAGTGAATAGATATGAGAGATATGGTGGTGGTAATGTGATACTATATGATGTTAAGAGAGTGGGAAGAGTCCAAGGTAACACTATAGATATGATATGGAACATGGTACCCTCATGAGAAGTGTGAAACTTTACAGGTTTAGGTGGGAAATAAGGAGTTGAGAAGCGATTGAAGTTGGCAAATGAGGCAAGTATGAACAGGTATGTTTTAGTTTGACTGAATAAGAGAAGAGACAGAAAATGTATAGTCTTCAAGAATGGTGAGGTTGAATGAAAATTGTATAATATAGTAATAGTCTCTTGGTGTCCGAGAATGACAATTGTCTTAGTGCATTTTCATCTACGGTGTACCCTCATATGGCTTTGAAGTCCAAAGACTGAGGCACAAAGTTTGTGGCACATAGGGCATGGGACTCCAATTGTTACAGGAGGTGCAGTTGTGGCCTGGTGCCAGCATTCACGCGCAGCGGCAAGACATCGATGTCACTCATCTTCAAAGGTGGTGGTGGCATGGTTAATGTGGGTACGCCAGCTGCTTCTGTCAGAGGCAGCAAGTTCTAGTTGCTTTGGTGTAATGCCAGCCCACTTCAAGTTTGACTTTAGCTGATCCTTGTATCTTTTCTTTGGTTGACCTTGTTTCCTGAGTCCAGCTGACAGTTCACCATAGAATACCTGACTTGGTATTTGCTGTGGGTCCATGCGGATGACGTGTCCAGACCATCGTAGCTGGGTTTTGAGGACCATTACTTTGATGCTGGTGGATTTGGCTCTGTCGAGAACTTCCTGGTTGGTGATTCGGTCCTGCCATTGGATCCTCATAATTGACTGGAGAGAGCTTTGGTGGAATTGCTCCAGCTATTTCATGTGCTTCCAGTAGTGTCCATGTCTCGCAACCATACAGGAGCAAGCTGAGAACCACTGCGTAGTACACTTTGAGCTTCATCACAGTGCTTACACCCCTGTGTTGGAGAAGTTTGGAGTGCAGCCACCCAAGTGCCTGGCTGGCCTTTTGGATCCTGGCATTAATCTCATGGTCCAGGGACCCATCGTTGGAGATGGTGCTGCCCAGGTACTTGAAAGTGTTGACGTTAGAAAGCTGAGTGACATTGATTGTAATGCACAGCTGGTTAGTTGGCCTCCCTGGTGTGGGTTGGAACAGCACCTCTGTTTTGCTGAGGCTGATAGTCAGGCCAAACAGTTTTGTTGCTGTAGAGAACCTGTCCACAATGGTTTGAAGATGATTTTCTTGGTGGGCCATGAGAGCATAGTCATCTGCAAAGAGAGCTTCCAGGATGAGTCTCTCTATTGTCTTTGTTTTTGCAGTCAGGCGGCGAAGGTCGAATAGTGAGCCATCCAGTAAGTATTTGATGTAGATGCCCAGATTTAGATCCATCACGCATGTTGTAATACCTGGGTGAAGTATAGGTTGAATAGTACCAGAGTGAGGACACAGCCTTGTTTCACGCCATTGGAGATGTTGAAACAATCGGAAGTCTCTCCACCAGATAGGACTTCCCCTGTCATGTCGACATGAAAGAGCTGGATCAGTTTGATGAATTTTGCTGGGCAACCAAGCTTACTAAGGATCACCCACAATGCATCCCTGTTCACTGTGTTGAAAGCCTTCATCAGGTCTATGAAGACAATGTAGAGACTCAGGTTCTGCTCAAGGCATTTTTCCTGCATTTGCCTCACTGTGAAGATCATGTTGATGCTGCTGCGATCTGGTTGGAAGGCACATTGTGATTCAGGCAGGTTCTGCTTTGAAACAGATGACAGGAGTCTATTAAATATAACACGGGCGAGGATCTTTCCAGCAGTGGAGAATAGTAAGATGCCTCTGTAGTTGTCACAGGCTGCTCGTGCGCCTTTGTTCTTGTATAGGGCTACGATGGAGGCATCTCTGAGTTCTGGGAGCATGTCTTCCTCTTCCCATATGCTGGTCAGCACTTGTGGAATGCCTGGAGCACCTTTCCCTTTAAGGCCTTGTACACCTCGGTTGGGATCCCGTCTTTACCGGGTGCCTTGCCTGCACTCATTTGTTTAATGGCTTTTTGGACTTCCTCTATTGAAGGAGGGACATCAAGTTGTTCAATGGTGTGGTTTTGGGGGACCTGGTCAAGGGTGTTTTGGTTGACTGAAGAAGGTCATTTGAGAAGCTGACTGAAGTGTTCTTTCCACCTGTTGCTGATGCCTTTTTATCTTTTATGAGAGTGTCACCATCAGAGGATAGCAAGGGAGTGGTGGTGGATTTTAATGGCCCATAGACAGTCTTGAGGGCACTGAAAAAATATTTGTAGTTTTTTGTATCAGCAAAGCACTGGATTTCTTCTGCCTTTTTTTCCCACCATCAGTCTTGCATCTTCCTGATCTCACGCTGCGCCGTGGCTTGGAGAGACTTGAATCTGTCCTTTTTAGGAGCAGAGTTTGGGTTATTTTGCCACTCCATAAAGGCTTTGTTCTTTTTGCTCAATAGGTCTTCAATAGCAGTGTTGTTCTTGTCGAACCAGTCCTGGTGGTTGAGTTGTTTGGGGCCTAGGACTGCCTTTGAAGTTTCCTTCACCTTGTCTCTGAACTGGTTCCATATCTCAGTTGAGTTTCCAGTGAGTGATCCCTTGACAGACAGCTTGACGTCCAGGCAGGACTGGAATATTTGCAAATAAGATGGATCTCTAAGATGATTCATGTTGCAAAATGTGAGAACTGTCTGGGTGCATTTTGGATGGAGAGGCACAATGCGCATTTGAAGAGTCGCTCTAGCCAATCGGTGGTCTGTCCAGCATTCAGCTCCTCTCATGGCTCTGGTGATCTGTACATCCTGGATGTCTCGCCGGCATACAATGATGTAGTCAATGAGATGCTACTGTTTTGATTGTGTTTGCATCTACGTTGTTTTATATATGTTCGCCATTCTGAACACAGTGTTCGTGATGGTGAGTTCGAACTCTGAGCATTTGCTGAGTAGCAGTAGGACATTGTTGTTCATTTTGCCCACGTCATGTTTGCTGAGCACTCCTTTCCATCTTTCATGGTCCTGGCCAAGGCGGGCATTGAAGTCTCCCAGTAGTATCAGCTTGTCATTTGTGGACACTGAGTGAAGGACGGCACTCAGGTCAGAGTAGAACTGCTCGATGGTCTCCTCTGTGCTGGTCAGTGTAGGGGCATATGTGCTGATGATTGTGGCATATCGGTCTTTGCTGAGAGGCAAAAGGATCTTCATAAGCCTCTCACTGATGCCCACAGGCAAGTCTGGCAGCTGTTTGAGCAAGCTGGTCTTGATGGCCAGGCCAACACCATGGATTCTGTCTTCATTTGTGGCTCTACCTTTCCAGAAGAAGGTGTATCCAGTGGTGGGTTCCCTGAGTGATCCCTCTTCTGGTAAGCGTGTTTCACTTAATGCTGCGATGTCCATGTTATATCGCGCCAGTTCTTTACCAATTAGAGCTGTTCTTCTCTCAGGTCTTAGGGTATTCTCTATATCAAGTAATATTCTGATGTTCCATGCTCCTAGTAGGAGTTTCTTTGTATTTTGTTTTCTTTGATTTCAACCACTTAAAGGGATGACTTGCCAGCTGCGGTGTGCTGACTGGGTGTTTGTAGGGCAGGCAATGTTTGGGACACCTTTTCTAGTCCCCTCCCTTGATTAGGGTGAGCAGTGCTATCCTAGAGAGGGCTTCTCAGTCGCCCAGGATGCTGCCGAACGTCTCTGCTGCCCTACAGAGCTGAGCGACCACTGGTCCATGGGCCGCCTACATGCAGGATCATGACTACAACTGCCAGTGGTCACCTTCACCTGTTGCGTCGCCACTCCCCCATCGCCGCAGGTCTTGAGGAGGGTGGACGGGGTTAGGATAGATGAGTGTGCACAAAGATACTTGTGCGTGAAAGAGATTTAAGTGGAAAAGTCGATGCACAGAGACAGTCCCATTCTTGGCGTTGGAAGCCTGGATCCAGTGGCACAAAAAGTCGTTACACCTGGAGACTTCCTCAGCTGCATTGGATGGCCATGTTGTCCTTTGTGCTCCAACACACCTTAAGCACTCCACAGTGCTTTGCTGCATTTCCATCTCAGCTGTTCAACCTTCTTATTGGTTTCTTCCACCTGTTCCACCAAAACAGTCTTCACATGCTGGATGAGCAAAGCCCTGGTTCACCAGGCTACCCTATGACCCTATGGCTACCCTCACAAGGTTTAACCGGCCTGTCGAAGCCATTGCCTGGAGTGTGGTCAGAGGCTGGAGAGCTGCCCTAGGAGGGCACGACAAGCCCTCCATACCAGAGATACTTCCCCACCCTGAGCACCCCATATACCCCAATCGTCAACTAATATCATCTGCAATGGGGATAAACTAGGTCCATTCCAATTAAGTTCAGGAGTGAAACAAGGATGCCCATTATCACCTCTACTATTTGACATTGTACTAGAAACACTAGCAGTAGCAATTACAGAAAAAAAGAAATTGAAGGCATCAAAATAGGCAAGGAGGAAACCAAGTTATCACTCTTTGCAGATGACATGATGGTCTACTTAAAGAATCCTAAAGATTCAACCAAAAAGCTAATTGAAATAATCAACAACTTTAGCAAAGTTGCAGGATACAAAATAAGCCCACATAAGTCATCAGCATTTCTATATTTCCAACACAGCTCAGCAGCAAGAAGTAGAAAGAGAAATCCCATTCAAAATCACCTTAGACAAAATAAAGTACTTAGGAATCTATCTCCCGAGACAAACACAGGAACTATATGAACACAACTACAAAACACTCTCCACACAACTAAAACTAGACTTCAACAATGGGAAAAACATTAACTGCTCATGGGTAGGATGAGCCAATATAATAAAAATGACCATCCTACCCAAACTTATTTATCTATTTAGTGCCATACCCATTGAACTTCCAATTTTTTTTTACTTATTTAGAAAAAAACCATAACAAAGTTCATTTGGAAGAACAAAGGATCAAGGATATCCAGGGAAATAATGAAAAAAAAATACAAAGGAAGGGTGCCTTACAGTCCCAGAGACATAAAGGAGGATCAGTGGATTAGACTCGGGGTAATTGACCTCAGCAAGATAGTTTCTGACAAACCCAAAGATCCCAGCTTTTGGGACAAAAATCCACTATTTCATAAAAACTGCTGGGAAAATTGGAAGAAAGTGTGGGAAAGATTAGGTTTAGATCAACACCTCACACCCTACACCAAGATAAATTCAAAATGGGTGAATGACTTGAACATAAAGAATGAAACCATAAGAAAATTAGGCAAACACAGAATAGTATACATGTCAGACCTTTGGGAAGGGAAAGATTTTAAAACCCAGCAAGACTTAGAAAGAGTCACAAAATGCAAAATAAACAATTTGGACTACATCAAATTAAAAAATTTTTGTACAAACAAAACCAATGTAACCAAAATCAGAAGGAAAGCAACAAATTGGGAAAGAATCCTCATAAAAACCTCAGACAAAGGTTTAATTACTCAAATTTACAAAGAGCTAAATCAATTGTACAAAAAATCAAGCCATTCTCCAATTGATAAATGGGCAAGGGACATGAATAGGCAGTTTTCAGATAAAGAAATCAAAACTATTAATAGGCAAATGAGAAAGTGTTCTCAATCTCTTATAATCAGAGAGATGCAAATTAAAACAACTCTGAGGTATCACCTCACACCTAGCAGATTGACTAACATGACAGCAAAGGAAAGTAATGAATGCTGTAGGGGATGTGGCAAAGTAGGGACACTAATCCACAATGCTTGGAAATGACCAAATAAAATAATGTTATAAAAAAAGAAAAAATGCAATCTTTTTCTGTCCTAAGATTAATTTCCTTTAGCCAGAAAAATAAATGCTAAGTAAATCTGGCTTCTCTCCATCATGAATTATCATAGTTCCATTCATTCTCAGTAGTAGACTTATCTCTCCTTTGATCCTTCTCTTTTCCCAATAAGGCTTTTAAAAATCCTTTTTGTTATTTTTAGTATTTATTTATAGCCTTAGTTCATTCTAATCTTTCAAGCTCTTAAAATTCTTCCTATAAAATTGTATCATGCTTCTGTCCTTTACTAATTCCCCTTCACCCCATTTTCCTTTTTCAATTTTAAATTATTTTTATTAATTAATTTGTTATATTAACCTATCTATTTACATCCCATTCTTTCATCCCTTCCCCCATTAGAGAAGGCATATTTGATAAAAAAAAAGATATGTGTGTATAAAACTACATCTTATTCATTCATCAGTTCTCTCTCTGAAGGTGGAAATACAAAGTCATTGTTCAAACATATTTCTGTTGCTGTGTAGAACATTCTGGTTCTGTTTGTTTTACTCATAATTCTATGTAGATTAGATTATTCCATGTTTTTTTTTCCCAAATGAACCTTCTTGTCATTTATTAGAGCATTGTAATATTCCATTACAATGTGTTTAGCTACTCCCCAATTGGTAGGCATCACTTCAATATCCAGGTTTTTGCTATCAGAAAGATAGCTGTTATAAATAATTTGGAACATATCTCTTCCTTTCTTTTTTTCTCTAGTCACCTCTAGAAATATGGCTAATACTGGTATTACTGGTATACACAGCAATATAAAGTGTATATACACTTTTATAATTCATTGAACATAATTCCAGATGATTCTCCAAAATGGGTTGGTTAGTTCAGTTCCATAAACTGTGTATTTCACAAAAATTAACCATATGTAAAGAACTAATTTTATAGTTGTGTAGAAAATTAGAAATATTAAATGCACCCTTTTCAGATTAATGCAAAAATTTATAATTAGTAAGAGATTAGAGAAACAGAATAAAAAATATTTGGAATATTTTCTTCTTGGCCTGGGTGCTATTGAACTTGTCTAATTCCTGGGAGTTGTCATTTGGGTTTTTTTTTTGCAGGAGGTGATATGTGGATTCTTTCTATCTCTATTTTACCTTCTTGTTTGAGAATATCAAGGCACTTTTCTTTCAGGTAGTCCAATAATTCTTAAATTGTCTTTCCTGGATCTATTTCATAGGTCAGTTTTTTTAATGAGCTATTTCATATTTTCTTCTTCATTCTTTTAATTTGTTTTATTGTTTCTTGACATCTTGTGAAGTCATTAGCTTCTACTTGCCCAATTCTAATTTTTAAAGACTTAATTTCTTCAATGACCTTTTGATCATCCTTTTCCTTTTGGTTCATTTTACTTTTCATGGCCCTTTTCTTCATTGGATTTTTCTGCCTCTTTTCCCAATTGACCAATTTTGCTTTTAAAACTGTTATTTTCTTTTTGTATTACTTTCACTTCTTTCCCCCATTTTCTTCAACCTTTCTTATTTGATTTTTGAATTCTTTTTTGAGTTCTTCCAGAGCCTGAGACCAATTTCCTTTTTTTAAAGTTTTTTTATAGTTGCTTGATTTTACCACCCTCTGTTGGTTCCATTGTTTGCTTTTTTGCCCATAGAAGGTTTTGAGGGTTAAGTGTATTTTTTTTTCTATTGTTTGCTTATTTTCTCAGCCTTTATTTTTTTTGTCTGTGGACTGCAAATTCTGGAAGCTACTTGCTGATTCTGTTTCTCCTCTCCTGGTTTACAGGACTAGGCACTGATGAGCTAATTTATCCCGGAGCTAAGTCTTCAATGTAGCCATGGAGGATTAAAAGGGACCAGTACTATGGACTTCTGGGCCTTAATGCAGGCTGGTGCCAGGGTCTGGGACTTCAAGTGGGGTGGGTTTGAAGTGCTCTTTTGCTGGTGTAGCCCCTGTCCCAGGATTTCAAAGTTAATCCAATTACAGAATCCAGTTTGATAGGTGAGGAGTTGGAATGCCAGCACTCCTCTGTATGTAGTTTTGTTTATGGTTCCCCCTTATCCAATGAAAATTGATTCTCTCTGCCTACCTTTCAAGTTGTATTTACCTGGAAGTTCTTTTTAAAGATTGTTATAGAAGGATAGTCAGAGTGGTTTCAGCTTTTGCTGATACTAAACAGCCATCTTGACTCTGCACACCCCAAAATTAATTAGATAATAAATAATAATATTGAAAAATAAGTGAATTAAAGAACAAATCATAGGATCAATTAATAATGTTATTAAATAAAGTGGAAATAAAGAGACAATATACCAAAATCTGTGGGATACATCAAGAGCAGTATTTAGAGGGAAATGATATCTCTAAATGTTTAGATCAAAAAAATAGAGAAAACAGATTAATGGATCAAGTATATACTTTTAAAAAACTATAAAAATAAGAAAGTGTAAAACTCCATTTAAATATCAAATAGGAAATCCTAAAAATTAAAGGGGACATAAACAAAATTGACTTGTAAATAAAATTGAGTTGTTTTATGAAAAAAAAAACAACCAAATACATAAATCTTTGCTTAAAAGGATTTTTTTAAAAAGGAGAAAAGCAAAATCACCAATATCAAGAATGAAGTGTGTTATTGCCATAAATGAAGATGAAGACAAAGTAATTATAAGAAGTTATTTTGTCCAATTATATGCCAAAAGCTTAACAACTTTAGTGAATTGAAAGAATACTTACAGAAACATAAATTACCCAGACTAATAGTGGAGAAAATAGAATATCTAAATAAACTGTTTTATAAAAAGAAAAACACATCATTATGAATTTCCTAAGAAAAAAGCATCAGGACCAAGTAGACTTACAAGTCAATTTTATCAAACATTTAAAGATGACCTAATTCCAATATTAAATAAAATATTTAGAATAATTGAAACCCACCAAATCCTTTACCTATCAGACCTACAGTGAAGGAAAAAATTCAGGTAAAAAAGAACATTATGAGATATAAAATAAAAAAAATTGACTACATGAAATTACATTTCTGCACAAATAAAAACAATGCAACCAACACTAAAAAGCAAAAACCCAATAGGGAAAAATTATAGCTAGTCTTTCTGACAAAGATTTCATTTCTCAAATATATAGAGAACTTTGTCATATTTTTTAAGAATACAAAGCAGTTCCCAGTTGACAAATGGCCAAATATATTTCTGTGAGCTATGAACTGATAGAATCATTATGAAGAGCACTATGAAACCATGCCCAAAGGGCCATAAAACAATAAATACTATTTGGTGGAAGGTAATTCTCAGAAGAAAAATTAGTACTATCTTTAATCATATGAAAAAATGTTTCAAATCACTATTAATTAGAGAAATGCAAATTAAAACAATTCTGAAATACCACCTCACACCTCTCAGATTGACTAAAATGACAATAAAAGCAAAATGATAAATGTTGGGGGTGATATGGAAAAATTCAGACACTAATATACTGTGAGTAGAACTTTTAGCTGATATAACCATTATGAAGAGCAATGTGGAACTTTGCCCAAAGTGTGATAAAACCATACCTACCATTTCACAAAGAAATACCATTCCTAGGAGTGTATCTCAAAGAGATAAAAAGTAGGGGAAAATAACCTACCAGCCAAAAATATTAATAGTAACTCTTTTTGTGGTGGCAAAGAATTGGAAAGTGAAGATATGTCCATCAGTTGGGGAACAGCTGAACAAGTAGTACATGCTTGTTAAGGAATAATACTATTGGGCCATGAGAAATGTCAAACTAAATTATCTTCCCCCCAAAAAAAACACTTTGAAAGGCTTATATGAAGTAATACAACATAAAGTGAACAGAACAAGATGAATATTGTTCATAGTAACAAAAATACTATATGGTGATCAACTGAATGACAATTATTATAAAGGCAAGAATTCAAGAGAGATCCAAATAACTCATGCCAAAAAATGGATATTCCCCATCCATAGATTTTTGTCTAATGTATGAATATGATTCTTCTTTCATAACTTGATGAACATGGAGATATATATTATATGATCTTATATGTACAACCTATATCATATTACCTGCCTTCTTTGGGAGGAGTAGAAAGAAGAGAGATAATATGGATTACAAAATATCAGAAAATGAATGTTTTAAAAATTGTTTTTTCCTGTAAAGTGAATAAATAAAAATAATTCATAATGGAGTCTTGTTTAACTACTTCCATGAAACAACTGTAGTGCTTATACCTAAACCAAGAAGAGAAAAACAGAAAAAGAAAATTATCTGCCAATTTAATTAATGAACATGGATGCAAAAATCCTAAATAAAATATTAACCAGGAGTCTACAACAATATATCACAAAGATTACACATTATTATGTAAGGATAATTTTAGGGTTGTGACCTAATCTTGATTAATTTTGGTCACCAGGGAATATCCCAAATAAAATACCCAAGTTAGTTTGGAAATTTGTGGTGGTTTAATTAATATAGAGGAAAGGAATTAAGGAGAAGGGAGAGGGAAAAGGTGTAGGATTTCTTCCACCTGGTCTGTGCCAGGGGGAGTTCAAAGTCATCTGCCATGAGGTCTCTGAAGATTAGTGACTTTCTAAGAGGGTAGTGTTTGGAAGGTAAAGGAGAAAGAATCAGCCTAAAGTTTGATAGGGCTCAGTAAATATTCCTCACCTAAACTAGGCTACTCAGCTTCTACCAGTATAGTATCAATGAAAACTCACTGCCAAACCAGACAAGAGCAGCTGCATGCCAGGATGTCGGAATGCTTAGCATGCTCAGTAAGCTGCTGCCAGTCACCTCTCCACCGCAAAGGAAACTGGAGAGAAGAAGTGGCATGAAATATATAGATAGCTTTTTCATCACTTTCCTGCATTTTACATGTACCAATGTTAGCTTAAGCTTGACTTAGGACAGCCCAGGGGTCTATCAGTTGTTTCTGATTTGTCATTTGCTAGCACATGTCCATCAGAGACCATCCTTCTAAATACTTAATCCTTAAGTATGGATGTAGACAATTCTATTTTTATTAGACTAAGTAGGGTGGAGTAATCTAAAGTTCACAATTACCAATCAGGATTTAGTTCAGGTATTCAAGAATTATTTAATATAAGGAAAACTACAAATATTTTTAACTGATACCTTTTGTTTTTATATCATCTTAATTCCCAATTCTATTTTCTCACCTCCCTTGCCTAGTAAATCATTGATACATATTACTTATGAAAATTTAAGTTGATCAATGATTTGTTTGTATATCCATGTCTTTCTCGTACTTTCTTTTTCTTTAGAACTATTTCTAATTTATCTTCAAAATTCTTGGTCAAAGAATTTTCCAAATTTCCAAGGAAGATTTTTCCCTATATAAATTTAGATCAAGGAATGCCGGCTAGCTTTTAACTTGTCATGATAGAGAAACCAAGACAAAATTTCCCAAGAATGATTTATTTATTAGAAAGGCTAACAATTGACAATGAAAGGGATCCAAGGCTCCTCAGAAGTCAAGGAGCCAGAGTAATTCTTTTATACAATTATTTTCATAAGGTAACAGAATCATTCAAGTGATGTAAATTAAACTAAGATTATGATTGGTCACATAAAAAAAAGATGGGTAGCTTTTGCCTCCCCTTGACACAGCACAGGAATGATTTACATAAATCAGGGCAACAGGGAAAACACAGTTATGTCACATCATCAGGAGAGTCCCATGGGGGGCAAATGCCCTATAATTAACTTGACTTTTCTTCACCCCAGAATTGACAAAAAAATCAGATTTGAGTTTTTATGGTTATATGAAAGTTAAACTCTTACACATTTTATTAATAGAGCCAGTACAATCATGTCCAAATTCGATTCACAAATACTGATTCTGATTAGAAACCATTCTCAATCAATAATTGATAAATAATACAAAATAAAGTACAGCATCCATTTCAAATTCACAAACTGAATCTTTTAAAACCTGCCCTACCAAAATCTTGAATGAATGTCAAACAATCCCTGAACTTTCTCTCTTTTATTATGAATTACAACACAATTTATTGTCATTTCTCCAGTCTTGCTATGTTTTCAATTACTGATCAGAATCAAATAATTTTTAACAATTATTTTCCCATTTCTTTATCTTACAAAGGTTTAAGACATATTTAAGATTAAAAAAAAATCTGGGTTGCTCTGGTTTTGGCTGTGAAATAGCTTAAGTTAATATCCTGATAAATAAGATACCCCACCATTGCTATATCATTTATGTGTGTATGTAAAATAGATAATATGTTTTGTATCATCCTCATTCATTTGCTCTTTCATTACAGGTGGTCTATATTATACTACCAGGATAACATCATATCTATTTCTGCCTCTCTTGATCCATACACAAATATTATCCATTATATTTACCTGGTCTTTCTGGCTTCTAAATTTTTTAATATAAATATTTCTTTTTAATATATCATACCATTCTTAACCTTTAATATATTCTATATCCTTTTGATAAGTTACAATTTTCCAGACCTATAATATAATGTATAGGGATGACAAATTCTTAAAGAGGTAAGAACTCTCCTAATCAAAGCAGAGATTAAATGTCTCAATTAAATCCATGAATCCCACTTCATTTTTGAGTAAGGCTGAGGCAATATCCATTGTGTTGAATATATGTGTCATAGGCCCAAAATTGTAATTTTTTTTAAAATAAGAACTATATCTCAAAGAAGATCAATCCTGGGAGACTTGGGATAAACAAGCAAGAGTGTACCTGGGACAGTGGAGCCCGATGAAGTGATGAGACTGATAGTCTAAAAGTGTTGTAATATGAGTGAATAACTTACAGAGGTAAGTCAGATATTACCTAGGTCGTAATGTATACAGACAGCTGTGATGGTTGAGGAGTGCAAATCAGAAAATTCGTATGCTAATTTTGACTTTAATACTCCATAGCACAAAGGAAAAATGTCATTCAGTTCCTCCTTTCACCAGACTTATGTGTTCATAGAAATCATATTACAGGTGAGACAAGCATATCTGAGCTTCAAGGGTTGATATAATTCAAATATATTAATCCAATAGAATCAATTCATTATAGTTCAATAATCAATTCAACATAATAAGGCTCAGCTTTAGCAGACTCCAGGTCTCTTGGAATATGGACCATAGCAGCAAAATAAGACACCCAAACCCTCAGGGCTGGGCATAGAACCCAAGACAATTAAGAGCTAAAGCAGTGCATAGTCCTAATCTCCTTGGACAAATAGAAGACCAAGTGAATGGAGGGCATGAAAGCCTGAAATAAGAGCACCTCCATTAAGTAATCATCAGAGTTTCAGATTCATCAATCAGATGGATTAAATAGCCATCCTTATGCCAGATTTACTAGTAAAAGAAAGCAATATGGGTTCTGAAGAAGTTAAAATCTTTACACCCAGTGGTGGGAAACTAGAGCAGACCACAGGAAAGAAGTCATCCTGACCCCTTAGGATAGTCACATTGATTCCATCATCAATTCCTTATAGGTTTATTGCACTTGAATGCAATGGACCTAATTCTGAAGTGATAGTAAAAACTGAGAATGTGGACTCTGATGCTCTCCTGGACAATGCATATCAAGTTACTGTCATTTTCACCCCTCTTTTCATGCCAAGTATTTGGGCAAAATATTTTAAAAGTGAAAGTGTATAAATGGATATTTTGAACCTTTGGACTTCATCCCCGAGAAGTCCCTTAGTATTTTGCAAAATTCCTTTTAGTCTCTCCATGTGGTGTGGTCACACTTGTATAAATTCTGAGGCTCCACCTCCCTGTCTCCTTTTGCAAGCTGGCTGGGTTAGCACCTTTTTAGACTTCTTTTTTTTTACTTTAGTTATTATTAATAAAACTTTATAAAATACAATAGTTATTGAGTATTAATTTTCAAACTTGCAACAGACAGGGTTTGGATCTTGTGGTTCAAGCAACAAAGACTATGAGTACAATTGAAACACTGGGATGAGTTTGAAGTTTCTCAAAATACTTTCTGGTGTCAACAGAAAACTAGATACTGTGTCTTTGGTATGTCCAGTCCCTGTAGCACTCTGGTGTATCAGGATTCAATGAAACAAATTCTAGTTTTTTTTCAGAATTCTAGCAAGCTTAGACCCAGCAGCTGCACATTCTGTTCATCAATACCAACTATGCAAAGCTTACAAGAGTATAGAGGCAAGAAATTCTAATGAACACCCCAGGAACCCTAATTATTCACCATCTGAGCTGAATGTTGAGGGAGTAGACTTTGGGGACATCCCTAACCTCAAATGGTAGAAGGATAGTTTGAGGTCAGAACTCAGCAAGGGAACAGATATGTTCTTATTGCTTGAATGCATCACAGAATCCATAAGCCTTTGTGAATCAACCAAAGTCATGATGCCTAAGAAAACTGAAAAAATGCAAATGAGTGTAAACTATAAAACCTGTGAGATAATAATTGCTCAGTGGAGTCAATACATGTCATTTTTAGTACTTCCATTCAATTTCACCAGGAATGAAGCTATAGTTTTTATACTATACTTGTTCATAATTAGGTGAGAAATATGCCTTCTTATTGATTTAATTTTTGGTAACTATGATGAAAAGGATGACACAACTACTAAAACTCAGAACATATCTCTGTTAAAGGAGAATCTGAGTGATATAGCAAACCAAGTAACTTTAGATCTGGACAGAAATGAGAGATGTTAGATGTTAGAGTACAGTGTTAAGACCTTCAACAAAGAGAGGGTTCTATTGAGAAACCTTGACCTTCAAAGACCTCATAAGTTAGCTAACCAATGAGAAGCTAACTATTGCAAAGTTGTTGAAAGATTGGCAACTTATCTATTTACAAACTAGCCCCTGAGAATGGTGGTAGCTTTATCAGAACTTTTCTCCAAAACCACTTATTTCTATTAGAAATGGCACATATTTGAGCAGGTAAGGAACCAAACTGTCTTCAATGAAAACTCTTCAATGATTCCTTAAATACATAAAGCCATCATAACTGGGCTCTGGACTGAGTTTTTAAGTATTCCTTTCAACTCATGATATAATGAAATTTTATGAGTCATAGGTATCCCTTGGAATTCTAGGCAAGTTTCTTCTGTGTTACATGGATCCAGAAATTTTCCTAGATGGATCCTTAGCATAAGCAATACTAATAAAATTTCAAATGTATCCAAAAATAGAATGAACAAGTTCAGTTGGAGACTAAGAAAAGAGGAAATAGATTAAAAAATCTAAGTTATAGATAAGTGTGAAGGTCTCCAGAATTGGTGGTCAAGATTTATTCTTTGGAATGGCAATGCATAAGTATCTTACCAAAAATCAATCAATATGTCTGTTTAAATGAAGCAGAAAAATATGAGTATTTGTCAGCTACATAAAGGCATTTTAGGTATTCAAAATTTAAATTTCTCATATTAAGTTCAATATCAATACAATATGAGGATTCAATAATGCCAGTGCTATCAGTTCTTAAACATTCAACTACACAAAAGTCATCTCAAGAGGAGCTGGTTTGACTTATAAAAATACATCAGAAAACTCACTGCACAAGTATAGAATTTAACAAAAAAAAATGTCATTTTTCCTACTGGATCTTGAAAAGAAATTGATTAAGTCTTAGGAATATTATTTCTCCAGTGCATCAACTTGAATATAAAGGGTCCATTGTTTATAACAAATGAGGAAGTGACCAAAAGAAGACCAGCCTCTTAAGCATGCACAGTCTGCTCTGCTGGTTAAAAAACAAACAAACAACAAAAAAGTGCTTCAAAAATGTGGAATCAAGGTCTCTGCTCTGCTATGTAGAACATACTCAGGTATTCTGAGACTGGTCCCTAGCAGGTTACTGAATGATGACAGAAAACCTTTTAGTTGGTTATTAACATGAAACTACATATGCACAAAAAGGGAGAAAATTTTTATTTTCTTTTTTGCTGGCTAGAACCCCTAAGGACAACTCTTTAAGTTCAAAGAAAGAGTGCTCCTAAGCTCTCACAAGGTCAGTCACAAATATATATCTTATTAGGAAAGCAAACCTGGTTTTAGATGGGACTGGTTATTGTTTGCAACTTATTTCCTCTGGTACAGTGTCTTATGAGTTCTTAAAATGCTGAAAGACATTTTGAGGGCCAAAATCAGAATGCAAGAAGAAGCCAGGCCTGAGAACGTGCATTACCTATCCTCTCTTGTGATTAAACAAGCCACCATGATGCTGTATTGCAAGCAGGTGAGAAAATTATCCCTCAGTCAGGCTGAATTCTGGGGTGAGCTTGGGGCAAAAACATTCTAGCAATGCTTTTAAGTTTGCTCCCACTCTCCATGCAGCTAAGTAGTAGAGAGGACAGTAAGCCATGAATTCCAGAAGAATGTTTTTGTACTTCTTTTTCTGATATATCCTTTCACTAAATATTCCTTTTTAAAATGAATTGGGGATTTCTTGGGCCAGAGTCAAGATGACAGAGTGAAGCAGAGTAGCTCAGAGTCACCATGAGAATCTTCTGCAAGCAATATTAAAATAATACCACAAAATAAATACAAGAGTGAAAGAAAGAACCAACAAGGAGATAGAAACAACTTTCAAGAAAAGAAAAACCCAAAATGTAGGCAGAGAACATCTGGGGCATTGGGATGAGAGAGGAGCAGAGTCAGCAAGAGGCTATAGCAGGGAGTAAAGAGCAAGCCTCACATACCCACACCACATCTGCTGTCCCAGGTTTGGAACCTAAGTCCAAGCCAACATTCAGATCCTGAGACACTACCTGGAAAAATAGAGATCCAACCAACCCACACCCCTTGAAATTCTAAACCTGTGGTGAAGTCTGGATTCCCAGTCCAGGGCAGTCTATGATGAAATGGGCTGACCTGAAGTGGGCCCAGAGCAAAGCCAGACTGGGCCTCTGGTAAGAACATAGATCCCAGTTTGGGGTAATTGCTTGACCCAAAGGGGGTCTAAATCTTTGTGCAAAAAGCTTAGGGCAGAGCTCCAGGACAGGGGAATCAACTGTGTGCATGATTAGATCAAGTGTACAGTGAGACCAAAAACTTACAACTCAGCCTGAGTCTAGAATTTGAGTAGCTCCTGGCTCAATCAAGTTCAGAGTAAGACAAAAAGTTGATGCCCAAGTCTGAGGCAAGTCTTTCAGCTATCAGCATCTCAAGGGTTAGTTGAACCAGCAGTGGAATTTGGCTTTCAGAGTTCTCATCCCCCAGGCCATCATAACATCTTGAAAGATTTGAAACTGGCAGAAACCCAGAAAAAAATCTAAGGGTAACATCAAGGAAGGACTGAAATTTAAGAGGGTTCCCTCACCTCCCAGAAAACAGAGCCTTCCTATAAAAAGACAGGGGAAATGAGCAAACAAACAAAAAGCACTCAACTCTAAAGAATTTTTCTGGAGATGAAGAACAAGGTATAAACATAGAGAAGGACAGTGAAAGCAAAGCAAACACATGCAAAATCCAAAAGAAAACTATGGATTGGACACAAATGTTGGAAGAGCTCAAAAAAGAGTTCAAAAAGCAATTAAGGGAGGCAGAGGAAAAGTGAGGAAGAGAAATGAAAGCAAAGCAAGAAGAAAAGGGCCAAATGAAAAAAAGGATAACTAAAAACTAACAGAGAAAAATCAGGCCTTAAAAATCAGAATTGAGCAAATAGAAATGAATAATTTCATGAGAAATTAAGAAACAATGAAACAAAATAAAAAGAATGAAAAAAGAAGAAAACATGAACTATCTTATTGAAAAACAAATGACCTAGAATACAGATTGAGAAGAGACAATTTAAAAATTATTGGTCTACCTGAAAGCCATGATCAGAAAAATTCTTGGACATAATAATACAAGAAATTATCAAAGAAAACTGCCCAAATAGCTTCAAACAAGAAAATTGAGAGAACTCACAGATCAGCTCCAGAAAGAAATCCTCAAATGACAACTTCCAGGAATATAATACATAAATTCAAGAATCCCCAAGCTAAGGAGAAAATACTGCAAGCAGCCAGAAAGAAATAATTCAAATACCATGAAGCTGCAATCAGGATCACACAGGACATAGCAGCTTCTACATTAAAGGACCTGAAGGCATGGAATATTATATTCAGGAAGGTGAAAGATCTGGGTGTACAACCTAGAGTCACCTATCCAGCAAAAATGAGTATATATTCTTTTTTTGGGGGGGGGGGGAATGGGCATTCAATAAGATAGAAGGAATAAGGCAGACCTAAACAAAAAATCTGAAGTCCAAACATGAGACCAAAGAGAAGTCTAAAAAGGTAAATAAGAAAGAGAGAATTTAAGAGATTCATTAAGGTCAAAATTTGTGTTTCTACATGGAAAGAGGATATCTGTAATTCTTAAAAATTACTCTTAGTAGAAGAACAAATAGAAGGAATATACTTAGAAAGAGGGTGGGGAGGCAAACTAATTATGAGGATATGATGTATATGATGATGTATGATGATATGATGTGTATATAAATATGATGATATGAATTAAATGTTTGTATAATATGTATTATATGATATGTAAAAAATCAAGGGGTGAAAAAGAGGATTGTACTGAGAGAAAGGGAGAGAAAGAATGGGATAAATTATATAACATAAAGAGGCATCAATAGTCATTAAGGAGAGGGGAGGATAAGGGAGGTGACAGACAATGCTTAAAGTTTGCTCTCATCATAACTGACTCAGAGAGGGAAAAACAACTCATTGGGGTAGAGAATTCTATCTTACCCTACAGAGAAGTTGAAGGGGAATAAGACAAGGGAAGAGGGAGGTCCCTGGAGGGAGGGAGAAATTGGGGCTTAAAAACCAAAACATTGTTGAGGGCAAGAGCATGAATCATGTAACCATGAAAAAATACTAAAAGAAAAAAAAAGAAAAGTGAGGAGAAACATGAATTGGGAAATAGAATTGAAAAGAAATCAATTTCTTAGATAATATTGGGATGCTAATCATTCATAATATCATTGATGGAGCACATTAGAAGGAGGACTTGGGCTAAGGTTTTTAGAAATACCTCCATAATTATTTTGGTTACTTCTAGATTTCTGAGGAGAAAGAATCAGCTGTACTCAGGATTCAACATGCTACTACATATTTATTTATTTGTTTGTTTGTTTGTTTATTAAACCCTTACTTTCCATCTTGTAATCAATACTGTGTATTGGTTCCAAGGCAGAGGAGTGGTAAGGGCTAGGTAATGGGGGTTAAGTAATTTGCCCAGGGTCACACAGCTGGAAAGTGTCTGAGGCCAGATTTGAACTTAGGACCTCCTGTCTCTGGGCCGGGCTCTCAATCCACTGAGCTACCCAGCTGCTCCTGTGCTAGTGCATATTTAGGTTATTAAAATCAGTCCAGAATCTTGCTACATGTTTATAGACATCTAAAATCTTGGGACTATTGTTGCTCCTTCCTTGGAATTTATCTTTGGAGAATTATTGGGTGTCCAATCTTAATGTTCTCCCTATAACCTTATCCCTACAAACTTGGTATATGCTTATAATTTTGTCCCTTATTCTCTCATTGCTACTTGATGAGATGCTATTCTTTCATTCAGTGCTCAAGCAGGCATTACAAAATAATCAACATAAATCATGCTGGGGAAACTTGGAAAAAGAAATTGGACCTATAATTTCATTAGTATAGGGAAGTGCCTGGTCAAGGAAGATATTCTTAATAATGCAAGTCAGCACCTTAGTTTTAGTGGGTTACTTAGAGTTCTGAGAAATTGAACCTTGGGGCTGTGGGCTTCTGCATGGTTCTTCATCATTATACCACAGTGTCTCACATTGGTGAAAATTATAGCTATAAGATACAAATATAGCATTTATAGTATACTGTATATAAATAAATATATCTAAACATTGTACCACCCTGGCTTAAATCTCCTCCCTTCACCATCTTGACTTCTTAGTAAACCAATTCAGCTCTATGTTCTCCCCTTCTCTTGAGTCACTGGATCCATTTTTTTAAAAATATATTTTATTTGATCATTTCCAAGCATTATTCGTTGAAGACATAGATCATTTTCTTTTCCTCCCCCCCCTAACCCCCATAGCCGACGCATAAATCCACTGGGCATTAGATGTTTTCTTGATTTGAACCCATTGCTTTTTTGATAATATTTGCATTAGAGTGTTCATTTAGAGTCTCTCCTCTCTCATGTCCCCTCAACCGCTGTATTCAGGCAGTTGCTTTTCCTCGGTGTTTCCACTCCCATAATTTATTCTTTGCTTATGAATAGTGTTTTTTTCTCCTGGATCCCTGCAAATTGTTCAGGGACATTACACCGCCATTAATGGAGACATCCATTACGTTCGATTATACCACAGTGTATTAGTCTCTGTGTACAATGTTCTCCTGGTTCTGCTCCTCTCGCTCTGCATCACTTCCTGGAGGTTGTTCCAGTCTCCATGGAACTCCTAAACTTTATTATTCCTTTTAGCACAATAGTATTCCATCACCAACATATACCACAATTTGCTCAGCAATTCCACAATTGATGGGCATCCCCTCGTTTTCCAGTTTTTGGCCACCACAAAGAGCGCAGCTATGAATATTTTTGTACAAGTCTTTTTGTCCTTTATCTCTTTGGGGTATAGACCCAGCAGTGCTATGGCTGGATCAAAGGGTAGATATTCTTTTGTCGCCCTTTGGGCATAGTTCCAAATTTCCCTCCAGAATGGTTGGATCAGTTCACAACTCCACCAGCAATGAATTAATGTCCCTACTTTGCCACATCCCCTCCAGCATTCATTACTTTCCTTTGCTGTTATGTTGGCCAATCTGCTAGGTGTGAGGTGATACCTCAGAGTTGTTTTTGTTTGCATCTCTCTGATTATAAGAGATTTAGAACACTTCTTCATGTGCTTGTTAATAGTTTTGATTTCTTTATCTGAGAACTGCCTATCCATGTCCCTTGCCCATTTATCAATTGGAGAATGGCTTGATTTTTTTGTACAATTGATTTAACTCTTTATAAATATGAGTAATTAAACCTTTGTCAGAGGTTTCTATAAAGATTTTTCCCAATTTGTTGTTTCCCTTCTGATTTTAGTTACATTGGTTTTGTTTGTACAAAAGCTTTTTAGTTTGATGTAGTCAAAATTATTTATTTTACATTTTGTGATTCTTTCTATATCTTGCTTGGTTTTAAAGCCTTTCCCCTCCCAAAGGTCTGACATGTATACTATTCTGTGTTTACCCAATTTACTTATGGTTTCCTTCTTTATGTTTAAGTCACTCACTCATTTTGAATTTATCTTGGTGTAGGGTGTGAGGTGTTGATCTATTCCTAGTCTCTCCCACACTGTCTTCCAATTTGCCCAGCAGTTTTTATCGAATAGTGGATTTTTGTCCCAAAAGCTGGGATCTTTGGGTTTATCGTATACTGCCTTGCTGAGGTCGCTTTCCCCCAGTCTATTCCACTGATCTTCCTTTCTGTTTCTTAGCCAGTACCAAATTGTTTTGATGACTGCTGCTTTGTAATATAGTTTAAGGTCAGGGACTGCAAGGCCCCCATCATATGCATTTTTTTTTCATTATTTCCCTGGATATCCTTGATCTTTTGTTGTTCCAAATGAACTTTGTTATGTTTTTTTTCTAAATCAGTGAAGAAGTATTTTGGTAGTTCAATGGGTATGGCACTAAATAGATAAATAAGTTTGGGTAGGATGGTCATTTTTATTATGTTGGCTCGTCCTATCCACGAGCAGTTAATGTTTTTCCATTTGCTCAAGTCTAGTTTTAGTTGTGTGGTGAGTGTTTTGTAGTTGTGTTCATATAGTTCCTGTGTTTGTCTTGGGAGGTAGATTCCTAGGTATTTTATTTTGTCTAAGGTGATTTTGAATGGGATTTCTTTTTCTAGTTCTTGCTGCTGAGCTGTGTTGGAGATATATAAAAAAGCTGATGATTTATGTGGGTTTATTTTGTATCCTGCAACTTTGCTAAAGTTGTTGATTATTTCAATTAGCTTTTTGGTTGAATCTCTAGGATTCTTTAAGTAGACCATCATGTCATCTGCAAAGAGTGATAACTTGGTCTCCTCCTTGCCTATTTTGATGCCTTCAATTCCTTTATCTTCTCTAATTGCTACTGCTAGTGTTTCTAGTACAATGTCAAATAGTAGAGGTGATAATGGGCATCCTTGTTTCACTCCTGATCTTATTGGGAATGCATCTAGTTTATCCCCATTGCAGATGATATTAGCTGATGGTTTTAGATATATACTATTTATTGTTTTTAGGAATGACCCTTCTATTCCTATTCTTTCTAGTGTTCTTAATAGGAATGGGTGTTGTATTTTATCAAATGCTTTTTCTGCATCTATTGAGATAATCATGTGGTTCTTGCTAGTTTGCTTGTTGATGTGGTCAATTATGTGGATGGTTTTCCTAATGTTGGACCAGCCCTGCATCCCTGGTATGAATCCTACTTGATCATGGTGAATGATCCTTCTGATCACTTGCTGGAGTCTTTTTGCTAGTATCCTATTTAAGATTTTTGCATCTATATTCATTAGGGAGATTGGCCTATAGTTTTCTTTCTCTGTTTTTGACCTGCCTGGTTTTGGAATCAGTACCATGTTTGTGTCGTAAAAGGAGTTTGGTAGAACTCCCTCTTTGCTTATTATGTCAAATAGTTTGTATAGTATTGGGATTAACTGTTCTCTGAATGTTTGATAGAATTCACTGGTGAATCCATCAGGCCCTGGGGATTTTTTCTTAGGAAGTTCTTTGATGGCTTGTTGGATTTCATTTTCTGATATGGGATTATTTAAGAGTTCTATTTCCTCTTCTGTTAGTCTAGGCAGTTTGTATTTTTGTATATATTCATCCATTTCTCCTAAATTGGTGTATTTATTGCCATATAATTGGGCAAAGTAATTTCTAATGATTGCCTTAATTTCATCTTCATCGGAGGTGCTGTCCCCCTTTTCATCTTTAATGCTGTTAATTTGCTTTTCTTCCTTCCTTTTTTTAATTAGATTGACCAGTACTTTGTCTATTTTGTTTGTTTTTTCAAAGTACCAGCTTCTTGTCTTAATTATTAAATCAATAGTTCTATCACTTTCGATTTTATTAATTTCTCCCTTAATTTTTAGGATTTCTAGTTTGGTTTTCTGCTGGGAGGTTTTAATTTGATCGCTTTTGAGTTTTTTTATTTGCATTTCCAATTGATTGATCTCTGCTCTCCCTTGTTTGTTAATATAAGCATTCAGGGTTATGAATTTACCTCTGATTACCGCTTTGGCTGCATCCCAAAAGGTTTGAAAGGATGTTTTGCCATTGTCATTTTCCTCGATGAAATTATTAATTGTTTCTCTGATTTCTTCTTTAACTAAATGGTTTTGGAGTATCATATTTTTTAATTTCCAATTGGTTTTAGATTTGGTTTTCCATGTACCATTACTAATCATTATTTTTATTGCCTTGGGATCTGAGAAGGCTGCATTCTTTATTTCTGCTTTTCTGCATTTGTGTGCTATGTTTCTGTGACCTAATGTATGGTCAATTTTTGTGAATGTGCCATGTGGTGCTGAGAAGAAGGTGTATTCCTTTTTATCCCTATTTATTTTTCTCCATATGTCTATTAATTCTAATTTTCCTAAGATTTCATTCACTTCTTTTACCTCTTTCTTATTTATTTTTTGATTTGATTTATCTAAATTT
This sequence comes from Monodelphis domestica, assembly GCF_027887165.1. Classification (NCBI taxonomy): domain Eukaryota; kingdom Metazoa; phylum Chordata; class Mammalia; order Didelphimorphia; family Didelphidae; genus Monodelphis; species Monodelphis domestica. The sequence continues at coordinate 344,170,894 of NC_077227.1, read as the reverse complement.
GATAATGGTTGGTTTAAGTCTCCCACTAGTATGGTTTTATTGTCTATTTCTTCCTTCAATTCTCCTAGTTTCTCCATTAGAAATTTGGGTGCTATATTATTTGGTGCATACATGTTGATTAATGATATTCCCTTATTGTCTAGAGTCCCTTTTAACAAAATATAATTACCTTCCCTATCCCTTTTGATCAGGTCTATTTTTGCATTGGCTTTATCAGATATCATGATTACCACTCCTGCCTTCTTTCTATCAGTTGAGGCCCAGAAGGTCTTACTCCATCCTTTAATTCTGACCTTGTGGGTGTCAACCCACCTCATGTTTGTTTCTTGAAGACAACATATGGTAGGGTTTTGGATTCTAATCCATTCTGCTATTCGTCTATGTTTTATGGGTGAGTTCATCCCATTCACGTTCAAAGTTATGATTGTCATTTGTGGACTCCCTGGCATTTTGATAGCCTTCCCTAATTCTAACCTTTTCTTCTTAGGCTCTACCTTTTAGTCCAGTGATTTACTTTGAATCAGTCCCCCTTGTCCCCTCCCTTGATGTTTCCCTTTTTAGTCCCTCCCTTTTTGTTCCCTCCCCCTCCCCCTTCTCTTTCCCTCCCTTTTTGTTCTCCCTCTCCCCCTCCCCCCCTTGGTTTTCCCTTCTCCCTACCCTTGTTGGGTAAGATAGAATTCAAGATCCCAATGGATCTGGATATTTTTCCCTCTCAGAGTTGATTTCCCTGAGATTAAGGTTTAAGTAAAAAAAAAAAAAACCCTCTCTTCCTCTCCTTCTTATAGGAGTTTTCTTCCCCTCCCCTTCCCATGTGAATCTTTGTGTGAGAAAGATTATTCTATTTGGTCTTTCTTTACCCCCTATTTATACATTACATTTTCCCCACATATTAGTATACATAGATTGATATAAATGTAGTCCTTATAGAAGAGAGTTTGAGTAAAAGAAGAAGATAACATTTTTCCCCTTTCCTTAATATTTACCTTTTCAGGTATTCCTTGCTCTTTGATTTTTGGTATCAAACTTTCCACAGAGCTCTGGTCTTTTCTTTGCAAAAAGTTGAAAATCTTCTATTTTGTTGAATGCCCATACTTTCCCTTGGAAGTATATAGTCAGTTTTGCTGGATAGCTGATTCTTGGTTGGAGACCCAGTTCCATTGCCTTTCTGAAGATCATGTTCCATGCCTTACGATCATTCAGAGTAGAACTTGCGTGTGTGACCCTGATTGGCATTCCTTTATATCTAAATTGTCTTTTTCTGGCTTCCTGTAGGATTTTTTCTTTTGTTTGATAGCTTTGGAATTTGGCAATTACATTCCTGGGAGTTGTCTTTTGGGGGTTTAGTGTAGAAGGTGTTCTGTGAGCTCTGTCAGTGGCTGTATTGCCCCCTTGTTCTAGAATCTCTGGGCAATTTTCTTTGATTATATCTTGTATCATGATTGTTTGGTGTTTATTTCTGGCTTTTCTGGGAGTCCAATTATTCTTAAATTATCTCTTCTCCCTCTATTTTCCAGATCTGTTACCTTGTTGGTGAGATATTTTATGTTCTCTTCTAATTTCTTGGTATTTTGGCTTTGTTTTTATTAATTCTTGCTCTTTTACACGATCATTGTCTTCCAGCTGCCTGATTCTGGCCTTTAAAGCCTGGTTTTCCTTTTCAGTTTGGTCACACCGGTTTTGTAGATGCGTGAATTTCTTTTGCATTATTTCCAACTTTTCCTCCCAGAAGGCTTCCATCTTTTTGGTCATTTCTGATTCAAATTCTTCATGGGTTTGTGGAGAGTTTCCATTTCCTTTGGAAGAATTTGGAGCATTTTCTTGTATATCATCTTCTATCTCCTCTGTATTTTGTATTTTGCCTTCATAGAATGTGTCCACAGTCGCCCCTTTCTTCTTATTTTTCTTGGCATTTTGGGGCTTCTGTGCTTCTGTGGAGTTTGCCATCTCTGAATGTGGAGGATTAGCTTTTCTTATCTCTGTCTGGCATTCAGAGGCTTTAGTCCTGGGCAGATTGTCGGTTCTATGAGGTTTCCCTGGGTAAATTGAGTATGCCTCACTGGAACTGGAGTGGAAGGGTCGGACCAGGGGGCCACACTCTCCCCCGGATCTCTGGGTCATGTTGCTTTCCGGAAGTTGCCTTCAGAATAGCTGGCCATGAATCTGTTTCGTTGGCCTGCGGGGGGATGGGCTGCGGCTTCCCGGAGCTCCGAGGGCAGTGACTTTCACTGGGACTCGGATAGAAGGCCCTGAGGGTTGTTGTTGTTTCAGACGACCCTGCTCTCTGAGCGGGGTGGGGCTGCGGCTTCCCGGAGCCTTGGACTCTGAGCTCCTACCCCTTAGGTCCGAGTGGTCTCAGGTTCTGGCTTTTGAGGGGGGCCGTACCTTTTGATCCAGGTCCAGGTCCAGGAGGAGGATTCCCAGGGTCTATGCTGTTGATCGTCTTGAATTTCGGCGCCTTAGGAGCTTATAGTTTGAGGTCGGTCGGGAAGGGTTTTCCAGAGATCTGAACTTTAGCTTTCTCTAAGCCGCCATCTTGACCGGAAGTCACTGGATCCATTTTGTCCTGGCACCAATCTCATCCTGAACAGCTACAGCCTTGGATTAGTACAAGTATTTCCTGTCTTCCCTCTCAATTGAATGATGCTAAATAATACTAGAGCAAATCACAAAATTATGTTGATTGGACTTACTTCAAATTTATGTTATATACTTTATGCTGGGCCCTTTCTGAGGAAGGTAATCCTTTTAAACCCTGAATGACTCATTATCTCACCCCTTACAGTGGCTTTTTCAAATGATTTTATCTCTTCTTTAAATTTCTGAGACTGTTTCACCTCCTATTCTGACAGTTGAGAACTAGCCTTATATTTCACTGAAAAAATTGAGGGCATTTGCCAAAATCTTCTGCCCTTTCCCTCATTGAACATCACTCAGACACCTCCAGACATTATTCCTTCCTTCAATCCTATATTAAAGGAAGAGGTGGCAAACCTCTGCAAGTACAAAGGATTCTATTTCAAACTGTCTTCTCTAGCAAACTGGATAGATAGGTGACAGAGTCAATAATGTGCTTTCTCCACTTCCTTCCCTCTCAGTATCCTTTTAACTTTCCTTTTCTTTACCCTCTCATTCTCTCCCTTCATTTCACTCCTCTTTCCTTCCCTCCTCTCCCCTTCCCACTTCCCCCTCCCTCTTCTTTCCTCTTTCCCTTTTCCCTTCTATTTATTTGGTTGTCTATTTATCTGTTACTTAGGGGTTGGAGTGGGTTCTAGGCTTATATATCTTCATTGTAGGTCTACTAACAAAGAAGTTCTTGGGCACTATATATAGAAGGCTGGTCTTGTGACTGGGAACTTTAAGCCCTATCTCTGACAGGAGAATCTCTGATTTTAGTGTAATATTACATTCATCCCAGCATACTCCTCATGCCTAATGCCATATTCTCTTCACAACTATTTCAACTAGTGTGCTTTAATTGACTCAATGAGATGTAACTTGCTTAAAAGGTATATGAAAAAAATTTTTGACCTGCCTTAATACTAAGCTATCTTATTGTGCATTTTATCTTAACTGAGTCTAATTCTCATTGAATTATATTATTCTTCACCATTGTAAATGAAGCTCTTGATCCTTTGGATTAGAGTGAATTTTTGAGTCAGAAATGGATGTGTGATTGATCAAGCCTGTATTTATTTTCTTCCAAAGAAATCTTCCCTGGAGATACTTAAGGCCACTCTTTGTCATGGATAATTCATATACAGAAACTCCTTAGAGGTAAGAGACTGAATGTGAGTTTCTCCTATCCCTCTGACCCATAGGATTTTTTAAAAAGCTATATGGCTATTTCTCTAGTCTCCCTTTGAGACTAGGAATACCTGAATAACAAATGAGCCTTTCTGTCAACTTTCTTCCCTTTTAGTTATTCTTATACTTGGGCCACAGAGGAAAGAACACTTGGTTTGGCAGCAGATCACATGGATTCAAATTAGGATGTTACCTTTGCCTTTGTGACCTTGGATAAGTCATTTAATCTCTATAGACCTCGTTTTCCTCATATATAAAATGAGGGGGTTGAAATATCTAAAATCTCTTCCAGCTCTAAATCTGTGAAGCTATGATTCTGTTTCAGACTTTTCAAGGGCAAAGAGATTGATTGTAGCAGTGAGAAGGAAATATTGATTCCATCTATAAAACATCTCTACCATCTGTCTCCATCTCTTTATTCCCAATGGCACCACCTCAGATTTTTGTCCCTATTACAACGTCAGTACAATTCCAGTATCATCTTAATAAGTATTCCTTCCTCCATCCTGTACCACTCTAATCTATTCTTGGTACTAGAAGAAAAAAAAAGTTTTACATTTCTATGCATATATCAAGTCATAGCATTCCTTTGCTTATTTTTTTTTCAGTGAATCCTCATTGCTTTCCATGCAAAGTTAAAATTCTTTTACCTGGCATTCAATACCTTTCCAATCTTATATCATGTTATTTTCCTGAACATATAATCTGTTCCAAGAAAAAGAACTATTTATTTTTCCATATACATACTCTAAACTTTTCAGCTTGCCTGTTGAACAGCTCATTCTGTTCTCCATATTTGAAATGCAATTCTCCGTCTTCTTTTTTCACTGAATTTCTTTGCATATCTTAAAATTCAATTGAAATGTTGCCTATTCCATGAATGTTTCCCTAGAATATCCCCTCTGTTTCAGAAAATAATGGCCTTCTTTTCCTTCCCTCACAAAGCACTATTATGCAGTGCCTAATGCCATGAACATATATTATTTTGTATTAGAATCAATTGTGCATGTATCATATTATATCTATTGTAAACCTCAAAATTTCTCAGACTTATGAATGTTGGAAATTTCCCTATTGGGGAATCTTCTACTAAAAAAATTCCCTAGCAGATGGTGAGAACTCTACTTGAGTGTGGGGGCTCCTAGCTATGGGAGTGTCCCTGCTCCACCCTACTTAAGACTGCTTTAGGACAGAAAATGGCTTGCTAAACAATGAAAGTACTTTGATCCATGCTTATGGAAGGGACAGGAAGTTCTTTGAGTCATGACTGTTTTAGAATTGATACAATGGGATACTAAGTACCTATAAAGGTGGGGCAACTTGTAAACTACTTAAACCTAAAAGGGTGATAACTTATTCAGAGGTTTTTTCTTAATGAAATTTGTGGACACAGCAGCATTTTTTTCTGACTTACTAAAGAGATTAAAACTACTCAGCTGTGAATTCAAAATGGGTGGTCCTTTAGAAACATCTACAGTTATTGGTAGATGTAAGGACTTAGGGGAAGTGACAGAGGAGATTTTGCCCTTAAAAATAAGAGCTCAGAGAAGAGCAAGGAGATCTCAATTTCTGACTCTCATTCTGAAGGAGAGCTCCTTGAGGAGCTCCTCTGAGGGGCTCTGTCCCTCTGGGGTAGGAGCTCTGGAGGCTCTTGAGAGAGGCCCTTTGAAGCAATCTCTGGCTGGAATACTCTTTGAGGAAGGACACTGGCTTGGTGTCACTAGTATCCTTGTTTAGTCAGACCTTGTGGTGAGTGTTAAAAAACTGACTGATTTCTCTTTTAAGACTCAGGTCTAGGCCATATTGGCTTGAGGCCCTTCGTACTTATTCCTTTATTATTCTCTCTCTCTCTCTCTTTCTTTGATTACTCATTGTATTGTTAATTAAAATCTCTATAAAACCCAATTGACTTGGGTATTTGAATAATTGGGAATATTTCCCTGGCGATCACCTTATATTTGATTTTAAAACCCAAGACACTGTAGTGAAACATATTTCTGCAGTCAAATTTACTCACCCTCTCTTATATCTGTCACAATTTATGTCTTCCACTAATTTAATCACTACAGTTTAAGACCTCAACCATTTTAAATCTCACACTATGAATGTAAACTTATTGAACTCTAGATTCCATGAGGACAGGTACAACTTAATATATTCTATAGCATCAAGTATATTCATAGCATTGTGGGAAAAATCCATTGGATCTGGAATCAGGAAACTTGGATTCAACTATTCATTCTCTGGTTTACCATCTTTGTGAGCTTGTGGAAATTAATTTTTATGGGCTCAAATACAATGAAGTACTTAAATTCTCACAATTTCCTCAGCTATAAAGGAAAGGGTCAGATTAGATGATCAGTAAAGTCCTTTGAAGCCTTAAATCTTATAAAGAAAGGAACAGAAAAGAAGAGAAAGAAAGAGAAGACCACCCAGGCCAGTCAAGGCAAGGCAGTGGGCTAAGTATTTTACAAATATTATTTCATTTGATCTTTTGTTTTAAAACCCTTACCATCTGTCTTAGAATCAATACTATGTATTCATTCCAAGGCAGAAAAGCAGTAAGGGCCAGACAATGGGGGCTAAATGACTTGCCCAAGGTCACACAGCTAAGAAGTATTTGAAGCTAAATTTGAATCCAGGACCTTCCATCTGTAAACCTTGATCTTGGTCCACTGGGGCACCTAACTGGCCCCCATCTTGTTTGATCTCAACCATTATTTAGGTGCTCAATCATTATTTGTTAAATTAAATTAAATCTCTAATAATTTTCTTCTTTCAATAGGACAGAAAAATTCATAAAATGATTTTAGTGTTTTCCAGGTCACTAGGTTTGGTACAAAAAGACCTATGTTCAAATACCAACTTCCATGCTTACTAGACAAGTAACCATTGATAGGCCCCACTATGCATCTATTTTCTCTGTAATAAGAGGTTAATGATCATAATATTTGTATTGCCTAGGTCATAGGTTAATTTTAAAAAGAGCACTTTGTATACATTGAAGTACTACAGAAATATGAGTTAATTTTATTAACAAATAAATATTGGGGAGGTAGTTATCAAACTAGGGGCTTAAACTGTTACAAACAGTTCTGATAGTTTCTTAGCCAATAGCAAAGGTGAAGATGGTATGGACAAGAATGAGAATAAGAAATATGGGCTTTGTTAATAGTATATAAATATATGGGAGAGAGACAATCTCCATAACTTCATTCCATTTTTTTCAGAAAACCTAGACATCTCTACTGAACTAATCAAAAGCATTAACTAGGAGCAAATAAGTCCTTAATAAATATAAGCATGTTGAAATGTTTTGGAGCCATTGAATGAATTCAGAAGAATGCATACAGGGAATGTATCTGGATAGGTTGAAAGAATTACCTCTGGGTTTGTGTATAAGTCAGAAAGGCTTTGGGTAAAAAAGTTGAGTTTCAAGATTGCTTGAGGAGCCATCAGTACAAGAAGGCAGCAAGAGTTGGAAGTGTGCCCAGAGGAAGTGTACCATTTCCTCTCCCCCACCCTTTTGTCCAGTGTAAGTGTCAAGAAGTTGGAATATTTGGTGTTTGTGGTAGTCTCTGGAGCAGCAGCAGCTGAAAGCAATGCTGAAAGAGAAAGACAAACCAGACATAACCGGGAAAACACTTAGCACTGTTCCTGGAACACATTTGTTGTTCAGTTGTGTCTGACTCTTCTTGACCCAGTGACCCATACCAGCCTTGAAGTTTCCTTGACAAAGATATTGGAATGATTTACCATTTCCTTATCCAAGCCAAGGTTAAAGCCAGATTTGAATTTAGGTCTTCCTGACTCTAGACTCAGAACTCCATCTACTGAGTCATTTAGATGCCTTATGTTCCTGACACTTAGAATAGGTACCTAATCAGTGCAAACTCACTTAACTTTACTCAACTGGAAAGGAAATTTAATGACTTTACAAGGGCACAGATATTTGGAGCCCAGCATCCATTTTAAGGAGAACTTTATGAAGACTCCATGAAGGGAGAAAAGGACTTCTATTAAACAAGAACTGCTTGAGTTACCTTTTGTGATAGGTGCCTTATAAGCCAAGCCACTTTCCAATAGAATATATATTTACTTGTGGGCTGGTAAAAAACTCTTATTATGCTACCTTATTAAATGTCATTTTTTTAAAAAAGTGAATTCACCCTGACTGGCTAATTGATTTTCAGTAAAGAACATACTAGATAGTAACTTGGGAGTGATAGCAGTAAAAAAAAAAAAAAAAGAAACCACAAACCCTCATGATTACCTTTATTACTTTGAGGAGAGTAGGAGTCATCTTCCCTCTGAGGAATTATCCCGCTAAAGGAGGGTGTGAGTTTTAGAAACAGCCTATAAGGTTATAAGACAATGTAAGATATATATCCAATGAACATTTCAGTTTTTAAAACAATCTGACTTCAGTGGTGAGAAGTTAGGCTGCACAGTGGATAAAGTGTTGTTCGTGGAGTCAGATAAACTCAAGTTCAAGTCCTAATTCACACAATTAAGGACTATGAGACACTGGGCAAGACATTTAATCTTTCTCCGCCAGTTTCCTCATCAGCAAAATGAAAAGTCTACTCAAGAGGCTGCTTTTAAGATCAAATGGGACCCCTCCTACTTTCTCTGTCTCTGTCTCTCTCCCTAGGCAACTTGATTGACCTTACTGTGCCTGACATGGCTTCCTGGCATGGGGCATAAAGGTCTGTGCCTGCCAGACTAGTTGAGTGCCAGAGACCATGGAAGTCACCATACCTGATGATATAATGGCCAAATGTATTTACTCATAGAGATGAGAGCTTCTCTTTCCTATCCAGTCAAACTAAGTACCACTATATCCATGTTGCATATCCTTGCTCTGTTTGGACAAAGTGAACTTCTTTTGTTCAATGACTCACAAAAGCATAATTTTCCCCCAATATTGAACCTGAGCTAAGAGAGTGCTGGCAATAGTCTGTACACACACTTATATGTATGTGTCTACACACACACATACACACACACACACACACACACACACACATAATCACTTTGCAAACCTCATAGTGTTAAATAAATACTAGCTATAATATTGTTTTAATTATTCAATATACTCAACTCAGCACCACCAGGGCCCATTTTTCCCCCTATATCCACTGGCATGGTTCCCAATACTTATTTATCTTCCTTCTGACAATCTCATAACACTATTGCCGTAAACATGTCTATAGGACCTTCCCCAGGCACAATCAGACAATTGCCACTCAACCCTACTTCCATCTCTTCTTTTTTCCTCCTAGACATTCTCCCTTAATCCACTGAGCACCTTTTCTCTAAACCTATCCGCTACTTCATTCTTAATTATTTTTTGTTACCTGATGTCTGTGTCCCACCCTATTCCAGGAAGTTGGCAGCTAATGAAGCTAAGAAATTGTGACATAATATGGGAAGGGCAAGAGACAAGAGACAGAGAAAGTCAATCAAACTAGGTTTGAAATAATAAAAAATATTATAATATTGCAAAACATTAGAATTTTATCAGTTCTTTCCAGTGAGGGAGGGGGAGGAAAATTTTATTTTTGTGTCAGGTTATTTAATACACAAAGACTCTCCAGCACCCAAAAAAATTTAGATTATAGCTAGTTATGCTATAATAGATTTGGATAGATTGAACACACAATAATTTCATGGCATGTGCCTTGTGGATTACCTGGAAAAGATTTGATTGAGTTTCTTTCTACTTTAGTAGTATCTATGTATTTATATTAAATAGATACTATCTACAATACATGGATATCACTAAGCCAGAAGAGGAGAAAGGTTTGATTGTTTGTTTGTTTTTTAATTTCCCATTTCATGAAAAAGGCAATGGTCTCTGTTTTTCTCTGCTTTTTTTTTTCTCTTTGTCTTAGTCTGTTTCTGTCTTTGTCTCCTTTTCATCTTCTATTCCTTCTCTTTCTCTCCTTTCCTCATCCTTTTCACCTATTCAAGGTTTCATAAATATAAATAAGGAGATATTGAATGGGTGGACAGACTATATTAAAATTAAAAAATAAAACACTATCATGGTCAAAGTGGTGAGATGTTATTACCACCTCCTATCTTTTAGAATCCTTTGTATGGCTTATCTTTTTCTATTTTGGCTTTGATCCATTATACCCCTGAGAGGTTTCAGGACCTACAGCAAACATAGAGAGCCCTGCATGATTTCCCAAATCAGCTCCATCCCACCATGAGTCTGGATTCTAGTATATTTAAAGAAGCATTGCTTTGTTATCATCTCCCTAAGATTAGATGGAAATAATTACCATATTATTCATTTATTCCAGCAGGAGAGAACTTGTATTTCTCCTGTGCACAGGCCTGACTGTTATTAGCTTCTTTCCTTCTCTATTCAAACCCTCTAACATTTATTGTCAGGTTGGTTGAGGGACCATAAGGGCATTAAACTATAACCTCTATCGAGGCATAAAAAAAGATGATTCTGAAAGCTTTTCATTTTTAAGGTCAAAGGAGTGCTGTATACCAGGGTGGTGTGGAGAGTAAGCTACTGGCAAGTATGGTGCTTTTTGACCCCAACTCTAATTATTACAGAAACACAGGTGGACAGATATACATGCACATATATGTTGCATACACATGCTCCCCACCCTTACTCTATCAGTCTTCTAAAACTCTAGCAGAGTTTAGTCAATTCATTTCAGGGCCAAAGTTAAAATTCAGGTTGGGATTAATGAGGAAAGATGGTTATTCTATGAAAGAAAGGGAATGAGTCTACGAAGCTGGGTATGTGTACATATAATGATATATGTGAATTCTTTTTAGGATCTATCCATCTTCCTAGCCAAAGCCCATTGGAATGGAAAAGAGGAATATATATATATGTCATCTATACTGAATGATCAGTGATTCTTGGGTCATTTGTGGTCATACTAATGTCCTTATTTGGATTTGGGGCTCCCCGCTATAAAGAATATTTTATTAAAAATCCTACCTCCTTTCCCAATCCAAAATGATATATTTATGAGAGCCAGAGTAAGAATCAAAATAATTTATTTGTAAAAATCACCAAAAGCTCTCTCATGAGTAGGAAACCAAATTAGCACCCAAGATAAGTAAATGGGATGAGTTCAAAGGAAGATAATTGTTCATTGAGTGTTAGAACTGAAAGGGACCAGAGAAATTAGCAACCTTACCTCACAGATGGAAAAAAAAAAAAAGCACACTAGAGAGCATGTGTGGGCAATAGTCCTGGCTGCTTGGTTTTCTATTATAATTATACATTGAAATACATGGATTTCAATCTATACTAGAGCAAAGTGTCTATATAAATGAAAATAGATCTTTCAGATTGTCAGAGAGAGTTCCTGTATTATCTTGGTGGAGGGGGAGGAAAAGAGAGGGAGAGAGACAGAGAAAGAGATAAGCAAAAAAGAAAAAAGAGACAAAAAGTCAGACAGACAAAGAGAAAGACAAATAAAGATAGAGATAGAGATAAAGAGAGTTTGAATTGGAAGGAGAGAAGGGGAGAGATAGAGAGACAGAGTTAGGAATATTAGGGGAGAGAGAGGCAAAGACCAAGACAGACAAAGACAAAAAGAGAAAGAGATACAGAGAAAGAGACAAAGATACATACACATAAGAGACAGAGAGAAGGAGATGGAAACCGAGACTGAGAGACAGAAAAACTTAGGGAAATTAAAATGAGGAGGAAGAGGAACCAAGGAAAAGGAAAAGGAAATAGAAGAGGCAGAATGAGAAAAAGCTTTATTCATGCTCTGGGGAAACATACACAAAAAAATAAATGCCCTTCCATGAGCTTTGTGCTTTTCCTTCATTGATATGTCAAATTTAATTGTCTCATATCAGCCCTAGGGTGCATCTCTCTGTCTAAACACATAGAAACAACAATCCCTGGTGTGCCATACCCAACTCCCTTTCTTAAAATTCTATTTCGTGTTTTGTTGCCTTGTATGCTACGAAAAGAAAATGAAGGATTTTTATAAGCCTGAAGCAAAAGAAAAATAAGCCAAGGACTGATTTGAGTCCCCAGGATTATTTCCTTTTAGTGCTTTCATAATGTTGATTGCTGAGAATAAGCAAGGGATCCCATGCAATGCCAATGGAGCATCATGAGCTTCTAAGCATGTGTGTGTGTGTTGGAGGGGGAATCAATGGTCTTTCTTCAATGTCTTTTGTACCGAATTAATGTGATTTTTTTCTAAAGTCTTGTGAGATTATGTTGGTTTGTTTCAACCTGTAGTTTTCTCCGAATCCAAGTGTTGTTCTTAGCCACCTATTCGGGTAAATACTTCCCTCTGTCTTGACCAGCTTCATTCATACTGGATACATGTACAAAAAGATGAATGTGACTATAGACATTGAGAATGTATGTCTTCTGTATTGTTGAATGTAGAAAAAAGGAAACTCATCCTAAAAGCTATATTTTTGTACATCTTGACCCCCTAGACAGAACTATTTGCAAAAGCTATATTCACCTTGAACACACTGAATGAATCAAATCAGATATTCAGATGTGAGAAAGGTGCTATGTGAGTTTCTGCAAATATACTCTAATGCTGGTGAGGGGAAGTGCAAGCTGCATCTCACCACAAGCATAGCAGGAGAAAATCCCATGTGTTGCTAACATAGTATTGACCAGGCATAGTGGCCATAGTGTCAAGAATCAAAAACAATTATAACCATCTTAACCTAAGTAGCCTACATTGTAAACTCTGATGCTGCCATTGTCCTTTCGATTATTTCTCACCACCTGTTATTTTTTGGCTCCTAGGTTAATCCAAAGCAAAATAAAAGGTGGAAATGACAACACTATTTTTTGGTAATCATATTATGCTGATTCTAGACTATATATTCATGATGCTTACCTCCTTAAAAGATGACTGAAAGGTTTGGAAAATTCTTTTGGAAAATCATCTGTGATCAACTACTCTTTCACTTTGATGTGTGTAGGATTTTTTTTTCTCTTAAATTCATTCTATTCCTCCCTCCAAAACAGCAGAGAAAAAAATGAAATTGACCTATTGTTTGGTTGTAGTGCATCTATACTCTACTCCTGCAAAATTCTTGAGATTTTATTATATAAATATATTAAATATTAAATTATTAATATATTAAATAATATATAAGTATATTATTCAATCCATCCAACTGTGTGGAAGTAGGATGACATCAAACTCTACTGAGACAAGTGTGTGCTTAATTTCTCAATAGGCAAAGTCTACATTTTTCATTTTTCCTTTATATGATGTTACTGGGTCTCCAATTCCTGAGGGAAGAAAGCTTTTGCTTTCTTCTCTCCTAATTTGCATACTAATGCAGGGTTAACTTAGTTTCTTTCATCCCATTCTCAGTAGAAATTAACTACAGATCTTTCCTCAGTTTTTCAGCACAAATACTTTAATCTATTGAATGACTTAGTTACTGGGTTGAAAGGAAGACACCATATTATTCACATTGGGGTTTGACCAGTTAGTCTACTGAAAGTGTGTAATGCATGTCTTATATGTTGGGGGTTTTTTTCTGTTAATTCTTCATGTTAACACATTGGTTCTTCTACTTTGAGTCTGTTCTAGACATTTTTTACTTGAGAAAATATCTAAAAACGATCATATTCTTATTGTCAGTTCCTTTGATATCTTTTATTCTTTACATAATTTCCCCACTCTTTTATTAAAATGCATTCTGAAGTCTATGTGGTTTGTCAGCTCGCTAAAACTAAAACTAAAACTTTCATAGGACTAGATTGCACATATATATATATATCTCACATGTATATGTGTGTATATATTTAAATATACATGTGCATATCTATATATGTATATAGCCACATTTTAGTTTAACCCACAAAATTTCATGAACCAATACTGTTTATATAATTCCCCATATATGTATTTATGCATATGTTAATGTGTATATAAAATACTTATGTCAAATTTCCTTGGTATTTCCCCAAACCCTTGTCTACCTATCACCCCTGTTCTCTCGAGTAATTTTCATTTCTTTGTGCCCATCCAGCTAATTTCTAAAATAGAAATAAATAAATTTCAATTACATTTGCTATTGTTATAAAATTCTTGGATAGCATTATATACTGTTGAAGCATAAGCCTGACATGTATATTGAAAATGAAAGTTTGTACATATATTTATATATATATGACAACTGAATGTTACCAAATGATTTATTATGATTAGTGGTAAATTACAATGTATATGAAATGGAATTGTAAATGGAAGGACACAAAAATAGTTACCAATTTCTGTAATTATATTCACAAGATATTCTGTAATATATTTCAGTGAGAAGAGACAGCTTCTGGTCTGTCCTTTAGAATATATCCACAAATGCATTTTGTAGTTTCAACCACACATTTTCACAATACTGATACCATATCTGTATCATTTACCATACTATAATTAATAACTAAACAGGATATGGAAATTGTTAATAATAGCAAATGAGTCTTCTCATGATCTATCAGCAATTCTAAACAAAATAGTAGATTTTTTTCCATTGGAAATGAGGGGTAGGATGGAATGGTAATAACTGGAATTGTAGATATTATATACATAGTTATGTATATATTTATATACCGCTTAGAGCCATTGGTTCAGTAAAAGGCAGATTGCTTTCTTGTTGGACCAATGATCACCCATCCTGTGTGCAATTCCATTGGGATAAAGGGTGTTACTATTTTTTTAATCACACTTTTCTCTTAGGAACAAATAGGTAGGAAGGAAATACAGCAGGCTAAAAGCTACAGTGTTACATACCACAGTAAAAACAGTTACTGAGTAATTAGAGTCACAGTAGTTGTGTATATTTGTTATTCACAGACTGAAGACAATTCCCAAATAACTGCTCCACTTCTGGGGACTGACAACATGAAGACATGCATTTGAGTGAGTCCACAATTGGTGATGTCTATACTGTAATAAGCACGTTCAATTTTAATGCCTTCCAGGAAAACGGATTCCTTTGACAGTTTGCATTAGAAATGCATCCACAATTACACACAAGAGAACCTGTAAACAATTTGACATTACACTTATGTACAAGTGAGCAACATTAGGAAAGGAGAAGAGGTAATTCAGTGGGTGTCACTTGGTATACATCAATGTGCAACAAATTGACCCAGCATAGGCTAAGTCATCCAGTGCTTAAGTGAGGTCAGAGAAAGTAACATGAACAAGGCCTCCCTAGAGATCACCACTCAGTGAAGTTACCAATGAAATTCAGAAACCTGTGCCCAGGGTGAAAATAGCACAACCGTCAAAGAAATCAGTGACAGATGGACAGAAAAGTTCAATAATCATGGGCAAATTGCATTGGTGTATCTCCATATTACTTAATCAATATGGTCTTTGTCTTTAAAAATAGATTCAGTTCTATTATTTTGCATTATATTTGGCCAGGAGTCAATTTGATTACATACATGCATATATGTGAATATATACACATGTATGTATTTACATATTCATGTTTAGTAAATACAGGAAAATAAATGGCAAGGTTCTGTTAGAGATGAGAGGCAAGGGGAAGCAATTGGAAGTGACAGTGATTTCTTTTTAAAAGACTAAGCATTCAAAAACTTGGTAAAATTGAAAAAAAAAAGTAATCCAAGTTTTGGCTGAATATGGCATGGTAGAGAGACAGCCATTTGACCAAGAACCAAAGTTCAAACTTTTTAGAATTCTTGTTTATTTTTTTCTGGCCTCTGAAGTGTTTTTATCAAGCATTGAGATTTGTTGATTTTCAAAATCAAAGTATTAAAAAAAAAGTTGAGGTCCATCAATAGCATTACAGTAATGCTAGGTAACCTTTTTTGAAGCAAACTCCACTTAGAAGCATGGGACATAAATTTGGGCATGAATCATATAATTTATATATTTTTTTCATATTATTTTTTAGGAGACTGTTGTTAAATTTGCTATTTTGGGGATCAAATAATGCAATGAAGGCTCTTATCATTCATCTGTCCTGATTCCATAAGGCCTTCAATTAAACACATAAAGAAATGCAGCACTATGAAAGATAATTTCCTGGGGACAGGAGCTATTTTTCTTTTTTCTTTTCTGTTTTCCTTGGCTAAATCCTCCTGTAAGAACAACATACTTGAATCTATTGTTTTCCTTTTGGGGGAAAAGATGAATAAATAAAATGGGCAATGGGACAACCAAAGGGAAATGAAAGTTTATATCCTGTGCCAACTTTTTGAAAAAAACAAAAAAACAAAAACTATTTCCCCAAAACTTCTTTTCCTTTGATTAGAACATTTCATACTCACTAAACTCAATTCTCCTACACTTTTAATGTCATTTTTTTTTTTGAGGAGGAGGAGTAGAGTTTTGCAAATGGTTATACCAATTTGCAAATTTTTTTTCTGGGTTATGGTACAACCTGACAGTAACATGGAAGGTACAAGCCCATGAAAAGGCAATCAGCTGAACTTTGTGCTTGTCTGAGGTTCTCTGTGTAGACTTGTATTTTGAATTAACCCCAAGGAGTACCTGAAAGAAGACACTTCATTTGCATAGGGTTTCCTTAGAAATTGAGCTTCTTGCACTCCAATGGTATGTCAAGCAAAGTGCTCTGGAAAATTCACCATATGTATCGCATTCATGCAAGGTAAGTAATTGAAAAGTGAAAATAAACTGGTTGGTTTGTCTAAACAAAACAAAACAACTGTATTTTTGGGGAAATTAATTGGATCTTTAGCTGCTTTGGCCAGCTCTTTTGGTATTTTGTAGACAGGGATATCCTTAGGGGTCAAATAAAGCATCTCTGAGTTGTTAATACAAGGTGCCCTTGTGCTTCTATATTTATATACATGATGTATATTTATTTATTTACAATTGTTTGTTTCTTTACAATAACAATTCTTGAATAGAGGAGGGGAAGAGGAAACATGGATCTGTGATTTCATCAGTGTAAGGCTTTCCCAGGGTGAAAATTCCTTCCAGCAACATATAGTCACTCACATCTCATCTATTACTTTCAATCTTAAAGAATTTTCTGGGTTACTGAAGGATAAGTGACTTGATAGGGTCCCAGATTGATATGACAGTCAGAGCTTGAACTAACGCCTTCCTAACTCTAATTATGTCTTCTGTCTACTACTCCATGCTTTCTACCACTCCAGGCTATAATCACAAAGATGTTCAATGGATGTTTCTATATTGGCATAAATCACCTGAAATGTTAAGACATTTATAATAAAGGGGGTAATAAAGATAAACTGACAATGAAAAGACTTAATTTATCCAATGACTAGTTGGGGGAACATCAGGAAGAAAACAGTAACCAATGCATATACTTGAACAGAGTTCCAAGTTCACTTCCACAATTAATTGTTCCAATTAAGTAGATTCTTCTGCAGTTACCATCACCCTTGTAAATGACTACTAAAAAGCAAGTAGCTCCGTTCTCTAGGACTTGGAATAGTTTAGTTCTCCTTTATTCAGATTTCTTTTTAGGTTTGTGCTCATAAATATCATAGACTGTAGGTATGGATTGATGAGGGAAAATATGTGAACCCCATACCCTATGTGTGTGTATGTATGTATGTGCATGGAACATGCATGGGTGCTTTATTCAAGGCTCAAATCATGTCATTTTTTGAAGGAAGTCTCTCTGGATCCTTTTGGCTGTTAGTGTTTTTTCTCTCTCCTCAAATTATCATATATCTGTTTCTGTTCACATATATCCCTCCCTACCCCTCTTAGGGCAAAGCGGTTTTCCTCCTTTGCATTCACAACACCTTGCATAAAAGGCATTTCATAAATCTTGTTGAGTTGAGATGGGTATATCACAGTGCAGATTCATTTTTCTTCTGAAAAAAAAGTAGGAATCATTGACATCATTATTCAGTTCCTTAGATTACATAAATTTTGGTGAAGCAATGTTGGGGGAGGGACACTTAATTCCCTAGGAACATTCTCTATGCATATATAATAAACAGCACTGAGGCAATAACAGACCGATGCCCCCAAAAGTTTATGCCAATGGGGTTCAAATGCTTGCTTAGATTTGCTGAATAATGTTATTACAGGATTTTACAAAGTTATCACCAGTTTTGGTTATCATTGTACTATTTTGAGAAGATTTTTTCAGGGTGGTGTTTATGTAAGGTATGTGTATACTTTAAAAATTATATTTCTTTTGAAGTTACATCTATATTTTGAAGCAGAAAAAATAGTGAAGACAGTAACAAGGGTATTTATGAATTATTTTAAATAACAAGGAAGGAAGGAATAGAAGGAGGAAAGAAAATAGGAAGGGGAACCGGTAAGGCTAGTCAATTTATTATTTCAGCTATCCTGTTCCCCATCCCCAACCGCCGTCCTTTGGTAGGGAGATATAGGAAAGAAGCTCTGTAGCTTAAAAGTTCTATTAATACAAGGAAGAATAATGAGCTGGCATCTCAGTACCTAAGCTTTGAATAGATTAGATAACTTGTAAAACAAACAAATAAATAGAGGTAGGGTTTAAAGTCAATTAATAAAACTCTTGGGAGTTGCTCTGGCTGCAATGTAGCATAGAAAAACAGAGAATGAAGTGAGAGGCAGACAATCATGGCTTTAGGTCTTGCTTCTTTTTTGCTTCCCTGTGAGATCTCAAAGAAATCACTCAATCTTTCTAGGCATTGACTTTCCCAAATGACAATTGGACTAATAAGCCTGGCAGTCCATTATGTCACAAGGACATTGATAAATGAGATTATGTTAAAAGTGTTTTTTTTTTTTTAGGAAATAAAAGTGATAGGTAAATGGGAATTATTATCAGTACAAGTTGTATACAAGTTGAGGTTCAGCAGTCCAGACCTGTGGTAACCTTGAAATGTCCTTCTTTTGAAACAAAAGCAAGAGATGTCTACATTGTTGGTTGAAGAGAATAATTGTAAAAAACAAACAAACAAAAAACCCCAAAACAACAGTGGCATCTTTATAACAGTAAAGTTCAACCTGAAGCAACTCCATTTGAGATCCAGCTGTGAAATCTAAATTCTCTGCCCTTTGTTATTTCTGTTTCATGCATTTCCTCTTATTCCATTGAGCTTTTGAAAGCACCTTGCTGTTGAATCTTGTTTAGCCTGAGAAATATTTTTGAAAGGGTCATGTGGAATGAAAAGACTTCCTAAGTATTTCTTGTCAAAAAAAAAAATTCATTTTTGTGCTCCTGTTAGAATGTTGACAGTTTGAATGAAATACAATTCTCTTACCCCCTACTACCCATATTACTTCTGCATCTTCTCCCTTTTCTCTATGAGACGGACAGGAACTACACCTTGGTTAGTGAGTGGCAATCCACAACTGTGCACAGACACACAGACACACCTACATTCACAGACACACAGACACACTCACACAGAATAGAAAAGAGATTTATTTATTTTTAGAAAGAGTTACCGTATCTTGCTCAGGCTGGAAGTACAATAGCCACTCACAGGTCTAATCCCACTCCTGATTGGCATGTGAACTTTGACTTGGGCTATATGTAATATGGGTTGGTTTGACTCTCCTTAGGTAGTCTCAGTTCCACTCTTAGGAGCTCAGGATATTAGTGCCAGACAATGCAGGCATTCTCTTAACTTTAGCTCCACTGAAGCTCAGAAAACCTGAGCTCACATAATCAATGAGCCTCTGCTTTCCCAGTAAGCAGGGATTATAGGCATGTTTGCTAATGCATCCAGTGAGAAAGGATTTTTTAAAAAATCTATATGAATGGGCATTGCAAATGGTCAATCTGTTTGTGATTAACAAACCAAACATCCTATACTTTTTGCATCAGTGGAAACCAATTCATAAAGGAATTAATAGGGATCTTTTTTTAACCTCAGTAATAGAAATGGTTGTTTAAACAACTTAATTGACCATTAGACCCATAAGTAGATGAGAATGTATCTGAATATTCCTTATTTTGCATTTTACACCAGAGACTGAGTTAAGTCAATGCTTTCATGCACTTATATCCATAACTAAGACATGGGAGATTTTTTATACTAGCCAATGATCCTTTTTCATAATAGAGTACTGATTCTTTCATTTATGCTTTCCCTACTGTGGATCAGGTCATATCTACAACACATGCCTATCAATAGTACATAAGACATACCTAGTTCCAGGTGTATACCAACTCACTCATCTGCGGTCTAGAAACAATTGCTTTCAATTACTTTTCTTTATCCTGAGTTCTGCTACTAATGGGGAAAGAACCTGGAAATCTGTTGATTTATAAGGCATATAAGCATGTAAATTAGCAAAAGGTCAGCACTAAGATTAAATTGACAAGACAGAGGAGGTAGCTGAAGAGTCAAGAGTTACTAAATCCTCTGGCTGGCATTAGGAGTGTTTATGTCAGATTGATTAACAGGAAAATCACCCCTCTGGGATGATCCGGAGAGTCACTAGTTCAGGCCATTTTTTTCCCTTCTCATTTTTTATGAGAGTGAATTACTAAATGGAATGAGGCAGATAGTCTGGGAGCCTGAAATCCTTTACCCAATAAACAAATCAAATCTCAACCAAAGCTTTAGGAGCTGCCAATAGCCAGATTTACATAGCCCAGAGAAGTTGAGATTTGGCAATGGGCCAGAGAATTGAGGCAGTGTGTGTGGATTACCTAGGGAGTTCAAGGACAGAATAGGGTAGACAGAATCAGAAATAGGTGAATTTTCTTGTCAATTCATCTTGATGGATTGCCCAAATTCCCCAGATAATTGCCAGTGCTCCACTTCACTTTGTGTGACATAGATTTGATTTAAGTAAATATTTCTTGATCATAACAGAAAGTTCTTCTCTTGGCCACCTCCATTGAGGTAAATATCTGGATAACTGACAATCTCCATTTCATCTTCTGTGTTTCAATATAGTCATTTCCTACTGCACTAAACATATTCCTTAGCCCCTGGTTTATTCATTTATTCTTTTGCTCTTCCACTGGTATTTGCCTGAAGTCTTGGATTTGCTTTATGGTTTCAGGTCTTCAGACATCTCAAAGCCTCATTCTTCTTTTTGAGTCTAATTGGCTGCCCATCAGAAGTTCATTGACCCAGAGGGTTATTGATTTAACATGGCTTGGCTCCTACTGCATCATAGATCATTTCATTGTCAGTTTGGTTGTTTTTCATTTAGTTCTACTTTTTTTTGGTGAAATCACCTTGACTCTCCACAACTCAATAATTAAATGTCAAAGGCACATTCATGTTCCTTTGAACCAGGCTGAACAAAAGCCTGGGGACCCAAAAATGAATATGCAATTGTCACTGAGAAAAGTAATAACTTTATTTCTAATTAGGTATCATTAGGCTCCATCTCACTTAGAGATGTTTGCCCCTCCACCCAGAGATGAAAGGTTTCTGATGACACAGCATATATTTTTTTAAACTAATATTCTTCTCACCTTTATACAGAAAAAGGTGTCTGATAGAGCTCTCTCTATTAAGGAATAAGTAAAATGCAATGAGAAATAGAAAAAAGTCTACCTACCATCTTTCTATGTTTGAAATACTCCTCTCTAGCTCCTTTTATTTAGAATTAAAGAATATTTTGACTTCAAGTAGATTCCTTGAATTACTTAGAATATTTCAAATATTCTGAAATCTCTTCTCATATATACAGCTTTCTAAGAAGGCCACAGTGAAAAAAAAGGCCCCATTTCAATTGGCAAGGCAAGATGAGAAAACAGATATTTCAAACAAATGAGCTCTCTTGTCGCATCACAAGGCTGTGATTATTAAAGTTTAAGACTCTTTTCTTTCAGCAGGGGTGGAGAGCAATAACCATTTCATCTAAAACCAGGATGATGAAGGCAATATAAATCAAGTCCATTCCAGCAGATTTCATTTGGTCTAATTTTTCTACAGGTATTAATCATTGTATAGTCCTGTGCAAATGACATCTAACTCCATTCCAACTAGGTAAAAAGAACACTCCATCTGATTCTCTTTCTCAACTGTGTCATGTTGATAATATAAAAGAAAATAAATAAATTGGAACTTTGGGTTAGCAAGATTTCAAGATGCCAAGAATACTGAGATATTAAAGGAGAGAAATGGCCCTTGTTAAACCTATAACCCAGCATGCAAATTGGCAGAAACATCCATCTGCCACAAAGTCACCAATGGAGAGAGAGAGAAAAAAAAAGCCTTCATTCATTTTTCTTTATGATTTGCTGTTTAAAACATATATCTCACAGGCATGGAAAGAGCCTTTCAATTCCTAGGAATGAAAGACCATGAAAGTTGATGTTTACCAGATCAGTGAAACCCAATGATAGACAATGACAATATTTTAGATTTTCCCATATTCTGAAACTATGCTTGATACTGTCTGAGCTGGGAGGCTGGAATGACTCCAAGGAATCACAGATTCCAAATTCCAAATATAAAAATAAGGTTTTACTACTGTGATAGGGAAATAGTAAATAGTAATTTTACAAATCATCCTATATTTTTGTCTATAATCTCCCAGAGCCAGCTTGTTTTGACACAGATGGATGAAACTCAGACATAAACTTTAAATTCAGGAAAGTAAAAGAAGAGCAATAAATGAGAAGGATTACCCTGGGAAAACATAAACTAACATCCATCTTAAACAAACATAATCAATTGAAAAATGAAAGTTAATAAATCAGCTGTTGATCATTTTGTTGACAAATGTCAAAATGCTTTGATTTTTTTGTTTGTATTTTTTTTACCACTGAAATGGCAGGTTGTATTGATATTGCATAAACATGACTTAAAAGATAATATGTTTCAAAAGAAATCAGGAGTATATGAAAATTTTGATTAATTTTACTCTAGCTATATAGTTTGGGTAAAAAAAGTTGTGTCTACAGTTAGCTTTAAAAAGGATAAAATGGCCTCATGTTTTTGGAAAATTCTGATGTTCACATGAGGATCACACAAAAGAACACAAGGTTGGAACTTACAGATATGACAATGCAAGCACCCCCAATGACCCACTATAAATCTGTCCAATTTCCCATTTTGCTAGTAAAAAGATGGATATCAATAATAGATTGGGAGATTTGCAAACTACTTCTCTCATATATATTTGAGGATAAATATCTTATTTAGATCAAGGCTCCTCTGTGAAATAGTACCTCCCCAAACACTGAAATTCAGTGTACTGGGATATGATAAAAGGGTTGATGTATGTGATAAAAATCATTCAATTTTAATTCAGAGGACCTTATTTCAATTTTTAGGCCTGGTAACCATTACTCGCATGACTTTGGATATCACTTAGCTGATCTGGTCTCAGTTTCCTTATCTGTAAAATGATAGGGTTGGAATAGTTGATTTCCAAGGTTCCCTCTACTTCTAAATCTTGTAATTCTATAACTAACTTAGTTCTTTGGCCACGTTGTCACCCCTTGCATCAAACTGTTTACCCAGAATAACACCAGTTAAATTTTTCTCATTCACTCAGCTTATAGTTTTTGTCAGAACTTTAGTTATCAGGAAATGAAAAGGATCAGAGTGGCTATAATGACATAAAGCTCTCTCCTTAACAGTAATTAAAATTCTTTTGAAAAATTAAAACTTGCTAAGAGGTTTTATATACTATAGTGAGCATGGATGGAGACTTGCAAACTCCTACCTCATGTGAATATTTCCCCACTTATCTTAGATTCTCTTCTTAAGTAGCTAATAAGATGGCTCTAATCTAGGTTGTCTAATTGTTCATGAATATTTAGCATACCAAAAGAACCATTGTACCCAGTGCCATGATTAATTGTAAACGAGTACTCACACAACTGAAAGACAAAAATAGTTTTGTTTCCTTGGACAATTCACATTGAAGAATGAACATAGTCTAGAGGCAGGGAAAAGTAAAACAATAAATAAACAAGCAAAACCATCTTAAACAAATACTTTGCACCTTGTAGCCCCTTAATAAATTGAATTGAAGACTATATTATATGATTTTTATCCCTTCTATTTCCTTCCTATCTCTAAAGCTAAAAAGAAGAAGTGAACAGGTAGATGCAATAGCGAACTGATTGGGCAAATAGGATGAAGAGAAACTGTGATTTTATGTGAAGTTACATAGTAATATTTAATTTCCTTTGTAAAAGTATGCAGCAGAAGTAAGGGGTTGCTTATTTTTCAAACTCTCCATCTCATGCCAGTTATTTGAGGGTCCAAAGTGTATCTTGTTGACAATTTAGTTGGATATGAATTGAAAGGGTGCTAGAATCAATGGACACTTTTGGCCAAGAATTATTTGACAGCATTGTTGGGGAGACCTTGAGAATTATTTGATCAGTGAGCCTGGGGATGAGCTTTCCCATTTCAATTTTCTTAGCCCCAAATCTGACCCCCTCCCTAAAAACTCAGTTATTTAGATGACTATCTGACTTCCCTGGCATTGAAAAAATAAATCATTTGTAGACTGATTATATACAGCTATACCTAATGACTGACCACCATGGAACAAATGTATGAATGATTCTGTTGACATCGTAGTTCACAATGCCTTTAAATAAAATCTTGAATTATTTTTTGGATATACAAACCTATACAGATCTTGACTGGATGTAACTTTCCGTTTTGAAATGCAAGTCTTGTGGGACTTTCAATTACTGATGACTAAAATTGAGGCAGAACCTCTTATGCAATTAGCTTTGGGAAGAGATATGTAAACAGAAAGAGTTAATACATTAATCATTATGTTTTGGTCCTGATGACTTAATCCAAATTCCTTCCTTCATAACACATACATTTCCCCCAATTTTTTAAAGTTCTTCACTTGGTGGTTCTAGTTAATGATTTACAATAACATTTTCTTTCTAGTTCACATTGAAATCCATGTGTTGTGCCTAAGAGAAAGAGCAAAAAAAATTTCAATACCACAATCCTAAAAAAGAGATAAAAGAACATCCATAGCAAATAAGATTACAAGGAGAGCTACCACTCATTACTTCTTTACATAGTGGTCTTGATTTATGATAATAATCCAGTCACTGGAATACAGATAGGTAGCCAAATGGACCAAAATATCCATTTAGGAATTTCAGTTATTTGGTTTGCCTTTCTACATAGGTAACATCAACAGGGTATTTGCTAAGGCTTTCCTTTCTGCAGTACAGACACAGCCAAAGCTTGGTATTTCAAGGGTAAACAAAAGATACCAAAGTAACTTTTAATTGTCAGCAGGGTTGTACTCTAGTTAAAAAATGACACAAGAAAGGTAAGAAATCTTGTTGTGTTAGGAGGATTCAGGAAAAATAAAGCACATAAGAACTGAATTTTAATTTCTCTATTATAATCAGCACTAGTGAAAACCTTTGAAGATTGTGCCATGCTTAGTTTTTGGTCCTACCACTAAAGAGAAATATGGAGAGCTGGAAGTAAGTGTTGTACAAAGGCTTCAAATATGTCTGAAGGTTAGGAAAATTAGTCTATATGAAAACCGGGTCTCTATTCTCTTATCAAAAAATTGATTTAATTTTGATTTAATAATGGTTTTCAGGTGTATGAAAGGCTCTTCAACAAATAATAGTCTCCAGCTCTTCTCCCTCCACTCCTCAACACAGAAAAGAGTTACAATTTCATCCCAGAGTAGACATGGGAATTAGTTCACAAATAAAGAAAGGTTAGCTACTAGTGAGGTTCATTCGCCATTGGAATGGTATCCCAATAAATGATATGAAATATCCTTCATTGAAAAGCATTTTGAAATTAGATGTATTTTCATTGTTATAGAGGTTCTGTCAGGAGGCAAGGGATTAAATGAAGTGACTTCACAGACATTGCCTGACCTCGAATTCTATGTAGCATGAATATATATGCTTATGTGTCCTTGTGTACACGCACATATGCATGTATACACAAATAAACATGTACCAACAACATAGCCAATATGATCTAGATAGCATAGTTTAAGTTAATTAAAAAGTTCAAAAAGTCCCTTCCTTTTCCCCATAAACAAAGTTAAAAACAAAATTAAAAATTGCAAATACATCATCAGGCAAACCCCTTTTCCTCCATCTCCCCATTCAGTGGCCCTTTCCACTGGGTGGGAAAACAAGGAACACTTGGTTTTGATTAGGTAAACACCAGGTTTTCTTGGTTGCTGCTGTAACCATTTCTCCTGTGTAACATTTTCAGCATGTTTGCTAGAGCTCACATACAAATAGCATTTTCATTGTGCTTCCACATCTGGAAAAAATTAATTACCCTGTGATTTTACATGAGAAGGTGAACTAGGCAAACTAGGCAGTACAAGATCAATGAACTGTTGTGGCCTAAAACATTCTTACTTTTTTTCCTTTTGAAATATGGATATTCTTGTGTATGATGTTTATTTGGAAATGATAAGGTGTGTTATTCCCCCACCCCCCAGCCTTCTCCTATAGATGGTACTTTCTTAATAGTTCAGATTGCCAAGGATGTTTCCTTTCTGGGAACCTATCTGGAATTTTGATCTTCAGAAAATCCTGGATGCATTTTTCTAGCTCTTCCTCAATAGAGAGCTTTTCCTTCACAGCTTTTTTTTTGCTCGAGTTAGACTCCCTGGAGCCAGTGGTCAGAGTCCGAAGTAAGTCGCTTTTCCGACGCATCTCTGACTGCTGGATCAGCTGCACAGGGCCCTTCTTGATTGGCCTGTCCAGAGTCTGGATGTTGGGCTGGCGAGTCACTGGCCCACAGATGACAGTCTCTTGCGGGGAGCTGGCTTCTGACTGGCTGTCACAGCTAGAGGTGGAGAGTTCATTGCATGAGGTGCCACTCTCCCCTTCCTTGTCACCTTTGCCATTTTTGCAACAGCAGTCACAGTGGGAGGAAGACCACCTGGAAGGCTCACCTGCAAGGAAACACACAGGACCCATTGGATTAATGGCAGCTCAGATGACTTAAAGTTCAGTCATGTTCACATACATACATGTGGAAATGGGGAGGTAAAGGAAGTTACATCTTTGCATAGTACCTGATATAATGGCTTGAACTCAATAAGCATCAAATAAATATTTGTTGGATTAGATTTAATTTGAACACAGTTTTCTTTACTACTACCTAGAAAATGAAGTGTGCCTGGCTTGGAGTTGAGAGTGAAGATTATTACAGCTTTTCCATGTTCTCTTCATTGCATTATCATAAATCAGTTTAAATCATGTTCCTCTACATAGTAAAGATATAATATTGCATGCTAAGCCTAATAAAGAGGAGTTAAATTTTTCCTTAAGCAACAAATATTTTTTTCCAACATCAACAATGTTTCTGAGTTCTGTTGGAGAAGGAAACAGAGCCCCTTTCTTAAAGGGATCCTGTTCTAAATCAGAAAGGAAACTTGTAGGAAAATAGTCACTTGTTCTTATAGAGACATCCACTAAGCCTTGTTTTCCCAACTTTAGTGTGAGAGGAGGAAAGAGAAATTAAATCTCTCTTCTAAGGTACCTGATGATTTAATCTATGCAGTCATATGTTGAGTTATCCTTGTGCTAGAATAGATTCATCCTCTAACTAGCAAAAGCAATTAAGTGGTATAGGGAATAGAGAGCTTTAGGCCTAGAGTACAGAAATATCAAGTTAAATCTGGCCCCAGATATTCCCTAGCTGTCTCACCCTGGGAAAGAAATTTAATCTTACAAAATAAGAATAATAACAGAACCTTCCTTCCAAGGTTGCTATGATGACCAAATGAGATTATAATTTCAAAGTACCTCATACATAGTAGACACTTATTTATGCTTGGTCCCTCCCTTTCCATTCCTCTAACTCCAGGAGAAAACCTATGCACTAAATTAATAAGGAATTCAACTCTAACCCATCTCACATTCTTTTTATTCTATAAGAGAAAACTAGAGTTGGGTGGAAACTTGTCTATGGTATGCATACGTGGACTGTGGCTTCTCCATCAAACACATATAAAAACAGAGAAACATCATCATCATCATTGAATCCTACATTCAGAGAACCCTCATACTTTTCAAAGTGATTCCCCAGGACCAAACTGCCACTTTATTATCTGGATTTTACTTTCCTCTAAGGCAGTGGTTCTCAACCTTTCTAATGCCGTGACCCCGCAATACAGTTCCTCATGTTGCGGTGACTCCAAACCAAAAAATTATTTTGGTGGCTACTTCAAAACTGTAATTTTGCTACAGGTATGATTCAGAATGTAAATACCTGATATGCATTATGTATTTTCATTGTTACAAATTGAGAGGTTGAGAACCACTGCTCTAATGCAAAGTGAAGGACTAGGACATGAGACTCTCTAATGTCCCTTGTAATTTCCTATGACACCATTACCTTATTCTATAAGTTGCATGATGCACTCTGGCATACACATCACAAAAGGTGGAGTTGCTGGTCTAGAGGCAATTTTCTTTTTTTTTCTTTTTTCTTTTTATTTTTTTTAAACCCTTACCTTCCATCTTGGAGTCAATACTGTGTATTGGCTCCAAGGCAGAAGAGTGGTAAGAGCTAGGCAATGGGGGTCAAGTGACTTGCCCAGGGTCACACAGCTGGGAAGTGTCTGAGGCCACATTTGAACCTAGGACCTCCAGTCTCTAGGCCTGGTTCTCAATCCACTGAGCTACTCAGCTGCCCCCGAGGCAATTTTCTTTTCCCATGTCCTTGGCTCCTCTCTTCCCTAAGAAGGATATAAGTCCATCCCAAGGGTCATTTTTATTTGACCTTTCTTCCTCTTTGGAAAAGGAGCAGAGGAAGGAAGGATTGAAAATAGGCAGGTATGTTGAAGGTTTCCTTTTTTTTGTCCCACTGAATGAAGGATGGAACTCATAAAAAATGTTATCATCTCTTTGACATTTGTTTAGCTCTCTTATTTTTTAAAATAAAATCAATTATTGAATTTGAATCACTGGAAGAAACTTTATATAAGTTCTCTGATTAGCCCTATTGACTTGACTTTCAGAAGAGAGTTCTATTTTTGAGATACTTTTGCAATTTATATATGTACTTGTTATGAGGTAACAGGATGACTCAATTGCCAGGCACTTTTCATTTGGGTGTAGCAGAACAATAAGATAGCTCAGAGTATTCCATGCATCCTTAGCACTCTGTAGCTCAGAGATTAACTGGGGCCTAAATTTTGCTTAGAAAGAGATATAGTAGTGCCTTCTTGCAGCTGCAGTGGAGTACCTCTATTCATGTCATCGAGTAAACGAGTAGATTGCACCTTCTTGCTCCCATCCTCTAAACATCCCTAGTCCTCCAGAGAGGGAAAGTATCCACATTATCAATAAAGTGAAATCCTGCTGTGATCTTGTTTAGGGGATTGAGGGTAGGAGAGAGAAAAGGAAACTACATTATTTCATAAATTTACCCCAAATATCTATCTATCTGTCTATCTATCTGTCTATCTATCTATCTATCTATCTATCTATCTATCTATCTATCTATCTATCTATCTATTTATCTATCTATCTATCTACCTGTCTGTCTGTCTGTCTTCTATCTATCTGTGCATTTATATATGTGTGAATATATATATACATATATATTTATATGTATATAGTATTTCATTTGTATTCAAGTTGATTCGCTGCAATAATGGCCCAGGTTAGAACATGGTACTATGATATGGTTGTATTGGGTGAACAACCATCTAAGAGATTACTTGGCACCTGTATTTATATTACTGCTCTTTCAGTTTGGCATGTTCCCCTCAACCCGGGGATCCTTGTCACTTCTGCCTATAATACTCTCTCTCCTCATCTCCACTTCTTGGCTTCCTTTAGCTTAAAGGCCACTTTCTACAAAATACCTTTCCTACACCATTCCCAAACTAATACTGTTTTCCCTCTGAATAGCTTCCATTTACAGAGAGAGAGAGAGAGAGAGAGAGAGAGAGAGAGAGAGAGAGAGAGAGAGAGAGAGAGAGAGAGAGAGAGAGAGTTGTATGTTGCCTCTCCCACTAGAATGTGAACTCTCATTGGCAAAGACTATATTTATGTCTTTTTAAATGCCCATTGCTTAACACAGGGCCTGGCATACCATAAATATTTGATAAATGCTTCTTGACTGACTGATGTGTCTAAGTGATGAATTTTTCACTTTTTCACAGTGATATCACTTATGTTGATATCACTATGTGATGTAATAGATAAAATGAAGTAAAAATCAGGATAAGAAAAAGTTTAGATCTCACATAAAATATTTACCTGCTGTGGGATCTTTTTGAGTTCAGTTTTTGAAATTATAAAATGGGAGGATAATCATATCAGTACTCTCTCAAATGAGATTATATACAAAATATTTTGCAAATCTTAAGAGGCATATAAATATCAGCTATCATTAGCAGTCTTTCCCCTGCCCTTTTTAAAAGGAGGAATCCCAAGATTTTTGTTGATTGACCTGTAAACCCAGTGAAATAAACTCTCAAGTATTTCCTACTGAGACTCATTCATTGAAACAACCTGTCATAATTGGACTATGGAGCCATCATGTTCATAGACCCATTAAATTAAATGTGGTTATCCAATTAACCAAAAGAAGCCCAACAGTGGTCGCATCCTAGTTATCACAGGCTATCATAAATAAATGTCTCCCATGCTATGGAGAAGTCTGCTAAACATGAACCAGCTGGGTCCTGCAAAGAATAAGAATAGAAATAGCCTCCTCTCTTTGCCAGTGTGGTCTCTAAGGGGGATGTTTTGCTTTAAGAATTTGAAATTTATCTCTCTTGCTAAGTATCCACTGGACTTTTGCTAATGGACTTCAGCTCTTTTTTTTTTACTTATCTTCTACAGAACAGTTCATTCCACTACAAAGGTGAAATAGTCATATTCTTCGAGGAAAAGGTTTGAAATACAACTTACAATTAAAAATATAGAAAGATAATATCTACTTACCTGGACCCTTTCTGGGTTTGACTAGGTGCAATAAGAACCTTGGGACAAAGACCTTTGGCATCAAAGTCTGATTAGATCCAGCAAAAATAAAAGTTGTGTAAACTTATAAATTGGGTGAACCTCATAAAAGTGGTAAGGTCTGTTCCCTGTTCCTTCCCTCTCAGGGGGAATCTTTATTTGCCCACAGGAGCCATTTTGAAAGAATCAACAGCAGTGTGTGTGAGGGATGCATGAGTATCCAGGTGGAAAACTGCACATAGACTTTTAAAATTTGCACAAGCTAGGAAACTAGAACAGGAACAGACCAGTTCCTGATGGAATGCTGAGATAGTCGTGGATTGAAATGTCACCTGAGCCTGCAGTCAACTCAAAAAATTACTTCAATTTATTTCAGGTGATAATACTACTATTCTGATTTTTTTAGGGTATGGGTGGAGAAGAGTAGGATGAATGGAAAAACTGGAGGCATTATTTTAATGAATTAGGGAATTACAGGTGAGAAACTCTCTGCTACTTTAACCTTAGAGTTAAAGATACTACTACTTAGAGTCTGTGATACTAAGAAGTTATGTGACTTGCCCATTGTCTCCCAGCTAGTGTATGTCAGAGGCAAGACTTAAATGCAAGTATTGGTAATTCCAAGGCTAGCTCTCTATCCATATTATATTTAAATGTAAAAAAGAGAAAAGAATAAATCTATTTTGGCTGGAGGTGAGGTATGATAGAAAGCTATGAATATAAATCTGGAAAATGATCACAACAATAATAGGAAATCCTCATTCTGTCTTGAAGAATTATAAGCTGGAGTCTTCCCCACCTTCTCCAAAAGCTTATCATCTGAAGAGAGTTTAAGAACTTGGAACAAGAGGCTAGAAAATCGAGGTAATGGATGTCTGATTCAATCCATATGATCTGTGCAGTTATACAGACCTACACTTGTATAATCTGAACACTGGAAGGCTCTTCCAAGGGTACTTCTAAGCATCCAGAGTTTTTGACTGTCACAGAATCACCAAATTTTAACACTTAAAGGGGTTATATAATTCCTTTAAATACCTTGCTGCTTCTGGTTGCAGAAGCAAGCTTTGGATTGGCTTTTGCTGAGGTTTCATTGATGAGGTAAATAATTCCCTCTATAGATTAATAATTGATGAGCCCTAATTTACTGTGAAGAAAAGCATCTTATTCCAAGAAACTAGCCTGCATCACTGATTTTTTTTTCTCTTGTCTTTTTCTGACTAAAATCTCTACTCTATTTCTGTATTATTCACCACTTGAACTTATTGTGAAAAACACCATAATTATTGGTATTACTTTATCTACATAATCAAGTATTCATTATTTGTATATGATTAGTATCTTCTTTAGCAAATCTATGAGGTGCAACCTGCTATAATTTTGTGGATAGTACACTGGACTTGGAATCAGGAAGACCCAAGTCTAAATCTTATTTCAGAAACTTACTGGGCGGCAGCTGGGTGGCTCAGTGGATTGAGAGCCAGGTCTAGTGACCCTGGGCAAGTCACTTGACACCCATTGCCTAGCCCTTACCACTCTTCTGCCTTGGAATCAATACATAGTATTGATTCCAAGATGGAAGGTAAGGGTTTAAAAAAAAAAAAAGAAACTTACTGTGTGGCTCTGGGCTAGTCACATAAATATAGTAGACAGTTTCTTTATCTCTTAAATCAAGAGGTTGGATCTGAAATCCTCCAAGTTCCTTTACAACTCTAAATCTATGCTCCTGTGATCTCCACCTACTCCCTGACCAACCCTGCTTCTATGCAATGCACATGCCATGATTGATGCCTACTCAAATTTCCTTTAATGCAATCACAAATACCAACTTTCTTTCCTCCCTACTATAATTTGCCTTGGTTAGGCCACAGTAACTGAAATACCACATTAACTTGATAAACTGGAGTGGGTCCTAATAATACAATGAATAATGTTTTGACTTTGGAAGCAGAGGACCTGTGTCAGTCCTGGCTCTGCCACTTCCTGGTAATGTGATTTATTCAAGTTCTTTAACCTCTCTAGGGATTAGTTTCATCATCTCATCTTCAACTGAGTGTTTTTGCCTAACTCTTTGAAATAAATTGATTTTTCTTTAAATTAATCTCTCCATTCCTCTATTCTGGTGTTCTAAACTTGGAATACTTTGTATAGAATTCAGGATTTCCACTGACTTGGATAGGAAAAATATGTTGTGATTTTTCACTAACCTCTCAATGAAATTTTTATTTCTTTCAATTATTTAAGAACATTATTCTTAGAAGGGGTTTATAGACTTTACCAGATTGATAAAGTTATCCGCAATATAAAAAAGTGTGAAGATCCCTGTTCTAAAAACAAAACAAAAAAAAAGATCAACTGTTTGGAATTTCTTTGGTATCAGGATCCAGTTGAATTGGAAACCCCATCTGCTTATCAAATTTTTAAAAATTCTCTAAGAATAGAATTAAACACATTCTGTGAAATAAATCCCATTCAGTAGTTTGCCTACTTGTGTTAAATATAAGTAGATTGCTTACTTAAACTAAAAAAGGGTTTGGGAGAGCAATATCTGAAAATAAACATCATTCTCTATTTCAGCTGCCTTTGCAAAATAAAGCATTTATCCTACCTTAAACAAACTTTTAAATTCTAGATTTTAAAGATCCAACCTAGTGTTTTTATTTTACATTTCTACTAGTCTTTTATTTCATAAGATCTAACACACTTTTCCTAACTCCACTGGAGCAAGGGATGGTTCACTTAGAGAAGACTGGAAGAGCAGCATATTACTTTAGGACATATATATTTACTAGTTTTGAGATATATGGCTTTCCAACTCAGAATTAGAACTCAGAATGAGGTTGAAACTTTCTGCTCTGTATGGGGACAGAGATTATTCAACACAAGATATTCCACTGAATCTGAAGAAGAATATCGAGCCTCTCTAATTGCCCTTGTGAAGACTGTAATATAGTGAGATGAAGACTTCACTGTGAGTCTGAAATAATGGACTTAAATCCAGGATCTCATAACTACTACCACTGTGTTCTTGGGCAAGTCCCTTAATTTCTATGGGTCTCAGTTTCCTCATCTATAATATGGAAGTCTTAGAACAGATGATATTTAATTTCCATTTTATTCCCCAAACTATGATCTTCCTCTTTGGACTTTTACCACAGTTTAATTTTTTGTTTTTTTTTCTTGCATATTTTCAATGAGGCAATTAATACTCAAATGAGTCAATTGGTATTCTTTAAGTGCCTTACTATGTATCAAGCATGGTTCTTGGTGCTAGATAAAAAAAAATGAAACATTCTCTGCCCTCAATGAGTTTATATTCTACTGGAGAAAAGTAACAGGTGGTCCTTAGCATCATTATCATTTTCATGATATTAAGATGTACCCGGTTGACTAAGAAAAGAGCACCAACCTTACAGGTAGATCAGACCAGAAGAAAGTTGAGTCCTAAGCTGAATATGAATTGGTCCATGTCAACTTATAGGGGTTTCCCCCTGCCTTTCATGCATCATTCCCTCCCTATTATACAGAATAAAGTTGCTATAGAAGTCTTTTAAAGGATTTGCTCTTCCATAAATCTTTCTAAGAATTGGGTAAAACTTTGCAAGAAGAAACACTATTTTTGAAATAATAATTAAATATTATATAATGCCATTGCTAAGAATTTTACAATTATCATTTCATTTCATCCTCATAATAACCATGGAAGATAAATGTTATTTTATAGATGGGGGAACTGAGGCAAACAGAGAGCTAGTAAAATCTTTAGTCCCAGATCCTGGAGTATTAAGCTTTCTATTAGCATCTACACTGCCACCTTGTAGCTATTGGGACTGGGCTCTCTTTACGGAGGTTCTCATCATTCACTGCCTCTGGGCATGAGTAGCACTGATGACCTGGAGCAGAGTCTATGTACATTTAGGACTTTGAGAAAAGGCATGAGGGTCCTCCTGATTCACTACCATCTATGTCTGCAGGGCAGACTCTTGTAGGATCATTGGTGGGTTTCAACCTGGAAAGGACCTCAGAGGTCAAGTTTTTGAACCTCCTTCCCTTTACAACTAAGGAACCTGAAACTCTGTTCTGAAGGGAGATTAAGTGACTTGACCAAGGACACAGAGGCAGGTCAGAGGTAACCTTGGAACTTTGGTCCTCTGACTCCAGAACTAATGCTCTTTCCTTGAGCCAGGCTTTTCTCTTCTTGTGATTTTGTAGAGTCAATAATAAAGCCTCTGCTCAGCAGCTCCTAAAATGCTTGATGGTTCATGGGGGGGAGAGAATTCCTCAGAGCAAAGTTTTAGTTGAAAACTGGTCCTTAGAATCTAAGTCTCATACATGGAATCAAGTAAAATCATTATCCATTAAGTACTCACTAATGGGCAGACACCTTGCCAAGCTTTGGGAATGTAAACCAAAGTGACTAGTAAATATCAACAAAAACAGTGTCTACTCTCAAGGAGTTCACATTCTATTGGGGGAGATAGCTCACCAACAACTATGTGTTAAAAAGATAT
Source organism: Monodelphis domestica (assembly GCF_027887165.1). Lineage (NCBI taxonomy): Eukaryota > Metazoa > Chordata > Mammalia > Didelphimorphia > Didelphidae > Monodelphis > Monodelphis domestica. Next base: position 344,135,729 of record NC_077227.1, on the reverse strand, counting down.
TTGGGTGTAGGCAAGTGGCTCAGTGGTTTGAAAATCAGACCTACAGACAGGTGGTCCTGGGTTCAAATCTACTTGCAGACAACTGGATGACCCTGTGCAAATCAATTAATCTCCATTGCCCTGTCCTTATCTGTTTTCTACTTTGGAACAAATGCACAGCATTGATCCTAAAACAGAAGGCAAGGGTTAAAAAAAGATAGTTAAGAGGATAAATTAGACATAATCTCAGATTGAGCATAGCATTAAGGGCGATTGGAATTTTTTTTACAGAAGATGGAGGAATTTTATTCTACTTCATAAAATACAGAATAAGGGAAATCAATGAAATATGTGATCTATGCTGCAAATGTTGCAGTTTTATATAACCTTCGTGATATTAGAAAAATGAGAGGACTAGTGAGAGGCATATATGATTAATCTTGGTTTCCCCTACTGCAATCTTCATTCTGAAATTCCTGATGGTAGAGATGGGCTAAAACTGGAAAAGCTAAAGACTATCTCTTCCCCCATGAAAAATTCAAACTGAGCCTAGTGAAACATGACTTTGCAAACTCACAAAGTGCTTATGCATTTTTAAAAGAGGCAGCTCTGCAATCTACCCACACTTCAAATTCTCCACCTGCTAATGGTTGTGAACACAGTGCACATCATTTACAGAAACAGCTGGGAAAACTGCTTTCCCCTGTCTTCTCTGTCAATGATGTAGGAGCCTGTCAGTCTGGGAGCTAGGTGGCCAAATTTAATTTATGGAAGCTGCTGTTAGACTTTCTTGGTATACTGGCCAAAAAGTCAATAATGGCTAAATTGATGTTTTCATAATTCGGCTAGCCTTGAGAAAGACATTGCACAGTGAAGACCAGTAATGCATGCACTGTTATAAGCTTCCGAGAAATGTGTATTCCACCTTGATACTCACTGTGGCTTGCTTGTGGTTGACCTTTTCAACTCAACTGTATTTGACCTGCAATGATGCCACTTGCTGTTTTCCAGAAAGAAGGGGGACAACTGTAGACAATTATTCAGCAGTACTATTATGGAACAAAGTTGTGTAGGGGTTATGAAACCAAAATCAGACTATCCTTGCTCTGGAGGAGTATAGCATATAATGGGGGAGTTAGGACTTGAAAGTTCAGAGAAAGACAAATTCGTGAAGCTATCTATGAAAATCATAAAGTCATAGGAGGTCAAGGGTTTCTCTTAAAGATAGAAGGGAACTCATATAGGAGTTATTTGTATGCCCCATTGAACAGGAATCAGAGGCCCAGGTGTCTTTCCTAAAGTCATACAAAGATAGTAGAGTAAGCAGTAAAGCTCAGATGAGAATGTGTACTCTCTAACTCCAGAACTAGTTATTTTCCAAACAAATCTAGTATAAAACATATATTTTGGGGGGAGGATTAAATATTCCAGTATTGAGTCCAAATGATTATAGCAAGATAGGAATAGCAAGGAAATAATAATAAGAAATAATCAGGAAATATGGACAGCAAAGGTGAAGTTTTAAAGAAAATGAGATTCCCTTGAGGCAAGAATCCAACAGAGTTATATCAAATAGAGAAAGCAAAGGACCAAAAGCAGGATATAGACTGAATGTAGGCAGTAAGAAAAGTAGAACTGGCAACACAAGGGAACAGAGATTTGGAAAAGGGGAGGGTTATAATGGTTGTTTTTTTTTAAAGGAAAAGTCTTAATATAAAGATAAAAATGAGGAATAAGTGGGGAAAGAGTCAAAAAGGAAAGAGATAAACCCAAAATAGCAATGACGTCTAGCCCCCTACAGAGTCTTTTTAGGAGTGATTGAAGATTGCATTGCCACAGGTGGAAGATAGGTCAGCAGGAATCCATGGCAACAGGGAGAGGAGAAGAGAATCATTTAGGATACTTTCTGAAGGACCAGCAGGAGGATTTTACACATGTCTAAATGAAGGAAGAAAAAATGAAAAATAGGACAAAAAGAGATGACTAGAGTAGCCTGCCCCATGGGAAAGATAACATGGCACTCTGTGGTTTTTAAAGGGAGGGTAAGAATTAAGCAGAAAGATGATACATGCGTTCACTTCAAATGTTCAATTGATTGGTGAGCCTTTGAGGGAAATATGGGAAAAGCATGAAAAGACGCTCAAAATCATTAATAATAAAAGGTATGCAAGTTAAAACAAAGGCCAGAGGTATCAACTCATGTGGGAAAAAAAGTTAAAATGACAAAAAACAAACCAGAGAAATAGTGAATGATGGAAGAGATGTGGGAAGGCAGGTATATATCAACATACTCTAGATGGAGCTAAATGTTGTTCTAATCATTCTGCCAAACAATTTGGAACAATATAAAAAATATTAGAACATTTTTCATTCTTTTTAGCCTGTCAATCACTTTGATTGGTCAGATAGCCCCAAGAAGTCCAATGACAGAAAGGTTCCATATGTAACAAAATAAGAGAAGAAATTATAAATATGGAGAATTTGGTTAAGTTTGAGGTGATTAATTTGATCTGAAAAAGAATGAAGCAAGCAGAACCAAGAGAATAATGTAAAGACAGTAGTATAAATGAAACAACACTAAAAGACATCAGAACTTAAATCAATGAAATAATTAATCTTGACTCATGAATACTAATGAGAAAAAAGCTCTCTTGTAGTGGGAAATTAAGAATAGAACACAGACATAAAATGAGGCATATAGTTAATTAGTTTATTTTGCTTTATTTGTACTTCTTTGTTACAATGGGGGGTTCTCTAGGGAGGAATGGGTTTTAAAATGACAGCCTTATAAAAATAATCCATCAAACATAATTAATCTAAGTAAAGAAAAAGGAAGGAAGGAAGGTAGGAAGGAAAGAAGGCAGGAAGGAATAAATGGGGGGGAAGGAAAGAAGGAAGGAATTGCCAAAAGCCTTTAAGGAAACCCTGTCAAAAGAATGGGAAGGTACTTTGGCTTAGTCCCAGAGCACAGAATGAATATGTTTCTGGGGAAATTAAAGTAAAAACAAAGAGGTGATACCTAAATCCATCAACAGTGATGTGACCCATATAAAAGTGGAAAAGTAAGACTTTTTTCATTTATTAAAAAAAATTGAATCATCATTTTTAATCATCAAAATTAGTCATGGCCTATTTTCAGTCACTATGATTCATTAATACCAAGAATTCCCTGAAGGCATTTTCCGGCATAAATAAAATTAACCTTTATTACTTTTCACTCTTGGGCCCCCATGTACATGTTGCTAATTTAGTAGAAGGATTTCATTGCTTGAAGGCACCCTCAAAAAGCAGTTAAAAACTAATGCACTTTATCCTTTAATAATTTGTTTATATGGCCTTTATAAAGCAGTAATATTTTGAATTTTGACTTTCTACCCTTCCTAAAGGCCCCCAAAAGAGTTTCATTGGTATATATATTTTCCTTTTTTAAATCTATTTATTTTTCTCTTTCTCCCCTTTATCTGGCTTCCTCAGAATGAAGCAGTGAAAATATATTGCAAATATTTATAGAGTTGGTCACCCTTTTTCAGTTATTAAAAATATAATGTTTCTCAGTACCCTTAATGAATATTCAGTCACCAGTGGTATATGACAGAAACTTATAGCTATTATAGCTTATGTTTTTGTTATAAATGTGAACTTAAAGAAATGTGAAAATCCATATTTTGTAGAAGTGAGGTACTATGGATGTAGAATATTGCCTATCAGATGGTAAATATAAAAATCAGTTTTGCTTAATTTTTCCTCTTTCTTAATTTCTTTTTTCGATGGGTGAAAAAACTGAGAAGTATATATTCAGAAATGAAAAGTGATATAAAAAGTTATAAATAAAAATGAAGATAAAATAAAATTGGGTAACTAAAAAATCTGATCTAAAATTTTCTTAAAAGTAGTCTTGAAAAAATCTTAAAACACAAATACATAGGATTAAATATTCTTCTCTGATTTCATTATATGTGAATTACATATTACTTAAAACTGTAATCTTAACATTTATTTTCAAGCTGCATTACCTATTTTGTATTTTCCTAAGAGAAGATCACAGAAATACCAACTTTAGAAAAAATTAATATGAGATGATCCAAAACATTAGTAAATAAACTAGGGAGTGGTTATTCACACTGTTAAAATGGTTTTCTTTATGAAATAATTCACCATAAGGAAGCTCCCCTAGTACAATAAAGTATTTACAGATATTAATGACCTGGGAGCTTAGGGGAAAGTATAGGATGGGTAAAGAAATTTTAAATTAAAGAGTAAAGGTAACTAATGCCAACCAAAGAATAACCAGAAATAGAGAAATACGTTGTTCATTTGGATAGCATAAAGTAGCTATACATAGAAGAATATCATTAGACATTCAGAAATTCACAGTAGACAAAATCCAAAAAAGCATCCAGTAATAAAACCCATGATCTCATATTTCTCTACTCAAATACACTAACCATGGGTGACAAGGGGCATAAACCTGGGACCTTAAAGCAAGGAAGAAAAATTGACTTCATAAATATCATTGAAAGTCAGTTGGGATGAGATTTGTAGCTGTACTCTGGCTCTTGAAGGGTATACATATTCTTATTTAAAAGAAACAGAATAAATAAAAGATGAAGAGAAGTAGCATTGCATATTAAGATACAATATTAGTTATAGGAACTAGATTGTAGAAGTATAGTGTAAAGCCTTTGGGTAATCAACTGAGAGAAAAATAGAAACATTATTATTGGAGTTTACAATAGACCACCTTAACAGGGGAAAATGGATGAAGAGTTTAGTAAACTTTTAACAAGTATGTATTGATTTAATAGTACATAAATTATGTTTTCAAAGATTTGAAATTTTTAAATTAATATTTCAGAAACTGCCTAACCAAAACAAAATCATATCATGTGATATTCACACATATATTAGTATATGTACTTACATGTGGATATATACATCTATGAATACACAAATATCTATTGAGATATAAGAATTTATAATAGTTGTCTATCTTGGGTACTAGATCCTTATCAGAGATATTTGATACAAATAATTTCTTCCATTCAACCACTCCACTTCTTATCCTAGATTAATTAATCATGTGTATATCAAAGTTTTTTAGTTTCACCTTATCAAAATTATCTATTTTATCTTTTTTATAATTGCCTCTTTCCCTTGTTTAGCTAAAAAAATCATTTCATAAATGTAAAAAAGTATATGATCTACTTTTCTTCTAACTTTATAGTAACATTTTTAATATAAAATCATATATCTATTTTGAAATTAGGGTATAGATCATGTGCTGATCTACTTTCTTTTTTTTTAGCATTTAGTTACCCCAAGGCCTGTCTTTATCCCTACAGTTCAATTTCTTACCGGCTTTCAAATTTTATAGGAAGTGTCATCCAGGCTTCATTGGCATATCCTTTGAGAACTAAGTTCATGCCATGGGACTATGCCAAAGGATGAGTGAGTTATTATTTAATTTTTGAAATTTTGTAAATTTGATAGTTTGATTTATTTTCCAAAAAGTAGGTACCAGGCAGTATAAAGATACCAAAAGGAGAAAAAGAGAAGTATAAAGAAAGAATAAAGAAAGAAAATATGGTGGACAAGAAGTCTGATCTCTACCAATAATTCTTTACACCATTACTAAAAGTGGATCTTTCAATGTACTTGGTTCAACTCAAGTTAAAGCTATGTGAAATTTAGAACTATGTAAATAAAGGTCAACATTGTTAACATAGTACATGGCACTGGCCCAACCATTCTACTGGAGATGCTAAAGTAAAACTAAGCCCATAGAAGGAAACACAGGGAGATTAATGGATCCTTTACATTTGATGAAACAGAAAAATCTGCTCATTTTCACCATGCGATCTTCATATGATCAGAAAAGTTGAAAGGAGTAGGTCATATTGCCTATAGGTGAATCTATGTTCATCTACATCTAATTAATGCAACAAATTGACTACTTTTTACAGGACTTCAATTTGGAGAATCTTCTGTCTTCAGACTAATATTATACCAGACATTTTCATAGTAACTCAAAAATATTCAACTATTATAAATGTCACATTTCCAAGGATTTGGAGGTCTCCATTAGAATGATAAGAATGTTAGTATGTTCCATGCCAATACTGAAAGATATGATGTATAAGAAACATAGTAGACAGAGACAGGGACAGGGACCTCAAGGGAGGAAAGTCTATTTTTGATACCGGCAATGATGTCAGAGCAAGATGAGTTTCATAGTCAAGGGCTGTCATGCAACTACTCCAACATAGATTTAGAAAGAAGTTCAAGGAAAAACCAAAATGGGTATTATTTTTCTTTGAGGTTAACATAGAGGAAAGGCCAGAGGTTTGCAGGTACTAAACTGGAGATCTATCCAAAATGGGCATAGATTTCTATCACTAAGATTTGAGAGGGTCTTGTATCTATGTTTTGAAGAAAGGACAATAGTGGTGAACTTTCCCTCTCTCCCCAGAGTTCCTTTCAAACAGTTCTTTTCTGAACAAGGACTATCTTTCTTGGATAGTACTCTGAACCTAGAGCCTTCTAGTTGAGTGACAGTGTCTACTGGATTTTAAAGGAGGTGAAAGGTAGCATATGTACTTCCTAGATACAGAGCTGAGGCCAGGAGCCTGAAAAATTCAGACAAAAAGTCAGCTAATAGACTATGCTCAAGATTAGACTACTTAGAGCCCCTTAAAAGTTTGAAGCTTGCTGGTCTAAGCAGACCCTGAGGTTCTTAAAGAACATAATATTCAATATTTAAATAAAGCAGTGGGTACCTATCAGGATCCAGGAAAAAAAAAACACATTATTTTTCTCTTAGATTGTACAGAACAAGAAATAATAAAATTAACATCATCAATAAAAATATAATGTTAAACCAAGACTACCTAAAGACAGAAATGCAGAGAAAAATAACTCCAAAACATCTATAAGTAAAGCCTCAAAAGAAAAACAAAGTTTATGCACAAGGTCAACTGGAATTCCTGGAATAAATGAGACAAGAGTTTATTCCTAGATACTGAATACCTAATCTATTCCACTGACCAACCACTCTATTTCAATCAGTGCCAGATTGTTTTGATGATTACTACATAATAGTGCAGTTCAAGATCTGGTGTTGCTAGAACATTTTCCTTCACATATTTTTTCCATCAATTCCCTTGATATCCTTGATATTTTGTTCTTTTCAGATGAATTTTATTGTTTTTTTTCTATCTCTATAAAATAATTTGTAGGGCATTTTGATTGGTATAGAACAGAATAAATATATTAATTTAAGTAAAAGTGTCATTTTTCTCATACTGGCTGTATTTACCCATCAGCAACTAGTATTTTTCTGATTTTTCAGATCTGACTTTATTTGTGTGAAAAGGAAATAAGAGTTTCAGAATATTATCCATGAAATTCTAGAGTAAAGACTTGATGGATAATTAAGAGTTTAGTGTAGAACCAGATATATAAAACTTTGCAAAATAACATTCTTCCTTAAAATTAGAATTGTCAAATGGATGTTGATTAATCTATGAGACAAGAAATATTAAAAACAATTTCAACAGACTAAAAATAAAGAAGAAATATAAGATATCTCATATCAAAAACAAGTTTCTGAAAAAAAGATAAAGTAGGAAAAAAGAATCTAAAAGTCAGTGGACTATATTAAAGCCATGGAAAAAAGAAGGAAAAATCTTGGAGTCCATATTTCATTAATCTTAAATGAGAACAATCTAGAACTACTAAAACTAGAAGGCAAAGTGAAATTAAAAATAATTCATTGGTCACCTCCTGAAAGAAGCCCCAAATGAAAAAACCCAGAAACATCACAGCCTAAATTCAATACTTCCAGATCAGAAAAATACTGCAAGTACTGAGAAAGATTCAAGTGTAAGGAAACAGTATCAGGGTTACATAAGCTTTATAAAATTAATTAGACAAAATGGGCAAATTTGGAATATGATATTGAAGAAGATATCTATCAATCTAGATACAGACGTGTGCATTTATATATGGAATATGATATTAAAGAAGATATCTATCGTTCTAGATACAGACGTGTACATAGATATATATGCATGTGTACATATGTATAGGCACATAAATATACATGAATACATGCATGTATGTATATACACACACACATTGGCTTACAACCAAGACCTATCTATCCACCAAATATTGAGAATAATTATTAAGTATACAAGAAGAAAATGGTCTTCAATGGAATAGAGATCTTCCAAGCATTCCTGAATCAGAACTAAATAGAAACACTGAAATATAAACACAATAGTTAAGAGGGAATAAACTATAAATTTAAGCAAGAAATCATTGAGGACTAAACAAAGATTGTAATGTTTACCTTCTAATAGAGTGAAGAAATGTCACCTCAGAACCCAGATATACCATTGTTCATAGAAGTAGTTGAATATGAAAGAGGACTTGGGAGTGGTTGCACTATGATTTGTAATTTCAAAAATAAGAAAAAAGTGGGAAAATGATTTTTTTAGGGAAGAATGCATGAATAATGGGGAGGACACACTTTCACATGATCATGATGTTCAAGACTAGGAAAGAGTAGGAATGTGTGAAGATAGCACTACTCCAATCTCACTTTTATCTGAATCAGCAAAATTAAGATAGAATACATACACATAAACACATTAAGAGATTGGTTCTAGATACATTTAGTTTAATAGGGAAACAGGAAGGATAAGAGAGAGGGGGAAAAGCAGGAGGATGTATTCAGAGTTACAATCAAAACAAATTCCAGTATTTGTAAAACTTGTGAAGGGCAAAGTAAAAAAGGAAAGAAAAAAGAAGGATAAAATAGTTATTAGATTCTGGTCAAAGACAAAGAGAAAAGGAGCAGAGGAGCATAAACAGTTTGTATGGAGCGTAGATCACTAGTATTGATACTTTCTCTTTCATAGCCATCTTTGTCTTTGTAAAAAAAGGGGTAAAGAGCAAAGAGAAAAAATAGCAATAAAATTTTATATTTATGTAGTAATTTGATGTTTGTAAAGCAATGTATATACATTACCTTGCTTGAATTCAATATTTAAAAGTGTTTACTTGAACAATAAAATGCAGATTTTATTAAGATTAGTTAATAGGGGAAAAGTTTTAAAATTTTCTCTAATTAAAGTTTCATATTCAATATGGTAAAGGATGAAGTTCAAATTTATAAGAACAACAACCCATAGATAGTAAAAGGACATGAACAGGAAGATTTTAAAGGCTATAATTCAAAAAATCAACAACCATATAGAAATATGCTCTAGGTTATTATTGATAGGGGAATTGTAGATTAAAGTAGTTCTTAGTTCCTGACTCACATCCATCAGATGCAAAGATGACAAAAAATGTTGAAAGAGCTATAAGAAAATGGGCACGCTAATGTACTGTTTCTGGAGATAGTTATTATTATTCCAACAATTCTAGAAAAAAAATTCAGTTATACTTAAAATTCATCAAACTATGTATATGCTTTATGCAGTAATACCAATACTAGGCTTATGTCTGAGAGAAATCAAAAAAGAAATATGAAATAATCACATATGCAAAAATATTTATAGCATTTTTTCTGGTTTGGTAAAGAACTAGAAACTGAGAAAGGATCTGTCTAACAGGGAATGACTGAGTAAATTTTGGTATATGAATATAATTGCATACTCTATTGCTATAAAAAATGAGGAAGGGAATGGTTTCAGAAAATTTTGATAAGACTTCTATGAACTGATTCAGTATGAAGAGGAAAGAAGCAGGAGAACAATTAATACAATAGTAAGAAAGAAACAGGAGAACAATTAATACAGTAGTAAGAATTATGTAGATGAAAACTTTAAAAACTAATGAACTCTGTCCAAAGCATGGATTAATCATGATCCGGCAGTAATGATGATGAAGAGTGCTTCCCTTCTGAGAGAGATGTAATGGACTTGGGATGCAAATGAGACACATTTTTTTGACATAGTCACATGCTCTATGGGAATTCATTTTGCTTGACTATGCACATTTGTTGCAATAGTTATGGCTCTCCCTACTTATTCCCCTCAGCATAGTAGAATGGAGAAGAGGCTAGGAATAGGTCTCCAAAAAAAAAAAAAGAAGTAAAATTAAGAAAAGAAAAAGAGGATCATTATATAGGAGAGAATTGAAAGAAAACTAGAAAAAAATTATAGACTAACAGGACAGCTCTGAAAATTATGTGTTAAGTTTATCATATACACTCTCACTTGTGGCTCCTAGTAGCTGCTAGGATGCAGCAGCGGCCACACCCTGGGCAACGGCTTCGACAGGTCGGCTAAACCTTGTGAGGGTAGCCATCGGGTCGTTGACCCCCTGGTGAACCAGGGCTTTGTTCACCCAGCATGTGAAGACTGCTTCGGCAGAACAGATAGAAGAAACCAATAAGAAGGTTGAAAGGCTGAGAGGGAAACGCAGCAAAGCACTGTGGAGTGCTTAGGGCGTGTTGGAGCACAAAGGACAACACTGCCATCCAATGCAGCTGAGGAAGTCTCCAGGTGTAACGACTTTTCGTGCCACTAGACCCAGGCTTCCAACGCCGAGAGAGTGGGACTGTCTCTGTGCATCGACTTTTCCACTTAAATCTCCTTCATGCACAAGTGTTTTTGTGCACACTCATCTACATCATAGATGAAAGCTCACAAAGACAAATGTCATCCTTGGTTCCTGAGAGACTACTACTATACTATACTATACTTTAAAAGAAAAACAAATTCAACAGACTAGAAATTTACACTCATATAATTATCTTTTGTTCTACTGTGTACCTGGAGGTGTCATTTGCTGTCTTTTTAGTTCAGCATTAAAAAAAAAAATTCCAACAACATAGAACTAGATTCAAACCCTTCCTCAGAAAATTACTAGCAGTTTGGTCTTGTTTAAGTTACTTAATTTTTCCACTTCATCATTTCTTCATTTTTAGGATGAAAGAGTTAGACTCAAGGATATATAATGTCTCTTCCATCTTTAAATATCCAATCTTATAGCTGACCTTCTCTGGAGAATAATCAATAATATATGAATATTTTTAAAATGCAAATGTAATTTAATGGTAATTAAAAATAAAGATAATTCTCTATTTCCTATTTTTCTGTCTATCGTATAATCCACAAGAAATATGTACTTTGTATACATGTTCTTCAGGTACCATCATCTAAATCTTTTAAAAAATTTTTACTTAAGTATTTTTTCCATGGTTACATGATTCATGTTCTTACCCTCCCTTTCCCAGAACCAACAAGCAGTTCCACTGGGTTATACATGTATTAACCCTCAATACCTATTTCCATAATAATCATTTTTGTAATAATCTTTTAAAAACCAAAATCCCACATCCAATACTCACATAAACAAGTGAAAAATCAAATGTTTTCCTTCTGCATTTCTATTCTCACCATCATCTTAATCTTGAACTTATTTCAATACCCTTTAGGTAATTGTCAATGTAGTACAAATTCATTGACACAGAAATTTTGTTCTGTGTCCTGAAGAAATTTTGATCAAAGAATTGAAGATTTTGTCTTGAAGCGAGTCTAACAGACTTAGTTAGGATAGTTGAAGACATTGAGTGGAATAAACATCGATCCTGGAAGTCAGGAAGAAAAGTTCAAATGTGGTTTCAGAAACTTCATAGCTATATGACTTTCTGTCTCATTTTCCTCAACTGTAAACTGGTGATGGTCATAAAAAAGCATCTACCCCTCAGAGTTGTTGAGACAGTTTCAAATAAGAGGAGCAAATACTGTAATATTTGAATAGCACAGTGTCTGACAGACCATAAGCACTTAGTAAATGCTTGTTTCTTTCCTTCCTAAAGCTTTCCTGAAAGGAAAGATCAACAGTGTATTGTGGTCAAAGTCCCCTTTCCCAGCCCATATTTGATTAAGTCTTTCACCAGTCCTGCATGTTCTTAGTGATGTCTTCCATAATATTTCTCATAAGTACATCATCATGGGTAACATTTTATAACCTATGTACACCCACTGTGCATGCTTCTACTGTCCTTAGGCAAGGCATACAAGCTGTCAGTATCATAGGATCATAGATTTGGAGCTGTAGAGACCATTAAATCCAATGTCTTTATTTTACAAATGATAAAAGTGGGACTGAGAGGATAAGCCTTCTTATTTGGGTTTATGCTGCTGTTAAGTAAATATCTATGGTACAATTTGAATTCATCTTTCTGATGAAAAGCCCAGGATTCTGACCACTGAATTCGTGGATAGGGCAGAGATGTGGTAAGACAGGAGAAAATTTCTGAAGCCTGAACAGTGGAAAAAGAAGAAAACAAATGAGATTGATATGAAGTGGTTGGCAGGTAGTTAGAAAGTTTTCTGCTTGAAATCCTCTCAAAAACAACTGAAAACAGTTTCAAAGTGAATGCAAATTGCATTAGGTCTCTGACTGCTCAGAGACTGCTAAGAATGCTAACAGCCTGATGTAGTACATAAGGAAAGCTGAAGTTGTACTTAGGAAGACTTGATTCAAATCCTATCTTAGATACTTACCAGCTGCTGTGTGATCCTGAGCAAATTATTTAAACTCTCTGAGCCTCGACTTCCTTATCTTTAAAATGGTAATAATGTAGTACCTACCTTATAGGGGTTTGTGGGAATCAAAGGAGATAATACATGTAAAGTACTTTATAAAGCTTTATTAAAGCCAGTAAATGTCACATAAATGTCAATTATTATTACCACCATACTGGAAGACAAATGAGAAAGTACACTATAAAGTCTCATTATGGAGCCTCCAGCAAATGAAGCCCTAGAGTGGTGAACAGATGTGGCAAACAGGCAAACAGTTTCCCATGAGAGTTAAGACACGTTAACTGCTGAGAATGGCAGAAGACTAAGGATTTTGCTTTCATCAAATATAGAGGAAATGGAACTTTTTCAATGACCTACAACAAATGATTTTACTTTCCTTGCAATTACAAGTAATACTTATTAAGGCAGGGAAGCTAATTGTTTTCCCTCATAGAAGAGAAAGAAAAAGGGCTGGAAATTAACAGGAAGAATAAAGTGTTTGTGGAAAAACTGTAAGAAGGGCTTCACAGAAGAAAGAAAAGCAAAACCCAAAAAGAATCTAAGAAGGGAGCAGAGAATCCTAATCCATGCTTAGAGACTAGGACATGGGAAAAGGAATCAGAAATCAAAGCTATAAAGACGGAACGCTGAGCATATAACAATTGTGAATATGTGTATATGCCATGTAATAGATAAGTTAAAGAAGGGGGCTGGTCTTAAAACCAGGAACACTAAGGTCTAAGTCAGTGCTCTGAAACATGTTGTCTACATGACCTTAAATAACTCTCCTAACCTCAGTGATCTATGCAACTGCTGAAATGTAGAAAAGGTGCTGACATGCATTTATATAGAGTTTTATTACCTGGAAATTTGTTCTATAAATAAAATTATAGATCTAGGACCAAACCCTCAAATAGGCATGATAATCTTATAGACTGGAACTGGACCCTCTGAGGATAAAGTGGTACCTTATAGTCCAAGGAATGGCAATACTGATGCACAATTATCACAAACAGAGAGATCAGAGGGAGAAAATATTAGTGATAGTTGGTGACACACTCCTGAATAGTACTAGGCAATCATATGCTGATCTGAAATTAGCAATAAAGTCTGCTTTCTCCCTAGAATGAGTAATAGGGTTATGATAAAGGAACTCCCAAGAACAAACAAATCTATTGAGTCCAGTTGATTCCCATGAGGACAAATGGCATTGTACAAAAAGAAGGAAGCATTCATTGGTAAGGATTAGTCCTAAGAAATTGGATATCATAGAGTCACTGGTGGTGTTTTCATCATCATTGCTGACTGTAAGTAAGATTCAGAAAAGAAGGGAAGATTTAGGAAATAAGGAGTTGCTTAAAAAAGGAGGAGTCTGAGAGTGTTATTTGAATTCCTGAATCATACAAAATATAAGAACGATGAGCTTTTGGCTAGAATAGGAGAGAACCTAATGAAATAAAATAATACATTTTCCTGAAGTTTTAGGAATTTGATTAATAGGAATGTAAAAAAATTGGATGGAAAAGAAAAAGGCAGCCTACATATCATATATATATATATATATACACACACATATATATATATATAATATGCCTAGCTTATTATCTTTGCCTGGTACATAGTTGGCACTTACTAAATAAATGTTTAACAAACAGTTTGTTTCAGATATAATAAAAGATAGAGAAAATTAAAAGAAAATATTTGTAATTCATAAGACACTATTCAAGAAGAAAGCCAGCAATCAAATTTATTGAAAGTAAGTCAATAACTATATAAAAATGCAGAGTATGTATAATAAACAAGGTTAACAAGACATTCAAATACAAGGAAACAAATTCTACCTCATTTATTAGGGTTAGAATTCATACCCTAAATAGGACAAGGGTTGTTTATTTTTTATTTTTAATCCTCACCAAAGTAGCCTGGCACCTACTCTACTGAAGGCACCTGACAGATTCTAGGTATTTGGTAAATGCTTGTTGGCTAGATGCAATTGTATGTATCTGCAATTACTGCTATTGAAGACTCAGAGACTGGTGGGATCAATGTAGTTTGGGAGTTCTTAGCTGCAGTAGGTCTAAAACCAATCTTGACATTTTACACAAGTATCCATACTACACCCAGCTTCAGTGTGATGAGTGCCCAATCAGAGACAGGAGGAACTAGGCTGCTCTAGGAAAGCTGAATTAAACCATGTCAGAAAGGGAGAAGGTTAAAGTATCTGGACCAGTCAACAGAGGGATTGGGCCCATAAGTAGCCATTGATCTTCTAGTCTGGGTGAGATCAGAAAATCCAGTTTAAACAAACAAATAAAGAATAATAACAAGAACAACAATAATGATATTTGTTAATTGACTGTTTGAGTGACTACCTAGCAAAGATGGTATTTTTCTCAAAGAGGAAAAGTTTATGTCTTGTATATGTACTTGTCTTCCCTTTTAAAAGGTAAATTCCTTCAAAGTATGTATTGTTTAATTCTTTGCTTTTTTATGTTCAGCATTTGGCACTGTACTCAGCATACAGAAGGTGCTTAATGAATACTCATTGGTTGAATGATTGATTGATCTGAAGGATTGATATTCAAATTAAGAGTCTCAGACATGTTATTTAACAGTGATAAGTAATTTTTCCTCTCTGGATCTCAGTTACCTTTTCTGTAAAAGGAAAAGCAGGAGTGAGGAGGAAATTATTTAATTACAAGGCCCTTTTCAATTCTGAGTCCTATGATACCATAATTACTTAAAAAGATACAGAAAAGAGAAAAAAAGGGGATGGAAAAGTAACTTTCTCTATAAATAAGATATAGTCATGTGAGAAAATTCAGGAAATAGAGGATAGAAAGCTTGATGGAGAAGATTTGGGTGAGAAATCATGGTGAGAGAAACAGCAATCATATTGTCTTTAGGATCTCTTATAGGTTACACAGTAAGAAGGAGGAAATACATGAGAAATTTGTGGGAAAAAACAAATTCATAAATCACAAAACAGTACCAAATCATAATATAGTCATAGATACAGGTAAAGCTTTGGTGGGGTCTGACTGAATCATTTGTGGGAATATTCCTGTTGCCTTTTCCCTGAAGGGAATAGGAAGGATCAAGGGTATACCAACACCCTTGGCCCTTCTATATGCAGTGTTGAATGAGGATTTCAAGTATACAGTTATCCATTAGTGACAAAAAGCAGAGACTATTTTAGCTTTAGAAAATGTAGAGAAATTGGAAACTGAGGACTAATGAAAAATAGTAAAGAATAGTAAATACTTAGCAAACATTTTTTACTAAAACTTGTAAAAATCTTAAAATAACAATATCAGGATAATTATTCATTTGTTTAGGAATATAAAAATAAACTGGCAAAAATCAGCATCATTTCCACATAGAATTAAAAATTTTAGGAGGAAATGCTAGAACAGATTTCTGAATTGTTGTTTGTCCTTAATTTCTGAAGAGGACCAATGACACCAGAAGTGCAATATCTTGACTTGCACATGAAATGGATTTAAGGGAGGCAGAATTGCACAACGTTGTCAGCCATATTCTCTCTTCCAGAGTCATCTAAGACCACTGGCAAGACAAAAGTCAATATGACTGGTGATGGCCTGAGAAACAGTGGGTAACATTGGCATCTTTGATGTTTTACTCTACCTCTCCTGCTTCATCTACCTTCATGGCCATTGGAAGAAATCATTCTCATCTACCCATTCTCCTGGGGAAAATCTTCAAATGTTGGGGTACACATCTCCCTAACTTACTGATATGTTTGAGGAATCTTCTAAATGGAGGTTGGTTAACCTCCACTAAGTTTACGCTGTCTGTGAGATAATTTTACTAAGGTGTGGTCACTGGGTATACACTGGTGTATGAAGTGTTCAGGGAGAACTTGCACCTCTGGTCTAGAGGCTTGCAGAGTCCTTTTCACGGCTTATCTTCTCCCTTTGTTGCCCACCTTCACCCAAGTCTCACTTATAGCTCCAAAACTCCCCAATATAACAGTAGTAGAAGAATGTGAATAGTGCCCAAAAGGAGAAAGTATAACCTATCAATACGTATATTTAAAAAACCCAGATAAAAATAAGATGCAAATTAAAACATCTCTCAGATTTTACCTCACATCAAATCGGCAAACCCATTTTTATTCTCAAACCTGCAATTTCCTTGGTGCACAGAGCTCCTATAGAAGAAAACTTCCTTTATCAAAGAAAGTCTGAAATATCTCCTTTACTCTCAGGAAGCTCAGAGTCTAACCAGAGAGATAGTATGTAAAGAACTATATGAAAATAAGTTATATACTGGATAAGTAGAGGATAATCAACAGAAGAAAAATATTAGTATTAGTGAAGATCAGCAAAGTCTTCTGAAGGAAACCAGAGATCTTATATTTAGAGAATTATTGAGACAGAGATGAAGGAGAGATTTCCAGGCATTAGGAACTCGGGAATTGAAAATATTCCATGTCTGTAGATGGATTACCTTGTGCAAGAAACACTAAAGAGACTAGTACCATTAGTTGATAGAGAACATAGGGAGAAATAAAGCATATAAAGATGAGGAAAGTAGGAGAGGGGATACTTATGAAAGGCTTTAATAATCAAAAGAGGGTTACATATTTGATCTTGGAGGTGACAGGGAGCCACTGGATTCTGGTTTTTGTTGTGTTTTCAAGAATGATGGCAAGAACACCCTTCTATTATGGTCTAAGAAAAATTAATCTGATAGCTGAGAAGACAGTGAACTATAGTGGGGAATCACTTAAGGCAAGAAGACCTACCGACAGGCTGTTGTGATAACTATCCCATGTGTGAGATGATGAGGACTTGTTCTTGCAGTATCAGAAATGAAAAGTATATATGAGAAATGTTATAACAGTAGACTTCAAAAGACTCACAATAGACTGGACAGAAGGGGAGAGAGTAATTAAGGTTGACCCCAAGAAGGCTGGCTTGAATGAATGGAAGAATTGAGGTGACTTCTATAGTAACTGGAAATTTTGGAAGAGGGAAGAAGATGGCAGGTGCAAGGGGAATACAATGACCTCAGTTTTGGATATGCTTTGATTAAGATATCTTGTACATCTAGTTGGAGATGTACAACAGGCACTTGGAGACTAAGGGTCAAGTGAGGGCTCATTTAGTATATCCAGGAATCACCAGCATGTAGATGATAGCTAAATCTACACAAACACTGAGATCAACAAGAGAAATAATAAAGGAGAAGAGGTAAGGGGATATGATAGAACTTTGGGGGATACTTACAGTTAGCAGGCATGACGAAGATGAAGATCACACAGAGTAAATTGAAAAAGGAATAATCAGAAAGAGTAAGAAGAAAAAACTAAAGAGAATAGCTAAGAAAAGAGGATGAACAGCTATAATAAAGTCTGCAAAAAAGTTAAGAATGAGAATTGAGAAATATTTAGCAATTAGGAGATCATATCTCTAAGAAATATGATTAACTGATACATGTGTTACCTTCTAGTTTGACAAAGCTGAACATGGTGATGCATGCAGGGAGACTAAGGATGCTTAGATTAGTTTTGTGTTAATATGGTGAGCCCCTGGGAACAAGGGACCACCATGTTGCCTAAGAAGAGGTTTACTTTACCAGGCAACTACGGGGCACAGTGGATAGAGTGCCAAATCTGCACTCAAATGGACTATATTCCTTAATGCCTTTTTAGTCTGTTCTGTCTTGTTGACCATTGTACAAGTGTATAGCATAGCTTATTTGAATGTAAACTCATCTTTTATAGGGTCACTGAAAGTATTCATGGTACAAGTCTAGCATGTATGGGGAAACTAGTCAAGAAATCCAGAATACTAAGAAATATTCCCACAAATTCCCAGGCTAAGCTCTAATCTGGTATTCTTCCTAGGTCTTTGTGGGAGTAGTTCCCAAATCTTGAACTAGAAATCTGAGGAAAAATCTTAGTGTATCATTTTTTTGTGTCCCAAGTAAGCAAAAGAAAATAATAGAGGTCTATTGACACTAGAAACTGGTATAAATCCAGGAAAGCATCATGTGGAGACATTTGACATGGAAGATGTCGCCTATGACTGCAGTAGGGCAAAAGTTCCCAGGTCCAGAAAGCATGGGCCTTACTGTACAGAGAAAAGGAACCAGTGATAAGTTTTGTTTTGATTTTTTTACACGTGTAAGATTATAGTGACATAAACCAGTTCACACTCAGGAAAGTACCTGTTCTTAGCTGTAGCAGCTGAAGAGGAGTAGTGAAGGGTTTGAATCTGTGTGCTATGGAAAGAACAGGAACATAAATGAATAGCAACTATGTTTCTGATATTGGAGAAGGATTTTAGAACCAGCCCCAAACCCAAAAGTGAATAATCACCGTAAAGAGGAGCCTATAGTACTATGTTGTTAAAACTAACTCTTCCAGCTACCTGATAGTGGCAGATGCCAGACAATATCTGGGTAAACCAAAGTTATGTTGCTCAGATCAGAAATGGGATCAAGATTTTGAAAAAACAAAACAAAACAACTTAACCTTCTACCAGACAAATTTGGGTTTACTTTAAGTTTTCAGATCTCCAGCCTTAGAGATATTCACCCAATATCCAAAGAAAATAGCAGTAGTGTAAAGAGAATACAAAAAAGAACCAAGCAAACAGTCAAAAGAAAAAAGAAAGGCTGACACATAAATTTAACTATAATTTCTGGAAGAAATGAAGAAATTTTAAGTTAAACATTATGTTATAAATGAAATATGAACAGTAGAAGACAGAATTGAGAAAGAAACAAGAGCCTGGAAAAACTTTTGAGGAATATTAACAGCTTAGTTAGAGGCACAAGAGGCACAAAATAACAAACCTTGAAAAATAGAATGAACAAATAGAACTTAATGGCTCTGTAATACAAAAAGAAATAATAAAACATTATATAAAAGACTGAATAAAAGAGAAGAAAAAACAAATTATCATGTATCTAATACAAAAGACCTGGAAAACTACTCAAGGAGAGATCATTTAAGAATCATTGGGCTACCTGAAATTAAAAAAAAATCCTGGACATTATATTTCAAGAAATAATGAAAAGAAACTGCTCAGATCTCTTGAACCAATGAGCAAAATAAAAACAAAAAGAATTTATGTCACCTTCTGAAAGAAACCAACAAATAAAAACCTACAAGTGCATTATGGTCAAAATTCAGAACTTCTAGGTCAAAGAAAAAAAACCATACTATAAGTATAGAGAATGAATTTAAATATCAAAGAATGATAATCCATATTACAAAAGGCTTGGCAGCTGCTGATGTAAAGAAATATAGAGCTTGCAACACTGTATTTCAAAGAAGCAAAGATATAGACCAACAATAAAGAATAACCTTGTCAATAAAACTGAATATAATTGTACCAAGAAGAGGGATTGGTGGTAAATGGACCTTTGATAAAAAGAGGCTATCATTATTTTAATGAAAAATTAGAGCTGAGTTGAAACTTCGAAATAAGAACAAAATAGTCAAAAGAAACATAAAAAGATGGCTATAAATGAACAACAAAGACAAAATAAAGGGAAAATGTTTATATTTTTAGAGGGGGAAATGATACACATTACCCCACAGTATCAATCTGGAATTATAGATGGAGTTAATAAATAAGACAGTAGGATAGCTAGGTGGTGCAGTGAATGGAGTGCCAATATGGAGTTAGGAAGACTAAGATTCATTAGTTCGAATCTGGTCTTAGGCACTTATTACCTGGACGAGTTACTTAATCTTGTTTGCCTCCGTTTCCTCATCTGTCAAATGAACTGGAGAAGGAAATGGCAAATTACTCCAGTATCTTTGCCACGAAAACCCCAAATAGGGTCACAAGAGTTGAGTACTACTAAAATGATTGACAACAACTTATTTATATAGAGGTTGGTTATGAACAAAATTAACTTTAATCCTAGAGAGCACATAGAAAAGAGCAGTTTATTAATATTTAATTAAATATTTTCTGGAAGACATATCTAAAACTGTGGCCGTAAACTTGGCAAGGGGGATAATGTGCACTTTATCA
This sequence comes from Monodelphis domestica, assembly GCF_027887165.1. Lineage (NCBI taxonomy): Eukaryota > Metazoa > Chordata > Mammalia > Didelphimorphia > Didelphidae > Monodelphis > Monodelphis domestica. The sequence goes on along the minus strand of NC_077227.1, from coordinate 344,115,181 downwards.
TGTTCCCATTCCAAATTCCCATAACTTTGATCTCCTTGGACAGGCCTACATTTTGAAAACATTTTGTTTGTTTTTGTTGTTATTCCAAATAGTTTGGAGATTATGAGAAGTTGAAATGGCATGAAAAAACTAAAATATTTCTAAATTTTTGGGAATCAATGTTATGTACTGGCAATTGTGATCAATAGTTCAGTCTGTGACAATGGTCTGGTTACAATACAACATATTAAGTTTACCAGGATATTTTGAATTCTATTTTTTTTTTTTTTTTGCTGTACGTATTTGTCTGGAAGTCTATGAATGATAGACAACTTCAGTTGTATAATTCTAGGCACTAACTTTAGAATTCTGTGAAGGGTAGCACAGACTTCACTATTTCTTTAAATCATTTACATTAATCAATTAGTCTAAGCTTATTAAGGATAACTTTTCAGTAGTCTTCAATAACAATGACTTGATCTTGAATTGTCCTGAAAATCTTTCCCCATTTCCACAAATAATTCTGCATGGCTTACCCATGTGTTCAAAGATTTTTTTAAACAACATATTGTTCTTTCAGTTTATATTGTTAATGTTCATATGGACCTTTATTTATGCTTTATGATCTTAATCATTTTATAGGTTTTATACAGAGGAAAGTCACTATCAATTAGATTCAATAGATACTGGTTGCATGTATATACCTGTTACCAATCTTTGCTATTGTTCAGGGATGTGATGTCAGCTTATTTCAAAAAAATGTAGGATTTTTTTTTACCCTTTTATCGTGTTTTTAAGAATGTCTATTATTTTGTTAATTTTACATGAGGTTTTATTCATGTTTTCCAAATATATTATGGTATATTTTATAATTCTATGTTATTATTATTATTATGATTTCTTCATCTTCTATTTGATATAATTCAGGCAGCAAGGACCCCTAAGAACCTTTGATTTTTAAATCAAATTCCAGTATACCCCCTAACTTCCAAAGAAAAATGAAAAGTGAACTGAATAACTGCTTTTTTCATACTGAATTCAAGTATCAGGATGTAAATCATGTTTAGGACACCTTTATCAGTAAGCATGATGGTTGGTGAAGACATTTACTTCATCTTGTTCTCATATGATTTTGATTTCTTCTAATAGATCTCTGCATTTTGAAAGCTTACAGAATGAGTCCTTGGTATGACTGGCATCTGTTAAAAATACTGTCCTAAAAGTTTATGGGCCATAGAAGGTGATTGTGGTAGTGCTCAGGGTCCAATATAGTCTATTTGCTAAAGTTTCATGTACATTTTGACATCTGTATTTGCAGTCTGGAGGGATTTTTCACCTGTTAGTTTATGGGAAATGCTGCTCCTGCTGCTGCTTTTGCTGAGAGCATTTCATTATATTTGCATTATATTTGCATTGCTTAACACTTCTTGGTAAATCTATTTGCCAGATATTCTATTTTTTGTCTATCTGTCTTTTCCTGCTTCTTTCATTGGACTGTTTTCAAATTTCCCTAAATTCTCCGGAATACCTACCCAGAGACAGAGCATACCAAAGGACTGGATCTGTTTTGCCTGATTAACACACATTTCCAAAAAATCAAGGCTTCATCCCATTCATCATGAGAGATGAGCTAGATAGAATTTAATATGTGCCAGGCACTGTGCTAAGTATTTTGAAAGTATTATTTAGTTTAATTTAAACTGCCCTGGAAGATAGGTACTATTATTATCCCTATATTAAAGATGAGGAAACTGAGGCAAATGGACGTCAAGTGAGTGGCCTAAGGTCACACAGCTAGGAATAGTTTGAGGTCTCTTCCTCACTCTAGGTCTAGTACTCTATCCACTGTGCCACCTTAATTTCCTTGAGGCAAATGGCAAGGACAAAATTTGAAAGTGTCCGTTCATGACTTGACAATAAAAAGCTATTCATCTATAATTTAATTCTCCACAAATGATCAGTTTGACTAAAGTTTCTTCCTCTTCTTTCAGGCTCTATTCTCTGCAATTGAGCACTCCTTTGGTTAGTCCTTCTGTTGATCTGCACCTGCTGGGGGTTGCTTGATTGACTCCTAAAGTAGGTGCTTGGAATTTAATTCTACAATCAGACATCATTACATTGTTTGTAAACAATGACAGTCTCTGATAAATATGCATTCCGGTTAATTGCTGGCTTCCCTGTGATTTCCATCATCATGTCACATCTTAATACCTGATTGTGCTTTTTCTACAAGAGGGAAACAGGAAACTATACCCACTCACATTAAGATGCAAGCAGGGAGCCCTGTGCCCAGATGGGCCCTTAGGAATCAGAGCCAGCCCTGAAGTTCAAATACCACTGGAAAGGAACATATTTCAGGTATCCGCTTTATGATGTAGATGTGTTTGCATATTACTTTGGTATTCACGGAACTGAATTCTTACTGAAATTATAATCCCCCTTTGACACCTACAGCCAGGTAAAAATAGATAAACTGAGGCCCAAAGAGGTTTTAAACAATTTGGGTAAATTCAAACAGCAGAAATAAACAATGGAGTTTATGCATTTTTAGTATGTGGACTCTGCCTACAAAATAGTGTTGCCTTCATCAGAGAGTTTGGAAAAGAAGAGCAAGCATTTTCTCTGTGTTTTTAAATTTATACTTGTTCCCCAAAAGACATTTATGTGTCTCATGTCATGTAGATCAGTTTCTTGTGGTATCTTGACCCCTTTGTGAACTAATTCAATTCCAAATTGTCCTCTTCTCTTGAAAAATAAGCTCCTCACCTTGTTGAGGATGACACTCAATCTTGTCTTGGTCTTGGATCACTCCCACAATTCACTGCCTTCACTCCTATGTGTGTGCCATTGCACAAAAAGGGGGGAAAATAATGCCACCATTGTGTCTGGTCCAGTTCAAATTTATGTTACACAACATCAATTGGGCCCTCACTACTGCTGCTAGGCAATCCTTCTGGGCCTCCTTTACCAATTTACTATCGCATTCTTCACAATAGCTCTTCCAAACCTTTTCATCCTTCCTCAGGCCTCCCATGGTTCACCCTCTTCCAACTTTTTCAGCTGAGAAACTTGCCTCATATTTATGAGAAAAAAATTGAGAGAATTTGCCATGGGTTCCTTCTATTCCCCTCTTTCTAATTTCATATTGCTTAATTTATCTTCTGCCACTATTTCCTTCACCCCTATTTCACATGAATCTATGAGCCTATAAATAACACAAGTGTATTTATAATAAACATGTATATATTTAAATATATAAACATATACACATATGCATATTTACTTACATGTAGATCTATTTATTTATCTACATTTTTATACATTATATACATTATCTACATTTTATATAAATATGAATATTTATTTGAAGGTGCATATTTTATATTCACATGCTGTGGTAATAAATCATAAAAATTCATAACATTCATTTATATAATATATAACAGTATATAAGACAACTATAATTTTTAGTCTTAAAGAGTTGTCTGGGGTACCGAGAAGTAAAATTATTTTCCCAGATTCACAAAGTTTATGTCAGAGGGAGAAATTTAATTCAGGATGTAAGTACCTTGAAACCAAGAATATTTCTTATTTCTTTCCTTTTATCCTTAGTACCCAGCACAGTGTGGATGCCACATAGCAGATGTCTAATAAATGCTTGTCTGATTTATTCATAAAGCTGGATTTCTAGCTATTTTGTCACATTTCTTTTCTATCAGTGATGTATTCTCATGTAATAAATGTACAAGTCATTATATGTACATATATAAGTACAAATTTAAATATATGTTCAAATGTTCTGTGCACATATATATGTGTGTATATATATATATATATGTGTGTATGATTGAATGGCAACATGACCTACTCATAGTTGACGTAATAATCATAAAAGACCTGGGCCCGAATTCCATGTCTAACACATGAAAGTTAAGTGAGCTAAGACACCTCTCCATGTCCCAAGCAACATTCTAAGAATATAAGTTGCAAAACAGAATCAATCTGCATCCTTTCTCTGGTACATATTGCCTGGGTAATCTTGGGCAAGTCACAACCTCTATAGGTCTCAGTTTGCTAATCTATAAAATGAGGAAATTGGATGAAATGGCCTTTAAGGTCTCTTCCAGATCTAAATATATCATCTTATTATCTGATGAAATTGTAGCAAACACCCTCCCCCCTGCCACATAGACACCCCAATCCCAACTACACAACTAGTTATCTACTGTCTTTCCAAGAAAAGTTTCCATTTCACCTGAGAATACCAGCTTACATACTATACTACATTTAATTTAAAGTATAATTCAGACATTTTGCCCCAGGCTAGATGGACTATGTATTTGAAAACTCATTGTTTTTGTTTTACCCTTCTGCACCAGGGGAAATCTATAGCTATTGCCCCTGAATTAAAAATAAAATCTCTTTGGTGTACTATATGTCTGAATGTTGACTAAAAGCCAAAGGTTAACTGCTCTATTTGAAGTGCATTTCTTGTTTTTTCAAATACTTATGTTAACAGACAGTGAAAGGTCTTTTTTTTTTAGCACCTAGAAATAGAATGGTGCTATACAGTCTCAAAGATAATATTGCCAAAATGAATTTATAATCCAAATCTACCCATAACTATAAATTTATCAGTTAAGAAGACATTTTGTTAAATGGGCCCACTGAGTTATGTATCAAGGAAAATGAGAATAAACCTGAGACCATGGGAATTTAACTGTGTTCTGAATGAAAAATAGATATAAGGTAGTTGGTAGTCAAGTTTTATCATAATGACTTTCAAAAAAGTCAAGGCTGGAAGAGTCTCCCTGGCACCGTGTGTGTGGGGGGGGGGGAGGGGGGGTTTGTGTGTGTGAGTGTGTGTGTGTGCATATGTGAAGTTGGAGGGAAGGAAGAAGGAAGAGATCTAACCAGGAGAGATGGTGTGCCCTGTAAGATTTAAAATTAATATCAATAACCAGTAACTCCAAGTATTATTTTTATGAAGTTTATTAATAATCACTTGAAGTAGAAGAAATTAAAAAATAGAAGTTCAAAGTGTACTAAAGTATGACCAGGTGTGTAAACCAGTCTCCTGCCTGGCTCTCAGTCAGCTTCAGCAGTCCTGTTAAGGGAAAAAGAGAGAGGAGGCGGGGTCCCACAAAATCTTTATCCTCCATACATTCACACAGTGTTCACACGCAGGGTAAACACACAAATGGGATGCTGGGTAAGAGAGTCCTGGGGAGCATATTCTATCCACACAGCACAATGAATTAGGAAGGGGCAGTGATGATCAAGTCCTTTATACTTTATAAAAGGAAAACATTTATATGCCTTCTTTTGAGCTTAAATGTCAGTGTTATAACACTAATGATAAAATAACTGGCATTAATATGGTGTTTCAAAGTTTCGCAACTTCTTTACATACGTTATTTCATTTGATCATCAGAAACACCTTGGAAGATATGTCCTGCACGTCTTATTATCTCCCCTTTACAGGTGCTGAAACAGGTTGAGTGAGGTTAAATAATTTACCATTGGTCACAAAGAAAGGAAAGAAATAAGCTTTTATTAAGTATCTACTATATACCAGGCACTGTGCTAATTGTTCAACTCTTGGATATTAGGGCTATCACCATCATCCTTATTTTACAGTTGAGAAAACTAAATCAGACAGAGATTAAGTAACTTGCCCAGGGCTTTATATCTAGTAAATCTCACAGGTGAAATTTGAACCTAGTACATCATGGCTCTTTCCACTATTCCATATCCCCCACCTTGTAATGGATAATCCTTTGTTCTTAAATCTTTGTGTTTAGACTACAAATAAGAATCAATTTTGCTTGCTTAGGGTAGACCAGGAAGATATAAAGAACAAAAAAAAATATCTATAGAACTTTTCTCTCTATAGAAATTGAATGAAAAGAAACTGACCTCATTCATGCTTTTGAACCTATTACCTTTAAACCCTTATGTTTTTCACATTTAGAACTGTAAGACACAGCACTTGTAACTTTGACTACAGCATGTAAGATCTGATGAAAGTTCATTTCAGTCTTCATCAAAACTCTGACCTCTCTACTGACATTTAACAGATTCTATTTTGTTGGACTTTAAATGTTAGAAACAAGAATAGTACTTGAACTACAAAAATTCTATGACAACCTGGTCAGAGGCAGTTATATATGACACAGAGCAGTCTCTAACTTACAAACATCTGGCTTTTTTACCTATGAGCATCTGACCCAGCTGGTGACTCACCTCCTCCTCTGTACCCATTCAGTCTTTCATTACCCATCCCACTATAGATTACCTCCTCTTCCTTCCTTACCCTGTGGCAAAGTTGCCTAATATGTCATTTGTGAAGTGCCATAGTTTATTGTATCTATTTCTGCTCTTCTATAATACTTAAGAACTTAGGTTTCCTGTACTATGATGGGGGACCATGATTGTTACATTCAAGTATCTGGAGCATTTTTTTGGAGAAGACCAAATAACCTCATTTTGTGTAGCTAGAGGGGGAAATTAGTTCCTATTGGTAAAAATTATCAGGCAGATCTGGGATCACTAAAAAGAATACTTCCTTAATATTTTGAGCTATGCCAAAGACAAGTGGGTTCTAGCAAGTTAGTTCCCAGTCATTGGAAGTATTTGAGCAGAAGATGGAAGACTAATTCAGAGAGATATTTGAAGTATAATGAGGTAACTCACTCACACTTCTAAGATTCTAAGAACCCATGAGTTCTGCAGAACATTTTCAGGATTTATTATATGTTAAATCATAATGAATCCAGTTCTTTCAATGATTTCTTTTGTGTTGAATTTGAAGGTAAAGGAACTGTATTCTTTCAAGTCACTGGGGCACTATAGGATATCTCATCAAAAACATGATCATGGAAAGGGAGAAAAGAAAGTATGTGTCTGACCATATCACTCCCTCTAACAAAATACCTTCAGCTTCTCTCTTTTGCCTATATATTAAATAAAAACTTTTGAGCCTAGACTACAAGACCCTCCACAAAATGATATCAGCGTATATTTCCAGTGATATTGTAGTTGAGCACTCTGTGATCTGCTGACTCTTCCCTGATCAAGCATGCCTAGATCCCAGTACCTGATAATTTCTGTCTGGAAATTATTTTCTTTCTTCGAGGACTAAATCCAATTCTATTTACTCCTTGAAGTTATCCCTGTCCTCAACACCCAAGCTGAAAGTGATTTCTTTCTCACACCTCAAAATTTCCTAAAATAATTTTTTGGAATCACTCCTTTGTCCTTACCATGTTCTATCTGGTGTATTCATTTGTGAATATATTAGTAAGATATTTGATGTCTAGTAGGTACTGGGCATAGTGCCCAGTACCTAGTAGAGATTTAATAAATGTTTGTTGAATTGTATTGAATTGAATCAAAGAAGAACATTCCATCTAGTCTAGTTTCACTAAAAAACATAATCTCACTTATGAAATATTTCTGTGTGTTTAAGGAAGGATGAGAGAACTGTATATTCATACCCAAAAAGGAATATTTCTAAAATTATATCACCAGTTAAGAAAGAAAGACTCTCAGTGGAGCTTTCTTAGCATCTCAGCAGCCTGAGCTGAGCTGATGAAGCAATGAGACTGATTCCAAATTGCCCCTGAGAAAAAAGCAACACATTCATTTTTCAAATACAAAGACTCCTCAAACTTTGAAAATTTGCTTAGAGTCTAAATAAATCAAACTGAAAGACTTAATTATGAAATCCTAGAAGTAGCGATGAAGATAATAAAGTGGCTGGGTTTTTGTTTCAATAGGTGTGTTAATATTTTAACAGTTCCTAACTGCCCATGTTCCATTTCAACAATCAATGATTAAAGTTAGAATTTTAATAGTTTTTTTAAGTTTAGATTCTGGCCTTTTCATGCTTTAACATTTTACCATATCTCTCATTTTTCTTTTTTTGAAGACATTCATGATGATTATACTTTCCCACTTATCCATCAGCTCCTTTGCCTGCCTGTGTCTAAACAATGAGCACTGAGTCTGATTCTCCTGATCTCACTTGACAGCATACATGGCATTCTCTAACATCTCCATCAGCCAAACCTGTTCTCTTCAAGCTTTTGTAAACATTTCAGATTCAGATCTACCTTGAAAAGGAAAATTGCTTATTGGACCACCTTAGTTGTTGGATGATAGACTTTAAACTGGAATGGACCTTTGGAGCCAATTCTCTTGTCTTATAGATAAGGAAATTGACATATATAGAGATGTAAAGAATTGACCCTAATCACAAGTATTCAAATTGAGGCCAGCTCCTATGACTCCAAATCAAGAACTCTTTTCACAGCACAGTGATGCATCTTCCCTTTCTTTCCCTTAAAAGATGGTTTTTTTGGTCTTTTCATTGTAAATCATGACTCCAGAAATCCTTACAATGAGAGGGACACTCATAATAAGATCTGTGTCAGGGAAGTTCATTCCCTCCCCATCCTGGAAGGCCAACTGTTTGATCCACATTCTCCACATGCCAGAGTCTGCATCTGTGAATGTCCTGTATGTCAATAAAAGAAAGGGGGTAGGATTTCACCAGGACTTTTTGGGACAGACTTTGAGAGTGTGGTGAGGAGAGAGGAAGATGCTTGAGGCTAGGCAACACGTGGTCTGAAAACTTAGAGTAAGGATGAGATTTAACTCTGTACTTATCTATCTTTTCTATTAATAAACTTTATAAAAATATATGGTTGATATATTATTTTAAATATAACAGACCCAATGTTTCTATAGCACTTTAGGGTTCACAAAATGCTGTACTTATGTCATTTAGGTATACCTTTGAGGTACCAAAAATTAGAAGTTAGAAGTCAGGAAGAGATAAGTTCAAATCTGGCCTAAAATATCAAGTCACTTAATCATATTTGCCTTGGTTCCTCATCTGTAAAATAAGCTGGAGAAGGAAATGACAAACCACTCCACATAGTTGGTAACCATGAAAACACCAAAATGGGGAGAATAGGACATGATTGGTAAATGACTCAACAAGAAATTCAGATGTAAAACACAGAAAGGACTATTTGTTATTTAAACTAAGTACAGTGATAGACAACCAAATCTTATGTTATATTCTATGTTTTTAAAAGAGTTTCCTCTCTGCTAACTTAAAGAAGCATTTGACAATAGTTAAATTAGTCTCTTTATTTTTTTTGAAACTAGGCTTACTCCCACTAAAGTACATTACAATCCAAAGCATCTGCCACAGGTTTATTTTTTTTTGACCAAGGAACTTTTCATATAAAAGGAATTTGATTAAGAAAATATGAAGTTAGATAAAAATCTTCATTGTATTCCACAAAATTTTGAAATTATAATGTAGGTATAGGCTTTAACCCTCCTGAATTCTCCCAATATTTTCCTTCAAAAAATTTTAAAATCATGGCTCAGACCAAATTTTGAAATAGTAGAGGCAATAAAAGATCAGAGGGGGGAATTTTTTTTAGACTAATACAATTTAATTGAGACATAGAAGTCTGTAATACTGCAATGGGTCAGGAACACAAGTAGTAAGCCTTAGAGACAGTTGTGACAGCAGCAAAATCAGGAGCTTTCCTCCCCTCTAGTTTTATCTAATCTAACTAATGATTAGTTAGGAATAAGGCAATCAGACAATTGATCAGAAAGAGATTATAGGGCATCCCTTCATTGGCACTTGGCATTAGCTGGTGCTGATTGGCAAATCTGTTGCCCAAAAGCAATTCTGGGTTTGTCAAAAGGGAGTAAGGCCCAACAAATCACAGTTACAAGGTAATGCTAGTACTTATGGCTATAGGAGAACAAGGGACCTGGTCATAGTTCCAGGGCCAAGAGCTTCTACTTTTGACTGCAGAGAGCAGGAAGTCTTCCTGGGTAAAGACCAGAGACCAAATCAGGAGAGAAATGACCATACTTTTATAAGAATAACATAGTTTTGAAGCACCAACAACTTGAAGAACCCAAAACTAACTCTGAAAACAGCAGCATATAAAAGCCTTAAGCTATGCCCAGGGCCTCCTCACTACAAGGTAAGTAAAGCCCAACTTCAACAGAAATTTCAAAGTGAAGAAATTATCTAGGAAAATGAAGAAACAGCAAAAGAAGAATTTTACCATAAATATCAACTGTTGTGGCATGGAAAACCAAGGCATACATTTAGAAGATAGCAATGTGAAAACAGCTTTGAGAAAAGCCTTAAAGAAAAATGTTAACTCACAGTCAGCAAGAAATCCTAGAAGGGTTCAAGAAAGAAATGAGTGATAGAGGAAAACTGGGGAAAAGAATGAAAAGGATGCAAGAAACTTTGAAAAGAAAACCAACAAATTTCTAAAAGAGGCATGAAAAATACTGGGAAAATATCACTATATATATGCAGCTGAGTAGCTCAATGGATTGAGAGTCAGGCCTAGAAATTGGAGGTCCTAAATTCAAATTTGGCTTCAGACATTTCCTAGCTGTGTGATTCTGGGCAAGTCTCTTAACTCCCATTGCCTAATCCTTACCACTCTCCTGCCTTAGAACTAATATATACTATTGATTTTAAGGCAGAGGGTAAGGATTTAACATTTATATTATTAATATTATAGATTGATATATTAATTATAATAAAATATTAATATTATAATATATAATTTGCCTAACAATAAAAGAGGCACAAAAAGTTCACTTAGGAAAATAATTCATTAAAAAGTAGAATTACCCAAATAGGAAAATATTTATAAAATATCACTGAAGAAAATACTTTCTTAAAAATTAGAATTGGGCTAGTGGAAACTAATTATTCTATGAGAGTTTAAGTAATCATAAAACATATAAAATTATAAAACTAGATTTTGGAATAAGAATTCACCATTTGGTAAAAATTGTTGTGAAACCTAGAAAGCAGTCTGACATAAACTAGATTTATCCCAGTATCTTATGACATTGACCAAAATAAGAACAAAATGGATACGTGACATAGTTATAAAAGGAGATATCAAAAGCAGATTAGAAGAACAGGGAACATGTTACTATCAGACTTGTGGATAGAAGATTTTATGAATAAACAAGAGATAGAAGGAATTTTGAAATGTGAAATGTATAACTTAGAGTACAATAAACTGTTGGCTTTATACAAATAAAACTAATGTAGCCAAAGTTAGAAAGAAAGCAATAAGTTGAGGAAAGATAATTTATAAATAATTTCTCAGATATAGGTCTCATCTAAAAATGTAGAAAATTTTGTCAAATATATAAGAACATGAGCCATTCCTCAAAATGATAAATGGTCAAAAGATATGAACAGGGTTTTTAGATGAAAAAATCAAAGCTGTATATAATTATATGAAAAAATCTCAATTATAATTGATTATAGACATGGAAATCAAAACAAAACTGAGATATCTTATACCTCTTAGATTGGCTAAAATTCTAAAGGGCAATGTGACAAATGTTGGAGGAGACGTGGAAAAATGGCGATGCTAATACACCATTGGTGAAACTGTGAACTGATCCAGCCATTTTGGAGAGTAATCTAGAATTATTCTCAGAGCTATAAAACTGTGTATACCTTTTAATCCAGCAATAAAACTATTAGATTTATTTCCTAAAGCAATCAGGGAAAAAAAGTACTTGTATGTTCTAAAATACTTTTTGCAGCTCTCTTTGTAGCTTCAAAGAATTGGAAACTGAAGGGAGAATAAGTTGTAGTACATGAATAGATAGAATACTACTGCAATAAATTATTAATAAGTTAATTTTGGAAAAACTTGGAAAAGGTTTACATAAAATTATGAAGCATGAAACAATCAGAAACAAGAGAACATTATATACAGCAGGAGAAATATTGTTTGAAGAATGACTTGTGTATATCAACTTCCAAAAGAAAGATTGATAAATAAAAATAAGTATGACATACTTTTATACATATATATGTATATATACATATATCTTTTTGTTAAATAATGCATTCTCTGATGGGGGGGGGAGGAAGGGACAGTGTTAACTGGGTACCTTAATGTAACAAATAGATTTTTAAAAAATTTAAAAGAATGAAGCCAAAAGAAAATGGAGGAATTGTGAACTATCTTATTGTAAAAACAACGGAGCTGGAAAATTGATTGAGGAGAGCTAATTTAAGGAAAATTAGACTAACTAAAAACCATGATAAAAAAGTGCCTAGACATCACTGTATTTCAAGAAATTTTATGGAAAAACTTCCCTGATATCTTAGATGCAGATAGGAAAATAGAAGTGGAAAAAAATCCCCAATTATTTCCTGAAAGAAATCTTAAAATGAAAACTTCTAGGAATATCTTGCCAAATTCTAGAACTCCTGTGTCAAGGAGAAAATATAGTAAGCAGCTAAAAGGAAACAATTCAATCAATTGATCAGTATCAAACAAGATATAGCACCTTATATATTAAAGAAGAAGAGTGCTTGAAATATGATTTTCTCTCTTTTTTGTCTCCTAAAGGAGGTTTTGCTGGGCAGCTTATTCTGAAAGACAAAAGTTAGGATTAAAACCAAGAATAAGCTACCCAGAAAAATGTCCTTCAGGGGACAAAATAGACACTTAATGGCTAAAGAAGGCATTCCTGAAGAAAAGACCAGATCTGAATAGAAAATGTGGCATGCATTCAGAAGACTCAAAGTAAGAATAAAAAGGTATAAATGATAGAAAAGGGTGTCTATGAAGTTAAACTGTTTTCATTCCTATATGGGAAGCCCTAAGACCTATATAATTATTAGGGCAGTTAGAAGGAGTCTGCACAGACAGAGGGCATAGGTATAATGCAGTTGTATTGGGACGAGTTCTAAAAATAATAATGAAGGGATAAGAAAGAGAGATACACTGAGAGAAGAGAGAAAGAAGAGGTAGAATGGGGCAAATTTCCTCATATAAAGAAGGAAGGCAAGGAAGTACTTTTATAGTGAAGTGGGAAATGGTTTGGGGCAATGCCTGAACCACACTCTCATCAAAATTGGTTCAAAGAGGGAAAAAAAAAAATATATATATATATATATGCACTGAGTTGGGTACAAAAATCTATTTTACCCAATATAGAGATATATCAGTAAAAGAGATATAATATGAGCAAAGGGCAAAGGAGAAGGCCAGACTGGTTGTAGGTACTGGCCAGAACCAAGACACACTTCTGAAGAGTAAGGGAATGAAAAAGAGAGGCAAAAAGAGCCTCAAACAAACAGAAGAAAATGCGATTGAGGGAAATGCATGGCCAGTGATCATAACTGTGAATGTGAATGGGATGAGCTAAGCCATAAAAAGGAAGCAGCTAGTGTAATGGATTGGAAAACAGAATCTAACAATATGTTATATTCAAGAAACACATTTGGAAATGGACACACACAGAGTTTAAATGGAGGTTGGAGCAGTTTATTGTGCTTCAGCTGAAGTAAAGAGGGTAGGGGTTGTAATCATGATGTCAGACAAAGTAAAAGTAAAAATAGGCCTAATTGAAAGAGATAATTAGGAAAACTACATTTTGCTAAAAGATGCCAAAGGTAATATAGTGGTATCAGAAAAAAAAAAGTATTAACAAGTTTCTCTAATAAAGTTTCTCATTTCTCTAATATATGTGAAACTAAGTCAAATACGAGCCATACTCAATTAATAAATGGGCAGAGGATATGAACAGATAATTTTCAGAGGAAGAAGCCAAGAATATCTATAGTCATTTGAAAGAAATGTTCTACATCATTATTGATTAAAGACAAGTTCAAACAATCTTACGTATCACCTCACAATTGTCAGAAATAAGGAATACTGAAGGAAATGAGAAAAAAATAAGTACATTAATGAATTGTTGGTGCAGTTGGTCTTACATCTGAGAAATAATCTGGAACTATGCCTAAAGGGCTAAAAATTTGTATACTATATACTTTGATCCAACAATACTACTTTTATAATTAAAGCCTAAAGATATCAAAGGAAAAGAACCTATATGCACAAAAGTATTTATACCAGCTCTTTATTTTGGCAAAGAATTGAAAATTGAGAGTTGCTCATCAGTTAGGGAATGGATGAACAAGTTGTGGCATATTGTGATGGAATGCTATTGTCCTATAAGAAATGATGAACAGAATTATTTTAGGAAAGATAAAACCCTGACAAGGTTTATATAACTAATATAAAGAGAAGGGAGAAGAACTGGGAGATCATTGTGCATAGCACAATAGCACAACAGTAATATTTTGATGATCAACTGTAAAAGATTTGACTATTCTCATTAATACAGTGATCCAATACAATTCCAAAGAATTCATAATGGAAAAATGTAATCCACCTGTAGAGAGAGGACTTATGAATATCTGGGTGTAAATTGAAGCATAATTTTATCACTTTATTCTTCTTTATTTTTTGTTATATGGTTAATATAGAAATGTGTTTTGTGTATTTTCATATGTGTAAAATCATATCCTTTGCCTCAGTGGGTGGGGGAGAGGTCAGCAAGAAGGGAGAGAATCCAAAACTCAAAATTTAAAAAGAAAATAATATTAAAAATAAATAGAAAATATGTAATATATACATATATATAATTAATTGAACACAGGAAAGTGCTTTAGAGCTGTGATTTTAAAAATAAGTTGGCTATTGCCCTGATGTTGTTTTAATGCAACCTCCAGCAAAGTCCCACTCCTTGAAGTAACTCCCAAAAGGGTCATATTATAAAGTACCATATCTAATTTTCCAGTCTTACTCTTAATTGTGTAAACATTATCATCTACAGGAGAAGCTAGTACTAATAGAAGGACTTAGAAGAAGCCCATCCTTCTCCCATCCATCTCCCATCCATCTAGCCTTACCAAGGCTAAAATCCAGGAATGCCTTGGTTAACTAGATGTTAAGAAAAAGGAAGATTCATTCTCATTTGGAGAAATTAAGATAGTTTCTAAAAGGTCAGGGTTCAAGACAGGTAAGAAAGAAAAAAAATAAAGAGTTTGGGGATGTGCAACATGAAACTTCACACCTTGCTATATTCTTTGAGGAACAATAAAATGCTGATAACTATCCCTAAAGTGAGCAGTCAATCAATTAGCATTTAGTCAGCACCTACTAAATGTAAATTACTATGCCTAGTATACAAAGAAAAAAGTGAAAAGTTAAGAGAAATGTTCTGTAATATACTATAGTACAAATAACAAATCCATTTAAGTGGTCTTGTATATTTAAATTCCCACTATTTTATAAAAAATTGCTATAAAGTCATTCTGACCTAAGTAATAATTTCTAGCAACCAACACTCTTATAAATTTAGTCCAACCCTTTAATTTTTAACCCTTACTGCAGGTAAAGACATTTGTTTAGATAGTATTAGATTACTAGGTAATTGCTCAGAATTCTGAGTGAATAGAATATCATCAATTAGCAGATATGACAAGGAATTTAGAAGAGGAAAGTCTACATTCAAATCCTTGTTTGTAAATATTTGTTTTCTTGTTATTTTTTCCATTAGATGGTAAGGGCCTTAAAAAAGGGATTTTTTTTGCCTCTTTTTGTATCCATAATAATTAATGGTGCCTGACACAGGTACTTAATAAATGATTATTGAGAAACTGACTGCCTCAGATACATAACTATATGATGATGGATAAATCATTTTACCTCTATGAGAATCAGTTTTCTCATCCATAAAAATGTAATACTGAAGGCACTTATCTCATAGAAATTTTATTAGTATTAAGAAATATAAGGTTTGTAAAACACTTTGAAAAGTTTCACATGTGATAAAAATGCAACTATCATTAAATTTTCTTATTTCAAAACCAATTCTCTTGAAATGAGTAAAATCCAAATTGAATATCATAGAGTACTCTTGTAGATAACCTACTAAAAAAAGAAATACATTTTGGAGTATAGTGGGGAGTAATTAGAGATCTGTCAGAAGAATAGAAAATTTAAATACAAAACTATACAGATAAGTTAAAGATTAAACACAACTGTGTCTCTAATGATCTTTTTAAATCTATATTTGAAGAGTGCTTGATTTTTATTTTCTTTACCACAATCTTGTGAAGCAAATAGTGTGAGAATGCTTGTCCCTATATTACAGAAGAAGAAAGAAGTTTATTGATGCTAAGGGACTTGTCTCAGTTCAATCAGCTCAAGAGGGTGGTTGCCACAATAAACCAAAATCTACTTATTCCAAGTCCAGGGCTTGGTAAATTGTGAAGCAATTTTTCTGTATTTGTTCTTCTCTCCTCCTGAAAAAAGTATTCACTTCTAAAGTACTAAGTACCCTCATGCTGCCTCAAGGCTACATACAATACAGTATATTGCTTTAATTTAACTTTTGATAAAAAGATAATAATTCTTTATTACATAACAATAATGGTGGGCACATGGAGGAAGAAGAGGAAATCAGTATGCATCAGATTTACCTCATCAAACTGGTATATATAAAGAAGTTACTTTATATAAAAATGTCACATAATCATAATCATCATGATGATGAAGAATGGGAGAATACTTGATCTTTGACTTTTCTGAATAGCTTTTGGTCATGGGTATATAATGACTTCCTCCCATGTCATAGATTTTTGTATATACAGAGACTGACATGCATATATACACAGGTACATGCATGTGAATATATACACACACATGCATATATATGTATGTATTATATGCACCCATATAATCCAGTCTCAGATGTTTACTAGTTGACCTTGGGTCATTCATTTAATGTCTTTTTATCTCAATTTCTAATAATAATCCCACTTGGTTAAACTGAGGATCAAATGAAGTGCTTAGTATAGTGTTTGGCATATAAATGGTGCTTCTTAAATGCTAACTATTATTATGAGACATCTAGATAGCACACTGTGTCTGGAATCAGGAAGCCCTAAATACAAATTTGGTCTCAGATATTTAATAGCTGTGTGACCTTGGGCCATTCAATCCCTCTCTTTTTCTCAATTTCCTCAAGTATAAAAAGAAGATAATAATGGCACTTACCTCAAGTCTTTATGAGGATCAAATCATATAATCTTTGAAAAGTATTTAGTACGGGGCCTGGCACATAGTAGTTACTATATAAATACCTATTCCCTTCTACTTCTCTTCTTATCTCCCCTTCTCTGTCTTGAGAATTATTTTCCTCCTTCAATCTATATTCTACCTTGGTAATATCATCAGGACTTACAGGTTCAATGATCAACTCTTTAGAAACCTTCTTGGTCAATCCTAAGACAAGCCTTGTGGTTCAGGTTCAAGAGTGAAATAAAATGAAACAGTCATAGATCAGCTAATACACAACAATGCTTATTAATACCACGACTGGTTCTTCCATTTCACCATTTGCCAAAATGGTACACCTGGTCAATTAGTCAGTCAGTCAGTCAACTAGTATTTATTAAGTGTTTTCATACATACTCATTCTTCATGCCTGAGCTATATTCCGTTTTCCCTTCAGTCTCTTAGAATCCCTCTCTAGGTTCAAAATGCATCTCAGGAGTGACCAGTATCTCTGTAAAGAGGCCAATCCTGATTCCCTGAGTTGCTATTCTACATATAGGGCTTGCTTTGTATTTATATATATATATATATGTATTATATATATATATATATATATATATAATACATATATATATACACATATATATATATATGTGTGTGTGTTACATATATATGTATGTATATATAATTTATGTTTTATGAACTTAACAAAAAAGAAGAAAATAAGATCTTTTGTTGTTGTTGTTGTTTTAGTATCTCTCTCCAGCACCTGTCATAGTGATTGACACATAGTAGAGGACTGATAATGCTTATTAAATTGAAGTGAATTGAATTTAGAGGAGGGTAGGTGAAGGGTAACATCCAGTTTTGGCCTGGATATTCCCAAATGGAATAATGCCCCCTACATTTCCTAGTGTAGCTATGCTATAGCTCATTTCTGTTCTTGATTGTTCTCCGCAATTCATTTTACCCTTCCCAGGTGGCACACTGTGTCATATAGCATTATGTGCATCCATCTATCTATCTTATCCTGCCTTGTGTTTCCTTCCCTTAGCTTTTTTTGTTAGTGAAAACAGGTACTAATGAATCCAACAGTAAATTTTCCCTGAAAAATAATTTTTAAAATGTGACTATGGAATAATAATTTTGAGCACTTTGAAAAGTGAATTCCAAGAGAACTATGAATGAGGGTCATCCCAACAAGGCTAGATGTCTGAACATCCTTAGCTATGTCCTAGGACACCAATGAATCCTTTAGCTTCAGGGTAATAGGGAGGATAAAAGCAGATAAAACTTGGATAGGTTCCACCTCTTTTCATTCTCTGGGGAATAGGTTACCTACTTAAAACCAAAGTATCTTCTTTGGGAAGCTAGGTGGAGCAAACCTATAAAAGTACATACACAGTCAAGCTTTCCCCTTTGGGTGTACAGTTCAGTGAACATAATGTGCCAGAGAATGTTTCAAATATGGATCCAAATTTTATTTGAATGACATAAAAATATCAAGATAGCATTTGTAAGTCAGAAGGGACAGTCTATCACGTTCCAGGAGCTATAATCAAATGAAGGGAGGGGGATTAAAAAAACAAAATATAATCTTTGCCAGCCCCTTGTCTTTCTCTATCCTTTCTCCCTAGCAGAATGATATCATTACAAGATTTTCTCCGGGGCTTTCTTCTTGCATTTATAAATGACTCAAGTGACGCAGCTCCAATTATTTCCCTAGAGACTCCTCCTTCATCTCACAATTTTTCCCATTCAGGAAGTATTAATCATTAGTCAGCCTAAAGGTGTCTTTTCACAGTTTTCTGCCATCATGCAATATAGAGTACTATACTTCCAGTTAAACAAAATGAACCTTTGTATGGAGGGAGACATTGCTTTCTGTGACTTGTCAAATATAAATATTCATAATCTACCTGTCTTTGCCTCACAGTTTGTATCTAACTAAATTTGATTTAGGCCTAGAGGGACCTTGAGGTTATTTAGTTCAACCACCCAATTTTACCGAAGACACTCAGAAATGTTAAATGACTTATCCAAGATAACTCAGGTACAAAATCAGGAAATAAATCCTGGTCTTTGGGATAAATAAATCGAGTGCCCTCTCCACTACAGCTAGAATGAAATATCACACTTTGACTAGTTCTTTCCCAACATTATGAGATGTTTACTGTAGCATTACACTCTTTGTAACACTTCAGTAAGGGTGTGATGCACAATATTATCTCAAAACTGATTGCAAACATGGTATAAATAAATGAGCTGATATAAAGATGAATGGGAAATAATCTTCCTTCCCCGATGCTCTTTAAGGGGATTACTATAATTCACATAGGCATTTCTATTCCATCAAATATAAACTTATCCATCATTTGTAGGATGTGTATTATATCTAATATAGCTTCTCTCTGAAATAATTTAGTCATTCATTCCCAGATCAGCTGTTGAAAAATTGTGACTATTTACTAACACTTTCTGTGATATTTAAATGCTTCAGGGATCTACAATTTCATTTGATTTGTGTAGGCAATCCCATCAGTGATATGGATCTTAACCCTTTCAGTTCATTATAGTACTATTATTATGATTTAATGTGGCTTAAAAAAAAGTCATCATATTCTGGGACTAAACTCCTGGAGGTAGACATCTTCAAAATGGTCCTAGAATATTAGGTATAAATTCTGTTCTTGCTAGTAATCCAAACCTTTCTAGCTTTCCTTAAATTCTAAGAGAGTAAATAATTTCTACGCTAAAGAGCCACTTTCGAGTTTTATAAGAGGAATTAAACACAGCCAAAAAGATTCTTTGATAGCAATAAAAAAAAAACCCTAAATGGTCAATTGACTCTTTGTGACTTATTATACCCAACTAGTAAACATTTTTCTTAAGAATCTCAGGGATAAACTAACCAGGCATCACAGGTGAGTAATTTTCACTTCCTACTACACTAGATGAGTGGATAGTCTTGTTTCATTGAAGAAAGCAATTAGCTTTCAGTGTACTGGAAAGTAGAGAACAATTTCACAGATTAGTGGAGCTTAGTGTCCTATTTGGTGATGTCAGCACATAGAAAGGACTATTTTCCCCATTCTTTCAGAGCCATCATAATCAGTGGGATGTTAACATGACACAGCAGGGACAGGCACTTTTACTGACGATCCCTTAACAAACAGAATTCATTATGCTGAAAAATCCTTCAGCCGCTTTAAAAAAAATGCATGTCAGCATCTTCTTTCCAAATGAAAGAGAGCTTGATGTAGTATTTAAAGCAAAAGAGACAAGCTCTTATGTTATCAAATCATTGTCATCAATGAATATTTACCCAGTAGACCCACTATGTGTAATATGTTATGCTAGACACTGCGAATATAAAGATGAACAAAACATGATCTAGTTCTATTGATATCCACATAACTTAGAATCTTGCAGGAGGGGAGGACATCATGGATACAAAGATAGTACCACTTTACGGATTTTATTTCATTTGAACCTCATAGGAACGCTGTTAGACAAGTGTTATATAACTATTATCTCCATCTTGATGAAGAAAAGAGATTGAGAGAAATTAAATCATCCAAGATTGTGAAACTAGTAAGTCTGGGGGTAGAGACAGGATTTTAAACCAGATCTGTCTAACATTGAGTCTATTGCTCTACATACTGAACCTCACTACCTTTAAAAAAAATAATACAATATTAAGTAGAATGTCATCCAGGGTTAGCAGACTAAATCCTGCTTACTGTCTGTTTTTATACTTCATTTTAAAATGTAAAAACCATGCTTAGCACAAGGGTTAGGATGTCCAGGTCTAGGCAGCAGGCTGAGTTTGGTGCTCAGGATATTTTTTTGCCTATCTCTGAAGTGCCAGAGAAATTCTGGGAAGAAAGAAATCACTGTGGTCTGGCATGGTCAAGAATGATTCCACACAGGAGAGTTTGCCTTTATGGAAAGGCAATCTGTTCCAAGGAAGATATTTATATGAATAAAGTTGACAAATGTGGTCAGTTTTACAGATACATTTCCAAATGTCAAAGGGTTTGTCAGTATATCCAAAGGCTTTGCTAGACCTAATTACTGATATATGATTAGCCAAGACAAGTCAACTGGAATTTTTTAAGCATCTACTGTATCCTAGGAATTATTCTACATGCTGAGGACAGAAAGAAAGACAAAAACAATCTTTTCATTCCAAGAGCTCACAGTCTACCAAGGGTGGCAAGATGTAAAGAAGTATGTTCAAACAACATAAAATGGGATGAAATGGAAATAATCTCAGGGAGAAGGTATGAGAATTTCTGGCAATAGGACCCACGGTAAGCCCTTCTCTGTAACCTAGTTTAACCACTATAAAGTGGTCATAGTAGTTAAAAATTGAAAATGCATTCTAAGGACCCATCCAAGTGAATTCATCCAAATAAATTCTTCCTGTCAGATCTGCTTTGTGAAAGGGGTTATTTAAGTGGCAAGGAAAAACAATAAGGGAGAGCAGCAGAAATGATTCTGGAAAGTCATTTCCTTCTATATATCAATTAAAAGGCATCTTGCTCTGATAAGAAATGCTATTTCGGCTTTATAGAAAATGAGTGGCAATGAAAATGAAATGGAACTAAAGAGACTTAAATGTGCATTATCAACAGTCAAGCATATGTGTTGAATTGTTTGCAATGGACATTAGAATTATGGCACAGCAAGGAAGTAAATACAGCACCTGTTCCCTTCTCATTAAATCATAGAACCACAAAGAACTATTTTCTTTCTTTAGAAGGATTCTGGTAAAGGTGACTAGAAAATGTTTGTTTTTCTAACAAGTAGTAATTTTCAGTAATCAACATATTGAAAAACATACTGTTGGAAACCTAACCATGCTTCTGGAAATTATGATCTCCTAGACAGGTAAAAGAGGGCCACTTAGAGAATAAGAATGATTTGGGTTAAAGTCTTACTTTTTACATGTACTAGCTATGTGACTCCAAGCAAATCTATTATTTTCCCAGGCACCTCCCTACAAGTAGTTACAGATCAACTGCTCACTTACATCAAGCCTTCTACACTAATAAAATCATAGGTATAGGTAAATTTTTATGTCTTTAATTAATATTTTCCATTGTCTTCAAGTGTAACTGCATCTAATGAATGGCAAATGGTTTACTTGACATTAAATCTTTCCTAAATGATTTATCCTAAAGGGGAAACAACTCTAATTATGATGATGACAATATTATCACACACTATTTAGCTTTAACAGTCTTTCTCTTTGAAGTAAGCTTCTCAATGAAGCCTCCCAAACTGTCATTTCATTGAGTTTCCCCCTTATAAGTATTTCACAAATTTTAAAGTCCTATACAAGCATGAGCTATTATTATGCTTCCTTATCATACCAGTGGAGTCCATGAGTTCCATGGGTTTCTGAACAGTGTCAAGAGGATGGGGAAAAGGCTACCCATGGGTGGACAACTTATGGAGGGGTGCAAAAATGAACCAGGATACAAGTATGGCAGATTGAAATATACATCCCTTTAGAGGCAATTCACATTAATGAGGTGGTTGGGCAAAAGAAAACCCACTACTTGCAATTTTTTTCCTTCAAGATTTAGATTATTTTTTCTGTATTTGATGTGTTTTCTCATATCATGTGTCCTCTCCATCTTACCATACCCATATCATCAGTCATTTATTCTCATTTACTACACCCCAAATGCTGTGCTATGTTCTAGAGATAAAGCCTTCGTGGCAACCCTTGCCCTTGAGGAGCACATATTGTAATGGGTACAAGGTTTTTATACAGGGTAGAATAAGGCAGTCAGAAATGGGAAGACAACAACTAGGATAACCAGGGAAAGCCTTAAGAGAGTGATGCTTTAACTGCTTATCATCCTATTCCCCAAAATAAGTTTTGTCTTCCAACTTCCTTAAGTTCCATCATTTTTTAGTTTTTTGTGTTGGAGTCATCTTTGACCTATTCCTTCCATTTATGTCCCACCCCCCAAACCTTACTTTTAATGGCAATCATAGTATCATAGAATGTTACTTATCTATATATTCCTCTATTGGAATGGAGGATCCTTGAAGCTAAGGACTATTTTGACCATTATATCCCTAGAACATAGCATGATAAACCTGGCATAAGCTGGCACACAGTAAATAATTAATGGATATTTGTTAACTTACTAAATGTATGATACTTTGGGCTGGGGAGAAACGAGACAGGGAAATCGATTAGAAGAATATTTCAGATATTTAAGATGAGTGCCAAAAATTAATTAATTAATATTTCAGATGACAGGTAATAAAGCTCTATATTTGGGTTTTGCCTGGATGAATGGTCAAGAGATATATGAGAAAAGTTGTAAAGGTAAGGGGAAAAAACAACTCTTGGCAATGGACTGGATATATGGGGTGAGTGAAATTCAAGAATTGAGGAAGACACTGTGGTACCCTGGACAGGACAGAGAAGTTTAGAAGAAGGGAGGGTTTGAGGGGAAATATATTAAAAAAACTCTCTTGGACATGCTGAATTTGAGATGGCTATGGGATATTCTGTTTAAATCTTGGGAGGCTGTTGGAGATTTTTGCCTATTACTTAGGAGAGAGAGTAGGACTGGATATATAGGCCTGAAAATCATCTGGATGGATATTTATCCCTACTTCAACTGCAAATGCTTTTCAGAGACTTCCACTTAACTATGTTAGTATTTTCTTACATTATGCATGCAAAGAATAGAACTCAGTTTGCTCCCCCAAATAGCATTTGTTTCCAATTTTCCTAGTTCAAAATTTCCCCATACGCAAAAGCTTTCATCTATCTCTTTCCTCCCTTCTCACTTCCCACTACTCAATTTGAATGAGTCATACAATTGTAGAATGTTAGAGGAAAGGACCTTAACAATCCAAACAAATACTCTTTATTTTACAAATGAAAATACTGAAAATCAGAAAGATGAATTGACCTTTTCAAAGTCACATAGCTTGTCAATGGCAAAACTAGGACTGGGCCAAATCTTCTGATACTATGTACCTCTTCCAGTTCTCCATAGGCATCTAAGTGATCAGGGACAGACACCAAATCATGGCTAATAAACTTTCTTCAAATCCCCCAAACCCTGCACAGTCTTAATTCTGGGGGATTCTTGTGTATTGTGCTACCCTCAGGGTTTACTATTTTTAGTATCTTTTCTCTTTTCCTTAGGAGCAGAACATCCAGTGAAACAAGGGATGGTTGCTATGGCACATAAATAAAAATAAATTAGCAAGCAGGAGGAAAGGCAAATTGGTGAAGTCAGAAAGAAAGCAAAACCTCTCATGATTTTGCTTTATTTGGTAGAGAAGGGTAAGGAGGTGAATGAATGAGGAAAGGAAGAGCTTAATAAAGGATGTGCTGTCAGAGTTCATAATCCTTGATTATGTTCGTAATCCTTGATTACCTCACCATGTACATGTCATCTCCCATTCTTTTTCACTTCATTTCTCTATCCATTTTAAAAAGTTTTACTGATGTGCTTTGTTTTAATATTACAAACATTTTTGGATTACCTCCACTCTATTAAAGATCTCTTGTAACAAAATAAAAGAATTATACAAAACTATTAATACAATGATTTCATCTAAATGTGCATGCAACATCCCACATCTATGGCATTCATCATTCCTTTTTTTATGAATAGATCACTCTGTGTGTGTGTGTGTGTGTCTATGTCTTTCTGTCTCTGTTTCTCTCATCTTTCTAATCTTCTATCAGTCTGTGTCTGCCTATTTGTCGAGCTATTTGTTTGCCTGTCTGTCTGCCTGTCCATCTGTCTCTATATATCTCTAGCCCTTTATCTATATTTGATGTCTTTATGTCTATTATACATAAGTTCATCTGTCTTTCCACATCTCTTTAAAATTATCTGTGTTCCCATTTCATTTCTTTTTCTTTTTATAAAGCTATAATTAGCTTCCTGCTATTCTCTTGTTTGTCTACCTGGTGCCCTACAGAAGGAAGCTGGACTGGTGTTTCAGTCTGGCCCTTGTTTGCCTGCTTTTGGACATGGGAGAAGTTGAGAGCTATGCATAAAACCTGGAGGATATGATACATGTCAGAGTTGTCTTGATTTTAATGCCTGAAGTAATGTTATGATTTGGTTGGATCTGTGACCACGTGGAGGTGTGTATTCCCTAGTCAGCTAAGTTCATAAATCCATCTAAGCTTTTTGCCCCTTTTTTTTCTATTTGCCACTCAGATCTTACATTAGAATTGGAACCCATCCTTGTGTTCTTTCTGTAACCAGAAAGAGGCTGAAAGTTGTTGTTGATTCCATCAATTCCCTGCACTGATGCAGCTTCCATAGGTGTTGGAGTCTGAGAATCTCTTCTGGGAGAACTGTGATTGTATGATAAGAAAGTGCTTTGGAAAGGCTGTGAATCTCTAGATATTCTTTGTAGGTCATCGGACCCAGTGGGCTGCTTCCTTATTTCTTAAAACATAAAGCATTATGCCCCATGTACATTTCACACCTTATTCAGCTACTTCTTAATTGTTAAGCATCTCTTTAGTTTCCAGATTTTTGCTTTCATAAAATGAGCTTGAAATCTTGGAAATGAGGCCTTCATCAGAGAAACTTACTGCAATGAGATATAACAGTTGTTTCCCTCTTAATTTTTGCTTTGATATTTATTTGTGTAAAAACCATTTTAATATTATATATAAAAATATCTGTTTTTCTCTTCTGTGATCCTCTCTATTCTTTCTTTGGTCATGAACTTTTCTCCTATTTATTGATCTGATAGCTAATAGTTTTTCTTTTTTCTCTAATTTTTATTATAAGACAATCTATCTATCTATCTATCTATCTATCTATCTATCTATATCTATATACACATGTCACATATTCATTTGGAAGTAATCTTTGGAAAGGGTGTTAGGTATTGTGGTTTCTTCTATATTGTTGTCTGATTTTCCCAGCAGATTTGGTTAAATATGTCCTTTTCCTAAGAACTGAGGTCATTGTGTTTATTGAATACTAGACATAATAAGAGACATTTGTTTCCATGTATTATGCCCCTAATCTATATTTCTCTATTTTTCAACTAGCACCAAACTGTTTTGAGACTTACCAAAATGTCATGAGAATTACTACTTTGTAATACAGTTTGAGAACTAGCACTGGTAGATTCCCTTTGATCCCAATTCTTTCCATAATTTCATTTTTCTTTTTACTTGTTTTTTAAACTTCCATATGTATTTCATCATTATTTTCCTAATTTTATGAAAAACAAAAATAAAAAATCCTGATTAGGGGGAAATAATGACTCTTGAAATGAACATATTATTTGAATGTGCACTATATATTTCTTTTGGGCTGGAACCAGTAACCATATTTTATAAAATTATAGTCAAATAGTACAAATTTGAATAAATCTAAGTGTTCATTGGGATATATTATTCTTAATAATTAAAACCTAGCTAGTCCTTTGTAGTGTTATTGGTATATAATTGGATGATAAATTAATTTAGATAGCAGATTCAACATTATTACACTGATTCACTCAGCATAAATAATCAGTCTCCAATTATCTAGGTCTAACTTTATTTCTGAAAATAGTAATTTGTACTCATATTTACATAATTCTTATTTATACCTTGGTAGGTAGACTCTCAAATCTTAATATTAAATTAATCATTTTATTAATTATTATTAATTATATTGATTATTAACATTCTATAAATATTTTAACCAGAATTTCTTTCTATATTTTCCTACTAAATTTTATTGTTATTATATAAAAAGCTGATGATGTATGTGAATTTATTTTATATCTTTCATGCTTGATGAATGTCTGTACTTCCTATCTTAGTGACCATAATGTTATGGGAAAAAATAAAGTAGGAGACAGATAGAATGCAAGGTATTTGAGAGCAGTGATTGATTGTTGTTATTGTTGTTTTTAAAATGCCATTTATTAAAAAAATAATATTTAGTCACCTCCAACAACTACCACAGAGTCTTGTCCATATTAGGCTCTTAATACTGAATTGAGTTCAACATCTCTGGTCTTTGGATAGATGAGAGCTTTTCTGGATCTATTTTCTCAATTATTAAATGTGGAGAGTAACACTTGTACCACAAACCACAGGATCTCAGCCCTGGAATGTACCTTACTATTTTTCCCATCTAACCATACATTTCTCAAAAAGTATCTTTTGTAACAAAATATCGACCATGTGATTACCCAGGCATTGACAAAAACAATTCAATAGAAGCAAATTTTCAATAATGTGATTAGAAGATCTCAGATGAAATTATATATCTAAACTACTTTGTAACAAGTTAAAAAAGTTTATTGAAATATATATATTATTTTTACATATTTCATATATATATTTTTTTTCATGTGCTCCAACCATGACCACATGTTGCAGATCTTCCCCTAAATTGAAAAACCAGCTGGTAACTGTGTCTCATTCATCTCTACCCTTCCCCCCAATAATGTTCTCATAAATATTTAATAACTAGCTTTCTCAGAAAAAACACACTCAAATAAGTTTTAAGTTCAATCTGCATTATTAACATTTTCTCTATAACTTTCTTAAATATAAAGAATAATTAAAACATTAAAAATAAGTCCTGATTTGTAGTTCCATATGGGAAAAAGGGAGGGGAGAAAACACCAAGAGAAACTTGAAGGAATAAGATAAATAGGATAATCTATATCACACAAAGAGGTGCATAGGAAGAGGAGGGGAAGAATACTATTATAAGTAGGAGAGGAAGGGAATGCTAATATGTAATACTTAAATCTTACTACCAGTGAAATCAATTCTGAGATGGAAGAGCATCTAGATCCATTTAGGTACTGAATTCTATCTTACCCGACAGGGAAAGTAAGAAGGGAAAAACTAAGGGGAGATATGGGGTGATTAGTTCAAAATGGGAGGGAAAAAAGGGGGGAGGGAATGTAATAGACCCTAAAAATGTCAGATGAAGAAGGGAACAAAAAGGGAGGAGGTAGAAAGGGAAGCATAATAAGGATGGGGATTAGGGGGACTGAGTAAAATAAACCACTGGTTTAAAAGGATAAAGTGAAAGAAGAAAGGGCAGAAATAGGAGAGGATATCAAAATGTTGGGGAATACACAAGTGACAATCATAACTTTGAACATGAATGGAATGAACTCATACATAAAACAAAAGCAAATAGCAGAGTAGATTAGAAACCAAAATCCTACCATATGTTGCCTACAAGAAACACACATGAGGCAAGTAGACACCCACAAGGTAAATATCAAAGGCTGGACCAAAATCTATTAGGCTTCAACTGAGAAAAAGAAGACAGGAGTTGCAGTCATGATATCTGACAAAGTCAAAGTAAAAACAGATCTGATTAAAAGAGATAGGGAAGGGGGCAGCTTTGTGGCTTAGTAGATTGAGAGTCAGACCTAGAGATGGAAGGTCCTAGATTCAAATCTGGGCTCAGACATTTCCCAACTATGTGACCTTGGGCAAGTCACTTAACCCCCATTGCCTAGCCCTTACCACTCTTCTGACTTGGAGCCAATACACAGTATTGACTCCAAGATGGAAGGTAAGGGTTAAAAAAAGAGATAGGGAAGGCAATTATATCCTGACAAAAGGCAGTATAGACAATGAGGAAATATCAGTAATCAAAATGTATGCACCAATGGTATAGTATCCAAATTTCTAAAGGAGAAACTAGTGCAGTTGAAGGAAGAAATATAGAATAAAACTATACTAGTGGAACACCTGAACCTTTCTCTATCAAATCTAGCTAAATTAAGCCAAAAAATAAATAAGAAAGAGGTAAAAGAAGTTAATAAAAATCTTAGAAAAATTAGAGTTAATAGATATGTGGAGAAAAATAGATAAGGACAAAAAGGAATACATATTCCTTTCAACAGCACATGTTACATTCACAAAGTTTAACCATGGACTAGGGCATAAAAACATGGCAAAGAAGTGCAAAAAGCAGAAATAATGAATGAATCCTTTTCAGATTACAATGCAATAAAAATAATAATTAGTAAGGGTGCATGGAGAGCCAAAACAAAAATTAATTGAAAATTAAATAATATGGTTCTCCAAAATCAGTTAAAGAACAAATCTTAGTAACAATTAATAATTTCATTGAAGAAAATGACAATGATGAGACATCCTTTCAAAATCTCTGGGATGCAGCCAAAGCAGTATTCAGGGGAAAATTTATATCCTTGAGTTCATGTATTAACAAATTAGGGAGGGTAGAGGTCAATGAATTGGACATGCAAATCAAAAAACTTGAAAGTGAACAAATTAAAAACCCCAGATGAAAACTAAATTAGAGATCATAAAAACTAAAGGACAAATTAATAAAATAAAAGTGAAAGAACTACTGAATTAATAAAAAAGACTAAAAGCTGGTATTTTGAAAAAAAACAAATAAAATAGACAAAGTACTAGTTAATATAATTTTAAAATGGAAAGAACAAAACAAATTAATTGTATCATAGATGAAAAGGGAGACAACCTATAATGAAGAAGAAATTAAAGCAATCATTACAAACTATTTTGCCCAATTATATTGCAATAAATAAGACATTCTAGGTGATATGGATGAATATTTACAAAAATATAAATTGTCTAGATTAACAGAAGAAGAAAGAGAATTCTTAAATAATCTTGTATCAGAAAAAGAAATAGAACAAGCCATTGAAGAACACCCTGAGAAAAATCCCCAGGACCTGATGGATTCACAAGTGAATTCTATCAAACATTCAAAGAACAACTAATCCCAATACTATACAAACTATTTGACATAAGAGGGATTTCTATGAAATTCCTTTTATGACACAAATATAGTACTGATTCCAAAGCCAGGTGGGTAAAAAACAGAGAAATAAAACTGTAGACCAATCTCCTTAATGAACATAGAAGTAAAAATTCTAAATAGAATACTAGCAAAAAAAGACTCCAGCAAGTGATTATGAGGTCTATTCATGATGATCAGGTGGGATTTATACCAGGAATGCAAGGATGGTTCAATATTAGGAAAACCATTTACATAACTGACCACATCAATGAGTAAACCAACAAAAATCGCATGATTATCTCATCAGATGTAGAAAAAGCATTTGACAAAATACTATACGCATTCCTATTGAAAACACTAGAAAGCATAGGAATAAAACACCTACTCCTAAGAATAATGAACAGTATATATATATATATATATATATATATATATATATATATATATATAAAACCATCAGCAAGTATCATCTGCAATGGGGATAAATTAGAAGCACTGCCAATGAGATCAGGAGTCAAACAAGGATGCCCATTATCACCTCTATTATTTGACATTCTACTAGAAACACTAGCAGTAGCAATTAGAGAAGAAAAAGAAATTTAAGGCATTAAAATAGGCAAGGAGGAGACCAAATTATCGCTCTTTGCAGATGATAGGATGGTCTACTCAAAGAATCCTATAGAATCAACCATAAAGCTAGTTGAAATAATCAACAACTTTAGCAAAGTTGCAGGATAAAAAATAAACCCACATAAGTCACCAGCATTTCTATACATCTCCAACACATCTCAGTAGCAAGAGTTAGAAAGAGAAATTCCATTTAAAATCTCCCTAGTCAACATAAAATACTTAGGAATCAATTTTCCAAGACAGACACAGAATTATTTGAACAAAACTACAAAACACTTTCCACACAATTAACACTAGATCTATATAATTTGAAAAACATTAGTTGCTCATGGGTAGGATGAGCTAACATAATAAAAATGACAATCCTACTCAAACTTATTTACTTATTTAATGCCATGCCCATCAAACTATCAAGAAAGTTTTTTACTGAATTAGAAAAAAACATAAAGTTCATTTAGAAGAACAAAAGGTCAAAGATATCCAGGAAAATAATGAAAAAAAATGTGAAGGAAGGTAGCCTAGCAGTACCAGATCTCAAACTATACTATAAAACAGTGGTCATTCAAACAATGTGGTACTGGCTAAGAGATAGAAAAAAGGACCAGTGGAATAACCTTGGGGCAAGTGACCTCAGCAAGACAATCTATGATAAACCCAAAGATCCCAGTTTTGGGGACAAATATCCACTATTTGATAAAAAACTGCTGGGAAAATTTGAAGACAGTATGACAGAAATTGGGTTTGGATCAAAATCTCATATCCTACATCAAGATAAACTCAGAATAGGTGAATTACTTGAATATAAAAAAGGAAACTATAAGTAAATTAGATGAACACAAAATAGTATACTTGTCAGGAATTTGGGAAAGGAAAGATTTTAAGACCAAGCAAGAGTTAGGAAAAATACAAGTGTAAAATATGTAATTTTGATTACATTAAATTATAATTTTTTTGTACAAACAAAACCAATGCAACCAAAATTAGAAAGGAAGCAACAAATTGGGAAAAATCTTCATAACAAAAATGTCTGACAAAGGTCTAATTACTCAAATTTATAAAGAGCAAAACCAATTGTTCAAAAAATCAAGCCATTCCACATGAATAGGCAATTTTCAGATAAAGAAATCAAAACTATTAATAAGCACATGAAAAAGTGTTCTAAATCTCTGATAATCAGAGAAATGCAAATCAAAACAACTCTGACATACCACCTCACACCTAGAAGATTAGCTAACATAACAACAAAGGAAAGTAGTGAATGTTGGAGAGGATGTGGTAAAATTGGGACATTAATACATTGCTGGTGGAGTTGTGAATTGATCCAACCATTTTGGCGGGCAGTTTGGAACTATGCCCAAATGTTGCTAAAAGACTGTCTGCCCTTTGATCCAGCCATAGCACTGCTAGGTTTATACCCCAAAGGGGGTAATAAGGAAAAAGACTTGTACAAAAATAGTCATAGTTGTGCTCTTTGTGGTAGAAAAATTGGAAAAAGAGGGGATGCCTTCTAATTGGGAATGGCTGAGAAAATTGTGGTATATGTTGGTGATGGAATACTATTGTGCTCAAAGCAATAATGAACTGGAGGAATTTCATGTGAACTGGAATGACCTCTAAGAATTGAGGCAGAGTGAAAGGAACAGAAGCAGGAGAACCTAATACACAGAGATTGATACACTGTGGTACAATTGAATGTAATGGACTTCTCTATTAGCAGCAATGCAATGATCCAGAACAATTTGGAAGGATTTATGTGAAAAAACACTATCCACATTCAGAGGAAAAACTGTGGGAATAGAAACGCAGAAGAAAAACAAGTGCTTGCCCACATGGATCGATTGGGATATCATTGGGGATATAGACTCTAAATGATCACCCTAGTGCAAATGTCAATAATATGGAAATAAATTTTGATCAAGGCCACATGTAAAACCCAGTGGAATTGCATGCCAGCTATGGGAGGGGGTAGGGTGAGGTAAGGAAAAGAACATGATTCTTATAACCAGTGAAAAATATTCTAAATTGACCAATTAAATAAATTTCTCAAAAAAAATAAGTCCATATGGGTCTGTCTGGATATGGCTCATGCAAAGGCATGGTGAGTTATTTTCAGAGTTTTTTCTTCCTACCCTCCTCCAAAGGAGAATAATGCCTAGAAGAAATGGAAGCAGGAGATTTGAGCCAGTGGTTTGCCACTATGTTTTCCTCAGAGAAAGGGAATACTGGATTGGAATATCTATCTACCTCCCTAAATATTTTTAGTACAGCAAAGATATATTTTAGGTTTAAATTGAGCACCTAATCATTATCCTATAATGATAAAGAAGTGTCCCAGGGCTATACATATCCAGATATTCACTTACTTTTCACCAAACATCAGTTCCACAATGAACATATTGAACAAATAATATAATTTTCATTCATCCAAATGAATAGTAAATAGAAATAAGAGGAGATATATGGATTAGAATATACCATACAATTCACAGAATGAGTCAGTTCTCCCACTTGTGGAGATATGAGAGAGAGAGAGACAGGAAGTGAGAAAGAGGCAACTAGAGACACAGAGAGAGAACCAAGGGGAAATTCTCCAAAATATCTAGTTTTGCAATCTGTGGATAGGTATATGAATTTGGCACTAAGTCTTCCATATGTCAGCTTCTTCTCATAGTTTCTCTCTTTCCCTTAAGTTTCCAGAACTGTATATCTTCTCTTTCATAGCTAGAAGCCAGAAGATTAGAATCTTTCTTTTTTTCTCAAGCTTTTGCAATTCTGCCTCTCATGTTGGCTTAGAGTACTGCGATATCAATGAAGACTGAGGTTATGTGTAAACTGAGAGGATAACTAGAAGGTTTCTAAGGTCCCTTGCAGGTTTGGGTATCTGATCCTATATGACTAGAAACGTTCACTAGAAAGAATAGCTGTGCATAATTAGGTCACTGTTTCCTCCACTACTAATTATGTTCTCCATTTGCTACCACATAGTCATTTGACAACTCTCTAATACACTTATCATATAATGTCTTATATTACAGCTATCTACGCTTTTCCTCAAGTGTCCCATGAAATCATAGGCCATTTCTTATTTAAACTATATAAAGTAGTCTGTATAGATACTTAATAAATGGAAGAATTATGTTCTCTCACCATTGGCTATACTCCTTTCTTCAAAATTTTCTACTTTCTTCAGGTTTTATCTTTCTTTCAACTTCTTCTGTTACCTACTGATAATAATACTGCCTTGAGGAAAGAAAGAAAAGAAAAGAAAAGAAAAGAAAGAAAGAAAGAAAGAAAGAAAGAAAGAAAGAAAGAAAGAAAGAAAGAAAGAAAGAAAGAAAGAAAGAAAGAAAGAAAGAAAGAAAGAAAGAAAGAAAGAAAGAAAGAAAGAAAGAAAGAAAGAAAGAAAGAAGGAAAGAAGGAAAGAAGGAAAGAAGGAAAGAAGGAAAGAAGGAAAGAAGGAAAGAAGGAAAGAAGGAAAGAAAGAAAGAAAGAAAGAAAGAAAGAAAGAAAGAAAGAAAGAAAGAAAGAAAGAAAGAAAGAAAGAAAGAAAGAAAGAAAGAAAGAAAGAAAGAAAGAAAGAAAGAAAGAAAGAAAGAAAGAAAGAAAGAAAGAAAGAGAGAAAGAAAGAGAAAGAAAGGAAAGAAAGAAAGAAAGAAAGAAAGAAAGAAAGAAAGAAAGAAAGAAAGAAAGAAAGAAAGAAAGAAAGAAAGAAAGAAAGAAAGAAAGAAAGAAAGAAAGAAAGAAAGAAAGAAAGAAAGAAAGAAAGAAAGAAAGAAAGAAAGAAGAAAAGGAAGGGAGGGAGGGAGGGAGGGAGGGAGGGAGAGAGGGAGGGAGAGAGGGATGGAGGGAGGGAGAGAGGGAGGGAGGGAAGGAGGGAGGTAAGCTAGAAGGGAAGGAAAGAGGAAGGAAAGGAGGGAGAGAGAGAAGAAGGAAGAGATGGAGGGGAGAGGGAAGAAGAAAAGAACTGAGAGATAAAGAGAGGGAGAGGGAGAGGAGAAAGTAGATGAAAAATACAGGAAGTGGAAGTGAAATATTGCTCTTGGCAGGCAGTGCTTACCTGTTTGTTTGACTGAATTTAAATTTTTTTAAAGGGAAATGGGAAGGAAATAAGATTGTGTTCACCATGAAAATGCTCAGAGGACTCTTTCAAGTGAAAAAAAAAAAGTTTACCTTTCTCAGACATACAAGACATTCCTGTTTTATCCCAAGTTGGCCAAATGAGAACTAAACTTTCTGCTTGAGTCATATCCTCTGAAGAATGAGGAGGGAATGGTTAGTCATTTTTAGGAGAATTTATCTTTTGACCTACTTCTTAGGTCCATTCTCGAATTGGGGAGGGAAGAAAATAATACTGCTCAATATTCAGAGAATAGATGCAAAACACTTGCCTTAATCTGGGGCTAAGATAATTCTTGTAAAATGACAATTTGATTTAAATCATTTAGTCAGGCAAACATAGTTCTGGGAATACCCTGCTGAATCCATACAAGAATTAAAGGTCTTGTGATAGATGAGAGAGCAAGATCTAATTGGTGTTTTAATAAATACATTCTGACTTGGTAATCTGCTCAGATTTATCAGCAGAAAATGCCCTTGTCCAAATCAAATTACCAAGGTATGGTATAAAAACAATGACAAATGCCTCATACAGAACTGGCTCCTGCGTAGGTACTGGCAGCAGGAAGACAGAAATGCAATTTATTTGTGTTTAGAACTGTTTTCAAGATGCTCACTGCTAAACAAATACCATGAAGGGGGTGGTTAGTCTTCCAGTTTCTTACTTTAAATTGTCCTAGGTGCTTGTTTAGGTATCTTATGAGGCATCTCAACTAAGCATTTCTACCCTGAAATGAAATCTGGAGGGGAGCAGTTAAACCAGGTGGAGACATATAACTAAAAGGGACAGAATGACATGGGAGGATCCAGGGCAAAGCAGAACACCTCCTTGGTGTCAGAGACACTTAGTAGGTAGAAAGAGAATATGAAATTAGGACTGAGTATGGAGCTCCCGTTTGTAACTCTGAAAAAGGTACCTGTATTTTGAGATACTTGACCCAACTCTTTTACACTAATTAAGCTTTCAGTAAATTCAGCAGATATTTACTAAGTACTACTCCGCACAGTATTTGAGACAATGAGCTAAGTTTTAATGACTAAAAAGAAGAGGCATGGTTCCTGACCTCAAGGAACTTGCTACCTCTAGGAGAATATATGTTTTTTGAGGTCAGAACTGTTTCACTTTTTTATACACCAAAAACTAAGCATGCTACCCAAAAAATAAAAGATCATTTTAATCACTTGATTGGCTTAAGGAGGGTTATGGATATTCACAAACAAGGATGATACAAATTAAAGTATGGCAGTAAAGAAAAGATCTGTGTAAGGGATTTCAGAAAAATTGAGAGAGAATCACAGTTTGGGTGATGGTGAGGGGAGAAAATCAGCAAATGCTTTTTGGAAGAAGTGGTACTTAAATTGATATCCTCCACCTAAATAGCTAAGATATCACCTGGATCCTATATGATAATGCAAGATATAGTAAGACAGAAAAACAATCTACACTTCAGACATGCTGGACTTCTTTGAAAGTTGCATTGATCATCCATAAACTGGAAGTGGATAGCAGAGTGGATGAAAAATCAGAAACCTATCATATTTTGATTACAAGAAATACATTTGAGGCAGAGTGACACACACAGATTAAACGTAAAATGCTAGTGCAGAATTTATTATGCATCCTCTAAAGTAAGAAAAGCAGGAGTAGCAATCATGATACCAGACAAAGCCAAAGTAGAAACTGATCTGACTAAAAGAAGGAAATTACATTTTGCTAAAAGGTACTATAAACTGTGAAGTAATACCATTACTAAACATTTATGTACCAAATGGTATAGCATCTAGATTTCTAAAGAGAAATTAAAGGAGCTTAAGGAGGAAATAGATATTAGGACCATACTAGTGAGGGACCTCAACATTCCCCTTTCAGAACTAGATAAATCTAACCAAAAAATAAGAAAGAAGTAAGGGAACTGAATGAAATGTTAAAAAAATAGTTAATAGGTATCTGGAGAAAATTGAACAGGGATAGAAAGGAAAGTGGCATTGAGTTCTGGGTAAGCATGGCAGCAGTCTAGATGTGGTATGCTTCCTCTCCTCAGACACATGGATATAGAATATCTCAAAAGAACCAAAAAACAATTTTCATAAGAACAAAAGGACTCTACAGTAGAGCACAGCTCTGAAGGTACATGGGATTTGGGCATTTCCACACTATAAGGGGGTAGAAAAGTTTCCACCCAAACATGAGCTGATCTACCATCCCCAACCCCAGCTACAGAGCCAGAGTCAGAGCCAGGGAAGTCAGAATCAGTGAGTGAACAAGGGGCACCTCTAGATCCTTGGGAACTGACTAAAAATACTGAGGACCTACCCTGGAGAGCAGTCACAAAGGAAACCCCAGTGCTCTGGGCAAGGAGGTGCAGAGAAGGGCAGTAGATAGCAGAAGCAGCACTGGAAACCCCTGCTGGTTAGGGAGTGTAGAGAGTGAGCACTCTTGGCAAGGAGACATAAAGAAGAGCAGTGAACAGCAGAAGCCACTGAGATTCGAGATCTTGCCTCAGGCAAAATCCTAGCTCCTTGACTCCAAACACAGAGAGCCTGCCCATCTCACTCAGATCTCTGACCAAAAAGAGAAGGAAAAACCCCCACAGAGATGGAAAATTGTGCCCAGGAACCACAACCTCCATCAACCACCCAAAAAAAAAAAGAAGGCATTGACCCTCAAAAATTTTTACATAGGAAAAACCCAGGCTACAGAAGGAAAAAAAAGGAAAAAATTCAAACAATGCCAAAACCTTCAAAAAAAAAGAAAGAAAGGAAATTCCCTACAAGCTATGGAAGAATTTAAATTGGAGCTTATTGAAAAGATGGAAGCCTTCTGGCAAGAAAAGTGGGAAATAGTTCAAAAAGAAAATCAAGAAATTATATCAGAGAACCAAAATATTATAGCTAAAAATTAAAAAAAAATTATAACAGAAAACCAAAAAGTTAAACCAGAAAACCAAGCCTTAGGGACAAGAATCAAGCAACTGGAAACCAATGATCTCACAAAAAAAGCAAGAATTAATAAAGCACTCAAAAACTGACAAAATAGAAGAAAACATAAAAGATCTCATTGACAAGGTGACAGATCAAGAAAACAGAGGAAGGAGAGACAATTTGAGAATCATTGGTCTACCTGAAAAGCCAGAAATAAACAGAAATCTTGACATTATACTACAAGAGACCATCCAAGAAAACTGCCCTGATGTTCTTGAACAAGGGGGCAAAATTGACATTGAAAGAGTCCATAGAACACCCTCTACACTAAATCCCAAAAAAACAACTCCCAGAAATGTAATTGCCAAATTCCAGAGCTTTTAAGCTAAAGAGATAATTCTACAAGAAGCCAAAAAGAGACAATTCAGATTCCAAGGAGCACGAATCAGGATCACACGACACCTGGCAGCTTCCACACTAAAGGACCTCAAGGCTTGGAACACAATATTCAGAAAGGCAAGAGAACTGGGTCTTCAACCAAGAGTCACCTATCCATCAAAACTGACTATATTCTTCCAGGGGAAAGTATGGGCATTCAATAAAATAAAAGATTTAAAAGTACTTGTAAAGAAAAGACCAAAACTAAGTGGAAAGTTTGATATCCAAAAACAAAGATCAAGAGAAGCATGAACAGGTAAATATGAAAGAGAGGGAAAAAGAGAAAAATGTTTTTTTTTTTATTCAAACTCTCTTCTTTAAGGGCTACAATTAGATCAAATTATATATACTAATATATGGGGGAAACGTTACTTGTAAATCTCAAAAAATGTTTTCATTATTATAGTAAATAGAAAAAATCATCCATAGGAAAAGATTGGGGCATTAAAGGCTATAAAATGATATGCAAAAAAAAAGAAAAAAAGAAAAAGTGTGGGGGGTGAATTGATGATAGTACTAAGAGATACTTGAAAAAATAAAATAAATAGAATAATCTTTGTCACACAAAGATACACATGGGAAGGGGAGGAGAAAAATATTCTTATAAGAGGGAGTGGAAGAGAGTGCTAATAGGTAATACTTGAATATTACTCTCAATTAAATCAATTCTGAGAGGGAAGAACATCTAGATCCATTGGGACCTTGAAGTCTATCTTACCCAACAGGGTAAGGAAGAATGGAAAACTAAGGGGGTAGGGGGAAGTGAGTACAAAAAAGGGAGGAAAGGAGAGGGGGGGAGGGAACTTAACAGGCCCTAAAAAAACAAGAAGGTAAAAAAGGGAGAGGTCAGAAAGGGAAGCATATTAAGGGAGGGGAATAGGGGGATTGACTAAAAGTAAACCACTGGGTTAAAAGGATAAAGCAAAAGAACAAAGGGCAGAACTAGGAGAGGATATCAAAATGCTAGGGAATTCACAAGTGACAATCATAACTTTGAACGTGAATGGGATGAAATCACCCATAAAATATAGATGAAGAGAAGAGTGGACTAGAATCCAGAATCCTACCATATGTTGTCTACAAGAAACACACATGAGGAGAATAGATACTCACAAGGTCATAATTAAGGGTTGGAGTAAGACCTATAGGGCTTGAACTGATAGAAAAAATTCAGGAGTTGCAATCATGATATCTGACAAAGCCAAAGTAAAAATAGACCTGATTGAAAGGGATAGGGAAGGTAAATACATCCTGATAAAAGGGAGTATAGATAATGAGGAAATATCACTAATCAACATGTATGAACCAAATTTCTAATGGAGGAACTAGTAGAATCGAAGGAGGAAATATTTAGTAAATCTATACTAGTGGGAGACCTAAACCTACCACTATCAAATTTAGATAAATCAAATCAAAAAATAAATAAGAGGTAAAAGAGGTGAATAACATTTTAGAAAAATTAGAGTTAATAGATATATGGAGAAAAATAAATAGGGACAAAAAGGAATACAGGTTATTTTCAGCAGCACATGGTACATTCACAAAGATTGACCATATATTAGGTCACAAAAACATGGCATACAAATGCAGAAAAGCAGAAATAATAAATGCAACCTTCTCTGATCATAATGTAATAAAAATAATGATCAGTAAGGGTACATGGAGAGCCAAATCAAAAATTAATTGGAAATTATATATGATTCTTCAAAATTGGCTAGTTAGAGAACAAATCAGAGAAACAATTAATAATTTCATTGAAGAAAATGACAATGATGAGACATCATTTCAAACTCTATGGGATGCAGCAAAATCAGTACTCAGGGGAAAATTTATATCCTTGAGTTCTTATATAAACAAATTAGGAAGAGCATGAAGTGGATATGCAAATCAAAAAACTAGAAAGTGAGCAAATTAAAACCCCCCAGAAGAAAACCAAATTAGAGATCCTAAAAATTAAGGGAGAAATTAATAAAATTGAAAGTGATAGAACTATTGAACTAATAAATGAGACTAGAAGCAAGTATTTTGAAAAAACAAACAAACAAACAAAATAGACAAAGTATTGGCCAATCTAATAAAAAAGAGTAACGAGGAAAACCAAATTAACAGTATCATGTCCAATGAAGAGAAAATTAAGGGAATCATTAAAAACTATTTTGCCCAATTATATGGCAATAAATATACCAATCTAGGGGATATGGATGAATTTTTACAAAAATATAAATTGTCTAGATTAGCAGAAGAAATAGAATTCTTAAATAATTCTATATCAAAAAAAGAAATTGAACAGGCCATCAAAGAACTCCCTATGAAAAAATTCCCAGGGCCAAATAGATTCACAAGTGAATTCTATGAAACATTTAAAGAACAGCTAATCCCAATACTATACAAATAATTTGACATAATAAGCAAAGAGTGAGTTATACCATATTCCTTTTATGACACGAATATGATTCTGATTCCAAAGCCAGGAAGGTCAAAAATGGAGAAAGAAAACTACACACCAATCTCCCTAATGAACATAGATGCAAAAATCTTAAATAGGATACTAGAAAAAAGACTCCAGCAAGTGATCTGAAGGGTTATTCATTATGATCAGGTAGGATTTATACCAGGAATGCAAGGATGGATCAATATTAGGAAAACCATCCACATAAGTGACCATATCAACAAGCAAAACCAACAAAAATCACATGATTATCTCAATAGAGGCAGAAAATCCTTTGACAAAAATACAACACCTGTTCCTATTGAAAACACTAGAAAGTATAGGAATAGAAGGGCCTTTCCTAAAAATAATAAACAGTATCTATCTAAAACTATCAGCCAACATCATCTACAATGGAGATAAACTAGATGCATTCCCAATAAGATCAGGAGTGAAACAAGGATGCCCATTATCACCTCTGTTATTTAATATTGTACTAGAAACACTAGTAGCAATTTGAGAAGAAAAAGAATTTGAAGGTATTAAAATTGGCAATGAGGAGACTAAGCTATCACTCTTTGAAGATGATATAATGGTTTACTTAAAGAATCCTAGAGAATCAACTAAAAAGCTAGTCGAAATAATCAACAACTTTAGCAAAGTTGCAGGATACAAAATAAACCCACATTAGTCATAAGCATTTCTATATATCTCCAACACATCTCAGAAGCAGGAATTAGAAAGAGAAATTCCATTCAAAATCGCCTTAGACAATATAAAATACTTAGGAATCTATCTGCCGAGACAAACACAGGAACCATATGAACACAACTACAAAACATTTTCCACACAACTAAAACTAGATCTGAGCAATTGGAAAAAAATTAACTGATCATGGTTAGGATGAGCTAACATAATAAAAATGACCATCCTACCCAAATTTACTTACATATTTAGTGCCATACCCATTGAACTACCAAAAGACTTCTTTACTAAATTAGAAAAAAAACCATAACAAAGTTCATTTGGAAGAACAAAAGATCAAGGCTATCTAGGGAAATAATGAAAAAAAAAATACAAAGGAAGGTGGCCTTGCATTCCCAGATCTCAAACTATATTATAAAGCAGTGGTCATCAAAACAATTTGGTACTGGCTAAGAGACAGAAAGGAGGATCCGTGGAATAGACTTGGGGTAAGTGACCTCAGCAAAACAGTCTATGACAATCCCAAAGATCCCAGCTTTGGGGACCAAAATCCACTATTTGATAAAAACTGCTGGTAAAATTGGAAGACAGTGTGGGGGAGATTAGCTTTGGATCAACATCTCACACCCTACAACAAGATAAACTCAGAATGGGTGAATGACTTGAATGTAAAGAAGGAAACAATAAGTAAATTATGAGAACACAGAATAGTATACATATCAGACCTTTGGAAAGGAAAAGATTTTAATACCAAGCAACACTTAGAAAGAGTCACAAAATGTAAAACAAATAATTTTGACTACATCAAATTAAAAAACGTTTTTGGACAAACAAAACCAATATAACCAAAATCAGAAGGGAAATAACAAACTGGGAAACAATCTTCATAACAAAAACTCTGACTCTATTTATGCAAATTTACAAGGAGCTAAATCAATTATACAATAAAATCAAGCCATTCTCCAATTGATAAATGGACAAGGGACATGAATAGGCAGTTTTCAGTTAAAGAAATCAAAACTATTAATAAGGGCATGAAAAAGTGTTCTAAATCTCTTATAATCAGAGAGATGCAAATCAAAACAACTCTGAGGTATCACCTCACACCAAGCAGATTGGCTAACATGACAGCAAAGGAAAGTAATGAATGCTGGAGGGAATGTGGCAAAGTCAGGACATTAATTCATTGCTGGTGGAGTTGTGAATTGATCCAACCATTCTGGAGGGCAATTTGGAACTATGCCCAAAGGGTGATAAAAGACTGTCTACCCTTTGACCCAGCCATAGCACTGCTAGGTTTGTACCCCAAAGAGATAATAAGGAAAAAGACTTGTACAAGAATATTTATAGCTGCTCTCTTCGTGGTAGCAAAAAATTGGAAAACGAGGGGATGCCCTTCAATTGGGGAATGGCTGAACAAATTGTGGTGTATGTTAGTGTTGGAATACTATTGTGCTCAAAGTAATAATAAAGTGGAGGAATTCCATGGAGACTGGAACAACCTCCAGGAAGTGATGCAGAGTGAAAGGAGCAGAACCAGGAAAACATTGTACACAGAGACTGATACACTGTGGTACAATAGAAGTTAATGGACTTCTCCATTAGTGGCAGTGCAGTGATCCTGAACAAACTGGAGGGATCTATGAGAAAAAACCAAACAAACAAACAAACAAAAAAACAAACAAAAAAACCCAACAATATACACATGCAGAGGAAAACCTGTGGGAGTAAAAACACCAAAGAAAAGCAACAGCTTGATTACAGGGGTCAAGGGGATATGATTGGGTATATAGACTCTAAATGAAAATCCAAGTACAAATAACAAGAACATGGAAATGGGTTCAAATCAAGGACACATGCAATATCTAGTGGAACTGCGAATCAGCTATGGGAGGGTGGTGGGAGAGGAGGGAGGAATTGAAAATGATTTTTGTATCCAAGGAATAATGTTAGAAATTGACCAAATAAAATAATGTTTAAAATTAAAAAAAAAAACCATAACACAGAATTGTTGAGAATTTGAATTGAAGATTCAATTTCTTTTCTTCATATATAACATTCCCTCTCCTAGCACTGTACTAATTAGTACTAATGCTAAACACATAGTATTTCCCATCAATAGAATGAAAACTCTTAATGTGTCTTTTGTCATTGAATCTCTAAAGACCTAGCACAGTGTCTGGCACTTAGTAAATGCCTGCTGAATTCAATTCAAGAATCTAAATCCCTTGAACAAATAAGAATCGGTCAAGCATGTCTACATGTACATGTACACTGTACTAGGATCTAGGAAAGGCAGAAAGAGGAGATAAGAATAGTCTCTTCCTGTGCAGAGTTTACCATCTGGTAGAGGGTAAGAACATCAATACAGATAACTATAATGCATGTCACCTGATTTATTCATAGGAAAAGTGCTAAAGTGTTGTACAAAGATATCCATTAACTCACCACCACTAACAACTACATCAATAATAACTAGTATTTTTATAAGTTTTGAGATTTGCAAAATGCTTTAAATGTGACATTATTTGTTTCTCACAACAACCTTGTGAGGTAGGTGCTATTATAATCTCCATTTTACAAATGAAGGAACTGAAG
Organism: Monodelphis domestica; assembly: GCF_027887165.1. Lineage (NCBI taxonomy): Eukaryota > Metazoa > Chordata > Mammalia > Didelphimorphia > Didelphidae > Monodelphis > Monodelphis domestica. Next base: position 344,071,625 of record NC_077227.1, on the reverse strand, counting down.
CTGAGAGGGGTTAAATAACTTTCCCAGGTCACACAATTTCTCAGATTCCCATCCCTGCTATTCCAAAGCCACAGGTTCAGTCTTGTCACTCCCTTGTTCCTGAAGCTCCAGGGGCTCTATCTCTCCTCACAGATAAAGTATAAATTGCATCCTTTGTCTTTTAAAACTCATTACAGTCCTGTCCCAGGCTACCTTCCCAAGATTATGGCACATTTTTTCTTTGGTGCACTCAAAATTATAACCAAACATCCCTGCTTTCTTTTCTTCATATATAACATTCCCTCTCCTAGCACTGTACTAATTAGTACTAATGCTAAACACATAGTATTTCCCATCAATAGAATGAAAACTCTTAATGTGTCTTTTGTCATTGAATCTCTAAAGACCTAGCACAGTGTCTGGCACTTAGTAAATGCCTGCTGAATTCAATTCAAGGGATATTTGGTATAGGAAACACTATGATAATAAGCACAGAAACAGAGAAATATAGGGCTATATTTAAGATAACACTAATCCTTGTTGGCTCTTGAATAGACAGAAACAGATGAAGAGATAAGTTGGAAAAGTAGGGTATTGTTACACTGTAGTGGTCTTGATTACTAAATATTTATAAGACAAGAACTTAAAGACCCAGTACTATATGAAAGGCATTTTACTAGGCTGTATGGGGGTCCAAAAGATGGATAAAACATAAGATTTACCCTTGAATTATTTACTAACTAAAGAGGGATCCACTCAAACCCTTCAGTATTTCTGAAGTGGTCTAAGTTATCAATATTTTCTTTAAGCCTTGCTTACTTATTAGTCAAAGGATAGATCTTTTGGAATAATAGACAGACTTTTTGTTTTAAAATTCTCCTTCAGTCCCATTTTCCATTTGAGTGCTAAGACTGATACCCAGTAGATAAAACTAACAGGAACTGGTCAAATTTTACTTTTCAAGCTAAGGAAAACAGAAAAATAATCATTTAATCTGTTTTTCTAACCTATACAATGGGAACAGTGTTTCTCCATCAAGCTCCTGAAGACAATGCTTCATTTAATAAAATGTGAGGAGAATGTAGAGTCTTTTATGTCCTAGAATAGAGCCAACAGTGGGCACAGAGTCTACACACTTAAGCATCCTGGGTTTTAGCATCATATGGCTATGACTCCAAGAAAGTACCTAGGTACCCACAATGTTGGGCAGTCTACCTTTTATGTTTCAATGACCTTCAGATGAAAGCCATCATGTTGCAGTGGACTGGATTTGAAGTCAGGAGAACTTGATTAAAATCTTGGCTCTGACACTTGTCAGGTGTACAAGAGTTTTTCTTTGTCGCCTTCATTCACCTCTTTGACCTTAGTTCCCCTTACCTATAAAATCAATAGATTAGATGGTCTCTAATACCTCTTCCATCTCTAAAATTTGAAGATTTATGTCAGCATAGAAAACAAAGTAGGTAGACAGAGCAATAGAGAGTCACTCTCATAGTTCTAATACTTTTTGTTTTTCTTCATAACTCTTTCACATTTATGATCCTAATGACTCCTTCCTGGAATCAAGTGCAAAGTGGGAGGAAACATGTGGGAGTGAACTAGAATAGGGTTCTTCCCTCCCTGCATTCAAGAAAATCATCCCTCTAGCAAAAAGCAGAGCATTCAATAGGTACCCTACTTTAAAGAAAAAAAATTAAAACAAACAAACCATAACACAATGTTTCCTTTGCTCTTGAATCCTTTCTAAATTTGAAGGAAGGGACATTAATCAAATAAGAAGATGACAGCCTTCTCTCTGCTGTCAGATCCTGAAGTTTGCATGGCTTAAAATTTGTCAGGCATGGTAGTTGATAGCTTTGGTGAGCTTTTGCTGAATGTTAGTTCTTTTATCATTTGTTCAGTGGATGAAGACAAGAGGAAATTGGCTCTCAATACTGCTCGACACTACTGCTTCTTTTCCTAGCCAAGAAGTCAACATCAGTCATACATGCAGAGCTGTATTACTTGGAAACAGAGCTTAGCCGGCCCTTTGCCAACTGGAGCCAGTAAAATGGATAAATACCACTTGGTGAACTTCCTCAGCTTTCAAGCACATTTTATTTTTCACAGTAATCAGAGAACATAAATAATTCCATTTGTGGATTTGATTGCAACCAGAACATTTGGGTATTCTACCTTCTAAGCTGCCGAGGCTAAAAGGAAAACAAAGTGTGCTACACACCAAGTCTAATACACAAATCAAAAAGATGAATAATCAATAGGACAACAACACAATCAAAAAAGAGCATTTAAGATCCAACTTTGCTTTACTTGTGGCTTATGTAATATTTTTTCTCAAATACAGGAAATGGTCTTTGCCTCTATTGTTATGAAGACCAGGCATACAGAATCTAATTGCCACCACCACCACCACTACACCTCCAAAAGTAGGAGGAGAATTAAAAGAAGCACCCTAATGGTTTACATTAGTAAAACAGCTTTGAATCAGTATTCTTGTTAGATGTTTCAGGTGAAGGTGGCCCAGATAATTATTTGAATACTTTGCTTCACTTTGGGAGTAAAGACCTGGTCAAAGGTCCCAGATCCTTTCAAAATTTCCTTCATTGATTCTGGATACTTCCCAGACTTTAATGGGTTTTTTTTTCATGGTATACTCACTTTGATACCTCTTCTTGTTCTTCTCTTTAGCCATGGAGTCTCCCATTATTATTTAGACTTGGAAGATACTTTTAAGAGATTTATCAATTTTTTTCTTTAAGCAGATTATTAGAGTTTTTAAGTATAACCAATTTTTTAAAAAGGGCATAATGGGATAAAAAGAGGAATTTTATTACTCTATATACGTGTATATACATATTTATGTTTGTGTATTATATATACAAAATATGTACATACATGTAAACATGTACACATATAGCCATATACATGCAATTTATATACAAATATAAACTATTCTACATATATTTATATATACATTTAAATTATTTTATAGATATAACTTAAAATCATACTCCACAGGGCCCAATTCAAGTATTAATTTCAGTGAAAGTCTGCATAGTACATTTGAGAAAAAACATTTTCACCCATACTATATTCTTATTATTATATGTCTGTTAGTAGCACCAGCTAGCTCCCTCTTATGTTTTCATGATGGGAAGAATTGAAGGCTAATTTGGGGATGGTGTCACTTGCTTCCATCTTTGCTTTGATCATTTGTGGTTTACTGGTCTGACCTTGCAAATCTAATCTTACCTTTGCTTCACATCAGGCCACTTTGTGTTAATGAGGAAATATTATTTCTGTGTACACAGTGCTAGATTGTTCAATTAACAGTAAAGTATAAAGGCAAGCCTAGACTTGAACTTGCTCCCTTTCCATGCCACAGATGTGAAGGGAAAGAAATCAAGCCAGATCTAAGAATAAAGCAGACTCTTAAAGCCATTGAAACAGGGATAGGAGGGCATGAGAGAGAAAATAACTCTGTGCAGTAAACCAGAAAGGCTTGCAGCTTACACAAATCTCACTACCCATGCCCCAACTCCTTCCATTCATTTTGTGATGATGACTTCTATCAAGCATGAAATTCAAATTCTGGGGGCAATCCAAACTGGCCCTTTTAGAAATAAAGTTATTTTAAGTTGCCAACAAATTGAACACAGTGTCTCCTCTCCCTGTTGTTTTCAGTGAGGTAAAATCTCAAAATAGATCATGCTTTAGGGAATTTCTCAACAATACCCTGTGCCATGCTATGGCTTTTGCTACCAGTTAAGGATAGAGGGAGGGGAAAATATTTCCATAATTCCTCTGCAAATTTCAGTTAGTACATCAGGTCACAGAGCTCTCAGATCCTGCAACAGGTCAAATTTTGGGCAAACTGCTTGTCTGGAGGAACCTCACTGCCCCTACCCCTGTTCCAACCACCTTCCAAGATTTTACTTCTATGAAGAATCTCCCACAGGACATTATTTTTTAAATCACCTCTGCTTTTTTCCAATATCTTAAAAATGTTTAGAAGTAGAAAATAAGGGATCATTGCATTAAGAAATCTTTTGCAGTGTTGGACAAAAGCAATTTTAAAAGATTGCAGGAAATTTCAGAACTTAAATTTTAAAAAAAATATGGAAAGAAGGAAGGAAGAGAGCAAGGGAGGGAGGAAGGGAATGGAGGAAGGGGAAAAAAAGGGAAGAAAAGGGAAGGAAATCATTCAATCAAGAGAAGTTAAAAAGTTAAAGTCAACTCATTGCAATTCAGACATGGAATTAGAAATCACATTTTGTTATTCCCATGTTACTTTTTGGTTCTGATCATTTTCTTTACTATGTCAATGTATGCACCCTTTTAAAGAACAATCCCTCTCATAAGCTTTAAACATACTTTCATATGTTTATTTTTCCAAAACATTTGTTTTAAAATCCAGATATTTTATCTAACTTGATAGGATAAATGAAATGATAAAAATTTGCTAGCCCCTAAAATACAACTGGACACAAGATTTCTATTTGTTTTATTTAGTTAATTTCAAACACAGCTTTCTACATGAAATCTTTCCATATCATCTCTAGTTAAAAATGTCTTCCTATGAAAATTTCTTCCACTTATTTTGTCTCTGTTTTATCTTGCTTTTATTTATTGCATACACATATAGATATAGATCTTATTTTCCAATGACACTAAGCTCTCTGACCACAGGACCTGTTTTATTTGTTTTTGTATATGCAGCAACTTGCACAGTGCCTGGCAAATAGTATTCCCATAATAAATACTTTCTCATTTATGGACTGATTGATTGATTTTTACCCAAGCTCTGAGTATCCTATCAATATAACTTTCTGTTTTAATTCATAATATATGTTTTCAACAGTATTTATTGAACACATACTAAATGGAGGTACTGTTCTTCAAATCATATGCAGTGTCCACTGGATCAGAAGCAATAAGCCTTTAATTGCAGGTCCTAAATGCCTTGGGGAGTCTGGTGAAGCCTGTGGATCCCTTTTCAGAATGTGGTTTTTAAATGGACAAAATACATAGAATTGCAAAGAAAATCACACACACAAACATACACAAACACAAACACACACACACACACACACACACACACACACACACACACACACATTCCTATCCAAGTTCAGATAGTTCACTTCAGTATCATCATTCTGGTGCATTCATCCCATAGACAAAAGGCTGCTGAAAGCCGTGAGTGGTCAGCATTGATGTAGTCTGCCCTTCTAGTCTTTTATAATTATTTAAGGGTGTTATATACCTTTATATACTTTTATAATTAGTTAAGGGTTGTCTTTCCCACATTGGGATATACTGGGTTTGATCCACAAAACCTGAAGTTTCTGAGCTGCCTTTCTGCTTTCTACTTTCACGTCTTTACACATCCCAATGTTCTCTTTAGGAAAACAAACTAACTAACAAAAACACCATGAAACATTTTGCAGGGACACACTGGCCACATTATTCCTAGTACACATTTCAGGATATAAAGTTAGCAGTTGCCATGGCAATTCATTTGGTCTCTAAGGGTATGTAGCATTTTTCATGCTATCAATCAGAAACAAGGTCTATTTTACAATATTATAAGATGTCAACCCCATGGAGAGGAAAATATGGATAAAACAACTGGAGGAGCATTGGATAAATGATATATATAGATGTTAGGGTCCTGGAGCTATAGAAAGTTTGAAGAACAAAAACTTTTGTCAAATCAGAATGCCCTGAGCTATTTTATGGAATGGATTGTTTAATTACCCAGCAAATAAGGAATAACACTTTCAGCAAAGACATACAAATGTTTTCCATTTCAATTTCTCATTGTTAATATTTGATATCCTAGCATTTTAATTCTCAAAAAGACTTTATAAATCAACTCAAATTCTATCATTTCAAGGATGAGGAAACTAAAATCCCCCAAAGCTTTAGTGAGTTGGTCAAAAATCATGTAGCCAGTAGAGAACAGAGCCAGGAACAGAACTTAGTTTCCTAATTCTGAATTTATAACATCATACAGTAAGAGAGAATAGAAGGGAAGAAATATTTAAAAAGTTCCTACTATGTGCCAAGCATTGAGCTAAGGCACTTTACAAATATTCTCTCATTTAATTATTAAAAATAACTATCACCTTCTCTAGTTACTTAGAAAAGCAGAATTTGTACTACTAATGATAATAATTTGTATATAAATGAAATATTTGTGATTTTAATAAGCATGTGAACTATTGTAGAAATTTCCTCCATAAACACAAATGAACGACTCATTTACTATCATCTATGAATTAAGTCCTAGAGAGCTACCTGGAGCACACAGAGGTTTACAACTATAACAACAGTTTACATCAGTTATAGAACTAATAGACTTCAGAGGTAGAATTGGAACTGAGATTTATTTTTTCTTACTCTAAACCCAGAACTTAGTCTACTAGCTAACACTGCCTCTTCTACATGGAGAGAATTCTAGACTTGTCTGAGAGTTCTAGGTTGAAAGTATTATTATCTCTTTTTGAAAGACAAAGAAACTAATGAGTCCTTAAGAATATCAGGATGTAAAACACTAATAATAAGGGAAAATCAAATAAAAAATTCTGAGATTTTATCTGACACCCAGTAAATTGAGAGGCAAAAAAATATTAACAGTGAATATTGGAGGAGCTACCAAAAAGCAAGAATTCTTTTGGTAGAGTTGGAAACTCCTTTAAACATTCTGGAAAGCAATTTGCAATTATACTTGAAAAAAATGACTAAAATGTCCACAGTCTTTAATTCTGAGATATCACTCTTAGATATATATGCTGAAGAGGTTAGAAACAGAAAAAAAAATGGTTCCATTTATGTCAACATATGCATAGAAGCACTTTTCACGCCAGGAAAAAAACAAAACTCGAAATCTGAAAAGAACACGTGTCAATCAATTGTTGTTGTTCAGTTATTTTAAGTTGTGCCTAACTCTTCATGACGCCATTTTGGGGTTTTCTTGGCAAAGACACTGGAGTGCTTTACCATTTCCTTCTCTAGCTTATTTTACAGATGAGCAAACTCGGCCAAATAAGATTAAGTGACCTGCTCAGGGATAAACAGCCAGGAATTATCTGAAGCCAGATTTGAACTCCAGAAGTTGAGTCTTCCTGACTCTAGGCCTGATACTCTCTCCCTTGCATTATCTACATGACCCAAAACATCATTTGAGGAAAGGATAAGCAAATTATAGTGTATATAGGTAATGAGATGTTACAATATGCAGTGAAGATAACAACATAAATGTAAAGAATAATAAAATAAAATAAAACAATAGGTAATTGTCATAATTGATCAAACTTAACCTCAGAGAAAAGTTGAGAAAAAAAGAAATGTTTTTCCTTCTTTGCAGAAGTGGGAACTATCACTGTAATACACTACCAGACAAGTTTGATACGCTGCTTGATTTTGCTGAACTGCTTTTCCCCCTCTTTGTTATTGCTTGTTTCAAAGGATGCCTAGCTGATGGAAGTTATTCTGAAATAAATGTTGCAAAAACCAAAAGGCATTAACAAAAATAGATGAAAATATGTAACAGAATTGATAGAGAAAAAGATCTATCGCCCCATACTGTGCCAGGATAGGTAGATATATATAGATTATATAGCTTATCCCCTATCAACATTTCCCCTCAATACCACCTTTAAGAGGTTAAAATAATTCTGCCTAAAGATGTTTCTGTTTCCAATAGAAAAAGAAAGATATAAAATAACTGACACTAATATGGAGCTATAAAGTTTTCAAGGAAATTTCCATTCAATATCATTGTTAAATCTCCCTTACTCCATGAAAGCTTGCACAATGCCCTGGACTGGATAGGATCCTTCTTCAAACTTTCCTAGGACACTTTGAACCCCTCTTTAGCCCTAATATAATCTTTGTATTCTATCCCTCCCCTACTGAATTGGACTATAAACTCCTTGATGGCAGGGTCCATGCTATAATTCATTTTTTTTTTTTAAATTTGATTAGGTCTTGCCTAATGGTAGTTTCTTGCACTTACTAGGAAACTAACCAATGTTTGTTCAATTGAATTGGATTAAGATGAGTTGGGATCCACTTCCTGGGATCCCCTAAGCCAAATTAAATTAAACTGAAAAGAAATTAATTGAATTGAATTGACTTACAATTAAATTTTGTTGAGTCATTCTAATGAACACTGAGATTCCTGATGTTGATCTGAGTTAATGGGATTACTGATACAATCACAAAAGACCTCTGTTTTCCCTGAAAGAAAATCCTTTAGGGTCACTGTCAATGGTAGAAGTTAGTATTTCAGAAATTACTGTTTCAAAAAATAAAAATAATAACCAATCAATTAATCAAATGTCGATGGTTATTTTTTAAAGATAAAAAGGAATCTATTAATTTTGTATAGTGAATTTGACAGCACTTTAAGTCCACAACATAGCAAAATAAATCTGAAGATGTGGATGTAAATAATTTTGAGGGTATTATGCAGTTCGTAAGATACTGAAATACCTACCTCTTTATGTGATTGTTTTTTTAAAAAGTTTTTTATTAATATCTTTTGTTGGTTGTATCATCATAACTATTTACCTACCTATTCCCAGAGAAGCTATACCTTAGAATAAATAGTATTTTAGAGGAAAATAAATTAGTAAACAATAAACCAAGTTCAAAAATTCAAAAACATTTCTCAGCTCTTTGAAGGGGTTGGGTAGTTGGGAGGTGTCCTCTCACAGTTCTTCATTCAAGTCACTATTTTCAGAATTTATTTTATGTTATTATTCTTTTGCATTTACAGTGTTGTAGTTAAGCTACTGTAAAACACTGTTTTCTTGTTTCTATTTCAATCTAGATCTGTTTATACATATATGTATAGTCTTCTCTGTATTCATCACATATGTCACTCCCCACACCACAGTAATATTCTGTTACATTCCTTTTTCACTATTTGCTTAGTTATTTTCCAATTGGTAGCTACTACTTTGTTTCTAATTTGTAAGCATCACAAGTAGTACTACCTTAAATATTTTGGAGTATATAAGGATTGATTTTTGTATTGATGGCTCCCTTAGGGCACAAACCCTGTAACAGAGTCACTAGTTCAAAGGCTTTGACTAGCTTAGATGTTTTTTATAAATAATTCCAAATTTCTTTCCAAAATTCTTATACTATTCCACAGCTCTACCAATAACATATTATTAGTATGCTTATCATTTCAAGTTTCTTTTAACATTGATATTGCCATGAGGGAATAATTTTTTTGTAAATTTGCAGTGTATGAGGTGAAACCTCAAGATTTTTATTTGTCTTTTTATCAGCATTTGGAGTCATTCTATATCCTTAATTAAGAAACAGAGTGGATTTTAAAAATATATTCATTGTTTAAGTGGATCCTAGAATACTTGCTTCTGATTTTTGTCTTTATCTTAAAGTCATTTTGGGTGACTTTAAGATCTACAGGAAGGCCTGCAGTGCCTTGTGTTTAATCCTGATGGAAACAGACTTACAAGAAGATGTGGATGAGAATTGCACAAATTGAGTGGATATGTATCTGTGGTAAACAAAAAACAATGAAGGAGGTACCCACAGCAATGGGACCATGGGCCCATTAAAGTATTGATGTCTTCCTTGATAGATTAGGCCTAACTGTATTGCAAGCCTCTGTGATACTGAAAACATAATATTGTAGCATATGAAATTATTTTATCTTCTGCTTGGAGATATGGTTAAAACTTTTTTTTCTATATTATGAAATGCAATTGTCTCAATAGTACATTGCTTAGGGGCATAATCCCTAGTACAATGACAACATAGGCTAGCAACATTTGAAACCCCAGATCAAACAGGATAAAGACCAAATATTACAGAAATAATGGACCAGTCAATACTGGATACAAGATATCAGGCCAACTGTTGGAAATGCATACAGTTATTGAGAACTGGCACAGTCTGAGAAACCCAGATCACATCTGATATTTTCTATAGCTGTTGAAGAAAAAAGTAGATCTTTCTTCCAAGGGATGCTGAAAAATTGCCCCAGGATAACGAAAGTGTTTCCGTGAAAGCCAAATAAAACACTGAGCCAGGAATAATTTAATCTATATGTGTTATTGAAAAAGATTTACTACTACATTATCACCAAAGGGCATTAGTCATTTAACAGAGGCAGAAACTATACAATGTAGCCCACTATGGTTGGCATCTCAGACATACTCTTCTAAGACTACAAGTCAAATGTATGTTTCCTTCTTATCTTGTCAAGGGGTCCCAGGTGCATGATGACTTTGAAACCTTGGAGTTAATCATTCAACTAGCATTTATTTAATACCTACTAGGTGTTATGCACTATGCAAAGTTTTGGGAATACAAAAAAGGGCCCCCAATCCCCCACAAAATAATAGTCTTTGCTCAGAAGTAGCTCACAGTATAATGAAGGAGAAACCATGTAAAAAGTTTACTACAAAAAAGATTGTGCATTCTGTGTGTGTGTAATAAATTGAGAGTAGTTTTTAAGAGTGAAAACATTAGGAGTAAGGAGGTTTGGGAAAAACTTCCTACAGATGGTGAGACTTTAGTTGAGACTTGAAGGAAGTTAGAAAAGAAAGAAGACAGAGATGCAGAAGGAAAGACTATCATGCATGGGAGACTGCCAGGGAAAATGTTTCAGAATCAAGAAGTGTCATGTTCAAGGAATAGCAGGAAGGTCAGTGTCACTAGATCACAGAGTATATGTAAGGAAGGCATGTAAGAATATAAAGTTATGAATGGATAAAAGTCAAATAGCAGATTATATATTTGATACAATAAGTGAAAGGGTTTTTAGAATGGGAGGGCTGCACTTTAGCAAGCTGGATTGGAAAGGTTGGGGAGTTTTTGTTAGTTTTTTAAAAGACTGATCATCTATCAGGCAAAAATTGCTAAGTACATTTGTCTAAATGTAGGTTATATGGAGGAAGCAAAGAAGGATAGGAGAAAATTAAGACAGGGTTCACATGTAAAATCATAGATCAAAAGGTGGCTAGGTAACCGAGGGAATAGAATGCTCAACCTAATGAGTTCAAATCCAGCCTCAGATACTTGCAGACACTTCCCCTTCTGTTTGCCTCAGTTTTCACAACTATAAAATGGAGATAATAATGCTACCTACGTTGAAAAAAAATTTTGTGGGCATTAAATGAGATAATATTTGTAAAAAGGACTCAGCACAGTTCCTATCCCATAGTATTATGTAAATACTTATTCCCTCTTAAAGCAGGATGGGATTTCAGAGGCCAGCTAGTCTAACTGCCTCATTTTACACATGAGGAAACTGAGACCCAGGGAGGCAAGTAGAGTGAATCAAGGTCACACAAATAAGAAGGATCAGAGGTAAGATTTGAATTCATGACCCCTGACTCCAGTTCATCTTGTCAATAGAATATTTCTTAAACTGCCAAACATGTGACTTGTCTCTCCCCCAGCTCCCAATAATGCTTTGTTTCCACTTTGTAATTGACCTTAAAGCTGCTTCGTGCTATAAATATTCATGTTTTCTTTATTCTTCCTGCTAAATTATGAACTCTCAGAAGGGATAAACTGTTTTTAAATCAAGTAACAATATAGCATAGTTGAGCTATGTAGTTCTAAAGTCTAAAGACTTGGGGTTCAATTTTGGCTTTGAAATATTCTTGCTATGTGGACATGGGCAAGTCCATTGATTTCTTTGTCTTAATTTCTTTATCTGAAAAAAAATAGGGAGGGAAATTAATAATAACTATTTAATAGGATTGTTACAAAGAAAATAATTTGTGAAATATAGAAATACAAACAATAATTATTATGACTCTTTCCAATTGTCCCTAGCAGAGTGTTTTGCATACAGGAGTTGGGCCATAATTAGTAATTATGGCATCTGGGACAAGAACCATGAAAGTTGCTTTGGGGAAGGGCAACAATAAGTGTCTTCAAACCAAACTTTTAAGACAAATTCATTTGCATAGTATTCAGGGTGTCCTAAAAGTCTTAGTGCAAGAGGTCCTATGGGGAGAAATACTTCAGTGCACCACACTGTTGAGGATAGAGAGAGGCCATGGAATACCAAGAGGCATCTGTTGAGTAGGCTTTCCCAGGGGAGGTAGCAGGGTGGGGCTAAGTCAGGAAGGAACTCACTTGGGAAGCCCTGGGGAAAGGAAATTAGTCATCTGGTAGCTTTCTATTTTAGTTAATTACTCTTGCAAACTAGATGTTAAGTTCATCTATGTCTACCTGATGCACAAGTGTTATCATTAAGTTCTATTACAGCACGATTGGACAAAACTCTATTTGTTTCAAACTTATGAGAAAGAATGCTATCCACATTCAGAGAAAGATCTGTGGGAGTAGAAATACAGAAGAAAAACCATTGCTTGATTACATGGGGGATGTGATTGAGGATGTAGACTCTAAATGATCACCCTGGTGCAAACATCAACAACTTGGAAATAGGTTCTGATCAAGGACACATGTAAAACCCAATGGAATTGTTCATCACCTACGGGATGGGGTAGGGGAGGGGAGGGAAAGAATATGATTCTTGTAACCAAGGAATAATGTTCTAAATTGATTAATTAAATACAATTTTTCAAAAAAAAGAAACAATATTTTAAAAATTCTATTTGTTTTACCTTACAGTCTTATATCACAGTCATTTCAAAAATATTTATCTCCTTCAATAGAATTGAATTGGTTTAAATTAAACTGAATAATTTTCAATCTTGGCATATAAAATAAAATTTAGCAATATCTGGGACAGCAAAGTGGTGCAGCAGTTACAGTGCAGGATCCACAGTCAGAAAGACTCATCTTCCTGAGTCCAAATTTGGTCGCAGACACTTATCAGATGTCTGACCCTGGGGAAGTCACTTTTAACCCTGTTGTCCTCAGTTTCCTATTCTATAAAATGAGTTGGAGAAGGAAATAGCAAGTCACTTCAGTATTTTTGCCAAGAAAACTCCAAATGGCTTCCAAAGAGTTAGACCCAAATGAAACAACCTACAAAAAACAAAAGCAATATCTATGCCTGTGACAGTATATATACACACACACAAACATAAACATATAAATAAGCATATATATATATGTATGTGTGTGTGTGTGTGTGTGTGTGTGTGTGTGTGTGTATAGTTTTGCACACAGGAGCCATGCCTAGTGATTCTGGAGTCTGGGACAAGTACTACGAAATTTGGTTTGGGAAAAGACAACAATAGGTGTCTTTAAATCAAACCTTTAAGACAAATGAATTTGAGTATGATATTTAAGGTATCCTAAAGGTCTTAGTGCAATATATATCACACCTTAGGAGGCATAAAAGAAAACTGGGTATGGTCCCAGCTACCTCTATTATTGGCTTTTCATTTATCAGCCCAAACTTCAACAAAGAATATCACAGGAAAGACAATTAGGATATAACAAGGAAGCAAAAGGCAAAAGACATGTTCCATCCTATCAAGGCCTTATCAAGCAAATTTCCTCTCCATAGTAAAAGAGTGGCATAATGGATTGAATACTATAAGTCATAAAGACCTGGGTTTGAATGTTGTTTCTGATACTGTCACCATTATCTAGTGACTAAACTTTGATAAGCTTCAATTTCCTTATTTATAACAATTTCTCACATAGAATGGAAGCTCCTTGAGGGAAGGAACTCTTTTTTTTTTCATCTTTTGTGACATTCAAGAGTCAATCCTTTAGGAGATATTAAATAAGTGCATATCAGTTGAAAGATTGACCAAAACAAGGACATAGTTCCATAGTGCCTACCTTATAGAGTTGTAAAATACAAATGGAAATCTTCTAGTATTTTAAAAAATGTTAGCTAATGTTTGTATACAAATGGGATAATAACAATCATTTTACTCTCCCTTTCATTGACTTGTTTTGAGGGCTAGTGTTTTGACAACCATGAAGTTCAATAGAAATGGAGGACTGTTATAGCTCTTTCATTGTGAAGTTGTTCAAGTCTTGTATTCTACAGCTACTTGGTAAAATGGATAGAGTTCTGAGTCTGGAGTCAGAAAGATCTGAAATCAATCAAAGCAAACACTTATTAGCTTTATGACCTTAGGCAAGTCACTTAATCTTTGACTGCCCTGGTTTCCTCAACTATTAAATGACTATAACAACACTTATTTTCTAGGATTGTAATGAAAATCAAATAGTAAAATATTTAAAATCATTTAGAATAGTTCCTGGCACATACTAGGTGCTTACTAAATACTCATTTTCTTTCTTCTGTCTTCTTACAACTAAAATAGAATATAATTCACTGCAATAAAAGAAAGGAAGAAAAAGATTTTGTCCTGCCAGTTCTCACTCATGAGACTGAATGAGTTAATGAAGGATTTAACATGCTCAAAAGACAGAGGCTCTGGGTTTCACATTTGATTTTCTGACATGTCTGAGGTACCTAGGTGGAGAAGATAATAGAGTACTGGACTTGGAGTTAAGAAGAACTTCATTCCTGCCTTAAACATTTACTTTGTGACTCTGGTATGTCATTTAGTCTCCCCAGCCTGAGTTTCCTAATCTGTAAAATGGGGTAACTGTATGACTAATCATTCAAGACTTTATGAAGATTAAAGATTATTAGAGATATAAGGAATGTCATAAACCTGCAGTACTATGTAAACCCAAACTCTCTCCCTTATCTCTGCCTCTTGGCTTCTCTGGTTTCCTTCAAGTCACAATTAACTTCCTACTTTCTGCCAGAAGCTTTTTTTCAGGCTTCCTTAATCTTGGACCCTTCTCTCTGAGATATTCTCTAATTTACCCTGCATATATTTTGTTTGTACATGATTGTTTGAATAATGTCTCTTCCATTATACTCTATGAGTTCTTTGTATATAGAGACTACTTTTTTACTTTCCTTGTATCTCCAGTGCAATGCCTATGCCACAGTAGGCACTTTATGAATACTGGTGAATTAATAATCATTATTATAATAATTTTATTAAAGCTAGACAAATCCTATGCATCTGTAAAACCTAGTTACTTAATGATTCTTCCTGAAATCTGCTTAACTCTGTAATGGGTAGTTACACCAAAATCAAAGAACAAAGCTTCAAAAAAAATCCATTTAGTTCTAGGATCCAAAAGTTTTCAGATGAGGAGTTTCTAAGCCAGAGGGCCACAGATCCACCTATTATTTACATAGATCATTCAAATATCATCCATTGTCTTCTGCCTTTATATGAATCTATCCTTCCTAGTCATTGCTGAAGGGCAAAGACAGGGAAATTGATTTCAGATCTTAATGTCTTTCCTCAGTAATATACATTCACACATGAGAATATTCACTTTGACTGCCCTCACCTCACATTCTTAAAATAATTATGAGACTTTAAAGGGATAAAGTGATAATTTCAAATGAGAACTTTAGCACAAAAACCAACAGAACAAGATTATTAGAGCATCATCTTTCACTAATGGTTCTGGCCTAAGGCTAGACTATTGGGAACAAGTGAGAAATCTCCTTCAAGATACAGAATATGAGATTTACAGAAAGGGAAGAGATCTAAAGAATACCTCAGGATCCTGCCTGAACACCCCCACCCCCCCCTCCTTATCTTCAGTTTCTCCTCCCAGTGCAGGAGCTGGGATCTCCACAAATTCTTTTAGGCTTTGTCCTCACTACTGGGATGTCCAGTTAATATTTAGTCCATTGGCAACTATATGAGAAGCAATTCAATTGAAACTGCCAATGTTGGACAGATCCAAAGTTAAAGAGCCTGCCATCTACTTTACTACAATATAGGTATGCATACAGGTGCCAATAGCAGGCAGTGGGAAAGTTCTTGGCAAGTGACACATCCTTATTGATATATTAGTGATTCTACTGGACTCTTTTTTTCCTGAGTCCATTTCTATTAGCTCTGATCCCTTCTGTTGCTTGCTGCAGTATGGAGGCTGTTGGCCAGGCTCTGTGAAACAGGTGTCTGCTTGATTATCTGCACCAATATGATGTATGTTGTTATTATGAAATGAGATGAACCATAACTGGTGCATCTGGACTGCAGGATAATAAGGAGGGGAAATATCTCAGCTCTGGACAACAAGGGTAGAAAAATTGTCACTTATAAATGGAGATTTTTAGAACATACTATTGATAGTAACTGAAAAGAAATTCTAGGTTAAAGAAAAGCTGTTTTTAAAATAACTTCCCTTTAAAAAAACTCAATTAATAAATGACTTTTAAGGATTCCCTCCCCATTATGTAACAATAAACCAATAGCCTTCAGTTATAATATATCTGAGACAAAAATAAGGGACTAACTAACTGGTCTCTTGATGAGGAAGCATCAAACACCACCTCAAAGATACTACTCTTGGCTAAAGCATCTGTTGTCCAAGTCCATACATTCAGAGCTTGGTGCAGTTTTTTTTTCCATTTATTAAACTGAAAAGTCATTTGAAATTCTTGAGCTGCCTCTCCATTATCTAAATAATTTCCATTGTTGTCAGGCACAGGCCTGATAATGGTGACATCATTTACTAATGCAAATAGTTATTCTCCCTTGCAGTACACTTACCATGCCATTACTACAAAATAAGCTTGGTTATTTATTTCATCCAGAGATGTACTACATAAATAATTTCACTGATTTTCAGCAATGTTACCTTACAAATAGACTCAAGCTCTGCTTTGTTTCTTTCAGCTACTCCAGTGAAAAGTCCACCTGTGGAAACTATGATCACCTGGATGTTCCACAGGCCTGACAGTGGTTAAGTCTGTGGGACTAAGTTCCACCAGTGGTTTCCAAAAAAATAATAATAATAAGCAAGAATAGGCTAGTTAATCTCCTATTAGGAAACTGCTAGTCTTGCTGCTCTGGGTTTTTTGTTTTGTTTTGTTTTTTTGGTGGCTGTGCTGTGGGAAATTGTCATAGCCCCTTATTTAGTCCCAAACAACTCTTTGAAAAGCATCATTCTGACAAGAGCCAAACCAAACCAACTTTGTCAGGGGAGACCGCCCCCCCCCACCCCCGACATAATGATCAGCAGGAAGATTGGCCCTTTAACAACTAAGCTGATATCAGCCCAGAGGACAATGACAAGCTGGAGCTCAAAGTCCCCATGCAGGCAGGTGAAGCTATTTTTGGGTAGCAGGGGATGGAAGAAAGTTTAAAATGAGTTCTTAAGAAAAGTCATCAAGTACAGGAAGGCTTATTACAGGTGGCAATGACTGGCAGTTCTCCATCTCCACTGAGGAAAGAACAAGAGGCTTCAGGTTGACAATGTAACAGAAGAGATTATAGGCAGCCTGACAAGTCATTTTGAAAACATCATAAGCCCCCAGAATAGTCTGTTCATCTCATAAAATTCTTGTTGGCTAGAACTCACTTTGGTTATGGACAAAAAACATATTGGCTTTCTCACAATTCCTTAACTGAGTGCTATAGCCTAGGTCAAGAAACTTAAGGAAATTCCTTGGTTTACAAAAAAATAATATTAATTCCATTTCTGGATTTTATTCTGTACTTCAGGAGATAATGGCTAAGTTCTGTTCTGGACATAAAAGGGAGGATCCAATTCCCTGGATTCCTCTACAATATTCATTGTTGTGTCAATCAGTCAGGTAATGAATCAGCAAGCATATATTAAGCATTTTTAATCATGTGTTATGGATGAAAAGGTGATAGGGTTGGACTAGCCTTGTAATAAATCAACCTAGGCTTGAATTTACAATAAATGTGAGAGAGAACTTTTGGTGTGACCTGCCTTTGTTTCTATTGCTACCCAGCAAGATGGTGCATAACAGATCCTGTATATTTGAATGATAGGGCTTTTCATTGTGTCCTAGTCTGAATGTGCTCCAGAGACACATCTTGTTTTCATGATGCTCAGAACAGACCAAAGATCAAATGTTATCTCCTCCATTACCAACTAATTTGTATGCTGCTCCTATTTTTCCCTCCCTGAGGATATTAGGGGAAGTGGATTGAGTACTAGACTTGGAGCTGGAAAGACCTAGTTTAGATTCTACCTCTGAGCCTTCCCAATTATATGATCATGAGCAAATCACCTAACCTGATGATCCCTATGTAATTCTTTAGGTACGATCCTCATGTAATTCTTTTAGACATTTTACTGTTATGGGCAAATTGGGTTGTAATTTTGCTCCTTTTTATATTTCTCTCTGGAGAAAGTGATATTATACACATTTTACAAAAAGGAAAATCAATGCCCTAGGGGAAAAGTACCATAGCAATAAATACCTTCACCCAAAATATATGAGAGTAGACTATATATGTTAAAGTAGCCAAGTATAATAAATTTGTTTTTTCATGAGCTGGCTTATTTGGGGGGGGGATCAGTTATAAGATTTCCACTGCTAGGAATATAATTCAATGTGGTTAAAATAGATAGAAATGTATGTAGATACAGATAGATATATAGATATAATTATAGATTACTGTTATATATATATATATGTCACAATAAAAGTAAATTTTGTGGTGAAAAAGAACTGGAACAAAGTACATGTCCAATAACTGAGCAAAACTTCAACAAACTATGGTATGTAATATATGAATATGATGCAATATATATTATGCCATTAAAAATGAAGAGCATGAAAAATTCAGAAAAGCATAGGAAAATACATGAACTATTATAGAGCACAATAAGCAGAACCAAGAAATGAGTGTATATTAATTTTAAAATGTAAATAAAATGAACAACAAAATTAAACTAAATATTACATTACTATAATTATGTGCATATATTATTAGAGCATATAATAATACATGATAATTATAAACATAGAGTAATAATGTAGTATAATAGTATTACATACTGTTATACTATACATAGTATGATAAAATATAAATATTATCTCATTAAAGGCATTAGTACTAACCCTAATAAGAGATTTGATTGTGATTTTATTTTTAATATAATTCATGAATTAATATCATAACACTTCAACTAATATCATAATTTAATATAAATTTATTGCAATAAATATATGTATATTATATTATTTTATTTATCATAATGACTAACACAGAGAAGAGTGAAAACCTTCATCTCTTCTTTGCAGTGGTGGGGGGAATATGGGTATCTAATACTGCATATACGTTCAAAAACAATAGAGGTATTGGTCAGTTTTTCCAGACTACAATCTTTTCCTATTTTTTTAATTCTTTGTTGAATGGGAATATAAAGAATAGCTTGGTGTGCAGAGGATAAGGAGAGATACAATGGAAAGTAAGTTCATGTGAAAACAAAATATTTTGTTAGAAATCAGATTGTTTTTTAAAAGTAGCCTAGTGTAGGGGCTTGCTACTCCTGAAGCAGATAGCCTCACTCAAGACAGAAATCATGTCACTATTTTCTCCCAGACATTTCAAAGGTTCTATACTGATCATTCAGATGACCTCCCCAATACAATTTGCATATTGGATAAAATAAGTTCTTATTTTTCTTTGTCATGTATGAAAAAGTTAAACATTTCAGGGGAAGATTTCTTCATTGCAAATACAATTGTGAGATAGTCAATCTGTCCAGAAAAATTTATTCCAAAGAAATTCTAAAGGCACTTAATGGTACCAATCTCCATTTGCCAAAGAGTAGTCCAGGGCAATGCCCATGCCTGGAGATTCTGGTTCTTTTATCAAGATGGCTTCCTCTTTCAGAAACATGTATCCTCACTTTCCAGTTGTTTATGGACTACCAGGAATTTAAACAAGATTGTCATTCGAGAAACAGGTATTTCAACCACCTGCATGCCTACTGTAACTACCATGTGTTCCATTACCCATGTATGGACCTCAACTTGTAAGACCTTAGAGCTTTACCTATTTACCTCTTTATAACCAATAATTATGAAAAATTAGTTCATACTATCTACATTCAGAGGAAAATCTGTGGGCATAGAAACAAAGAAGAAAAACAACTGCTTGATCACATGTGTCAGTGGGAATATTATTAGGGTTATAAGCCCTAAATGATCACCCTAGTGCAATTATCAATAATATGGAACTAGACCTTAACCAAAGACATATGTAAAACCCAGTGGAATTGCACATTGGCTACAGGAGGCTGGGAGAGAAGGGGAGGGAAAGAACATGATTTTTGTAATCCTGGAAAAATGTTCTAAGTTAATCAATTAAATACAATTAAAAAAATTAAAAACAAACAAAAATAAAATCATTTCAGCTTTAAAAAATTAATTCGTCCACTCAGACCATTACATGCTTTTTGTCTATCTTTTAGACTTGATTTCACTTCTTTTAGATGCTTCCAATGAGGAAATTCTCTACCAATGCAGATAAGCATTGCTCTGCAACCTCTAGTTATAGGTACTTCCAGAGAAACAGAGATTAAGTGACCTGTCCAAGGTCCTACTGTCAACATGAGCCAAAGTCATGGTTTGAACAAAGGTCTTCCTGTCTCTGAGGCCAGCTTCTTGTCCATTATACTTCTCACAAAATAAGCACTGAATTAAAACTTGTCAAATTGAACTGAATTAAAATAATCCTTTCATCCCAGATCCGTAAAGTACTTCAATAGTTTCAAAACTTTAGGTTAGCTTTCTTAATAGTTGTTTTATTTGTTGTCCTTTTCACCCTACTCCTCACTGCCTTTGCAAATGTCATAGCCTATAGCAACTCCAGAAAAATGGTCTCTTGAGAGGTGGAGGTGAAACAAAGTTTAAAAGAGAAGAGATAATGTATCAAGATGCTGAAAAACCTTTAAATACACTTTAAGACTTGCTACTATTGCTATCACAATAATGACAATGGTGGTAGCTGTGACTACTGCTGCTACCTTCCCTGAATTAAGGAAGTTTAAGGGAAAGTGTTTACAGTAAACAGTGAGCAAAAGTTCACAGCTCTAGCAGGAGAATGATGAGTGAAAAATCGTTTTTTGCCCTTTATTAACTTGGGCACATTTCAGTAATACCATGTGCATCTTTCTGAGTAGGGCATCCAGTTATCCAACTGATAATAGAGAAAGCATTTTTAAACAATCACTACATTCTAAGCTGAAATGTTAGTCGATGCACTTTGTCAGTGCATAGATCAGGGTAAAGGGCATTGCATATGGATTATGAAGTTAGCACAGAATTTAAGAAAAAAGAATGAGAGAGAATGTATTTGGGATATTTTATGGCATGTTCATCAGTCAAATTGCTCCCTTGAAAAAACAAAAATACAAAACAAAATTATATAATAGCATTTATCTGATACTATGGCTTAAGGAGTCAAGAATGTTGTAGGGCTTAACGGCAATGATTTGTGGACAAAAAATGGCATAAGGGAAAGTAGACCCCTAAAATGATTAAAAAGAGCAGTGGCTACATTATATAACAACATGGGATAGCAGTTAGAAAGCCAAAATATATTGGGAAAAATAGTAAAGGAACTAGAGGAAGGATTACCATGCCTTGGACGGGTACTAAATGGTAGGCACATGAAATGATAGACTCAGAAAGCAAGGATGGGTTACATTCTGCCCTAATGTAGCCCATAAATCCACTGAAATAATGGATTATGTGTCAAATGCATTTCTGTCATACAATTTTGACCATAAATTCATTCCATTCAGAGGTTTGCCAGTGTCAAGGATTCCATGAAGAGTTTCCCATCTTGGAAGTTGGAAATGATCTTACATTCCTTGGATACCCTTATATGTAAAAACATAAAGGTAGGTACCTGTTAGTAGAAATATGAATACCATGACGTGGTCACATGTATTTACATTCTCACTATCCAAAATTATAATTATATAAAATATGGTTATTATTTCTAGCCCAATAGAAATATGTTGTATGAAATTGAATACCACCATTTCACACAATTATTATTGGCCTTGTTGGGGACCTAGCTGCATATATAAATGTGTACTCACTCCTCTAGGATTTGGTAAACTCCCTGAGGGCAGGGAATACCTTCTCAAACTACTCCATGAATGATAGCTAGCATAAAACCAACAATAACATACACATTAAGCACACAACTAGGGCTTTATACATATTTATGCATTTGTTAAATCGGAATTTACTGAATTATCATATCTTACCTCATACTATAGTCAGGGAATTAATTAAATCATAGTATAGATTTAGAATGGAAGAGGACTTCAGAGGCAATATGAGAAAGTGAAAAGAAAATTAGATTAGGAGTTAAGAAGAGCTGATTTCACGTCTAGCACTCTTTCCACTGTACCTCATAGCCTCTTAAGAGCTGAAAGAAGCTTTAAGAGTTCACAAATCCCACCCCCTACTGATTTTACAAATGAGAAAACTGAGGATAGTACTTAATAAATTCTTGTTGACTTGACTTGAATTAAGTGGTGTGTACAGAGTAAAACAAGATATAAGTAGCCAAATCAGTTTATAAAACCACATTCTCAAATTACACACACACACACACACAACACACACACACAATTTCCAATATATGGCAGAGTTTGGACTTTAAAACATGCATGAGAGTTCAATAGGCAAAGGAAATATGGTCTTAAAAATCACATGTTAGAACTAAAAGGGCTTTTGAGATCTGCTAATATATTAATTTTCATTTTACTAATGAGGAAAATGAGATACAGAGTGAGATGAAGTAATTTTCCCAAGTCTCATAGCTCTTTTGTGGAAAAGTCAGCATTTGAACCCTGGTCTTCTTATAAACCCAAATCCTTTCCATTATTTTGAGCTTACTTAATTTTGATGCTCACAGTTATCAAATTAAATGGCCACAACTTAAAAGTATGCCTGATGAAGGGTCTACTTCTTTTTCACAGTCTGGTATTCTATTCATTCTTTGGGGGTCATCATAAGATACCAAAAAGTACAATTAATTATATTTCAGTCAGAATGAGTTGCTTTTAAAAAATCTCTGGTTCTAAACTTTTTGCTTTGCAGTGTTTTAAACATCCTTCTTTTCTTAGAAGTATTTCTAAGTAGCAGTAAAGCCCATTTCACCAACAGTGATGCAATGGCCCCACGAGACTACATTCAAATTAAGTCTGACAGTGATGTAGCAAAGGAGCAATGGATTCGAAGGAAAAAGTCACTGATTCTACTCTTGTCTTTTCAACTAACCATAGTCTTTGACAAGTTACTCCCTCTCTTTTCTCATGATCATTTATCCCATCTGTAAACATAGAACACCATCCTAAAATGATCTCTCTTCCCTCCATTTCTTGGAATGCCTGATTTTCTTGCAGACTCTATTTAAGAACCACCTATTACTTG
Source organism: Monodelphis domestica (assembly GCF_027887165.1). NCBI lineage: Eukaryota > Metazoa > Chordata > Mammalia > Didelphimorphia > Didelphidae > Monodelphis > Monodelphis domestica. The sequence continues at coordinate 344,048,440 of NC_077227.1, read as the reverse complement.
AATCTATGATTCTATGATTTAATTCTTTTCTCCTCATTTTACTGGTGAAAAACACGGTCAGTTATTACCTAGTCAAGCTGCTAATGTCTTCTCCAAGTTTAATTTGTTATCTCTTTTACTTGTTTTGCATATACAAATATATGTTTTATAATACTCTTTTATATGATATATATATATATATATATATATATATATATATAAATTGCCTCATCCCCTATAATGTAGAGCTTTAGGAACAGGACTGATTCTTCTTTGTTATTTTATTCTTAGCACCTGGCACAGTGCATGAGCCATCATAGGTGCTAGCTGCTTTACAAATATTTGCTTGTTTACTTTATCTAATATTCTATTTAATAACAATATTCTACTGATGGTCAGGACTCAAGATCATTTCTTACCCTACCTCCACCATAAGCACAATAATAGGCAAATAAAAACAAATACTGTATTCAAGTTCTAGATTTCCAAAGACACATTACTCATAACTGTTAAATGAATCAAGGAGTCTTGTAACTAGGACTCTGTCCAGTGGTGAAAATTTGGTTTTACCTTATACAAAGAATATTCTGTGTCTAGTTTTAAGTTCAGACTTTCAGTTTTCTTGCCCTAATGTTACACTGTTCATTTTTGTTATTGTTTATTTAGTTATCTTGAAAGTGAATAAATGTTCTCTGGAGAAACTTTAAAAATTTAGCTAATTCTCCAGGACTCTACTTCACTAGTGTTTATGGAAATCACCCTAGGATCATAGGATTTTGATCTTGAAGCAACATTATACAGCTTATAAGTCAAACTTGTCATATTTTAGTTTGTAAAACCATGTCCTAAAGAAGTAAAGGACCTTACCCAGTATCACACAGGTGTAGGGCAGCTAGGGGGGGCACAGAAGATAGAATGCTGAGCCTAGAGGCAGGAAACACTGAGTTCAAATCTGGCCCTAGATGTGACCTTGGGCACATGTGACCCTGGGTACATACCCTGTTTGCCTCAGTTTCCTCATCTATAAAATGAGCTGAGGAAGGAAATGGAAAATCACTCCATTATCTTTGCCAAGAAAACCCTAAAAAGGAGTCATGAAGAGTAGGACAAGATTGAAAACAACTAAAAGACAATGACATTAAGTAGCAGAGCCATTATTTGAACCCAGAGCCTTTGACTACAAATTCAGTACTCTTCCACTATACAATACAGAATCATATTTCTCATTTGTGCCAACTTCTTGATTTAGCAAATTACAAGTATTGTATTACAAGCCTACAACATTCACTGAGGGCAAGGGAAAATTAGATAATGATAAAGATCCTATTTTTTGTTATCGTTTTTCACTATGTTCATAAGTGACTTCCTTCCATCCCTGGAATTCCATTTGTTCATTTGGAATGGCAGCTAGAGATGATATTTATTACCAGTGTTTTCTGAATTAAACTTCTTGTGAAGAGAATATGTTTTGATATTTTTCATTTAGTTTTCTAGAATGAGAAAGTTGTTCATTGTTTTTCATTAACTATTAAGATAACTACCCTTTGGATGCATTTAGAAATAATTGGGAAGAACAAAACAAGAGCTAGAAGAACCTTGTTTAGTTTCTATCTTAAATAGTGTTGGAGGAAAGGCACCCTTCTCTATTCTGTTTGAGTTTTCATCTAACAATAAATCTAACTTTTCTTCTTCCCAAAAGAAAAAAAACAAATCCCCTGATGAATAATGGCTTACACACACTAGAGGAAATGGAAAATACAAGTAATGATCCAGATAATTTAGGGTAAAATGCATTCTTACTGAAAATATATTTTTCTATTCAAAGACTCAGTCTACAGGTTGACAAACCCACCAATGCAATGCATTGTATTTATAAAGGGTAAGGAGAGGCTTTAATTTCAACATTACCACATTAAGCTATATACCACTAAACTAAATACACTAAATTGGATATTTTCTTAATATTTTCCTTAAACCCTATCTTTCAGGAGTAGAAGGTCATGTTGGATATTTTAAATCATTGGACCCAATTAGCAATATTTTTACAAAGCAAACCTAGTTCTATCATATAAACCTTTGTGATTTTGGATAAATAAGTAAACTTCTGGGTCTCCATTTCCTCATCTTGAATATAAAGGGGTAAGACTAGACAACCTTTAAGGAATTCTGTCAGCCCTAATTTGATGAGTAACAAGGAAAGATATTGGTTTCTGAGATTTAAATGCAAGACACTGTGCCCAAACTAAGAAGGGAATAATAAGTAACTATGCCAGTATAACTCTCTTAGATATTAAAGAGAAGATTTTTAAAATACTGAATACATATATCTGATTAGTGTGGTAGTCCAACTCTTAAGTTCATCTTCCATTGAAAGAAAGAAAACAAAAAATCTAACCCAATGTTGCTAATGCAGAACTATATTTGTTAAGCTACTATTTAAAAGAAAAGTATTAATTTTTACCATTAGCCAGGATTTGTATTTCATGAAAAGTTTGAAATAAAATATAAAAACTCTTTGCTTCTTTAGAAAATTAATTGTCATGCATTTCTATTTAGGAATTGAATTCCAAAGTGGTGTAAAGTTTGTATAGAGAAACACTTTTTAAGAGCAAGTTGGTGAGTTTCTTGATATGCAAGAGGTAGCCATGTAAAGCTGGATGTGATTTGATAGTCATGCAAACCTGACCTGATTATGTTGGTCCTTAATACAATATATACAGGTTGTATAAAAGTTAAATTTAATAAGAAAAAAAAAGTAAAGGGCATTGGCACATGGCCATAATCACAATTTTACCTTTAAGGGAGAAAATGGTACCCATTCAGACTTTCCTTACTTTATTCAATAATTTAACAAACATTTATTCAATGCCTACTATAAAACCTACTGTGAGAAGAAATCAATGTGAAGTGTTAGAAGAGAGAGAACAGTGAGGACAGTCCTTTTCTTCATGGAGTTTTATGTTCTAATAATATATTTAATTACTTGAATTTTGTGTGTATGTATGTGTGTGTTTAAATAAGCTGGTGAAAATTTTAATGCATAAGGAGCATTCCACTTAAATAAACCATAATCCATCTATTTATTTGTTGTTATTTTTGTTATTGTTTTTGGTGCGGTGATTGTCAATATCTACACATTTGGTTCAATTTCATCATCAAAATGGACAAAATAACCACAGAAAAGAAGAAGCAGAAGCCTAGAACTTATCTAATTGAACCACTTTATTTTACAAATGGGAAAACTAGGACACAGAGAGGATAAATGACTTCTTCATTGTTACACAGCCAGTTAATTTAGTCAGGACTTGTAATTATAATTAATGGTAGAGCTGGAATTTTAATCGAGTCTTCCTAAAACCTCCTGTTATCATGCAGTGATCCTTTAAATATACTAAGTTGCTTTTTTTGGGGGGGGAGTATAATTTTAAGCTGGCTCAAGGGTTTAGGAATCTGACAAGTTGCTTAGAAATGGACATGCTAGTTTAGTTAGATTTATGGACACAGGCCCAGTAAGAACTGAAATTCAAGAAATCATTGCATGTATTCAACATTCTATATTTTTTAAATCATAGGGGAAATCTGAAAAAATATTCCTTCTGCTACTATAGGGAAAAGATTCTCTTTCTTGGACCATTAGCACTCTAACTCTATCAATTTCTGAGTAATGCAAGACAAATACTTCTATCAAGTGAAGCCACCAATGCTTAAAAAAAAAAAAAAAAAGCACTTGATTGGAAGATATTACCAGCCAGTTTACATCTCATTCATGTCAAGGAGATTGAAAAGTAGTTTGCTTTGCCTCTGAAATACCCGAACAGTGAGCAGCAGGGTACCTCTCTTCAGTCTGTTTGAAAAAGGCAAATAGCACTGAAACTGGACATTTCCATTTTCTTGATTTGCTATGTTACATTTGATGCGTGATTAGAAAGGTCCTTAATGGATTTCAGAAGTGACTGAAATGTATTATTTGGGGCAAGCAGTTTGCAAGCACAAATCATAAAAAAGCTTTTCAGTTTATCACTTGAAATTGAGCCTATCCCTTTTCATACACTCCAACTGGGAATCCCTAGCCAAAATTGAATTGGGAATAGCTTCTGGTCCATAAGAAATAGAGGGGAAAAAATTCTAAAGCTACTAACCCCACTCCCAGTTGTCACCAAAGGGTGGCTTCTAAGTATGACACTAAATATATACAAAAACAATTATGATTTCACTTAGTATAACTTTGTTTCTAATATGTATGTAGCTTATCCCCACCTCTAGAATATAAGCTTTTTGAAAGGAGGACAATTCATTTTTATTTTCATATCCCCATAATCTAGAAAGGTACTTGATGTATTACAAAGGCTTTAAAATATTTGTTAAATTTAACTGACTTTTTATTAGCATACTACCTATATGACACAACTATGTTTAGTTCATCTTACTATCCAATGATAAAAACAGAAAAAAAAATCCTATGACAGAAGTAAAAAAACAAGCATGATTAAGAAGAGCATAAAGTTAGGGTGACCCTTTTAAGGTATATTAGACAGCCCTTATGAAGCCCCACTGGAAAAAAATTCTCAGAGATCAGATTATTGTTGATCCAAGTAACTTGGAAAATTGGAAGAGATGAGTCATTCAAAAAGTTATTAAGTGTATGCCACTTGTCCTCTAGGGGTTATATTTATTTTATTTTTTAACCCCTCCCTTTCTGTCTTAGTATCAGTTCTAAGACAAAAGAACAGCAAGATCAAGGGAATTGCAGTTAAGTGACTTGGCCAGGGTCACACAGCTAGGAAGTATCTGAGGCCAGATTTGAAACTAGGTACTCCTGACACCAGTCCTGGCATTCTATGTACTGTGTTATTTAGATGCTCCAATTATGTGACTTTCGATCCTTTAGTGCCTGGTACATAGTAAGCACTCAATTAGTATGTGTGGATTGCTTGATATTCTGATTATCCTTATCCACCACAACTTTAAAGGAAGTCTCTGGCCATTATAGGGGTAGATGGTTTAGTTATCATTTTGATTGGGGAAAAATAGAAGTAGGATGGCATGCCTGTCTTTTTTTTAATAAACATTATGATAAAATGTAAGTTAAAAATAATCATGATAAATGTAAGGTTCTAGAAGGTTTCAATATTCTGGTTAACTGAGGGGTAAGTCAAATCTCTTTTTGTAAATCTTTTTAGAGTGTAACATCCTACTTTCCTACCTTGGTAATTAAAGTGAAGCAAATATAATTTAACATTTTTCTGATGACTTGGATTCTTCCAACACTTCAGGATTCTCACTCTGAATATTAATAACCATGTTAGGGAACTATGGATGAAAATGTCACAGGTATAGGAAAGTAATCTGAATGGGTCTGGCCCTAGAACTGTGCTTCTAAGCTTTTTTAGAAGTTCCCTAATTATTATATTATTTTCTTGAGATCCTTTATGCTCCTCTACAAAGTACATGGTTCATTGAACCATGCAGACACCCTTTGGTTCTCAAAAGTTCTATTTATGGAGTATAAACTGGAAAAAATCTTATACACTTCAATGATATCAATATCTTTTTTTTCTTCAAACCCTTATGTTCCATCTTGAAATCATTACTGTGTATTGGTTCCAAGGCAGAAGAGTTCTAAGGTCTAGGCAATGGGGGTCAAGTGACTCACCCAGGGTCACACAGCTAGGAAGTGAATCTGAATGAAGGGAAGATATTAAAGGCATGGAAAACATATCAAATCCATTTGTTCTTTTAAAAAAGAGAACAGCAGAGGAGTAAGTGTCTAATAACAACCATCAGGCAAAGTAAAAACTGAGGTAATGTATGCTTGTTGCCTGTAATGGAGGAGATTCCACAGAGTTCAGGGCAAAAAATATATATATATATTCCTTGTGGATGGTGAATTCTTACAGATGTTCTTACCTACCAATGTCATTGGGCTGATTGCAAAAGGCCCCAGAATATTACAGGGCCTTCTAGAAGAGATATTTAATTATGCAAAGTTGTTTGGCCAACCTATTTACAATGGAAAAACCAAGTGGATGAATAATGTTTATCATCCTGATTTTAGCATGTGAATGCTGAATTGTCCATTAGTATGTATATCTGGAACCAAGAGTACAAATAGAAGATGAGTTGGGTATTAGGTTGAACAGGAAGAGGAAAACAGGTAGTATTACTCCAGAAAACTGCAAAGTTTCTTTCCTGACCCCAAATTTCCCACAAAAACAAAGGCTTAATAAAATGCAAACATTCTACAGGCAATCTTTTTGGGTAAGATGTGAACTACAAATGCCTCTGAAAAATTAAAAATTAGCATCATAGAAGTGATGCCAGGGCACAGAGCAGGAGATAACCTGCTGCAATATTGAACCAACTATAAAGAACTGGAGAAAAAATTGCTTGGAGGAATTTTATGATAGAAAGAGAAGATGTATAGGTCACTTGACAACAATGAGATGTGACTGATATGCAAACTGAGTGTCCTACTGAAACATATTCAAAGTCAGGAGAAGTCAAGGAAGACCTGTAGCATATCCCTTTTGCAAACATAAAGGAGAGTCTAGGGAAGAGTGTCCCAGGATACACAGTCATGGATGGGTTATGATATTCATTTTTTGATAGGAAGAACTAAATTGATGATGTCACAGATCCATTTGAGTATTAAACTTTTTCTATGCACAAAACAAAATCTCCAATGCTGGGTATGTAAAGACAAAAGTGAACTCATCTTTGTCCTCGAAGAGCTTATATTCTAACTGCAGAAATAAATATGTGAGTATATCAGAAATGCAATACTAACCTGGGGGAGTCAGAAAAATTACAGTGTATAATATAAATAGATTATTTAGAGGCTTTAGGTGTTTTAGTTACTTGAAATTTCCTGTAGTCAATGAATTTTGTCTTTGGAACCATTGTAATATAAGAGAGATGGGGGAGGGGATGAATAAGCAAGAAAATTATCTAGAAAGAAAACAAAAACCCATAAGAAAGTTATTTCCTACTTTCATCCTGGTAAAAATGATAATGATAACTCATCTTTCCATAGAGCATTAAGGTAAGCAAAACAAATTCTTCACAACAATCCTGTAATTATTCAGATTTTACCTTTTAGGAAACTGAGTCTCAGAGGCATAAAATGATTTGAATAAGTAATATATCTAGAAACCAATGGAGTCTGATATTGAACTCGGGTTTTCTGACTCCAAAATCAGTATACTTTAAACCATACCCTATAATTGCTTCAGATTTCAATTTCTTTTCATGAAGTAAATCTGGCCAGGGTTCCAGATATGATCCTGCACACCAATATCCCTCTCCCTGGAAGGAAAAGATTCATTTACATTAGTCGTGCATATATCAACACTTTGGTCATTGTTATGGATCATTCATTTTTCCTTTTGACTTTCCAGACAGCAGCTGTGGTCATGAGATGATTCATTCATGTTACTAAGAACATCTATCTCTTCTCATATTGTGGGTACCTTGTCTCAAGAATCGAGGACTTCTTGACCCTCTCCTCCCTTTCTTTATCAATTACATGAAAGTAGTTGCCTGCCAATGTCAAGGATTTTACATAATGTCACCAATCTATCCAGTGCAAAAAGGATATCGAAGGGAGTTTACTGACATATTGTCTGACATTGTCATGATACATGAGTGGCAGAAAATAGACACCCTGTGAGTAGGCAGATTTCCATCTGGCAAGAAGATGGCTGTAATGAGCGCCAGTGTGAAATGACAGATAGTAATAGAAACTAGAAAGTCAGATTGGAAAATTAGCTTTCCTAGTTTCACATCTGCACAACAGGGGTAGCTGCCAATCACTGTCTCCAGAGGGAGGCTTATCTGGGTTCCTGACCACGTGCAAAGTCATGTTCCTCTAAGTTAAAAAACAGCATGAAAAAAATGAATCAGTCTGTTAGGGAGCTTTAAACAAATGTGGGGCTGCAAAACAAGCTGTCGCAAATTGGCACAGAGAATGCAGAAAATTAATGTGAAATGAAAGCTGGCTCTTCCAACAAAATAAAGCCGTCAATTAACTCTTCCAATTCTGGCTGTGGCATGGGAGACATTTCAGCCACAGGAAAACTGTTCAACTTGGATTATGGGAATTGTATCAACACATAGCCTATTCTCTACCCAGGAGAATAAGAGAAGAAGGGTTCTTTGGTTGGGAAGAAGAGCCAGAACTGATTTCATTGAATGTCTATTTTTTTCATTTACCTCACCTATTCTGAAATATTCCTTGCAGTTCAGGAGCAGAGAAGTGACATTAAAAGGGCCATATGAACTCATCTCTAATGGTCATGGTTTGAACCCTAATAAATCACCAACTATCGAAATATTCCAGGGAATTGGGTGGAGGTGGGCAGGGGGGAATCTTTGCTCGGTCTCTATTGATCAATAAAATGTACTAAATTCCCACATTTAAATGGCACATTCTTTGCTAGATATAAAGTTTGTTTAAATATGTAAAATTATTATTATGAAAGAGAAAAAAAGAATGTTAGAATGGCTAAAGGTTCCTTTATGAAGTTAGGAAGATCTGGTTGAAATCTTATTCTTGATATATATATAAGGGAGAGGTCACATGACCTCTGAGGGTTTCAGGTAAATCTTTAAACAAGTTGAGACAACTCGATGGTTAAGTGGATAGAGCTCTAGACCTGGAGTCAGGAAAATTTGATTTAAAATCAAGCATGAGAGGGGCAGCTGGGTAGCTCAGTGTATTGAGAGCCAGGCCTAGAGACAGCAGGTCCTAGGTTCAAATTTGACTTCAGATACTTTCCAGCTGTGTGACCCTGCACAAGTCACTTAACCCTCAATGCCTAGCCCTTACCACTCTTCTGTACACAGTATTGATTCCAAGGAAGAAGGTATGGGCTATTTAAAAGAAAGAAAGGAAGGAAGGAAGGAAGGAAGGAAGGAAGGAAGGAAGGAAGGAAGGAAGGAAGGAAGGAAGGAAGGAAGGAAGGAAGGAAGGAAGGAAGGAAGGAAGGAAGGAAAGCAAGAAAGCAGGAAGGAAAGCAAGAAAGCAGGAAAGAAAGCAAGAAAGCAGGAAAGAAAGCAAGAAAGCAGGAAAGAAAGCAAGAAAGCAAGAAAGCAAGAAAGCAAGAAAGAAAGAAAGAAAGAAAGAAAGAAAGAAAGAAAGAAAGAAAGAAAGAAAGAAAGAAAGAAAGAAAGAAAGAAAGAAAGAAAGAAAGAAAGAAAGAAAGAAAGAAAGAAAGAAAGAAAGAAAGAAAGAAAGAAAGAAAGAAAGAAAGAAAGAAAGAAAGAAAGAAAGAAAAAGAAAGCCTGAGACACTCACTAGCCATGTGATCCTGGGCAAGACATTTATCTTCTGTTTGCCTTAATCCACTGGAGAGATGAAAATGACAAAGCACTCTAGTACATTCCCTTCTCTGGAATTCCTTTTTTAAATGTCCTTTGGACTTCCTTTTTTTAATTTTTTCTCAATTATATATAAAGAAGAAATTTTACATTTTAAGAAAAAAATTCTATCCCTCATTCCTTCCCTCCACTCCAACCCTGTCTTGAGAAGGGAAGTAATTTGGTATAGATTATACATATCTAAACATGCAAAATATTTCCATGTTAGGCATATTGCAAAAGAAAACACAGACAAAAAAGAATAATAAAGAAAAATTTTAAATATTCTTCAGTTTGCATTCTTAAGCCATCAGTTGTTTCTCTGGAGGTGGATAGCATTTATCATCTTAAGACCTTCAGAATTATCTTGGATCATTATATTACTAAGAATAGCTAAGTCATTTGCAGTTGATTATTGTATGATATTGCTGTTACTATGTGCCATGTAATGGTTTTTCTCACTTCACTTTACATAAAGTTCATATAAATGTTCCCAGGCTTTTTTGAAAGCATATTGCTCATCATTTCCATTATAGTCATATACCACAATTTGTTCAGCCATCACCCAATTGATGAACATCCCTTTAATTTCCAATTCTTTGCAATCACAAAAAGGTACTATGTTTTTGTACATAAATGCCCCTTTCCTTTCTCTTTGATCACTCTGGGGCACAAACTTTTTGTAGTGGTATTGCTAGATAACACGATATACACTGTTTTGTAGCCCTTTGGACATAGTTCCAAATTGTTATCTAGGACTGTTGGATCAACTCCACCAGCAAGGTCCCTTTTTTCCACATCTCTTCCAACATATATCATTTTCATTTTCTTTCCTAATAGACAATATGATGTTGTGAGGTAGTATCCCAGAGTTGTTTTAATTTACACTTCACTAATCAATAGTGATTTAGGTTTTTAAAAATATATATTTGACTATAGTTAGCTTTGATTGCTTTATCTGAAAAATGACTGTTTATATCCTTTGAGCATTTATCAATTGGGGAATGACTCATATTCTTCTAAACTTCACTCACTTTGTTATATATTTGAGAAATGAGTTATGTCAGAAACATTTGCTATTAAAAATGTTCCAAGTTTCTTGTTTATTTTCCAATCTTATGTGCATTGGTTTTGTTTGTGTAAAACCTTTCTAATTTGATGTAATCAAAAGTGTCAATTTTACATCCTGTAGTGATCTTTTATCTCTCCTTTAGACATAAATTCTCCCCTTTTATATAAACCTAACAGGTAAAATATTCCATGCTACCTTAATTTGCTTATAACATCAACCTTCATGTATAAATTATGGACTCACCTTAACCTTATCTCAGTAAATGGTGTTACCACTCTGGTATCTTTGTCAAGAAAACCCCATACAAAGGCATAAAGAGGTAGACATGTCTGGATAACAGTATAATTGAGTTGCTGAACTGGATCAGTAGAGAGTTTTTCCACACTCAGGATTCTTTACACCAATGAAATTAAGATCTGGACTTAAGGAAATGCATAGTTATTGTTATGAATTCTATGTAATTGAAGAGGCAGATCATAGACCTCCATAATTATGCAATAAAATTGAAACAATTCCCAGTTTCCCCCCAAGATCTGGTTAGGAGCTTAAGACAATATGATATCTGGAGAAAAAAAATTAAGAAATCACAGAAGTTGACTGGACCCTGAATGGAATGCACATACATTTTCGTTTTTAACAGACTACAAAGGATGAAAATATAGAAAAAAGAGCAATACATAAAATAATTAACAACAATAATAAAATTGTAAAGTATGTAATTTTATATTTTTTCAAAGTGCTTTGCCATTTCATTATCTCAGTTAATCTTCACAATAATCTTTGAAGAAACACTTATTTTAATTTTATAGAAAAGAAACTGAGGCTTTAGTAGATTAAATAAGTCATTAAAAGTCATTTACTAGTTAGTAGAATAAACTGGATTCTATTAAGTAACCAGTTTTTTATACTCTAAGATCAGTTTAATTTTCTCATGTTTCAAAGTTCTAGTACATTCTAGAACGTAGTATGGTGTACGAAATACAAAGAACTCTGGAGATTTATAGTCAGAGAATCTGTGTTTCAATCCCATCCCGCATTTACTTTCTGTGTGTCTTTAGGCAAGTCACTTAACATTTCCTAGTCTCATTTTCCTGGTGGGTAATTTGAGAAGTGTTGACCTCAGAGTTTCCTTCCAGATTTAAAACTCTGATCTTATGATTAAGACACAATTATAGTATGATTGATTCATTTTCAAGCTCTCATCAAATAGGTCATACACATAGGGAGGTTTGAGTTGGGGATAAAAGATATTTAAATACGGAAGCAAAGTGGGAAAACTGGACAATGCTCTAAAGGGGCACTCATAACAGATGCTATGAGAAGGGAGGAATTGGGGCTAATGGCCAACCAGGAGGTAACCTTAAACACCATATAATGGGAAGTACAGAGGGTTACCCGAAAGGATCAGACATTCATAGACTCTCAGAAGCAGAAAGGCTCTTATATATTATAAATAATTCCTTCATTTTACAGTGGAGGGAAACAAGAATGAAGAAGCTTAGCATAAAGAGGTAAACTGTCAACCCAATTCCAAACCCTATATATTCTTATATTGTACACAGAGAAATTAAAGTAGCAAAAAAAAAATTAAATTAAAGAGACAAAAGGACACTCAAACGAGAGGTAATCAAGGTATAAACATTCAAAATAAATAGCGCCTACTTCTCATTTTTCCCTAAGTCCAGTCTTGGCTGTCAGTGTAGCATTCTGGCTGACCATTTCCTGGAAATGAACATCTTCAGTTTTATTGCCTTCCCTTCTCAAAGTCATTCTGGGGAGGAGGACTCCACTCCTCAGCCTCTGAAAGCTTAGTCATAGTTAAAATGATCTCTTCTCTTCTCTCCATCAAAGGCAGCTGCTACTTGTTACAACAGCATTGTGCTCATCTCACTTCACCTCCTCCACTAGTTACAGCCCCTTGCATTCCCCCCATTCCCTTTTGATCACATCACAGTTTCCAACTCTTGCCACAAGGTGCCACCAGTGTATGCTACTCACAGTTTTCTCCATGCAGGAACTCTAGAAATTTGATGTCAACACTGCAGTCTGGAGCCAAGCAATCCTAGCTAAGCCAGAAGCAATAATCAGAACTTTTTTTTTTTTTTATCTAATGGCGCTAAATAGTCACGCTCTGCTTATGAACCTTTCAAATTTCTGTAAAGTATAAGATAGTTCTGTTAAAGGTTAAATGTTCCTGATCATTTGCTTCAGTAATCAATGATAAATAATTTCATTCATTACGTTTTTTTCCACTGAGTTTTTCTTGAATATATTAGGATGTTCCTTTCATGTCTAATGAACATAACTCCATTATAATTAGGCTCTTGCTCTAATAATAATGAAAGCAATAAATAAGAGGAGAAAGAGAAAGGTATTAAATACATAGAAAGAAGAGGAAGGAAGGAAGGGAGGAAGGGAGGAAGGGAGGAAGGGAGGAAGGAAGAAAGGAAGGAAGGAAGGAAGGAAGGAAGGAAGGAAGGAAGGAAGGAAGGAAGGAAGGAAGGAAGGAAGGAAGGAAGGAAGGAAGGAAGGAAGGAAGGAAGGAAGGAAGGAAGGAAGGAAGGAAGGAAGGAAGGAAGGGAGGGAGGGAGGGAGGGAGGGAGGGAGGGAGGAAGGGAGGAAGGGAGGAAGGAGGAAGGAAGGAAGGAAGGAAGGAAGGAAGGAAGGAAGGAAGGAAGGAAGGAAGGAAGGAAGGAAGGAAGGAAGGAAGGAAGGAAGGAAGGAAGGAAGGAAGGAAGGAAGGAAGGAAGGAAGGAAGGGAGAGAGGGAGAGAGGGAGGAAGGAAGGAAGGGAGAGAGGGAGGAAGGAAGGAAGGAAGGAAGGAAGGAAGGAAGGAAGGAAGGAAGGAAGGAAGGAAGGAAGGAAGGGAGAGAGGGAGGAAGGAAGGAAGGGAGAGAGGGAGGAAGGAAGGAAGGGAGAGAGGGAGGAAGGAAGGAAGGAAGGAAGGAAGGAAGGAAGGAAGGAAGGAAGGAAGGAAGGAAGGAAGGAAGGAAGGAAGGGAGGGAGGGAGGGAGGGAGGGAGGGAGGGAGGGAGGAAGGAAGGAAGGAAGGAAGGAAGGAAGGAAGGAAGGAAGGAAGGAAGGAAGGAAGGAAGGAAGGAAGGAAGGAAGGAAGGAAGGAAGGAAGGAAGGAAGGGAGGGAGGAAGGAAGGAAGGGAGGAAGGGAGGGAGGAAGGAAGGGAGGGAGGGAGGGAGGAAGGGAGGGAGGGAGGGAGGAAGGAAGGAAGGGAGGAAGGAAGGAAGGAAGGAAGGAAGGAAGGAAGGAAGGAAGGAAGGAAGGAAGGAAGGAAGGAAGGAAGGAAGGAAGGAAGGAAGGAAGGAAGGAAGGAAGGAAGGAAGGAAGGAAGGAAGGAAGGAAGGAAGGAAGGAAGGAAGGAAGGGAGAGAGGGAGGAAGGAAGGAAGGAAGGAAGGAAGGAAGGAAGGAATCTCAAATGGAAAGAGCATTTAATTTGCAAGGGGAGAATTTGAAATCAAATCTTGACTCACTACCTATGTGACCTTGGACAAATAGACAAATCATATATCCTCTTTAAGCCTCATTTTCTCATCTGTAAAAGTGTTGGGCTAAGGAATTTTAAGGTCCCTTGTAGCTCTAAATACCCAATCCTATAATCTATTTAATTTTTTATCTTTCCTATCAGACAACAGATCTCAGACCCTATTTCTGCTTCTAAGATAAGAGGTATGAAATAATTTAAAAGGCCATGACCAATGATGTAGAACAAAGAAGCTGGGTATGCACAGTATATACCCTAACATGCCTCTAGGAACCTTATCATCAGGAAACTCATCATCCTGTGAGATTGCATTGGTCTTTACACTGAGACCTCATCAGGGCCTTCAATACCTTTTCCCTCTTTGACTGGATGGATGAAGGGTTGAACAAAGAACTCTTCCTAAAGTCTCCATGTAAAGAAATACTTTTCCTTCCTTTTGATCTTCCTTTGATGTATTATTTTCCTTCATTAGCTTATAATCTCCTTGAGTAAAAGGAATGTCTTTCCTTTTCCTTTTTGTAACTGTAGTGCTTAGCACAGTGCCTGGCACATAGTAGGTATTTAATGAATGATTAGTCACTAACTGAGAAATATCTAGATCCTAGGATAGATTGTTACAGTATAGTTTTAATATTGACAGACAAATTGAGTAATATATTTGTTTTTACCTTCTTTGGCCTTTACATTCTAGTAGAAGGCAGCATATACACAAATATATTTAATAAAAAAACTACAGAAATGTATGAGAGAGAGAAAGCAAAGTTTTACATAAAATCTGAATGTGAACAAGTAATTGGAGCCTGAGAAGATAATAGAAGGCTTCTTGAAGAAGAAAAGAACTGGTATTGCCTTGAATGATTTCAGCAGAAATTAAAGGTGAAAAGGAATTTTAGGATCAGGGAACAGAAAGGGCAGAAACTTAAGTGAGAGAAATGGAATGTGCACACAACCTGTTGAGTAGTACATTTTCACTACAGATTGCAGTAAATCAAATCAAGTAACAAGAGGGTCATTCTAGACAGGAGTGAAAGTTTATGGTAGACTTTCAATACCAAACAAAGGGATTTTTACTTTATTTCAGAGACAAAAGGGATGTCCAAGAGTTTTTGTTTCTTTCCTTCCTTTTGTTTTAACAGTATGGAACTGTTTAGGAGGAAAGTGAAATTAAACAATTGTATGAAGGGTGATTTGGAAGGAAGAGCAAGTGAAAGGTCATTTTAATAGCTTGCATTAGTAGTAATTTTTAATAGGATTCATTTGGGCCTCTAGTAGTCAATACCCAGAGTTTACCAACTTGTGAATCATAAATAAAAATCAACCAGATACACTTGGACCCCTGCCCAATAAAACCTTTATTATGCTATTCTGCAGTGAATCTGATGGTGACACAGGAACACCATACTAAGTAGGAGGGCAAAAAGGTTAGTAGAGCTAAATATTCAGAATTCAAGGGTAGATTCTCCAAAATACTATCAATTATTACCTTTTCTTCCCTTCATGGGGCTGGGAGACCATCATACTCAAGGTTCTTGTGGCCTTTCTGATCCTTCCCTCATTGCTTTTGTTTCTCCATCCCCCTACTCTAGGTATTTCTCTTTAGTCCCTGAACCTTGCTTTGTACATGTTAAAATTATTTTATCTACTACTTGTATGTTTGTGGGTGTGTATGTAAAAGCTTCTCTAATTCCTTAAATTACTGTTAAAGACTGTGTCACTTTAGCATCCAATTTCTCTATTCCTATTCCAAGGCTGCCAGGAATCACTGGATGAAAGAGGTTTTTTTTTTTTTTCACTTTTCACAAATTCACTCCAGAATAGGGGTTGGGGGGGGGGAGCTCTCACACCAGATTGTTTCATTACTTTGTATTAAGCAAGATCTTATTTTCCTCCATCAGCCAGTAACTGTAATCACAAAAATAAGAGATGAATAACAGAAATAAGGAGGTGTGTCTATGCCTTATTGTCTCTTTATGAATTATAAAATTGTCCATTTAATGAATTGGATGGCACACTTGGTATTAGATGGATGAATAAAGGCCACTTCTCCAGATGGACCTTAAACATCAAGTTTTTCAAGTCAATACACATTGGAGAGTCTGATAAGCTGTTGAGATATATTCAACAAGGAGCACAAATGTACACTCTCAATGAACATATATCCATAGAGAAAGGAAGCATTTTAGGCAGTAAACAGTTTCAAGGTGTTTGGCCTCTTGCATCAGAGTAGAGAGCAAACTACAAGGATTCAAGAGAGAATTCATAGTTGAGTTGTGGAGTAGAACAGGACCAAAGATTCCAACTGAATTATGCATTCAGCCAAGATGAATGTAATGAAAACTCTATTAGGAAAGAAAATATACTGGATACGCATAGTATCAAAAAGCATGACTTATCTTGGCCACATATAATCCTATATGGATAATTCAAAATGTGTTCACTCTTCCCATTTGTGCTCCATGTAATTGTAGAAAAATACATCTAAGGTACATGCAGAAAAGGTTACTGTTCTTACATTGCCATTTTTAGTAAATGTCTCTGTTTTGAGCTAATAGTATTAAGTAAAGTCACTCCAAAGGACTCCTTAGCTATAGTTTTTCTGACACTTGTTTTCATCCCAATTACATGTAAAAACAATTTTAACATTCATTTAAAAAAATTATGGGGGTAGCTGGGTAGCTCAGTGGATTGAGAGTCAGGCCTAGAGATGGGAGGTCCTGGGTTCAAATCTGACCTCAGAAACTTCCTAGCTGTGTGACCCTGGGCAAGTCACTTGACCCCCATTGTCTAGTCCTTACCACTCTTCTGCCTTGGAGCCAATACACAGTATTGACTCCAAGACAGAAGGTAAGGGTTTAAAAAAAATTCTGAATTTCAACTTGTCATCCTCCCTCCATTCCCTCCCCTATCAAAGAGAAGGAAAGTAATTTGTTATAGTTCATATAAGTTGTCATATAAAACATATTCCCATATTAATCATGTTATGAAAAAAAATATACCAAAAACAAAAAGAAAAAAGTAAAGAAAAAGAAATGAAGTTTTTAAAAGTATGCTTCACTCTGCATTCAGAATGCATTAGTTCTTTCTATACAAGTGAACAGAATTTTTCATCATGATTTTTAGAATTATCTTGGGTCATTTTACTAATAAGAACAGCTAAGTCATTCACAGTTTATCATCATGTAGTATTACTCTTATTGTGTACACCATTCTTTTGGTTCTTCTCACTTTACTTTGCAGCAGTTCATGTAAATTTTGTAGGTTTTTTATGAAAGCATCATGTTCATTGTTTCTTATAATACATTAGTATTTCATCACAATCATATAATATAACTTCCTTAGTCATTCTCCTGTTGATGGGCATCTTCTCAATTTCTAATTATTTTAACCTTAAAGAGCTAATATAAGTATTTTCATTCATTGAGGTCCTTTTACTTATTTTTACTGTCTTTAGAATATAGAACTAGTGATGGTATTGCTTGGTTAAAGGAATGATTTTAAAGCCCTTTGGGCATAATTTCAAATTGCTCTCTACAACTCACCAACAGGGCATTCATGTTCCAATTTTTACACTTCCCCTCTAACATTTGTCATTTCCCTTTTCTGTCACGTAAGCTAATCTGTTAGCAGCAAGATGACACCTCAGAGTTCTTTAAATTTACATTTTTCTAATCAATAATGATTTAGATTTTAAAAAATATTACTAGTTCTTTGATTTATTCATGGGAAAACTACATATTTATATGATTTAACAATTTATCAACTGAAGAATGATCTATATTATTACACCCCACCCCCACAGACTTATATAAGAGCCTTGCTGACTAAGCTCCAAGGGGAAAAGGCAGCAACAAACTACAGGCAACAACTTTGGTAATAGAATGGGAAGCCCAGCTCCTTCTCAACTTCCGTAGTCAGACAGGGAAGATCTAACTAACCTAAGCAATCAGTAGAACAGAGAAGAAGCCCATTCAGGACAGAATAGCCAAACCCCACTTTTCCAGAACCTAATGAGAGGAGCAAGACTACAAGCAACTACATGGGGTAAAGCAGGGGGAAATATGAGTAAACAGAAAAAGAAAAAAGAAATTACAATCAACAGCTTCTATCCAGGCAATGAATAAAGGAGGATCAATAGACCAGAGGAAAATCAAGGAACACCAATCAAAAAAAAAGAAATTCCAGCAAACTGGACACAGGCTTTGGAGGAATTCAAAATACAATTCAAAAAAATTTAAGAGACGCTGAAGACAACTGGGAAAAGAACTTAAAAAGCAAGATAAACCATCTGGAAACAGAGGCACTTGAACTAAAATGAGAAAACAGTGTCTTAAAAGCCAAAATTAACAAGATTGAAAAGGAGGCAAAGAAGATGAAAGATCAGAAGGTGAAGGATGACCAAAAAGAAAAGGATGAAATTCAGTCTTTAAAAATTAGAATCCAACAACTAGAAGCAAGTGACATCACAAGGCAGCAGGAATCTATAAAACAAAATCAAAAGAATAAAAAAAATTGAGGAAAATATGAAACATCATATATAGGGCCTTTTCTAAAAATAATAAACAGTATATATTTAAAATCATCAGCAAACATCATCTGCAATGGGGATAAACTAGAATGCTTCCCAGTAAGATCAGGGGTAAAATAAGGATGCCCATTATCACCCCTTTTGTTTAACATTATGCTAGAAACACTAGCAGTAGCAATTAGAGAAGAAAAATAAATTGAAGGTATTAAAATAGGCAATGAGGAGACAAAGTTATCACTCTTTTCAGATGATATGATGGTCTAATTAAAAAATCCTAGAAAATCAACTAAAAAGATAGTAGAAATAATCAACAACTTTATCAAAGTTGCAGGATACAAAATAAACCTGCATAAGTCATCAGCATTTCTATATATCTCCAACCCAGTTCAGCAGCAGGAATTAGAAAGAGAAATTTCATTTAAAATCACCCTAGACAATATAAAATACTTAGGAATCTATCTGCAAGGCAAACACAGGATCTATATGAGCACAAATAACAAACACTTTCCTCACAATTAAAACTAGATCTAAACAATTGGAAAAACATTGATTGCTCATGGGTGGGATGAGCTAACATAATAAAAATGACCATCCCACCCAAACTTATTTATTTATGTAGTGCCATACCCATTGAACTACCAAAAAACTTTTTTTTACTGAATTAGAAAAAAAATAACAAAGATCATTTGGAAGAACAAAGAATCAAGAATATCCAGGGAAATGATGAAAAAAATTCAAAGAAAGGTGGTCTTGCAGAATTAGATCAGAATGGGTGAATGATTTAATATAAAGAAGGAAACTATAAGTAAATTAGGTGAACACAGAATACTATACTTGTCACATCTTTGGGAAAGGAAATATTTTAAGACCAAGCCAGAGTTGGAAAAAATTACCAAATATAAAATTTAAAAAATTGATCACATTACATTAAAAAGGTTTTGTACAAACAAAACCAATGTAACCAAATTTAGAAGGGAAGAAACAAATTGGGGGAAAATCTTTATAACAAAAACCTCTGACAAAGGTCTAGTTACTCAAATTTATAAAGAGCTAAATCAATTGTACAAAAAATCAAGCCATTCCCCAGTTGATAAATGGGCAAGGGACATGAATAGCCTATTTTTCAGATAAAGAAATCAAAACTATTAATAAGCATCTGAAAAATGTTTTAAATCTTTTATAATTAAAGAGGTGAAAATCAAAACAACTCTGAGGTACCATCTCACACCTAGCAGATTGGATAACATGACAGCAAAGGAAATTAATGAATGTTGGAGGAGATGTGGCAAAGTTGGGACATTAATGCATTGCTGGTGGAGTTGTGAACTGATCCAACCATTCTGGAAGGCAATTTGGAATTATGCCCAAAGAAGTATGCCCAAAGAGAGCTAAAAGACAGCCTGCCCTTTGATTCAGCTATAGCACTGCTGGGTTTGTACCCCAAAGAGATAATAAAGAAAAAGACTTGTACAAGAATATTCATAGCTGAACTCTTTGTGGTGGCAAAGAATTAGAAAATGAGTGGATGCCCTCCAATATGGGAATATACTGAACAAACTGTGGTATATGTTGCTTATGGAATACTATTTTGTTCAAAGGAATAATGAACTGGAGGAATTCCATGTGAACTGGAACGACCTCCAGAAAGTGATGCAGAGAGGAGCAGAAGCAGGAGAACATTATTCACAGAGACTGATACACTGTGGTAAAATCAAATATAATGGACTTCTCCATTAGTGGCAATGCAGTGATCCTGAAAAACTTGGAGGGATCTATGAGAATGAATACTATCCACATTCAGAGGAAAAACTGTGGGAGTAGAAACACAGAAGAAAAACAACTGCTTAATTACATGAGTTGATGGGGATATGTTTAGGGATATAGACTCTAAATGATCTCCCTAGTGTAAACATCAACAACATGGAAATAGGTTTTGATCCAGGACACAAGTAAAATCCAGTGTAATTATGTATCCACCATGGGAAGGGGGAGGGGGAGGGGAGGAGAAGGAAAGAATATGATCCTTGTAACCAAAGAAAAATGTTCTAAATTGACTAATTAAATAAAAATTTCAAAAAAAGGGAAAAAAGATAAATATCCAGTGACAAAAATGGCATGTCTCTCATGAAAGAAATTAATGTTTTACACAGATAAAAATGTGTCAATAATTTTGGCAATGAGTCTCTTTTTAATCCATCTAACTTACCTTGTATAGACTATATGGTTGATTTTGTATGGCTGATCTCTTGAATAATTATGAATCTCATTTTTCCATACTTGATGCAATAAACATAATAGTAAACAAAAAAGATTCTCACCACCATTCCTTACTATATCTATATTTCCTGTTGTCAAGAATTATATAACAAAGGTCCACTATCATTTGTGATATAACATGACAAATCCCCATACTCCATGCAAATATACATTCAAAAATGTCCTTAATATTTCAATAACAGTCATGAATTAGAAACAGAGGATAGTAACAGATAAAACTGTTAACCAAAATCATCTGAGCATAATACTGTCCTATAAAAATTAAAAAAAAACAATATTTCAGATATATTGCTATGCTGAATAATTGTAATCTCTAAAAATATGGAATAAAAACTTTCAAATTATAAAGATCTTGCAGAATGAATCAAAACCATGTGGGAATGGAATTAAGTACATTTAATTTCCACTGTCCTCTTTACTACTGGAATTGTCCTGAAAGTACTTTCAGTAAAGTCTACAGTAGAAAACTTGCTTCTCAATATTTTCATGTCATTAAAAAATCAATAATTATATCCACTTTAAAATATTTTACTGAACATCAGACATAAAAATTCTAGCAAGATAGCAATTTATACCAGAGATGTGTTTCTTTTGATTGACATCAGGACAGATAAGAATAGGTTAATAATATTAATAACTTTCATTTATATGACACTTTTCATGCATTACATGCATTATTTAACTTGATCCTTACAACAATTTAGTTAGGTAGGCATTATGGTTATTATTATCCATAAATTAAAGATGAGAAAACTGAAGTCAAGGAGATTAAAAAGGATGCCCATGATTACACAGCTATTGAATGTCAGGAGTATAATTTTAACTTGGGTTTTTTTCCTAACTCAGTGTCCAGCATTATCCATGTCTATGTTCATTATACTAAGCCAAACAGGTGTCCTTATTATTCACTAAGTCAAATCTCTTTGGACATTAGATTCTGTATCTTCTATCCTTCCTAGGACCTTGCTTCAGTCGGTATCCAGTCTGTTTCATGTATCTCCTATGATTTTCTCTGCAATAGGTTTCCCCCCCCCATCTGCCTACATAAATACCTGTCTTCCCAATACTAAAAAGAAATCCTTACATCTTTCATATTACCCAGCTATTGTCCAATCTATTTCCTTTCCAATATTAATATTTTTCTTTTCTTTTTAATAATATTTTATACCTTTTTAAAATCACCTACAGGACATTAATTCATTGCTGGTGGAGTTGTGAACTGATCCAACTATTCTGGAGGGCAATTTGGAACTATGCCCAAAGGGCAATAAAAGAAAATCTACCCTTTGATCCAGTCATAACACTGCTGGGTTTGTACCCCAAAGAGATAATGGGGGAAAAGACTTGTACAAGAATATTCATAGCTGCGTTCTTTGTGGTGGCCAAAAATTGGAAAACGAGGGGATGCCGATCAATTGGGAAATGGCTGAACAAACTGTGGTATATGTTGGTGATGGAATACAATTGTGCTAAAAGGAATAATAAAGTGGAGGAATTCCATGGAGACTGGAATGACCTCCAGGAAGTGATGCAGAGCGAAAGGAGCAGAACCAGGAGAACATTGTACACAGAGACTAATACACTGTGGTATAATCAACCGTAATGGACTTCTCCATTAGTGGTGGTGTAATGTCCCTGAACAATCTGCAGGGATCTAGGAGAAAAACACTATCCATAAGCAGAGGACAAACTGTGGGAGTAGAAACACCGAGGAAAAGCAACTGCCTGACTACAGCGGTTGAGGGGACATGACAGAGGAGAGACTCTAAACGAACACTCTAATGCATATACTAACAACATGGCAATGGGTTCGAATCAAGAACACATGTGATACCCAGTGGAATCACACGTCAGCTATGGGGGGTGGGGGGGAGGAAAAGAAAATGATCTTTGTCTTTAATGAATAATGCTCGGAAATGATCAAATAAAATATTATTTAAAAAAATAAAATAAAATCACCCACATTTCTGCCCTAAAAGCTTTCCCATCACTTCTTCCTTCAAGAAATACAATCCTCACAATATGAAAAAGAGGAAAAAAATCAGCAGAACTACTAAAGTTATTTTAGAAAACTGATATTATATACACTGTATCTACATTCATACATCTCCAAAAAGGAGTTACTTTAAAGAGAAGAATTGGGTTTAAACCTATCCTTCATACTTTTCCATCATTCATTTTCTATTATTTGTGGATTTTTTCCATTTATATTCTTGTTGTCATTATGTAAAGTTTTCTTTTATCAATTCATATAAATCTTTATTTTCTTTTCTACATTAATCATTTGGTAATTCTTATGGCACAAATATATCCCATTATATTCATGTACTACAATTTATTTAACTATTCCTCAATCAATGGGTCATCCATTTTGTTTTCAATTCTTTGCTACCAAGAAAAATTCTGATATAAATATTTTGGTTTTGACAGTCTTCCTTTTGTCAATGATATCCTGGGTGTATATGCCTAGTAGTGGAATGTCCGGATCAAAAGGTAATGATATTTTAGTAATTTTACTCGCACAATTTCAAATTGTTTTCTATAATGGTTATAGAAATTTATAGCTCCATTCACAATGCATGTGTTATTTTTCTTTTTCAGACAGTTGTATTGAGGGTGTATACAGTTCTGGTTCAACTGATTTCATTAGTCATCACCTCTTATGGGATTTTCATTATGCCATATATTTATATTTTTATGGAACCCTAATATTCCATTGTGCCAATAGAATATAATCTATTCTCCTATTCTCCCACTTGAGACATGGGTTTTTTTCTATTGCAAATAGAATAGTTCTGAAAATGTTTGTATGGAGAAGTCTCCATTTTCCTTTTAATGAATTTCTTTGTGTGTAGTGCTTGCAATAGAATCATTGTTTTAGCAAGTATAATCAGTTTTAAGAGTCTTGTCACTGAAAAACTTCTTGAAAAGGTTATTTAAGTTCTATTCCCCCTATTTCTTCCTTTGTTCATTCCCTCTTGCAATCTGGTTTCTTCCTTTACCACTCTAATGAAACTACTCTCTTATGAATTACTAAGGACCTTCTAATCTAATCACAACATCGTATTTTTTTTGTTTGTTTTTGTTTTGTTTTTTAGTATCACTTTTCTTCACTTGCCTGTAGCTTTTAACACTTTTGATTACTCCTTTCCATTGGATAAATACTCCCCTTATCCTCAAAGACACTATATTCTTTTAGTTCCTCCCCTGTTCTTCTAACTGCTCCTTCTCTGACTCCT
The DNA here is from genome assembly GCF_027887165.1 of Monodelphis domestica. Taxonomy (NCBI): domain Eukaryota; kingdom Metazoa; phylum Chordata; class Mammalia; order Didelphimorphia; family Didelphidae; genus Monodelphis; species Monodelphis domestica. Next base: position 344,024,494 of record NC_077227.1, on the reverse strand, counting down.
TTGCTGACTTCTAATTATTTTCCATACATTCTCATATAGTTGTTTTCTCAGAGTTCATCTGTGATCGTCTTCTCTTTTTCTCTACACTTTCTACCCTGGGAATTTTATTCATTCACATGGTTTTAACTACCACCTCTAAGCAGATGATCTAAAATCAACATTTCCAGTGCTAACTTAAGACTTCCAGACCTATTCATATCTCCAGCTGCTTATATGGATTAGGAAACACTTGTATTTCTCACCCTTCCCTAAAAATCAAAATATCCAAAACTTATTTTAACCTTTTACCTCTTAAATCTGCTCTTCTTTTTAACTTTATTCCTTCTCTCTATGACACTACCAATCACTGTTTTCCATATTCATTAACTTAAGATGCTCTTTGAATCTCCATTTTTTCCCATAACTAAAACCTGTACATTTTGTCTTTGCAAAATCTCTCCTGTATGTCTCCTCTTTCACCATTTGTTGTTGTTTTGTACAGTCCACAAGCTAAGAATGCTTTTACATTTTTAAATAAAGTTTCACTGTTAGGCAAAGCAACAAAAGAGTAAAATCCTACTAACATTCTAATTTTTTTATATGACCCTGGAGTTAAGAATGTTAAAAACTTTAAATTCAGCTTTATTTTATTTTAAAATATAAAAATCATTCTTAGGTCATGTAGCATAAAAAAAGCATGGTGGAAGAATTTGGCAGTTATACCTCATCCAAATCCACCATTATAATTTGTCAAATCCTGGTCTGGATGCTAGTGCATCCCTTTCTCCTCCCTTTCTCCACTATGGAATGCATCTTCTACATAACTGCGAGAAGGATTATTCTTATGAATTGATCTAGACATATAAATTTACTAAACAATTTTAGTGTTCCCTTTTGCCTACTGAGCAAAATTCAACCTCTTGTACCTGGCATTTAAGGGCAACAATCTGGTGTCACCCTTCTTTTCCAGCTTTGTCTCATAAAATCCTCTTCTATGGGCTCTATACTCTAGGGAAACTAGACTATGTTGTAACAGTCCTAAACAGTTTTGCACTGTCCTAGTTCTCTGTTGTTGGGTTTTTTTGATGGTGGCCTGGAATATCTTGTTCTTCATCTTTTGAACCACAGTCCAACTCAAGTGTGATTTCCTCCATCTTTGTTGGTGTTCTTGGCCTTTCTGCTCACAGACATTATACTTTGTTTTAAATCTACCCAGTGATTTTGTTATATGCAAATGTGTACTACAATTATCTTTACATGTGCCTTCTCCCCCTTATAAGCTATGGTAGCAGAATGGTATGTAGGTTAGAGTGCTAAAATTGAAGTTAGGATCAAATCCTCATCCCTCTACTTAATAGCTGTATGATGATGAGCAAGCATTTCACCTCTTTGACTTTCCATTTCCGAATATGTAAAATGAGGAAAATCATATGTGTAAAATTTTATTATTTTTCAGTTGTTTCAACCATGTTCAACTTTGTGTGACCCCCCATTTTTAGGGTTTTCTTGGCAAAGATTCCAGAATGCCATTTTCTTCTCCAGCTCATTTTATAGATCAGGAAACTGAGGCAAACAGGTTGAAATGTTTTGCCCAGGGTCACAAAGCTAGTAAGTGTCTGAGGACAGATTTTAACTTAGGTTTCCTGACTTCAAACTTAGAACTCTATTCACTGAGTCATCTAGCTGCTGTATCCTCTTCATTGTTATTGTGAGCTAATATATTAAGGTATATGTTCCTTTCAATCTCAACCAAAATCTCATTTTCTGTAGGAAATCTTCCCCAAACCTTCCTAATTTTAGAGCCTTCCTAGTACTGATGATCTTCTATTTATCATATGATAACTTGCTTTGTATATTATTCTTCCTATTGTTTTCTCCATAGATTCTAAACTCCTTGATGGCAGGTACTCTTTTCTACCTTTTTTTTGGCATTACTAGTTCTTAGCATGATGCTAGACATATTATAAAAATTTTACAAATGTTTATTGGTTGATTGATATTGATTGAAATGAAATGTTATAAAATGGCACATTTATATTTCAGTTTACTTGCTATCACTGAGTTTTACATTTTAAAAACTGGCAAACACTAGGTACTTAATACATAAACAATAATTTTCTAGGAATATTTCCTTTCTAATGACTAACTCAATATGTATAACTATTCATTAAGTCTGGAGATTATCTTATTTACCTAGCATAGGCAGACTTGCTAAATAATTGGTATGGAAGCAGCAAAGAGTGACTTGAAGTACATAAAATATTTATTTGGTGTGTTGCAATTATTTTTATTGGTGGTGAGGAGGGAAAAGTAGGAAGGGCATAGTCTCTATGTTTATGTCCATATTAGAAGCTGCCTAACCAAATGAAAGAAATTGTAAGAGTCACATGAAGAACACTCCCTGTAAGAATTATGCTAATCTGAACATTACCGAATACCTTGAACAGCAGTCATCACTGTCGTTTGAACTGATGGATGTCCTTCTACAAAAAACTGACATAGACTAACATAAAAAAGATGAAATCTGTCACAGTCTTGGTGGCAGTGGATATCTTTTTTGTCTTCCCTATTTTTTCTGCTTTTTAAAAACCCTAACTAAAATTTCAAAATCTAATTCCCATCTATCTACTTCATAAAATTTTCCCAAATCTTTCTAGTTATGGCAGTAGCATAGCTTATGCTACATAATTTAGCATGTCATTATATTCATGTAGTCACAGCATATAAGAAAAGACCATAAAATAAAAATGTTTAGAGACTAGTCAAGCATTTCACATATATAATGTTATGTAAAACCCAACAATTTTCGGAGGCAAGTACTGCAATTATTGTCCCTATTTTACAGATATAAAAAGTGAAGCTAAAAGAGTTTATATAAATATAAATATATATATATATATATATATATATATATATAATTGGTGGTGGGGATTAAATTCAGTTCTTGTGTGACCCTAAGCTCAATCCTTTATTATGATACAGCACTTAGGAACGTGAGGCCCAGAATGATAAGTGAAATGATTTGCCTAGAGTTACATGACTAATTAGCAGTGGAGTCTAGTTATTTCTTTCATACTTGTTTTGTGGATAACTTGTTTCTTTAGAGTGAAAACTAGTTTAAATTCTTATTCAAAATCTTTGTTCAAATTCTAGTTCAAATAGTGTGACTAACAAAAAGGATGCAGGTTTTTGGGGTTTTTTTTAAGAAAAGGATTTCTAAATAAGGTGAAAATAGTATGCTAGAGTGACAAGGTATGTTGCAATTAAGGATGTTAGGTTCAAATCCCAGAGTTGACATTTATTTACTTACATGACTAAGCCTGGCATTTATCCTTTAAGAACCTCAGTTCCTCCTCATCTAGTTAGACCAGATGATTCCTAAGGTGCCCTCCAGTTTTAATCCTAAAATCTGAAAAAATCCCTATCTATCCAAAGCCACTATCTTAGACTATTGCTCATAACAAAAGGTTGCTAAAGAAACAATCTTTTTTCTCCTTTTTTTTTTGGCAAATCAAGTCTGACCTCATTTTAGATAAATAGCTAAAACTGAGAAGAACTAAATAAAGTAGATATAAAAATTAATTTCTGGTTTGGAGTGAGGGGAAAAATAAGATGAAAATGGGGGTCAAAGTACTGAGGAATAGAGTTAATATTTATTAGTGTTTCCAAAGCACGTGGGATCCTAAGGAATCATTGCAATGATCTTGTAAAGTTTGAGAATTAAATGACTTGTCCAAAGTTATTGAGTCAGTTAACCACAAAGTCAAGATCCAAATACCTATCTGTTATCTCCAAGTCTAGTGATTTTGGGATTCTCTGGGGATTCAAAGATGAAGATTCCATTCGAACGATGGCTTCCATTCTATCAGGGGCCACAACATTTACATAGAGAAATCCATACAAAATAAATTGGGCAGTTGAGGGTGGCAGCACTAGCAGCTAGAAGTATGAGGAGAAGCCTTGAATAAAATGTGATGCTTAAATTGAGCTTAGATGAAAAGAAAATGGTCCATTGGAAAGAACAATGGATGTCAAGAGAGGGAAGATTTAGATTTGATTCCCCAAGTCAGCTAAACTCTGAATCCTCTTTCTCATCTTGAATGGCGATTTAAAAAACTTCCACCATTTATTTCCCAGGATATCTTGAAGAGAAGTGCTTTTATATGCTGTGAGCTGTTATAAAAATTGTAAGATGTTATAATTACCAATAATCATTCTGTGCTTTCCTGCTTAAGTTGTATTCCATGGCTTCAAAGTGGTACAGTAAATAAAAATAGAGTGCTGGGCCTTAGGAAGAGACCTGAGTTCAAATTTCACCTAAAACACTAGTTATATTAACCTAAACAAATCACTTAAACTCTGTTTCAGCTTCCTCAACTACAGAATGGTGATAGTACTAGTACCTACTCTCAGGATTATTGTAAGGATAAAATGCAATAATATTTGTAAAGCACTAAGCACAGTGCCTCATTTTAGATAGACACAGTAGATGCTAAATAAATCCTTCCTTCCTTGCTTCTATGGCATAGTACCGTTTCCTCACAGCAGCACAATTAAACTATATGTTATAGTTTTGTGAAAAGTAAATAGAACTCCTTTGAAGTTTTAATATGAAAAAATAAATTTTGGAAACAAGAAAGTATAATTATCCACAGCAGACTATGGGCCCTTCAATGGTGCTATGCCATGAAAGTAAGAAGGAAGGAAGGAAGGAAGGAAGGAAGGAAGGAAGGAAGGAAGGAAGGAAGGAAGGAAGGAAGGAAGGAAGGAAGGAAGAAGGGAGGGAGGAAGGGAGGGAGGGAGAAAGGGAGGGAGGGAGGAAGAAAGGAAGGAGGAAAGGAAGGGAAAGATGGAAGGAAGGAAGGAAGGAAGAAAGGGAAGGAAGGAAGGGAAGGATGGAAGGAAGGAAGGAAGGAAGGGAAGGAAGGAAGGAAGGAAGGAAGGAAGGAAGGAAGGAAGGAAGGAAGGAAGGAAGGAAGGAAGGAAGGAAGGAAGGAAGGAAGGAAGGAAGGAAGGAAGGAAGGAAGGAAGGAAGGGAGGGAGGGAGGGAGGAAGGAAGGAAGGAAGGAAGGAAGGGAGGGAGGGAGGGAGTAAGAGAGGGAAGGAGGGAAGAAGAAAAGAAGGAAGGAGATGATAATAGCTAACATTTATCTAGCACTTACTATGTGCTAGGCATTATGCTAAGCACATATAATTATTATCACATTTGAAACTTACAACAACTCTGGGAAGTAGGGTGTTGTTATTATTCACATTTTACAGATGAAGAAACTGAGGGTCACAATGTTTATAATGGTAAGAAGTTAAATTTGAACTCTTGCCTTTCTGACTCCAGATTTGATGTTCTCTATTCACTTTGACACTTAGCTGCCTGAGAAGATGGAAAGAAACATACAAGTGCCCACTCTTCAAGGCAGCTAAGTGGCTCAGTGGATTGAGAGCCAGGCCTAGAGATAAGAGGTCCTAGGTTCAAATCTGAGCTCAGATACTTCCTGACTGTGTGACTCTGGGCAAGTCCTTTAAACCTCATTGTCTAGTCCTTACTACTCTTCTGTCATAGTACTGATACATAGTATTGATTATAAGGTGGAAGGTAAGAATTTTTTAAAAGCCCACTATATTCCAGACTCTATGATAAGCACTTTACTAATATTTTCTCATTTGATCCTCAAAACAATCCTATACAGTAAGTGTTATTGTTATCCGTATTTTACAGATGAAGAAAATGAGGCAAACAAGTTTTCAACTTCTTGGGTTCAGAGAGCTAATTAAGTGTCTGAAGTAGAATTTGAACTCAGGTCTTCTTGATTCTATACTCAGTGCTTTATCTATTGGGCCCTCTACCTGCTTAATCAGCCATGCCCTACCTCCTAACTTTCTGCCTAGTCCTAGGTACAGAATGGGGCTCTTTATAATTGTTGGATTATGAGAGCATAAGAAATAAAGTAGACCAATCAATATAAAAATATGAGTATAGACATGTACGACTGGGGGGGAAATGAGGAGGTCATATTGGAAGATCATGTAATAACTGAGAGAAGGATTAAGTATAATAACTTAGAGCCAAAGAAGTCTCTTAGCATGGTGAGTAGACCCCTCCTGGTGAACTTATGGGAGTATGTAGATAACTAACATATGATGGGCAGGCATGCTTAGGTGACTATCTACATCATTGGAGGAAATACATACATCAAAGAAAGCACAGAGTCACTAATTTAATTAAACCTGGGTTTTGATAACTAATCCTAGCATATTTTTTAAAATGGAACCTGTACTTAGAAGAATAGCATGGGATAGATATAAGAATATTTATTTTAAAGAATCACATGATTTAACATTTATCATATATATATTAAAATTGCTATGTATATAATGGGTATTCAATAAATATATATCAATAAAAATGAATTATGTACTTAAGGACAATATGGCAAAGCCTTCCACTAATCTCAAACTAAATTTCCTAAGTAAAATTGCATCACCCTCATAAGGTTGAGTAGCCCTATGAAAATAATCAATAATCAATAACAGTCCCTATGGGAAACGAAGGAAAACACACATGAGAGTGTGTATTAACATATAGTACAGACAAGAGAGCACTGCACATGTTAAAAGGATAACAGGAAAGCACCCCTGAAGCAAATAGAACAGTTCCAGAAAGAAACACAGCCAGTAACACAGACAAAAGGAAAATATGCATTTAATATTTTAACAGCCATAGAAAAGTCTATACATATTCTACACAAATTCTATGCCTACAATAGCAACAGCAATAAAAGTAACAAGATTATTTCAAATGAATACATAACTCCAAACCAAATGAAATACATTATATCCAGATTCTATCTCTAAGACATAACTAAAGACAACATACAATAAATCCCCTTGTGAAAAATTCAATAAAAAGATAAGGAAAGTTCAAATTCATATTCTTAACAAAATTCTATGAACTTATACTATTATGGTTATGCCCATCCATGAAGATGAACATATGTAAAGCTTACTTCCACACATGAAGAATAACTGATGAATTCTGACAAGCACTCATGAAGAACTCATAGCCTACTACCATGCACAATGACAATTTCAATCTTACATACATGCACTTGTAGAAACCTTACATGCATGCATGTTCCTGATTGTTCCAGTTTGTTCCTGAATTGAATAACACAGGACTACAATCAAGATCGACAGCAGGCAAGAGTGGTATGCTGACCAGCTGACGAAGAACACACAGAGTTTCTACAATCAACATCAAAGGACATGGAAGGACTTTGAAAGTTTGGACTTGTGATCATAAGGTTATGTAAGAATGCGACATACATATTAACATCACATATATACATACTCATGCTACACTGAAATATAATGTAGGAAGAAATCTCATGGGGTGGGTAAGTATACAATATATGCATAGCATAGCTGCAAAACACAAAAGTCACACTGATATATAAATTTCTGTGGAAAATTCAAACAAAGATATTTCTTTGAGTTTGCACAGAAATCAAGAAAAATGTATCAGAGATGTACATATGTAAATCTGTATGAATACAACCTATGTATATATGTAAATACTAATGTACTAACAAACTAACTATATTAGAATAATCTATTAATTTTCCAATAACTAAACTATAGGCACAGTTAGAGAATTTGTTCAAAGTCTTAGGGAAGTAGGGACAGACATAAAACTATTTAAGTATAGAAGTTAGATTGCATTATGATGTTAGGTTAGCAACTGTTAGTAATAGAAAATTTTACTTAGTTGAATTTATAGACATTAGGAGATAAGACAGTTACATATTCAAAATACTGTTGAAATTGTTGGAATTGTTTAAAATGTTGTTCCATGATTTGTTATTATGTCAAAATTATATGTTCATGTAAAATCCCTATTACCTAAACCATTTTCCTATACCCAAACTTAGCATACAATTAGATAGACAGAATAGTTAAGATAACTTTAACATTTGTTATGTTGGGAGGGTAAAGGGATATTTGATATAGTACAGGGTTAAGAATTAGATAGTTTGAGATATAACAAAATATATCCAAAAGGTAAGTATCATTGAAAAATGCTGGTTGTATTTTTAAAAAAGGCAAAAAGGGAGGATTTGTGGAAGAGAGAAATTATAAGGCATGCAAAAGGATAAGAAGCAATGGCTGGAGGTTGATCAGCTGTCAATCAAAGGAAGATTCCATTCTGAATGTTATCAGGAAACAATTGAAGGCAAGAGCCAACTGCTGACTGATTTCTGGGCTTCTTGGCTGTTGGTGGTGACTTCGAAGGAAGTTTATCTCTGAGACTTGGGGTAATCAAGTTGGAGGTGGCCCTGGCTGATTTTGAGGCAGAAAAAGAAGGATAATAGTCCATATATCTCGCTCTGACTTGCTCTGTTTCATGGTAGTGACTCAATTGCCATTTCTCTCAATATCTTCCAACCTAAGATTCACTGTAGATAATAGGGACATCTCCAACCCTCTTACCTCCATCCTTCATCTTTGCCTGTTTTCCCCCAATAAACCCTTACTTGAGATAAAGAAGAGAAAGGAGCATTTCCTCTGAAATATCATAGTTCACCGAGAGGAGGAAGGGAGATTAGAAGAGGAAGAAGGGAGATATAGAGGGAGGAGGGTAAGATAAAAGAAAGATAGCTGCCTGATCCATTAGTTATCACTTACCCATCAAATACACCCTCCAATATTATCAATTACATTATGTACTAAAGACCAACATGGTAAAGCCTTCCACTAATCTCAAATTAAATCTCCTAAGGCCTAGAAATAATTCTACCATCTGTTATTTAATATATTCTTTTTGCTAATCTAACCATTTGAAGACATTTGAGTTGATCAGTTATTTTCTATTCTTTGAAGATTCCTAAATAGCATGCTTCTTTAAAATGGTAAAGTTTCTTTAAAAAGTATGTGAGATCCTACACATTTCCATCTGACTCTGTTCCACCTAATCACATATCCAGTACTCCCTGAAGTACTATTTGAAATCATCTGAGAGAAAAAGTCAATAGTTATTTAGCTCTGTAGAAGGAAGAGATTGAGATTATTTGCTTTGCTATTAACTGATTTTTCTTGCTGATCTTATGGATTTATCCATTTTATTACACTTTTTCCATGCACACATGTAATAGGGATATGAAAACCATCTGAAACAATTAGATTTTAAAATATAGCAAATGTGAATAGCTGCATAGCCTCCCTCAACCTCTCAAATTCTGTTTATAATCCTAGTATTCATCATCACTAACATATTATTATTTATAGCCTGTTAAGAGAGCCAGAATGGCATAGGGAATAAAGAACCAGTCAGAGAGACAAGAAGACCCAGGGTAAAGTCTAGTCTCTGATCTATAGCAGTGAGTGGCTCCAGTCAAGTCACCTAACCTCTCAGTCCACAGGCAGCTCTCAAAGATGAAAAATTGCAGAGGAATGTTCCCATTAAAGAGTTCCTTAAACCAATAAAATCAAGGCTTAGGACACAAAAAACAATAGTAAAAGCAGTGGATTTAGAGTCAGGGAGCCTGACTTCATTAGGTGTAAGTTGGAGGGCCATGGATACTTCTCTGCAATAGAGAATTGCTTTCAAGACAAACATGAAAATGATAAACTTTATTAGAATTGTTATTTTTGCTGCTGTTCTCATCATTATCATCTTCAGAACTAATCTTCCCTTTGTTAAAGCTCTTCAGTTCTTTTCCAGCATCCTACCAAACATGGCAGCCAAAAAAGTCCATCTGACAGGAGGCCTAAAATATAGAGAGAACATAGAGAAAAGATGCCCCACCTCCCTACCTGGGCCTGGAAACCATTAGTCAAAAGCCTAAAAGCACTCAGTCCAGCCTCCAACTAAATCATGCCCAGGGTAAACATGTCCCCTCACCATTTATAACTATTTTCCATTTCCTATAACTGTCACATTTACTACTTTGGCTCCTCTGATCAAAAAGCTGTGCTCTTCTCTTGTAACAAATAGATTTTCACCTATTTATCATCATATTCATTTCTAGCCAAGTGTTTCAAACTCATTAGATTTATTGCTAAATCTGAGCCTCAGATGGTCATAAAGGCATGTGACATTGCTGGGATCCAATAAGAGAGAAATAAAGTCAGCCTAGGGCTGGTCATGTAAATGCATTTTCAAATTTCCATTGAATGCATTTCATCCAGAGTGATAATGAAAGATTTCTAGTCACTACTTGCTCAGAAAATGTTGATATTAGAACTAGGCTGACTACTGTATAGTGAAAATCTCTTGAGAAAATAGTGCAGTTTTAGGAAGGGAGTGTTTTCAGCTACTCTAATCATGCTAATTACTTGAGAATGTTTCCTTTTTTCCCCTTCACCCTCCAGGGCCTTTTTGCCTTCAAATCAGCTACAGAAACAAAGCAATTTAGCACAGTAAAAAGCTTATTAACACATGATGCAGTTCAGTGGCATGAGAAAATGCTGGGAGAAAAAAAAGCAAAATACAAAAAGGTGGAACTCATCCCACTAAACAGGTAGATCTGAATATTTCAGAGGGACGGAGTTAAGCAGGGAATAATTCAACATAATGTGAAAAGAAAGGTCAAGGTGGTAGCTCTAGCTGTAGAGGAATTTAATTCCTCAGTTTGCCCATAAAGCCACAGTTTACAGTAACAGTGGACAATTTTCTAAATCCTTGTTATCATTTAAGAGAGTTTCACTTCAACTTATGTGGTTTCTAAAAAAAAATTATCTGTGAGACACCAGGGAAAGTAGAATTGACTCTGTTTATCTATGAAAACTGGATGTTGGAGACTTCTTCCCTTCTGTTTATATAATGGAAGCAGGTGAATTGGAAGGAAGGGTGAAATGGCAAAGCCATTTCCTCACATGAATTCCCCAAATTCAGTAACTCAGAGAGGGTGATTTTGCTATAGTCACAGAGTAATGTGTCAGAGGGAGAACTTGAACCCAGACTCTCACTCAGTTGAGCACTCTACTACATGTTACTGTCTCTTCCCTCCACTACAGACAGGAAAACAAACTAATATTCCATCTTTGGATGACAGATTTTGGACTAGATAGGAAGAAAGAGGTTTTGAATGATATTAAATTCATTTCTTTGGCTCTAAGGTAACAACATTTCGGTATATAAACAACATAGATATATAAACATAAACATAGACTGAGAAATGTCATGATGTTAATATCAATGGCTATTATATTCCTGATCTAAAACAATCACCTAAGAGGGAGTACGATTTAGTAAGATGAGCTCCAGAAGTTCTGGGTTTAAATCTCAGTTCTGCCTCTTCTAAACTGTAGGGCAATGGATAGACAAGTCATTTCTCTTTTTGCGACCCAATTCCTTCATCTGCAATGGATTGTACAGGCTGATCTGTCTCTTGGATACTTTCTAACTCCAAAACTCATGATCCTATGATTTTCTCAAGTGATGCACTCCCAACAAACAACTTTAAGCAAAACTATCAACTTAGCTACACAAACCTTACAGTACCCTTTCAGTGATTTCCTGGAGAAGTAAAAAACAGGTCATGACTGTACAGCAGTAACCATCTGGGTGAAAAGCTGAAAAACAATGTTTTGGTGAGGTGTTCCTGTCACTGACTACCCACATGGAAGAAATTATCTGGATTATGGGATAACTGCTCTTTTTTTAGTTCAGATTGTTCAGTTGGACTCCCAACCCTATTTTTTAGGACTAACACTGACAGAGAAGGTAAAATCGATCTAAGGCTACCACCTCTGATTTTATCCAATCTCCAGTTCCAGTGTCACAATCTAATACTCTCTTAGTAAAAAATACTACTATTGTTTGAAAATACCAATTATGCTAAAAAGAGGTCGCCTTGTTTACTTTTAGAAATAAAGCTTTGTGAAAATTCTGATAGTCCCCACTTGTCTCTTCAGCCACATCTGTATATAGAGATCATAATCCTTGCTAGTACTGCCATTTTTTAAAATAATAGAATATAGCTGAATATATGTCAGGGAAGTGCTTCCAAAAACAAGTGAGAGAACAATTCTCTTATGCCTCTTCCTATGTTTTTTGTCATATCCCTCTCATAGATTCTTGGCTGCTCCCTCACAGACTTTTCTACTGGTTATCATCCGTCTCCTACTACCTAGTCATTTGGGAGTAACCCTTGGGTCTTTGTCCTGAGCCCTTTTCTGTTTTTGGCTATCTTCTATTGACCTCATCAGCTCCTATGAATTCAGCTATAATTTCTATGAAGTACCATTCCAAATCTATATGTCCAACTTCATCTTCCTCCTCAAATTCAAGCCTGCATAAGTGACCAGTTAAATATCTGATGATCTCTAACTGAATATACTATAGTGACTATAGTATAGTAATTCAAACTCAACTTTCTAAGCATCAATTTTTCTCACTTTATCTATTTATGTTGAGGACACCCCAGTCCTCCAGGTCATCTAAGGTTACATCCTCAAAACCATTTTGGACATCTTCTCCACCCTTCATGTCTAATTAGCTTCCTAGTTTTGTCAATTATGCCTATAAGTTATCTCTTACATTCATTCTCCTTCTCTTTTCACAAGTCACTATTTTATTTCAAGATCTCATTATCTCTTCCTTTGATTTTTACAATAGTTTCTCAATTGACCTTCCTGTATCCAGTCTTTTTCTCCTCCAATCCATTCTCTATATGACTGCTAAATTAATATTCCTAAAACACAAAGATCTGACCATGCTACTCCCTTGCTCAAGAGACTTCAGTTGTTCTCTCTCATCTCAAAAATATGAATTCCTGTGTTTAGCATTTTTAACCCTTCACAGTCTTGCTCAAGTATAGTTTTCCAAATTTGTTATATAATATTCCCCCCTTGTACTCTATGATCTCCCCCAAATGGCTTGCATACTATTCCCCATAGTCGCACTATCTCTTCTTTTCAAGAGGCTAACAAAGCCAAAGTGTTAACACGTCCTACAGGAAATCTCTCCTGAGTCTCTAATTGCTAGTGTGCCCACCCAAAGGAAATTATTCTACATCTACTTTGTATGTATGGTAAATTTACATTTTTATGTTTATGTTATTTCCTTCCAATAAAACATAAATTTTATGATGGCAGAGACTTTTATTTTTTGCTCTCTATCCAGTTGAAAGAGCAATATCTGGTACATTTGTTGTTCAGTTGTTTCAGTCATATATGAGACTTTGTGACCCCATTAGGAGTTTTCTTGGCAAAGATAACTAGAATTGCTTATTATTTCCTTCTCCAGCTTATTTTACAGATGAGAAAACAGGCCAACAGGGTTAAGTGACTTGTATAGGGTCACATAGCTGATAAGTGTCTCAGGATGAATTTGAACTCAGGTCATCCTGAACCTGAACCCAGTGCCCTATTCACTGTGCCACCTAGCTGCCTGGTCCATTATAGATACTTAATAAATACTTGAAGAATTAATGAATGTGTATGAATCCCCCTGTCCCTAGTCCAATTTGGCTTGGTGTCCTAAAAGTTTCTACAGATACATGCAAATCTCACTCAGTGGTCCATTTCAATGTCTCAAAAATCTCATGGTCACAATTCTTCCTTATCTCTAACCTAACACCTCTTGTTACTATTCTAAACCCATCTCTGATAATTCTTTCTCTTGTGAGACTTGGGATTATCCTTATTCTTTTATTTACCACCTTTCTCTTCCTCAACCCAATGTTTATCATAGTGTACACATGGCCAAAATTACAAGGGAGCTACTGTCCCAGAGGTAATTTATCCATTTCACAAACTGAACCACCTGACCCAGTTCAGCAAAGCTGGGTCAGTCAAGAAGGGCTGGGAATTCTGCCAAAGAGAGCGGACGCACAATGGCAAAGCCGAATGGGTGCACAGGGTTAGAACAGCAGGAGGGGGTGGCCCCCACAGTGACTCACTGTCCCAGAATAGCTCACAGCAACAGAGTGCCCTCCCTCATCCCAACACATTTGGAGGTAGAATGTAGAGCTCGTAAGAATAATAAATTTGTAGCATAGGATTGTAAGATTTTTGGATGGTTTTCCTCTCTTGATTAATAAGAAGTGAATATCCACTGCAAAAGAAAATTGTATTAATAGAAAACCTTTAATTAATAGAGTAAAAATTCATTTCATGGATGCCTGCACTTCTTCCATGGTAACTGGTAGTTTAAGATTACTGTATTACAAAAACTCATCTAAGACAAAGCAATCGTTTAGCCATAATGCAGTGAGGCATAGAGAGGAGACCAAGTCATAACTTGGTCCAGCTCAGTTACACAGTGCATTAGTCCCTTATGTGAATGATTTTAAAAATATAAGCCTATCCTTTTGTCTTGTCAAAGTGAAAACTTAAGGACCCTGCCATAGAATTCATGATACTTTATGTTACAGTATATTATTTCAATTATACAGAAACATTATTGAATGGGAAATCCACGGTCAAGGAGAGATGGCTAGAGAGGAAAGAGTGCCATTCCCAGCTCTACCCCATAATACTTCTATGACTTTTGGGTAGTCACTGAAAGTCTCTGTGCCTAGTTTCATCATTCATAAAGTGAGAAGGAAGAAGAAATCTTTTAAAAAGGTTTCTTTTTTCTCTCGAGCAATGATTTGATGGAATCACATGGTCAATAAATTGGCCATCTAGCCTCTCTCTGTATGTAACATCACATTTTTTAGATCATAAGAACAAAGATTTAGAGCTAGAAGAGAAATGAGAGCGCTCTCTCTCTCTCTCTCTCTCTCTCTCTCTCTCTCTCTCTCTCTCTCTCTCTCTCTCTCTCTCTCTCTCTCTCTCTCTCTCTCTCTCTCAAAACTGAGGGCCAGAGGAGTTAAGTGATTTGTGAAATGTGTCACATTCTGTTATGATAATTAGCTGCTTTTTCACTCTCTAAGGTCCACTTGGTTCCCTCCTCTTTGGCTTTAGGGAGTTAATTTTAGATGAAAAATCCTGAGTTTAATCACAATTGCACTGAGTCGCCACTTGGGAAAATTCCTAACAGTTAGAAGTTAGGTTCTCTGTCAAAGTTTATACATATATGTATATACATACATGTATACATAAAGCATACACATATGTCTATATATGTATCTATACATGTATACATATGATAGGATATCTAAATGTATATGGTATATGTATTTTAGATATAGATATAGATATATAGATATAAATATTTCCTGCCTCCCTTCATGGTTCAGGCAAAATACATTTTATTGGAAATGTGTCAGTAACAGAGTAGTGCACATACATACATCTGTATAATATGAGTATGTGTGTGTAGCTGGAGTTGAATCCTGGGTCTTGCTACCTATTATGTTCCTAGTTCATAGGCTTATAAATAGGTTTACAGGCTTAAAACTGGAGGACTTCAGAAGCCATTTAGTTGTCACCTCATTAAACTGAGGTCCATAGAAGTTGAGACATGTCCAAGATCATACATGTAGTAAGCAGGAGAGGCACAACTTGAATCCACATTTCTTGGCTACCCTTGCTACTATATCATACAATCTTTTAGCATTTCTCAACACATTTCCAGATACATAATTCCTTTTCTGACTTTTCTAAGGGAATAAAATGCTCCTGTGTTAAAGAAGATTTGAAGAGGATAAAAGCTAATACAAATTCAGACCTGGTACTGTTCCATTATGGGAACAGAATATGAAACGTGCAAAAACATGAATGTCCAACCAAAGGACAATAAGATGTGTTGTCTTTGGGTGCTGTCATTTGAACCCTGAATTTTTCAGCTCTGATTAAATCTGATGGATTCTGGCTTCCTTTCGCTCCTCTGTCTGAGCAATTGATAGTTTAATCTGGGTGCCCCCATGCTCCCAAGCTGTACAATGTCAATGGATTCTTGGCATATTTTTAGATGGGCTCCCACCTCTAGCTGGGAAACAAGAGTCAGACTCATTGATTGTTATTCTGGGATAGATATTGTTTCATGTATCTAGAAATGCATAATTGAGACTCCCAAGTCTGCAGAACTATTCCACAAAACCATAAACTCTCCTAATTAAAAGACAGAAGAGAAGTCATATATTACAACATGGAATATAATCACTTTGAACACATCTGTCAAATTGGTGTCCAGTATTCACATGAAGAAATAAAATATTATTTACCAACATAGCCAGTCTCTTGGGATATCTCTAAATATTAATATTGTAAATTCCTTGAGGGTAGAGAGTATCTTTTGCCTCTTTTTTTTTGTATCTCTTGTGCTTAACATAGTGACTACCATATAGTCAGCTCTTAATAAATGTTTATTAATTAGAGAATTTTGTTTTGCTTTTCCCCTTATATTTCACCAATATGTACCTGTCCTCAACTTCCTCCCTTTGTTCAGCCTTCTATAACCAAGCAGAACAAGCCTCTTTCATCTGAATGACTTTTAAATACTAGAGGACAATTATCATGTCCTCCCAATCTTCTCTCCTACAGGTTAAGATTTCCCAGTTCATTCAACTGACCATTCATGATAGTGCTCTCATCATCCCAAAATGGCACCATTCCACCATTAAATCCTTAAAATATCATTTTTTAATGTTGTCTAGCCATACTCCTCAATATGGTACTTAATGAAGTTAATTGTTTTTTTTTAATCCAAGTTTACAATTACATTTTTTCATTTCCTAAATTTGAATTTATTATATTTGGTCCTTCATCTTACTCTGCTGAGGTCTTTCGAGATACAGATTTTATTATCCAACTTGCTAGCTGTCCTTCCCAGCTTCATGTCACCTACAAATTTGATAGGCATACCTATATATTCATCCAATTTCTTTCATTTCTTAATGGGTTTGGAGGGAAGAAAGATAGCTTCTTTTGAAATTCAGGAAAAAATACTTCAAACTCTAAACTCAGGCCTCTTCATATGTTAAGTATTTGAACTTATTTTCCAAAGTAAAAATATCTTCTCTAGGAAATGCATAGATATGAAATTTCACAAACTGAACAATCTTAAATTATCATTTTTTGCTTCTTTTTAAAACTGATTAGTTTGTTGTTGTTGTTTTTCTGGTTGAAACAGATGCAAATCTATTGCTCTGTGTTGATATAACACAAGGAACCAAGTGAAACAAAATAAGTCTATAGATAGTCCAGGATAAAATCATCCTTTCAGGTTCTGAAGCTAGTCTTTCAAGCCTGGTTCTTTATGCTAATTAACTCCACCTGAAATTCTCCCAAATTTTTACCTTTTTTATCTATTAAAGACCACTTATGATGCAAAGTTTCTGTGTGTGTCTGTGTAAACATAAAGGTTTTCTATATTTCTTCTTGTTGTAGACAAGATATCATATCCTGTGTAGCACATGTAAATGAAGCTGCTCATGAATATTCATTTGTATTGGCTAGACCCTAGTCAGCAGGAAGCTAAATGATGGATGAAAAGAGACTTTCTGACCCAGTGCTTGGGGTTAAATCAAAGAATTTTAGGGCTGAATGGAACCTTTAGCATGCCCTCATTTTATAAATAAATTAAAAAATAAAAATAAAAAAATGACCGATGCTCAGAAAGTTGAAATTACTTATCCAAACTCATGACACTAGATAGGGACAAAGTAAGGCATAAGAAGCTGGACTTTTTTATTCCAAGACTAATGCTCATTCCACAATACCATGTTGCCTCTTTGCTAGATATGCCAGGAAAAAAAAAAACAGAGCTAAATCTGAAAGAACTCAGACTGAAGGAACCGAACCAAGAGATCCCATCCTATATATCCTTACATAACGAATATAAGAAATAAGTAAGAATTCTCTCCTAAGTTGTACACAAAATTGATTCCTTTTTACATATTCTTTAACTGTAATGGGAATTCCAAAGGGAAATGTTCTTCTTGCATACTTGTTAAAGATTCAGATGACCTGGATTCCAATTTTGGCTGAAATTACCTATGCAATCTCTTTGGACCTCAGTTTCCTCATGTACAAAACAAATGGATATATAACAAAATGACAGGTAGGATCATTTCCAGATCAACTTCCCAAGATCGTCTTTCTGTGGCTCCATTAATAATAATAAATTTTAAAATTCCTCTATGTAACCCGGGGAATGGATTATAGGAGAATAAGTGTTTAGACTAGACATTAGTAAAATCTTAGTTTTCTAATTTACTGGCTGTGTGATCTTCAACAAGTCACTTAACCTATATGAGACTTACATCGCATTTATAGAAAAAAGTTGCCCATGTATGTGGATTGTAAGCTATGGCAGAGACAGAATTCAAACCTACATCCTTTGACTCTGAAGCCAATACTCTTTCCCTTTTACCATGTTGAATCCATAGTAATAATAATGATATAACAATAATAAAGGAGAGTAAATGCAAATAATTATTTTGAAAATGATGAGAATGAATGAGCTAACAATAATAGTAGGTCACATTTCTATACTTTGAAGGTTTGTAAAGCACTACATATATATTAAATTATATATATATATCTCTGTGTGTGTTTATATATGTATATTCATGTGCCATATATATATCTTATATATTCTATTATATATATATTTATATAATGTTAAGGCTTATGTGTAAAATGTTTTATACACCTTAAAATATATGTATACATATGTATATATTCTTCCATTTAATCTTCAGAATAAAAATATATGTCAAATTATATTAGTATTCCCATTTTGTGAATGAAGAAACTGAGGCTCCATTATTGTCCAAGATCATAAAACTAGTATATGATTGAGGCATAACCTTTATGAAGTAGCAATAAAATAAAATAGAAATTAAAGAAAATGGCCATAATTTGGGGATTTTCCAAATATATTAATGTAATGGAATATTACAACAATGAAATGAATTACTAACATGAAAAATGAATGGGAAGATATTAGATATGAGCCACTACAAAGTGAAATGGACAGGATTAAGAAAATAATTTTTACGATTACAATTCAACAGAAAGAACAGTGACAGGACACCACATCATTATAACAACCAATTTTGATCCCAGAGAAGGAATGAAAGCACATTACTGACTCCCATCATTAGAGAGGTAGAGGACTGTGGGTCTGGAATACTGCTTATGTAGTCTGGGGGGTCAATTAATCAATCAACAAGCATTTCTAAAGCAGCTACTCTGATGCAGGCATTATTCAATATCCATTGGAGTTGTGAGTGTAGAACTGTTTTGTTTTTTTTTTATTTTGGGGTTTTTTTTTAAGGGTTCTCATTAATAAGATCATGATACTTAGGGCTAAATGGAGCCAGGAAGGGATCTCAGAAGTCAGCCCAATTCCCTCATTCTACATGTGAAGAAACTAAGGTACAGGTTATGATATCTTCGGAAATGGAATTTAAATACAGGGCCCCTGATTCTGGATCCACTACTCTTCCCACTGTTCCATCACTTTTCAGAAGAGGAATGTAAAGTCCAGAGTGGTAAAATAAATATATATATTTTTAAATGGCAGAAATAGAATTCAAGCCAAGGTCTTCTGACTCCAAATACAGTACTTATTTGCACATTATATTATATACAGATATTTTGGTAGAGAAAGAATTGTATTTACAATTACAGGACCTAGGTTCCTATTCTGAATTTGCTACTTGCTGCATGAGTGATATTGGACACATTACTCTCTGGTAATGTTGGATCAGGTGATCTCTACAGACCCTTCATATTCTAAATCTTATGATTCAAAACCAGTAAAATTCTTACTCAGAGCTCCCAAGGAAAAGATGGGAGTATGGAGGGAGACACAGGTTGCTACAATATGCATTGTTGGTACCTATCCAAAAAGTTGTCAATGCTTATGCTCAAAAATGGAGAGAGCTAAATCTTAGATTGCGTTCTCAAAGACAGACAAATTAAAAGAGGGCTCTGACCACCACAGGATATTTACCTGCAACAAGAAATTACCACATATATCTTAACTTATCATATAGCTCAGACTCCAAAGATGATCGTCCATAGATCAGTGTCATGTATTATATAACACCACCCTTCTTTCCCCCTGAAAACTTAATACGTATATCTTTTACCCAGAAAACAAAACTTATGACACTTAAAAACTATCATCAATTCTAATATTCACTCCTTTTCCTAAGTCCCTGTCATTCTAGGCAGCCACTGTAGCTGCAGTGAGATAGTGAATGAGTCCTCCCTGATGATTATACAAGGTTTGTAACTCATCTTATCGTGTCCTTTCCTATATCTTGGCAGAGGGAGAGGAGGAAGACAGCAGATTTCTTTTGCCTGTGCAGGAGTGAGTGAATATGCCACCCCCAGGGATCCAGTTAGCCTCCATCAGTCCAAGGTCTATAATCTTGTCTCGGTTCCTTCCCCTGCCTTGCTTGGCAGCTCAGCTGCATTGTCACAGGCTGGGCTCTCAAGCATGAAATGATGTTTTGTGCTGAAACCTAAGAAAGGTGTTCAGTGGGGCTGGAGGTGGTTGGAGGATTTAAAAAAATTATTGTTTATTTTTATAAATGAAATAAGAGCATGCATGAAAAAGGTCTCCTGGGTATTCTACTCTATAAATGCTAGCAACCAGCACCATAGAAAGGAATACAAATGACTAGGGAAAGGCAAAACATCTCTCAGAGGCTATCTGAACTAAGATACTAAAGACAAAATCAGAGAAAAACGTTCCATCTTTAAGATAATCTTACCAAATACCTGGGGCTCTCTTTACTTTTAAGCAGAATAATGGACACCTTCAAAGTGATTTCAGGGGTACAAAGAAATTCTTATTCTACCTAACTTCTCATAAAAGTAAAAATTCCCTAATTATTTTTCTGTTTATATCTATATTCCCTTTGGCTTTGTCTCCTCTTATGAAGCAAGTACCCCATGGAACAGGTAACACAATCATCTATTCATCAGTCATTTATACTTCAGTGAATACATTCCAGATCTATTTCCGAACAGTTCTAGAAAGAGGACAAAGTAGAAATAGAAGGAAAAGATAGACCCTCATTATTGTCCCCGTGGGGTATTCAAATACCCTTTTTATGTGTATTTCCACTCATAATTTTTACTATTGCTGGGATAATATTCCTTTCACACAGACCTCATAGTGCCACTCCCTTGTTTAAAAATCCTCAGTAGCACCCTATGGACTAAGTAAACTCCAGACATCTGTGCCTGCCCTCTGCAATCTAGAGTCACCTAACATTTCTAATTTTATCTCATACAACTCTCCTACTGAATTTTTGCTTCAGCAAAACTGTACAGCTATACATCTTCCAGACTTGTTCTATACCTTTGCAAACACTACTTGATATGCCTAGAATGTGTTCCTTTTCCCTACTGAATTTCAATTCACCCTTCAAAGCCCAGTTCAAATGGCAGCTCTTCAAAGATTTCCTGATGTCCTCAGCTGGTGATGAAACTTTCGACAAAACCCTCATATCAAACTTAGCTTTTTAACTCTAAAGAGCTAATTATATAATATAATCTATTCAAGTGATATTTCTTAGTAGATCACACCAATGTCTGAAAGATGAAAAAAATATAAGATCCACTTTTGTTTATTTTGCTGTAGAAAAAAACTGCCCACAGTGTCTTCTATGCATATGTCAAAGCCATATCAGATTCCTTGAAAAAAAATGTAACATAGCTTTGTTCAACAATCCTTAGATTACAAATAATAAAAGGAGCTTCCATGTTATTTCCCAGTTGTTTCCAAACAATGCCATCTGCACTTTAGCCATTCCCCCACGAACACTCTCCTCTCAGATCTGACCCTGGGACTCTGAACTCAGATGAGTTTTCACCTTTGCTGATTGAAGCAGACTTCTATGGCATTTCTCAAACATCTCCAAACCGTGCTGCTTCTGTGTATATATCTCTTCCCCTTTCTAGTTCTTTCATGTGTTCTTTCCCTATCAGAATGCATCTTTCCTAAGGGCAAGAACTGACTTTGTATTTGTATCTCACAGAGCCTAGAATCTAAGAAGCACTTTTGTACATAAACTAATTCATTTAATTTATTCATGTATGCTACCCAGAGATGTTCACCATTTTGAAAGATGTCTATACCAGAGTCCTACTCAAATAAGGGTGTTATCAAAGATGGCAAGGCTTTCCAGGCCCCCCAGTTTGTATGACATTGTTTTAAATATATTAAATTCTTGAAATGGCAGACTCCCAAATGAAATTCATAAAAACATGAAAGAATTTGACTTAATTATCCATGAAAGAAAAAATTAAGTGATGCAGAATGAGTACTGTCTACACCAGCATTGGCGAAGTATTGACATGTATGCTGAGTTGGCACTGGGGGAACTGCTCCATTCCCACCCTTCCCAGTGCCAGAGTACATTTTTGCATGCCCCACCTCTCTGACCAGCCACCCAAAGTGTGCACTTCCACATTCCCCTTTCAGGGTTAATATGGGGAGCTCACAGGCAGCTTAAAGTTGTAATTTGGGGATACAAACTTGAAAACCTTCACCAACAATGGTCTACACTGACATATAGTTAGATTTACAAACCAAAGAACCTTTCACATGCATATTTTAGCCTGGGACTACAAATGAACAATCAGAATAGAAGGAAGAGAATACATTGAAATTCCTTAGGAAAAATACACTTTTTAAAAAATGATTGCAATTATTGACATGAAACAAAGATCCTTTTTTAAAGATCTAAATAGATCTTAAAAGAGATATATAACTGAGTCATGGAATACTAAACTCTGAAGAATAGAAATTGAAGATCAACCAAATGGAAAATGCATAAGTGCATGGATGTATGAGTACTCTACAATGCATCACAACTAAAAAATTATTCAAAAGTCAAATATAGCGTGTAAAAAGGGGGGAAATCCTATACATAAAACATATTTGTATAATATACAAAATAATATATATGAGCAGAAAATATGTAATTTGGTATATATAAAATATAAATATATGTATACCCACATATATACATATACATGAATATCTAAGTATATATACATATATATATATATATATTATACCACCATGAATAAAATGCTGGACCTAGAGTCAAGAAGACTAGAGTTCAAATATGGCTTTCAACATTTACTAGATATAGGACTCTGGGCAAGTTCCTTAACTCATTCTATTTGCCTCAGTTTCTTCATCTGTAAAGATGAGCTGAAGAAGAAAAAGTCAAACCACTCCTGTATCTTTGCCAAGAAAATGTCAAAATAGTTAATTCACTATAAACACATATGCATATATGCATGCATACATATATCGGTATATATACACAAATGATTAATAGCCATCATGAAGTTCATACAATGAGAGTGACTGCTAATATCTGATGGGTTTTCATTGGCATCTCTTTCATTGGTATCCATACAATGTTAAGATAATTCAAGGAAGCCTAGAACCCCACTGGTTGTGCATTATGTGATAAATTAATGGGGTAATGCAGATAGGACAGGGGTTGTATGCTCAAGGATGGGTGGATTACAATCCATCTAATTGACAAGTACCCATATCAATATGATCAGACTGCCACTGAATTCTTTGAACTACCTTTTTTGGCATTTTAATATTCTACTAGGCTGCAAGCTACCTCCTTAAAAGTAATAAGCAACATTTATATATAATGTTAAGTCTTATAAATCTATGCATATGATTTATTCTATTTGATCCACAGAATAACCTTTTGAGGTAAGTACAGCTTCATCTTTGATTTTAATATCCATTGTTACGTAAAATAATTATTTTAATTCCAAATCAATAAATTCATATTAAAATTTAAAATAACTGAATATATGGACAGATGGAATAAATGGAATAATGGACAGAGAATTTGCCTCACCTGGGTTCAAGTTTTGCCTCCAGCACATCCAAGCTAATAAACACTTATTTAGTACCTACAATGTGACAATCACTGAGCTAAAGCATCAGGGAAATAATTAATAAAAAGAAAGATAACCCTGATCTTCAATTGTTTATAATATAAGGGGGAGATGACACATAAAAGGAGGCAAGAAAGGGGGTGGAGAAGACAGGACACAAGGGGCACCTGGCATCACTGATTGTGACACACAGTGGCTATATGTTCCTGGGCCCATCATTTAATCTCTCAGTGCTCTAGCAAAAGCTTTAAAACTCTAAGTTGTACGGAAGATATTGACCTGCCCTGATAGATATTTTCTTTATCCTGGAGCTCCTTATACTAATAAAACTATAGGCCCAGTCCCTGTCCCTATTCAGTCTATATTTTAAAATTGTGTTATTTTGTAATAGAACATAAACACTTAAGGTCAGAGATTGTTTTTTTTTTTATCTTTGTATCTATAAAACCTAGTAAAAAGTCTAGAACAGAGACTATAATTAATAAATGTTAATTAGGAAAGAGTGAAGGAAGGAGGAAAGGAGGAAAGGAAGAAAGGAAGGAAGGAAGGAAGGAAGGAAGGAAGGAAGGAAGGAAGGAAGGAAGGAAGGAAGGAAGGAAGGAAGGAAGGAAGGAAGGAAGGAAGGAAGGAAGGAAGGAAGGAAGGAAGGAAGGAAGAAAGAAAGAAAGAAAGAAAGAAAGAAAGAAAGAAAGAAAGAAAGAAAGAAAGAAAGAAAGAAAGAAAGAAAGAAAGAAAGAAGGAAAGAAGGAAAGAAGGAAAGAAGGAAAGAAGGAAAGAAGGAAAGAAGGAAAGAAGGAAAGAAGGAAAGAAGGAAAGAAGGAAAGAAGGAAAGAAGGAAAGAAGGAAAGAAAGAAAGAAAGAAAGAAAGAAAGAAAGAAAGAAAGAAAGAAAGAAAGAAAGAAAGAAAGAAAGAAAGAAAGAAAGAAAGAAAGAAAGAAAGAAAGAAAGAAAGAAAGAAAGAAAGAAAGAAAGAAAGAAAGGAAGGAAGGAAGGAAGGAAGGAAGGAAGGAAGGAAGGAAGGAAGGAAGGAAGGAAGGAAGGAAGGAAGGAAGGAAGGAAGGAAGGAAGGAAGGAAGAAACGAAGAAACACAGAAACAAAAACAAAGGGGGGGAAAGAATAGGTAAAAAATCAGTTGGTTAATTTGCCTTCCACTATTTCATAAACTGATCCTTTACAGGTTGTGCATTGATTGTAACTTGGTGGAGGCAGACAAAATCATTTGTATCCCAAGAAATTGCACCTTTCAATCTAATTATCCTGTATATCTCACTGCCTTTAACACCACCTACAACATAAGGATTTTTCAGGAATATAACTAGCTCGGATAACCTCTAGCAACCAATAAGGGATATTGATTCATATTGGTTTTACTGGAGAAGAACCAAGCAATTATCTTACCTGAATATCAGATAGTGAAGGGAAACAGGAAAGAGAGAGAGAAAAAAAATTAACCAGTGGTTGCTTAATTAGATTACAACTGTCTTTTTTTTTTTTAATAACCTGGGATCAAAAACCTCCCTATTGATCTAATTAAGCACCAGCAGCAAAAAGTGAGTAAATAAAAAACTTTATTGCTGACCTGTTGACACCTTAAACAACAACAAAACAACCCCAGAAAGTGAAAGCGTCTTCAGTTTCTTGTTTCCTGTTCTCTACATTCCAGTGCCCCCATTTCTTGGTCTCTTCCCTTTCTTGCTCCTCCTACCCACTAATACTGAACAAATAATTCAGTACAGTAATGATTATGTTTTGAAAAAAGAAACCTGACTATGTTCAAGGGAAATTATCTGAATCCTGTTCTAAAAAGAGCTTTTCTACCACAGGCAAGTAGGGAGATGATGCTGTGCAGGCAGTTTGCACAAATCGCAGCTGAGGCAGGTCTGGGGATGCTTGAAGGACTTTGAGCTATGAGCTGCTGAAGAATTTGTGGAAATGACAGTTCTCTGCCATCAAGCAAGCATGTAGTTCAAACTAGCAGCAGAAATGAAAGTTACAAACAGGGCACTAGGAAAGCAAATGAAGGTATTTTTTCTGCTTCCAGATAAAGTGAACTACTCCACAGTGCAGTCTGCAACTTTTTATCCAGCCTGAGAATCATTAACTGTTTTTCTCTTATGGAAATATACTCACTGCCCAGATTTTTAAAAGGGAAAAAGCCTTAGCCTGGAAAGGACCCTGATGTGACTATGGGGAGTCTGCCAGCTCACTTCTCACGTCAAAAGAAAGATTCATCTGTTTCTTTCCAGTTGTTTTCATTGGAACAATTCTCTACCCCCACCACCCTAAATAATTAGAAAGCAATTACTTGCTGGTTTTCACTTTATTGGTTATTACTTTTACTCAAAGAATAGCAATTACTATATAATTATAGTACATGGGTATCTGGGCATTCAAAACTACTCTTCCCAGCAATATATTATCCAGTCAGTGTAGCTCTAATTATGTATTCTATAGAGCATAAATATGTAATGATTGTGTAGTTACATATTAATACATGCTGCCTCTACTCCTCCTTTTTGTAGAGCCTGGAATAATACAATACCATTTCATTTATTTTCATGCTATAACCTGTGGAAGTAGCAGCATTATTCTCCTTGGATCTTGAGAAACCCATGGGCTTCCAGTGAGCTTTAACAAAGGCCCAGAAACCCCCTATCTCATCCAAGTACACTGATTGAGGCTGAGAGAAAATAACATATGACAAGACCAGAAATTTATTTGCAACCTGCCTTTGGAATAGCTTTTCTTTTTTCTTCTTCTGGAAAATCCACAGCCATGGCAGAAATTCAAGATTTGCAGGTGCAGAGGCCCCAGACTTCACTCTTGTCTTACCTACGTGTAATAATCATTGCCAAAGGAAGAGCTGGACTCAGAAGCAGGAAAAGAGATTTTGAATTTGGTTTCATGAAGTGATTTTGTTTGTTAGATTTTGGGGGGAGGTGTTCTTTTGTTCTCAGAATAGGTGTGGGGCAAACCAAATTGTTGAAATGAAAGATTTTAAAGAATTTAGAAGATCGGTTCGTCCTCTGAGATTTGTGTTCATTTCAGAGTAATCAAAATCTTGTTCCCTTAATCTGAATATCAAACAATAAATGTTTTACCACTAAGGCTCAGAAAGCATAACAGACTAGGAGGTAGTCATTTGCAACAGGAAGAGTGCTATACTATATTTGAAGTAGAAAGTGCATCCAAACTATCAAGGCCTCAGAAATAGGAACTTAGCAGTGTTTGCACAACATAGCAATTTGGGTCAGCAGAAGACTGAGAAGTGAGGTGTGGGAGTGCCTTTTTGTTATTGTCATTTAGGGGCAAAAGACAAGTCACTTCAGGCCAATAGAATATCTTTATCTTGCCCCATTACATTTTCTCTCCAACTTTGTATTTTACATTCACTGTAGCCAAATTTCTACGAGATTAAAAAAATGGAGCTATAGGGGATAAGTAAGAGGTGGTGCTCCAGCCCTGAGAACTATTCATGAAAATAGGAGAAAGTAGGTAAAAACACATTTTAAACCAATCACCAGGTACTGGGTTCAACTTTGGCCTTAGACATTTCCTAGCTGTGTGACCCTGGGCAAGTCCCTTTTTTTTGTTGTTGTTATTGCATTTATTTAATTTTTTTACTTGTCAATACAAGTCTTTATATTCATTTTCTGACATTCTTCACTCCCTCCCTCTCGCCTCTCTCTCTTCCACAAGAAGGCAGGTAATATGATAAAGATTGTACATTGTTGCCATAGAGTACATATTTCCACAAAAAACAAGATACATATTGCTTATACTAAAGATAAACTCATGTAGGAAATAAGTGAAGAATGATGTGTTTCAATCTGCATTCAGACACCATCTATTCCTTCTATGGTGGCGGATATTCTTTTTCACCATTAGTCTCCTGGAGTTGTTCTGGATCCTTGCTTTGTTGATAATAGTTAAGGCACTTAGAGTTGATTAATCTGGGCAAGTCATTTAATCCCAACTGCCTAATATTCACTGTTCTTCTGCCTTAAAAACAATATTTAGTATCAGTTTTAAGACAGAAAGTAAGGGTTTGAGGAAAAAACACACACATCACTAAAAACTACTTAAAGCCGAATTAATATACTTTCATCTCCTACTGAAGAATATATTCTCTTCTCTTATTCAGTTTAGTATCAGGACATGTTATTTTGTATCTATTAAATATAAGCATGTTTCCTTCATTAGGATGTAGGCTCCATGAGGAGAAAAAAGTTTTGTTTTTCTCCATGCAATTTCAGAATCCAAAGTAGTTATTTAATACATTTTATTGATTAATTAGATATTATTCAGATAGGATAGGACATTGAATAAAAATTCAGAGATGGTTTCTTTCAGCCCTGATTCTGAGCACTAGTTGATCTGTAATTTCAAGTGATTGACTCATTCAAGAAGTGATTCCTTGAGTTACTGGAAAGATTTAGACTATTACTCTAAAGCAAGAGATCTTAACTTATAATTAGCAATATTGAACAGTTGGCTAGGTTGCACAAAGGGAAAATGCCCTGGATTTAGTCAGGAAGTACTGAGTACAAATTCCATCTCAAAATTGGATAACCTCAGGCAGGTCATTTGACTTATCACATCCTCAATTTCCTCCTTTGTAAATTGGGAGTTATCACAGCACCTATCTCATAAGGCTGTGCAGATAAAATGAGATGATTTGCATATCACTTTGCAAACCTTAAAGTCCTTATATTAATGTTTATTATTGGTTCCACTGTCTTTTGTTTTATGCTTTTAAAAACATTCTGTTATTAAAAGGGGTCATCTATTTATACCAGGAATGCAAGGATGGTTCAATATTAGGAAAACCATCCACATAATTGACCACATCAACAAGCAAACCAAGAACAACAACAACAACAAAAAAACATGATTATCTCAATAGATGCAGAAAAAAGCCTTTGACAAAATATAACACTCATTGTTATTGAAAACATTAGAAAGTATTGGAATAGAAGGACCTTTCCTAAAAATAATAAACAGTATATATCTAAAACCATCAGCAAACATCATCTGCAATGGGGATAAACTAGATGCATTCCCAATAAGATCAGGAGTGAAACAAAGATGACCATTATCACCTCTATTATTTAACACTGTACTAGAAACACTAGCAGTAGCAATTAGAGAAGAAAAAGAAATTGAAGGTATTAAAATTGGCAATGAGGAGACCAAACTGTCACTTTTGCAGATGATATGATGGTCTACTTAAAGAATCCTAGAGAATCAACCAAAAAGATAGTCAAAATAATCAACAACTTTAGCAAAGTTGCAGGATACAAAATAAACCCGCATAAGTCATGAGCATTTCTATATATCTCTAACCCAGTTCAGCAGCAAGAATTAGAAAGTGAAACACCATTCAAAATTACCCTAGACAATATAAAATACTTAGGAATCTATCTGCCAAGACAAACACAGGAACTATATGAACACAACTACAAAACACTTTCCACACAGCTAAAACTAGATCTAAACAATTGGAAAAACATTGATTGCTCATGGGTGGGATGAGCTAACATAATAAAAATGACAATCCTACCCAAATTAATTTACTTATTTAGTGCCATACCAAAAAACTTCTTTACTGAATTAGAAAAAAACATAACTAAGTTCATTTGGAAGAACAAAAGATCAAGGATATCCAGGGAAATCATGAAAAAAAAATGCAAAGGAAGGAGGACTTGCAGTCCCAGATCTTAAACTATACTATAAAGCAGTGGTTATCAAAACAATTTGGTACTGGCTAAAAGACAGAAAGGAGGATCAGTGGAATAGACATGGCGTAAATGACTTCAGCAGGACAGTCTGTGATAAACCCAAAGATCCCAGTTTTGGGGACGAAAACCCACTTTTTGATAAAAACTGCTGGGAAAATTAGAAGACAGTATGGGAGAAATTAGGTTTGGATCAAAATCTCATACCCTACACCAAGATAAACTCAGAATGGGTGAATGACCTGAATATAAAGAAGGAAACTATAAGCAAATTAGGCGAACACAGAATAGTATACTTGTCAGATCTTTGGGAGGGGAAAGAATTTAAATCCAAGCAAGAGCTAGAAAAAATTAAAAAATATATAAAATCAATAATTTTGATTACATCAAATTAAAAAGGTTTTATACAAACAAAACGAATACATTCAAAATTAGAAGGGAAGCAACAAATTGGGAAACAATCTTCATTACAAAAATGTCTGACAAAGGTCTAATTACTCAAATTTATAAAGAGCTAAACCAGTTGACAAAAAATCAAGTCATTCTCCAATTGAAAAATGGGCAAGGGACATGAATGGGTAGTTTTCATTTAAAGAAATAAAAACTATTAATAAGCACATGAAAAAGTGCTCTAAATCTCTTATAATCAGAGTAAGGCAAATCAAAACAACTCTGAGGTATCACCTCACACCTAGCAGATTGGCTAACATGACAGCAAAGGAAAGTAATGAATGTTGGAGGGCATGTGGCAAAGTTGGGACATTAATGCATTCTGGTGGAGTTGTGAATTGATCCAACCATTCTGGACGGCAATTTGGAACTATTCCCAAAAGGCACTAAAAGACTGTCTGCCCTTTGATCCAGCCATAGCACTCCTGGGTTTGTACCCCAAAGAGGTAATAAGGAAAAAGACATGTACAAAAATATTCATAGCTGCGCTCTTTGTGGTAGCAAAACACTGAAAAATGAGGGGATGCCCTTCAATTGGGGAATGGCTGAATAAATTGAGGTATATGTTGGTTTTGGAGTATTATTGTGCTCAAAAGAATAATAAAGTGGAGGGATTCCACGGAGACTGGAACAACCTCCAGGAAGTGATGCAGAGTGAAAGGAGTAGAACCAGGAAAACATTGTACACAGAAACTGATGCACAATGGTACAATCGAATGTAATGGACTTCTCCACTAGTGGCAATGCAATGACCCTAAACAACTCAGAGGAACCTACGAGTAAAACTACTATCCACATCCAGAGGAAACACCGTGGGAGTAAAAATACCAAAGAAAAACAACTGCTTGAATAAATGGGGTGAAAGCATATTGTTGGAGATGTAGACACTAAATGAACATCCTAGTGTAAACGACAATATGGAAATAGGTTCTGATCAAGGACACATTTAATACCCAATGAAATTGCATGTTGGCTGTGGGAAGAGTGGGTGGGGTGGAAGGAGGGAAATAATGTGATTATTGTAACCAAGGAATAACATTCTAAATTGACTAAATAAACTTATTGAAATGGAAAATAAATAAATAAATAAACTGATATGATGATAATAACTAGGATTTGTATAGCCTTTATTATGTGCCAGGCATTAAGTGCTTTTCAGATATTATCTCATTTCATCCTTATAATACCTCTCGGCAGTAGATGCTATTATTATGCTCATTTTACAGATAAGTAAGCTGAGGCAAAGAAAAGTTAAATGACTTCCCCAGGGTCATCCAGTTAGTGTGTGTCTGTTGTCAAATTTGAACTCATGCCTTCCAG
Organism: Monodelphis domestica; assembly: GCF_027887165.1. Taxonomy (NCBI): domain Eukaryota; kingdom Metazoa; phylum Chordata; class Mammalia; order Didelphimorphia; family Didelphidae; genus Monodelphis; species Monodelphis domestica. The sequence goes on along the minus strand of NC_077227.1, from coordinate 343,993,210 downwards.
TCTTCAGGCTTGACTTGCTCTACACATTGCTCTCCCAATTGCACCTTGAACTATCTTAGTAAAGTAAGAGGCAAGGCACTATCTTATTTGGTCTTCTTTATTCTGGCACACCACTAACTAAAAATGAGCAAATCACTTCACCATTTTGTAGCTTAGCTTCCTTGTCTGTAAAATTATAATGTATGAAAAGGATGTTATGAGATTAAAACTGGATTGAGTGTATATAAACTTCATAGTATTACATACATATGAGTGATGTTGCTGCTGATACTACTTAACAAATTGGGGATCCAGAAACCAGATTCTCAGTTCCTCAAGGTCATACACACCTAGCAAAAGATAGAATCAGGCAACAAGTACACGGATTTTGACTCCAAGTTAATAATCCTTCTTCCAACTCAGGTAACAATCAGACAAGACTGATGAGGCATGGACTGTAGGCAGAATCAAGTTCTGTGGACATGGTGTGATACAAAGAGAAGAGATGACAGATGCATTGCCCTTAAACACTCACAATCTAGGGGCAGCTAGGTGGCTCAGTGGATAGGAACCAGGCCTGAATTTGGGAGTGTCTGGGTTTAAATCAAGCCTTAGATACTTCCTAGCTGTATAATCCTTAACTCTAATTGTCCAACCCTTACTGTTCTTTTGCCTTGGAACCAATATTTAGTATTAATTTCAAGTCACAAAGTAAGGATTAATTTTTTTAAAACCTCACAGTATTTTTGAATAGACAGGGCCAATGCAGGTAAAATATATATAAGCACACATTAAATAAATATATGTTTAGGATTACATGTAAGGTACAATATAATGTATAGGTTATATAGGCTACCTAAGTAAATATAATTATTAATAATCTTAAAGTGAGAGAAGATTCATTTTAATTCACTTCAATTCAATCATTATTTATTAAGGGTTTAATCTTGTCCAGGCACTATACTTGATTATAGGGCATAAGAAAAACTATAAATAGTTCCTGCCCTCAAAGAGAAAGCATTCTACTGTGGAGGAACACTTAAGAACAGAGATTTTAGCACAAAATAAATACAAAGACAATTATAAAATTATTTGGAGTGGAGTGCCAACAACTGGATGAATCAGTAAAGTCCTCATAGAGGAAATGTTAAGACAAGTCAACAAGGATTTATTTAGTGCTAAGTCAATAAGGATTTATTTAGTCAAGCACTGTGCTAAGCCATGGAGATTCAAAGAAAGGCAAAAAATATTCTCTGATCTCAAAGAACTCTTAGTCTAATTAGGAAGACAACACACAAATGCCTATGTACAAACTAACTCATTCTCTCTCTCTATCTATCTCTCTCCTGTCCCTCCCTCATTCTTTTTCCCTCTTCCCCTCCATCTCTTTTTATCTCACTTCTCTTTCTCTTTTCTTCCTTCATTTCTTAATTCACTTTTTCCCCCTTTTGTGGTCTTTTCCTCTTCCTTTCTCTTTCCTTTTTATTTCTCCTTCTCCCTCTCCTTTACTCTTCTCCCCTTCTTTCCCTTCCTCTCTTGATGTATCTCTCTTTCCTTTGTTTCCCTCCTCACTTCTCCCCCCTCTCTCTACATATATATAAATATATATACCTATATATGTGTGTATATGTATGTGTAATATGCATATTACACAGATAACTATATGTGTGTGTAGCAAAAATTGAGATAACCAAAGGAAAAGCACTTGAACTGGGCCTTGAAAGGAATCTTAAAGTATTCTACAAATGATAGTCATCATATTTTTCTGTGTGGCCTGATGATGGCCTGATTAGTACTGAGAGTAATATGAACCTGAGTTGCAGGGAGATGGAATCATAGAATTTGGAGCTGGAAAGGATCTCAAAGATCACTTACTCCCAGCCTCTTCCATTGACAGTTAAGGAAACAAAAGTCAAAGAGATTAATGAGTCTGCCCAAGGTCACCAGATAGTAAGGAACAGAATTGCTATTTGAACCTATATGCTTTGACTAAAAACTTAGTACTCTTTCTCCTTCTCCTTCAAATGTGAAATAATGAGAAACGGCCTTGTAAGTCAGTCTATTTTCCTGAGTCATGACAGATCTTTGCCATTCTCTACATGAAAGCAGATAATGATGAGCCACTTGTGAGAATTTAGCTCCATTGAGGAGTTGGTTTCAATAGACTGTCGGGGGCCATAAAGCCACCTCCTCCCCCTACCTTCTCACAGGTGGAAAGAGGAAATGGCTCCTCAGTAAACATCCTGAAAGTACTTACAGTGAAGAGGACTCATAACCTGCTCTGTAAGAAGCTGTCTGAGAGGAAGTTACATCTGCAATCAAAGCCCACAGCCCTGAAACATGGTGAACATCTAAAGTAGCAAGTCTCACTTTCAAGTGATTTCTACAAATATTTGTTCTGTGCTTACAATGTGATCAGTACCCTTGCTGGCCTTACTATGGAATGGCTTGCAATCCACAAAAAGTAGACACAAAATGGTTAAAACAAAATTAAGGAGGAATAGGATGAAATGCCAAATGGGTAGTATTACAGACAGTACACAGACACAGTGCAGAGTTCAAAATTCTGAGTCATAAGATCTGGGTTCAGATGCCAGTTGTTCTACTTAAGAACTGTGTCACCTGGCACAAGACACTCATCTTCCCTTGGTTTCAATTTCCTCACCTGTAAAGTGATATGATTAGAATAGGTGACTCCCTAAAGGTCCTGGCAGTTCTAAATCTATTGTCTTATAGTTCATAATATACTCATTATGAAGTCAGGAAGACAAGGCTGCAAGTACCAACTCAGATATCTACAAGATGTGATGATGGCAAAATCACTTGGCTATACTGAGTTTGAGTTTCTCATCTTTGAAAGGAGGGGTTGGACCAGACAACCCCTAAGGTCTCTTCTATCTCTAAACCTGGGATCCAATGGGAAAATGGAGCCCTCTAATTTACTAAGAATTTTGCTGGGTCTTAAACTAAAGTTACCACATGTCCCCAATTTGAGGGTTAGAATATTGACTTTTCTCCTCTGCTACTGGCTATAGTTTGTCCCTGAAAAAAGAACAACTCAGATAATCTAGACCTTTCTCCAATAGTCCATCTATCAAAGAAGAATGGATCAGTGTGCAACCTTCTTAAGCTACCAATTTGCCTCTCTATATCCTCTAGCATATTTCAAATGCTGGCATAATAGGACGCATGCCAAAATAACTCTTGGTGCCCACTTTTCCTTTATACCCTTGCAAAAGTGATACTTCCTATGTTGTTCAATTGGGTCCCACCTTGAATATGACTCTATCTATAATGTTTGTCATGTGGATCAAGTTGGCCAGTGTCTCACTTATAAGGAAGGGAATAAAGATGGACTACTCTATGCCAAGCATTGTGCTAAGCACTTTGCCAATATTATATCAATTGATCCTCAAGAGAACCCTGCAAATTAGATACTATTATTATCTCCATTTTACAGTTGAGGGAACTGAGTCAAAGAGAGGTTAAATAACTTGCCCAAGGTCACACTGTCAGGAAGTATCCAAGGCTGAATTTGAACTCAGGTCTTCTTGACTCCAAGCTCAGTGTTTTATCCATTGCATCATTTAGCTTCCTTTCCATATGAAGGAAACAAAAAGCATGTAAAATGAAGCAATCTCTAAATTCAACCAACTGAATTAAACAAACTTATTTTGTATAAGTCATACAGAGACCATTCATTCATCATTCAACCAAATTTTATTAAGTACCTAATATAAGCCCAGTATATTAGGCAATAGAGATAAAAAGACAAAAAATGAAAAAAAGCCCCAGCTCTCGAGAAGCTTATGTTTGGTTGGGAAGGAAAGATATGCACATTCAAAAATGTTGTTACAAAATGTTGACAACTAAGATCAAGAAAGTCCTCAAATATATACTGAGCCTTGAAAGAAGCTTGAAATTCTAAGAGGTGGAGTAGAAGAAGGGAGCAGGAGGTATAACTTGTTGTAGGCACCTAAGAGACAAGTAGAATATCATCAAAGGGGAAGACCATTTAAATACTTCCTAAACATAAATATGAAACATCACATACGTTACTTTCTTTTTCTTTTTTTTTTGGCCTATGTTTTCTTTTGCAACATGCCTAACATGGAAATATGTTTTGTATGACTGCATATGAATCTACATCAAATTACTTACTATCTCAAGGAGTATGGAGGGCAGAGAGAGAGGGGGGATTTGGAATTCAAATTTTTATTAAATGATAAAAAATTCTATTTACAAGGAATTGAGAAAAAATAAATAAAATTTGAAAAAGAATATTTGTGAGAGGTATTATATGAAACAGTCTAGCAAGACAAGTCTGTTAGATGGTAAAGGGTTTTAAAGAACCAGCAGAGAACAGAGGATCCTAGAAACAATAGGGAGCCACAGGAACTTCCTGAGAAGCAGAACACCACAGATAGCCTTTTGTCTCAGCAATCATTTCAGCAGCTGAGTGGAGAATGCATTGGAAAAGAGAGAGAGAGAGGAAGAGCAATTAAATGATTATTACAGAAGTTAAATCAAGTGATTAAGGCCTTAACTAAGTTTGTAAATTTGTGAGCAAAGTAAAATGAATTGAAAGAAAAGATGTTGAGAAAAGAGAATGAATTACACCAATAACTGAATGGATATGCAGAGGAGATGGTGAGGAAGACAGGGCTTGAACCCACTGGGTCTTTTAACTTCAAAGCCATCTCTAAGTAACAAGTATGGTATAGAATTTTCATTGAGCCTTCTTAAATATCTGAACATATTTGAGAACCTTAGTTTGAACTTAATAAATGCTTATTGAATGTTGGGAAAAGAATTAGGAAGTCCTGATGTGGCAAATGACACATAACACAACAAAAGTCAAAATTAGTTATATTTTATTAGACAGGAAACTTTTGATTATATGTAATGGAGTCATTCCTAAATCAGATGTCCATGTATTATCTGACCATTAATTTGTTTAAAAAAGATCAAAATAAAAATAAAACTATAAAAGGAATAAAAATGAGAAGATATGGTGAAAAATACAAAACCATTCATTCCAATATAATCCATTTAAACTTGTTATTGATATGCCAAACCATAAAACGGACAGTAGAAAGTGCATCAAGCCGAGCTGTAATAGTTTTACATAAAATCTTATCCAGTGTAAGTCAATTTTCATGACAAGGATGTGAAAAGTAACAGAAAGCTACCTTAATCAGCAAATACTTGATTTACTTGCCAAACTGAGAGATATGGAAATCAAAAATCATACTGGTTTAGAATATCAACTTGTTTGTAAAATCTTCAGCAAATGTATGGTAGATGATTGTTAATAGCATCATTTCATAAAGCAGGAAAAGTAATAGACTGGAAAATACATTTAAAGAATGAATTGAGGAAGAAAATGATGGAAGTCAATATGCAAAGGCAGCAACTCAGCTGAATTTGCCCTATATTCCAGTCCAAACAACTTTAAAATAATTCCTTAAATCAAATACTGGAATGGTAAAGTCAACTAAAGGTGAGGTTAAGATATTTTTCCTGCCCAAGATAATTTAGGAGATTGTGGGAAGGCCACCCAGGTGATGGTCAGCCAAATCCCAATCCAGGCTACAATTCTAGCAGCAGGTCTTGGAAGTGGCTGCTAGAGCAGTAGCATTGGCTTCCAGAGCTCTCAACCTACTGAGCATGAGAGGGTTCAAACAACTAGTCAGAAAGTGCAAAGGGAACTCTTTGTTGGTATTGGGTTCAGTACCCTGTTGTAATGTACAATTCAATAAAACAAAATGACAATTCTATCAAATTAGTTTACTTATTCAGTGCCAAATTAATCTAACTGCCAAAAATTATTTTATAAAGGTAGAAAAATAATAAAATTCATCTTGAAGAATAAATGGTTACAAATATCAATACCCATATATATGCATATATATACATAAACATGTATATATGTATATGAGAGATACAGAGGCAGAAAAGAGGGAAACGACATTTTCTCCATCAAGAAAAACAGAAGCACTTCTGGACTTTAACATCACAGTCCCAGGTATACTTATAAAGAAGATGGGAATGTCTAAAGAGATCAAGGCAGGAAAAGTGATTAAACTAGACCAGGTGTTTATAGAAGAGGTATATACTATAGGCCATGTTATTTTATGATCATTGGTGGATCAATTCTCTCTTGAAAGAATTTTGGTGACATTTGATGACATTTGAAAGAAGGGACATATTAAACATATGAGAAAAATCTTAGGTCTTAAGGAATGAGGAAATATCAATAACTACCAGCCCATAATGCCTACATTTGTATCCAACTTTTTTTCATCTAAAATTGTTTATGGGAATAATCTAGAAAATGTATTAAGGCCATCTTTGATAAGAGATTAGAAGAAAATAAGCAGGCTTCAGTAAACAATATTCTATAACAAACCACATGTTTATCATCTACAAGTAACTAAAAGAAGCAGATAATTTAAGATCTTATAGTGATTAACGTTTGCTGAATCAAAAAAAGTGGAAAAATGCCTTAAATATGTCCAACATTATTCCACATTCATTGTCTCTACTTTCTGTTCTTTTACTCCTAAACTCTTTAGAAGATAATAGTGATCTATTAATTGCCAAATTTGTTGGTTCTCATTGATCTCCATTTAACTGATTAACCATCTTTCCTGTAAATGCTCTCTTCTTTTGTATCTCATGACACTGTTGTCTCCTGGTTCTTCTCCCTCCTGTCTGACCATTTCGTATCAGACATTTCAAATTGATTATCTTAAATTCCAACTCTGCTAGCATATCAAAAATAGACTTTATAATTCCCCATAACTCTCTCATCTTACAGACTATCCAACTTGTATGGCTTTTCTTTCTTTTCCTTACACATGACATTTCATCTTTTATCTTCATAACGTTGAATTGACTGGCCCATATAAAGGAATGCACTACAATCTCACATCTACCTCAGATATCTATCAACCTACCTATCATTTTTCTAGACATAGCTTAAGCATCATCTTCTCTGCACGAAGCCTTTCCTGAATTCCCCAACTGCTGTGATATATTTTCTAACTACTTGCATTTATTGTTTTCAATAGTCAATGGAGAGATGCAACATATTAGATATAAGGAAAAACAAAGCAGACATAGAGTAAGAAATGCATTAACAAATAGTTTAGATATAAGAAGGGAGATAAGGAAGAGAAAGAAATACAGAGAAAGAGAAAGAATTTATTATGTTAAAAGAAGATTAGAAAGAAAACTCCATTCTTGACGTTGAGTAGACCATTATAACAACTTTATGGGATGGTATGACCAAGTTTTCAGAAAGGATGAGCAAGAAGGACTGTGCTGTGAATCTCTGGAGGGAGTACTCACATCCACAAGGTCAGAGGTCCATTTAATTCAGTCAGGAAAACCTTCCTAAAAATTAAAGCTATCTACATGCTGTATTGGCTGCCTGCTCCAGGAGAGAATATATTCTCATTTCATTAGAGGTCTTCATGTTTAGGTTAAATGGATATTTGCCAGGTAAATTGTAAAAGGAATTTTTATTGTTTCTAAGAAGTAGACTAGATGTTTGCTGAGGTCTTGTTCAAATCTGAGCATTTGTGACTTGATAATTCACCAATCATTAGTGTAATTTCCTGAAGTCATTTTCTATAAACCAGTAAGGTAAATGCAACTTCATTTATCTCTGCCATTTCTAAAATGTATGCTGATGTATTTCTTGACTTCTTGCAAGGCAAATATTCCTATGTAAGAGTAACAAAATCTCATCTAATGAATTTAAAGCATTCTGAGGTATCAGTCCTTTAGCATCCCCAACTATACTCACCTCTAAGTAGGACATTCCTTACCCTTATGTAAAGGAAAAGAAATGTTCCCTAAGGTGGCAGCTACTTCCAGGTATAAGCATCATACATAAGCAATGGAAGAGCAGAGATGTAACTACTCAGAACTGAAATCAAAATGCCAGCTGCTGTTACCTAATCTCTTTGATCTCTGCTCTTCTGAGATGCAAGTATAATTACGTGCTCCTTCTTTTCCAGAGGGAGGGAGCTTTATTTTTGATGTCACAGGGTTTGTATATCTGCACTAACTGCTAGAAGGAAACTAAGCTGTCTTTTTCAGCACCTTCTTCCCACATTAGAAGAAGAAATAGCTGAGTGCATCTGCATCTCAATTTGAGTCCAAGTAGCTTGACAAGGATTCAGCTAAATGAATCACAGTTTGCAGAGAAAGCAAGAGAAATAAAAAAAAAATAAAAATAACAGTAAATACTAAAGTGTTTTACATATATCATGTCATTAAAATGTATAGATAGCTATACATTAGGAATCACAAACCCTATTTCCAGAGGTGAAAACCAAATACTAAAAGAAAAAAGAAACTCAAACTTATCTTCCATGAATCATTATTTATCATGTTTTTGATACCTTGGCAATCAAATTGGGGGGGGGATCATTCCATTGACCACTCATAATATGCTAATCTTAAATTCAAATCATCTCCTCCTGTTGTTTTCCTTTTTTTTCCCAATCATTTAACTTCCCCCTCCCATTTCTTACCCATGAGATTACTCTTATAACAAAGGGGAAAAAAATTAAATATCAGCCAATTCATTAGGCCTTTATCACAGCTTATGCAGCATTGCACATTCATAGTACTATGACTCTCCACCAGAAAAAAAAAGGCATTTGCTCATTCCATTGGGGCTAAGATTGGTCATTATAATTATAAAGGGTTGAGTTTAATTTTATTATTCTTGTCATTATTGCTGGAATGGCTGATTGTTGTAGTGATTGTGTAATATTGGTTTCCCAGTTTTACATACATCATGGAATCAATACATACATATCTTACAATATCTGTTTGAATTAATTGCTCATATACAACTTTTCTTATAATGCAAAGTTTTCATTAATTTATATGTCACAATTTGTTCAGTCATTTCCCAATCAATGGGGAATTATCTTAAGGTAAGATGCCTAACACTGCAATCTCTCAGATAATGGGTGTAAACAACTTACTCACTTTTTTTTTGTCTATTTCAAAGTTGTTTTCTAGAATGATGCGACTAATTCTCAATTCCACCAAGAGTGTATTAGTATACCAGTCTTCATGGGATCCTTGCAACAATTACTAGATACACATTTTGTTTTCTTTGTAAATTTGCTATGTGTAAGGTAAATTCTCAGAGCTATTTTAATTTACATCCATCTTATTTTTCATTAGGGCAATATTTCCTATAATTAATAGTTTGGAATTTTTCTTTTGAAGAAATGTTTGCCCTTATCTTTAGGTTTTTCTCCTCCAGACACCTAGAAAGAATAGTCTACACTTAAGGTTTCCACTTTCTCACCACCTATTCCCTCCTCAGCACCTTGAAATCTGCTTTATATCCCAACCACTCCACTGAAACTCCTTTCTCAAAATCCATTACCATCAAATTCAATGGTGTTTTCTCAGTCCTTATTCCCCTGAATCTATCTGTATTATTTGGCATTATTGGATGCCTCCTTTTCCCTCATATTCTATCTCTTCTTGCCTCCTATAATTCTGCTATATATCAATTGTCATCCTACCTCTTCTACTTTCTTTTTCTATCTTCTTTGTGATTCCTTTCTTATATCTTAAATGTTTACATTCCCCATCATATCCGTCATCTTCTCTTTCTACATTCTTCATTACTTCTATTTTTAATTGCTAAATCCAAACTATGGTTTCACATCTACACATGAGTGATAGCCCACTCCAATATTTAAGTCTATTCCTGATCTCTAACCTTAGCTCCAGGATCTATATTTCAAATAAGACATTTCTGGCTAGATATCTTTCAAATACAACAGGATCCAAACTGATCTTACAACTTCTTCCTGACATCTATATTTGTATCAATCAAACTCACATCAAGAGAAACCTCAGAATTACCTTGACTCTTTTTCTCTTCTAAGAATTGAGACACTTATAAGTCCTGTCAGTTCTTTCTAAATGTCCTATCTTTTCAATTCTCATTGGCACAAACCTTCAAGTCTTTGTTTTCTCTTGGACTATTGCAAAAGCTCTTAACAAGGCTCTCTTCCTCCAATCTCTCTTTACTCCATATATCTTGCATTTACCCCAGGTCTTTCACTTTGATGTTCAAAAACCTTTAATGACTTTCCATGTCCAAAACCTGGCATTTAAGATCTTATACATTGTAGTCTCAACCTACCCTCTTCAGCCAAACCAGAATAATCCTGTCTATTAAATACATTCTAAGTTTTCCCATACTTTCCTGACTGTGGCACTGAAAATATGTTAGAGGTTGACTGAAGAGCATGATTGTAGAGGTTTGATATCTAGGGCTTATGGATTTCCAGAAAAAAGCTATAGTTTTTCATACTAAATTAGTAATATGTCACACTAATGCATATTAGTGTAAAAGACAATAATTTGAAGAGATGTCCCCATAGTCTTTCTAGGGAACCAGAAGGCTCTCATAGTGATTGTGTGAGGGATAGTATAAGTCAATCAACCAACAAACTGTTGAGTGCTTACTATTATATGTGATTTTACAGTGTGCTAAGTGAAGTGAGAAATAGAGAAGTATATGACTTATACTCTCTGCCCTCAAAAGCTTTATAATTTAATTTCTACTAAAGTGGACTAGCACAAATGGAACAAAGAAAAAGCAACAGACACAGAAGATAATGAAGGCCACAAACAGTGGAATGATGTCTAAACGTTTCACAAACACTAAGGGAAAAAGGACATTAGTAAGGGCTAAACTGTCAACATTTATATCTTTCTAGAGACAGCTGTACTGGGGAGTCAAGAAGGCCTGAGTTCAAATTAGGACTCAAACATTTATTGGCTAGGTGACCATGGACAAGTTATTCAACCTCTCTTTGCCTCAGGTTCCTCATCTGTAAAACTGTGGTTAATAAGAGCACGTACCTCTTAGTGCTATTGTTATAAGGATCAAAAGAGATTATAAAGTGCTGTTCAAGTTTTAAATCATTATACAAATTGAGCTGCAATGATAATGATGATGATGTCCCAAAAGTCATCATTAATTCCTTGCATTAGCTCTGAGAAGATCTTAAGAACATTCCAACTAGAGAGAAAAGTGTGAAGAAGGACACTGGAAGATAGGGTGACTGCTTGGAAAATGAGCTGGACTTGAATAGACATTATACTAGGGAGCAATGAAATTTAAAATCCAGTAGGTTGAGTGGGACCAAGACAGAAAGGAATGAGATTACAAAGTGTTATCACTAAACATAGGCATATAGATATAGGAGAGGGGAGAAGAGAGTTACTAACATCCTATATTAAAGGTTATTCCTAACTTTACCTGTAACTTTACATGTTATTGGCTAGAATAATAGCACCTACATCTCAGGGCTATTGTGATGATCATGATGATCAAATAAGATAATAAAGTGCTTTGCAAACCTTAGAAATTTATACAAATGTTAGCTGCTATGCCATTGTCTTTTAAACATAAGGTCTTCCTCTGAAAAGGAAATCTGGATGTTGCCCCAACAGGGGAAAGGATTAATAAGAATTTAAAAAATTAATGCTTTTTTGCATATTTGAGGACCATTGTGTTATATGTTCACTCGACAACTCTATTTCCATTCTGCTTAAACACATAACATCATACTTTAATATATTACATTGTTCTATTTGCTAGCAAGCTTTATTTGGGGTATTTCATATGTTTTGTTGTCCTAGAAAGAAGAGATGGTCATTCCATGAAATTTTGTTAGTGAACTGCTCAGATTTTGTACAAACTTCCAGTGATTCGCTGAGCTTCAAAATTATTTTCTTTTGATATCTCTCCAAAGATCCCAGAAAATACTGTCTTAGACTGGCTAACTAGGCAAAAAATGTGAAAGAAGTCAATTTTGTCTCCACTACCCCACCACCACCACTGCCATGCCAAGTCCTCTCATTAATTTCTCCCAAACTAAGTCTCACTAAAGGATAAATGATTGATAATGTTTAATGTTTATTTACATCCCAAATATTAGTATCCTATATGGTGGGGAGGGAAGATGAGGAAGACATAAGAAACCCCATAATTCATTGGAATTAATAGATAATTATAGGGGCATCCAGATGGCTCAGTAGATAGAGAGCAATCTCTAGAAATGGAAGGTCTTGGGTTCAAATCTAACCTCAGACACTTCCTAGCTGTGTGACCCTGAGCAAGCCATTTAACCCTAATTGCCTAGCCCTTACCACTCTTCTGTCTTGGAATCAATACTTAGTATTAATTCTAAGATGGAAGGTAAGGGTTTTAAAAGAAAAATAAAATCACTAATGGTAGATTTTCAGACATTCATGGCAGGCAGGTAAAGGAGATATTTTGGATACAGCCCTGCTGCTATTGTTACAGGTAAGTAGCTTCCCTCTCTGCCTGTGTGCAAGAGTGACTTTGTTGTCTCCTCAGCAACAATAATCATATCTTAGTGCTTCAAGTCCCCATGGTTTCAACTATGTGGAGTAACAGGAACAATGCTGAATCTGGAGTCAGAGAACCTCAGTTTAACTCCTCTCTTTGTCACTTATTACCTGTATGAATATGGAGAAGTTATTGAACCCTTCTAGGTCTCAGTTTCCTCAACTTAAAATGAGGGGATTTGATTGGATGGTTTCAGATTTTCCTTCCACCTCTCTACTATATCTCTCACTGAAGAGATATCATCCCCTTGGAACACAGTCCTCAGGAGTTGCTGTGGCTATAACCATCCATTGTCTGGTGGCCATTTTTCTAGAGATAAGCCTTGTTGAACTTTTCTAGGCTGGTACTTAGATGACAGGCATGGAGTCCAATGTTGGGACAATATTTGAAACCATTGAAGTTTCACAGGATCTACCAGAGCATTGCTTTGCTGGTTAAGGCTTGGAAAATGAAGGGCTCACCTCCCATCATCATGAAGGTACAATTACACACCATATCTATCAATCTCAAGGGTCTTCCCTGGATCTCCACTAGTATAAGCTCTGACCAGATTCCAGCAGCACCTTCACATGAAGCTCTTAGGCAAAGAACATTTTTCCTTGGTATCTGGGGGTGGCATATGCAGGTGGCAGGTATTAAGTCCTGGCCCACTTCTAATTAAGATCTTGTCAGATCAGTTCCTATTTAGATTACAAAGGTTTATGCAGCTTAAAAGGCATGTTACCTTCTTAGAAGCTGAGAGCACTGAACAAAGTCTAATTAAATGTGATTTGGAGGTTGATTCAGTATTTATAAGCAGACAGCTTGCTACAGAAGCAGACGTCCGTGCTGGTAGAGCTGAGTGGTATTCGGTATATTCAGCAAGGTTAAAAATGAATGGGTAAAAGATGAGTCTCAAAACCTCGTTAGTGCCAAGTCTGATGATTTATTTCCATAAATCACTTCAATGTTCATATTTCACGTTTTGAAATAATCTTGTACCGTCTTTTGATCTGAAATTGTAGCTACTGCCGCTATTGAAGCAGATGAAAAATTAAGGGCCTCCATTTCTTTAGAAACAGGGCATGGTCAAATTGCCACATTACAAATCTTACCATTGATGGCTCATTGCTCAGCAGGGACCCTGGTCAATTTGCTCTGTTCTGCAACTACAGCGACTCAGATAATAATTAGCCATAGGGCAAGGAGCACAAAAGGAATACAAACCCTGGAGACTAAAAGAATACCTAGAATAAGGTACTCCAGCTGCCCCCAATTTCAGGCATCCTTCCCTAGTATTATCACTGCTGCAGCTTGTTTTCCAAATTGCTGTCAGCTTCGGGGTATTACCATGAGAATGGAAGATAGGCAAAGAAACTAAGAGATCAATCAGAGGTACTAGAGTCATTGAGAGACACTGGAGGATGAAGTTCCCTTATTCTATATAGGAATTCTAAGCTGGGAAAAGTTAAACTAAGATAGGTCATGGGAAAATCAAAGCTTTGGCTCTTAGACCTATCCATAATACATGATTTCTCCTCTGCCAGCTTACATTATCTCTTTTTAAAAAACATATGAAATGTATAACCAATGTTAAATTACTTATAGGCTCAGGGAGGGAGAAAGGAAGGGAAAGACAGAGAGAATTTGGATATGAGAGAATTTGGAACTCAAAATATTAGAAAATGATTACCAAAAAATGTTTTTATAGGTAATTGGAGGAAAAAAAAACATTATCAAGGGGGGGAAAAGTGTGTGATACATTATTGGTTCCAGAGAACAAAAAGTATGAAATCTCTTCTTCTCAGTAGAGAGATGAGGAGTAAGGGTGTGAGCTGAAGTGGATATTCCCATTGGTTTTTGCCTAGCTTTTTTTTAAATTATATATATGGGAGGAAAGTAACATAACATCAGTCATGACATTAGAAAAAAAGTATTTCAAAATTAAGTTTTATTTTAATGACATAAAACCTAAATACTAAAATGAAATACAATCTCCTCCATTCTTACTAAGAAATTAACCTCTACATGTTGAGTGTTAGGAGCATTGGTATATAGAAGGAAAACTTTATGCAAGTTCCATGCAAATAAGCTTCCTGGAATCAGCAAACTCAATCTGATAGCTTCAACCAAAAGTAGCTCAAATTTGAAAGAGAGAAAGAGTAATCACATACCGTCTGGGAGTATTTCAGCCAAGCTAAGAAAAATGCTGAATACAAAAATTCCCAGGAATAGAAATACCTCACCTACTCCTACCATGGTTACTGCTTGGCGTTGAACTTAGGTTATTGATTTCACAGTGTGGTCTGTAGTGTCTGGATCCTCAATTCCAGCAATCCAAAGATTCTGTCTGGAGAACACAGGAAGTGTATTACTTAAAATTCATGACAAATAAAAACCTTTCCCAGTGGTCAGAAGGGATAAAGTGGCCAGTAGAAATAGGTAAGGGGAATGGAGACCAAATACACTTTCATCTCCATAACCTTTTGGTCTAGAGTCAACCTTCATGTCACTTACTTTCCTGCCTCAATATGGGTCACATGAAAGGCAGATTGCAGGGCAGTGCATGTCATGAAGAGGAGAAAGGATCAAGAAAGAATCTAGCCAGAACACTTCCCACCTTTATCCATCAGTGCTGCCTAACTGCAACACTTTATTTTATAAAGTTAAAGAAAAAATAAAAAGCAATGGATGCCAGTTATGAGAATAATGGTAAGAAATGGTTATTGTAAAACTGCATCCATAACCATGACAGTCTTTTAAAGTTTCCAAAGTGCTTTTTCACAGGAGTCCTGGGAGGGGGGTAGTACACATATAATTATCTCTACTTTAAAGATAAGGAAACAGAAAGTGACAGAGTGACTAGCTTGCAATCACGTAGCTAATAAATTATAAAACTAGAACTAAACCCCAAGTTTTTTTAGTATAAGACCAGGGTTTTTATTGTTGTTGTTTTCCCATAAACCACATTGTTTTCCCAAGGATATAGTCAATAAGTATTAGACAGACAATAATTCAATGAGAATTGCAGGCAACTTAGTCCAAAAAAAAAAAAAAAACAGGCTCTCCAAATTTGATGTCTTTGGTCAGATGCTGAGTGCTACAGCCCTTCCTTCATAGGGTCATAGGCCTAGTCCTCAAAGGGACCTTAGAGGTTTTCTAGTCCAATCCCATTCATTTACAAATAAAGGGACTAAGGTTCCAAATACTACATGATTTTCCCAATGTCATGCACAGGTTCTAAATGGGAAAGCCAGGATTCACACTCAGTTCCTGCAATTTGAAGTACAGCTATTTGTCTACTAAACCATGCATTAAAATAACAAGCTGCAATGTTAAGAGTGTGGGGTTTGAGGGGGAAGCTGGATTGAGAGCCAAGCCTAGAGATGGGAGGTCCTAGGTTCAAATCTGGCCTTAGACACTTCCCAGCTGTGTGACCCTGGGCAAGTCACTTAACCTCCATTGCCTAGCCCTTACCACTCTTTTGTCTTGGAACCAATACACAGTATTGGCTCCAAGACAGAAGTTAAGGGTTTTTAATTTGGCAATTATATTCCTGGGGGTTGTCTTTTGGGGATTTAGTATAGAGGGTGTTCTATGAACCCTTTCTATTTCTATTTTGCCCCCTTGCTCCAGATCATGTGGGCAATTTTCTTCTATAATCTCCTGTAGAATAGCATCAAGGTTTTTGTTTATCTCTGGTTTTTTGGGGAGACCAATAATTCTGAGGTTGTCTCTTCTTCCTCTGTTTTCCAAGTCTGTGACCTTTTCAGTGAGATATTTCATGTTTTCTTCTAAATCATTAATTTTTTGGCTTGCTTTATTGATTCTTGCTGTTTTATAATTTCATTTTCTTCCATTTGCTTAATTCTGGTCATTAGGGGCTGGTTTTGCTTTTTCAGCTTTGTCTGCCCTTCTATTCGATGCTTCCAGCTCTTTCCCCAATTGTGAAGTCTTGTCTATTAGACTGCTGATCTCTTTCTCCCATTTTTTTCCAAAAGGTTTCCATCTTCTGGGTAAGCTCCAGTTTGAGATCTTCCAGAGCTTGTGGATAGTTTTCATTTTGGGAGGCATGTTCTGATTTTGTTTGGATTTCATCCTCATTCTCTTCTTTTCCTTGGGTACTCCCTCCATAAAAGTTTTCAATAGTCACTTTTTCCCCCCTTTCTTCTTGGAGGCTTGATTTTGGGACATGTGAGCCATCCCTTTGGTGGTTTTATTCCACTTTCTTTTTTTGGTCTGGGGTCTGGGTGATATGGGCGGATTTTCTGTGAATTTAGGTTGCCTCAGACTAGTTCTTCCCAGCCTCCAAGGTTTCTTAGAGTGCAGGGCCCCTGTGTTCCGCCCAACCACCCAGGTGATCAGCGCAGCATGCCCAGGTGTTCAGCTCCGCCCAGTTGTTCAGTGCAACTGCCCCCAAGTTCAGTTCCACAGCCCCCTGTGCTCAGCACAGGATTCTCCCGTGAAACCACCCTGAGAGGTCATTTCCTTGCAGTCTTTAGATCCCAAGGACCCTGGTGTGCCCCCCCAGACAGAGACGCTCCTCACTCACTTGCTGTCCCAGTGAGCACTCTGATAGCTTACTCTGGTTTGGGGGGTGAGGGGCGGCTCAGTTCACGTTTTTGTGCAAGCTTTTCCTCCTCCTTATAGTGTGGAAATGTTCAAACCCCACATACCTTCTTTTCTGTGGGGTACTGGAGAGTCCCTCCGTTCTTCCAAAGGTGATTTTTATGCTCTTTTGAGGTAGTCTATTTCATTCGGTGCCGGGGAGGGGAAGCGAGTCGCGTCTAGATTGCAGCCATGTTTACCCGGACAGTAAGGGTTTTTAAAAAAGGAGTATGGAGTTTGAAACCCAAATCCAAGATTTATTGAATGAAATTAGTAACTAGCTCTGTCTAATCTTCTTTTCAAGGCTCAACTCAAGTACTACCTAAAATACTGAACCTTTCCTTATTCTCCCATTTACTAGTGCCAGTTCCCTTTTCCCTCCATTTCCTCATTATTTTGTCTATATTTTATTGTTGTTTCTACCATCTCTACTTGCACATCAAAAGTAAACTTCTTGTTTTCATTTTTACTTTTATATCTCCAGGACCAAGTTTAGTGTCTAATACATGGTAGATTCTTAATAAAAGCTCTTTAAACTGAATTGAATTACCAGGAAGGACAAAAAAAATTTGGCCAGATCTGGGTAAGATTGTTACATAGAGAAAGTTTTCCTTCACCACCTCCACAAAGCACAACCAAGCACCCAGTATCATATTATCTTCTCACCTTTCTCCCATTTAAAACTGGCTCTTAGAGAAGAAATGGTAAATTCCTTCTCACTAAAAGGTTATCTCAGGAGAGCATTTACAGTAAAACAGAGAGGATTTGGAAAGAAACATTAAGTAAAAATAACATTGACTTTTCAGGACTAGTAAATAAGACGAAAGAATGATTTTTTTTAAACAGAGGGTTCTTCCTCCTTGCAACTCTAAAGTCATACAGTCCTTATCAACTGTGACTTTTCCTAGTTTTCAGTTCTGCTTTCACATAGCCATCAAGTTGGAATAATAAATGCTGTGGCTTCACCTTCCAAAAGTCAGCCTTGTGGCTTCACAAGTACATTTCCTGTCACTGTTCTGGAAAGTAGTCAAAGATGTCAGATTTATGGTCAGGAGCACTGTTAAACCATTCCAGTGAGATCAGCAGTTTCCTAGTACCTCACACAGACCAGTTAACTGAGGCAATGGATGTGTATACATTAGATTTCCTTAGAATTCTGTAATGTCCCATGTATTTTTCAACATTTAGGGTACACTGGAGATGGGAGATAGAGGTGGTGCTGGACTATATTCACAGACTTGTAAACCAGCATTTTCTTGGAAGCCCAGTGGAACAGTTTGTCTTTCAATCTAAGAGGAATCCCAGTAGCAGTAAATGACAAAATGCCTTCTGTTGGAAACTTTAGAGAATTCTTTGAAGTAAAGAAGCAGATTTCACATACACACAAATATCTTAGAGATGTCAAGAACAAAGAAGTGATGAGCTTAAAAGTGTTTTTCAGGTCCAAGACCAAGGGTAAAGATGTTTCTGAAGCATTTCTGGAGTGGGGGAAGATAATGATGGTTGCACAAAGGCTCCAGCATGACAGATTGCTTACTAATTCACAGAATCCAAATGTAGATTATCTTCCTGGCTCCTAAGTTGCCTAATTCTTTCACAACCTGTTCCATTTTTAGAGTTGCAACCATTATGTGCAATTAGAGCTGGAGAATTTTGACCATGCATCCTCCTTTATGTTTCTGTTTAATGTCCATCCAATCATTCATGATGTCAGAGAACAAGTAAGAGAGTGTGCCAGGAATGCCATTACATTGGGGGCGGTTTCTCTACTCTGAGCAAAGATGAGGCAGAACAAACAATTGTACTTTCTCTGGCCCTTCTTGCCTTTCTCACTTACAATGAGAGCTATAGGTATCCCAAGGCAATCAGTGCTATGGGCAGGGCCAAACATGGCTGGGCACTTTCCTCTGAAGCTCCTGAGGATATCTTACTTCACCATCCTAGGCTTTCATATGACTCAGCAATGGATTCAATAATTATTTCTAGGCTGATGGTTCTCAGATCTATTCATCCAGTCTTAATTAATATCTAAACTTATATCTCCAAATGCCTATTAGATATCTAGAACTTTAAATTCAGTATGTCAAAAAAATTCATTATCTTTCCCCCCAAACCCACTATAATTCCAAACTTCCCAGTTACTATCAAAGGCACCGCCATTCTCCCAATCATCCAGACTCACAACCTATTTGTCATCCTTGGGAGTCTGTCCCCAATACTTTCCCATATCCAATCTGTTCCTTAGATGTGTAATTTTTACCTTCATAGCATCTCTTGCAAATACCTAGTTCTCTCCTCATACTTTACCACCACTCTGGTGCAAGTGTTCATCACCTCACCCTTGAACTATTGCAATAATCTGCTGGTTAGATCCCTGCTTCAAGATCATCTGTGCTCCAGTTCATTCTCTACTCAGCTATCAATCATCTCCCTAAATGACTGATGAGATCACCCTACAATTCAACAGATTTCTGTGGAAGTCTTCTTATCACACAATGGAGGAGCTTCCTAATACTTCTAGGATCAATGCATAATTCTTTTTTTTTTTTGTCATTCTCAGACCTTCTCAACCTGTACCCTTTCTATTCCTCCAATTTTCTTATACCTTGCTTGCTTAATGACATTGTTTCTATTCATTGCATGTGACTCCTCACCTTCTTAAGGTGGCTATTTTCATCTGCTGGCCTCTAAACATGTATTGAATGCCCTTCATCCCCGTCTCTACTGATTGTTCTCCCAGTCTTTCTTCAGATCCTAGCTAAAATCCCACTTTCGATAAGATTTTTCTGATCCCTTTTAATGATACTTTCCCTCTGTTGATTACCTCCAACTAATGGATTTATATTATAATATATTTGATCTCTATTTATCTATCTATCTATCTATATCTATATCTCTAAATATATATATATATTGTTTATAGTTAGTTATTTGGATATTGTCTTCCTCATTGGACTGTTAGCTCCTTGAAAGGAAGGACTTGTTTTTTGCCTTTCTTTCTTTTCCAGTACTTAGCAGAATGCCTGACACTAAGTAGTCACTTAATAAATGCTTATTGACTGATTCACTGTCTGAGTGACACAATTGACCTATTGTCCATCCTCCTTCACCTCAGCACAGTCAGATTGTCTTTTGAGAATGCTTCTGGTTACTTATTTCTGAGTGGGAAAAAAATTCTACTTATGACCCTGGTTTCAAAAGGAGGAGATTGAAGGCTCTCTGCTTTCTGTGATTTCATCAGTGTGGAGAGGCTGCATGGTCTTACAGGAAGGACTTTAGTTTCAGGTGAGTTCATTTCTAATATCAGGTCCATAAAACAAAGTGTAGTGGCCAGTAGTAAGTAATTTTGGGTCAGCGAGATAGAGAAGTACATAGAGTATAGGGTCTGGTGTCAGGAAGCCTTAAGTTCAAATAGACACTTAGCAGATGTGTGACCCTGGTCAAATCACATAACCCTGCAAGCTTTGGTTTCCTTATCCATAAAATAAGCTGGAAAAAACAAATGACAAACCACTCTAGTATCTTTGCCAAGAAAACCCCAAGTGGTGTCACAAAGAGTTGGACACAAGGGAAATGACTAAACAAGAGCATCATTTTACCACTATGGGTCTCTGTCTTCCCATCTGTATAATAGAAAAACAACTTTTCCTCCAAATCAAAAAATAATATATCATGGAAAGATTTTTAGGCTTGGAATCAGGACACCTAAATTCAAATCCCAATTCTAATACTACTTATATGATTTGGAGCATGACACTTAATTCAACAAATGTTTCTTAAGTTGTATGAGGTGGGTAGGTATCCTATTAGGAAACTGAAAGCTTGGAAAACAAGGCAAGTTGTCCATGTGGTAAGAGGGTAAAATAAACAGTGAACAGCTGATGTGTGCCACTAATAGCACCATAATATCAGGATAAAGTCCAAAGCCTGTTGTACAGAGTCCCTGTTGTAAATTTATTTGAGGACATGGACAAGAGTCACACAGAATGAGCAAGAGTAGATAGGGTACAATTTTATTCATTGTAAGGAACAAAATCACATGTCCACTTGAATATTTTTTACATGTGCCAAGTAAGTACTATGATAAACTCTGAAGATACAGAGATAAAAATGAAAATACTTCCTTCCAAAAGATATTGGGGAAAATAACCTAAGAATAATAATTTCAATTTTCCCCCCTTTATGGTCTGGATTTTTTTTCTTGTCAGCAGAAAACTCATGATAAAGGGAGTTCCTCTACTAATGTATATGAACAGCTATTCAACTATTGATCTTTAGAGAGTTATCTGGGGAATTAAGAGGATAAATGACTTCTCTAGGGTCACTTTGCCAGTATGTGTCAGAGAAAGGATTTGTACCCAAATCTTCCTGACTGAAAGGTCCACTCTATCTCACATGCCCAAGTATATTCAAAGTAAGCTAAAAATAATTTTGATTAAACTCCAAGTTTCAGTTTTCTCATCTGAAAAATGTTGATAATAATACTTATACTACATACTCTCCAGTTATTCATGAAGAATGTAGTTAGAGTAGCTTAAAGCACCATAGAAAATTGCATAGAAAATAACAACCATGAGTTGTTATTCTATTGTCAGGATGAAAAGAGAAATCTGTATTATTTGAACATAAAAGTACTGGAGAAAAGGTCAATGTTCTTCTCTTTTTGTATTAGCTCAGCATTTATATTCACTTTGTAATAGAATGACACATAATTACTGATATTCTGACTTTAGACCCTGAAAGTCACTTTTATCTGAGTGTTTTATATCTAATAATAATAATTAGCATTTAAAAAAGGATTGCCTTTTGTGTCATTGATTTTCAAAGGCAAATATATACTATTTCCATGATCTTGATAAATGATTAAATAGAAATTAGATTGCTTGTAGTCTCCTAAACCAAGATGACATAGGAGTTTCCATTAATATGATCCAATAAGTCCATATTATTTATATGGTCAAAGTAGGGATACAGTGAAGGTTAAGGAGGGGGGGAAGAAATTAGGGAAAGGGCTGGGAGGTAGACTATATGAATGATTGCCATGCCAAAAGTATTTCAACAGTCAAGAGCCTCAATCTCTGCAACCCAGAAGTGGAAACTTTCTGAACCACTGCACAGGAATTTCAACTATTGCTATGGATTACTATGCTATAAATTATCTTTTCCTAGAAGCTCTGAAGTACCTAATACAATTAGTCAAAGAGCAATTTTCTGATGTGAGAAAAAAAGTGACAGAAATAATTTTAGCATATTTTATGAAATTGGCAGACTTAGAATATTGGGCCAATTCCTTTCCAGCTCTAAATGTGTGCTATCTCTGTTTTAAACTAGTAGAAAAGATCCAAAGCAAGCCTGATCCATATTTTGTCTCTTTGGGTCATCTGATTAACCTAGCTTGTTTTTTGCATCATTGGAGAAGAGTACACTAACATCATTTAAGTATATAAATATCAAATATTAAATTCACTGTTCATTGTGCTGACCAATAATTAGGTGGTTAAACATTATTGTCAGTCCACTAGGAGGTGGGGGAATGCGAAGGACAAGGAGAAGGAAAGTGGAATCAGGGACACTGATGAGCAGAAGGCATGATAAGCAGAAAGTTTAAAAGGGTAGAGAGTTATCCTCATGGAGCTATGAGGATCAAATGAGGTAACTTGTAAAGCACTTAAAGTGTTTTCCTTATGCTGGAAAGTGCTTTGAAAGCTGGAACAACCTGAATATTTGGTACATTGGCTTGAGTCTAAATTTCCTAGGTCCCTTTCATAACTATAATACTAATTAGAAAGCAAAAGGAACAGTAGGCAAGGTATCAGAAGACTTAAGTTTGAAATCTAGTTCTGCCTTACACTATCTGAATTATCTTAGGAAACCATGCCATCATAGATGCTCTCCAAATCTAGGTCTGTTTCCATTGATATCCACACTGATCCTTAGTTTTCTTATCCAAAGAATTGCTATACTAATACTTGTGCTATCTACCCCAGAGTTGTGTGGGGCTTCAAATAGATAAAGTGCATAAGCTATTTTTTTTGGTTCTCTATTGCCCTATAGAAATATAAACTATCTTTTTTTTCATTATCTACACTGCTATGTTGGAGCTTCACTATGTATTTTTGAGGTGCTTGTCATTGGAACATATTCTTACTTGTATTTGAAAACAAATGATGCTAGGGCAGTGATGGCAAAACTTTTAGAAACTGAATGCTCAAACTGCACCCTCACACTGCATGTAAGCCACCCTGTTACCCCGAACAGTGAAGGGAGGAAGTGTTCTTATTGGACAGAGGGTCAGCTGATGTGAAAAATGTCCTCAGACATGGTGGAGAGTTGGGGGGGGGGAAGCAGCCCCTTTTGGCACACATGGCGCTAGAGGTATAGGCATCAGAAGTCTAGTTCGAGGTGGCCATTAGCTAGCTATTTACCCTTGAATGAACTACTTACTTTCTGCTTTTTCTTTTTGTTTCTTAAAAAAATAAGGAAATAATCCTTTTACAACTATCTTCTCACAGGATGGCTGAAAGGGTCAAATGTAACACTTTTTTTATTAAAAGTGTAATGGTTGACACCATTGTGAAGTGGTATCATAGTGGAAATTGAGCCATGATGGATTTCTCCTTTATATTCCAGAGAGTATCATATAGACAAGTTCTGCTATGCATAGATCTCATAAGGGTCCAACAATCCCTTCCAAAGTCCAAAGAAATCCCTAGTTCATTCTTGCAATCAGAATAACTCAGAGAAGACTCCAACCATTTCTCCTTTGAGTGTAGGAATTTCTTTGTACGTATATTGGGAACATAGTGGAGTCAAGAAATGAATTTCCATTACTTTCACGATTGAAGAAAATTTTGGCTTTAAAAATAATTATTTTCAAAGCATGGTAACACGTGCCTATAATCTCTATTTATGAGGAAGCTGAGGCTGATATGGATCTCTTAAGAGGTTTAAATCTTTCCTCCTTGGAGATCAGGGAACATGGAAAAGAATCTACATTTTCCAAAACATTTAATGCAGCTCTCTTTGTGGTGACAAAGAACTGGAAATTGAGGGATGTCCGTCAATTAGGGAATGATTTTGAGCTGTAATAGAACTGAAATCAATTGGGGTTCCACACTAAATCTGATACCAATATGATAATCCCCTGGGAGCAGAGAGTCATTGGACCACTTAAAGAGAAATGAACCATTCCAAGTTGGAAAAAATAGTACAGTTTAAAACTTCAGTACCAGTCAGCATTGAGATTGAGACATGAGCAACTATTGTGCTTAAAGCCTAGATGTGCAGTCTCAAAAAAAAAGTTTAATTAGACTATATGAAGATATTTTACTAAATAATCATTCCCAGGACAATTCCCTTCAACTTCTGACTAGCCTCTACTGATAGAAAATTCCCAAGGAGGTTACCAGGAGTTTCTGAGATTTATAATGATAATAATAAAACTGATGAGTGACATTCACAAAGCACCTTCAGTTAAAAGACCTCAAAGTCTCCTCCTCAATGATATGTAAATCTTCAAGGGAAACAGACAGATTCCCCCTTCTCCTTGACACTTCTTCTTCAAGAGGGACCAGTTGTTTGACAGCCTGACAGCTCTCATTCATTCTTCTCCTAGGTAATTATATGCTTCCTGCTTTTCAGTCTGAGTTAGCAGCTCACATATGAAGCAGGTGATAACTAGATGTTTTTGGTAAGCTTACAAGAATGGTCATTTTCTACTGCAATTGAAAATGAAAACCAATAGGGTTTTGCTGCCTATGAAATACCTGCATATTACTCTATCAACCAGCCCAGTCCAGACAATATTCTAATAGTACGTGATACTTCTTAGAGTTTGAAATCTTTCCTCCTTGGAGATGAGGGAAAAAGTAAATATGTTCAAAAACATTTAACACAGCTCTCTTTGTGATTACAAAGAACTGGAAATTGAGGTGATGTTCATCAATTAGGGGATGGCTAAACCAATTGTGGCATATGATTGAGATGGAATTCTACTGTACCAGAAAAAGGTATGTGATGGCTAATTAAAAAAAAAAACAATTTGGCAAGAACTACACAGGATAAAGAACAATGAAATGAGTAGAACCAAGAGGATATTATACACAGCTACAAAATTAATACTGGAAGAATAAATTGTGAATGTTACCTACAGAAAATGAACTGAAAGGTGAAAACACGAAAGATTTAATTTTTATGAACATGGTCTCCCAGTCAATATCTTCTGTGAAGAGAGGAGGATGGGAAAGAATTAGGACACTTGTGGATGGGATTGATTATGTAGATATGAAGAAAAATAAGTTCAAAATATAAAAGGTTTGTGGTTTCACTTATGTAATCATTTTTCTTTGTATATGGAAATGTATGTTTATTTGATTTTGTAAATTAAATAAAATTTTTAAAAATAAAAAAAAAAGAAATCTCTTCTCCTTGGGGGAAAAATGAAGAATCAAGACTGTCCCTGTTCCTTAATGTATATGAAAGGCATCAAACACACAGCACAGTTCAGCTCTACCAAAGGCCACCTTAGCCAGATTAAAATGCAAGAAAACTTAGAGAATGTTAATACTTTTTTTTTTCTAAATCAACATACAACCACCCATGTCTATACTTATGGATAGGGTAGTGGCCTTTCTTTCCATTTCATATTGATAGCACTGGTTTACATGCTCAAATATACGTAGGTACCCTTTGTGAAGGCCCTATCAAGACTTACAGCCTGACTGAAACTTTGTCTACATGACACCCAAGAGAAGGTTAGGAACAATTGCCTACATTGAGGTAGTAAATTCAATTTTAATTTCATTCAAACATTTATTATGTGCATCCCATGAATGATGTCCTTTGAACCCAAAATGTGGTTTAAGCTATCTCATGTTTTTATAGCCTCTGTTCCTAATTAAACTATATTCAATTAGCTACTCATGTTCTAAACTGTGTCACTTCCTCTAGAGCTTCCTGGTGCATTGACCACAGTCTAACTGACATTCGCATGTCTGACTATACCTACAGATTGTAAATGTTTCATTTTATTTATACTAGTGTGAAGACTGTCAGTTGTCATAATAGATGGAGTCCTAGACATTTTTGGAATCAGGAAGACATAAGTTCAAATACTAGATCTGATACTAGCTATTTTCTGCAAATATTCTGTAAGATGCAGTCTTAGAAATTTGCCTGGTATACTAAGAAATTAAGTCATGTGCCAATGTTCACATAGCTTAGATGTGTCAGAAGTAAGATTTGAACCCATGTCATCAAGACCCTGAGACCTGTTCCTTGTCTACTATATCATATTGTCTCTCACTCTGCACATAATAGATATTGAATACATGTTTATATCATAAATATATTCACTCATTCACCCATGCATTTTTAACATTTTTGTTACCTGTCTTACTTTCTCACTTAAAAGTATAAGCCAATAGGGTATAAGCTTCTTGAGGGTAGGAAAAACTTCATTTTTTTCCATTTTATCACACAGTGCCTAGCATATTAAAAAATTCATGCTGATTGATTAAAATTTACAGCAGGTAGACTTCTTCCAATAGAAATCCCCATTACCTATTACAATATTATGCATTCAGTCAGTGCCTACATGGTAATGAGGATAGTTGCTGAAAATGGTCTGCCCTGAACACCCAGTTAGGAACCCAGTGTGATGATTAAATATTGGAATTTGAGTGTAAAGATATTAATGATGCTCTGGTAACATGCCCTTTGGTTATGAGGTTCTATAAAAGGTATTGCTTCGGAGTCCATTTTTTCAGCACTAACTGAAACTTCCTGACCAAACTCATTAATATCCACATTCCTTCAAATATACTTAACAGATTGATTCTGGACCACCAACAAAATCTGTCACTGCTTCCCTGCATAATAGAGCTCTTTGATTTCCTGTAGTAAAACCCAAGAGAGCCAATAAAATGTTTTCATTGATTGCAGTGTCAGCTTTAGATGCAGCAATGGTCCTAAACAAGAGTCATTCCTTAGCACTCTACTGTGGCTTTATGTTTTTATGGTCTTGGGATCTGGTGGGTAAATAGGGTTTGTGCATTAACACTAACCTGAAGAGACAAAGCTCTCTGGAGGACTGTCTCATTTTTATGTTTCCCCTCCCCAGGACCATAAATCTGATCAGGCTGCAGAGAAGAGCCTTCCTGGAGATTACTCTGGCACAGAGGTGCAGTTGGAAGGGGTCTGGCTAATAAAAATTAAAGTTCAATGTCATTGGGTAATCTAAGACATTTATTACACATTCACAGGGGGAGATAGTGAAGATCAGCTGGATAAGCATTTACTAAGAAGAAGAGGTAAGAAGAGATATACCTAAAGCACTCATCTTGTGTCTTCCCCTTGGTCTATTACCCTGTTCCAGGGTGGGTAATGTTATGGGACAAAACAATATTTCAGATGAATATTCACTGTCAGGAAGATGATATTGTAAAGAAATTACTTTGAGGGACTAGCTAGAGTGATCTAATATAGATGGGTTATGTGTTTGTTGCGTGGGTGTTAATAGCTCAAGTGTAAGTGAAAAAAAAATACCATAGCATCCACTCAGGGCTGAGAATATAGAGCTTTATTAAATCATAGCCCCATCTAGAAGGCAACAAAAAAATCAGACTCTTCGAAGTGTCACAGGAAGCTGCAAGAAGGCTAAGAGCAGGGACATTACTTATATTGTTCCAATGGGAGAGGGTCCAATGATGTTTGTTTGGGGGACTAGGTGACAGGGTGGATAGAGTGCCAAGCCTGAGGTCAAGAAGATCTGAATTCAAATTTGGCCTCAGACACTTAGTAATTATATGTGACCTTAGGAAAGGTACTTAATCCCATTTTCCTGGTTTTCTCATCTGTATAAAGAGTTGGAAAAGGAAATGGTAAGCCACTCCAGTGTCTTTGCCAAGAAAACTCGAAAAGAAGTCAGAAAGAATCAGAAACAACTTAAAAGGATTAAACAATAGCAACAAGAGACTGACCTTCACAGAATTATCTGAAGATTTCTATGGTTCTGGGCCCTTTTAGGACCCATAAGTCTCAAGTTAATGGCTTGCTCCATGATACCATACTGCCTGTCATCCATGGAGGCTTTTCTGTCCTTACCCATAATCAAAATAAGCTGCTAAATGTTGGAGTCTGTATTTAAACTCAAAGTTTTCCAAGTGCCAAATACAAAACTCCTTACACGGCCACATCTCAATCTCAGGCAACTATGGATATGTGCCAAGTGCTGTTCTCTGGGATTCCCATGGTGCTAAGTCTCTAGGCTGAATTCTTAAGTATGGAAATCGGAAGTCAAACAACCAACTTTTAATGAACATCTCCCTGGCTTTCAGCACCAAGCTAGTTGCTTCAGAAGCAGCAGATGTGCAATATGATCCCTGGTCAAGAAAGTTGCCAGTCTATATATCTGGGCATCAATTCATCATAATAGACTATGAATCCTAAAATTGTGATACAGATTATAAACACTATAAAGAAGTGCTACAATGACTCCGAAAATATAACAATCATATAATCACTGGATGTTTAGAACTAAGGAACAAAAGAAAATCATTTAAGTCAACTCTTTACTTTTTTGGATAAGGAAACTGAGGCTAAGTGCATAGGAGCAGGTAACACACAATACAGTGAAAAGAATGCTTTCTTTAGAGTCACAGGACCTGAATTCAAATCTAACTCTGCCCTTCTACTACCCAGATCCCAGCTTTGATATATACTGGTTGGTTGACCCTGGGCAAAGTACCTTTGCAAGAGTCCCCCAGAAAACTCATTAAGATCATAACTTGTAGGGAACGTAAATAATCTTAATTAATGAAATGAATTTCTACACTTGAGTCTTTTTATACAGATGAAAACTTTGGTCCAGATAAAAACAAGAGACTAGAGACCACATTGTGGAAAGACAACCAACTAATGGCATCAGATGCCCTCTAATATGTAATAGGAAGTTAATGCAAGTTTTTTAGTAGACAGGTGATATGATGAAAGTAGTGTTTGGGAAGTTTAGACTGGAAGCAATTAATAATATGGCTTACAGTGAGTGAAGAAGTCTACCTAAGCCATCACCATTTCCAAATGATGCTTAGAAAAAAATATATAGTTTAGCCCTCAGGTAATTCTGAAAAAGCTCCAGTAAACATCAGCAGAGGCCCAAATCCATGTGGTATAGTAGAAAGAGTAAAGGATGCTGAATCAAAGGTACTGGATTCCAATCTCAGCTCTGCTCTTTACTAGTTTAGAGCTAGGTAGGTAGCACAGTGCTCTGTGTCTACAGTCGGGAAAATTTGAGTTCAAATTCCACATCAACTATTTCCTAGTTGTGGGATCTAATAATGAACAGGTCCCTTAATTTCTGTATGGCTCTGTTTCTTCAACTGTAAAATAAGAGTAAAATAATAGCACCTACTTCCCAGGGTGGTTGTAAGAATATTTTTTAAAAGTGTTTAACAGTGTCTGGCATATGGTAGGTGCTTAATCAATGATTATATCCTTCCTTCCATTCTAGTTTTAACCTTCTACAAATTAGTTAACCTCTCAGTTTCCTCATTTTAAAAAGTAAGAGTGCTTGATTAAATCAACAGTTCTCAAAGTATGATCTGAAGATCCTAAGACACTTTAAATGGATCTAGGATCAAAACATTACATAATACTAAGATGTTTCAGTAATAATATATATAGAATTCAGTAATAATATATAAATACAACTCAGTAATTTTAAGAGTGGAAAAGGGTTCTAAGATCTAAAAGTTTGAGAATCACTAGATGGGTGAATTTTGAGATTCTATCTGGTTTTAAATTGATGATACAAATGCTACAATAGAGGAAATCTAAAAATTGGCTATGAAAATGTTCCATTTTCCTTCTTTCCTTTCCTATGTCCTTTAATAAAGACATATTATTAAATTTTTGAGAGTCAGAACTAGATATCTAACTTTTCAAGAATTGTCTAAGTATTGGAGCCCATGATAATTTTAACATTGCCTCTAATATAAGTACATAGATCAACTGCCTGTCATCAGATCAGAATTTTGAAGCCTTTGCAGTTAATTCCTTCATCAAAAAATGAGGCTTCCATTCCATATCTGGCAGTTTCTCTAATTCCATAAAGTACTAGTCCCTGTGCTACTAGCTGTAGTTTACTAATTCCATCCATATTTTAGGGATCACCACATATCACTATTGTAAGAAAAACATGTCATTCATTGACAAACAGGCCAAAATCACCACCATAGTATCTGCGTTCTGTGGTAATGAACCTTGCTGCCACACATCAATGCAGACTGGGTAGTTTAATTCCCTGATGATATTATGTTCAAATTTCCTCAAAGCTCTGAAGTTCCAAATGCTCTTGGAAATTAACCAAATGTTGACCCATTTCAAAGTCTTAATGACTACCCAGCATCCATAATGCCACATATCATGCTACACAAGGGAAAAGGAGAAAATAAAGGCTGATTTTGGACACAAATTCCACATACCTGTTTTCTATACACTGAAATTTGGGTAAAGATCAGTATCTTTAAACAACTTTCTTTAAAGACTTGAATACTTGAATTTTGAAGTAATTCTCATTCTAAGAAATAGAGAACAGACAAATGGCCCTGGAGGTAAATGAAAACAAACTAAAAAGAAATATAAAGTGTTGGCAAATGTTATTTTTTGAGGGAATCATTTGATTGCTGTAATAACTGCTCTTTCAACTAGTTCAAATTCTGCCTCAGATGCCCATATGGAAATCTCATGGCAGTCATCATCAATCAAGACAGAGAATGGTTGGAAAGATGCACAGAAATTAAGAAGCAGGTTTAGTTAAAAGACCCAATTTGATCTCTGACACATGCCTTTATTTTCATTTTAAGAGTCTGAGCCACAACCATCAACAGGGAAATTTGATCAGCCAGATGGTAAATATTTCACCTCATCGCCAACTAGAATACTCAATGGAGGAAACCATAAACATTTTATTTAAAAAAATCAACAACTCAGTATAGATGTTTGGACCTTTATCAGATGTAATTATTTTCAATTCTAATCAAATAGAAAATCTATAATTACTGTTGACCTCTCAAAGTTAACTTTTTATTCCATGGACTTCAGGTTCATAGAATTGAGCATCCACCTTATGAAGAGGAGCAATTAAGAAGCAAGTTGCTCTGAAGATACCATATTTTAGGGATTACTATATATCATTATTGTAAGAAAAACATGTCATTCATTGACGTGCAAGCCAAAAATGCCACCACAGCATCTGTGTCCTATGGTAATGAATCTTGCTGAGATGTTAGATTAACCCTTATATTTTTCTTCCCCTTTCTAAGTAACCTATCAATTATAACTATCCCTAGGAGTTCAAATTTTACAATGAAACAAGTCAAGAAAGTACCCACAGAGGCAATGCCAGCCAGACCTCCAAATAACTAGATGTTCCCACAGTAGAGTTCCCAACCTTTTATAGCTGCATCTTCTTATCCTTTGATTTATAAATACATATAATGATAGAACCTCAATGATTATTCAATTTCACTCTTCTCACCATTGCTGGGGGCCATTAGTCCATGACGCCTTGACAGAGTTACCCATGGTAGCTGGGGAGACCACAGAGTGGTCCTTGGTGAGATGTGACTGCCCACTCTATCCGCCTTTCATGGCTTCTTTCATCAATGCCCCTTCCCTATGAATTGACATGATTAATATTCCCCCTAGTCTCAAAAGAAATAATGCAAGAGCAAAACACATGTACCTTTATTCCCCAAAACATCACCAAAATATCAGACCCTCAAACCCAATCCCAAAAGACTATCATGGGTTAACTTTTACTTAGGTACATAATTCCCAGCAAAACTGCAGCTACAGGCCAAGTCCAAAACTTTCTCATGAAGCCAACACACAAATCAATCATAGAGGCCCATGAAATACATACAGGTACAGTACAGGTACATTAAACCTCAGTGTATGCCTCAGTGACTCAATTACACAAATCAGTAACCCAAACTCCCTAGTAAGTCACCTGTGATGAAATCATTTATCTCGTATTCTGTCTGTAATCACAATACAAAAAAATAGAATGTCAATCAAGTGATTTGTTAAAAGTTAATGTATCACTTTTCCAATTATCTCTTTGATTTTGCATACCTGCATGCCAAGAAAATGGATATAAAAATAAATCCCAGGCCTGGGAATGTCAGAGTAGCTGAGATGCAAAGAAATCCCATGGCCATTATGATTAAGCGGTCTTCTATTTGTTATTTATTTTATTTTATTTATTTTAACTGATCGTTCACCACCTGTTGGGAACCCTGGAGGCATGAGTGAGGCTGGACCCTGACTGCAGCACCCCCCCCAACTCCTTGTTATTTTATGAATATTATGAATGGCTTTTAAAAGAATGTAAGGAATGGAAGGACCTTTAAACATGATCTACCATGAACAAAAGGCAACAGGTAGCACAATCTGAAGTCAGGAAGCTCTGAGCCAAAATCTAGCCTGAGATACTTATTTACCATGTGATTCTGGACAAGTCACTCTATTTATCTCATTTTTTCTCTGTATCTTTGCCAAGAAAACCCTGAAAGAGGGCACAAAGAGTACAAAATAACTAAAGAACAACCTTAAACATCTTAGAAACACTGAAGGGAAGTAATTTGCCCAAGATCACACAGTTGCTAAGCGGAAGAGGAGACTACTATCCAGGACTCTCTACAGCTACACTGGGTAGCCCTGATTGAGTTGTTCACCAGGGACTCATTCTCCATACAAAGCTTCCCAATTTCAATGCCTAGGAAGAGAGAATCTTTGAAAGCATGAGGAAAATGAAAGTTAGGAAGAACTGTACTTCATAAACAAGAAAAGGAGCAAACCTGTGAATCAGAACATTAACCTAGAACCTTAGAACACAATTGCTCTCATTTCAGTATTTTAATACTAGCTATGCTGAACAGGAAGATTTAATTATACTGCAAATGAAAACACTGCAGCTAATTCTGCTTGAAGTCAAATACAGAAATGCAGGAAAAGTCTATTCAATATGAAAAGGAAAGGCTGAAACAGTACTTTGTAGTATTTTTTAAGGGAATGTTAAGCACTTGTGTCCTTAGTTTCATCTTCTTCATCTGTAAAATGAGTTATAGTTGTGTAGTAACAGTATGTTGGATTTGGAGACAAAATCAGTTACTAACTGTGTGATTTCAGGCATTCTGCTTAAACTTTCAGGGTTTCAATTTCCCCCAACTATAAAATGATGATAACATACAACTATCTTATGGTGTAGTGAGAAAACTATTTTTTCAGACCTTAGAAGTTCTATATAATGTGACCCATTTTTATCTAGGACTCAGTTTCTTTATCTTTAAATTAATTGATTTGGACTAGATGACCTCTAATGTTGTTCTTTCTCTACAACTATGATTTTAAGTTAACTCTCCACTCCCACCCCCACCCCTAGCTACTGGAAGATTCAGAATATAATTACTGGATTTCAAATTAAAGGTAGATACTTTTCAGAAGTCAAACATAGGGAAGGGAAATAAAGATGATGAAGGAAGGAAGCAAAGAAGGGAGGAAGGGAAGGAGGGATCAACATAGATGAGGGAGTTTAAGTTTAAATAAGTTCATAAAGCTAAGAGCACAACATCAGAAAATGGTACCAGAAATAGATATAATCACTTCTAACAGCAAAGAGAGTATGAGAAAAGAATTTTTTTTCATAGGTAGAAGAAATATGAGCAATTATCTAAAATCTTTCACTTTGTAAACTAAAAAATGGAGGAAAGAAAGCTAAAAAAGAATTATCCAAAGTCATACAAATTAGGTTGAGCTTGTTTATTAGACCTGCGATCAGAAGCTGGATCTCCTGAATACTAATCCCATTATTTTTCTAGCACATTATGTTGCCTGGGTCTGTTGACCCTATTGACCTTCCCATTTGGCAAGAGTGCTCTCTTTTGATGTACCCAGAATGGAGGAGAAAATCGCAACTTTAAACTGTCACATTCTCTTATTATTACATTCATATTTGTCAAGTATCAAGATAATTCATCTTACCAAGCTCCAACAGTGAGATCAATGATAATTTGGATTATGTTGACTGGCTGATTGTCAGAGAACACAGAATAATGTTACAGAATTTTAGAGTTGAAAATACCTCAGTAGTCATTTAGTCAAACCCATTCCAGAAAAAAAGTCCCTGATAAATTGGATCAGCATACCTGATAAGTGATAATTCAGTCTCAGCTTGAAGATGTCCAATGAAATGGAGCCTACTACATCCCATGGCAGCACATTTCACTTTGGGTGGCTTTGGTTATGAGGCAATTTTTCCTCAGGACAAAACTACTTCTTTGAAGGTTCTGCCCATTGTTCTTGGTTTTATAACCCAAGGCTTTAGATTGAAAGCATAAACTCTCATTTATATAATAGTTATTTTATTTGAAGAAAACTGGGACCTGCCCAGAAGAAGAGAACTGGGTTTCATATCCTTCAGTTGACCCTCAAGTATGTGAAGATGGGTATAATGTCCTTTATGTGCCTGTTCTTTTCTGGATAGGTGATTGTAAACCCAAATCTTTTGCCTTCCTGAATATCATATTCCATGCCTTTATTATAGAAGCCACTAGGTCCTATATGATCCTGATTGTATCTCCATAGTATTTGAATACTTTCTTTTTGGCTGCTTGAATTTTTTTCCTTGCCCTTGAATTTACCTATTACATTCCTGGAAGTTGTCATTTGAGGATTTCTTTCTGGAGGTAATTTGTGAATTCTTTCAATTTCAATTTTATTTTCTAGTTTAAGGATCTCTGGGCAATTATCTTTCATAATTTCTTGTAATGTGATATTCTAAGGACTTTTCTTGATCATGACTTTCAGGCAGTTCAATAGTTCTCAAATTGTCTCTCCTAGATCTATTTTCTATGTCAGTTGTTTTTTTTTCAATAATGTATCTCATGTTTTCCTCTGTTTTTTTTTTTTTTAATTCCTTTGATTCTGCTTTATAGTTTCTAGATGGTAAATTCTGATTTTTAAGGCCTGTTTTTTATCTGTCAGTTTTTGGTTCTCCCTTTTCAATTGGCCCATTTCTTCTTGCATCACATTAATGTCTCTTCCCTACTTTTCCACTGCCTCTCTTAATTGGTTTTTGAAGTCTTCTTTGAGATCTTCCAGAATCTGTGTCCAATACATATTTTTCTTTTGGACTATGCGTGTGTTTCCTATGCTTTCACTATACCCTTCTGGGTCTGTACTTTACTATTTATCTTCATAAAAATTCTTTAGAGTTAGGTACTTTTTTGTTGTATGCTCATTTTTCCTATCAAGTTATAGATAGGCTCTGTTTTCTGGGAAGTTGGGGTACCCTCTTAAACTTTGGTCCATCCTTGTTGCTATTTTTAGTTTATTTTCTGAGTTTTTAACAGCTTCAGTTCTTGGAGGCTGATGTGATGATCTGAGGGCTAAAATCCCTGTGAGCTCCCTCCCCTGCTGATTAAATTGACCTTTGAGAGGCTGATGGCTTAAGAACTTGCTTCAGGTTTGGCATAAACTTTTGATTTCACTCTGAACTTGATCAGGTCAGGAGCTGATCAAATTCTAGCCCCAGGCTTAGGTGTAAGCTTTTGGTCTCACTCTGTATTGATCTAATTGGACACACAGTTCATTGCTGTATCTTAGAGCTGTACCCTGAGCATTAGGCAAAAATATCAGTACTGGCTTCACTCTGGACCCACATGGATCAGACCACTTCAGCCCAGACTGTCCTGGTCTGGAACTCCAGACTTCTCCACAGGTTTGAAATTTCAAGGGGTGTGGGTTCCCTTATACCACTATTTCCCAGGCAGGATCTCAGGATCTGAATTTTGGCTTGGACTTAGGTTCCCAAACTGTGACAGCAATTGTGGGGTGGATGACGTGTGGCTTGTTCTTGACTTGCTCTTCCCTCATTGCTACAGCCTCTTTCTGGCTCTGCTCTCCTCTTAGCCCAATGCCCTAGATGTTCACTGCCTACCTTTTGGGTTTTTCTTTTCTTGAAAGTTGTTTCACTCTGTCTCCATATTGGTTCTTTCATACCTGTATTCATTTTGTGGTGATATTTTAATCTTGGTCAGACAGGATTTTTGTGGTGACACAAAGTCAGATCAGTTCATTCTCCCCCTGGAAGTCATGCCTCTTTTTTTGTAAGATAATCATTTCCTTTTTCTTCAACCAGCAGGAAATGGCTTCAAGAATTTCTACCATTCTGGTTGTCTTCCTTAGTTTGTCTCCAGTTATCAATATCCTTTGTACTGAATAACTTCCATCAATTGGGGAATGGCTGAACAAATTGTGGTATATGTTGGTGATGGAATACTATTGTGCAAAAAGGAATAATAAAGTGGAGGAATTCCATGGAGACTGGAACAACCTCCAGGAAGTGATGCAGTGCGAGAGGAGCAGAACCAGGAGAACATTACACACAGAGACCAATACACTGTGGTATAATCGAACGTAATGGACTTCTCTATTAGTAGTGGTGTAATGTCCCTGAACAATCTCCAGGGATCTAGGAAAAAACACTATTCATAAGCAGAGGACAAACTGTGGGAGTAGAAACACCGAGGAAAAGCAACTGCCTGACTACAGCGGTTGAGGGGACATGACAGAGGAGAGACTCTAAATGAACACTCTAATGCAAATACTAACAACATGACAATGGGTTCAAATCAAGAACACATGTGATACCCAGTGGAATCACGGGTCGGCTATGGGGGTTGGGGGAGAGGAAAAGAAAATGATCTTTGTCTTTGATGAATAATGCTTGGAAATGATCAAATAAAATATTATAAAATTAGAAAAAACTGTTGTTATTACTTGGGCAGAAAAAAGAAGTACACTTAGTGGGAACAGTGAAAAACTGTATAGGATGAAAGGACAAGACATCAATTGGTATATAGATATATACATGCATAAATACATACACATGAGTATGCATATATATATATAACTAGAATTTTAAAATTGGTTAATATTAAAAGACATGGGAAAAGAAAGAAATAGGGGTAAATTTATATGTCACAAAGAAGCTCATGGTGGGAGGGGGGGAGAACATCAATACACTGGAAGGGTAAAGAGGTCAGAGACAGGAAATACTCAACTTTTAGGTGCTTTGAAATTGACTCAAAGAAGGAAAAACAATCCAATCCATTGGGGGCAAAGAATAAATTTGCACCCTATAGGGGGTAGAAGAGTAGCAAACAGTCTGGTGGGGAGGGAAGCAGTACAAGGGAGGAAGGGAGCGGGGAGTTAAAGTGTATAATGCAGTGGTCCTCAGCTTGCTCCTGTATGGTTGCGAGACATGGACACTGTACCAAAAGCACATGAAATAGCTGGAGCCATTCCACCAACGCTCTCTCTGGTCAATCATGAGGATCTGATGGCAGGACCAAATCACCAACCAGGAAGTCCTCGATAGAGCCAACTCCACCAGCATCGAAGTAATGGTCCTCAAAACCCAGCTACAACGGTCTGGACACGTCATCCGCATGGACCCACAGCAAATACCAAGACAGGTATTCTATGGTGAACTGTCAGCTGGACTCAGGAAACAAGGCCGACCAAAGAAAAGATACAAGGATCAGCTAAATTCCAACTTGAAGTAGGCTGGCATTACACCAAAGCAACTAGAACTTGCTGCCTCTGTCAGAAGCAGCTGGTGAACCCACATTAACCATGCCACCGCCACCACCTTTGAAGATGAACAACGTCAACGTCTTGCCACTGCGCGTGAATGCCAACACCAGGCCACAACCTCACCTCCCATAACAACTGGCATCCCATGCCCCATGTGCCAGAAACTTTGCGCCTCAGTCTTTGCATATCAAAGCCATATGAGTGTACACCGTAGATGAAAATGCACAAAGACAATTGTCATTCTTGGTCACAGAGAGAGTACTAGTATAACTACAGGGAAAATAAGGGGGGAGAATAAGAAGGGAGGGGAGTAGAAAGGGAAGTAAAATAAGGGTGGGAACTAGGGAGACTGATTAAAAGCAAACATTAGTGTAGAAGGAAATAGTGAAAGAAGAAAAGGCAGGAACAGGAGTAGAAATCAAAATGCTGGGTAATACACAGCTAGTAATCATAACTCTGAAGTTGAATGGAATGAACTCACCCATAAAACACAAGCAAATAGCAGAGTGGATTAGAATCCAAAACCCTACCATATGCAATCTACAAGAAACACACATGAGGAAGGTAGATATGCATAGAGTGAAAGTAAGAGGGTGGAGCCAAATCTATTGGACATCAACTGATAAAAAGAAGGCAGGAGTCGCAATCATGATATCCG
This sequence comes from Monodelphis domestica, assembly GCF_027887165.1. Taxonomy (NCBI): domain Eukaryota; kingdom Metazoa; phylum Chordata; class Mammalia; order Didelphimorphia; family Didelphidae; genus Monodelphis; species Monodelphis domestica. Next base: position 343,954,889 of record NC_077227.1, on the reverse strand, counting down.
ACAAAGCCAAAGTAAAAATAAATCTAGTTAAAAGAGATAGGGAAGGTAATTACATGTGATAAAAGGCAGTATAGACAGGAAGAAACATCTCTACTCAACATGTATGCACCAAATAGCACAGCATCCAAATTTCTAAAGGAGAAACTAGAGGAGCTCAAGGATGAAATAGATAGAAAAACTATACTAGTGGGAGACCTGAATTTTCCTCTATCTGAACTAGATAAATCAAACCAAAAAAATAAATAAGAAAGAGGTAAGAGAAGTGAATGAAATCTTAGAAAAATTAGAGTTAGTAGACATGTGGAGAAAATTAAATCGGGACAAAAAGGAATATGCCTTCTTTTCTGCAGCACATGGTACATTCACAAAAATTGACCATGTATTACGTCATAAAATTGCAAACAAGTGCAAAAGAGCAGAAATAATAAATGCAACTTGCTCAGATAACAATGCAATGAAAATAATAATTAGTAAGGGAACATGGAGAGGTAAATCAAAAATTAAATGGAAATTAAACAGTACGATTCTCTAAAACCAGTTCATTAAAGAACAAATCATAGAAACAATTAATAACTTCATTGAAGAAAATGACAATGATGACACATCCTTTCAAATCCTATGGGATGCAGCCAAAGCAGGACTCAGGGGGAAATTTATATCCTTGGGTTCATATGTTAACAAACTAAGAAGGGCAGAAATCAATGAATTGGGCATGCAAATTGAAAATTATAAAGCAAACAAATTAAAAATCCTCAGATGAAGACTAAATTAGAGATCCTAATACTCAAAGTAGGAATGAACAAAATTGAAAGTCAAAGAACCATTGATTTAATAAATAAGACTAGAATCTGGTACTTTGGAAAAAAAACAAATAAAATAGACAAAGTACTTCTCACTTTAAATTAAAAGAAAAAGGAAAGAAATAAACAAAATTGACAGTATCCAAGATGAAAAAGGAGACCTCACCTCTAATGAAGAGGAAATCAAGGCAATCATTAAAAACTACTATGCCCAATTATATGGCAACAAATATGGCAATTTAGGTGATATGGATGAATACTTACAAAAATATAAATTGCACAGACTAAAAGAGGAAGAAATAAATTACCTTAACAACCACATTTCAGAAAAAGAAATTAAACAAGCCATCAAAGAACTCCCTAAGAAAAAATCCCCAGGACCAGATGGATTCACAAAGGAATTCTATCAAACATTCAAAGAACAACTAATCCCAATATTAAACAAACTATTTGACAGAATAGGCCTAGAAGGAGTTCTACCAAATTCATTCTACGACACAAACATGCTACTGATCCCAAAGCCAGGCAGGTCAAAAACAGAGAAAGAAAACTATAGACCAATCTCCCTAATGAATATAGATGCAAAAATCTTAAATAGGATACTAGCAAAAAGACTCCAGCAATTCATCACAAGGGTCATCCACAATGACCAGGCAGGATTCATACCAGGAATGCAAGGATGGTTCAATATTAGGAAAACCATCCACATAATTGACCATATTAACAAGTAAACTGACAAAAATCACATGATTATCTCCATAGATGCAGAAAAGGCCTTTTATAAAATACAACACCCATTCCTATTAAAAACACTAGGAAGCATAGGAATAGAAAGGCCTTTCCTAAAAATAATAAACAGTATATATCTAAAACCATCAGCAAATATCATCTGCAATGGGGAGGAACTAGAAGCCTTCCCAATAAGGTCAGGAGTGAAACAAGGATCCATTATCACCTCAATTATTTAACACTGTACTAGAAACACTAGCAGTAGCAATTAGAGAAGGAAAAGAAATTGAAGGTATAAAAATTGGCAATTGAGCCAATTGAGGAAACCAAGCTATTACTCTTTGTGGGTTATATGATGGTTTACTTAAGGAATCCTAGAGAATCAAAAAAAAAGTTACTCAAAATAGTCAACAACTTTAGCAAAGTTGCAGGATATAAAATAAAACTGCATAAATCATCAGCATTTCTATATATCTCTAACCCAGTTCAGCAGCAAGAATTAGAAAGAGAAATACCATTTAAAATCACCCCAGACAATATAAAATACTTAGGACCTCTGCCGAGACAAACACAGGAACTATATGAACACAACTACAAAGCACTCTCCACACAGTAAAAACTAGATCTAAACAAATGGAAAAACATTGATTGCTCATGGGTGGGATGAGCTAACATAATAAAAATGACAGTCCTACCCAAATTAACTTACTTATTTGGTGACATACCCATTGAATTCCAAAAACCTTCTTTACTAAATTAGAAAAAAACATAACTAAACTTATTTGGAATAACAAATGATCAAGGATATCCAGTGAAATCATGTAAAAAAATGCAAAGGAAGGAGAACTTGCAGTCCCAGATCTCAAACTCTACTATAAAGCAGTAGTCATCAAAAAAATTTGGTACTGGCTAAGAGACAGAAAGGAGGATCAATGGAATAGACTTGGCATAAATTATCTCAGCAAGACAGTTTATGACAAACCCAAAGACCCCAGCTTTTGGGACAAAAATCCATTATTTGATATAAACTGCTGGGAAAACCGGAAGACAGTGTGGGAGAGATTAGGTTTGGATCAACACCTCACACCCTACACCAAGATAAATTCAGAATGGGTGAATGACTTGAACATAAAGAAGGAAAGTATAAGAAAATTAGGTGAACACAGAATAGTATACATGTCAGACCTTTGGGAAGGGAAAGATTTAAAAACCAAGCAAGACTTAGAAAGAATCACAAAATGTAAAATAAATAATTTTGACTACATCAAATTAAAAAGTTTTTGTATAAACAAAACCAATGTAACTAAAATCAGAAGTGAAGTAACAAATTGGGAAACAATCTTCATAAAAACCTCTGACAAAGGTTTAATTACTCAAATTTACAGAGCTAAATCAATATTACAAAAAATCAAGCCATTTTCCAATTGATAAATGGGCAAGGGACATGAATAGGCAGTTTTCATATAAAGAAATCAAAATTATTAATAAGCACATAAAAAAGTGTTCTAAATCTCTTATAATCAGAGAGATGCAAATCAAAACAACTCTGAGGTATCACCTCACACCTAGCAGATTGGCTAACATGACAGCAAAGGAAAGTAATGAATGCTGGAGGGGATGTGGCAAAGTAGGGACAATAATTCATTGCTGGTGGAGTTGTGAATTGATCCAACCATTCTGGAGGGCAATTTGGAACTATGCCCAAAGGGCGATAAAAACTGTCTGCCCTTTGATCCAGCTATAGCACTGCTGGGTTTGTACCCCAAAGAGATAATAAGGAAAAAGACTTGTTCAAGAATATTCATAGCTGTGCTCTTTGTGATGGTAAAAAGCTGGAAAATGAGGGGATGCCCTTCAATTGGGGAATGGCTGAACAAATTGTGGTATATGTTGGTGATGGAGTACTATTGTGCTAAAAGGAATAATAAAGTAGAGGAATTCCATGGAGGCTGGAACAACCTCCAGGAAGTGATGCAGAGCGAAAGGAGCAGAACCAGGAAAACATTGTACACAGAGACTGATACACTGTGGTATAATCGAACTTAATGGACTTCTCCATTAGTTTCAATGCAATGTCCCTGAACAATCTGCAGAAAAAACACTATTCACAAGCAGAGGATATACTGTGTGTGAATCTTGAAATTTCTCAGACTTGTGAATGTTAAAAAATTCCCCTTTGGGGAATTTTTCATTGGGACAATTCCCTATTGGGACTATTCCCCATTTTAAACAGTGAAGCTACTTAGATCTAAAATGTGAGAACTCTACTTAGATCAGAAATGGGAAGACCTCTATTCCACCAGTACTTAAGCCTGCTTTAGGGGAGAAAAATCCTTGCTGAACAATGAAAAGTACTTAAACCCATACTTAAGCCATGCCTATTTTTAGAACTAATACAAAGGGGTTCTAAGTACCTATAAAAGTCAAGCAACTTGTGAATTTACAAGGAAGAAAGAGCTGAGAAACTTACTCAGAGCTTTCCTGGTGTGAATTACTCAAAAGTTCACACCTTTTTAGGTGTGAACTAAGAATCGTCTGTCCTTTGAAAAACATCTACTGTGATTGGTAGATGTAAGAATTTAGGGGAGGTGACAAAGGAGAAAATGTCCTTTAAAAGGAGGCAAAAAGCTCTCTCTAAGGAGAGTTAGCTGGGAAAAGGCTGCCTTGAAGGGTCTCTCTCGAGACTCATTCTGAAATATTCAGATTGAGGATTGAGCTGGTGAAAGCAGCTGAGATGATGCTGGCCTGGTGTCACTAGAATCCTTGCTTGGACAGATCTTATGGTGAGTGATTCAGATATAAGGACTGACTGATCTTTTCTTTTAGAGCTTAGGCCTGGGTTGGCCAGGGCTGCCTGGGCCAGCCTATTCTTTTCTCATTTATTTCCTTTCTCTCTCTTTCTCTCTCTCTTCTCTCTCTCTCTCTCTCTCTCTCTCTCTCTCTCTCTCTCTCTCTGTCTCTCTCTCTCTGTCTCTCTCTCTTTCTTTGATTCCTCATTGTATTATCAATTAAATTCTCTATAAAACCCAGTTGACTTGGGTATATTCATAATTGGGAATATTTCCCTGGCGACCACCTTATATATTGAATTTAAAACAAGACACTGTAGTGAAAACATATTTCCTGAGGTCACAAATTTACTTACCCACTCTTATATCTATCACAATTTAAGTCTTCTACTCTTTTAACTCTTACAGTTTAAGGCTCACACTCTTTTAAATGCCACATGTGGGAGTAAAAACATCGAGGAAAAGCAATATGACTGGGGAGAGACTATAAATGAAAACTCTATGAAGGGCGGTGTAGAAAAAGAAAATCATCTTTGTTTCCAATGAATAATGTTTGGAAATGACCAAATAAAATAATGTTTAAAAAAAAGCTATACATATATGACCTTGGATGAGTGTCAACCTCTTTGAGGCTCAGCTTACTCTTTTGTAAAATAAATTATTTGTCCTCTATGTTTTCTTCAGCTCTAAATCCTGTAATTATATTTCCAGTACTTGGATTGCAATCATAAAACTGGTCATTCTCTCTCCTCTCTGCCTGTGCTTACCCCTGCCTCCATAATCCCTTTGGGGACCACTCATTTCTTAAAACAAAAACTTGATAAGAAAGTATGAATGGATCAGTGAAAATCAATCTCAACATTCCATAAAATCCTCTCAATCTTTTATGCAGTAGCCTATTGTATTTATTCATTCATTCAAGTAGCCAACTGTTTGAGTGAGGTTCGAGGACATCACAAAATCAAACAAAAAAATTCACCTATTTTAAAATTTGAAAACAATTAAATTGTAATTTAAATGACAGTCAGAAAAATTGCATCCTTTGAGAGTAATGATAAATAGATAGAAGTGAAAAAACTTTTATTGCTCTTTGTATTATTTCCCCTCTTTTGTAGCATAAACCTCATGCTTCCATTTGATTTACATAAATTTTAAGAAATTAAAACGTAATGGGGTTCTTACCCCACTAATTAAGTGAAATATGTGTCTAATTGTGATTGCAAGTACAGATTCAAGATCTAGGGGTTGAATAAAGGTAAGGCTTTTCAATACATGTATTATTCTTTCTCTCCTGTGAAGAGACATGCTTCAAACTGAATTTTAAGCACTTCAGCAAGCCATGAGACAAATTAACGCTGGCTCAGAAATGAAGGTGCTACACATTATTCATGATCCTGAAATTATTAACACAACACCATGCCATTATTAACACATATTGTCACAAGAGTAATTAACACATTTTAACTAACAAAATAAGGCTATCAAATAAAAATATGAAATAATTAAGTTACATAACTGCACAGCTAAAGTGGAAAAGATGCCCATTAGTGAATTCAGAATTCTAGTTCAGCAGTGCTATGACTCTTTCAGATGAGTGCAATATGACCTCTATCTTTTCCTTTCTGGGCCTCAGTTTCCACCTGTGTAAAATGAGTAGATTGAATAAGATGATCTCTTTCCTCCCATGCAACCCTCCCCTGCTCCCCACCTTAATGCTAAAGTTATGTGATGCTATGACAGGTTTTCCTGTTAGGTAGAGAGGTTCTTGTCAGAAATTTGCAATTCCATTATATACTGAAAGCCCCAAGATCCCCATTACTTACTTTGAGGTCTGACCCCTTTCTCCCTTGAAACCATCACAGAGAAGATGCAAAGCAATCAATGTGGAAATTAACCATTTTCAGATGTTAAGTAGTGTCCCCCAGATCTGCAATTATTTTAAACTGCAGCAATCCTGTCCTATCATAGGTAAAGAATGAATCACATAGAGGAAATAATAAAACTAAAGAGGGATTTGTAATTGAAATGAAACTCTGAAAAATCCATAAAGTCTTTTCCTTCAAGAATGCTACTCCCTGGTCAATTTGGAACTATGCCCAAAGGGCACTAAAAGACTATCTGCCCTTTTTATGCAGCCATAGCACTACTGGGTTTGTATCCTAAAAAGATAATAAAAAGAAAAAAAGACTTGTACAAGAATATTCATAGCTGCACTCTTTGTGGTGGCAAAAAATTGGATAATGAGGAGATGCCCTTCGATTGGGGAATGGCTGAACAAATTGTGGTATATGTTGGTGATGGAATAGTATTGTGCTCAAAGGAATAATAAAGTGGAGGAATTCCATGTGAGCTGGAACAACCTCCAGGAATTGATGCAGAGTGAGAGGAGCAGAACCAGGAGAACATTGTACACAGAGACTGATACACTGTGGTACAACCTAATGTAATGGACTTCTCCATTAGTGGCAATGCAGTGATCCTGAACAACTCAGAGAGATCTATGAGAAAGAACACAATCCACATTCAGAGGAAAAACTGTGAGAGTAGAAACACAGAAGAAAAACAACTGCTTGATTACATGGGTTGGGGGGATATGACTGGGAATGTAGTCTCTAAAGAAAGTATGTATGAGATTAGCTTTAGACTGATAAATACATATGTATATCTATCTATTCCCTTTATCTGTATTTCTATCTACCTATATGTTGTTCAGTTGTATGAACACATTTTGGAGTTTCCTTGTCAGAGATTCTGAAGTGGTTTGGAGCTTTCTTTACTTCTCTGGTTCATTTGAGGAATGTGGAAACTGAGGCAAATAGGGTTAAGTGACTTGCCAAGGGTGACACAGCTAGTAAATATCTGAGGTCAGATTTTGACTGAGAAAGAAAAATATTCCCAACTCCAGGCCCAGTACTCTATCCACTGTATCACCTAGCTGACCCTGACCTTATATAAATATATGTATATTATATATATGTAGATAGATTAAGCTAAAAAAAAGAAACATGTGTGTATATAAATGCCATTTGCATTATTAATCAGCATTGTGTTAGACCCATCTTTTTATTTGTTTTTTTTTTATTTTTTAATTCATTTTTAAGTATTTTTCTATGGTTATATAATTCTGGTTCTCCCACACACACCTTTTTTTCCTCCCCTCTTCTGCAGTAGACATATCTTTTTTTTTTAAACCCTTACCTTCTATCTTAGAATCAATATTGTGTGTTGGTTCCAAGACAGAAAAGCAGTAAGGGCTAAGCAATGGGGGATAAGTGACTTGCCTAGGATCATTCAGCTAGGAAGTATCTGAGGCCAGATTTGAACCTAGGACCTCCTATCTCTAGGTCTAGTAGACCCATCTTTTTAAAGGAATGGAAGGACGAGATTACCTAGAAGAAATAATTGTTTTGCAGTGATACACCAAAGATACTGAGATCCACTTTTCAAAATGAAATCAAATCTCTGTTATGTTCTACAAAATACATGGTGGCATAGCATTAGGTTCAATTCCATCCCCAGTACAAGAGTAAAAGGGTTTTTTTTAAGGGTCCTCAAAGATGCTCACTGGAGAAAAGATAGTGGTCTCAGAAAAGCTGATGTGACCATGCCATCTAGCAGTTACAATCCACACAACTTCCTATAGAGCAAATCAGATAGTTTTTTTTTTATAGTATATGCCAATAAGGACAGGTGCCCTCAGTATAGTAACTGTTAGCTAATATGAGCCTAGGAGCTTTTTACACAAACAGTAATTGGATTACCACACACAGATTCATACAACTGATTGTAGAGTAAGACAAACCAAAAAGCTTTCTATTATAAAGGATGGCACTTAAAAACAAACTAGTCTGGTTTTCATAACTTAAAATGAAAAGGTCAGTTTTTCCTTTGGAACTTATGAAGAAAAATAACTTTTCTTCTCCTGATATTCATGGTTTACTGACCTAAGACTGTATCTTCAAAATAAGCCCAGGAGCAGATCTCTCTCCCTATTGATCAGACCCAGAATCTAGCACCTGTACTCCTACCACCTGAGCTAAGTAGCCCCAACCAACAAGATTCGCTTATCTTTTACTCCTCTAAACACTTTTCTCTGCCTTGAGATAGGACTGGAGATTAGTGACTCTCTTTACCTTTAGTTATTTTTCCCCCATTCAGTCACCAAATGTATTAAGTACCTAAAAGTGCAAAGCCCTAAAGAAAGTGCTCTTAGGGGCATAGGTGAAAAAAATGAGATTCATATTCTCATTGAACTTTGTTGTCCTTATCTTGGAATCCCCAAGACAGGTTTGAAGGTTTTTTCTTTACAGTGTTCAGGGTTGGCCCACAAGGAGAAGGGACTCTCAAATGCCCTTTCTGAGTGGAAGACCACTGCAATACAATGGTTTAAGTGAAAGTTAGGTTAGCAAAACCACTGGGAAAGCAGGTTTCAGCCTTATGAGCAGTAATCAGCTGGAGAAGCAGCAAGGTAAAACAATTACCTTCCTGTTACAAAGAGGGTCTGCTGTGACATCCCCAGAATCACATTATGCATACAGGCTAGCATCCCCTTAGATTATATTACACATAATGAAATAAACCCATGCATTTCTTCAGCATCATCTAACTGTCACCCAGATGTCTGTTGATTGCATTAGTCCATAGTCTGCACATGGGAAGTATTGGGAACAGTATATCATCCTTAGCCACTAATCAAGTTAAAAAAATAAAAAAAATATTCTAAGCCCTTCATAGCCTGGTCCCCTCCTACATATCCAGTCTTTTTACATTTTATCTCCTAAATACACCCTCCCTCTCCTCATCCAGTGATCTAGAGGTATTGGCCCTTTCTTTGTTCCTTGCACAAGACATTCAATTTCCTACCTCCAGGCATTTTCACATACTATCTCCCAAAATCCAATCTCTTTAAACATGCTCGTAATCTTTCTTAAACTTAATGCCTTCTGTCCATTGGTTATTCCAAATTTAATCTACATAGAATTTGTTTGTACATACTTGTGAGCACATTCCACTATCCTACCACTATACTCGCACATATATGTCCATTAGACTCTGAGTTTTTTTGCATTTATTTATTATTACTTTTACAACAATACAATTTTTAATATTTCTTTTCAGATATTTGGCAATTCATGTTCTCTCCCTCCTACTCTACTTATCTCCCCCCAAAAGCTGGTAATATGATATAGGTTGTACATATGTTATCATGAAACAAGAATTATATTAAAGTAAAATTCATGGAGGAAATGAAGAATGGTTTGTTTCAAGTAGTCAGACTTTGTCTGAACCTTCCATGGTGATGGATTAGTCTTTTTCATCATGAGTCTCTTGGAGTTGCCCTGGATCCTTGCCTTGTTGATAATAATAAAGACATTCAGACTGCATGCTTCTTGAGGGCAGAGCCTGTGCCCCTGTGTGTGTGTTTTGTTTTGTATTACCCTTTATTTGTATTCCCAGTGTTTGAATAAGGTCTAAATAAGTCTTGTTGACTGAGTGCACTTCTGCCTACATAGGAAGAATAATAACATAGATTTGGATAGGTGAATCTCAGCAGATGTGATTTCTCATGCCTGTTTAAAACCAAGAACCATCTCACACTGTCTTCTCCATGAATATCTATCTTGGAAAGAGAGAACAACCTCTCTCTCAATGACATGCATAACTTCCAGTGGTAGGAATGACTTATTCCATGAAATAAACAACCTGCTTCAGTTAAGGTAACTGTTTCATCCTACCCTCAAGTGCTGACAGTAGAGCAAATCAGATATCAGGATCCCTCTACCTCTTGAAATTCTCTCATTCCTCAAATTATCATATATTTATATATTTATCTGTTTATGAATCATATAGCCCTTAGCAAAATGGAAGATTCTTGAGGGCAGGAAATATATGTGTGTGTGTTTGTCTCTAGCAATTAGCACATTCCTTGAACATATTAGGTACGTAAATGCTTAGCATTTGGTTGGATTTATTGAAGAGAGGAAATTTTATGTTCAATGTAAGGAAAAACAATTACAGCTAACAACAATAATAGCAAACTAAATCTGGAACAAAAAGCACTTCTTTTAGGATGTAAAAGATCAACATTCACTAGGGATTATAAAACGAAGGGTGGAGTGGAGTTTTGGGAATTACTACAGAGAGGTCCTGTCCAATGCTGAGGTTCTGTGATAATTCTGGTAAAAGTAAAACTATTAAAAGTAGGTTAGAGTATTTTAAAAATTGCATTGTTATTGTTGTTATTGTTTTGGAAGAAGTAGAATTATCCTTAAGCCAATTTTCTACAAACATTTCTTAAGTACTTGATATGTGCCAGATCTGATAAACAATGCAGATATTTTAAAAAATTGTAAAAATACACAATGTCCTCAATGAGCTCATAGTTTAATGGAAAGACAACAATCAAACAACTATATACAAAAAAGATATATATAGTATCATTTGGAAATAATCAATAGAGGGAAGTCACTAGCATTAAGAGGGATTGGGAAAGATTTTTTTGAAGAAAGTAAAATTTAGCTAGGCCCTGAAGGGAAGCCAGGGAAGCTAACAGGGAGAGATGAGGACAGACTATGAAAATGCACACTTAAGAGATGATGTGCCTCTGTCCTGTCACCATTTTGCTGTATTGCTTAAATTGGAAATCTAAAATACTTATATGTAGCAAAAACTGAAACAAAGGCAGTCTTTGTCTCTTAATGCAGTCCTCAGAAACTCTTTAAACTGCTATATTTGGCAAGAGAATACTATTAGCAAAAGTCAGATGATGGAAACTTTGTTTCAAGCCACTTTGCCACTTTAGTGGGTGTTACTTTGTTCCCTAATCAACCAAAGTGGCATATCAAAGACACACCAAACCTTCTATGTTTATATTTTTGGAATATTGGGAGTTTTAGTGGGCCTATTCTGTTCTAGTCTCTTCTTGAATCTATATTAATAGTAATTTCTTTTTAAAAAGAGGAGAAGTAAAATAAGGTGGAGCAGTGGATAGCAGCACTGGACCTAATGTCAGGAAGATTCATTTTCCTCGAGTTTCCTCATCTGGAAAATTTGTAGGGTAGACTAAACAGTGAGAATCTCAGCTGTAAATCTATGATCCTATAATTATGATCCAGTTGCAGGTACTGTTTCTCTGTGATCTCATTTTATATATGGAATTGACATGTTCATATATACAAATATGTATTTACATTTGACATATATGTGACAGAGATATTTAATCAAAGAAGGTAAATAGTTCTCCAAAAAGAATTGCAAACTATCAACAGCCATATTAAATTACTAATAAAAGGAAATACAAGTTAAAACCAAACTAGAGAATATACTTCATACTCAACAAAGAGGAAAATATGGTAAATAACTAAAATAATACATGCTGGAGAAACCATGAAAAGACAGAAATATTAAGGCATTATTAGTGAAGGTATGAATTGTTAGTACAATTCTGGAAAATAATTTGTAATTATGTAAGAAAAATCATTCTACTCTTCATATCTTTTGACTCCATCATTGGTCATGTACCCAGAAAGATCAAAGGCATAAAGATAGCTCATATACATACATATATATGCATATATATATATTCCTAATAAACATTTTTGTAGTTGACAGAAAGAAGAAACAAAGTAAGTATCCATTGTTTGGGAAATGGTTGGAGCAAATTGTGATCTATGTTATTATGCCCCAAATAATGAGCATGAGGAATTCAGAGAAACCTTGCAAACCTTGTCAGAAAAAGATAGAAGTCACCAAAACAATATATGTAGTGACTCCAATCAGCTTAATAAAAAGATGCTTAAGAGGAAATTTTACTCTGAGTAATTGTGATGGACAGTCTTGATCCCCAATAACAGATGATGAAACACTCTGGAAATGACTGAAATAAAAACAAAAAGCATCAAATCTTTTTTTAAAAGAATATTAGTTAAGTACTTTAAACAAATAGACCAAGACATTCTTAATAACTTCCACAGCCACTTCAAAATCATTTTTTTCAACTGTCTTAATGCTGAAAGAACACAACTTGGATATGGGGCAAAATTGGATTGCCCTATTATTTGTCATCTTTTCTCCCTCTTCCTTTATATTCCCAGCTCCTAATGTCATTATATCCTTTATCTTACCCACCTACTTTTCAGCTTAAGGCGATTAGTGGAAGTATAGTTATTAAAATGTCCTTTAAAGACCATTTGAGCGAGACATTTCTGACAGCTTTTCTTAAGAATCAAAACATGTTTCTTTTCCCTTGTCACTTTTGCTCACAACGTGTTACTTTTGTGTTTTTATGGTGAGCTTCAAACTCCACCCCACCCCCTAAACATTATGAGAAGTGTTAGGGAAACAGATAAACAATGCTTCAACATATCTTTCTCTCATTGTCCTTTTATAACTTTTAAGCAGCTCACTAAGCTTCCAAAGGCCCTTGGAGACAAAGATAAATTCCATTTACAAGAAGTAATCCCATTCTAGTCTAATCCATCATTTGACACATGGCAGATGCCAGGTGACATAGTGGACAGCATAAAAACTTTGAAGTCATAGGATCTGAGTCCAAATCCTGCCTCACTAACAGTTTGCCCTAATCAAGTTATTTAACTTTTCCTAAACTCAAATTCATTTTTTGTAAAGTAATGATAATAATGGTATCTACCTTAGTATTGTTGTGAAGATCAAATGAAATAATATATACCTAGTGTTTTAAAAAACTGGAAGCACTATATTGATATTGTTATTGTTGTTTTTGTTGTTATTATATGGAGAAATTGAGGTCAAGAAAGGCAAACCCAAGTTGATAACAGGAGCTTTTTATAAGAACCAGGACTAGAATTCTTTACTGATTGACTCCCTTCTATAAATTTGGCCCATTCTAAAACTAGAAGGCCATCAAAAAGAGGTCTTATAAACCATTTTAATCTTTAAAGTAGCAATGCACTCTCTGTATGCTTCATTCTAAATCGTAAGTATGAAAAGTCTTTAAGAAAGCCATCTGACTCAAAGCTAAAGCAAATTAGAGAACTTCAAGAAAGACCAAAAAAGATTTTGAGATGAAAATGAACACACAATAACACCACCTAAAATGAATTAAATTTAGATACAGTGTACACTTACTATTTTTCATCCACTCCTCTGTCCTCCCACCCCACTTCTGCTTTTTTTTGTCTCAGTAAACTTCAGGGAAAGAGATTTCCTAGAGTTCTATGTGCTTATCTATGTTTCAATAATGACCACTGACCTCTATGTATGCAGGATAATTTTTCTTTAAATTAGAGTGAAGGTTCTATATTGAAAGGTTAGTCTTCATCACCTCTAAACTCTTAAGTTCATTTAAGAATTATTTATTGAATTCTTCCTATGCTCAAAGTCCCATGATAGGAATTGATAAAAGATAATAGGGAAGGATAAGAAAAATGCATGGAAAGGGCCCCTATCTTCAAGGAATAAACCATTCCTGCCTCTTCTCCTTTATTTTAAATTGTATTAATTATTGCTGTCAAATATTTATTCATTTTTTTCTTCCTCCAACTACATCTTAAATTCGGGGAAGGAAGGAAGGAAGGAAGGAAGGAAGGAAGGAAGGAAGGAAGGAAGGAAGGAAGGAAGGAAGGAAGGAAGGAAGGAAGGAAGGAAGGAAGGAAGGAAGGAAGGAAGGATATGATATCACATAAATACAAACAAAAGATTCAGACATGTAAACTCCAAAATTTCATTTTTTATTCTATATCTTAGTCTACAATCTCACTGTCATGAACTTAGCAAAGAAAGTTATAGTATACTTTTTTCTTTTTCTGCTTACTTCATTGTAAAACATTTCATGTGTTTACAAGTTTTTTTTTAATTTGGTTTTATTTAGTTTTTGAAATCAACATCTCTTTTTTCTATAGATGATAAAGAATTTACTTATCATGTATTATGTGACAAGTACTATTTATGCTGTGTATATTTGTACATTTTGGTACAGAACTTAGTAAAATTTTATCACGTAGTTTCTGGTCCATATCCTTCCCAGAAATTCAGTTCTTTCCTATGTTGTCCTCTCTGTTCTAATCATTAGTGTACCATACTAGTATCTGTAAGAATCCATATTTTATTTTAGTAATTAATCCCTATTACTCTTATAGAACTATAAATAATGAATTATACAATTAAGATTTGGAAATATTCTTTAAAAATTAGCCATGATGGCAAAGAACTGTAAACTGAAGGGATGTCCATCAATTGGGGAAAGGCTGAACAAGTTGTGGTATATGCTTGTAATGGAGTACTATTGTGCCTTAAGAAATGACAAACAAGATAATCACAAAAAAACCTGGAAACATTTATATTAAGTGATGCAAAATGAAGTGAGCAGAACAAGGAAAATATTGTATATAGTAACAAAAATGATGTAAAATTATTAACTGTGAATGACATCTATTATTAGCAAGGAAAGGACCCAGGAGAACTCTAAGAGACTAATGACAAAAGGAAAGATATCCACCTCTGTAGAATGAACAGTTTGAATGCAAAATGAAATATACTATTCTTTACTTTATATCCTCCATGATATAGTGTAACCAATTTGTGTCTTCTTTCATAGATGTACATAGATGTACAGACTATTTTATATTACCTGCCTTCTTAGGGAGGGGGAAGAGGGGAGGCAAAGAGAAAGAACATGGATTGTAAAATACAAGAAAACAGATATTAAAGAATTATATTGATATGTAATCTGGAAAAAATAAAAAATTGTTACTAAGAGCAAAAAATTGCCACCTTAAGATTATATTAAAAAAGAATCACTTCTAGTAAGCCCTGTTTGAATATATATAATAGAAATTGCTCTAGATCCAAAGCATTTCATGAGTAGTCACTTAACACAAGTAATTTTCAAGGCAGATTTGTACTGAAGAAAGAGTTCCAGATTTTGAATCAAAGAACTTGAGTTTGATTCTTGTTCACTTCCTTCCTACCTGTGTGATCTTGAATAAGTTATTTAGCCACTCCAAACTTCAGTTTTGCCATTCACAAATGACACAGTTGGACTAGATGGAAGGTTAGCTCCTTTCAGCTATAGATTTATGATCATCTACTACTTGAGAAATGCTTTTGCCCACTGTGATTCTGTGCAAAGTGAAATGAATAAGCTATAATCACTACAGTACACATTTAGGAACTAACTTCCCTCATTCTAATTACCATTTTATATCTCTTCTCTCTTTTGCAGTCAAATTCATTCCAAAAGTAGTCTGCCTGAACTCTTTCTCCTTTTACTCTTTTTAATCCCTGTCTAGCTTCTGAAAATGTCCTTTCTAAAGTTAACAATGACTTCTTAATTATAACATTTTTTGGCCTCTCCTCAGTCATCTGGCTTCTCTGTAGCCTTTAATGCTACTTACTGACCACTCTCTCCTCTTGGATACTTATGGGTTGTCAGGCACTTTTTCTACTGGTTCTCTAATCTGTTTGACAACTTCTCAGTCTTTAGTTGTATCTTCATCTATGCTATGCCCTTAACTTTGAATCTATGGCAGAACTTCATGCTAGATCTTCTCTCTTTTCTTTCTATGCCTCCCTCTTGTTGCTCTTGTCAGATACAAAAAGTTCAAGTTATTGTTATGCAGATAATTCTCAGAGTGATATATACAATGTTCATCCTCTCCTGAGCTCCATCTCCACATCAACAACTTTTGGGTTCTCAAAAAGATCTGAAGCTCACTATGATCCCAAAGTGAGTGCTCATTGTCTCTACCATCACTTCCCCCCCCTAAAAAAAAATTCCCTTGTAAATTTCCCTGTTACTATTGAAAGCAGCATCATTTTTCCAGGGACAGAGGTTAGAAACCTCAGTGTTATCCAGGACTCTTGTTTCTCATTCACTTTACATATCCAATCAATTGCCAGATCTTTTCATAATACTGCTCTTCTACACTTTGACCTCTCTGCTCATACAACTACTACCATAGTTTGGGCTCCCTAACTCATCAAGCCTGATGCCTCAAAAATCTATCTGTGCTCTGCACAGCCGCCCAAAATGATTTTCCTTAAACTCGGGCCTAATCATGATACCTTCCTACTCAACAAGCTCTAGTAATTTGCTATTGTCTCTAGAATGAAAAACAAACAAAATCTACTCTGTCATCTAAATGTCATAATGAAAACCCTGAATTCTTCCCATGTCTCCAATCTTCTTATATCATACTTCCCTCCTGAAACTCTGAAGTCCTATTGACCTATTTGTTCTTCAAAAAGCATTACATCTTTTGTCTCTGTGTCTTTACACTTTGGGAATTTCTTGTTTTTTTTCAAATCTCAGTTTGTGTGCCTTTGATGAATGAAGCCTTTGATGTTCTACCTCTTCCAATGTACCCACAATAATAATAAATAGTATTTGCATAGAGCTCTATGGTTTACAAAGAACCTTACAAATATTATTTCTATGAAATTAGTTTTATTCATTTTGTATATTCTTCTTTCATATTTTTCATATGTATAGGTTGCCTCTTTCATTAAATCATAAGCTTAACGAGGGCAAAGACTTTCAGTCTTTTTATTACATTTTCATTGCATGGCATAGTACCTTATGCTTTGTGTTAATTAAGTGCTTAGTGGTTAATTAATCAATTAACTATCACTTCCTGAACTTGTTAGCTCAAAAATTCATTTTCCTTCATGGATTCAATATTTTGTCATTTTAGCTTTTACATTAGAAACATAACAAGTGATATTTTCCTCTGAGGCAAAAATAATTAGCTGAAGAAGGATGAGTAGTACAGAGAAGATTGTAATCTGAAGCTCTCTACTCCAGAAAATAAACCTATATTCAGAACATAAATACAATCATGAGGGCCAAGGATGGTGCAAAACTCATCATTATGTGGAATTAGGGTGCAAGAAGTAATTTCATCTAACAAAAAGGATAAGAAGATCATACATTTAGGGATAAATGAATCCCTAGATAACCTTTAGTCCAATCTCCTCTTTTTAAATATGTAGAAATGAGAACCAGAAAGATTAAGTCACTGCCCGAGGTTACCCATATGATAAGTAACAGCAATTGAATTTTGACTCTGGATCCTCTGAATCCAAATCAAGTATACCTGCTTCTTTACTACTCACAGTAATGATCCTCTGATAAGGACAGAGGGGCCACTACCTCGAGATAGTGAAAGCTACCAGATGACCTCAAAACAAGGTAGCCCTTTGAGGAGAAAACATGCCACTTTTCCCATAGAAATTGCACACACTAAATCTGGATGTCATCACTCTCGGATAAGCCTGTATTTGTTCCATGCTAGTTACTACTCTTTTCTCTGCATTAGTTTGACTTAGATAATTCTTTAAGCTTTCAAAGAATTAATCAAAATTCAACTGTCTGTGTTTTATTATTATATGAGACTAGATCTTCATATTTTGTCCAGGTTGAGAGTTTAATGACTGATCATAAGACCTACCTGATCAGAAATGGGAGATATCCATTTCAAACCTGTAATTTACTCCTGTTTAGGCTCCCCCATCTTCTTCCCCTTGCATGCCCTCCTGTTCCCAGAGACTCACTATGTTGATACCAGCCTTAATGCAGATATTTTATTATATTTAACCCACTGCATCTCTGAACTCCTAAACTCAAACAATTCAATAGTCTTGGATTCATCAGTAGCAAGAATTACAGTATTGAACCACTACCTTCAGCTCATATTATTTTTAATACTAACAATCCTTCCTCTTTCTGGAATTCAGTATGTCTAGAAGACTAGAAACTGGGGGGGAGGGGGAGTTGGTGCAGTAGATAGAGCACTAGGTCTGGAGTCAGGAAGATTAATTCTCCTGAACTCAAATCTGACCTCAGACACTTACTAACTATGCAATCCTGGGCAAGTCATGTAACCCTATTTCTTTCAGTTTCCTCAACTGGAAAATGATCTGGAAAAAGAAATGGCATGCCACTCTAGGAAGTATGCCAAGAAAACTCCCAATGGGGTCATGGAGAGTCAGACATGACTAAACAAATAAGAAGACTGGTAACCATGTATATAAGGATGAGTTGAAAGCACAGGGGAGGTTGAGCTAGGAGAAGTCTTAATGAGACACAAGTTCCCTTCCAATGTTTGAAGGGCTATGATGAGGAAAACCAGGATCGGACTTTTGCTTTGTCCTCAAGGGCAATGCACACAGTCATCAGAAGGGCAAATTTAGGAATGGGAAAAATGAGCTTCTTTGTGAGACAGAGGGTTCATCTTCATTGAGTTCCCCATGCCATCTCCAAGCTTGTATGACTGGTTTTTGGTCACATGATAGAGGTTATATCTTTATCTGATATAAGTTGGACCAGATTGTCTCTGAGGTCTTGTTCAGCTCTTAGATTCATTAGTTTTGATTTCATTCTACTGATCAACAGAATGGATCTGTAACTTCCAGGTTTTGTCTATAAGGGCTTCTCAGCCACTTGAATTCAGCCTAAAGTTTACTAAATACATGGAATCCTGATATTTTGGCTATGAAGCTATAGGAGAAGCTTTCCTGATCCCAAGTTCCTGTCATGGGGTTTAAAAATTATTTTGGCTCATTTCCTAAATACAGATGCTCCTAGCTCTCAAATGCTAACACAGCATGGAGACTTCATTTTAAAACTGCCAAGAATGTGTCAATCAGTATCCCACACCCCTGGAAGCCACAAGTATTTGACCCTGAATGGAACTATGATTATCTACATGCCCAAGAATATATCATAGGTACACAAAGGCCATGCCTATTTCATTCAAATAAACTCTATCACTTTATTTGTGAGTTTTTTCTCTCTTTGCATTCTAATGGGTCTTAATCATGGGTTATAAGTGATGGTCTTTTTAAAGTTTGTAAAATTATTTTAGGCAGTTAAGAATGAAATGAATTATAAACACACAAGAACATTATTGATTTTCCAATTATTTCACTCACCTCTTATTCTAAATTTGTTCATGAAGGCAGAAGGCAATATGAACTGTACTCAAAACTGAGTTCAAGTGTCCTTCTTGCTCTTTCTTCTGGTCACCTATTGATCTGTACAGAAAGTTCTTGATGATTTCTTAAGGAAGGATATGGGGAGAGGGGCTTATATTTGTTCTGGGTCCTTAAAAGTGAAACCATTTATTAGATCTCTGGGTATACATACAGAAAGAAAACAGGTGGTTCTGGAAAATGCAATAGATCTATTTATTAATTGGCTCTACAAATCAGTCAGAATCTAGATTGCCCTGGGATAGAGTTTCCATAGAGGAGAGGTTTCAGCAACATGAATCTTGGTTAAATGAGCTTATGTATATGAAAACATCTTTTTTAGATATAGAACACTAGATAAATATGAATTCTTATTTTTCACAGATTCTCCCACAAAGAAAATATTTATAGTGTCAATGGATAATTGCTTTTGAAGTCCCAGAATTTGAGATTTTTATAATTCTTTTTTTTTCCTTTATAAAAACTGAGACAAATTTGCCAGCCCTGGGCAGACTGGGTTTTGTCTATGTCCAATTTGAATTTTCCCACTGGTCCAGAAAAAATCATGCTGAAGTTTATAAAATGTCATAGGGTTATCATATTCCCTGGGTGATGCCCTTACAGCTGCTCTGTGTGGAACTAAAGGCTTGAACAGACAAATGTGAGAGGGGTTGGTGATAGGTTTGATTATACAGGATCACATATTGGGAAAAAATACTCAAAATGCTAGTGAACCTATTTCTTCAAAACATTTTCAAGACTTCTCTAATTCCATGTCTAGTCCCATAACTTATATTATTCCCTTCAGGCAAATAGGCACATGACACTGAGCTTGCAAGTTTGCAAAAACCTGTTTAATAGCTCCAGCCTGGCCCATGCATCTGTCAGCATGATTAATATGGCATTTAGCATCTGGTTACTCTTTATTTAGCATGGTATATATACTCAACACATTACTTTCATCTAGTTACTTCATATTGTAAACCTTAAAATTTCTTAGACTTATAAATGTTGGAAATTTCACCATTGGGAAATTTCATACTTGAAAAATTTCCTACTGATAGTCTATTGGAATGTGAACCCCATTGGCATGGGAGGTTCCTTCTCCTCCCTATCTAAGACTACTTTAGGACAGAAACCTTTTGCTAAACAATGGAAAGGGCTTTGACCTATGCTTAAGCATAGAACAGGAAGTTCTTTGAGTCATGATTGATTTTAGAATTGATACAATAGAGATACTTGGAATGACAGAACCAGGTCTTGGAAAATACAATCTCCACCCTACTCAGTCCTAACAGGATTTAGGAAGGGCTGCAGCATAGATCAAAATTTAATTATTTGAGAATATGACCTTCAACAGACATGTGCAAAGGGGCAGACCTCTAGGTGGTCCTGGGTTAAGGTAGAGCCACCATTGGCACAGGGAAGACATGGACAGTGATTGGTAGATGTGAGAACTGAGGGGAGGGAACTGAGATTGTTTCCTTAAAGATAGCGGGGTCTGAGGCCTGAGGGTTGGTTGGAGAGGTTTTGCTCTGAGAGGTTGTGCTCTGAGAAGCTTGCTCTGAAGGAAGCTGAAGGTGGAGGCCCCTGAGACTGTTTCTCCATTTTGGTCACGTGAGTGATAGGGACTGATCTCTTTTCTTTGCCTCAGCTATCTAAGGGCTTGGGCCTTTTGGCCCAGCCTAAACAGAGGGGGTATGTAAGCCCTATTCCCTTCTCTCCCCTTTCTTTCTCTCTCTCTCTCTCTCTCTCTCTCTCTCTCTCTCTCTCTCTCTCTCTCTCTCTCTCTCTCTCTCTCTCTCTCTCTCTCTCTCTCTCTCATCCCTTTCCTCCTGTTTGTAATTAAAAACTCCATAAAAGGTTGACTGCTGACTTGAGTTTAAGAATTACATAGCTGAATTCCTTGGCGACCTTAAATTAATATATATCAGTCTTTTAAAGTGATTTCCTTGTCACAATATCTGGGAAAAGACTGCATGGAACCTTTAAGGGTACTTAGGGGCATGTGATCTTGGCTTGCAATGAAGCTATCTTCCCAGGAATGAGTTTTACCTAGATGGTGTGAGAACCTAGAGTAGAAAATAGGAGTGCCTTTTATTACATGATTCCCCAACTCAATATCACTAATACAGAAGTATATGGGGAAGTGGTATTGTTTGTTCATTCATCTTTGATTATAATATATTTAGGAGTATCTTTATAATTTTGGGTGTTATCTCCTAAGTTCTAAGCAATTAGAATATTCACTTTTGCCCTAGCATTTAAAGTTGTCCAAAATGTGCTTCTAATTTATCGTTCCAATTTGAAATTCAAAATTCAAAATTCCCTTATTCTCTTTCACATAGCCTTTGGTTCACCCAAATAAACTCTTCACCACTCCCCAAACATGTTGCTTTTGCCCAATCTGGTGATATTGTTTGTTTTGTTTTTCTGATTTCAGTAGGGATTTTGTACCACTCTCAATTATATGTAACAGTAAAATTATAATTTTACTATAATTATGTGTTCACATGTCTTATCTTCTCTACTAAATAGGAAGCTCCATGTGGAAATGGACTTCATTTATTTGTCTTTTCAACTTACTGTACACCTAGTAAAGTTCTTTGTACAGAGCAGATATTCCACAAACATCTGTTGATTGATAAATAAACAAATGAAGTACTAATGCAGTTTTCACTATTTTAGAAAAGTTGGTTAGAAAGGATTGGATACATTAAGAAGAGAAAGGGGGAAAACTATTCATTGTACCTGCCTGATTGACAAAAATTAGCTCTAACAATATAAGCAACAAATCATTAATTCCAAACCCAATAACTAGATCCAGATAAGGAATTGAGGAAATTTAGAATTTTATATCCATCTATTGTTTCTAGCATGAAGTGGTAAAAACTGAACACAGTAATATGATGACTGATATTGAAAATTCACACTAAAAAAACAGACTTATGTCAAGGACTCTAAGAATTATAAGAGACTGCAGAGACCATCTGGAATAACCCATACCTGAAAAAGAAACCCTTTAACAGAATTCCTGAGTTGTCATAGAAATTCTTCTTGAATATTTCTAATAATAGAAAATATATTACCTCTCTAATCAGCCCATTATACTTCTAGATTGTTTTGATTTGGGGAGATTATACATATCCCCACACAGAGCTCTTATCTGTCTCTTTTCAAATTCTACCCATTGCTCTCAGTCTTGCCCTCTGAAGCCAAACAAAACAAGTATAATCCTTCTACCATGTGACAAATCTTCAAGTCCTTGAAGACAGACATATTCTGCTCTTCTCTTTTCCTCCATGTTAAATATATGGTCTGATCTCAGAGGCCATCATCATTATTCAGGCAGATCTACTTTGGACACTCAACTATAAGTGCCCTTCTTAAAATGTGATGCACATAAATCAACAAAATGTTCCACATCATAAAGAGGCAATAATCTTCTGTGCCTTTATTAATGAATGCAACCTAAGATCACATTGACATTTTGGGATGTGAGATCATCTTGTACGAGTGATATAGAGCTGTCAATCCACTTAATGATCCTCTAAGAAGACATTTTTTTTTCAGTTGAAAGACTATCTAATCACATCTTCACTTGTTTGCCCTTCCAACGTTGACTTGTGAAGCTATATTTGAATAGATAAAATTGAATAGACATCGCAAGCGCCAATACTTATTTATTAAGCACCTACTATGTATTAGGCACTATCCTAAATCCCGGGAGTACCAAAAGAGGCAAAAGACAATACTTGCCTTCAAGGAGTTTACAATCTAATGTGAGAGACACCTATATATGGGATAAATAAGACAGTTAACAGGGCAAAAGTATTGGAACTAAGAGGGATTGGGGAAAACAACTTATAGAAAGTGGACTTTGAGTTAAGTAAGTCAGGAAGGTCAATACTCAGAGTGGAGGAAGAAAAGCATTGTAGTAGTATATGTCAGAGAAGAAGGTCTAAGAAGACTGAAAAGGGAGGAGGAGGCTAGGTTATAAAGGGTTTTTGAATGCTATAAAGAGCAATTAGTATTTGATTCAACAAGCAATATGAAGCCACTGGAGTTTAGTGAGAAGGGCTGAGTGGAGGATGTATTGAAATGAAGAGAATGGAGGCAGGGAACTTGCTATATAAAAACAATTGGTGCTTGTGATCTATCATTGCATACTATTGTTCCTTCTCTAGATTCCCAAAGCAAAATGATTATTTTTCATTCTATTGCTTGCTATAATTAACTGATGTTTTTATTGGTGCATCATCTTTCCTTGGATTATTGAAGTTTTTAAAATTGTTATTTAACTACAAAATGGTATTTACTCCTACTATTCAGTTGTTACCCTCCCTTCTAGAAAGTATTTTTAAAAATCTAGAATTCCATAAATCCATATAATGGTAAAGAGAAGAATCCTTAGAGATCATTTAGCCTCATCTTCATTTTACAAAGAAATTCAGTGATTTGGCCAAGATTATACTGCTAGTTGAACAATTAGGCAAGCATTTATTAAGCATTATATAAGCGCTACAATGTGCTAGGTATTGAGAAAAAAAATTTTAATTCATGACCTAAAGAAACATATGTTGTATTGACATTCTACTAATTAAGGTAAGAGGGTAGCTAGCAGACTATATAAAGCACTGGACCTGGAATCAGGAAGACCTGAATTCAAATTCAATCTCAGATACTACTTACTATGTGTCCCTGGGTAAGTCACTGAATTCTGTTTCTGCCAATTTCCTCACCTGTAAAATAAGCTGAGGTAGGAAATGGTAAACCACTCAATTATGTTTGCCAAGAAAACCCCAAGTGGGTTTGGACCCAACTGAAACAACTAAATAACAATAATAAAGTTAAGGGAAGAATTGAGACTATAACCCAGGTTTCTTGACTCTCAGGCCAAAAAAAAAAAAAGTCTGTTTGACAACTTTAAAAAAGAATTGAATGACAATGATAAATACATTGATACTTCATTGTTACATAAAAGTGACACTGGATTTTCAAAAGCTATGTCATGAGGAAACAAGATCTGATAAGTTCTATCAAGGTAAAAAGAATCCATGCATGGATTCAGTGACATATTATGTCCCTGTTAGGTTAGCAGAGCTGAGTTCAGAAAGTCTCATCCCAGTTTGAATAATACACATATACACACATACACACACATACACACACACACGCACACTTTTTATATTATATTTATATTTATTATATTAATTTTATTTCAATATGATTATATAATTTACTTTTGTTTTTATAAACACAAATATGCATATATAAATGTATTCAGTGTACTTTTCTGTGTGCATATATATATATATATATTTTTTTTTTCCCTCACAGTAATTCTCAAATATCATGTTAGGGATGAACTATGATCTGAATCAGTGGAGGGAGAAGTGGAAATCATTGATCCTTGAAGTGGTGAAGTATATTAATAATGAGAACAAAGCTAAATAATAAGGTGTGAGCCTGAAAACAGATTTTATTTTATCTTACATACCCAGTCTAACTTTTCTGTTGAGACTCAGTATCAACGGAGAGACCAATTATGACTTCAGAAATCTGAAAGAAGGATGATAAAGCATGTTTCTTCTTGCCCTTCTTAGCACAGAGGTGATAAATTAGTGGTAAAAAGAGAGACATTTTATACCATAGCCAGTGTGCTGATTTGATTTCTCTTAACTATAGTGAGTTATTACAAACAAGAACTTCTATTTGCTGTGGTGAAGAGAGCATTTGTTGAGTTAGTGGATTGTGACAAGGATGCAAAAGATTAGAGCACCCATAGAACATGTAAAATATTACATGGGAGCAGGGAAAGGGTTTCAGAAAGAACAAAAATAGCAATTTTGTTTCTCCTCGAGTTCAATTCAGAATACACATTTTAAAAACAAATCATACATAACAGAAGTTCTTGATTCCACCTACAAAATCCCTCCTTTTTTTCTTCTTAGTATAATGAAATGTGTAAATTGGTTGATGATTTTGAAGTCCATGAAAAAAAAAAGAAAAAGAGAATCCACAGACAAATACAGGGGTAACTTTCTTGCCAGAATAAAAAGAAAGAAAAAAAAAACTTAGGACACTTAAAATTTAGTTGACATTAACATTGTCTCATCAACTTTATAAATTCTACACAATCAACAAAACAATAAATACAGCTCTGATTTGTAGCTTTTGCTGGTTTTTGAGATGTAAGTACTCACACTGAAAATTAAGAATTGGTTGGAGCTGACTCCAGCTTACCTCTGTGTCAATATCACTTTCATGAGAGTAAAATGAATAGAAGGAAGGGACCAAATATTTATAAAATGCCTCCTATGTACCAGGCACTGTGCTAAGTAAGCACTTTAAAAATTTTGCTCATTTGATGTTCAATTGCATTGTAAGATTTTATTTCTGACAAAAAGTTAAGCTTCTAATTCTCCTATAAAATCAAAGGAATTTTGTTTCTACCTTTAGCTATTTTCTTTTCCCATGAGGAATTCTTGAAGGATGCTTCAAGTTAGTTCATTTCAGTTTAAATTTTTTAATATATAATGTCCCTTAATAAAGGTTCCCAGGCCCATAGAACTATTCATCTTTATCAGACATTCATTCTCAGGGAAGAGAACTTTTCCCAAAGCCTCAGAGAACAATAATGGAAAGGTTGTTGCCTATTATGATTCCAGTAGTATAGCCAGGAAAAAAAGAGGAGGGGGTGGGTTAACAAGGTCTTGTATAACAAGACCAGCTATCCTGCTGTTCAGAGAAACCTCTCTTATGTGAGGTATGCAGGTCTTGACATTTGTGTCAAGATTGTTAATGGCTAGCCAATCACATTACCATCTGAGAGTAGGCATTAATACTCTACTTATGTCAATTATACCACCCAATACTAAATAATACAGAGGAGAGAAAAGATTAGATAAGTGATCGATAGAGGTAATTAGATCTCCCATCTACAGTATTGAAATGATTTTCATACTCCATGATATCCTGCTGTTTATTCTGTAGCTTGCATTTCTTTTCCACTATTTCTATTCTACCAAATGAGATCTGAATTATCAGACAGAGAAATAGAGAAATGGGTAGGTGGCCTTTTAATCATTCTGTCATCATTGAATTATAAAATATTTTATCCCTCTTGATAGCTGCCTAATCTTTCTTTTGTTGTTCTGAAATATATTTTATATACAATAGCTACTATCTTTACTTAAAAATTCAAATCTTGGATCAAAAGCAAGAGACCAATTCTTTTGCAAGTTAGGCCCCTCCCCCCTCCATGTTCAGTTCAAAATGTCAAGAAAAAATTATAGCAGAGGCTAAAAGTCAGTTGGGCTAACTCAATCCAGAACAACTCAGTGGAGTAAGATTAAGGAGGATTCTTCCAGGCTCAAAAATGAACAGAGAATTGGCAGAATTAAAACTGAAATTCTCATAGTTCACTGTAGGGTTTGTCCTCCTAGAGGGTCTTAATCTTTTTTGTGTTGTGGACCCTCTGGTAGTCTGGTGAAGCTTATGGATCCCTTCTCAGGAAAAAAATGTTTTTAATACATAAAATAAAATGACTAGCATGGCAAAGGAAAACAATTATATTCAAATGTTAAAATTAAATCAATTAAAAATTTCTAAACTTTAAATTGTTTTTTTTTTTAACTGTGAGCCTCATGTTAGAAATTCTTGTTTATATAGAGGATGCCCTTAGTATAATTTTATGTTATTACTCTACTGAGGTTTTTGGGACATCCTGTATAAACATCTTCACTAAAAAAGGCAATACAAGCAATGAATAAGTTGTGTCACTGTTATTCTGCTACCAATCCTATTCTTCTCTTGATTTACAATTATTGGAGTATGAAATACGTTTCTTCCCCCTTCCTCTTTTTTTTTGCTCACTCTCTCTCTCTCTCTCTCTCTCTCTCTCTCTCTCTCTCTCTCTCTCTCTCTCTCTCTCTATCTCCTTCCCTCCTCCTCTCCTATCCCCTTTCTTCTTCTTCATACTATCTTCTTCTTTACTTTTGTGTTAGAACTGCCAGGAACATTATGGAGTGACACTAAAGAGTGTATAATGGAAAACCAATGGTGAAACTGCTGAGTGGCATCTTTCTTTCCCTCTTCTGTCTCTGTCTCTGTCTCTGTCTCTGTCTCTGTCTCTCTCTCTCTGTCTCTCTGTCTCTCTGTCTCTCTCTCTCTCTCTCTCTCTCTCTCTCTCTCTCTCTCTCTCTCTCTCTCTCTCTCTCTCTCTCTTTCTCTCTCTCTCTCTTCCACTCTCTCCTCATCCTTGTCCTCATGTCTTCCTTGTCATTGGCAGTGGTGACAACATCCTTCTCCTTCTCTACCTCTTTCACCTTCTCTTTCTTCTTCTTCTTCTTCCTACCTTTCCCTCCTGATTTCTGAAAGAGCTTCCAAGAAAATCAGTCCCTTTGTGGTGGAAGAATATGGCTACTGCTATAATCAGTTTTAAAAAAAATTGCTATCACCTGCAATTATTAGATCTTTTGGAGTTGGACATCATTCCATCCAAGAAATCCAATTAAAAATGGTCATGTCTCAGACTTCCATAAAAGTCCTCCATGCCCCAACATAAAGCCTCCTCAATGAATTCCAGAATCATTTAAGACAACCTAATATAGTTTCAATACAAAAACAAAATTGATGAAAAATGCATAATGAACAGATTATATAATGAGTAGCCCATTTTTTAGTTCATCATTAAAAACATCTTACACAGTGTTGTAGATGGGCAATGAGCTGACTTGGAATTAAATATATCATCCATGAAAATAAAGCAATGCAATAAAAGTGTGTCCTGTCTTTTCTGTGTGGAGTAATGTGCTAGAATACAGATAGTTATGCAACTTAGATAATGATAGGATCACTACTCTCAAGGAAATGTCATTGTACTGGGGGATAATTTACAAATAGTGAAAAGATGCATTATGTGATGAATATTAAAAAAAATGACTAAATGTGGTCTGAAGGGGAAGGTCACAGTTAATTCAGGGGAATCTATGAAAGTTGGAAAAAGTCGTTTTGGGGTTTGGAGTCAAGTCATAAGTTGGCATTCAGAAAGTGAAGTGAATTCCAGGCATACACAATCATCTAATCAAAAAAGCATGGTGTCAAAGAGGTGTCTAGCTTGATTACAGTAAAGAGTATGTGGAAGAAAATTATATTAAACAAGGTTTAAAAAGGTAGGTTAAGGCTAATTTTGTAGGTAGGACCATGAAAGTCAAGACAGAGAGGAGTTTGAACTTTATTTAGAAAGTAATAGTAAGCCACTTAACATTTTAGGGCAGAGGAGTTGCATGCCCAATCTCTTTAAGAATGATCATTAAAGTGATATTATGGACTTTGAAAAGAAAATGAATGCAGTAAGACCTATTGAGAGGGTATTATTATAATGCAAACAGGTGGTTATAAAGGTCTATACATCCTAAGGTGCAGGTGCTAGCAAAAGAGAAGAAGGAATAAATCAAGGCATGTTACAAAGATTCTTGTAGTTTATGCCATAGGAGTGAAAAAGAAGCATAGAGAAGAGGAAAAACCTTGGGGAAAATCACACTTTAAGGTGTCAAGAAAGAAACTAGGATCAGTGAAAGAGACAAAGGAGAGATTACAGATTAGAACAGGAACTAGGAGAGTTCATGAAGTGGAGGTATAAAAAACTGTTCATTAGAAAGGAAAAGTAAAGGAGGTCTAGCAGTACCAGATCTCAAACTGTACTGTAAAGCAGCAATCATCAAAACAATCTTGTACTGGCTAAGGAATAGAATGATAGCTCAATGGAGAAGATTAAATACACAATATTCAGGGGTAAATGACCTTAGAAACCTAGTGTTTGATAAACCCAAAGATCCTAGCTTTTGGAATAAGAACTCCCACTTTAACAAAAACTGCTGGGAAAATTGGAAAAAAGTCAAGATATGGTTATATAATTTGGATATAAAGAGTAACTAAATTAACACAGAATAGTTTACCTGGCAGATCTTTGGAGAAGGGAAGAATTTATGAACAAACAAGAGACTAATCGGTATTATAAGATGTAAAATGAATAATTTTGATTATATTAAATAGAAAAACATTCATACAAACAAAACTAACCTAATCAAGATTAGAAAAGAAACGACTCACTAGGAATTTTTTTGTAACAAATGTCTTTGATAAAGTTCTAATTTCTCAAGCTTATAAAGAACTAAGTCAAATTTATAAGAATACAAGCCATTCTCCAATTGACAAATGCTCAAAGGATACGAACAAGCAATTTTCAGATGAAAAAAATCAAAGCCATCAATAATCATATGAAAAAATCTTCTAAATCACTATTGATTAGAGAAATGCAAATTAAAATGATGCTGAGGTACCACCTCATATCAAAGGTCCCTTCCATTTCTAGATATGGGATCTAAATGATTTTTGACCCCAAATTGGGATTCTCTTTTAAAGGCAGTTAGCTAATATATCATGACTCTAAGTCATTTGGCCCTCCACAATGGCAGCTTGACTTTCAAACATTTGGTTCAAATTTGTTTGAGCATCTCATTGTAGCATGACAATGCAGCTACTTGAGTCTTATCTGAGCATGGCACTGTAAGGTCCTTATGACCACCACATCCAATACAGCCAACCAATTCAGCATACCACAGTTATATTGATCTGATGAAAATCTGTATTGGATTTTAAAACAACCAGCAGTGAGTGATTAATGACTATTTTGCTGGACTGCAATTCCTTCATTTGGCAAAGCACAGTAAAACTCCATTTTAGTGCTATTGTCAGGAACAAGGATAAGCCTGTATTTTAGGCTTCCTATATTGTAGTGAAAAAGAGCCATACATGTTCTTGTGGTGAAGATCTTGAAGTAAAACCAAGAACAAGTAGAATTACCTTAAATCAACATTATCTATTCAATGTCAGAAAAGGAGGGACTTGAAAATTTTGGCTGCATTCTTAGCATGGGTTAAAATATAGGCAATGCAGATCTTTGATAATGAATTAAGTGGGCAATATTTTCCTCTTCAGACACAAAGCATACCTTGCCCCCAAATTCTGATCTCTAAAGACATAGAGAGGAGAAGATTATTCGGTGATGGTAAACCTATGGCATTGGTGCCAAAGATGGCACATAGAGAGCTCTCTATGGGTATGTGACCACCATCCCCCCAACAAGCCCTCCCCCACAAGAATCCATTACTAAAAAGGCAAAGTGACTAGGGCAGAGCTGCTTCCCTCCCCCTCTCTACCTTGTCTAATGACACTTTTTCACATCCCCCGACCCTCTGCCAAGCAGCCCAATGGGAGTGCAGAGGGGGTAAGGTGGGCAGCTAACAGACTGCAGAGGTGGAGAGGAACAGAGTACTCAGGCCACCCCCCTCCCTCTCTCTACACTCGCTGAGGACATTCCTTCCTTCAATCACCCCTCTGCCCAGGAGCCCAATTGAAGTACTTCCTCCCTCCCTTCTCTGGGGTAAGGTGGGGAAGTGGCATCAGTCTCTGGTCTGGGCCTGGCATAGCACTCAGTCTAGGGATTGAGATGGGGGCAAGGCCTGGCATTCCCTCTCTGATTTCTTCTGATTCTTTTTCTTTTCCTTGCTGTGAAGATTAAATTTAACTCTCCCCTGATTGTGAAGATTAAATTGTAACCCCCTACCCATTTTTAGATTTAATCACTAAAGGTGTAAACGCCCCATTAACACTTGAGTGAGAGACATCTGTGACCCACCTGTGCAATAGTGGGGGATGAATCAGAATTAAACTAACTGCCCCTGGGAAGTCTTTTTTTTTTAAATTAAACCCTTACTTTCCATCTTAGAGTCAGTACTGTGTATTGGTTTCAAGGCAGAAGAGGGGTAAGGGCTAGGCAATGGCATTTAAGTGACTTGCCCAGGGTCACACAGCTAGGAAGTGTCTGAGTTCAGATTTGAACCATCTCTAGGTCTGACTCTCAATCCATTGAGCCACCCAGCTGCCTTCCCTCCCTGCCCAGTCTTAAAGCAAAGCTTCAACTGTGTTTGGTAGATGTAAAATTAGGGGAAGGTACAGGAAGTGACACAAAAGAAAGTGTCTTTAAAAGGGAATTAAAAATTCCTGAGTGAGTTCTACTTGGAGTAGAGGCTGAAGAAGAATCTGCTGACAGGACCTGAGACCCTGTTCCTGGTGAGACTGTCCTTAAGTCTCTTCCTCTGGACAGACACGTGGCAAGTGAAAAGCTGACTCTTAACTGCTGGATTTTTCTGAAGAGACTAGCCTTAGGAGAGATCTATCCTCTTGAGAGAGGCTCCCTGTATCCCCAGGTCCTAGGCTACAAGAGCCAAGGCCAGCTAAGGACTAACTCTCTCCCTGCCTGGGTTGAGCCAGGGGCCAGGAGTAAATTACTTAGTGCTTAGGCTAAATATCTTACCCTATCTTTTCTCTTATTTCCTACTTCATTCTTTCTATATTTTGTTAATAACTTATAAATAAATCTCTTTGGAAAAATTAAATTTCTGGTGACCCTATTTTAAGTATAATCCAGTCCAACCATTTCATAAAATTAACCCCTTTTTCCCATTACATTGCCTTATTTCCTTCATCTGTATAATGAGCCAAAGAAGAAAATAGCAAACCACTCCAGTATCTTTGCCAAGAAAACTTCAAATGAAATCATTGAGTTCTACATGACTGAAATGTCTGAATAACAATAAAGAATGCCAAGAAGGAGTTTTATCTAGTTTTAGTTGTCCGCTGCCTAGGACAGAAAAGTGGTTTTAAAAAGACTAAATGAGACCATTTGGTCAAGTACTTTTCAAAATTCAAAGCTTTCTATAAATATCAGTTATTATTATATTTCGATTAATTCTGCTCTTCCACTACGTCACCCACATTACATCTCCTTAGGGGAAACTAAAGCCCAACTATGAGTGAGATTTCATATAACATTTTAGGACCAACTTTCCCTAGATAGAAGGTAGAATCAGGCTGTATATAAGTATTCTGTATTTATTCAATTCTGAGCATGTTATTCCTCCATCATGAAGAAAAGAATATTGAAGGCAGGATTATTTTATTTTTGTTGTCTCATCCTCAGTATTTGTCACAGTGTATGGCTTATAGTAGGCCAATGATAAATGCTCTATGAAGGAGTGTTAATAATTGCCCTACTCTGAAGTGATTGTAGCTTCATAGAATAAGCAATGAAATGGAAATTCAAAACTGCTACCAATAATGATAGATTTTATTTTATGTGTTAAAAACCATTACTCTGACAAGGTGCCCATAGTCTTTATTACACTGCTAAAGAAATCCATCTAATAAGCAGAGAAAAGCTAAGAATTCTAGCAGCAGATTTGCACAGATATCTCCATATATCTCAGATAGAAGACATGATATTATACATACAATGATGAGTCTGATATCAAAGGAATCAAATTTAAATCCTGTCTTGTCACCTAGACCACATCAGTTACCCTCCTGGACTTCAGTTTCCTTATATGCAAAGTGGTGGAGCAGAGGGTGGTTGAGATGGGGTCCAAGATCCATTCTGGTTTTAAGTTTATGATCCTAAGTTACCCATAAAGCCAGTGGCAATGTTCAGTAAAGGCAATCTGGAAATAAAAACAGTAATGTAGCCCAGATAATGGGACTTGAATTTTCTACTAAGCCTCCATTTTTCATTTAGCACAATCATCCTTGCAGGCATAATCAGCACTGGTGTCCTTGAAGAACAAGCACTGGCTTGCTCTTAAAATTAAGTATCTACCTTAGCAATTTTACTCAGATAATATGCAAAAATAAATAAAGTGATAAAACTAATGATGGGTGCAACAAATTGTCCCTGTAAGCCTGGAGGCTAGTTGGAAGAGTTAGGCATGTGATTTTAAAAAGCAGGGGGGAGAGGAGGAGGAGAGAAGTAAAACAAGTTCAATATATATAGGCTGCCCCCTTTAAATCCCAGCGCAAAGATAGCATCTTAAGTACTTCACCAATACTGGAAACTCAGTCTTGCATAATCATCATATCCTTCCTGATCCAATGCAAAGTTAAAAGGGCTAGAAATTAGAGTAAATAGAGATGAAGAGCTTGCTGTCATATTTACCCCTCCAAAATATCTTATCAACTTTTTTTTAAACACTTACCTTCTGTCTTAGAATCAATACTGTATATTAGTTCCAAGCAGAAGAGTGAGAAGGGCTAGGCAATAGGGATTAGGCAACTTGCTCAAGGTCACATAACCAGGAATCCACATTTGAACCCAGGATTTCCCATTTCTAGGCTTCCTTATGAATCTACTGAGTCACCTGACTGACTCCTCAACTTCTATTCTAATAAACATTCATTAAAGATTGGGACCCCAAGTAATATCCTATTTCATTGCCATTTTGTGGTATGGCAGTTACTCTGGTCTCTTAAAAGCTATGGCAATAAGGAACAAGGTCTATCAGGTCCTGCCAATATGAAAAAAAAAAAATTCAGGTCTGGAAGTTTCCTTTATGTCTGCTGCCCAAGGCAAGCTTGGGAGAGTGAAGAGAGGTTCATCCCTAAAATACTGGTCACCAGAGAATGAATTTTCTATTTCCTTTTGTCCATGGAAGTCAATGAATAAGTCAACAAGTATCTACCAAGCATCTACTATGCATTATGGACATTATGGATTGTGTTAAATTCTGAAGATACAAAGAACAATAAAAACTGCCCCTTCTCTCAAGCTGCTCCAAGTTGAATCAACACAACAATTCTTGAAGACAAACTATTTTAATTTGTAGGATATGTGATCCACATTGGTGCAACCACACCTTCAAAATCATACCACCTTTGCAACTTCAGAAAGCATACAGAGCACTGTTCTTGTCACTGCATGGAGAAATGAAGACTACAGGAGATTCGGTCCTTTCCTTCATATATGCATACATCAATACTTAAACTGCCATAGAAGGCATTAGTTTCTATCTCATTCAGGAGAGAGTTCCAGCTAAACCAATATACCAGTATGTAAGTTTACAGGTAAAATAACATACCTTCTCCACTCCCTACCTCCAGCTCTTTTGTTGATGGAAATTGAATACCAACAATATTCACAAAGTTAGTTCAGTGGATAGAGTGTGCCAGTCCTAGAGTTTGGAAGACTCATCCTTCTAGTTCAAATCTGGTCTCAGATACTTCCTAGCTATGTGACTCAGGGCAAGTCACCTCACCCTGTTTACTTCAGTTTCTTCATCTGTAAAATGAGCTAGAGAAGGAAATGACAAGTCATTCCAGTATCTTTGCCAAGAAAACCCCAAATGGGGTCATGGAGAGTTAGACACAACTGAAATGATTGAACAATAACCGAATAACCAGGAGTCATGTCTAGTTTTAGTTGTCTATTGCCTAAGAGCCCTGAGGTGGCTTTAAGAAGCTATAGCATAAAAATCACAACATAAAGCTGTGAATTGGTCCAACCACTATAGAAAGCAATTTCAAATAATGCTAAGAAGTTGATAAAAACACTCACTCTTTGACCTAGGAATTTCATTGCAAAGTTTATAACCAAGGGAAGATAAAGGCAAAAAAGACCCTATATGTACCAAAATAAAATGTTATAGCAGTTTCACATATAAATGGACATATATATGAACCTACACACATATATAGTGGTGGTGAAGAACTGAAAATAAAGCAGATATTCATAAATTAGGAAATGGATGAACATATCATGGCATATGAACACAACACTATTACCTCAGCATAAAAAATTACTAACATGAAAAAATGCAGAGAAATATGGGAACTTTCTTTTACCTCTTTTCATATCCCAAGCATTTAGTACAGTGGCTCATAGTTGGTGCTTAATAAATATTTACTTATTGACTATGCATTAAACTGCCTTCTTTGTTTTTTATTCTTTCTCTAGTTAACTCTCTAACTCTACTTGTGCTGAGATATCATTTGAAACTACCAAACAGCTTAAACTTCACAGAATTGTCTGATTTAAGGGGGAATTTATGCATAAATTCTAGGAGAACTATGAGTGAGTAGCAGGTAAATGAGATGATCAGTGTAGCTAGCTCCATGTTGCATCTGAAAAAAATTACTGTGAATATAAGACCACCCACTCAAAACAATGTGTACCTTTTCTGTTTTGCATGCATAAATTGATAATGAATTGAATCACACTGAAATTGTAAATACAATAGAATTGGAATTATGCACCTAACTCCTCTGTTAACTTACCAAATGCCTACTGGCTATTTCCATTCAGTAATCTTGTTGGTATCTCAAACTCAATATATCTAAAATTAAACTCTTCTTCCCCACTGCAATTGTGTCCACCTTGCTTTGTTTTGACTTCTTGCTATTAAAAATACAACCATTCTTAGATACATCCAAGTTAATAACTTGGAAGCATCTTTGACTCTTCCCTCTTCCTTATCCCCTGTTGTCCAGTTGATCATAACTGTTCTTTCCTTCCATCTCCTGACAATTAAAAACTCTCCTAGTAGACTGTTCTGGCAACAAAAAAACTCTTGTATTGATCCCGTTTCTCCTCAATCGTATTATAATATTACAATAATTCCAATTCAAGTCTTTATTTCATCCTGCTTGGACTTTTATAATAGCCTTAATTTCTATTGCAATAGCTTTAATATCTCTCTTTTCCAAAATATCTTCTCCAAAGATGCCAAAATGTTTCTAAAGATACAAGGTGAAATGTATCACTCCCTCTTTCAAAAATCTGGTTTCTTCTTATATAATCGATAACAATAAAAAAAATAAATAACCTGACACAATACCCTATTTCAACTTTCCTTTCCAGACTTAACTTATATTATTTCTTTGACAGACTCTACATTTCATCAAGTCATATTATTCCCCAAACTTAATACCTGCCTCCAAGTATTTCCCCAAGTCATTCCCCATAACTAATACACATCCATATGCATTGAAGATTCCAAGGTTCACCTTCTCTTTCAAAGCTCAGACCAGTTACCACCTTCTCTAAGAATCCTTACTAGAGTATTGCCCATCCGCTCAAAGTATTGGTCTCCAGGAGAATGTAAGCTTCTGGAGATCAGAGACTGCTTTGGATTACTGGATACTATAAATACTGCCTTTGTATCTATAGAACCCCAGTAGCTTTGCACATATTGTTCCTTAAAAATTATTTGTTGAGTCAAATTTAAACC
The DNA here is from genome assembly GCF_027887165.1 of Monodelphis domestica. Taxonomy (NCBI): domain Eukaryota; kingdom Metazoa; phylum Chordata; class Mammalia; order Didelphimorphia; family Didelphidae; genus Monodelphis; species Monodelphis domestica. The sequence goes on along the minus strand of NC_077227.1, from coordinate 343,918,496 downwards.
TGACAATAACACTATTTGGAGGCAGCTAAGTAGCTCAGTGGATTGAGTGCTAGAGTCAGGATGACCTAAATTCAAATCCAACCTCAGATGCTTACTAGTTGAATGACCATGGGCAAATCACTGAACCTCTGTTTGCTTTAATATATTAGAGAAGAAAATGGCAAACCACTCAGTATCTTTACAAAGAAAATCCCAGGGACAGTATTCACCAGGAATAGAGATTTGATAATAAATATTTTTTTTAAAAGAGGCTTCCATCATGACTGCTATTACCCCACAGGTCCCATATCCTGTGCCTTTCCACCACAAACCTTTTCTGAAATACCATTGGGGAAAAAAAACAAAATTAAAAAAAATCTGTAATTTCACTGAGATCAAACAGCTAGGTGGCTCAATAGATAGAATGCTGACCTTGGATTTAGGAAGACCTGAGTTCAAATTTGGCCCCAGACATAGACTAGCTGTGCCACCTTGGGCAAGTCACTTAACTTCTGTTTGCTTTAGTTTCCTTTACTGTAAAATGGAGATAATCATAGGATCAGCTTCTCAGGGTTAGTTGGTTGAATAGAATGAGATAATATTTTTAAAGCACTTAGCACAGTGCCTTGTACATAGTAGAAGTGATGTAAGTTTATTCTTCCTGCTTTTCCCCCACCCTCACTATTTTACTTCCTACACAAATATTTACTAATTACCTGATGCTAGCCAAGTCAACTGACTTTTTAATCTCAGTGTCTTTATCTGTCAAATGATGTTTGGGGCTCAATGTCCTCAAAGCCCTCTTCTAGCTCTAAATCTGATTTTTCAATCTACCAAGCATCTCTTCCTTCCATGTTCTCTCTCCCATAGGTCCCAATACACAGCAAGATTCCCCAGTTCTGTAAGTCAGAGACTCAGTCATTCTCTCAATCTTCCACATATAATCACAGAAAAAGCTCCCAGACCACAGTTCTCTCTCAATCACTTTCCCTTTTTCAGTTACCCTACTCTTTCTTAATCACACACTGACTCACTCTCACAGCTGACTCTCTCCTCAGATTGTCATTTTCTCTCTGCACACAGATGCTCAGTAACTGACCAATCTTGTCCTCTCTTCATCACTCCTCTGGCTAGTCTCAATCTATGCCTGGTCAAAAAACCCTCTCAGAGACAATATCCTGAACTACCACGATACTTCTAAGCAAGATGAGGGCACAGCAAACAGCTGCTCCCTATGGCTGTGCCCTTTCCCCAGAGCATTTTAGTTATCTACTTATTCCTTCCTTAATCCTAGAGCATCCCACCTCCTGACCACTGGGAACACTAAAAGATTCATAGGATTTGGCCTAAAAGAATTCTTAAAGATTACCTCACCTATACTTCTCATTTTGCCAAACAGAAAATCGAGATTACAACAGAATAGATTTCAAGCTGGAAAGGATATATATATACTCATACATATATATGTATATATAGTGCAGGAACATACATACATAAATACACACATACACACATAAACATACCCCTAAGTGAAATAAAAGAAAATCTAAAGTTTGTTTTAATGTTTTTAAGAGAAAAAATGGGGAAAATTCAGTTTGCTTTTTCAGGCTTGCCTTCATTATTATGGGTCTGCATTCTGTTAAACTTTGGGCTCCTTAAGAATGAGAATAGCAACTTATTTAACTTTAGTATCTCTTAGCCCAAAGCATAGTGCAAGAAATTATGAAATAATATTTCATTGTAATTTTTCTTATACTACCCAAAAGGCTTTTGGGGCTAACCTATAGGGTCAGGCTCTAATGCAAATATAGGGAGAAAGTGGCAGAAAAACACTCTATGGATTACCCCTCCCAACACACACACACACACACACACACACACACACACAAATGAACAGTGGCTGCTGATCAATAATCATTGGCCCATTCGTTCAACACCCTTTGAAGTGCTAGGGGAGACAGGAATAGGGACAGATACTATACTTGTAATTTCCTATTTTCAGGGAAATGTTCTCTACCAAGGCAAATCAACATCTTTCCTGTAACTTCCATTCTCAGACAGTAATTGATAGCATGGGGAGATTAGGTGACCTGCCATGGGCCATACAACATGTCAGAGATGGGACTTACTTAATTCTAGGTTATTCTTGTTTAAGTGCTGATCTCTATCTACTGTGTCTTTTGATGGGGTAGATATAAAGTTAAAGCAAGAAATGTCTCCATTCTTATGAATATGTTTCTTGGGGACAAAACCTGACTTAAAAAAATCTAAAACTCAAGGGATACATTTAAATAATAAAATAAAAAAAGCATGTATCAGTGCCTAGAATATAAAAAGTGACTTTATAAATGCTTTTCATTCATTGTATCTCATGCTAATTACATGATGCTCAAATCAAAGTGCTACAGAAAGATGTAAAAGAGAAAGTTTCCATCAAAAAGGAGAGTCAGGGGAAGTCCCATTGTGGAGATGATGGAAACTGAGTTGGGCTTTAAAATATGAGTATAAAGGGGAGGGAAGGCATTGAAGGAATATTGTGTAGAATAAGTCAAAGAGATAAGAAGGCAAGAAATGAGTTTAAAGGGAAGCAGGATTTTGGAGATGAGAAAAGAAGAGGAAAAGGAAGAAGAACCAGAGACAGAGACAGAGAAAGGAAGAAAAAGTGACAGAGATAAAGTCTGTTTTGCTTCCAAAAAGCTAGCGCCAGTCAGTATCAGGAATGTTATAGTAGAAAAAGCCCTGGACTTGGAATCAGAAAAGCTTGGGTTCCATCCCTGCTTTGTCATCACTCATCTGTGAGACCTTAAGCAAATCATTTCTCCTCTCAGTTTCTACCCATGTAAAATGCAAGAACTGGTAATGATCCCTTCTAGTTCTAACAATCCACAATTTTAACGTTCTTAAAATGTCCTTAGAAGACAAAGAAGACACAATTGTTGGAGGAAGGCTGCATGGGTAGAAAAGAGAGCTAGGAATAAGGGAGTATGGGCTTCTTACGAAATCAAAAGGATTTATGAATTCTCCTGGAAAGGTAAGGACAGAGGAAGAGGTTGTTTAAAAAACTCTGCCCTTCTCAGTCTAGCTCCCCTCATTCTCTCCTCGAGGCTGACAAAATCTAGAGCATATCTTAAATCTGTACTATGTAGAACTATATCTTTTTAGTCTAGCAACTGGGGACAGCTAGGTGGCTTAGTGGATTAAGAGCCAGGCCCAGAGACAGAAGGTCCTGGGTTCAAATATGATCCTCAGATACTTTCTAGCTATGTGTCTCTGGGCAAGTCACTTAACCCCCTTTGCCTAGTGGTTATCACTCTTCTGCCTTGGAACCAATCACAGAATTGATTCTAAGATGGAAGGTAAGGGTTTAAAAAAAATTTTAAGTCTAGCAATCACCTTCTAAGATAATAATAATAGCTAATATGTATATTGTGGTTACTTTGTGGTAGGTACTGTACTAAGCACTTTACAAATATTTCATTTAATAATAATTGTTATTATTATTTTTTTATTATAACTAACATTTATATAGTGCTTACTATATGCCAGGCACCATGTTAACCATTTTATAATTATTACTTCTTTTTTAAAAACCTTCACCATCTGTCTTGGAATCAATACCAAATATCAGTTCAAAGGCAGAATAGTGGTGAGGGCTAGGCAATTGGGGTTAAGTGACTTGCCCAGGGTCACACAGCTACGGAGTACCTGAGATCAGATTTGAATCCATGGCCTCCAGTCTCTAGGCCTGACTCTCTATCCACTTAGCTTCTCCATATAATTGTTATTTCAGTTCACAAAACCCGGGAGGTAGATGCTTTTATTATCCTTATCTCATAGATGAGGAAACTGAGGCAAACAGAGGTTAAATTACTTGCCCAATGCCAAATAGCTAGCATGTATTAAGGTCAAATTTGAAATCATATCCTGGTTTCAGACCCAGAATACACAAAAGATAGATTAAATTTGAAAATGAGTTTTATACATATAACTTCTTCTATCCAAAGACATGTGCAAAAACATATATTACCTAACCTTGTATGCATCCCACAACAGATGCCTCTTAGACATATACACACATAGCAATTACATAGAATTATAGAGTTGTCAGCATATCTTTTACTGATATCAATAGAAAAAAAGTCAATAGCTATTAAAAATTCATGATAATCTGTTTTTGGTTGCTTTGTCATTATGTTCATTTTAGTGCCAACATAAGCAAAATGAGAGATGACTTATTGGTATTTACTCAAAAAAGAAAATTCATTTTTAATTCAAAGGAATTCATGGTTTTATTTTAATTTTCCTTGATAATGATCAAATAAGCAGCAAAATTATGATTCAGTTATCTATACAAATGAAATTGGGTTGCTAAGTTTATGAAACCTGCCTAATGGAAGGGAAATAGGTACATTACTTTATAAAATTCTTCCTTTTTCATAAGTTTATCTATGAACTGAGCATGGAACTAAGGACAAGCAGAAAGTGTAAGCCACTCAGCAGCCGAGGGTTTTTTTTTTCCTTCCTAATAAGAACTCTCAGGACTCTATACAAAGCTCATATTGCAGCCAAGATTCTAAGGGACCTTAAATAAACTTTAGTAAAAGATGAAATGAGAAGTCTTATAAAGGGTGAAGTAAAATTTTTTCCTAATTCTCTCCTGTAAAATTAAATTTTATTTTAACAGAATTTAAATTTCCAAATAAACCCAAATTTTAAAAGAATTATTTGAAAAAGAAACATCAAATTCATTCTTATTTGAATAAAGGAACAAATGAGAAAAGGGCTCTAGGAAACATAGGACTAGGAAGATAAATGAATCATGATTTCAAAGGGTTAAAGGAAAGAATTGGTAGGATTCAGTGATTCAAAATTATACAGAGGAAGTCAGCCTGGAAGATAGAAATCTCTCAGAAACAAAATTCTGAAGAAACAAGAAGCAATTCTAATGAAGAGGCAAAAGAGAACTTGTCAAAATGTGAGTGAAGGATAAGTATTTCTAGGCACTGTGCTAAGTGCTTTACACAAATTATCTCATTGATCACAGATATAGAGTGTAGATGTGTGCTGGGTAGATGAGAACTAGTAAAGTTAAGGACACTCAAGACACTCCAAGAAAGTGAGCATCAACTATAGATTTGGAAAAAAAAAAAACACATACACACACACATTATAATGTTGAGCCTATCCACAAAATAGGGCAGTTTCACTGGTATCCACAATCTGTAGATTCACTTATTAAGGTCTAGTATGGAAGACATTATTATTTATGTATGTATTAGACTAGATAGCTTCTAAAGTCCCTTCCAATTTTAAAATCTTCTAATGAGATCCTGTGTGGATATCTATTGTCTGGCACTATTGCCTCTACCCTAGTCCTATATCCAGTATGTGTCCATCACAAAGCAACATTCATTTGCATATTAAAGACCTATTTTTTGGTACAGTGGAGGATCACTCTAGGCTGTACCATGGCAATGTGAAACACTGTCAACACTTGTCATGGGCCCTACTTTTTTTGAACCCCAGCCAAGTTCTAAATCTTTATTTGCCAAAAGATAGACAGATGAGTCAGTACTTAAATGCTTGTTGACTTAACTTTCTGATGCATTTCCCCAAAAGATTATTTCCTAAAATGCTTCACTAGTTTGTAAAAAAAAAAAAGCATTCAAATAATATTTTTCTACCTTTCCAGAGGCAACATTTTAAAAAGAATGTATTTGTACCTGCTGTAGTCAAGATTGCTTCCCACATTCTAGGAAAAATGTATTGAAAGCTATAAAATTATAAAACAATTTGGCTTTCCCCAGGAAATGTAATTCTAGTAACCTCCCTGTTATAACTGTATGTGTATGTCAGGTAGGATTCAAATGAGAGGTTCTACCCTCACAACATCTCGCATCCTTTTCTTCTCTCCATTCCTATCACAATCCCTTCACTTCAGACCCTTGTCACCTCTTGACTGGATTATTCTAGGAGCCTCTTACTTGGTCTCCTTTCTCCAATTCTCTCAATTCCAACCCATCCTCAAAACCACTGCTAAAGTGACTTTTCTAAATTTCAAGCCTGACCATATAACTCCACTAATCAGTACCCTAGGCATGTACTAGTTAATGTTTAAAAATTGAAGCTTGGGGTAAAGGGGAAAAAATGTATGTATATGCTTTTCAGTTTAAATTTAATCTTCATTATTAATACTAAATCAAGCTGATTTCTAAGGCGTAAATGCATAGAGAGAATTTAACAATGGGCTCTCTCTAATTAGAACTGACTCTAGTATTCTCCTGGCTGGCTGTCCTCCATGTATGGAATATTTCACCCTCCCCAACTCACCTCTTAGAATTCCTATCTTCCTTCAAGGATGAGTTCATCTGCAATCTTCTACCTGAAACTCTTTTTGTTTTCCTTCCCTCAAATTATTCCTGCCTATGTGTTTTGTATATATGTATATTTGGACATATCTCCCTCAGCTAAACAATAAGATCCTTGAAGGCAAGGCCTGTTCCATTTTTATCTTTGTATTATCAAAATATAGCATAATGCTTGGTGCACAGTGAGAGCTTAATAAATGTTTGCCAATTGATTTGTTTTCTCATTTGTAAATTGGAGTTGGACTAGATAATTTCTGATGTCCCTTTTAGCTCTAGGTCAATGATTTGATGGCCCCCTACAGGGACAGAGATGTGTCCTGACAAAAGATATATGCTGATATTTTGTCCCAAGCAAACTGTGCAGAAAAGTAGAAATTTATGACTGGAGGAGAGCAACTGGGACTTTTCCCCAAGGCATTGAAATCTAGAGATCACTTTTAGGCAGCATTTGTATGCCTTTTTCAGGTAGAAACAAGCTTGGAGCTTAGCACCTAGTTAGCAAGGATAATTAGATAAAATGGGAAACCTCTAACCAGTTCCTGGTTGATGTACTTATGGTCTCCTCCTCAACATGACTTTACTTTTGCCCCAGGTGATACTTTTCCAAATAGTGGTCTCCCAGGAGCTCTATGACTTCAGAGTTCCTGAGTCCTTGTCAGGATTCCCCCTAAGAAGAGGGCAATGTCCTCAATTCTCTCTTTCCATCGTTCCTTTGGACTTAAAGGCCTAATGCTCTTATCCAAGTTCTCACCATTGGAAGGAAAAGTGTAAATATGGAACATTTTATATAATGTTAGACTTTTTTGAGGTATTGATTGGTTTCATCTTTTGTTTTTTCTCTTTTCTATATGCTTTATCATAAAGAATTCCTCTGTGGAGAGGACTGGAGAAAGACATAGTGGGAAAGGCAGCTGAAGTGAAAATAAAAGCTATCAATACAAATTATTTTTTTTTAAAAAGAGTGAGAGGGGGTAAATCACTTGTCTTGAGAGTGCCATTCAATGCCACATTGTGCCCAGAATTGCTTCTTATCCTCTGTAGAGGAGGGGCCCAGATAAAGAGGGACAAAAAGTAAACCATACCTGCAAAAGACTGCTCTTGGGCAAGTGATGCCTCCGTCCTTCCCAGATGGGTCATTACCACGCAGACAAAAGAAGACTGATGTGAGACTGGTAATAAGCAATCTCTAAAGAGAGATGAGGAAGCCTGCTTAGGTACTCAGGAAAATTTTATGGCACAGCATGTCACTGCCCTGAACTTCAATCTTCCTAAAACCTCAACTGAGGGGCATTAGAGTAGTTTCTGAAAACCTAAAACTCAGGAAAATAGCAAGATTTTCTTTCACAGGCTGAAGGGAATTGCTGGCAACTTCAGATTACCCATTTGTGCCTTTCCCCCTTGGGGAAATGTAGCAGACAGCAGACTTGGGACATAGACATGGCTCCCTGTAGGAAAACTAGATGACAGAAAAAATAGTAAATAAGACAGAGTTCTACATATTTTGTAGCATTCATTGCGATTTATCATCCTTTTTTCTCTTAGGGTGGCTAGTAGTAATGCCAGGGAACAAAAGCCGATTTGAAGTATTTTATCTTATCTGGATTTCCATTTGCTGAGCCTTCTACCTCATCAGACAGCTGGGTCTCCTACCCAGGCTCTCAAAAGCCACCAAGGTGTTTTTTGTAGAATAAGAAAGGAAATGAATAATTTGATTTATTGGTTTAACCATTTACTCTTTAAAACACAATCCCATCCTTTTCCATTTCTTACCTGGGTTCAAGGAACGGGAACTAAAAGTTGCATAGTGAAAATATACAAACTCTGATGCTTATTTTGAAGTCATAAATAGTAACTCGGTAACTATGTAGGGAACAGGTCATTGGGGGATGCTGATGGCATCACGAACCATTTGCAAGGATGACTTGGAGTTTTTTCTGAGTCTGAAGGAGAAATAATAAGGAACCAAATTCTTCATCTAAATTCTACCCAGTTCCCCTGTAGCCACCCCCCTACCTCCAAGGGATAATGTGATATAAGCTAGGAACCTAATCTAGAATTTTACTTGTATGCCCCCTGTCTTATCAGATCCTAGATGGTAGGGACTGATTTTTGTCTCTTTTTTTATATTTCAGCACTTAGCACAGCATCTGGAACTGTTTTTGTTGTTGATGTTTAAGTCTTTTCAAATTGGGTCTGAATCTTCATTACCCTCAGCAGGGTTTTCTTGGCAAAGATACTAGAATGGTTTGCCATGTTCTTCTCCAACTCATTTTACTGATGAGGAAACCAATGCAAACATGGCTAAGTGACTTCCCAGGGTTATATTTGAATTCAAATCTTCCTGATTCTAGGTCCAGCACTCTTAGCTACCCAGGCCTGACATATAGTAGGTACATAATAAATGTTTATTGACTTATCTGACTGAAATTCTATACTCTCAATATATAGTTTGCAAAATACTTTCTTCACAACAACTCTATGAAATAGGTAGATAAAATAAGTTTTACTTGTTTTACAAATAAGGGAACTGAGGCACAGGAATGTTATCTGGCTTGTTGATGATAACACTGCCAGTAATTTAAAGAGCTCTGGCTTTCTGTTTTCGGTATGCTCTGATCTTTCCATTATGTATCACTGTTTCACAATATTCTCCATGATTCCTGACTACTAAGTATAAATCCTTAAAGTCAAAGAAATTTTAGAATTCGTCTGGACCCACAACATGAAGTAGTAGAAACATCATTAAATTTGGAGGCAAAGGATTTTTATTTGAATCCAAGTCCTACTATTTGTTATCTGTGTGGCTTTAGGCAAGTTGCTTAAAATCCTTGTGCTTCAATGTTCTCATGCCAAATTAAAAAAAAAAAAATTTAAAGATGATATTGTAATGTAGGCCTTACTCAGGCCACTTGTATAACAGTTTAGATTCAAGAATGCCATGAAATGAGACATCTCTCATCTGTGTGACAGCTAATAAAAGGAAATTTCCTTTAAGCATTAAAGTGGAGGGATATTCAGCAAGGAAGCCCTAAATAAAAAGGAAAGTAATCAGGAAGGAGCTGGAACTCCTCCATGGTCTGTTGAACCCAGGTGACCAGGGAAGCCAAGTTATCAGTGGAAGCTTTTTGTCCCCTGCACCAATTAAGTGATGAGGATAGTTTCAATTTCTTGGAAGAAAAAGATCTAGTCCAGTCTACTTGGCAGGAGATGGGAAAATATTTCTCCTACAAGAAAGAGTTAGATGATCACTAAGGTCCTTTTAAGCTTTCAACCCCACAAAATACCTCATTGTATAAATAGGGCAGCTAGGTGGTACAGTGGATAGAACAATCAGGCCTGAAATAAGGAAGATTCAACTTTCTGAGTTGAAATCTGGCCTCAGACACTTACTAGCTATATGAGTCATTTAACCCTATTTGCCTCAGTTCTCACCTATAAAATGAAAAGGAGAAGGAAATGTAGCCTTGCCAGTGCTCCACTATCAATGCCAAGAAAACCCCCAGTGAGGTCATGAAGAGCCAGACACAATTGAAAAGACTGAACAATAATAACAACAAAAATTATAAAGTGGAAGTCCCTAAACAACATTAATTTGCCTATAGACATTGCAAGTCAGTAGCAGAGCCAGGACCTGAACTGAGGACTCCTGATGATCCATAATTTGATGCTCTTTCCACTTCATGACATTCCTTCTTATTTCACAGATACTTACTATATCTGTAGTGCTTTATACATTTTCTCATTGGTGATAGCCAAAGCCAACCCTAGATTAAAACAAATTAGAGCAATCAATCACCTCAGGTCTCATACTGCTGTGTTGCTTCAGAGACCAGTTGGTTGAATCTGTGCAGATTTAAGAAGTCAGTGGGTGGCAAGAAAAGGAGGTGGTACTTCTCCAGCTGGAGCTAAAAATGACTTGAGATGGCAATATACTATCCCTCCTCCTCTCAGCTTCAGGGATTGGCTGCCTAGCAACCACACCTCTCTTACTCCCCCCTCACCTCTCAGACATTCCTCTCATATTGTACCCCTTCTTCTTTTCACTACTGAATTCTTGATATTGGTTTTAACCAGATACCATCCATATTAAAATATTCTGTGTTTGGAGGAATTTGCTCCATACCTGGCAATAGTTTTATAAGAGTGAAGCTTTACCTCTCAGTTTCCCATGATGTACCAGTTAGGAGTTAAAACTGTATACATTACTCAGTTATGCTCTGAATGATAAAGTTTTTTAATATACAGAATTATTGACATTCCTTAAGTATAACTTAGAGAATCATAGATCTATAACTAGAGGAACCTCAAATGTTATCCAGTTTAGCCTCTTCAGTTTTAAAAGACAAAGAAACTGAAGCCCAGAGAAATCAAATGACATGTCTAGCATCATATTGGTAAAAAGCAGCAGAGGTGGGAAAATAATAAAAGCTAGAATGTATATAGCACTTCCAGGCTTGCAAAACACCTTATTTTCTCATTCACTGCTCACAACAACCCTATAAAAACTATTATTATTCCTATTTCACAAAGGAGAAAACTGAGGATAAAAGATTTGGTTGAGGTAGTACAACTAGTGTCTGAGGAAACATTTGAAAACAGGTCTTTCCAACTCCATTTGATAAAGAATGTAGGATGATGTCTCACTTGTATGTCAACATTTTGATATTTTACAAGTGGAGAAAATATACTTCTATTCATTAAAAATTAGAAAAAATAAAAACATTCAGAAACATAGTTTCAAGAGCATACAAAAAATTGGAGGGGCACATTGAAAACTTTAGATGAATGAAAACATTATGGCACATCAGCTCATTTGTTTTTGAAATCATGTAAACATTTGGGAACAGTCTTAAGTATAATTTTAAATGAATTATTGATTTCATAGAGGAAATTTAGTGAGAGCCAGGAGCCTTTGACTTTAAGCAACTGAAAGAAATGGGGAAATAAGCAAATAGGAGAAAATAATAGCTAATTGTTTTGCAAAGTGCCTTGAAATATTATTTATCTTCATAGAAACCTTGGAAAGTAGGTGCCTATATCTCCATTTTACAGATGAGGAAACTGAGGCAGACAGCGATTAAGAAACTTCCAGGGTCACACAGTTAATATTAGAGGCTATATTTGAACTTAGGTATTCCTGACTTCAATTTTAGCACTTTATCCATTACACTTAGCTTCTGGAAGAAGAGGATGAGATTGAAGATGACAGATTGAAGAATGGCAGAACTAAAAAGAAACATTCAAGACTAGGAGTGGCTCATTGGAATGGTTTGAAAAGAAAAACAGATAGCTAGGATAGCTAGATGTCCCAGTGGATAGAGATCCATGCCTAGAGATAGGAGGTGCTAGGTTCCAATCTGGCCCCAGACACTTCCTAGCCCACACCCTGGGGCAAATCAGTTAACCCCCATTGCCTAGCACTTATCCATCTTCTGCCTTGGAACCAGTACTTACCATTGATTCCAAGATGGAAAATAAGGGTTAAAAAATAAAAATAAAAGCAGATACCTGAAAAGAAGGCTTTAGATTCTAAATGATATGGCTGGCTGAAAGAAAAAAAAATGTTACTTCATCTTTTGCCCCCTATGCCACTCGAGCTTGATATAGGTAAAGTTTCTCATAAGTTGATGTTGCCCTTTTCTGCCTTTTCTGGTTTGAGAGGGACAAGAAAAAAAAAGGAAATGCTCAGCACTTTTGCTGATTTGTCTTATAAGAAAAGATAGAAAATCTGGTTTACCTTGTCCAGAGAGTCAATCTGAAGTTTTCACCAAGAGCATGTCTGACAAGACAACAGCATCTGAAGTGAGTGAATAACTGACTGCATTTTTTTTGTAATAAACCAAAAGAGCCCCCCTGATGAGGCTCATGCTTCTCTGGTTACTATATTCACATTAAGAGGGAATGCCCTCTAAATGCCCTCCTATGGGCGAACATAAGTTGAAAGAGCTTCTAATTATTAACTTCAAGTATGAAAAAGATTTATCCAAGTGAGGAGCCCAACAAACAGTGAACAGAGAGGCATTTTGTTGAGTAGTTCAGATGGACCTGAATGTACATCAAAGCCTAAAATCCAGAGCTCTGTAAGTATGAGCTTACCATCCCCTCCACATCCATTGAACAGTGTCCCCAGGGTGAGGTGTAGAGTATGATGTCTTCTATTATTTATGCACTTGGTTCTAATATATAAGTATCTGTGTTATTATGATCATTTCTTTTGGCTATTAATAAGTTAGTGATTATTTATAAGATTTTTAAAAGTCATTATTGTGAGTGGCTGGTTATATAAATAGGAATGAATCAATGAAGGTTCAAGGGTTAGAATAGTGAATGGAGGGAGTAAGTTTCCCAAGGTTATTGCTGGCTAGAATCTAAGATCTATTATAACTATTGTAGCAATCTTTCTCTAGGAACATTGTTAGAACCTGCTAGAAAGAGAAAGTCAAACCAGAAAGTACCCAAGGAAGAGGGGCTGAGCTCTCTCTATGGATGATAACACATAGGTTACATCTACTAATCTAAGCTCTTTTTGTTGTTGTTTACATATGTCTTTATTACTCTAAAAGGCAATTCAATATTATTAGAGTCTCTTTTGGTGATTACTAGGGATACTGATTATCCTTGTATTTGTGACACAGGATGGTATAGTAGATATAATCCGAGATTTGGAGTCAGGAGATTTGGTTAAATTCTGACCAACATTTTCTAGCTGTGGATCCTCCACTTATAAATCATAGGATTAGGATTTGAATTTGGAAGGGGAATTGGGGAATTGGGGAATTAAGAATCTTATTTTTCAGATGAAGAAAATGAGGTCCAGAGCTTGCATAAGGTCACATAAGATCAGAATTACCTTATTAAGAGCATAAGTAGTACACAAAGGATTTAAACTCATCCTCTGACTGCAAAGACATTCTTTTTCCATTCCATCATAATATCTCCTGAACATGATTTAATGCTCCTGCCCACAATCATCAGTTTACTCCTCTATAAAATGGTGGCAACAATAGTTGCACTATGTATGTCATAGGACTTTTGTTACTTTTATAAGAAGAATGTTCTTTAAACTTATAACCCGCCAATAATTTATTATTGTTATTATTTCTGAAGTGTGAGAAAGTGGAGACTAAAGAGTCGAGAATAAAACATTTGGAATGGGATTTCAGATAAAAAGTTACTATAGGTTTCACAGGGTTGTTATGAGGAAAATGTTTAATAAATATCACTGCTAAAGAAATGTAGCGTCACGTTCATAATCATAGTGGTTATAAATTTAAGGAGAGATATAACCATTTTATAACTCTGGGAGCATAAAGCAATGATCACTGGCTCTATCCCACTCCTTCAATGGCACTAAGAGAAGCTCTAGCTTAATTTGCATAGCTCTGGTACTAGCTATCAGGGGCACAAAGAGAGCTCAAAAGAATTTACCCTCTTCAACTTAAATATCAAGAAGGCTTGCATAAGTATCTAATGATAAGGAAGTAGACCCTCAAAAAGAAAGAAAGACCTAAGGGTTCTTTCTGCAAATGATAGATTAGTATATCTATGGACCTGACTAATAAAAATTTTCTCAAAAGATAGCACCTACTTTGAGGAGGAAGAAGACTGGGTACTCAGAAGAAGATTCCCTCCAGAAAATAGCAACCATCCTACAGAGAAGTTTCCCAGCAATAGGTGACAGAAGTAACTTGGGGAAGCTGCAATTGCTAGTTTAGAGACAAAGGAAAATCTCAGTGTGGTCCAACTTATAGCAGTGAGATACAGTAGAATGCTGGCAGGCAGAAACAAGAGAGTTCTCAGTGGTATTCCAGCTGGAACCCAACTCTTAGTAATGTGGGCTGATTGGTGAATGGGGCATCATGAAAATCTAGAGGAGTTTGTGTTCCTTTGCTTTTGGGGAATTTTTTCTTGTTATTTATCTAATTATTTAAATGCTGTTTTGTTTGAAATTAATGTGACATCTGCTATAGTTTGCTATAAAGTGAAGCATCAGCAGGGTTCTGAGCTATAATTGTGAAAAAACTACATATTGCAACAGTGCAATGAACCTAGATTTAGCTTCCCAATGATTATTTTGAGGGGGACTCTTAAGACTACATAATTAATATTGGTATTACGATTAGACTTCTAGAGCCAGAAATTCTGAAGGATCACAACCCTGGCTGCAAACCAGGGAAAAAACATAGACCTGTAGGTCATGTTTGAGGGTATCTGTACAAAGGTACTACATCTGTAAAATCATATTATATCCCATATATTATCTGGGGCATAGAGATAGGCAGGGCAGAACAGAGAGCTTCGAGAAAAATGAATTGCCACTTTCTATAGAACAAAGAGTATGCTACATGTTGTTCAGATATAGAACTACTACTAATAATAATACTGATAATAATGATAACAATAATAGCTAATTTGTGTAGCACCGACTATGTATCAGACATTGTGGTAAGCACTTTCATAATTATTTCATTTGATTATTATAACAACCCTAGGAAACAGGTGCTATTATTGTTCTCATTTTAGAGGAAGAAATCAAGAAAAATAGAAGAATGATCTCAGCTCTAGGTTCCAAATAAAAGATCTTTTGGGAATCTGGGACCTATACCTGAAAGGGGGAAAGCAAAGTCCTATCATGTAACCAGGGACATCCCCAGAAATGAGAGGAGGGAAGTACATCTTTCAGAGGAATCAAATAATGAATTAGGGCTGGTTACATATTGCATGGAGCTGTCTAGGTTGCACAGTGGATAGAGCACTGGCCCTGAAGTCAGGAAGACCTGAGTTCAAATACAGCCTTAGACTGCCTACCTGTTTGATCCTGGGTAAATCACTTAATTCCATTTGCTTCAGTTTCTTCATCTATAAAATGAGCTCAAGAAAGAAATGTCAAACTAATCCAGTATCTTTATCAAGAAAACCCCCAATGCAATCACAAAGAGTCAGATACTACTGAAAAACAAACAAAGAGCAAACAAAAAAACACACACATTACATAGGGAACTAAAACAACTGAAGTAGGATGAGGGATTTGTAGGAAATGTACATCTCTGCTCCTATGCAACTGAAAGTCCTAATATATTGCCTGAGGGTATTGGGACATTAGGTGATTTACCCATTTATATGTAGTGAGTATTCATGTCAAAAGCAGGACTTGAACTCCATCCTTCTGGTATTCAAGAATGACCCTCTGGGGCAGCTGGGTGGCTCAGTAGAAAAAGATTCAGGTATGGAGAGGGAGTTCCTGGTCCTGACTTCCTGGCTTCAAATCTGGCCTCAGACACTTCCTAGCTAAATGACAGATCACTTAACCCCAATTGCCTAGCCCTTACCTCTATTTTGCCTTATACCTGATATTTAATATTAATTCTAAGTTGGAAGGGAAGATTAAAAAAAAAAAGACTCCTTCAACCTCATAGGGGAGAGACAGATTCCAGATTATCAGCCTCTAAAGATAGACAATTGTTAAAAAAAAAAAAAGAAAAAAGATTGACCCTCCATCCATCAGGGCACACTGCCTCTCAGAGTCAGTGATAGTGTTTGTCTAAGGGAATTTCAATTGAATTAATAAAATTGAGCATAAAGCATCTTTAATTTGGTTTAGTGGACAGAATACTGGATCTGGAATTAAAGGACATAGGTTCAGATTCCAACTGTGATATTACTACCAGGATGACCTTGGGATAAATAATTTCTTTTCTCAGGGTCTCAGTTTTCTCATTTATAGAATGGGGGAGGGGGGAGAGGAATGGACCATAGTATCTTTAAAAGTTTTTCCAGTTCTCCATCTTATGATTCTTTCTTTTTCATACATATACATAAAAACCATCCTTGATCTGTGGCCATAAGTATGATTTAAGCTGGCAGAAATAAAAGGAGGTAAAAATAAGGGAATTTTTTTAAGTGAAAAGAACACCTATCAATCTTCCAGTTTTTCACCTCAGTCAAAACAGGGGAAATGATCAAAATCTTCCTTCTTAGGAAAGGAAGCAAGTAGATCATAATTAGCAGAAATATCTAAAGAAAGAAGAAAAAAGAGGGTGGAAGTAATGCTGCCATTCAATTCCACTTGCTGATTCATACTTTTGTTCTAATGAAGTTCCTAATGCCCAGTAAATATTTGGCTCTGATGAAAGGGAAGTGAGGTGATTCAGTAGATAGAGAGCCAGGCCTGGAGACTGGAGGTCCCAGGTTCAGATATGACCTCAGAAATGTACTAACCATATGACCCTGGGCAAGTTTCGACCCCAATTGTCTAGCCCTTATTGCTCTTCTGTCTTGGAAATGACTATGTATTGATCTATGATCAATGTTAAGGGTTTAAAAAAAAGATTTCACGTGGGAAAAGATTCCTTCAACTCTATAGGGAAGAGACAGAATCCAGGATACCAGTCCCTGTAGGCAGAGATTCAGAGACTCTATAATGCTGCCTCTAAGAAAATCACTGCCAAAGAAGGGAATGGGAGAATGTCAAGCTTAGGACTTCACTTGGGATGTCACCACTAACAGGGAGGGAGTCCCATCTGCTAGCATCAAGTTTTAGATAATTATTCTTGTGAGCTAAATGTTACAGTGAGTAGAATGTCAGAATTGGAAATCAAGTTTCATCTCAAGTTCAAATCTGGATTCAGACACATACTGTGTGACCCTGGGCAAGTATCTGAACCCTTTTGCCTTCCTCATTTGTAAAATGAGTGGAAGAAAGAAATGCAAACTATTCTAATATCTCTGCTAAGAAAACCCCAAATGGTGTCATAAAGAGTCAGATATGACTGAAACACCTGAACAGCAATAATTCTTGTGAGCCAAGTGTTAGGCTCAGTTGTTTCTGCCTACAGGAGTACAAGTACTGTCAGGCATCCTTTAACATTTTACACACTGAGACAAGGCTCCATTCATTCTATATTGGTTACTTCCAAGGATGGTCTCAAACAAGACCCTCTCAGCATCTCCAGTCACACTACAAACAGGAGGGCTGAATGAATAGTCAACACAGAATGATTGTCAGACAGCTGAGAAAGTGATCGGCCGGTATCTGCTCTTTTTTGGTTATGATTTTCCCCACATGGCCAGCACTTGAACCCGTTACAGAAAACTCATTTTATGCTGCTGGTTGGGTTGTCCCAGATTAACAACTGTCCTCCAGTCTATACATATCTTTCAATGACCTGTTAAATCATAGGTATCTTCGTGACATCCTAGTAACTTGAATCTCTTCAAAAGACAGAAATAGCAGCCATCTATGATTCTTCTGGAGACCTTCCTCACACCCTCCCACTAGCAGCATGAGCTGGTGACTAGTGACTCAGTCTTTATGAAGAGCTCCAGTCTCTCTGCTGTCTTACCTCCATACATCTGTCTGCTATCTGATAGTGGCATTCTATTTGTGATGTTTATGTAACATGAACCTCAAGTGATCCATAGAATTAGTTTTGTGAATAGAATAGAATTAATTTGTGAGCCTTCTAGGAAAACCAGTTTGTACCAGGACAAAAGGAGAGGGTAAAAAGTGGTGGCAGCAGGTACAGTGGAAAGAATGCTAGATTTAGAATCTTGGGGAGTTAAGTTAAAATCATAGCTCTTCTATTTTCTACCTAAGTGACCTGAGTAAAGTTCACTTAACCTCTGGATAATTTAATAAATCTATAAAGGGGAACAAGGAAGATTAAACTATTAGATTAGCCTGTAAGTTCCTTTGCAGTTCTAACTGTGAAATATTGTCCTTTGAGTCCTAGAAAGTATCCTCTTCAAAATGCTACTCTGGTTATTTAATTCATAAAGCTTTTTAAATATCAATTTCAATAAATTTTAATTCTAAAATTTTACATATTTTACCCAATAATACAGGAGAAAGAGAAGAGAATAAAATTTGTTCTTTATATATTTTTCAAGAAACAAAACATAGCTCATGGCAATTACTGAAAATAAATGGTGCATACTGCTTTGTATAGACTCATTCAATATTACTGGAGAAAGACACTGCAGGTCACTGTTAAAAATCAATGCATGCTGCCCTTTGACCCAGCCATACCACTGCTGGGTTTGTACCCCAAAGAGATAATAGGGGAAAATACTTGTACAAAAATATTTATAGCTGCGCTCTTTGTGGTGGTAAAAAATTAGAAAATGAGGGGATGCCCATTGATTGGGAAATGGCGGAATAAATTGTTGTATATAATGGTGATGTAATATTATTGTGCTAAAAATAATAATGAACTGGAGGAATTCCATGTGAACTGGAATGACCTCCAGGAAGTGATGCAGACTAAAAGGAGCAGAACCAGGAGAATATTATACACAGAGACTGATACACTGTGGCACAATCTAATGAAATAGACTTTTCTACCTGTAGCAATGCAATGACCCAGGACAATCCAGAGGAATTTAGGAGAAAGAATGCTATCCATATCCAGGAAAAGAACAGTGGGAACAGAAATGCATTAGAAAAATATATGATCAATCACATAGTGTGATAGGGATGTGTTAAAGGATCACTCTACTACAAATATGAATAACATGGAAATAGGTTTTGAACATTGATACATGTATAAACCAGTGTTTGTTTGTTGGCTTTGGAAGGGGGAGGAGAAAATGGAGGGGGGGAAGGGAGGAGGGAATCATGAATTTTGTAACCATGGGAAAATATTCTAAATAAAAATATAAAAAAAACAATGCATGAAAAAACTTGATATATGCATATATTCCCTTATCCCTTATATTTAATTATGTTATTAAATATTTCTTCAAGGATTTTACTAGGGTTTTGGAAAACTAGTGTTTAAGATATAAGATTTATTTCTTAAAAAAGAGAAGAAAATTTTAAAAATCACAACCACCTTATTTTCAATGACCAAGAATAGCCATGGCAAAACTTAGAAGCAAATTAAGGCTTGTTTTCATTACCCTTCAGTTTCTCTCTCTCTACTCTTCCACCTTGCCCTTTCTATGTCATCTATTTCCTTTGGGCCATGATATCTGATAGGACTAAACAGATAAACTAATTAAAGTTAAGATATTGCAGGTTGATAATGATTTAATTAGAGTTATCCTTCAAATCATATTAGAATTTTACAGTCCCTTTCCAAGTATTAAAGCAGAGTGAATAATATGTAAATTTCAAATGCACTAGGGCCAGAAAAGAGAAGGTATGTGTGTGTACTGAAAGGGGAAGTAGGGAAAGCTGGTGGGAAGAAGGGTAACACAAAAGGCAGGCTAAAGGAGACAATGAAGAAATAGATCCTCAGAGATAACTTTAGCATAATGAAATGCAAAGAGTATTATATTTGGAGTTAGAACAATCTTGGTTCAAGGCCCCCGCTTTGCCTCTGGCTTTATGACTTGGACAAGTGACTCCTGTTCCAGGTTGGCTATTAGTGAACACTTAATTAAAGAGCTGCATTTTATAGAATTGGAAACTGAGGCATAGAAAAAAGTGTGTGTTTTTTTTAATAAGATCATTATAGCAAGTTAGTGGAGACAAGTTAATGAAGTCTCAATTTTAAAAATTAGAAAGAAAATTATGCTAATGAGTATTTCATTGCTTTTTGAAGAAATTTCATAATGAGTGATTAAAGGGCTGGAAAGGAAGGCTGGAAAGGGCTTAGAAGGAAAATAGAGCACTAAGAGAGCCAGCATAAGTAAGAAGAAGTTGTTAGAAAAATGTTTGGTATCACTGATTGACTTTGTATCACAAAGTAGTTAACTATTAATAACATGTTTGTACAAATAAATACATATACGTATGCCAATACATATATATGCAACTATACCAAACATGTATTTATAACAAATATATACACATGTATTTCTACACACATTTTTTTCAGCAAGTTATAAGCAAAGCATTCATATTTCATTTTATCAACACAACTTTCTGGTCCAAGTAACACAACATATTGTTGACTAATACAGGGTAAAATTAAAAAAATAATCTCATATTTAAATTTTAATCTAGACTACCTGAATAAAAAAGAAGTTGGGGAGTTACAAGAATCTAAAGATGGAAAAGTTGAAGAACCAAGGTCATTGAAAATCTCAATATAAACTTATTCATTCTAATGGGTTGACAACGACACTATCAATGACTTAAATGATTTTGGAAAAGGAAGATACACTTGGAGTAAAATTTCAAAAGTCCTTTATGAGTGTGACAAAATGAATTCTACTAGTAAACCAACTATATAAAAACAAAATAATTTCCAAAATCTGGAATTTCCTATAACCAGCATGAAAAAACATATTCTTCAAAATGTATGTCAAAAATATAAAACCATTTAGTGAGATATGAGTACAACAATGTGTGATAGCTATTGCCACAGTAAAAAATCTTATAGGAGAAGAAGATGGAGAGGTTACATAATATCCTACATGAGGAAAGGAGAAAATAAGCATTTATATAGTGCCACTATTTGCCAGACACTGAACTAAGCAGTTTCACAAATATTAATCTTTTTGGTTTACACAACAACCATTAATATCCCCGTTTTATGATTAAGTAAACTGAATCAAACAAAGAGAAGTGACTTTCTCAGGGCCACACAACTGATAAGTTTCTGAGGCTGGGTTTGTACTCGGGTCTTTGTGATTCAAAGTCCAGGTCTCTGTCTACTGTGACACAGAAAGCAAGTTGAGAATACAATTAATGACATTAGGAAAAGCACTGGAAAATTGCATCACTATCTAGCTGGTCCTTCCAGTAGGAAACTTGAAAGTCATGTCACTTACTCAAAGGTAGCAAAAAGATCTGTAAACTTAATTTATCTGAAATTCTAGAACCCTTAATCATCAGTTAAAAGTAAAAGTCAAAATTTTAAGGTGATACAAGTCAAAGTTGTGCAAAGAGTAAAGTAAACAATTAACAACAGTGAATAAATTTAGCAATAGTTTGAAGAAACAAAGGAGTTAAAGAGAAAACACTTGAATGCTAAACAAGGAGGATATGGAAAATTGTTAATCTTCCACATGATGACAAAATGTTCAACGTGATGAAAATGCAAGTTAGAAACAATAAGAAGCAGAAGCCTCACATACCATTAGTGAATGATAGAAATGTTATATTATGAGAGGTGAATGAATCTCTAGCTTCTCTGTAAAACTGGAAAGTTGCAGGATCCAACAAGATTCATAATTCTTAATTCAAAACCTTTACAATGGTCTATGAATTATTAGCAAAGTACTTTACCATCTTTTTCCCAAATTCAAGCCTGATCCAATCTTTCTTAACAGAAGGTACCACATATCTACTATTAAAAGATGATAATGCCAATGATACTTCAAAATATAGGCAGACTAAATCTTTAAAAACTTTATAGAAAGGCATACACAGTTCACATTAGAAAAAAAAAAGAAAACTATCAGTTGAAGACCAAAAAATATGTCTTGGGACACATTTAAAATCCCAGGAATAAAAAGAACATCTGATTATCAATTCAGGAGTTATTGGAGAGGCTGTCCAAAGTATTATTACATTTTCATTGCACTTATTGATTATTAAAAAGCCTTTGAATCTGGCCTGGTTTGTGTTTTTTTTTTCATAACCAGCAGATATTTAAAATAGACTTAAGGGTAAAGTATTTGAAGCCCACATGGAAAAGCCTTTTTTTTTTTTTAATTTAAAACATGCCATCAGCTTGCTAATGTCAAGAAAAATTAATGTAAAATGTGGATTTTTTCAGGTATACTTTCTAAGTCCATTGTGATCCTACCCAGCCCTAAAGCTGTTATTACAGTTCTGGATAGAACTAAATATGATTTCCAAACTAAAGTGGTAGTTGAAAAAAACATTTTATTCAATGTTTAATGTACTTGGATTGAGGAAACACACACAAACACACACACACACACATACACAGACACTGATGATTTTCATTATATATTATTTTTCTCCAATGGTATAATATTTGGACTTTTGAAGTATGAAAATTTTAGTGTATTTCAAAGGTGGGAAGTAAAAAGACTTTTAGGTTAAAGCTGGAGGTCACATTGAACCAATGGGATGAAGACAACATTTATAAATACACTGACCTTCTCCTGGAATATTGAATATAAGGTTATCAAGGAGAAAGCTGTAACAAGTATATTCAAATTTACTGTCATCCTAAAATAAAATGTGGGAAATATGTTTAATGCCATTAACACCATGAATATTAATATTAATGTAAAAGTTTGTGACTATATAATTATCTATAATAGATTCATAAATTATTGTGAAAAATGTAAATAATTCTGTTGAAACCCAGTACCTATTATCCTAGGACACATAAAGAAAGATTAAGAATATTACAGAATCAGGTATTTTCATAGATAAAACATCCATAGATACTAAAATATATCATTTATCCATAAAAACAAGATAATAATATTTTCAAGAGATGTTACTACACCAAATAATCATACCCTCTAGACTATGTGGAATAAAAAAGAATTTAGAAAATAAAGATAAAAAATCATGTGGAACTATCAATATTTATTTTGAATAGTTACATATTATCTTCATCATCATCATATATGTTCCTAGCATCATAGCAAGTTTAAACCTTAAAATTTCTTAGACTTAAAATGTTGGAAATTTCACCATTGGGAAATTTCATACTTGGAAAATTTCATACTGATAGTGGGAACTCTATTAGAATGTGAATCCCATTGACATGGGAGGTTCCTCCTCCTCCCTTCTTAAGATTACTTTAGGACAGAAACCTTTTGCTGAACAATGGAAAGGGCTTTGACCTATGCTTAAGCATAGAACAGGAAGTTCTTTGAGTCATGATTGATTTTAGAATTGATACAATAGAGATACTTGGAATGACAGAACCAGGTCTTGGAAATTACAATCTACACCCTACTCAGTCCTAACAGGATTTAGGAAGGGCTGCAGCATAGATCAAAATTTAATTATTCCAATCTCCACCCTACTCAGGGTAACAGGATTTAGGAAGGGCTGTAGCAAAGGATCAAGATTTAATTATTGGAGAATATGTCCTTCAACAGACATGTGCAAAGCCACAGACCTCTGGGCAGTCCTGGGTTAAGGTAGAGCCACCATTGGCACAGGGAAGATATGGACAGTGATTGGTAGATGTGAGAACTGAGGGAGGGAACTTGGATTGTTTCCTTAAAGATAGCAGGGTCTGAGGACTAGAGGGGGTTGGTTGGAGAGGTGCTCTGAGAAGCTTGCTCTGAAGGAAGCTGGAGGTGGAGGCCCCTGAGACTGTTTCTCCATTTTGGTCATGTGAGTGATAGGGACTGATCTCTTTTCTTTGCCTCAGCTATCTAAGGGCTTGGGCCTTTTGGCCCAGCCTAAACAGAAGGGGTATTTAAGCCCTATTCCCTTCTCTCCCCTTTCTCTCTCCTTCTCTCTCTCTATCTCTAATACCTTTCTTCCTCCTGCTTGTAATTAAACTCCATAAAAGGTTGACTGCTGACTTGAGTTTTCATTTAGGAATTACATAGCTGAATTCCTTGGTGACCTTAAATTAATATATATCAGTCTTTTAAAGTGATTTCCTTGTGACACAAGGAAGGTTTTAGAGAACCTATAGAAGATGAGCTAAGGGTGTAATACTTTTATTCAAATGTTTAAAAAAAACTACTTTTATCCATACTGCAATAGTTCTTAGAACATTAAGTATATAGGAGTAACAGAAAAATAAAAAGTACCCCAGACTACTTCTTTCTGAAACCCATCAAAGAATATAAGAACAAGATAAAGACAACATTGGTAATAGTAATAGTCATACTCTCTCTCTCTTATATTTAATATAATATGTATATTCCCCATACACACACAAATATATTCATGTATTTGTTCTTAATGTGTCATTTCATATACCTGTACTGGAGATCAGTCAGCACAGAAATTATATTTAGGTAATAAAATTAGCTACCTGTCTCTAACTTAAAAATTGTAAAAAGTTTCCCAGGGCACTAAGAAGGTGTGCCTTGCCCATGGGCATATTTTTAGTATGCATAAGTGTAGGACTTGAACTCGAGTCTTTCTGTCTCAAAAGCCAGCCATGAATACACAAAATTGTGTGGTATCTCTTAATAAAAACATATGACATTTAAGGTATTATATGTATTATATTAATATTCAAAAACTTCAAAACATTTTACAACTTAAAAGTGTTTTTAACATGTAATATACTCTCCTTTTGCTTGCACTCATTTTATATGATTTGACTTTGAGGTCACAAAATTTTGACATTATTTAGTTCTTCATTATATTGTATACTGGGTATAACTTTTCTTTATAATTCATTTTTCCAAGCAACATAGAAACTTTTCTTGACTAGTCTTCTCACTGTTCTATCAGCTTCAAGAAGCCCAAGTTATATAGTAAAGGAAGCAGTGACCACCCCTTTACATAACAGGTCCCTCTTAAGTTTTTCTGAGGATCAATTAGTCTG
Organism: Monodelphis domestica; assembly: GCF_027887165.1. NCBI lineage: Eukaryota > Metazoa > Chordata > Mammalia > Didelphimorphia > Didelphidae > Monodelphis > Monodelphis domestica. The sequence continues at coordinate 343,893,748 of NC_077227.1, read as the reverse complement.
TTTTACAAGAATTCTTGGCACTGTTTCTTTAAAAAAAATTTAGACTATTTTTCCTTATGTTTCAGTTTGATTAATCACATTTGATGATGAGTTTGAATGATCCTTGAAATGCTTTAATTCCCTAAAAGAAAAGCAATATCTGCAACAAGCAGTGAAGTATGCTGCTTGAGATCTACAATTTTTTCACATTTCCTTGAAATTATGCATTCTTAAGAACAGAATTGAAAACACAATAAAAGAAATTGATTATATATATATATATGCATATATATATATATATAATGTAATTTAACTCTCAACTGATGCAGACCTAACTATGGGGAAACCAACTGAGTTTGGTTTCAAAAGATCAAGGTCAGACTTTGTGAATTAGCCTGGAAATACACATATAACCACTGCTGTCATAAATATCTGTTTGGCATTTAAATCTCATCCCAATGTAGTTCTGAATTTCTTTTCTGGGATTCTTGCACATGACTATCTTCCATGTGCTCTAAATTCCAGCCATAATGGACTGATCGTTGCTGTTCCCTATACATGGTATTTCATCATCATGCCTTTGTTCAGGTTTCCTCCTTTTCTGGAATTCACTCCCTTTTCACCTCTGTCTTGTACTTCAGATTCCTTGCTCCCTTATGAATCAGTTTATGTTCTACCTCCTATGAGAAAGTCACCCTCATTTCTTCACAAGGGGGACTAGCACAGGGTCACCCAGGAAAATCATAGGCAAGATTTGATTACAGATCTTCTTGAATTCTCCAAACTTAGAGGATTTTAGATTTTGTTTTGGTTTTGTTTTTTAATGTCTTTCTGATTCTCATTATTATTAAACTACTATATCAAGGTTTTCAAAGATTATTTGAACCCCTGGTATATGGAGGGACAAGAGAGAAGGAAATATGTTTGATTTTTCTAAGAAAGAATTAAATGTCTTTGGATATACATCAATCCTGCATAAAAGTTATTTTTTTCTCCATCACAGTGAACATTGTCACATATCTTGTCATTTCTTTGTATTATGATTAGAGTGCATGATAGTAATCTCTTTGTGAAAATTTTGTTAGTATTAGCATTATCATTTAATAATACAGTGTCATATTAATGAGTTACAATCAGAACAGATAAAGTGACCTTATTCTAAGACAGGTCAAAAGATGTCAAATTTTCATATACTTGACAGAACAAAGACACAGGCAGGCAGAGTCCTTTTGGGGAAGAAATAAGATATGCTTGAAGAAATTCATTTGGAGGGATCTCATTCTTCAGAGAGAATTTTTACATTCCTAAGAAGGGTATCCATAGAATGCCTTGTTAAAGAAGAGGGCCAGTGAACAAATGGTCAATCAACTTGAGTACTAAAGATTTCCTTTCTGATCCTTATTTGAAAGCTAGTCTGGGGCATATAAGTGACTTGGGATATAGAGAGGCAGGATTGGAGATGTGAGGTCCTGGGTTCAGATCCCAGCTCAGACACTTCCTACCTGTATGACTATGGGCAAAAGTCACTTGACCCCAATTGCCTAGCCCCTATGTTCTGACTTGGAACTGCTATTTAGTATGGATTATAAGACAAAAGGAAAAAGTTTAAAAAAAAAGTTTATCCACCTGTATCCCTCGAAAATGAAATTGAAAACAATTCTCCTAAACCCATTTGGAATGCAGTGCAGCTCCCAAATGGCTAACTTCTATAATTTCCAACTTTTGGGGCTCTGTTTTTGTTTGCTACCAAGGCGCTCTCTCTCTCTCTCTCTCTCTCTCTCTCTCTCTCTCTCTCTCTCTCTCTCTCTCTCTCTCTCTCTCTCTCTCTCTCTCTCTCTCTCTCTCTCTCTCTCTCTCTCTCTCTCCCCCCCCCATAATATAATGTGGCCCATATTTATTTTTTAATTGAAAGAAAAATACAATTATTTTTAATTGAAAATAAAATAAAATTAATTTTCTTTTGAAAAACATTTTTGAGAATTTCTTGACCCCCCTTGAGATAATATGAAGCACTTTGGGGTGTCATGAAACCAAGATTAGGAAATCGCTAGCTTGTACAGTTGCCATGGGGATTGGTATCTGTAGCAATCCAGTTCTTGAGAAATGAAGAGCAAAGGGAGAAATTGCTGATGGGCTGTAAATAGGGCACAGAAAAGTCACAAAGTAAATATGAGCTACTGGTCTGGAAACTGCCACTGATATCTCTCATATCTCTCTGTCTCTCTGTCTCTCTCAGTCTCTCTGACTGTCTCTCTCTGTCTGTTCGTCTGCCTTCAATTTTATTACACTTTACAAAGATAGTCAGACAGAACTGGAGATAGTTATAACAAAGAAATGGGCCTCTTCCTTTGAAATTTGTTCTGATGGATTAAATCTAGATAATGTGCAAAAAATTAGAGGATTTTTGGGGAGAGTGTTAAACACTTATACAGATCAAATTACTGACCAATTGGACAATAAAAAGGCAGTGGGTTGAAATATCTGAATCCCCCATTCCACTATTCAAAGTGTCAGTCCCTCAATACCCAGAAGTGTATTATGTTTCCCCATTTTAATTTTAGCATCTAGGTTTCAGCCATTTGCATTTAAATGTGTTGTCAGAGAATTTCCAGAGATACTTAATAGGGGGACCTATTTGCATTTTAATATGCTCTTTAAGAATTTCAAGAAATCTTTTTATTTTGAATACAGTATCACCAGAACATAGGCCACCTCTTAGAAAAAAAAAAAGCACATTTGTCTAGGTACAATTTAAACAGAGACACTGTGGCTTTGTTAAATTTTGTTTAAAAGTCTACTCCCCTCCCCTTACCTCTCAAAGTGGGAAGTGTGAAAGATAAAGGAAGCCAAATCTAATGCTATATGACCCATTTAAAGGAAAAAATGGCCAGCCAGGGGAATTGAAAATCAGAAGACCTGAATTTTCCTCCTAGATAAACCACTGACAAATCACTTCATCAGGAGGCTGACCATTGTGTCAGTTCCTCTCTCTTTAACAGAATGAATGCTAGAGATTAACCAACCTGAAGGAAAAGAATATACCTGGGAAAAGAACTGTTCTAAGTCATGGCCTTAGAAAGTAAGGGCTGAGGTCAAGGTAGAATTCATTTTCATCAAGAAAGGGAGAAGATGAGGCAAAAGTGGTCAAATGGGGGCTGGTGCAGTAGTCAAACGGGGAAGATTTCATTCAAGAAGAAGATGTGCAGATAAGACTAACAATTCCCAAGCCTGTATATATTTGTAGGACACAATGCTATATCCCAGGACTAAAAAGGCAAAAAGCAAATATTCCCCAACCTTAAGAAATTGAAAAAACAGATGCACTAATAAGTAAATATAAATAAAAGGCAGAGTAACTCCAAAATTGGAAGAAATTGTGAGAGAACAAAGAATTTGGGAGAAGGGAGAAGCTATCAAGGACAGAGAATAAGGCACTGTCAAATGGCAGTTTGTCTCATCTCATTCAATTTTTTCTGGAAACAGTATCTTTTGCGGAGTTAATGCTGGTTATGTCTCTACTTAATCTACTCTACAAATTGGCACACCTGGACAGAGTTGATTTCTAAAGTTTCTTTCAAGTCTTATTCTATACTTTCTTCCTTGTTTTATCAAACAAAAAAGAAGTGCTTAAAAGCAGAGGGACATATGTGTGACTAGGGAGGTTAGGCAGGTGTGGAAATCAGGAGGGAGGGATAGAAAGGATTTCTTTCAACACTGCTCTCCAAAGTCATGCTTTCTCGTTTGTTTCTGTCAAACCAAAAAGGCTAAGAATATGGCGAGGGATAGAGTTAATACTATCAGTAAAATAAATAATTAGTGTCATTGTATAGTCAGGGATTTTTGGAAAGTTCTAGTGGCCAGATGCCTTTAGGAAATACTAAATAGATAATAGTCCTGTATGCAGATATATACATACACACACATATAAGTTCATAGAAAATAGGATGCTCTGTGAATGTCAGACTGCTTTTCATAGTCTTTCAACAATGCTCCATTGTCTATAAAATAAAGCCTATACTAATATGGCATTTAATGCCACCTGTGATTTGGGTTTCCTCTATCTCTCCAACTATATTTTTTGTTAATTGCCTACCTTGAACTCTCCACTTTAACCAACCTATTTTGCTGTTCCCTAAACATCATATATAATCCTGCCCCTGCACTTTTAACATGCTGTGCCCCTGTCTAAGATTGCTTTCTTCCTATTCTTTTACCTAAGTGCTATTCGTCTACAAGTATAGTTTTAGATTGACTTCTCATGATACTTTAACCCTCATTCACTGGTATTTTTTCTATCTCTGAATTCATATGACACATCCAGTCTCTACCAATAGTTTTATATTTAATGTAACCTACCTCATACACTTTATGTGTATTTCTTGTCTCTCTAATTAGATTACAAGAATCTGGAATGCATATCAAAGTCTTCTTATACATATCTGCTTCCACAATGCAGAAATAATGATCTACTTATATATAGTATGTATTTAATAAATATCTGATGATATGAGCATGAGAGTAACAGTTTGGTGTTTGAAGAGAAAACTTTCCAAAGAACACAAGAGAAAAAAAATCAGGATTGCAATTTTTACAGTGTAATAAAGAATACCAGATTTTAAGATGCTCAAAAGCTGTTACATCATTGCTGGAATATATTTAAGAGAGAAGTAGTTTGACTGTAATGCATGCATTGGAAGCACTTGCATTTTCTATTACCTATAACACCACAAGACTAACTTCAAATATGAAAGGAATCATTTAGCTTCAATTCAATAAACTTCATACTTTATAAATTTGCTTTCATAGACATAGACAACAGTCCTAATTTGAACCATGTCATAGTCACCAAATCAGGCTTCATTTTAATTGCATCAGATTTTGTGGACAGCTTCAGAAATACTTTCTGCATAATTCACAGGCTTGGCAAGGGTTCTTCAATTTTTTATACAGTATCTAGACAATATGGCAGGACAGATTTCATTAGAGGAAGTTCAGTGGTAAAGTATTAAATCTGACAACTAAGTCATAGATATAGATCCAGAAAGGATCTTAGCAGCTTAGTTCAACCCCCACATTTTACAGACGAGTGAAGATTTGAATCCAGTTCCTCCAATTTCTAACCCTGAATACTTTCTACTGTAGTATATTGCTACACTAAATCTGATGAATTGTTTTGCAACCCAGTATCCTTCATATCGTGAATACATCTATAACGAGTTTATATATTATTCAATATATGAATATATCTGCAGATACAGTTTCACAAAAGCATTTCAATCATCATCTGATAAGGTCATGGTAGTAAGAATAAGCAAATGCCTTCTGTGTTTCTTCTGCCTCTACCACTAATCAAAATCCCCTTTCAATGGTTTGCTTTTTGTTTTGTTTTGTTTTTAATTTTCTCAGTCTAACACAAGTCTATGCAATTTGCCAAAAGTCACTCCTGGAAACCATTACAGCCTTGAAACAATCAACATGGACTTGTTATACCTGTTAAAGAATAGCATTTAATTTAAAAATTCCTCTTTAGTTTAAGTGCACTCCTATCTGGTGAACACATACATAAACCCCATGAGGTTAGTGGTGAAAATCATGTGTTTGTCTTTTTTTTTTAATTTTTATTTGGTTATTTCCAAACATTATTCATTGGAAACAAAGATCATTTTCTTTTCTTCCCTCTCCCCCCTCCCACCACCTCTCCCATAGCCCACGCTCAATTCCACTGCGAATCACATGTGTTCTTGATTCAAACCCATTTCCATGTTGTTGGTATTTGCATTAGAGTGTTCATTTAGAGTATCTCCTCAATCATATCCCCTCAACCCCTGTAGTCAAGCAGTGGTTTTCCATCGGTGTTTTAACTCCCACAATTTATCTTCTGCTTGTGGATAGTGTTTTTTAGATCCCGGCAGATTGTTCAGGGACATTGCATTGACACTAATGGAGAAGTCCATTACCTTCAATTGTACCACAGTGTATCAGTCTCTGTGTACAATGTTCTCCTGGCCCTGCTCCTCTCGCTCTGCATCACTTCCTGGAGGTTGTGCCAGTCTCCATGGAATTCCTCCACTTTATTATTCCTTTGAGCACAAAAGTATTCCATCACCAACATATACCACAATTTATTCAGCCATTCCCCAATTGAAGGGCATCCCCTCATTTTCCAATTTTTGGCCACCACAAAGAGTACAGCTATGAATATTCTTGTACAAGTCTTTTTCCTTATTATCTCTTTGGGGTACAAGCCCAGTAGTGCTACGACTGAATCATAGGGCAGACAGTCTTTTATCACCCTTTGGGCATAGTTCCAAATTGCCCTCCAGAATGGTTGGATTAATTCACAACTCCACCAGCAATGAATTAGTGTCCCTACTTTGCCACATCCCCTCCAGCATTCATTACTTTTCATATCTGTTATGTTAGCCAATCTGCTAGGTGTGAGGTGATACTTCAGAGTTGTTTTGATTTGCATCTCTCTGATTATAAGAGATGTAGAACACTTTTTCATGTGCTTATTAATAGTTTTGATTTCTTTGGCTGAGAACTGCCTATCCATTTCCCTTGCCCATTTATCAATTGGAGAAGGGCTTGATTTTTTGTACAATTGATTTAGCTCTTTGTAAATTTGAGTAATTAAACCTTTGTCAGAGGTTTTTATGAAGATTATTTCCCAATTTGTTACTTCACTTCTGATTTTAGTTATATTGGTTTTGTTTGTAAAAAACCTTTTAAATTTGATGTAGTCAAAATTATTTATTTTACATTTTGTGACACTTTCTAAGTCTTGCTTAGTTTTAAAATCTTTCCCTTCCCAAAGGTCTGACAGGTATACTATTCTGTGTTCACCTAATTTACTTATGGTTTCCTTCTGTATGTTCAAGTCATTCACCCATTCTGAATTTATCTAGGTGTAGGGTGTGAGGTGTTGATCCAAACCTAATCTCTCCCACACTGTCTTCCAATTTTACCAGCAGTTTTTTTTATCAAATAATGGATTTTTGTCCGAAAAGCTGGGATCTTTGGGCTTGTCATAGACTGTTTAGCTGAGATCATTTACGCCTAGTCTATATCACTGATCCTCAATTCTGTCTCTTTGCCAGTACCAAATTGTTTTGATAACCACTGCTTTATAGTATAGTTTGAGATCTGGGACTGCAAGTCCTCCTTCCTTTGCATTTTTTTTTCATGATTTCCCTGGATATCCTTGATCTTTTGTTCTTCCAAATGAACTTAGTTGTGTTTTTTTCTAATTCAGTAAAGAAGTTTTTTGGTAGTTCCATGGGTATGGCACTAAATAAGTAAATTAATTTGGGTAGGATTGTCATTTTTATTATGTTAGCTCATCCCACCCATGAGCAATCAATGTTTTTCCAATTGTTTAGATCTAGTTTTAGCTGTGTGGAGAGTGTTTTGCAGTTGTGTTCATATACTTCCTGTGTTTGTCTCAGGAGATAGATTCCTAAGTATTTTATACAGTCTAGGGTGATTTTGAATGGTATTTCACTTTCTAATTCTTGCTGCTGAAATGGGTTAGAAATATATAGAAATGCTGATGACTTATATGGGTTTATTTTGTATCCTGCAACTTTGCTAAAGTTGTTGATAATTTCGAGTAACTTTTTGGTTGATTCTCTAGGATTCCTTAAGTAAACCATCATATCATCTGCAAAGAGTGATAGCTTGGTCTCCTCATTGCCAATTTTAATACCTTCAATTTCTTTTTCTTCTCTAATTGCTCCTGCTAGTGTTTCTAGTACAATGTTAAATAATAGAGGTGATAATGGGCATCCTTGTTTTACTCCTGATCTTATTGTAAAGGCTTCAAGTTTATCCCCATTGCAGATGATGTTTGCTGATGGTTTTAGATGTATACTGTTTATTATTTTTAGGAAAGGCCCTTCTATTCCTATACTTTCTAGTGTTTTCAATCGGAATGGGTATTGTATTTTATGCATCTATTGAGATAATCATGTGATTTTTGTCAGTTTACTTGTTTATATGGTCAATTATGTGGATGGTTTTCCTAATATTGAACCATCCTTGCATTCCTGGTATGAATCCTGCCTGGTCATAGTGGATGACCCTTGTGATGACTTGCTGGAGTCTTTTTTGCTAGTATCCTATTTAAGATTTTTGCGTCTATATTCATTAGGGAGATTGGTCTATCGTTTTCTTTCTCTGTTTTTGACCTGCCTGGCTTTGGGATCAGTACCATGTTTGTGTCGTAGAATGAATTTGGTAGAACTCCTTCTTGGCCTATTCTGTCAAATAGTTTGTTTAATATTGGGATTAGTTGTTCTTTGAATGTTTGATAGAATTCATTTGTGAATCCATCTGGACCTGGGGACTTTTTCTTTGGGAGTTCTTTGATGGCTTGTTCAATTTCTTTTTCTGAAATGGGATTGTTAAGGTAATTTATTTCTTCCTCTTTTAGTCTATGCAATTTATATTTTTGTAAGTATTCATCCATATCACCTAGATTGCTATATTTGTTGCCATATAATTGGGCATAGTAGTTTTTAATGATTGCCTTAATTTCCTCTTCATTTGAGGTGAGGTCTCCTTTTTCATCTTGGATACTGTCAATTTGGTTTATTTCTTTCCTTTTTTTTAATTAGACTGACTAGTACTTTGGCTATTTTATTTGTTTTTTCAAAGTACCAACTTCTAGTCTTATTTATTAAATCAATAGTTCTTTGACTTTCAATTTTATTAATTTCTCCTTTGAGTTTTAGGATCTCTAATTTAGTCTTCATCTGATGATTTTTAATTTGTTCACTTTCTAATTTTTTAATTTGCATGCCCAATTCATTGACCTCTGCCCTTCTTAATTTGTAAATATATGAACTCAAGGATATAAATTTCCCCCTGAGTACTGCTTTGGCTGCATCCCATAGGTTTTGAAAGGATGTCTCATCATTGTCATTTTCTTCAATGAAGTTATTAATTGTTTCTATGATTTGTTCTTTAACTAACTGGTTTTGGAGAATCATATTGTTTAATTTCCAATTAATTTTTTATTTACCTCTCCATGTTCCCATACTAATTATTATTTTCATTGCATTGTGATCTGAGAAAGTTGCATTTATTATTTCTGCTCTTTTGTACTTGTTTGCAATGTTTTTATGCCCTAATACATGGTCAATTTTTGTAAATGTACCATGTGCTGCAGAAAAGAAGGTATATTCCTTTTTGTCCCTATTTATTTTTCTCCACATGTCTACTAACTCTAATTTTTCTAAGATTTCATTCACTTCTCTTACCTCTTTCTCATTTATTTTTTGGTTTGATTTACCTAGTTCAGATAGAGGACGGTTCAGGTCTCCCACTAGTATAGTTTTTCTATCTATTTCATCCTTGAGTTCCTCTAGTTTCTCCTTTAGAAATTTGGATGCTATGCCATTTGGTGCATACATGTTGAGTACAGATATTTCCTCACTGTCTATACTGCCTTTTATCAGGATGTAATTATCTTCCCTATCTCTTTTAACTAGATTTATTTTTACTTTGGCTTTGTCAGATATCATGATTGCAACTCCTGCCTTCTTTTTGTAAGTTGATGCCCAATAGATTTGGCTCCACCCTCTTACTTTCACCTATGTGTATCTACCTTTCTCATATGTGTTTCTTGTAGACAGCATATGGTAGGGTTTTGGACTCTAATCCACTCTGCTATTCAATTGCGTTTTATGGGTGAGTTCATTCCATTCACATTCAAAGTTATGATTACTAGCTGTGTATTTCCCAGCATTTTGATTTCTGCTCCTTTACCTGCCTTTTCTTCTTTCACTACTTCCTTCTACACCAATGTTTGCTTTTGAACAGTCCCCCTTGTTCCCACCCTTATTTTACTTCCATTTCTACCCCCTCCCTATTTATCCCCCCCTTATTTTCCCTGTAGTCTTTCTAGAATAACCCCCCACTCCCTCCCTCTCTTGTACTGCTTCCCTCCCCACCAGACCATTTGTTACCCTTCTACTATAGGGTGCAAATCCATTCTCTACCCCCAAAGGATTGGATTGTTTTTCCTTCTTTGAGTCACTTTCAAAGCATGTAAAAGTTGAGTATTTCCTGTCTCTGACCTCTTTACCCTTCCAGTGTATTTATGTTTTCCCCCCGCCACCCATGAGCTTCTTTATGACATATAAATTTACCCCCATTTGTTTCTTTTCCCATTTCTTTTCATATTAACCTATTTTAAGCTCTAGTTATATATATATATGTGTGTATATATATGCATACTCATGCGTATGTATTTTAGCATGCATATATCTATATACCTATTTATGTCTTATCCTTTCATCCTATACAGTTTGTTGCTGTTCCCTCTAAGTATACTTCTTTTTGCTGCCCAGGTAATAGTTAGTCTAGTTGTTGTCTCTCGGTAACCGAGGATGGGTTTTTGTGCACAAAGACACTTGTGCTTGAAGATTTAAGTGGAAAAGTTGATGCACATGGACAGTCCCACTCTCTCAGCTTTGGAAGCCTGGGTCCAGTGGCATGAAAAGTCGTTACATCTGGAGACTTCCTCAGCTGCATTTGATAGCCGTGTTGTCTTTTGTGCTCCAACACGCCCTGAGCACTCCACAGTGCTTTGCTGCGTCGCCACCTCAGCCCTTGAACCTTCTTATTGGTTTCTTTCATCTGTTCAGCCAAAGCAGTCTTCACATGCTGGGTGAGCAAAGCATAGTTCACCAGGGGTCCAAGAAGACCCGATGGCTACCCTCACAAGGTTTAGCAGGCCTGTCGAAGCCATTGCCCAGGGTGTGGCCACTGCCGCAAGCTAGCAGCTACTAGGAGCCACAAGTGAGAGCTTGTGATAACAACAGCTTTTAAGAGTTACCTCTTTTCTTATAGGGATACATATTTTAACTTATTGAGTTTCTTAAATTTTTTTTTGTTTTTCTTTTTCCCCCTCTTTTTTAATTACCTTTTGATGATTCTCTTGAGTTCTGTGCTTGGACATCAAATTTTCTGTTCAGGTCTGGTCTTTTCTTTAGGAATTCTTGAAATTCTTCTATTTTGTTGAATGACCATACTTTCCCCTGTACGAATATAGTCAGTTTTGCTGGGTAGTTGATTCTTGGTTGTAGACCTAGTTCCCTTGCTTTCCAGAATATCGTATTCCATGCCTTTCTTTTTTTCAGTCTGGATGCAGCCAGATCCTGAGTTATCCTCACTGTGGTTCCTTGGTATCTGAATGACTTCTTCTTGGCAGCTTGTAATATGTTTTCTTTGGTTCTTGAATTTGGCTATAACATTCCTGGGTGTTGTCAGTTGGGGATTAAGTTCAGGAGGTGATCTGTGGATTCTATCAATCTCCACTTTTCCCTCTTCTTCAAGGATTTTGGGGCAGTTTTCTTTAATAATTTCCTGTAATGTAATGTTCAGGCTTTTTCTTTTGTCATGGTCTTCTGGTAGGCCAATAATTCTTAAATTGTCTCACCTTGAATGATTTTCTAAATCCTCTGTTTTGTGAATGCGATGCTTCATATTTTCCTCAATTTTTTCATTCTTTTGGTTTTGTTTCATAGTGTCCTGCTGCCTTGTGAGGTCACTCGATTCTATTTGTTGTATTCTGGTTCTTAAAGACTGGATTTCATCCTTAGTTTTTTGGTCGTCCTTTTCCTTTTGGTCAGATTTTCTTTGGAGGTCATCTTTTATCTTCTTCACCTCATCTTTCATCTGCTTTGCCTCATCTTTCATCTCCTTTGCCTCATTTTCCAGCTGGTTGATTTTGGCTTTCAAGACACTATTTTCTGTTTCCAGATGACTTATCTTAGTTTTTAAGTTCTTTTCCCAATTGTCTTCAGCCTCTCTTAATTGTGTTTTGAATTGTATTTTGAATTCTTCCAAAACCTGTATCCAATTCGCTGGGATTTCTGATTTTTCCTTTGCTGGGTCCTTCCCCTCTGTTTCATTCGCTCTTTGCTCATTACCTGTGTAGAAGCTGTGTATTGTAATTACTTTCTTCTTTTTCTGTTGTTTGCTTGAGTTTACCCCTTCTTTGCTCCCCATATTTGGCTGTGCTCTTGCTCCTCTCATTTTGTTTTGGTTTTGGGGCTGTCAGTTTCCCCTCTTGGAGCTTTGTCAGATCTCTTGGTACAGTCTCTAGGGGAGGAATGTTAGCTTCCCTGTCCTCTGGAGGCTTTTGATTGGATTGAGTTCAATTGGGTTGGCTGTATGTGGTATGAAGCTCTGAGGCTCTGAAGACTACTGGAAGGCTGGGCCGCCCAGGCTCTCTCCAGTTCTCTCCATCTGCTTCTCTGCTGTCCGCAAGTGCCTTTGCCCGCCTCCCTAAACTCTGAGGAGTTCTGATGGGATTATGTTTAACTGGATTGGTCTGGATGTGCCCCGAGGCAACAGTGAGACTGGAGCCTGATGGAGGGACCCAGCCATGGCCCATTTCTCCCTGACTTCCTCCCCGCTGTCCAAGCTGGACGCTCCGAGCCCGGCACCCCGCTGCTCACAAGGTAGACCCTGCAAACCAGCACCTTTGCCCACTCAGAGGTTCCCGCTGCTGCTGGGGGCTCAGCCCTCTGGGTTGTGGGGGAGGGGTCCTGGGACCTACCCTCTGCCTTCCCCTTAGCCCTGAGTATTCTCAGATTCTGGCTTTTGGGGGGCATACCTTTTGATTTGAGTCCAAAAGGAGGGTTCCCCACCTCTGTCTTGTTGTTCAGATTGAATTTCGGTGCCCTAGGAGCATTCAGTCTGTATCAGTAAGGAAGGGTCTTCCACGAGGTCTGAACTTTTGCTGCTTGCTAAGCTGCCATCTTGACTCCGCCTCCCATGTGTTTGTCTTGAGAAAGGGCTGATCCCTCATTTCTAACCTCCTCTGCTGTGGAAACTTGAAGTGAAGGGGAAAAACTTTCAGGAAGTAATATAAAACAATGAAAACTAAGCCTTAACCAAAAAAGTGGTAGGAGTTGGTAGGGGACAGAACAACAGTCCATTTGGAACCATAGTATTTAAAACTAGAGGAAACTTCAGAGACCATCTAGACCAGTGATGGCAAACCTTTTAGAGACTGAGTAACCAAACTGCAACATTCACACTGCATGTGAGCTGCCCCATACAAGGGAGGGAGGAAGCACTCTTACTGAGCTGCTGGGAAGAGGGGCAAGTGATAGGAGAAATGTCCTCAGGTGCACATGGAGAGGAGAAAGGGAACAGCCTCCTCTGGCATGCATGCCATAGGTTCGCCAACATGGATCTAGATCAACTTTTCATAAAACATCCTTAGATAGACCATCCCCAGCTTCTATAAATAAGAAAAAGGGGGCCCAGAGAGATTAAGACCTGCCCAAGGAAGTCAAGCACAAGGTACTAATCCAGAACAAGTGATCATATATTTTAACTTTAAAGGAGACTGAAGAATCTTTTTATAGAGGAGAAAAATGGAGAGGTTAAGAGATATGACCAAAGTCTCTTGGGTAGTAAAGCTGTAATTCAAACCCAGGTTACCTGATACCATATCCAAAGCTCTTTCCATTAAGTCACATTAAAGTTGGAAACTTACTACCTGTGAAACCATCAACAAGTCACTTCTTTATGGATTGAAATTGATGAGGAAAATGTGTAAATTGGGCTGAATGACTTCTAAGTCCCCTTTAAAAGACTATTACATTATTACCTCATGACTCAAACCTGCTACCCCTTCAGGCTCTGAAATCTATGAAACAAAATTCTGAGGAAAGAGGCAAGACTAGTAAGGAGGTTGAAATGGAAATACAATAGTATTCCATCATGGTATGATGTATTATCACATGGAGTGAAGATATCACATACTAAGATAAAATTAAAAGAAGGGAGGAAGAGACTATAACTCCCTGGGGGAGTCAAGTTTGTCTCATTGTAGAAGCCAAATTATAGAAAATCAGATCATAAATAAAAGCCTGATTGTAGAAAAACTTACACATCAAGCTGAGGAGTCTATACTTTATTCTATAAGCAATAGGGAGCAACTGAAGCTTTTTGAGCTGAAGAAGTATATGATCATACTGTTCTTTAGCAAGATTCTTTCAGTAGCTAGTTAAAATATGGCTGAGCAGTGAGATGAACTTGTATAGTAGAAATGGGAGACTGTTACATAAATCCATTGGAGAAATGGTGAGGTCTGAAACTAGAGTGGGGCCTAGATAAATGGAGAAAATAGAGGAGCAATTGAGGTTTTTAGTGGGAAGTGATGGATTTAAGGGTCCAGGATTAGGATAATTTTCCTATCAGCGTGAGTGAATTTGCAGGAGCTATCCACATTCTCTCACCTAGTCCACTTTGTAATCAAACATCCTAAAAGACAATTAACAGATATTAGGAGGTCTATTTCATAGAACTCTTCATAGAACTGAACAAAATTAACTGACCAAAGTTAAGGGTGGGTTGAGTCCCTTAGTTGCCCAGTCTTAGGACTAACTCTGACATGATGTTCTTTTTTATTTTTTTAAATCCTTACTTTCTGTCTTAGAATCAATACTGAATATCAGTTGCAAGACAGAAGAGTAGTAAGGCTAGGTAATGGAAGGTAAGTGATTTGCCCAGGGTCACACAGCTAGGGAGTGTCTGAGGCCAGATTTGAACCTAGGACCTTCCATCACTAGACCTTGCTTTCAATTCATAGAGATACCTAACTGCCCTTTTTTTTGCCATGATGTACTAATTGAGCTCAACTACCACAAATCAAATAGAGGCAAAAAAATTTCTAAATGGCATTCAAATTTCAAAATAAGGAACTATAGATAATAGACAAGCTCTACAGTCCGAGGACCTGGATTCAAATTCTGTTTCTGATACTACCTTTCTGGTCTTGGGCAAGGTCTAAGCCTGGAAAAGAGATTGAAATTGAAATATAATAGTAACCCAGCATGGCATGACCCATTATCCCATGGAGTGACTGATAGGAAAGACAATATGAATAAAATAATGTCCCTTGCAATTTAATATGTACCTAATATAAAGATGGGCTCTTAGGTGGTTCAGTAGATAAAGCACCAGGCCTGGGGTCAGGAATGTTTGAGTTCAAATGCATCCTCAGACACTTACTAGCTGTGTCACTCTGGGCAAGTCACTTAACCCTGTTTGTCCAGGTTTATTTTCCTCTTACTATAGAGGACATCAGTTTTCTTCTCTGCAAATTGAGGAGGTTGGATGAAATGGTCTTTGAAGTTCTTTCTCACTCCAAATCTATTATCCTATGAGCCCATCACCAAAAGGAAATCTTTCAGATATATCTGTGAACTATGTCAAATAGCTTAAATGGAAAACATTAATGTTCCTTTATGCTTGGCCCATTGCATGCATTCCCCTTAAGAATAAATGAGACATTTTAGGAATTACTCATTTAGACCTTCTTAGAAATCCTGTGTCCCTCCCTATTCTTTAATCACATTAATTAGAGCTAGACAAGTCTATAGAGATCATGAAATGCATCCCTTTCCTTATCAGGAGAGAAATGTATAGCCTCAAAGGGACATGGCCTGCCCAAGATCATACAGCAAGTGGTAGGACCAGAAATCAAACTGAGGTCTCCTGACTCCCCAGTCTAGTGTTCTTTGCCTTATACCATTTCCTCTGCTCCTCTGTCTTCTCTCCCTTCTTTTTCAGCACTCTTATCTTGACCTACATCAGCCCAAAAGTTCAAGTCATAAAAAGAGATCAGAAGGAAGCAATGGCATGACATATCCTTTAATATTCTCCTTCCTTTCAACATCTGTGCCTCCTTGTGAGGTGAAGAGACACGCCCATAGGCCAAGACAGTCATAAACCTCTAACCAGAGAGGAGGAATAGGGGGAGAAAAAAAAGGGAGGGGAGGAAAGCCAGTCTTCCAATCAATGATGAAATCTAAAAGGTTTGTTCACCAGAGTTTGCAGTTTGCAGGCAGCTTTATAAATAATTCACTCAGGGAATGTTTCACCAAGAACTGCATAATCATTTCAAGAAGCAGAGCCTAATGTTTTTATTTTTTAATTTCTAAATGGAAAAACCACTAAAATTTAACCTCTGACTTCTTGTCTTCTCTTAAGTCACTCTACGTTTCTCTTCTGCTAGTATGAATGTTGGTAATACCAGAATATGTTTCTTGGATCTGTCCCCTTAATGTGTGAAATTTCAAATCACATTTGAAATTCATTGAATCCATTTCATATTTAACAGACATTCTGCAGAAAATATTCAATTCAGTCAATTATCCAAACATATATTACATATCAATTATGTGCCCAGGGCTATGCTAATCATTCTGGATAAAAAGAGAAGTCCCTGCCCTCAAGGAGCTTACAATCTAATGAGGGCAGACAATACACAAAAGAAAGCTGAGGTGAGTACCAGGAAATTCCCAGAGCAATGACTTAATATTCTTTGGAGTTGGAACCAAACAGAGTCACTGACAGAAAATGAAAAGTTACTACAAAAATTTTGAGCCCCTATAAAGGAAGACTTCAGGAGGAGTTTATAGCTGAGGGGAATGTATTGGAGGGGGGAGGCAATTGAGGAAGTTGAGCTATTGAGTATTAAAAGATGAATCTATCTTCATGGTACTGAGATTTCAAATAGGCTTATCCTAGGAGAGGCATGGTGTCCTGTAGAGTCACCACATAGGGCTTTCCTTTTCTTGTTTTTCATCACATATGTTATAGACCCTACAATCCTAATTGTGTATAGATTTCACATAAGCATTTATCACATTGATTTTGTTTCCCATAAGTTCCCAAGACACTAATGACTGTAATTCATCTACAATATTCCTGGTTATGCTCAATGGCCTTCAAAGGATGAGATAACAAGGGAGTCTATTTTGCCTCATCAGTAGAGACTCAAGAACTGAATTCATGCTGAATAAGAAGGCCTATCTCTAAGAACATTGATTCGTGAGTTGAAATAGATCAAGAAAAGTTTATTTTCAGGTCATGAAATGCATTAACCATTTAAGCAATGTCCATGGTATTGTGATTATTGATAGTCATTTTGTCTCCTTCATAGGACTGAAATAGCAGAAGAGACCTTAAAAGGAAATTTGACTCATATTTATTCCTTCAAGTGGGACTACCAGGGAACCATTTCATGTAGATTAGAATATTTTCTTTAAAAAAAAATAAAATAAAATAATGAAGTCCAGGGAAAGGATTTATGGCCACTCGCTCACTTAGCAACCTCTTCTAGTGTCAAAAAAAATCAACCCAGCAATAAATTCCATTTCTATCCAGTGCTTCTTCAGTTTCCCTGAGGAGAAAAATGCAATTCAATAGAAAATATATTGGATGCTGGGTTGAAAAAGTTAGGTTTGAATCCTGGTTCTGACACTAGCATAATAGATTCAGACTTAGGAGGATCTTAAAGATCATTTCCTCCAAACCCATAATACCATGCTGTCTTTCTGTGTGATTATTAGGTCAGTTAGACTATTTCCTTATCTATACAATAAAGATACTGACATTTGCCTCATAACAAAGTAGGAAGAAGCCTTAGGAGATGGAAGGAGCAAATATTTATTAAGTACATACTATGTGGGTCATACACTGTACTACATACTTTATAAATGTTATCTCATTTGATTTTTTACAACCTTTACAACCTTGGAGGTATTATTGTGATCCCCATTTCACAGTTGAGGAAACTGAAGCATATAGAGATTAAGTAAGGAGTTACACAGCTAGTGTCTGAGCCTGGATTTGAAATCAGATCTTCCTGCCTGGTGTTTTATCTTTTGTTGTTATTATTGTCATTTCAATCATCTCTAACTTTTTTGTGATCTCATTTGGGGTTTTCTTGGCAAAGATACTAGAATGGTTTGCCATTTCTTTTCTCATTTTACAGATGAGGAAACTGAGGCAAACAGGGTTAAATGACTTGCCCAGAATCATACAGCTAATAAATGTATGAGGCTGGATTTGAACTCAAGGCTTAGTGCTCTATTACCACCTAGCTTCCCTAGTGTTTTAGTCACAGTGCCACCTAGATACCTGCAAGGATCATGCACTCTGTAAAATCTAAAGAACGGTAGGGTTCTTATTCTATGTATATAATGAAAAAATATTTCAAGATAGCTCATTGGTCCATAAATTCAATTATTTTTCAAGTCATATTTCCCAAGTAAGAAACAATTCAAACTGTATACTATTGAAAAAATCTATAGTCCAGTGGTTAGTGGGTCTGGCATCCCAACACCATTACTCTAATGGTTTATTTTCTTACAATCTAATCCTAAACAACTATATTTAAGACATTCTGCCATGTGATAAGAAATCAGAGACAAAATGGAAAACAGACTTTGCCTTCAAAATGCTTAGATTCAGTGAGGCAGATAAAGCATGTAAATGGATATGTGTTAACATGACAACATGAGCAAGAGAGGGGGAGCATAAAAAACTCAGAAGAGCAGAAGGGACTCCCCATGGGTCAGAGCACTGAGGGGAGCTTTGAAAGAAGTACAATATTCTACAAAGGGAGTCTCCTCCTTCGATCAGTATTTCAGTATTCCCTCAATATCCTTCACTCCATGATGTCACTGGTCTTTTTGGAAAATGAAGAACAAACAACAATGACATCCTTCTCAGACCTGTAGTACAGGTATTCTTATTATGCCCATTTGACAAAGAAAACTTAAGGGGATTATGTGGTACAGTAAAGATTTATGTGGTACTTTTAGGGTTTGTAAAGTTCTTGTTTGATCCTAACTTTATGAAGTAGGTGCTTTTGTCATGCCCATTTTTAGAGATGAAGAAACTGAGGCTGAGTGAGGTTAAATGATTTTCCCGGAGTCATACTGTAGGATATTTCTGAGATAAGATTTGAATTTCTAGTCTGATTTTCTATCCACTTAGCCAAACTCCCTGGATTTGTAGGCAGAGGGCCAGTGTACTTTACCATCTTTTTGACCTGAGCAAGTCATTTAAATTCTCTGACTCTGTTTCCTTAATACTAAAATGAGATTTCACTAGATAAGAAGCACTTCAAATCTAAATCAATGAGGCTTGAAGCAATTAAATGTTTTGCATATAGTTACATAGGAAGTAAATGTCCCTTGAAGCTCAAACTCAGATCTCCTGATTCAAAATAACCCAAGGCACTTTTCATCATTTTGTTTCTTCTTAAATGCCCTAGAGTAATAATACTTTACACAGATAAAGAAAGTCCTGCATATTTTACAAAGCATTTTGCTCCCTATAGAACAATGAAGTAGATAGTGCATATGATGTCATCTTGGTTTTCCAGATAAGGAAACTGAGGAAGTTAAATGAATTGTTCCTTGTTACAAATTTCTAGTCATTCTAAGCCTAGGTTCAGAGCCATGTCCTATCTACTTCACAGTCTCTTACATAATTGACATAATTCATGTCCTTCTAAAAATAGGAATGCTGTGAGTAGGCTGGATCGATGAAATGGTACCCTAAAAAAAAAACAGGTGTATATATATATGTGTTTTAATGACTGTGTGTTGCTGTTGTTGTGTATATGTATATTTTTTAAATCCATGCTGACTGTGAGTGATTAACCTAATAATGTGAAAACATAGTGATATTCTGTCTTAACAAAACAAATGTAAATAGACATTCCCAGACACCTGTACAAGTTCCATAAGTAGATAATTATCTCCCTACACCTGTGGGCTTGATATGCCAATAAAGCCAACATTGTTTCCTCTCTTTTGAAAAAGTCTCAACAACCCAATCTGCTAAGTTTTGGCTCCTTCCAAAAGGAGAACTAAATTCTCTAAATACTGGGAAGGGCAGTCCAAAATGGAAAAAAAAAGCGGGGGGACTAATTATTTGCTTTCGAAATAATGATTGCACTTAGCATTGTCTCAGTAAAGGGACTTAGAGATGGGACTTCATGCTTTAGATATGGTCTTAAAAATATGAGAATAGATAGACAGAGAGAGAGAAGGGAATGTAGAGAGGATAGAGAAAAAAATGAATATAGACAGGTAGAGATAGAGGAATGAAGACAGATATAAATAGAGGAATATAGAGACATAGAGATACATAGATGAATTTAGAAAAAAATAAATTAATATAGATATACAAGTAGAGAGATAGTTCAGATAAACAGATACATTAATATAGACAACTAGATAGATGTGTGTATATGTACATATATAGACATACTTTTATATCTACATATTTATATTAAACATTTTAAATGTTTTGGTAAAGTCTGTATTTTCCAGAAACCCAATTGTTAATTTTTTTAAATAACATTCATTCATTGCACTCCTAATTACCAATGTGCTGTACTAGAAGAAATCTGGAATATGGAGCCCAGAGTGAATATCCCAGCTCCGATTCTCAGATTCTCAAGAGTTCAGTGACCTTGAACAAGTCCCTTTACTTCTTGGAGCTTCAGCTTTCTCATCTGTAAAATAGGATATTAACACTCATACTAAATATCCCTATGGTTTGAAATGTGACCTTAGATACTGTGTGACTTTGAGAAAGTCACTTAACCCTTCTGCTTTGGAAATAATACATAGAATCATTTCTAAGATGGATAGTAAGGGTTTAGACAAAAAAAAAAAAAGTTAAGGTATTACAACAGTCCTAAAACTGATATTCTTTTTAAGGTTTTTGTAGTAATTGGAAACTTTTATGGGTGTTATGAAATTGGGTTAAGGTATCTTTGCTCTAAACTAACTTTAGCAGATTTTGAATTGTTCTAGGTACTCCAGTCTAGTAATTCTCAATCTGACAGTTCAATTGAAGCATCATCTCTTCTATGATCCCTCCCACTGGAAGAGCCCTCTACCCCCTCTTCAAGCTTGTATTCCTGTGTACTTTGGGATGTTTATAATGTACTCCCTTTTGCTATAGTTATTTATATGCTAATTTACCACCACCCCACACTTTAATAAATTGTAAGATTCTTAGAGCAGAGGTGGTCATAATTTCTTTTTTTTGTTTATTCCTCCCCCCTCCCCAAAACAAGCATTAGGTCTTGAACACAGTAGATAACATATAGAAAGATAGACAGATAGTCATAGATGATATAGACATGTAGATTTGTTGTATGGAATTTAAGTTCCTAAAATAAATGTACACCTTAATGTATAGGGAAGAAATTCAACAGTAAATGTCAAGGGAGGAAATTTGCTTAATAGACAAAATAACTAAATAAATTAAATTCACAGTTCCAATTCCCTATTTTTTTAAAAGACCAATACTTTGGGGGCAGCTGGGTAGCTCAGTATATTGAGAGCCAGGCCTAAAGACAGGAGGTTCTAGGTTCAAATCTGGCCTCAGACACTTCCCAGCTGTGTGACCCTGGGCAAGTCACTTCACTCCCATTGCCTAGTCCATACCACTCCCACTCTTCTGCCTTAGAACCAATACGCAGTATTGATTCCAAGATTGAAGGTAAGGGTTTTAAAAAAAATAAAAGACCAATACTTTGTGGTTTGGTTTTCATGGGATTTGATCTTGATGGTATAGAGGGAGGAAAGGGAGGGATAAACAAATATGTTTGGCTAATAGTCCTTTAGTCTATGAAGCTCATGAGAGGGATAGATATGGGAGAGAAAATGCTATATTGGTTGCAGTGAAAAAGAGATGTTGCAAGGTGTATGAACTAATAAATTGATAAAGGGGCAAAACTGCTAAAATAATTTGATAGATTGGGTCACTTAAGGTAATCAAATCTGAAATAAATGAGAGAGATGACAAAGAAGAGAGAAGAAAAAGAACGAGAACAACAAGAAGAAAAAGAAGAACAAGAAGAGAGGGAGGAGGGAAAAAAGAAGGAAGGAGAGAGTGGTGGGAGGGGAAGGAGGGAGAAAGAAAGAGAGAGAGGAGGAGAGGGGAAAGGGAGAAAGGAGGGGGAAGGGAAGGAAAGAGAGGTGAAGTAAAATAAGCAAAACTGAAATGACTAGATTTTATAGGTAGATATATAGATGACAGACAAGATAGATGAATGCGGGGAATGGAGGACTGACACAGGTACTCAAACCCATGTGTTCTTACTTCAAGCCCTTACCTCTTTCCATTGACTACACTATCAAATGCCCCCAGTGACACTTTTCAGAGCAAAGAACTCTAATCTGGACTAGTATTTCAAGGTATTTTTATGTTCCCTTATTTCTATCTCCACTGTCCCTCCCTCATTATCCCAAGGATTTTTCAGGTGACCTTGGAAAAGCAATTTAGGCTTTTTTTTTTTCCTTCTCAGGACAATCATCTTAATAGATAAGTTTTGATCATTTACTTTTATAGAAACACTTTGAAATCTTTGGAATGGTGTAGGGAAGTACAGTGTTATGTAATATTTTGAGACCAACTCTCCTTTCCTTGGACAAAAATGGAGCAGGTAATCTTAAGGACACTTAAGGGAAGTCTCTGGCCCATTAGGCTCAAATTAATCTTCTGAGAACAATCCACAAAAATTGTAAGTTTTCACTACCCTCATGTATTTTAATCACAAAGACAAGAGTTATTAATATCTTAATGATTTTAACAATTGTCCCCTAACAGATCCAGATTTGTGAATAGGGAATTTTTTCAAGGGTTTGCAAATGAGAGGTTTTTCTCTACAACATTTTTATTGAGTCCATTTCCCCCCAAACACACACTGTCAGTGCTCTTCATTTCCCCAGTCTGATAGTCTGTGGGATATAATTATTGCTAGATTGGTTAGTACCCAAAGGAGTTTATCTCATAATTTCTAGTGTATTGGTTATGTTAAATATTATAATAAACTTGGGAAAGGAAAGGAGAAAATTTCAGTGAAATCTGCCAGCCTCAGAATAAATTATATCAATTTTTTAAAAGACCTTCAGATCTATGTAAGAGGTAATTCCAATGGAACAGAATATTGTTTCAAGATAATGACTTCCTGCTGATAGATAAGTGCAGATGCAAAACAAGGTATTTATCAAAACAAAAGAAATGTCAAGACAAAAAAATGCTTGATAAAAATGAGGATTAAAGAAGTAGGTACTCATTGAGTTGCACCTACATATTTTGATTGTTCCTGAGATACAGTGGAGGTCTGGAACATCCCATCACTGGAACAACAGAAAAATGGATGTTTACTTGTGGCCTACAGAACTACTAAATTCCCATGAGCACAAGGGTTAATCTAACAGAAAGAAAACTTTTGGTAATCAAACAAAATTTACCTTTTTAATGGCTACAATTTCATTTCTCATTTTTAACTTGATAACAACCATTGTAGAAATGAATTAGTTGTTTAAGATTTCAATGATTTTGTTCCTCTCCTCACCATATCACCCTCATCAAACACTCAGTAACATTTTCTGTGATCCTCTACAAGTTATAATTCACAGGAAATTCATTCCCATTCCTAGTAGGAATTGCCCTCTTTGAGAAACTCATGTTTTAAAGGATAGAATGAGACAAATGGGAACACAGATTTGATGTATAGGGACACACACGGTAAGCCCAAACTAAGCATTTGTCATTTAAGCAGTAGGTATACCTTTGAGTTTCTGAGGAATTAACCTAACCCTATTGAATAGGAAATTGATTCATCTCACCTTCTGTTGATCATGTTACTTTTCAAAAATAACCAAATCTGAAACATACAGAACTATATATGGAGCAGTGTTACTGAGAAATACAGACTTTAAAAAGAGTAGCTTATTTAGTAGTAAAGAGGTAAAATTTATTTTGTATATATTGAGTTTCAGGAGCTTAAAGGACATCCAGGTGAAGGTATACAAAGTAATTGTGCAGGAGAATGAAAGGTCAGAGCTGGGAGCTGTAACTTTAACTTTGGAAACAACAAATCAAATAAATATTCATTAAACACATCCTATAAGCAAGGCACTATGATAGGGAAATGAGAATGTAGAGACAAAAAATGAAACAGTTCCTGCCCTCAAAGATTTTGTACTCTACAGGGGGAGAAAAAAATGTCCACATATAAGTAATACAAAGTATATACAATATTTGCAAATGAAGTTGAAACTCTGGAATCGATCTATATGAATTAAGAGACCCCAGAGCCAAAGCACAAGTTTTGCCAATGTGTGTCTTTTAAAAAATTTTCAAGCTTGACAGGATTGGAGGATGATGTTCTGTCAACACAAGATAAGTTAGTTCTATCCATTGCACCACACACTATGACAAGCAGACACATGAGTGATAACACCAAAAGATGCTTTTGTCTTTGTTGATTACTTTGTGTGAGGAAAAAATAAAAGATCTTTGCTAAAAATATATTTTGGTCTTTTCCAACTTGAAAAGAAATCCATATCTCTCTTTTTTAGTGATGCACTGTGTAAACATGAGCTGTATGTCCTGTTTAGTATAGAAAAACTACATTTTTTTGTTTTTCATTGTCAATCACTTATTTTTTAATATTCAATTTATTTTATTTTTAACTGCCACCTCTCCTCCCTCCTTTGAGAAAGCAAGAAAAACAAAACCATTTACAAACATATATAAACAAACAAAATTAATTCCTGCATTAGCCATGTTTATGGAAAGTTTTTACCTAAATTTCTATGGTATTTAACTTCCTCTGCATTGTGAATGTCTTTGTATGAAGATGATTCTTACAGGACTCTATTCTTACATGATTCTTATAATTCAGTTGCAAGGGGGAAGCAGAATGAAGGTCACTAGTCCCACTCAAATCCATTTTAGTATTATTTTAGTGGATTAACCTGGAACAAAGTTATGATGGGTGTGAATTCTCTTCTCTTCCACCCAGTTTCTTTGAAGGTTTCCCAAGAGGACTCTCACTAATTACTTGTGTGGACCAAGATTTGCAATTAAGTGTGTGGTGGGAGGTAAAGTGGATTTAGTAAAAAATAACTGAGAAAGTTTAAATAGAGGAATAGAGGTTAGGTTCAAAAGACAAACTTAAATGTCTTAAGTTTACTCTTTAATTAACTAGCAGGATGTGGCTGGTAGGGGTCTGAATTGACCACAATCCAAGTACTGTCATTTCCAGTAACACTAAAAATGGGCAATGGAAAGATGTATATTGGGCATAATTGGGTTGTCTAACATTAAAAATGGCTTATACTTGAGAATTGTCATAAAAGACATCACACATGAAATGCGTAACAAATAACAGATCAAAATAGCTAAATAGTACCTGGGGCAAAATGATTTGAAAAACTGCAAAGATCCTCTTCCTCTGAAGTAATAAGAATGGAGCAAAACTACAAAGAAACTGATTAATAATAGCAATAATGTAATAGGTAAGATTTATATAGTGCTTTTAAGGCTTGCCAAGCATTGTACATGTTTTCACATTTTATCCTCACAACAACCCTGGTAGGTAGGTGCTATTATTTTTCCCATTTCACAGATAAGTAAAGGAGGCTAAATAATTAAATGACTTGCCCAAGATCATACTGCTACTGCTGTTTAAACTAGGATCTTAGTCTAGCTCTCTAAATATTAGACCACTTAGCAGTTAAAGACCAAAAGAGGGCAGCAGTGAGTAATTGAGAGGGGATGCACCAGTATACAAGGTATGGTAGAGAAGGCAGATAAGCAGAAGTACAGAACTCAGCTGATAAAGCAACTTCATTACATCATCAGAGAACAATGGTGATTGCCAGGAAGAGTAAGGGAAAGAAACTTTCTTATCCCTTATTCTGCTGTTCTGTTTAGTTAAATGTCTTACCTTGAATTAATTAAGCCTCAACTTAGTAGGAGAAACAGCAATGGATGCTTGTGAGTTATGGTACTGAGTACATATTTAGCTACAACATCCCTAAAAATAGTGTATTTTTCAGAAGACCCAAGTGTCAGAGCAGGGAATGGGTAATACTTGTACTGGGAGCTATTCTATACTGTGCAAAGATAAAAATTTCACTCTGTATGTTCTTTAAATTTAGCTTTTGTCAAAATAATTCTGGATTATCTCCTAAAAATCTACTGATATCATCAGGTGTTGAAATGTACTATCAAAATACCAGCTGATCTGATCTATAAACTGAGCCTTCATTTAATTTATATAAAATACCATTGACTTATGCTTTTTTTCTCATTTTTCAGCTCTAATTCATTAGTATGAAAGCCCCAAAATTAAAACAATAAAAAAACAATTTTCACCAAGTAATTTAGAACCCTTATTTGGACTAAGATCTTGAATGAAACAAGCATCACCTCAATAAGTAGTATACTTGCTATATATATATACCTAATGATCCACACCTAAAAAACACAGTGGAATAAAAATGCACATTTTCCACATTATAATATATAATATAATATAATGTAATATAATATAATTTCCACAATATAATAAAATATATTAGTGCATCAGCACATACATCTTTGATAACTACTACAGGAGAAAAATGGACTAGGCCTAGAATTAAAGAGAAAGAGCAAATGAGGCATTTAGGAAAAATGCCATTTGTTCTGCTTAATGGCCACACAGCTCTTTTTTATTATTAAAAATAAAAAACACAAATTTTCCTGGTGCTGTCATTTGGTTTGAAATCATGAAACACCACAAGCTTATGGTGGGCATAAATGGATTTTCCCATATTATTGACAATGACTTGTACTCTAGAAATAAGCATTAAGTACACCATATAGGGCAAAAATTACAAGTAACTATAGATCAATAATCAAATATCACAATCATCCATGAAATACTAAGGACACTTGACTAAAGGAAAACCTCCAATCTTTTGGGTGGCTCTGCTATCATTTATGTGAAGGCACAGACAAAATCACATAGAGCAGAAAGGAATGGATATTTTGCTACTGTACCCTATACAGCCCCATATCCATGATACCAACCTCTGTCTTTGAACCAAGGCCTCCTACAATCCTCTGGATCCATCCAAACAGATCCACTCTATCTCCCTAATACTTTTTTTTTAATTTTAAACATTATTTTATTTGGTCATTTCCAAACATTATTCACTGGAAACAAAGATCATTTTCTTTTCCTCCCCCCCCCCCACTACCTTTCCCTCTCCCATAGCCAATGTGTGATTCCACTAGTTATCACATGTGTTCTTGACTCGAACCCATTTCCCTGTTGTTGGTATTTGCATTAGAGTGTTCATTTAGAGTCTCGCCTCAGTCATATCCCCTCAACATCTGTAGTCAAGCAGTTGCTTTTCATTGGTGTTTTTACTCCCACAGTTTATCTTCTGCTTGTGGATAGTATTTTTTAGATCCCTGCAGATTGTTCAGAGACATTGCATTATCCGTAGTGGAGGAGTCCATTACTTTCGATTGTACCACAGTGTATCAGTGTCTGTGTACAATGTATTCCTGGTTCTGCTCCTTTCGCTCTGCATCACTTCCTGGAGGTTGTTCCAGTCTCCATGGAATTCCTCTACTTTATTATTCCTTTGAGCACAATAGTACTCTATCACCAACATGTACCACAATTTGTTCAGCCATTCCCCAATTCATGGGCGTCCCCTCCTTTTCCAATTTTTGGCCACCACAAAGAGTGCAGCTATGAATATTCTTGTACAAGTCTTTTTCCTTATTATCTCTTTGGGGTACAAACCCAGCAGTGCTATAGCTGGATCAAAGGGCAGACAGTCTTTTATCACCCTTTGGGCATAGTTCCAAATTGCCCTCCAGAATGGCTGATCAATTCACAACTCCACCAGCAATGAATTAGTGTCCCCACTTTGCCACATCCCCTGCAGCATTCATAACTTTCCATAGCTGTCATGTTAGCCAATCTGCTAGGTGTAAGGTGATACCTCAGAGTTGTTTTGATTTGCATCTCTCTGATTATAAGAGATGTAGAGCACTTTTTTCATGTGCTTATTAATAGTTTTGATTTCTTTGGCTGAGAACTGCCTGTTCATGTCCCTTGACCATTTATCAATTAGAGAATGGCTTGATTTTTTGTACAATTGATTTAGTTCTTTGTAAATTTGAGTAATTAAACCTTTGTCAGAGGTTTTTATGAAGATTGTTTCCCAATTTGTTGCTACCTTCTGATTTTGGTTACATTGGTTTTGTTTGTACAAAAACTTTGTAATTTGATGTGTTCCCGATTATTTATTTTGCATTTTGTAACTCTTTCTAAGTCTTGCTTGGTTTTGAAGTCTTTCCCTTTCCAAAGGTCTGACATGTATGCTATTCTGTGTTTGCCTAATTTTCTTATAGTTTCCTTCTTTATGTTCAAGTCATTCACCCATTTTGAATTTATCTTGGTGTAACGTGTGAGGTGTTGATCTAATCCTAATCTCTCCCACACTGTCCTCCAATTCTCCCAGCAGTTTTTATGAAATAGTGGATTGTTGTCCCCAAAGCTGGGATCTTTGGGTTTGTCATATACTGTCTTGCTGAGGTCGCTTGCCCCCAGTCTATTCCAGTGATCCTCCTTTCTGTCTCTTAGCCAGTACCAGATTGTTTTGGTGACCGCTGCTTTATAATATAGTCTGAGATCTGGGACTGCAAGGCCCCCTTCCTTTGTATTTTTTTTTTCATTATTTCCCTGGATATCCTTGATTTTTTGTTCTTACAAATGAACTTTGTTATGGTTTTTTCTAAACCAGTAAAAAAATTTTTGGAAGTTCCATGGGTATGGCACTAAATAGATAGATGAGTTTGGGTAGGATGGTCATTTTTATTATATTGGCTCGTCCTACCCATGAGCAGTTAATATTCTTCCAATTTTTCAAGTCTAGTTTTAGTTGTGTGGAGAGTGTTTTATAGTTGTGTTCATATAGTTCCTGTGTTTGTCTCGGGAGATAGATTCCTAAGTATTTTATTTTGTCTAAGGTAATTTTGAATGGGATTTCTCTTTCTGGTTCTTGGTGCTGAGCTTTGTTGGAATTATACAGAAATGCTGATGACTTATGTGGGTTTATTTTCTATCCTGCAACTTTGCTAAAGTTGTTGATTATTTCGATTAGCTTTTTGGTTAAATCTCTAGGATTCTTTAAGTAGACCATCATGTCATCTTCAAAGAGCGATAATTTGGTCTCCTCCTTGCCTATTTTAATGCCTTCAATTTATTTTTCTTCTCTAACTGCTACTGCTAGTGTTTCTAATACAATGTCAAATAATAGAGGTGATAATGGGCATCCTTGTTTCACTCCTGATCTTAATGGGAATGGATTTAGTTTATCCCCATTGCAGATGATATTAGTTGATGGTTTTAGATATATACTGTTTATTATTTTTAGGAACGACCCGTCTATTCCTATGCTTTCTAGTGTTTTTAGTAGGCATAGGTGTTGTATTTTATCAAAGGCTTTTTTTGCATCTATTGAGATAATCATATGATTTTTGTTGGTTTGCTTGTTGATATGGTCAATTATGTGGATGGTTTTCCTAATATTGAACCAGCCCTGCATCCCTGGTATAAATCCTACTTGATCATGGTGGATGACTCTTCTGATCACTTGCTGGAGTCTTTTTGCTAGTATCCTATTTAAGATTTTTGCATCTATATTCATTAGGGAGATTGGTCTATAATTTTCTTTCTCTGTTTTTGGCCTGCCTGGCTTTGGAATTAGTACCATGTTTGTGTCATAAAAGGAGTTTGGTAGAACTCCCTCTTTGCTTTATGTCAAATAGTTTGTATAGTATTGGAGTTAGCTGTTCCTTGAAAGTTTGATAGAATTCACTGGTGAATCCATCAGACCCTGGGTATTTTTTCTTAGGAAGTTCTTTGATGGCCTGTTGGATTTCTTTTTCTGATATGGGATTATTTAAGACATCTATTTCTTCTTCTGTTAGTCTAGGCAATTTATATTTTTGTAAATATTCATCCATATCACCTAGATTGCCATATTTGTTGCCATATAGTTGGGCAAAGTAGTTTTTAATGATTGCCTTAATTTCTTCTTAATTGGAAGTGAGATCCCCCTTTTCATCCTTGATGCTGCTAATTTGCCTTT
Source organism: Monodelphis domestica (assembly GCF_027887165.1). Taxonomy (NCBI): domain Eukaryota; kingdom Metazoa; phylum Chordata; class Mammalia; order Didelphimorphia; family Didelphidae; genus Monodelphis; species Monodelphis domestica. The sequence continues at coordinate 343,863,968 of NC_077227.1, read as the reverse complement.
CTTCTTTCCTTTTTTAATTAGATTAATCAGTACTTTGTCTATTTTGTCTGTTTTTTCATAGTACCAGCTTCTAGTCTTGTTTATTACCTCAATAGTTCTGTCACTTTTGATTTTATTAATTTCTCCTTTAATTTTTAGGATATCTAGTTTGGTTTTCTTCTGGGGGTTTTTAATTTGTGCGTTCTCAAGTTTTTTGATTTGCATTTCCAATTCCTTGATCTCTGTCCTCCCTAATTTGTTAATATATGCACTCAGGGATATGAATTTTCCTCTAAGTACTACCTTGGCTGCATCCCATAAGGTTTGAAAGGATGTCTCGCCATTGTCATTTTCCTCAATGAAATTATTAATTGTTTCTATGATTTCTTCTCTAACTAACCAATTTAGAAGTATCATATTATTTAATTTCCAATTAATTTTTGATTTGGCCCTCCATGTACCCTTACCGTTCAATATTTTTATTGCCTTGTGAAATGAAAAGGCTGCATTTATTATTTCTGCTTTTCTGCATTTGAGTGCCATGTTTCTGTGACCTAGTGTATGATCTATTTTTGTGAATGTGCCATGTGGTGCTGAAAAGAAGGTGTGTTCCTTTTTGTCCCTATTTATTTTTCTCCATATGTCTATTAACTCTAATTTTTCTAAGATTTCATTCACCTCTTTTACCTCTTTCTTGTTTATTATTTGGTTTGATTTATTTAAATTTGATAGTGGTTGGTTCAAGTCTCCCACTAATATGGTTTTACTGTCTATTTCCTCCTTCAATTCTCCTAGTTTCTCTATTAAAAATTTGGATGCTATACCATTCGGTGCATACATGTTGTTTAGTGATATTTCCTCATTGTCTATACTCCCTTTTAACAGAATATATTTACTTTCCGTATCCCTTTTGATCAGGTCTATTTTTGCTTTGGCTTTGTCAGATATCATGATTGCAACTCCTGCCTTCTTTCTATCAGTTGAGGACCAAAAGGTCTTACTCCAACCTTTAATTCTAACCTTGTGAGTGTCAACCCGCCTCATATGTGTTTCATGAAGACAACAAATGGTAGGGTTTTGGGTTCTAATCCAATCTGCTATTTGTCTATGTTTTATGGGTGAGTTTATTCCATTCACATTCAAAGTTATGATTGTCATTTGTGGATTCACTGGCATTTTGATATCTTTCTCTAGTTCTGATCTTTCTTCTTTAGCTATCTCCTTTTAAACCAGTGATTTACTTTAGGTCAGTCCCCTCCCTTGATATGCTTCCCTTTCTAGCCCCTCCCTTTTTATATTCCCTTCCCCTCCCCCCTCTCCTTCCCTTCCTTTTTATATTCCTTCCCCCCTCCCCCTCCTTAATTTTCCTTTCTTTCTTGCCCTAATGGATAAGATAGAATTCAGGATCCCACTGGATCTAGATGTTCTTTCCTCTCAGATTTGATTTCACTGAGAGTAAGGTTTAAGTAATTCAACTTCAAGCTCTCTTCCTCTCCTTCTCATATGAGAGTTCTTCCCCTCCCCTTCCCATGTGTATCTTTATATGGGAAAGATTATTCTATTAATCCCCCCCCCCCCATTTCTTGAAGTAAATCTTAGTATTATCGACGGTTCCCCTCCTCCCTTTTCCTTTCTTTGCCCCCACTTTTCCCAAATCTTCTTAATGCCCCAATCTTTCCCTATGCATGTTTCTTCTAACTACTCTTATGATGCATACAATTTTTGAGAGTTACACAAAACATTTTCCCCACATATTAATATATATAATTTGATGTAAATGTAGTCCTTATAGAAGAGAGTTTGACTTAAAGAAAAAGATAAGATTTATCTCCTTTTCCCTTTCTTTCATATTTACCTTTTCATGTTTCTCTTGCTTTCTGTGCTTGGATATCAAACTTTCCACAGAGCTCTGGTCTTTTCTTAGCAAATGCTTGGAAATCTTCTATTTTGTTGAATGCCCATACTTTCCCCTGGAAGTATATAGTCAGTTTTGCTGGGTAGTTGATTCTTCGTTGGAGACCCAGCTCTCTTGCCTTTCTAAATATTGTGTTCCATGCTTTGTGGTCTCTTAGTGTGTTAGCCTCTAAGTCATGTGTGATCCTTATGGGAGCCCCCCTATATCTGAAGCTCTTCTTCTTGGCTTCTTGTAGGATTTTCTCCTTTTCTTGGAAGCTCTTGAATTTGGCAATTACATTCCTAGGGGTTGTCTTTTGGGGATTTAGTATAGAGGGTGTTCTATGAACCCTTTCTATTTCTATTTTGCCCCCTTGCTCCAGAACATGTGGGCAATTTTCTTTTACAATCTCCTGTAGAATAACATAGAGTTTATTGTTTATCTCTGGTTTTTCTGGGAGACCGATATTTCAGAGGTTGTCTCTTCTTCCTCTGTTTTCCAAGTCCGTGACCTTTTCAGCGAGATATTTTATGTTTTCTTCTAATTCATTACTTTTTTGTCTTTGCTTTATTGATTCTTGCTGTTTTTTAATCTCACTTTCTTCGAGTTGCTTAATTCTGGTCATTAGGGACTGGTTTTGCTTTTCAGCTTTGTCTTCCCTTCTATTGGATGCTTTCAGCTCTTTTTCCAATTGAGCAGTCTTATCTGTCAGACTGCTGATCTCTTTCTCCCATTTTTCTTTCCAGGTTTCCATCTTTGGGGTAAGTTCCAGTTTGAGATCTTCCAGAGCTTGTTGATAGTTTCCATTTTGGGAGGCATGTTCTGATTTTTTTTGGATTTCATCCTCATTCTCTTCTTTTCCTTGGGTACTTCCACCATAAAAGTTTTCAATAGTCACCTTTTTCCCTTTCTTCCTGGAGGCTTGATTTTGGGCCATGTGAGCCATCCCTTTGGTGGTTTTATTCCCCTTTCCTTTTTGGTCTGGGGTCTGGGTGATATTGGTGGGTTTTCTGTGAATTTAGGTTGCCTCAGACTAGTTCTTCCCAGCCTCCGAGGTTTCTTAGAGAGTTAGGCCCCTGATCACAGCCACACTGCCCTGGTGTTTAGCTCCACCCAGATGCTCTGCGCAACAGCCCCGAGTACAGCTCTGCGGACCCCCTATGCTCAACGCCAGGTTCTCCCGTGAAACCGCCCTGAGATGTTTTTTCCTGGCAGTCCCCAGATCCCAAGGACCCTGGAGTTCCCCCCCAGACAGAGATGTTCCCCACTCATTCGCTGTCCCAGTGAGCACTCTGGTAGCTCAGTCTGGTTTGGTGGGGGAGGTGGAGGGGAGGGAAGGGGGGCTCAGTTCACGTTTCTGTGCAAGCTTTTCCTCCTCATCATAGTGTGTAAATGTTCAAACCCCACGTACCTTCGCCTCTGTAGGGTACTAGGGAGTACTGGGGGGTCCTTCTGTTCCTCCAAAGGTGATTTTTATGCTCCTTTGATGTAGTCTATTTCATTCGGTGCCGGGGAGAGGAAGCGTGTGGCATCGAGATTGCAGCCATGATTACCCGGAAGTCCTCCCTAATACTTTTTTAACTAGCCCATCTCCCACTGGCCCCAGACCAGACTATCTCATGCCATACCTGTTCCTTCCTGCCATGAGGCAGGTCCCAATACCATCACAGGCCACAAGGTTGCACCTTGAAGAATGACCTTGAAAAATTTAATCACCTACTTCCTTTAATAAATCTCTCTCCAACCTCAGATACTCTGCCAACACTTATTCTTCAAAGGATAACAGTTTCCAAGGCTGCTCAATCCTCATGCTATTTTTATTTCTCTTCAAGTGTTGAACAAATTTGATCATCTTCTCCTCAGGGACTTTTTCTCCTGTGTGGGTTTTCCTGGCACTGCTCAATCTTGGTATTGCTTCTATCTGTTTAACAGATTTTCTCAGTTTTGTTTATAGGATCTGCATTCAGGTCAAGCCCAATAGCAATGGGTAGCACCCAAGGCTTTATCACAGGATCTCTTCTATTCTCTCTATGCATTATCTAATTCAGGGATCTCATCAACTCTCATAAATTTAGTTGTAGTCTCTATGCAGATGTTTCCCAGATCTATCCATATTCCATTAATCTCTCTCCATTCCCAAAACACCAACTGCCTTTGAATATCTCAAACTGGCTACCCATTATGCATCTCAATGTCAACACATACTTTCTGAACTCATAAATCTTTCTGCCCTCAATCCTCCCCTCTTTCCAACTTCCTTATTGTCATCAAGGGTAGTGCCATCCTCTCAGTCAATCAGGCCATCACTTAATATCATCCGAGACTCCTCACTCTCACCTACTCTGCATCCCCCAATCTCGTTTGCTCCTTCACAACATTTCTCTTTAGATCCCTTTTTCTCAACTTTCACAGCTACCACAATAATATAAGCACTCATCACATTTTACCTTTTCTATTATAATAAGCTTCTTTCTAGTTGGTCTTCCTGCCTCATCTCTTCCCACTCAAATCAATTCTCTATTTAGCTGTCAAAGTGATATTTCCCTAAAGTACAGTCTTATGTTACCTCCTGACTCAATATCCTCCTGCTGTTGCCTATTAACTCTAAAATCAAAATCCTTTGTTATGTGAAAGCCTTCAAAAACTGTCCCCTTCCTGTCTTTCCAATCTTCTTACGATGAACTCTACAGTCTAGTGTACTTGTTTGTCACACATCATCTGATTAAATGACTTAAAAATGGCTGTCTCCAGTACCTAGAATGAGCTCTCCCAAACTCCTAGCTCCAATGGCTTCCTTCAAGATTCAGCAGAAATTCCACTTTATGCAGGAGTTCTTCCCAAACTCCATGCCTTCCCACCTCCAGTGCTTGTCCCTTTACTCCAGAGGTTAACTTCCATTTGCACAGTGTCTGTATTTTATGCACATAGTTATTTGCATATTGTTTTCCTCCTAAGAATGTCTATTCTTTGAGGCCATCTTTTTTGTTTTTATTACATCTCCATTACTTAGCAAGCACAGTCTGGATCATAATGAGCATATAATAAATGCTAATTGACTTACTTTACTCACAACAATGAAATTATAGATTGACATAACAAAGGAAATTTATATATATATATAGCCTTTCAGTTTGGGTCAACAAGTACGAAGAGGTTCTGCTTGTTCCTTTGGTATGTTTTCTAGGCACCATTTCAGTGGTCTCCATAGACAAACATTCACAATCAAAGAATCAGAAGTTACATTGACTAATCAAAGACTCAGTTGTTATTAGTTTCCAGAAAAGGTATTTTTAGCTTATCTAATCTCTTCATACTAAATAAATGGAAGTGAGGAACTCCTTTTATTTTCTGTTGTTTCCTATAAGCATTGTGGTTTCCTGAATTTTCAACTTCCATATTCAGGTAAGATGTTTTCAATTAATCAGTGTAAGTTTAATTCACATGCAGTCTTTCTTCTGAGGAGCTCCAAATTTTATGCAGCTATCTCCTCCCTTATTCCTGTGAAATGGGATTGAAGAAACAAAACACTTAAAACGAGTTGCCTGGAGTCACATTGCTTGTCAAAAGCTGAGAAACCTCTTTTCCTCATCTATAGGTTAGAGTCCACATAATTATATAATTCTTCATTTGTAGAGCACTTTTAACTTTTTCAAAGGGCTTTTATATCTAGTATTTCATTTTATCCAAATAAGCCATAACAGTTCAAAGCTTACTGAAAAATATTTCAGTAAAAGATCCTGGACATAGATTTGCCTACAAGGCATATAGAACACTATAGAGTGTTCATAGGCACACTTTAAAGCCTCAATAAATGTTATTTTGTATTTAATCTTTAAGCTTGTATTTTCCAAATAAAGTTTAGGTGTAATTTTGCTCTTTTCATTTCCTAATAAAAATAGTATCCTTTAAGATTAGAGATTTACAACATATTTCCCTTAAATTCCTCACCACAAGCCCTAATGTAATGTGCAAAATGGTCCTTTCATACTGGAAGACAGTTTCATACATAATTTGGGAGGAGTTAGAGAGGGAACTATGTGGCATAGTAGATAGAATTCTGGCCTTGAAATTAGGAATCCTAGATTTAAATTCAGCCTTAGCCACTTTCTGGTTGTATGACCCTGGGTAATTCATTTAACATCTTTTTAGTTCTGTCAATGACAAAAGAGAGATTACAATAGTTTCTACCTCCCAGGGTGGTTGCGAAGATTGAGCTAATTTTTAGCAGAATGCCTGGCATACAGTAGCTGATTAATAAATGTATTTCCTTCCCCCTTCACATGCTGTACATATAATATGTAAACCATTCTACCTCCTTTGCCTACCTGAGAAAGATGTTTTAAAGATAAAAGGCATAATGAGAATGGGAATGCTTTGAGTTTTCACTATGTAAAGTGCTATATATAAAGCTAGAGCTGATGCCCTATCAGATTCCTTTGCCTAGGAGACATTAGGAATCCACCTGGGTTTCCTCTTCTCTCCTCCTCTAACCTTTTCTTCCTTCTCCTCTCTTCCCTTCTCCTACCCTCATCTCTTTTTTCCTCTCCTTCTTTCTCTCTCCTAATTTAAAAAAAAAAAAGGAATTTACTTTAAGAAGCACTTCAGATTCAGTGGAGAAAGTGATTATCTAAAGCTTCAGCTGCCAGTCAACAATCAAGATAACAACAATAATAATGTAGTAAACAGCTAACATAATAAACATCTAGCAGTTATTAGATTCCAGGTACTGTGTTAAGCAATTTACAATTACTATCTCATTTGATCCTTAAACCAATCCTTAGAAGCATATGCTGTTAACATCCTTATTTTAACAGATGAAGAAACTGAGGTTGTGACGTGTTTATGGACATAGAGCTTAGTAAGTGTTGGAGGCCAGATTTAAACTTCAGTCTTCCTAAATCCAGGCCTAGCATTCTATCTGCTGTATCACCTAGCTCCCTTCAAGCAAAGGGGTATTGTTTCCCATAAAATAGATTGAATGTTTTCATATACTTTCTCCAAACAGATTGCCTTTTTTTCACTCCCACAGACAATTGATTCAGATCTTGGACTGACAACTTGCCTTAAAGTCAGTGGAAGTCAGAAACAGTAGAGTACAAATGCATCTAGATTTAAATTTCACCTTGTGTCCCAGAACAATCTGCCCCCATGCACACCCGGCACAATATGTGACCCACCAGACTGGTAGCATATTTAGTAGGCAACAGTCAATAATATCTTTTCAAAGGAACACTGAATGTTTTATCTGAAATGTAATTCTTTTAAGATTATGATCATAAAACATGCTTTCAAATTTCATTAGCATTTAATTTGATCTTTGTGTATGTGTATATGCACACAAGTGTGCTTTTTGATAAAAGCATTTAATCTTTCAGGTTCAAAGATCTTCATATAGTCAGTATTTCAACAGGAAATAAAAAGTATATATTTAGGGGAGGGGAAAAAATCTACTATTGTCTATTCAATAGATAACAAATCTTTGGAAAGCTACAAAGATAGAACCAGTTACCTCCAAAACCTGTGGTAACTGATTGTATTAGTCACTATAAACAGGGTTCCAGTTAAAAAAAAAATACATCAAGGAAAACTACCAAGTATTGCAATTGTAAAGCCATTTCTTTCTTAGCTTAGAAGAAAGGGAACAGACATTTGATGATCATTCAATCAGACATGCTATTATTAAAACACTACAAAGCCTGGAATTTACAAATAAATCAAAGACCAAGCAAACTTTGCATCAATTTGCATGGCTGGTTCTTTTATTAAGAGTACACAACATACCACATATAGTACTAGTTACTGAGAATACAAAGAAAAAAAACTAGTTAATCCTTGTCAATATCTGCTTAATGCACTTACAAATTATTTGAATTAATTTTTTCAACTGACAAAGCTTGATCTACTACTATGCCTCCTTCACCACCATTGTAAAAGAAAGAAAAAACAAATTCCTGAAACTAATATGCATACCAAAATGAATTTTTACATTGGACACGTTAAAAAATATCTATCTCTTCAATTGTACTCCAAGTCAATTACCAATCTGTTAGGAGGTGAGCAACATGCTTCATCATGAGTTCTCTGGAATTGTAGTTGGTCATTTTGCTGATCAAAGTTTTTAAAGTCTTTCAAAATTATCTTTGCAATGTTATTATTATATCAATCATTCTCCTGCTTCTGCTTATTTGGCTCTGAATCAGTTCATAAAAGTCTTCCCAGATATCTCTGAAATGATCCCTTTCATTAATTCTTACAGAAAAATCATGTAATGCTACACTCACAATTTCTTCAACCATTCTCCAATTAATGAACACCACCTTCATTTCATGTTTTTTACCACCACAAAATGATTTGCTATCATTATATATTGTACAAACTAATGTTTCCCTTTTTTTTTATCTCTTTGGGATTTTATCCTCATGATGATATGTAAAAAACAAATCAAGTTCCAAGAACATAGGTATTTAGCCTATGGTAATCTTATTAGAGACTCTGCTCAAGTTTCACAAGATGATTTGAAAAAATGTAGCAAATGCATTGATATGCATAAATCACAAATCCTCTAGGAAATTTGAGAGAAGAGCCAGACTAAAAGGATTTCAGTATAGTCCTGGGTTACAACAGGAAATGGACTATATTTCTTGTGGGCCAATCTTCCAAGGAATTAAATCTATGAAAACTCTGATGTAGAATGCAAATCTAATGATTTCATAGGATTCAAAGCCAAGAGGGAGGAATCTTAGAAACCATCTGGTCTGACCCCTGTTTTTACAGATTTTATCAAAATGTGCAACACAAAGAGAAAGGGTCATGCTGTGGATTGAGAGATAGTCCCAGCATCTGTAAAAACTAGTTTCAAGTTCTGCCTCTAACATGAACTGACTTTGGGTAAGTCACTTTTCCTATTAGTGTCACAGGAAACTCTCTGAGACAAGAAGATGAAGAGGAGGCAATTACCTGAATTAGTAGCAGAAATTCCTTTAACAAAAATTCCTTATGCCTTTGAAATCTTAGAGTTTGTCCAAAAAACACTGATAAGTATAATGACATTTTTGCCATGTTGCAAGCACCATGAGCCATCTCTAACCAACACACCCAACCTGTTCATTTTGGGGACATTATTCACAATAGCATCCCACATGAATCATATATTACAAGGGAAATAACAATTCAATTCTTTGAAGTCAAAGAATCTGGGATCAATTACCCCATCTGACACTGGCTTGCTACCTATGTGATTTGGAGAAAGTCACCAAACCTCCATAAAATTTATTTTCTTTAAAATAAGGGGCAACAGTTATAATCCAATGATCTCACTGAAACTTAATGAGTTCTATGTAAAGGAGATCGTGATATGACTTAAATGTTCCATGGCCCTGGAGGAACCAACTCTCCTTACCCTAGACCCATAGCAACCACAAATTAATTTGGCTCTTTGATTTTCTTGAAATGACGTTCCTACTTGTTATTCAACTACATTTGAATTTTCATGACTAGCTCTAATGCTTCTTGTCAAATGTTTGCACCGAGAGGAGGCTGACTCACTGAAAATTAATAATAGCAGATTGGAATATTTTGTGAATTTTCTATAAATGCAGAAAAGCAAAAATTACCCAAGATGAATTCTTCATTGGGTTAAATGTATCCACAACCTATGGTACTATTTAAATATGTGCTTCTTCTGGGCCCACACAGTGATGGTTTTACTGATAACTCATTTTAAACCAAGCCAGGTAATCAGTATTCTTAGAAAAGTTAATCAAGGACACAATAATTCATGGAGCTAAAACCTTCCTATTTTAAATAGATTTACAATAAGATTCTTTTAAATATCTAGAGTTTCCCCTCTGCATTTAAAATAGGATTTGATTAACAAATTAAATTCACATGTGACTTTTTATGAGAGTATCTAATTTGGTTATGCAAATTTTTGTAATGGCTTATAACTGTGCTAACAGAACAATAAGCATGATAAATACAGGGAAGCATAGGAAGACCTATATGAACTGATGCAAAATTAAATTAGCTGATTTAGGAAAACAACATAAAAATCACTACAGTAATGTAAATAGGAAGAATAATGAAAGAATTGAAGATGAATATTGCCAAAATATTTTAATGTTTACCCCAAGGAAGAGATTTGAGAAGATACCTCCTTTTCTATTTTGCAGAACTGAGGGTCTATGTGTATGGATTATTGCATATAATAACATTAAGCTTCTTCAACTGGTTGATTTCACTGGATTTTTTTTTCTTCTACTTAAAATGAAAGTGTTATGGTAGATGGCTGTTTGTGAGTGGAGAAAAAGAAAGACACAAAAGGAAATGTAGGTGATCTAAAACTAAGAGATATCATTAAAATCTATTTTAAAAAATGTTTCTATAAAATCTATATCACTTAAGAAAAAAGTATAGTACAATGGGTAGAGAGATGCCCTTGGAGGAAGCAAGACTTGGGCTTGTTTCTTTGGCATATTTTTGTGTGTCTCCCTGGTTAAGGTACTTAATATATCTATGTCTGATATACAGTTTTTGAGGGAGTTTCCTCACCAAGAGTTCCCTATACAAGTGAAGTCAGAAGTATGGATCAAAAAAAGACACATATCAATATATCTCTTGAAGGTTTATGAAGGTAATTCCTGAAAACAACTCCAATATGACCATTATTTTCACTTCATTAAAAACTGGGATACTAAAGCTTCCAGAAATGAAGTAACTTATCCAAGGTCTCATGAATCACAACTTACAGAGTCAGAACTCAAATTGAGGTTCTCGGAATCCATATCAAATTCTCCCACTACCATATTTTGGTGCCATATTGTCATCTCTGAGGGACAGTATCTATTTCAAAAGTCAAGATACATCTGTAATATTCGTGGAGAAGATATAATATCATTTTATATATGCCCAGATTTCCACTGAGGTCTTCATTAAAAAGCCAACTTCCTGACTCATATCTATACTTGCCAGACTACACAGAAATATTGCTTTTCATCTCTTTAGGAAACATTTAAGTACATATTTAAATGTATCTATAAGCAAAGTGCTAGATGCCAAAGAAGTAGAAATATTTATTAAATGTAACTCCATCCTCAGCTTCTTTCAATCTAATAGTTAAGATTTAGGCTGTATACAAGTAATTTATTGTGATTTATTATGCAGTCCATAAAGGCTGAGAATTTTTATCATAACTCCCACACTTTCATATAAGTATGGTTTCCTAGGATGAGCCTTTATTTCCCTCTCAGAGTTTGAGGAATATCTCTGAAGAGTCAGAAAATATTTTCTAAGACCATCAGCTTGAACCCATTCTGATGGCTACCCCTCAAGATTACACATTAAGAATCATTTCAGTTGGCCAATTTTAAGAAGTGTTTAGTAGAGATATCTATTAAGTAATATAGTAAGAATAGATAATATAAAACCACCCTCTCCCCCCAACAAAAATTTAGTTTTTAGAATTTCTACTCTAAGGGCATACAGAATCTAGGAGCAAGAAAGCTCAAGCCTATAGAGCATATATGGCCCAGGGGTATCTCAAAGATCCTGATTTCCTGAAGTTGTTTTTCACCCAATTTGGGGGTGCTTACTAACCTCCCCTTAATCATAATGTGTTTTTTTTTTCTTGGGTCCTTCTTTAGCTATGAATCTCCATCCAATATGTCCTCCTACTATATGAGGATGCCAGTAGTAAACTAATGAGAAGATGTGAAGCCCCAAGTCCTTCAGACACTTCAAAGATTACAAGATCTTCCTGTGGCCAATGGAAAGGAGGGAAAGCTAGGCCAAAGCCAAAACTCTCCTCTCCTTCTCTCAAGTTGTTCATCCTTAAAGGTTTGCTAAAATACTCTCTCTCCTAGCTGGAACTCTCCCAATCTATCTAACTCAGTGCTTTTATATAAAACCTAGAAGGTATGACAAAATCTTCCAGTCAAATAGCACAGACTTCCTTTATTGTCTCATTTCATTTCATCCATGAATCTTGTTTTTCTTTGATTAATTGAAATGGTATTTTCACCCAGTTAAGGTATGAATAGGTTTCAGGACTAAGACAAATATATCAGGGATATATTTTAGTGGAGTACAAGTAATTGTTGAACCACCCTTAAAATAATATAAAACAGAATGAATTCTAATTTTGGGGTCAGAAGTCCAGAGTTCAATTCTCACCTCCCACATCCATGAGAGCTTGACCAAGTCACTTAAACTCTCTAGATCTTCGTTTTGTTGATGTAAAAGGAGAATGTTGAATTAGCCACCCAATATTTAGAACTTGAGAGCAATGGCACACTACTTAAAGCTTAAAAAAGAAACACCTGAATTTCCATGATGTTATTAGAAAGCAAAGATATCATTTGGTAAATTGATGATAGGTTCCATGGAAAAAAGGTGCCATTTCAGTTGAACCTTAATGAGTAGTACTTCCACAAATGAGTGATTTAAGTGACTAATCTGTGAAGATAAAAATACCTTCACTCAATCACTGGGTTAGAAAATAGCAAATTCATAATCCAATCATTCTGGAGGGAAATTTGGAACTATGTCCAAAGGGTGATAAAAGGCTGTCTGCCCTTTGATCCAGCCATAGCACTGCTGGGTTTGTACCACAAAGAGATAATAAGGAAAAAGACTTGTACAAGAATATTCATAGCTGTGTTCTTTGTGGTGGCAAAACATTGGAAAATGAGGGGATGCCCTTCAATTGGGGAATGGCTGAACAAATTGTGGTATATGTTGGTGATGGAATACTATTGTGCTCAAAGGAATAATAAACTGGAGGAATTCCATGTGAACTGGAACAGCCTCCAGGAATTGATGCAGAGTGAGAGGAGAAGAACTAGGAGAACATTGACTGTGTACAATGTACACTGTGGTACAATCGAATGTAATGGACTTCTCTATTAGTGGCAAAGCAGTGATCCGAACAACATGGAGGGGTTTACGAGAAAAAAAAAAACACTATCCACATTCAGAGGAAAAATTGTGGGAGTAGAAACACAGAAGAAAAAACAACTTCTTGAATACATGGGTCAAGGGGATATGGTTGGGGATATAGACTCTAAATGAGCATCCTAATGGAAACACCAACAACATGGAAATAGGCTTTGATCAAGGACACATGTAATACCCAGTGAACTTGTATTTCAGGTACAGGAAGGGGGAGGGGAGGGGAGGGAGGAATAGAATATGACTTTTGTAGCAAAGGAATAATGTTCTAAATTGACTAAATAAATTAATTTAAATAAAAAAAAAGAAAATAGCAAATTCAAAGCAACAGAAAGAGCAGTGGAATGAAGATCAGATGTCCTGAGACCAACTGCTATTTCTACTGCTCCATATCTTGGGCACACCATTTACACTTTGTAAACTTGTTTCCTTTTCTGTAAAAATGAAAGGAGTGACCAATCAGTGTAGTACAGTGGAAAAGTCACTGGATTATGAAGTCAGAAGACCTTGGGTGTACATCTCATCTCTGACATTTACTACATTGTGACCTTGGGCCAAATCACCTCTTTTCTTTAAGTCTCATGTTTCTCATGTATGAGGGCTTTGGACTAGATGGCTTCTAAAGTCATTTCTATCTCTAGATCTATTACTCTCTGTTACAGATAAAGATTATTTACCTAAAGCTATACAAACCATGCTTTGATAAGAAACAGGCAATGAAGCATATGTTGTTTCACAATCTGGCTTTAGCTTATCTTTTCAGATTTTTTCCTCTCTCTACCTCTTATGCTTCATCCAAACAGGCTTACTTGTTGCTTATTCCCTGACCTTGGAATCCCATCTCCTTCCTCTTTCCCTTCTTTGAAACGTGCTTTTTCTTTACCTCCTACTTTTGGAATCCCTAGCTCCACTACAGGTTCACTTCAAAGAGAATTTCCTACATGTGGACTTTTCTGATGTCTTCTAATTGTTAATGTTCCTTGGCAAATTACATTGTATATTCTTTGTATGTATTTTGTATTTACTTGATTTTTCTGCATGCCTCCCCATTCCTTGAGTAGAATGTAAGCTCCTTAAGGTGCAACTGTTTTCTTTCTTTTTTTTGCCTTTGTAGTTTCAGTGTCTAAAATAGTGAATGACCCATTATACGTACTTAACTAAAAACTTTTAGAATTTAATTAAAAGGAATGGAATGAACTGGGATGAAATGGAAAAGGTTAGAATTTATTTGAATGGAATGGACATGATTAAATGGAATGGGATGAAACAGAATGGAATTTTGTGTTTCCTACATTGGAAGAACTAATGGTACATCCTCAAATCTAAGGCCTGGTTCCCACTTAACATATGAATTAAAGTAGTTTTTTGGAGTTGGGTATTCATTCTGAGACTTAAAGTAAGAAATCTTTCACCAAAGTATCTCCCCCAAAGAAGCATTTTAGGGACTTCACTAAAATATGGGGGGAAAGGCTGACATATATGATATGAGACTGCTTCTGAAAGCACCACCAGGAATAATCCCATATGGAAAATGATTTTTAATCCCTGACCTTGTCACTTGTGATGTGCAAAGGAAGGAAGGATTTTTGGACCTAATGGACATATTGGAACCAAATGTTCACACTTCTCTGGATCCTATGGAGCCCCTGGAGACAGCAAAATTAGGAGGAAATTCAAAAAGGAACATGTTTCCTCTGAGAGTTCTTGTGTTTCCCACTACACTGCCAGAAGCCAGATTTTGAGAGCTGCTTGTGGGAATGAAATACATCTATTTACCCATGCCAGAGGCAGAGAGATATTATTAGATATGACTTTGATTCTAAAAGTGTGCAAAGATTCAGGTCAGCATAAGTTGAGGCCAGTTTTAAGTTTCTCTAACTCATTTGGATACATGTATTGTCTTACAAATGATGTTGCCTTGCAAAATAATAAAATTTCTGTTATTTTAATAAAAAAAACATATTACCATTGGGCTTATGGGAAAGAGAATGGTTACCAAAAGTCAGGTTCTAATAGGTAAGAAAAAATGCTATATAATTCTGTTTATTTGGGGAGGCAGAAATGTTGAAGTAAGAAGAAATGTTAACACTGGAAAAGTTAACATAGTATACTTGGCAATAAGTAGTACAAGAGTAATACTTGGCCTTGTGTGTGTGTGTGTGTGTGAGAGAGAGAGAAAGAGAGAGAGAGAGAGAGAGAGAGAGAGAGAGAGAGAGAGAGAGAGAGAGAGAGAGAGAGAGAGAGAGGTGAGGGAGAGATGGAAAAAACAGAAGGAAGGGAGAGAGAGTAGGAGAGAGGAAGGAAGGAAGGAAGGAAGGAAGGAAGGAAGGAAGGAAGGAAGGAAGGAAGGAAGGAAGGAAGGAAGGAAGGAAGGAAGGAAGGAAGGAAGGAATGGAGGGAGGAAGGAATGGAGGGAGGAAGGAAGGAAGGAGGGAGGGAGGAAGGAGAGAAGAAAGGGAGGAAGAAAGGAAGGGAGGGAGGGAGGGAGGAAGGAAGGGAGGGAGGGAGGGAACGATAAGTCCAGAGAAAGTTACTTAGAACTTAGAACTGGGACAAACTTCACAGATCATCTTGCCCAACATTCTGACATTTAGATGAGTAAGCTGAGGCAATTTAGAGAAGGCTCAGAAATTGCCCAAGGTCATATAGTTTATAAGAGACAGAAACAGAACTTGAATCCACATATCCTAAATTTAAAAAGATCAGTGCTTTTATTTCTATATTGTCCATTCATTCTATCAGATAGTAGCCTCTTTAGAAAGCAAGGAGAAAGTTTTTTCTTTTAATTCAGGATATTGCACTCTTTCTTTTAATGGATACTAGGTACATCTTTGGACTAAATTTGGCCTTGCAATTCTCATTTTTGCCCTCTATGATCACAACATTATAACAGCCATTTACTTTCAAGTAAATGGATATGGCCTAATGTGTTTTAATGCAACCAGGAGGTGCTGTATATGTTCTGTCTTTGGTAATATATTTTCTAAGCACAAGCTTTCAAAGCCAATTCACAATAAATGGGACAAATTAAACTACCATCCTACATTGTCATGAAGATAAGAAAAGGTAACATTGTCATGAAAGCAAGAAAGGAAGAAAGTTCTGATCATTTGTACTTTGATTGATGAGATATGTGCCTCTGTCTAAATATAATTCTATTCTCAGAATAAAGAAATACTATTATCAGCTAGAATCTAATTCAGTTTTTTTATTTAATTTAATTTTTAGATTTTCAAATGTATTCTTTTATTCTCTCTTTCCCAGAGAGCCATCCCTTAGGAGAGAGGGGGGAAAGGAGGGAGAGACAGACAGACAGACAGACAGAAACATAGAGAGACAGAGCCAGAGAGACAGAGACAGAGACAGAGAGACAGAGAACAGGTCTGCAAAACCAACAAATGCATTCAAAAGTCTGAACATGTAATGTTCCAGATTCAACGTTGCCTATTCACCTGTCAGAACGGCTGGAAGATACTTCCTCATGTCTTTTTCTAAGCTTGGTCATTATAATTTTACAAAATTCAGTTTCAATTTTATTGTGGTTGTTATTCATTCCATTTACACTGTTGTAGCCATGGTGAATTCTATTTCTGCTTACTTTACTTCTGCATCAATTCATATGTCTTCCTGTGCTTGCTTTTATTCACCATATACATTATTTCTTATAGCAGAATAATATCCCATTATATTCCTATTTAGCCTTTCTCCAGTCAAAAAACATCTACTTTGTGTCCACTTCTTTGCCGGTACAAAAAAGTGCTAGTCTAAGTGGTTCACAAGGGGCTTTTCTATTTGTCATTAACTTCTTTAGGGCATATACCTAGTAGGAGAATCTCTGGGTCAAAAAGTATGAACATTTTAGTCATTTTCTTCATATAACTCCAAATTGCTTTGCAGAATAGTTGGACCAGTTCCCAGTTCAGCCAAGCATGCCCATTTTTCCTATGACTCCTTCAAAATTGGATATTCCCATCTATTGTCATTTTTTCCAATTTTATGTGTATGAAGTCACATATACTTAATTGATGTGATTTGCATTTCTTTTATTATTTGGGATTGGAAAATTCTTTTATATGAGTATTAATAGTTCATGCTTTTTTTAGAATTGTTCATATCATTTAACCATTTACATTTTTGGTGATGATGCTGGTTATTATATATTTCTCTTAACTATCTAAATATCCTGAATAACAGATTTGTTCCTAGTTGACCTGTTCCATTCTCATCCTAGCTGTATTTATTATGTTCACAACAAATTTTTCAATTTTATAAAATATAACTCATTATAACTAACCTTTAATCTTTTGATTGTTTAAGAATTCACCCCTCGTCCCTGACATGATCCTCTTCTAATTTTTATACTATTTTTAATAGTCAGGTCAAATATTCATTTGTAATATAAGAAATTGGTTGGTTTCTGGCAGAGTACTTTACAAGTTTCCCAATAATTCTTGTCAAATAGAGAGTTCTTCCATAGATATATCACATACTGAGTTAAACTATGCTTTGCCTAGTCTTGTACATTGAGCTACTTTCTATTTTTTAAAAAGTAGCTAACGGTTTTTATGATTATTGCTTTATAGCATAGTTTAAAGTCTGGTAGCAATGCTCTTACTTAATTTTGTTCCTCCAAATATTTTAGTATTTTACCTAACTCTTTGAAATGTTATTTTGGTTGTTTAATTGGTGTACTAAAGTTATAAATTAATTTAGATAATATTGTCATTTTATTAAAGAGACACTATTAGCCCTGAGAACTATTCTTCCTAGTTTGGGAATTTTGCTTAAATGTTTGGTTTCTTTTTCCCCTTTGTTTTTTCATTTATTTATTTTCCTCTTTTGATTCCTCATTTCTCTTTCCCCTGTCATTTAAATGGTTAATTCATAATTTCCCCTTCTTTGCCTCCTCTCCAACTCTGTTGATCAGTTTTCTTTTTTTTTTACTCTTGGCATTTTTTCTTTTCTTTGTTCAATAGGTTTCTTGTCATTTTATCTCTTCTGAAAATTTTACTCCCTTGCTGTAGCACTTAAAGTTATACATTACTACTTTAATTTTGGTTTTGCTCATGAAGTTAAAGCCTGCAGAGGTGTCAGTCTCAAGAGGGTTAAATGGTAATTGGGAAATTTGTACAAAAACAAATAAAAATATAACGTAAGTGAAGATAATTTGTGAGTTTCTAAGTTAGTATATGGCTCATATTTGTTTGAGTTTGACATCACTACAAAGTACCAGTCTGAGCACCATCTTCTAATCAGTTTGTATGTTAATACTTTTATAGATACTGTGCTATTTTCTCTATTTTTTTTCCTGCTGTGGTTCACTTTAGAAGTCTAAGTTCAATTCATGAAGGAAGCAATGTTGGATAGGAGTGCCATTTGGAAAAAATAAGCCTGTGTTCCTTTCTGTCTTTCTCCACAAACATTTTCCTTCTTAAAGGCAATGTCATCAGATCAATTGTAATTTTTATTAGAATTCTTTCCATTTATATCCCACAAATTATAGCCAGTTTCAAGCCTTTTCATTCACCCAGTACCCACAATCTAAAGAGCTATCTACTATGTGCAAGGTACTGTGGAGACAAATTATTCTCTGCCCTCCTGAATTTATACATTATTGAAAAAGTATAACATGTATTCAAATAAGTAAGTAAAGATAATTTGCAGATGGAAAGAATAATAAGTAGGAGGATCAAGAAAGTAAATAGGAAGTAGAACACATATAGAGACTTGAAAAAAGATAAGAATTCAAAGTATAGGGAGTTATAAAAAGCTTCATAGGTAGCTAAGTGGTCCAGTATTTGAATAAGGAAGACCTAAATTAAAATCCAGCCTCTGATACCTCCTTGAGCTGTGTGGCTCTGAGTAAGTCACTTAACTTTTCTTTGCCTCAGTTTTCCCCTCTATAAAATGGGGATAATAATAGCACTTCCTTCCCAGGGCTGTGAGTATCAAATGATATATATATATTTTTTATTTTAAATTTAATTTTAAATTTTTTCCATGGTTACATGATTCATTTGTCTCCCTCCCCTCTTCCATTCCCCCCTTCCAGAGTTGACAAGGAATTCTACTGAGTTATACATATGTTATCAAATGATATTTGATAATATTTGTACAAATATTTGTCAAGTATTTAATTCCATGCCTGGTATATAGTAAGCACTATATAAATATAAGCTACTAAGAAGTAGATGTGAGTAAGGAGGGACATTTAAACGTGACAGCCTAAGCAGTAATATGAAGGATGGAGGTGGAATTCCACATTTTAGTAACAGCCAACAGGATAATGTGACAAGAGCACACTCTGAAGCTGAGGTATTAAGTCTGGAAGGTAGGCTGAATCCAAACTGTGAAGACTTTTAAATGCCCAGCTGAGGTACTTGAAGTTTATTCTAGAGTCAATCAGGAGTAATAAAGACTATTGAGAAGGGAGTGATATTGCAGGATTTATGTTTTCAGATGATGGTTTTTTAACTGCTGTTTGGAAGATATATTAGAAAGAAAGCATGGAGACCAACAGACTGATTAAAGGATATTGATATAGTACATGTGAGAAATGATGATGGCCCAAATTAGATCAGTGCCCAAGTGAATAAAGAGAGGAATTGATAAGACTAGGGGTTATCTCATGTGATCCTCACAAAAGTCTAATAAAATAGGGCAGATATTGTGGTATTCGTTTTGCCAAATGGTGAAACTCAGTCTCAAAGAGGCTAAACAAATTGTCTAAGAGCTATTTAGTAGAAGATACGTTAATTTTCAAGCCTTCATGACCCAGAGTAGTATAGACGAGACCCTTTATGTATTGTGGGAGATAACCATCAGGGAAAATAAATTATTTCTGGTTTTAAAAGTTATCCCTAGTAAAGCATAAATAGAGTTTGGCCCAGCTTGAGTAAACCTTCATGTGTAAAACTGCAAACTTGCAAAAATATGAACTGAAATGAACTGAAAAATGAACTGAAATTCCAAAAGAGTGCATCCCTTTATAAAAGCATTCATTGAAGGCTTCTTTTAAGTAACCACCTCCCTTAAGACTCTTTATGTATGAGTTGATTTTAAATCTTCAATTTATACACAATATTTGGAAAATATATCTAATCATGTAAAGTAGTTGAACTCCCGTAAGCAGTGTGACAAGGAGATGACTACAACATAGCTGTCAAATCCTATATAGACTTGGACACAATGTAAATGAAGCACAACATGAAAATGAGATTCCTTTCACATTTCATAGAACATGGGCTTTGGGCTTTTTTTTGGAGGGGGAGGGCATGAGAGAGAGAGAGAGAGAGAGAGAGAGAGAGAGAGAGAGAGAGAGAGAGAGAGAGAGAGAGAGAGAGAGAGAGAGAGAGAGAGAGAGAGAGAGAGAGAGAGAGAGAGAGAGAGAGAGAGAGAAAGAGAGAGAGAGAGAGAGAGAGAGAGAGAGAGAGAGAGAGAGAGAGAGAGAGGGAATATTGACGGTAACATCTCAATCAGAGCCCAAAGAGCTGGAGTTAATATTTCATAGCTACTTAATCCAGTCATTCAGAAATGGTAATGCAAACTTTCAAATATTTATGCTTCGTAGGCAAAACATGGCCCAATGAATTAGTACATTGTGATTTTCTCTGCCACTGACTTATGATTCACTCCAGATCAGGTAACCAGAAAATCACTGTATTCAGCAAGGGAATGGTAGCGAGAAGTTGCAGATAGCTCTTTCATTTCTATTCACTCAGAAGCCTCCTTTGCCTCATTGAATAAAATTAAATTGTCCACCATAGTCATTGATTACAAGATTGAGGTAAGAAGGGGGGAAGGGGGGAAGCAGTGACCTTAATTGATTGGATTATAATTTCCAACCTACATAGTATGTAGAAATTGGAGTTTTTGTGAAAAAAGATGATTCAACAGTAATGCCTAAGTCTGATGAGCATCTTCAGTATAAACTTTCAGCCTCAAACTTCAATAGAAACTCTATTTTTTTGCCTTATCCTCCAATGTCCCTGTAATATATTCTGAGTCCAAGAGGGAAAGCAAAGGGGAGTTACATTTAGTCATAAGTCTCTTTACTAATTCTGTGCTGTTTTCCATAAAAATAGAATAAATCAGATAAAAGTTCTGATTGAATCATTTATAGACCAATAGAATATGTGGCAGAGTAGAAGAGACAATAATAGTTGACTTGTAAATCACACTTCTGTGTTGAAAGAGCACTTGGGGGAGCATATATTATCTAATTTGATCCTGATGACAGTCATGTGAGATAATACTAGAGGTATTATGGCTATTTTGTGAATGAAGAAAATTGAGGTCCAAAGAAGAAGTCAATAATAAGCGTTGGAAGCAGGGTTCAAATCTAGATAATTCTTCAAAAGACAGGGATTTGGACCTCAAAGGGACCCTACAGTTCACCTGTTAAAACCCCACTAAATTTAGAGATAAGAAACCAAGGTGAAGAAAGATTAAGAGATTTGGCCAAAATTACACAGGAAGTATGTAGCAGAACCAAACTCAAACTCAGGTCTTCTAATTACAAGTTCAATGTTCTTTCCACTCTGGAATAAAAGCTCATTATTAGCCTTTAGGGTAGAGGTGCCAAATTTAGACCAAAGACTATAAGTGCCCTGCAAAACTCCAGGGTGGGGCCAAATTAAAATATAATTGGGAAATATTTAGTTAAATAAATTAAAATAGGGCAACTGGGTGGCTCACTGGATGGAGAGCCAGACCTAGAGATGAAAAGGACTGATTTCAAATCTTGCCTCAGATACTTCCTTGCTATTTGACCTTGGCCATGTCACTTAATCCCAAATGCCTAGCCTAAATTTACCCCTCTTTTGCCTTGGAGTCCATATATAGTATTGGTTCTAAGATGGTAGGTAGGAGTTTAAAAAATCACAATACAATATAGATATTGTTAATTTGGGATTTTCTAATTCAATATGTATGTGTCAGGGATGCATTTCTATTTGAAGTGCTTTACAGAAATCCTACTTGGGCCTTACCACATCTGGATGGAATCAGAGTCATTCTGAAAAGTAGGCCTAGTGAATAACAGAACTAGTAAAGTACTGGACCTAGAATCACAGAGAACTGAGTTCAAATCTTTCCATAGACACTTACTGTCTGAATAACCTGAGACAAGTCATATAATGTCTCTCAATTTTAGTTTTCTCACCTGAAAAATGAGGATTATAATTGCACCTACTTTCAGAGGTAGTTTCAAAGATCAAATGAAATATCATGGTAATTTGTTTTTCTGTCATTTCAACTGTGTTTGACTCTTTTTAATCCAGTTTGGGGTTTTCTTTGAAAAGATACTGGAGTGGTCTGCCATTTCCTCTCCAGCTCAATTTACAAATGAAGAAACTGAGGCAAACAGGAGTAAGTGATTTGCCCAGGGTAAAACAGCTAATAAGTTTATGAGGCCAGATTTGAACTCAGGAAGATGAGTCATGAAGACTTCAGGCCTTGTGCTCTAACTACTATAGACCTGGCTGCCTCTATTAAGGGTGAAAGGCATTGTAAACTTTGGAAAATACCTTTTTTTTAAAATCATTATTATTTATTCCTATTCATCCAAGGACCTGAGAAATTTAAGAAACTAAATCATTCTTCTCTTTTTTAATAACAGTAGCCATTGTTCCCTAGTCATCACTGAGGGGAAAAGTCACAGTAGAGAAAGCCCACGTCCCCTGTCACTACCAACATCAGCTGTCACCTCTAACTAGGTAAGTCCAAGGATCTGGGAGGAAGAGCTCCTCCCCACCCAGCCCTCAGCTGCCTGCCCCCAGCCCAGCTCCTAGTCCTCCTGCTCATAATCCAAACCTTACAACTTTCATGCTGGGAGATGTGGTCTGGGACCTGCTCCTACAGGTACTGTAGTCACAGCTACTGGAAACCCAGAACTTGCCACTTGAGCCCTTGGAATTGTCAAAAGGTTCAACATTGGAAAGTGGCATGATTTTATTTACAGAAATGGCATTAAAGAAGAAGCATTGCTTATCCATCCCTTTTTGTTTGTTTGTTATTTTAGAAAATTTTACTTAATTAATTTAGAATATTTTTACAAGGTTACAAGATTCATGTTCTTTCCCTCACCTCCACCCAATCACCTCCCATAGTCAATGCACAATTCCACTGGGTTTTACATGTGTCATTGATCAAGAGCTATTTCCATATTATTGATATTTGTACTAGGGTGATCATTTAGACTCTACATTCCCAATCATATCCCCATCGACCCATGTAATCGAGCAGTTGTTTTGCTTCTATGTTTCTATTCCCACAGTTCTTCCTCTGAATGTGGATAATGTTCTTTCTCATAAGTCCCTCAGAATTGTCCTGGGTCATTGCATTGTTGCTGGTAGAGGAGTCCATTACCACAGTGTATTAGTCTCTGTGTACAATGTTCTCCTGGTTCTGCTCCTTTCGCTCTGCATCACTTCCTGGAGGTTGTTCCAGTCTCCATGGAATTCCTCCACTTTATTATTCCTTTTTGCACAATAGTATTCCATCACCAACATATACCACAATTTGTTCAGCCATTCCCCAATTGAAGGGCATCCCCTCATTTTCCAAATTTTTGGCCACCACAATGAGCACAGCTATTGATATTCTTGTACAAGTCTTTTCCCTTATGATCTCTTTGAGGGATAAACCCAGCAGTGGTATATCCAACCCTTTTGTTGATGCATCCTAAGAACCAGGAGACTTTTCCATATGACTTGCAGTTGAACTTTTCTGTAACTCTTGTCTCTCTTATTAGAATGCTAGCTCTTAGAGCTGGGACTGTCTTAGTTTTCTATTTCTAATCTCAGCATTTGCACCTAGTAAGCATTTAGTAAATGCTTTTATATTCCTTGATATGAAGCTTTCTACCTACAAATATCAGTTGATTAATTTAAATTTCATGCCAGATAATGGCTTTTTGGCTCATTCCCATAGCTCCCACTGTTTCTCTGTCTAGGAAACGCTTCTCATAATGTCTCTTGCCTTGACTTTCCTTCTGGTACTGTCCTTTGACTTGTACACCAGAAACTAAAGCAAAGGTATACCAATGTAGCTCCTTATGTTTCTTAATAAAATGCAGATTTTACTTTGGTTTTTCATTCCTTACAACTGGGTCTATTCAGACTAAAGATATCTCTCAATAAGATAAGCTTCCAAATTTTTGGTTGGTTAGTTTTAGATTGGGCAGTTCCATAGTGTTGTAAAGGGTATTGACCCTTTACTAATTATTGCTATATTGATTATACTAATAGTTGTATCAGGTGTGAACAGGTTTTCAATTTGTCCATTGAAAAATATGGCCAACAGGCAGGAGTAAAAATCTTTTTCAGGCCAATTATAAGAAACTTATTTATTATAACAACTAAATAACTAAGTAAAAAGAAAGTAAAAGTCAATACCCTTTACAATAGATACTTTCAAAACCCCTAGATAATGTAGGGCAAAAGTGATAAGGGATGGGATTTGTCCTAAGCCACAGTTATAGAGAACTGGTGTAGATTATATGTACAAATATATAACAAATGTAATATTATGAGAAAATATATTACATCTAAGTTATACATATATACATATATGTAAATATAAATCCTCTAAATACATTATATATCTTGAATATTCCTAGTTATTTAAACCTGTATAACTCTTTAAAGTGTGCAACATCCTTTATTTATGTTATCTCATTTAAGCCTTGAAATTAACTTGTGAAGCAGATGCTATTATTATTCCCAAAGGGATGCCTATCATTTGGGGAAATGACTGAACAACTGTGGTACATCAATCCAGTGGAATATTGTATATTGTACTGTGTGATAAGAAATGAGGGGGAAAAATGGCTCCAATGAGACCTGGAATGACTTTTATGAGTTGATGCAGAGTGAAGAGAGCAGAACCAAAGGAATAATTTATACTCGAACATGCTTATTATAAAAACTGAAGAATTCTGATCAACTAAATGAGGCACCATGATTCCAGAGGTCTTAAAAAGAATGTTTTCCCTCTCATGACAAAGAGATGATGGCTAATATATAGAATAAGAAATGCATTTTGGGCCACATGGAAATGTTTGGCCATGTAATCAATGTGGAAATTTATTTTGTTTGACTGTATTGATGAGATACAAGATTCTGTATTTCTTTCTTTTCTGTTGTTAGGGAGAACTTGGAGAGTAAGAAAAAAATGAATGTTTGATAATTGAAAACATAATTTTATAAAAAATTCTTAGTTCCCTTCAAAACACAGCTCATATACCACTTCCTACATGAGACCTGCTCTTGTCCTTCCAGATCCTAGTGCCTCTTCTTATGAAATTGCCTTATATTTACTTAATATGCTTTGTATGTATGTGTTCTTTCATGACAAACAACGTGGCATGGTGGATAGAGAGCTAGCCACAAAGACCTAATTTCAAGTTCTACCTCAGATACATACTGACTATGTTACCTTGGGCAAGTCACTTAACACCTCAGTGTTCTAGTAACTAAGATCAAGTTGCAGAAAAGGTACTGCCCTGATTCCATAGTAAGAGTGCTCTCAAATTGGATTTCTCTATTCCGGTGAAATCACAAGATTAGTACAAACTTTTTTATTTGTATATATCTCTCCCTCCACAAAATTTAAACCTGAGAGAGGATTTTTTTCCCTCCTTTGTATCCCTAGCGCTTAATACCATATGTATCAAGGATCTATAAGATATTTGATAAATGTTGTTAATTGAGTCAATGCTACCATGGATAAGTCAACTAAATTGTAAGGTTCCCAAATTAAGACCATAGCTGAAAGTACAGTCAGTATTATAAGCAACAAATTACCATTCTGCATCAGTAAAGAAAATTTCTACATTGAATTCTACATTGAATATTCCTCACACCAACTCACAGATCAAGAGTCTCCCAACAAAAACAGAAAAAAAGGGGGTGGGATATAAATGTGCCCATTTAACAACTTGGCTGTGATATTCAAATGAGAGTTCTAAAACATGGTGTAATCCTAATATAATAAATATTAATTTTTTAAAAATAATTTCATCATTGCTGCCATTGTTTGGTTATGATCATTATTAGTAGTATCATGGTCAATGCCAAGAATTCAGAGCTTATGGATTCCGTGAAATTAGATGTCAAATTTCTTCTTGGCTTTGAGGACAATTTCCCCAGGTGGGAAATATTCCAGACGCTGTAATGATGGAATCTGAGAGCTGAGCAATCATAATGGCTCCAATCAGACTTTCCACATCAGCTTCCTCTGCAGGGGTTTTAGGAACTCTGGTAACCAGCAAGAGAATAAATATAACAGGTTTCTGGGAGAGAGAATAAGATAGTATTGGATGGGGAGGGAAAGGGGCATTTGTATCAATGAAAACCAAACACTTTCTCCACAAAAGGATAAAGAATCAGACACCCTTCTGAAATCATTATCTCTCTTCCTCATCCCCTCCAAAAAAAAATCACCAAAGAAAAATGATTGTTATTTATACTTAACCAGCTCTAAACAAAAATAACCAACACAAGTTCACTGTTTGCACCATCTGCATCTGATAAGCATAAGTTAAAATCCTGGCACCATCTGCTCAATTGGAATTTTAATATGATGCCAATGTGCCAAATCACAATTATGTTAGCAAGGACAGCAGCCTTACTGCTTACACTCTAACTAGCAACTATGCTTAAATGGGATAGAAAAATCAGAGCCAACCAACTTGGTTGGAAATGATCTGGGTGCTAGATTGTCCCCTTGATTTAGATAAAATCAAAGCATGAGATTGGCAAAACTGCAAGCAACCAGACTCTCCCTGTAGGAGGGAAGCAGAGAGCAGTAAGCCTGAGAGCCAAGCAGCTAGAAGGAGTGTTGCGGATTAAAGAGCAAACAGAACATTCTTGGCCACCTAATTTTACTTTTGTTGAGTAGTCACAATATGATAAAATGTTAGATATGGAAGGAATCTAAGAAAAGAAATAACCTAAAATTCTGGGATTCATGATTCTAAGAATGTAAGAATGTTGAGATGCAAGGTTTTGAAAAGCAAGGCTGCGTATTAATGGAAAGGGGGCAGTGATACAGGAGTCTGAGCCCTGGGTTCTCACGTTTACTACCTGTAAAATGAAGGGATTGGAACTGATCTTCTGTGAGACTCTTTATATCTTTAGAGATGGCAGTAAACTTCAAAATAATCTGTTCCCAGATGTATTATTCTACATTAATCACAAATATTCATGAAATGCCATTTATTGGGTAGTAGTAGTAGTACCTAACTGATAGAATACTGATATTTCTTATGTGTCTTCTTTCAATGGGAATTCTTCTAAATAAGTTCACTGGCAGATTTGTCTTACTTAAACATGTTACAGGTATGGTCTTGTCCTCTCTCCCAGAGGCTGACTTGCTACATCTGCCTTCAGGGTAACCTGAGTAGTTTGGGTTTTATTTAGCTTTGTTTTTTTCTCTATTTTCAATAGCTTGAGTACCCCACAGTCTGTTCTTAACATCAATAAGCTTTTATATTAGAATGTAAGGTTTTTGGAGAACAGGGGCAAGTTTTCTTTTGTTTAGTTTTCTCTGTATTTCCAGAATTTACTATAGTCCTAGTACATAGTATGCACTTAACAAATACTCAACTTTACTAAAAAATGGGTAATTGTTTCAAAGCTGTATTAGGAAAATATGTTCTGATATTTCTCCCCCACTCCTCAATTTCTTGGGACGTAACTCAATTTCTACATGAATTTCTTCCTATTAAGTGCATGCCCATATGAGGCTCAATTGCTAGATGTGTCATTACTTCAACTTTTGCTGACCAGGGTGCAGAAGGTCACACCCCCAAATCATACTTCATTTTTGCTTTGTTTTTTTTAATTCACAGCTATTTTATTTTCCTAGTTACATGTAATAATAATTTTCAACATATATTTCCAAATTTATAAGATTCAGACGGTCTCCCTTCCCCAACTTAGCAATTTGATCTTGGCCATAATGTATTATCATGCAAAACACACTTTCATATTGGTCGTTGTTGTAAGAACACACTCATACCAAACCAAAACCCCAAAACAAAACTGATGTGAATGATGACTCCAATAGTTCTTTCTCTGGAGGTGGACAGCATTCCCTCTCATAATTCTCTCAGAATTGTCCCAGATTATTGCTGCTGAGAGTAGCCAAGTTTTCGCAGTTGTTCATTGTACAATATTGCTGTTACTTTGTATAATATTCTCTCATTTTTGCTTATTTTGATTTGTATCAGTTCACAGAGATCTTTCTAACTTTTTTCTGAAATCATCCTGCTTATCATTTCTTTTAGCAAAATAGTATTCCATCACCAATATATACCACATATATGTGTGTATATATATATATATATATATATATATATATATATATATATATATATCTCACTTTGTTTATCCATTTTCCAATTGAGGGCATCCCCTCACTCCTTAATTGTTTAGGTATCAATGCTATTTTGGGTGCAACTGGGAACACCACCCTGTGAATACCAGGATGCCAGAACTCCTTCCCAATTTTTGAAATCCACAAGATAAGAGGCCCCACAACCTTTGCCTAAAACAGAAAAGGAACTAACTCACAGGCTAAAGATCAAGGACTGTTTTTTGCAGCCACAAGATCATAATAGAAAAAAGGCTATGAATCATATGGAATGAAATGAATTTTTCTTCACCAGATGCCAGAGTGGAGGGGTCCAACAAATCTACCAAAAGTGTAGCTAGGGAGAGAGCAGATAAGGCTTGCAGATTTTTTCTTTATATGGTGAAAGCCAATCAAAGGGCCTCCTTGTCACCATATAATTAGCCAGCCACAACGGAGTACAACAGAATATCTATGTAAGTTCTAAAATCTCTCCACAGTACCTGCCATTCACATCATCCCAATTCTCCCCACAGCAAGTTCCCCAGGGTCTCTGCAGGGAGTGATGCTAACAGGAGGCACTGGCCCACAAGACAGAACCTGTTACAGAGATATTTTAGACCTGATCTAATGAAACCACAGATCCTTGACTCATTGACACAACATATAATATATCACAAAATGACTAAAGCAATGCAGCTTATCAACAGGACTACAACTTTTGGCCTTAAAGTAGAGTCTGACAAAGTCAACATTATGTATTTGAATCAATACTATATGGGTTCAAAGGCAGAATTGCAATAAGGGCTAAACAATGGGGTTAAGTGACTTGCCCCAGATCACACAGTAGGAAGTGTCTGAATCCAGACTTGAAACCAGTACCGCCTATCTCTAGGTCTGGCTCTCTATCTCCTGAACAACCTAGTGCTCCCTCAATATGTTTTAGGAGGCAGAACTTGAACCCAGAACTTTCCTGATTCTGAAGCTGGCTCTCTAATCACTAAGCTCTCCTAATTCTGTTCATATTTATAATCTTATTATTTTATTCTACATTTAAAACCAGATATTAAATAAGATACTACTTGAAGCTTTCTCTTCATTTCCATACATGCCAATTAGAGATTATTAGAAGGATGAATTCAAGGAGAAAGATAAAATTACTACTATACCCTGTTATTGTTAAATTACATATAGAGGATTTTTTTTTTTGCTTCTGAGGATATTTTAGAAGAGACATTGTCAAAGTGGTAGGAGGTCAGAGGATGTTAAGTAGATTTGTAAATATTCCATTGGAATATAGTTTAAAGGAGGAGGGAGTCTTAGTGAGGGAGTGGAAAGGGAAAGGAATTGAGAGTCTTTAGTATTCAGAAGTATGGGAAGTAGAGATTAAACTTTTTCTGCTTGATACCATTTGGGAAGGAAGGACAAGGAGTTAAAATTCCAGAGTGACTAGAATTTGAGAAGATCCTAATAATATCTAGCATTTGCATAGTGCTTTACATATCATAAAGTACTTTACAAATAGCTTATTTAAGTCTTACCATAACCCTAGGAGGAAGCTATTATTATGCTCTTTTTCATAGTTCAAGAAGTGATTAAGTGGCTTGTCCAAGGTCATACAGTTTAGTATCTGAAGCCTCAATTTGAACTTGGATTTTCCTGATTTCAAGTCCAGAACTCTAGCTATTGTTTCCCCCCTTTGCTGCCCCCAACAAATAGATTTTTATCCCAAATGGAAAGAATTTCCTAAATAGTTGGTGATTGATTCCATACCATAGAAACTTTTCAGATGCAGCTAGATGAACTGTATTCAAGGACTTTTCCAGAATACTGGAAATAGGCATTTATGTTTCATCAAGGAAGATGGACTAGGTGCCCTGTGAAGGGCCATCCAACTTATGATTTAGAGGGTGAACCTTTTATGCATCTGGAAGAGATTAGCTCATTCAAAATGTGCTCCTAAAAGCACAGCTGAGGGATACTTTACTCCATTTATCTGCTGGATCTGCTCATGGACTTTCATGGGTTAGAAATTGAGTTCAGTTTCAGGGAGGCTTGTATGTATATATTTCCTTGCAATCATTTATTTATTGCTCATCAAGGGTAGCTTTTAGCTTTCATCCAGGGGAGACAGAGTTATTGATGTATTTCAGATTTCATTAGCAAGAATGGAAAAAAAGTTACTTCCCTTTTAGACAGAGTTTTATATGCATCCATCACGGCAACTCATATTTTTCCATGTTTATTTATTTATATCTGTTAGAGTCTATTCTCCTACCTTATCTGTCTGCCAAAAAATATTTTTTAAAAAGCAAGTGAAGGCAACAAGAGGCTGTCACCTCTATTCTTATAAGAGAGTTAAAATTAGAGCTTTTTCTTGTGAAGTAAAACTAGGAAACACCAGCTTTCCCAGTGGATAAACTGAGATTCTCTCAGATTGGGATGAGTTTTTATCACTGCTCTTGATTTTCAAATTTGGAGCTTTAAAAGGCATAATGAACATCAAAATTCAGTCATTTTCTCCAAATGAATGAGAGTTGGCTGCTAATATGTCACCTGTTTGTCATTCAGTTTACTGGAAATGAGGAAACTTCTGTAGAGAGGAAAAACATAATTATCAAAGATTATTTATTCCTTAAAACAGATTGTCTCTTTATTCCCTTTCAAATACTTTCTCCTGGGCAGAATGGATTACAATAGTTTTTAAATCCTTGCTGTCTTTTGTCTATTAAATACTGTGGTTTCCTAAGTACAAAACAGATATTGCAGAGATTAAATGGAAAGTGCTAATTAGACTTTTTGATTCTCTCCCCTACTCTCACTTTTCTTTCCCCTTTCCTAGGACAAAGATTTATCACAACTCTAAAACTGGCAAACAAAAGTCAACATCTAGGCAATTTTGTCATATCTTCTAAAGGGTAATCTGTTTTAGTTTTTTGTATTTTTAATAGACATCATTTGGCCACCCACTTATACAGATCAAGAGTATAAAACCAAAAAAATAAAAACCTATAACATTGGATTTTACTCTCCATTCAAGTAGTGGGAGACTCTCTTCTAGAGATAACAAGGATGGACAGAATCTGAAATTATTGTTACAGAACTCATTGTCTTTTATGATAAAAGAGAAAAGAAAAAGGAGGAACTTGGATGGGAAGTTGACAAGTTAACCTTATACATGTGCAAACCTAGGAAGGAGCAATTTATGGGTAGACCTTAATTCTACTTCTGAATGCTTATAAAGGAGCAAAAAACTGACCTTAAAGTTATCTAGCCCTAAAAATTTAGATGTCAGTAGAACTCAGTAATGAATGGAGTCACAATTTCTTATAGAGTTCACTAAAAGCAATAGTGATCACAGTCTTCATTTCTCCAGAAGAGAAAAATATCTGTCTGTTTCTTTCTGTCTCTCTGTCTGTCTCCTTTCCTCCCTCCTCTCCTACTTTCCTCTGTCAGTCTCTCTTGCTTTTTTCTTTTTCTTTCTATTGTTTTCTATGGCTCTGTCTCTCTACCCTTTCACCTTCTCCCTGCCATGCCCCATTGATATAACTTTTCTTTATGGAATGAGGGGCCCATTCAGTTAGAAATGTCATGTTATTGTGATAACCAGTGGAATCCTGTGTCGGCTATGGGAGAAGGAAAGGTGGTGGGAGGGGGGGCGGGGAGGAAAAGAAAATGATCTTTGTTTCCAGTGAATAATGTTTGGAAATAACCAAATAAAATAATGTTTAAAATTTTAAAAAAAAGAAATGTCATGTTATTTGCTGACAGATTATATATTAAAATCTTAAAAGACCAATTCAATGATGGTTTAAAAACAAGAGAAAAATCAACACCTCACAGTGAATGACTTAAACATAAAGAAGGATACCATAAGTAAATTGGGTAAACACAGAATAGTATACATGTCAGACCTTTGGGAGGGGAAAGACTTTAAACCAAGCAAGACATAGAAAGAGTCACAAAATGTAAAATAAATAATTTCAACTACATCAAATTAAAAAGCTTTTGTACAAACAAAACCAATGTAACTAACACCAGAAGGGAAAAAACAAATTGGGAAGCAATCTTCATAAAAACCTCTGACAAAGGTTTAATTACTCAAATTTATAAATAGCTAAATCAATTGTACAAAAATCCAAGCCATTCTCCAATTGATAAATGGGCAAGGGACATGGATAGGCAGTTTTCAGATAAAGAAATAAAAACTATTAATAAGCACATAAAGAAATGTTCTAACTCTCTTATAATCAGAGAGATACAAATCAAAACAACTCTGAGGTATCACCTCACACCTAGCAGATTGGCTAACATGATAGCAAAGGAAAGTAATCAATGCTGTAGGGGATGTG
Source organism: Monodelphis domestica (assembly GCF_027887165.1). Lineage (NCBI taxonomy): Eukaryota > Metazoa > Chordata > Mammalia > Didelphimorphia > Didelphidae > Monodelphis > Monodelphis domestica. Next base: position 343,831,439 of record NC_077227.1, on the reverse strand, counting down.
GCAAAGTAGGGACATTAATTCATTGCTGGTGGAGTTGTGAACTGATCCAACCATTCTGGAGGGCAATTTGGAACTATGCCCAAAGGGCGATAAAAGAATGTCTACCCTTTGATCCAGCCATAGCACTGCTGGGTTTGTACCCCAAAGAGATAATGGACAAAAAGATTTGTACAAAAATATTCATAGCTGCGCTCTTTGTGGTGGCCAAAAATTGGAAAACAATGGGATGCCCTTCAATTGGGGAATGGCTGAACAAACTGTGGTATATGTTGGTGATGGAATACTATTGTGCAAAAAGGAATAATTAAGTGGAGGAATTCCATGGAGACTGGAACAACCTCCAGGAAGTGATGCAGAGTGAGAGGAGCAGAACCAGGAGAACATTGTACACAGAGACTAATACACTGTGGTATAATCGAACATAATGGACTTCTCCATTAGTAGAGGTGTAATGTCCCTGAACAATCTGCAGGGATCTAGGAGAAAAAACACTATTCATAAGCAGAGGACAAACTGTGGGAGTAGAAACACCCAGTTAAAGCAACTGCCCAACTACAGCGGTTGAGGGGACATGACAGAGAAGAGACTCTAAACGAACACTCTAATGCAAATACTAACAACATGACAATGGGTTCAAATCAAGAACACATGTGATACCCAGTGGAATCACACATCAGCTATGGGGGGTTGGGGGGGAGGAAAAGAAAATGATCTTTGTCTTTAATGAATAATGCTTGGAAATGATCAAATAAAATATTATTTAAAAAAAAATAAAACAAGAGAAAAGGGGGCCGCTGGGTCGCTCAGTGGATTGGGAGCCAGGCCTAGAGACAGGAGGTCCTAGTTTCAAATATGGCCTCAGACACTTCCCAACTGTGTGACCCTGGGCAAGTCACTTGACCCCCATTGCCTAGCCCTTACCACTCTTCTGCCTTGGAGCCAATACACAGTATTGACTCCAAGATGGAAGGTAAAGGTTTAAAAAAAAATAAAAACAAGAGAAAATTATCTCCTGAACCAAAGATCCCATAATATTCCCATATTTACTAATATAATTAATATCAAATTCTCTGTGTATGATATTGTATAGTGGGAAATTCTTGGTCCCCTAAAAACTACATTATGAAAAATTTCTTTCTGTATTACTAGAAGAACCCTTTTCCCTTTTCCTGTGTCCTCGTGTTTACATGATTCTATTTAAGTTTGCTGTGACTCCTCCCACTCTTTCTTCTCTTATGAATGGGCTGGGCTCAGTTAGCTATTTTACTTTAGTTATTATTAATAAAACTTATATAAGTTATTGTATGTTGATTTTAATTCTCACTGTATGTATAACAATAGTTTTTAAATTCTTGGTGACTTTTTTCTACCAAATACTGTGGTTTCCTAGTATGTATGGTATATAGTATGGGGTATACTTAAGTAATCACATAAATTCTTTGTTTGTCTTTGGCAGGGGTTCATCACCCTTTCTTGTGTACTTTCAATATTGGAAACTCATTATAATAAGACCTGGTCTAGGGCAGTATTCAGTATTGTAAGTGTCCATCGTAGGCTCTGTGAAAAGGGGCTTATTGAACAGCATAAAGAAAAAGAGCATTGCATAATCCTTCCTGCATCATGGATGTATATCACCACCTCTCTTCCTACACAGTCTAGCCCTCCTAATACTAGAAGTCCTAGGAAGGGAAAAAAACCTATTGTATAAAATTTCCCAAAGAGAAGGGTCTCAAAAGACAATGGATTGATCTATTTTCACATTTCTTATGCCATCCATCTTCCTGGTTCCCAAGGGTCCATCCTCCCACTCTTTAATGGTCAATCATTTTTAGCTTAGCCTTTCAGGTATGAGTACCAAATGGGATTTACTGTATCATCCCAGCAAAATATGTCTCTCAGCAAGTGGCCTAAGTACATGCCCAAATCCATGGGAAGTGTCCCAATCCAGCAACTAAAGGGTTCTCCAAATGTCCCTGCTGGGATGGTGTTATTACCAGAAGAAGTCTAAATTTTACTTAGACAATCTAGAGCTCAGGTATTCCATTTACAAATAATTAATGGAACTGGGGATAATAAAACAAGCAGGAAATCAGGGGTAATCAGAAGATAACTCCCAAAACTGATCACTACATATCACCTCATTCAGCAATGAGAAAAAAAAAGTGATATAATGCATTGTGAATCATATTCTTAGTCAGGAACATGTAGGTTTAAGTCCAATCTCTGACATATATCAGCTTCTCTCTGGATAAGTCATTTAACTTCTAAGTATCCCATACTGCTCTCTAAGATATTGTTATGGGATAGCTGTCAGTCTGTTGTAGTACAGGGAGGTTTCTCACCAAGATTTCCTTCTATTATATGACTGAAATAAAAAAAATACAAAATAAGTCTATGTATGTATCATTTTAAAGAGGTAGACAGGTGCCAAGCTTGAAGTCAGGAAGAACTGAATTCAAAGTCAGCCACAGCCACTTACTAGCTGCCTGACCCTGTTTAAGTCACTTCCCCGTTTGCCTTAGTCCTCATCTGTAAAATGAGTTGGAGAGGGAAATGGCAAACCATTCCAGGATGCGTGCAAAGAAAACTCCAAAATGGGGTCACAATGAGTCAGACAATCCTGAAACAATAACAATCACCTCATTTTTAAGTTGGTGAAGCACTCTACACACATTATTTCATTTGATCCACAGTCTATCTTTTAAGGTAGGAACTACCTTTTTTATTAGATTTTTAAAAAATATTTTATTAGTTTTTGTATTAGTAACATAATTTTCAATTTGAGGGAAATAAAGATCAATCAATTAAGCAAGGATTTATTTACCAGGTGTTGGGCTTAGTTTTGGGGAGACACAGACAAAAGTAAAATAATTCCATTTCCAAGGAGCTTACATTCAAAGGAGGTAAGAAATGGCACGCCTATACAGAATACACAAAACAAACACTCAGTGTTGGGAAAGAAGGCACTAACATAATGAAAAATATATTGCAGGAAACTGCCTGAGTTGATTCTTGAAGGCTATCAAGGATTCCAAGAGACAGAGGTGAGAAGAGATTATATTCTAGGCATAGAAAAACCAGTACAAAGGCACAGAGATAGAAGTTTGAACATTGTGCAGATGGAATAGCAAATGTAATGATATGGCTGGGCTGTAGAGTATGCAGAAGAGTACAATCTAGAACACTGGAATGGTAGGAAGCGGGTATGTAGTTAATATTTTTAAATGATTACCCAGGGACTATATATTTGGTCCTAAAGGTAATTTTGAGCCTACATATGAAGAAAATCTGGGTTTTATGGTGCATTGTTCTTATGCTGGTGGGGGGCAGGAGGGTTCATGATTAGACTTTAATGTACAGATTCATTAGCAGCAGTATTGAGGGTGGATTCACCTGGGAAAAGACTCGAGATTAGAAAGCCAAATAGAAAGGTATTTCAATTGTTCAGGTACAAGTTTACTAAGGCCTGAATGAGAGTGTTGCCTAGATGAATGGAAAGAAAGTGACAACTATGAGAGATATTGGAAAGAATAAAAAAATAAATAAAAAGCCAATATTCATCAACTAATTAGGTGAATGAAATGAATAACTGAATTTTTAGGAATGACACTAAGGTTGCAAGTAGCCCAGATGACCAAAAGGATGGTGGTATCAGTAATAGGGATGTTCAAAAGATAGGGAGCATTTTGGAAGAAAGACAATGGGCTCCATTTTAGACATGGTGAGTTGATATTCCTGTAGGATAAACAGGTCAAAATATCCAAAAGGCAGTTCTTGGTGGTACTGAAAATCAGGTCAGAGACTTGAGTTGGATATATAGTCACCACCTAAAAGATACTGCCTACATAGTCACAATAATTAGATCCACAGGACCTAATGAGGTCACCAAGGGTGAGACTACAGGCAGGCTCAGAAAAAGTGAAGTGTCTCATTCATGGTGGCATTAAAAAATATTTGGATTAGGATTTGAACCTCAATCTTCCTGACTCCAAATCTAGTACTCTATCCACAACATTACACTGCCTCCAATAAGATGGCAGCTAAAGTCGAATTCCCTAGCTCCACCCTAGAACTTTAATGCTATCTCTTCAAATTGGTGAGGAGTTAAGGGAAGAGAATGAGCTCAGAAACAAAGGTTCCTTTTAAAGCTTACATGCAATTGGATAATGCACATGACTTGGAGTCAGGAAGCCCTGGGTTTGAATCCCATCTCAGACAAATACTAAATGAATGACTCTGGGCAAGTCACAACTTCCATGTGCAACAGTTTTGTTATCTGTAAAATGAGGGAAATAGGACTGAACAATCTCTAAAGCACCTTCTACCTTAAAAAAAAAAAAACTATGATGCTGACTCTAAGTTTCAAGCCTACTACATAAGCATATTACTAGGTGATATCATGTTTCTGCCATGGGAAGGGGGTCAAGTGGGTGGGTGGAAACACTAATAGCAGACTTAAAACAGTGACAACATCCTTAATTTCCAAAGTCAGTGGTCTTCCCTCAAGCACAGTACAGGAAGAGAACTTCATTTTTATATCCATTTTACTTTTTTAAAACATCACTGATTTTAGGGTAAGTTTATACTTTCCCTCTTGAGGCCCATAATTCCTGTCAGTGAATCTCTTTTTACCACATTTAAGTTACAATTACTGTGTCTTGCTACTGATTGGAAGCTAGAAACTGCTGACTAAATCTTTTCTTTTGGGACATTAGGTGAGGAATAGGGAAGAAGATGAAAAGGGCCTCCCTGTTCTGGTTCAAGCACCATAATCAAGTCTTCTTTGACACTTTTTATGCTAAGAAATCTCTCATCTTTTCACACATCTGCCGCAACCAAGAAAATCAGCTTGTAGAAAATAACATTGTGTGGGTGCCTATGAGAGCATAATTTCAGTTCCTCATGTTCTGTATGGGAAACCAAGGAAAGATTTTGGCCCAACGTGGGGCTCGTTTCAGTTGTGTCATTGACAAATGATGCACCTAAATCTTGGAAATGAGCAATGACTACTTTGCTCAAGTCATCTCTGAATTAAAAGAGGGTTGCCAAAAGGAGAAGCCCTTTTTTTCCTTAGAGATTTGCTTATCCTACAATTCTAGTCACACAAAGTATTTCTGATATTTTTGCTCAATAGCTCAGAATTGAAAGGTATTTCACTGTATATTAACATAAAAGTTTTCTTCCTATATACCACGATTTTAGTAGTCAGTTAAATGAGCAATTGTTTGACTATACTACGTCTGGTTATTTTATAGGAAACATGTTTTCCCATAAAATTAAGCAAATTAACAAGGAAAATTACATTCTGTAAACAATATGAAGATAGTGCCATGATAAAAAGAAAAGCACAGAATCAGAGAGCTGGAAGGGAACTCAGATATGCTATAGCTTAGGGATTCTCTTTTGTTTCATGGACCCCTTTGGCTAGGATGATGGAGTGACCAGAAGTACACACTAGAAGGAACACTTCATTTTACAAATCAAGAAATTGAGACCCAGGAAGGGGTGATGACTTACCTAAAGTCATAGAAATAGCAAGTATGAGAGGTGGCATTTGGAAAAAAGATCTGGTTAAAGAGCGAATCCTTTTTATTTTTTTCATTGTAACACTTCTGCAAAGTCATACAACTAATTATAGCAAAGACAAACCCAGGTTTTCTAGTTCAGATGATGATGTGTGTGTTGCACTAGATTATGCTCATGCTATCTATCTAACTTGAATTATCTCTATTGTAATGATAAATGATTTGCTATAACACCAAACAAGGCACTCTTTCTTTAAAAATAATTCCTTGCTCCATTATAGGAGACATCATTTTGGTCAAGGTTTTGTAGCAGTTTCCTGAGCTTATTGGACAAAACGTTCTATAAATAAATTCAACAAAATCATAAATAAACATTAAACTTCATTTTTGAAATATAAGAAACTATTGTAGATAACTGGATTAAAAAATATTCAAAACTGCCAGTAGAAAGCATCCAGACATCTGCCTATTTTTTCCCCTGAGATAAAATTTTCATAGATTTTGTTTAAAATTGTGCAATGGGGAATTTTGGTGATCCATATAATTCAGGCAACTTTATCTTGAAAGACCCAAATCACTTTAGCAAAAGATAGTTTGTTTTTCTTCTTAATTATATGGATTATGTTTTCAATCACCTCTCCTCTTCTTATAAACTTTCTCTGAAGAGGGTGCCTAGTTCAACAGAAAACAAAACAAGAGAAATCAGCAATTTAATATAAAAGAAAAATAACAGGTCACAACCTGATAGGGTTCTTTCCATATATTAAGTCACTGGATCCTCTCATCAACCATGCTAGGAAAACAAAAGTATCCCTCGCTTTCACTTTACAGATGAAGAATGAGAGGCTCAAAGAAACTATGAGTGACTTGTCCATCACTAATTAAGTGGCTGAAAAGGGATTGGAACTCAGGGTTTTCAGATTCATATCCATTGTTGTTAAAACAATGCTGCTCATTCCTGTAAGATATGGAGACAGACAGAGAGATGGAGAGACAGATAAATCTGGTTATACAATATACACATACACATATATGCTTAAGAAATATTTTTAATTAGAACTTAAACATGGAAATGGGGGTTTACTTAAAATTGAATGACATTATATATTTGAGAAACCAAAAGCAGGACACTATACTTCACAATTACCTTTTATTTTTTTCCCTTAAACCCTTACCTTCCATCTTGGAATCAATACCGTGGATTGGTTCCAAGGCAGAAGAGTGGTAAGGGCTAGGCAATGGGGGTCAAGTGACTTGCCCAGGGTCACACAGCTGGGAAGTGTCTGAGCTCATTTTTGAATCCAGAACCTCCTATCTCTAGGTCTGGCTTTCAATTCACTGAGCTACCCAACTGCCCCCATATTACCTTTTAAAGATAGAGCTAAAATTGTGGATTACAAGAACAGGAAGCTAGAACCACTCTGAGAATCCTCTCCAACCAACCTTAAAATATCACCTCAAAATGAATGCTAAAATGACAGATCCAATAAGAGGACGAGTGAAGCAACTCTTCTATAGGAAAAAAAAACTTGGAAGGTGGGCAGAGAGGGCCTATTTCACTGAGATGAGAGAGGAGCACAGTTGGATGCAGAGTCCTGGCACTAAGGAGTGCTGGCACAAGCCAACAGCAAGCCACCCACCCCTCCATCTACTGCTTTAAGTTCTGAACCTGGACGCAAGCCAACTTTGAGAACCTAAAGCCCTTCTAAGGCAACAGCAGAGTACTCCTAGCCTTCCCCTTGAAGTTCCATGCCCTAGCTCAAGCCCTGCAGTAAGGGTCATGGTGAGCCTGGCACATACAAGCCTAAGAGGAGGCCCAGAGCTCCGTACCAGTCTTAAGGCCCTAAGCCCCAGTACAAGGTAGTTCACAGTGCTCTGAGTTCAGAAAGGCATTAACAATCCTAGAGGATACTGAATAGGCCATAGGAAGTAACTTTCTGAGCTTTCCCCCCATAGGCTATCATAACATCTTAGAATAATTGAAACTTGCAAAAACCCAGAACTAGATTTAAGGGTAGCAGCAAGGAACAATCAAAGTTTAAAAGAGTGCCCCCTCTGCCCTGAGAACAGAGTGCACCTTTACGATAAAAAGGAAAGGAAAAAAAAGCATGCTTAACCATAGGAAATTATTATGTAGACAAAGAAGAGAAAGAGAGATTCGGAAGGAGGCAGTAAGATCATTTGCAAAACTTTAAAGAAAAACAGGAATTGGTCTCAGTCTCTGAAAAAGCTCAAATAGGAATTAAAAAATCAAATAAGAGAAGCAGAGGAAATGGAGAAGAGAAATGAAAGTAATGCAAGAAGAAATTAATAGCTTAAAAAACAGAATTAGTTAAATGGAAAAGGAGGTTCAAAAGCTCACAGAAAGAAATCCATAAAAATCAGAATTGGGGACAATTACCTTTCAGCTTTATAATTTCATTTTAAATCTTTCTTATGCACGTATCACGTACTATTGGTATGTTTTCATTCTTCCTATTGTACCACTAACTCGATAGGTGTGTACTGTAACTGACATAAGTTTTGAATTTCCCTTATATAATGTACAGCTAATAAATATTTGTTGAATTGAATGGAAAGACATTCTTTAGACCGATCCAGAGTAGCTTGATGTAAATACAGCATAATCTTCCAACAGTAGAAGTTTTTTAAAAGCCCTTTACATGTCTTGTGTTACATGGGCCCTTTTGTTCAGTAATTTCCCACTATAAGTCTGTTAAAGGAATGGTAATACATTAGAATATATTCAAAGAAGCTAAGGATTAGCAAAAAATATTCAAATCTTTATCTAGAAATTTCACAAAACACCAACTTTTAATGATTCCCTTCATAATTAACCCTTTTGTACTAGGTGAGGCAGTGGATAAAGTGCTAGACCTGGAGTCTGGAAGACTTTCCTTCTTGAGTTCAAATATGGCATCAGACATTTACTATCTATGTAACACTGAATAAGCTTTGTCTTAGTTTCCTCCTCTGTAAAATGAGTTGGAGAAGAAAATGACAACTACTTCAGTATATTTGCCAAGAAAATTCAAAATGGGGTCACAAAGAAAATTTAAAAAAGACTAAACAAAACCAGAATGACTTTTTCTTTTAAGTGTATTGATGAATTATCTTCAACAGTAATGGAATTTATTTTGTTCTTCTTGTTTATAGCTCTCTCTCTTTCCTAAAGCTATTCCCAAGAATATTTATCCAGTATTTACATTCATGATACAAAATCTGCCTACCCAAAATATCAGGCAGACTTAAAGTTATGTTTTTTTCAGAGAATACAAGTATTGGATATCATTAGAGTAGTATTCTAGCAGCAGCTCTTCCACTATCTACCTATGTGATCTAAACCTCCTCTAATCAACAAGGAATGTATACATTTGGATTTAGTTTTCAAATAGTTAGAATGCATTATATGGATCCTTTTGCCTTTCATGGGTTCCCCTTGTGATAAAAGGTACCCATTTCCAAGGACAACTAGAAGCTGCTCAGGGCACAGTCCGTAGCCACTGAACTGAATGAAACTAATTGGCTGAAATGTTATTTTGATTTTGTTAAAATGAATGTTTAGCTAATTGATATATTTGGCCTCAAAGACACATAGCTACAAGTTAGACTTGCAAGAGATATAACAAAGTTGGTTTTTGTAGAGAAAGGCACTTCTTACATGACATGTTTAAAACCAAAGAAAGTTTGGGGACATATTCTCTTTCATTCAATCCTTTCAAAGCATATGCAAAGAGTTAATGCAGTTAATAATTCAATAATAGTTAAAATGCTATCATATGCCTTTTCTAGGATTTTTAACAAAGGACATAATAAATTATTTTGAACAATTCTTTAAACTCAACTTTTAGATATTACAGACAAAATTGGCATTCTAATTTTTCATCTGCAAAGTAGAATTTTAGAGTCTAGAGAGTTTAATGAAGGGGAGAAAGGCAAAGATTTTGTCCTTATAGTTAATAAAATAATTCACAATGTCATCACAGGAAGAACCTAGGCATGGGAGGAATTAAACAGAAATGATTGTTAATGAATCATTGGCTTCCCTTTGCCTTTCTGTGGCATCCATTAGGGTAACAATATCATCAGTGTATTTTGGAAGAACAGGAAAAATCTTAAAATATTCTGAATATTGCTCTCTCCAGAAGCTAACAACAAGCCAAAGAAAAATGTTGAAAAACCTAACACCACTTTTGGAGGTGATGGAACAGAGAAGCACTCTGGCAAGATTCCCAAAATTCCCCTCCAAATAACTTTAAAATAACTCCTCAAATCAAATTCTAAATGGACAAAAACAATAAAAGATCAGAGCAAGACTTGTTCCTCCAGTCCAAATCAAAATAGGAGGTTAGAAAGACAAATCTATGAAAAGAAGGAAGAGGCTGGAGTCCCTGTGGATAAAATACTAGTGATGGGACTAAGTGTCAGTGAATAGAAGCTTCAGGAGCTCTAAAGGCAGAGAAGGCAAGGTAATATAACAACTGATCAGAAAAAAAGACTGCAGGGTACCTCTGTGCTAGCATGGACATAGGACTAGACACTTTGGAAACTCCACCATTTATGAACATTTCTGGGTCACAGTTCAAGGATGGAAGAGAGCACTTTCGATCAAGATGGAGTAGAAGACCTGAGATGTGGTATCACTTTCAGCATAGGGGATCAGGGGTCTTTCCTAAGGAAATTACAGGAAGAACTAAAGAGTAAAATTATACTAATGGGGATCTTGAACTTTCCCTTCTCAGAGCTGGATAAATTGAACCATTAAATAAATAAGAAAGATAAAAAAGATGAAAATAATCTTAGACAAGTTATTTATAAGAGAACTCTGGAAAGAACTGAATGGGATCAGAAAGAAGTATCCCTTTTTTTCTCAGCTGTACATGGGACCACAAAAAAATGATGGCATATTAGGGCATAAAAACCTTACAACCAAATGCAAAAAAGCAGAAATATCAAATACATCCTTTTCAGAAGATAACAAAAAATGCATTTAATAAAGGGTCATGAAAACATAGATTGAAATATAATTGGAAACATCCTAAAGAATGGGTGGGTCAAAAAGCAAATGTTAGAAACAATCAATTTCATTAAATAGAATGACAACGAAGAAACATTCCAAAATCTGTGATATGTAGTCAAAGAAGTATTTAGGGGAAAATCTGTATCTCTGTATCTCTAAATGCATATAGCAATAAAAGAGAATAAGAACAGGTTAATGAATCAAATATGTAACTAAAAATCTAAATAAAAAGAACAAATGTTAATTTCCCATTAAACAGCAAAATGAACATCCTGGGAATAAAAGGAATTGTTAGTAAAATTGAAATAAAACCTATTGAACTAATAAATAAAACAGTTATTTAAAAAAAATAAATAAGAAATTAGTTAAACCATTAGTTAATTTAATTTTTTTTTTAAAAGAACCAGATTGCTAGCATAAAAAATGAAAAACAATGAATGCACTACCAATAATGCAAAAATAAAGCAATTAGTAGGGGTGATTTTGCCCAATTATATGCCCATCAAAATGATAATATAAGAGAAATAGATGAATATTTACAAAAATATAAATTTCCCACATTAACAGAAGAGTAACCCTACCTGAGAAAAATAAATTGAAAAAGTCATCAATGAGCTCTCTAAGAAAAAATTCCCAGGACCAAATGGATTGACAAGTGAATTCTACTAAATATTCAATTAACATTTAATCCCAAGGCTCTATAAACAATTTGAAAAATAGGTAAAGGAGAAATTCTAACAAATATTGCTTTAATACCAAAGCTAGGGTGAACTATAGAATAATTTCCTCAATAAATAGTGATGCAAATATAGTAAATAAAATACTACCAAGGAGACTACGATAATATAGCATAAAAATCATACACTAGGGTCAGCTGATATTTATATCAGGAATGGAAGGTTGTTTCAACACTAGGAAAACTATTGACCTAATTGATCATATCAATAACAATAACAACAAAAAGTATATGATTATATTAATTGATTCCGAAAAAGCCTTTGACAAAATACAACACCAATTCTTAACTAAAAAAAAAAAACCTCAAAACCATGGGAATCAATGGAATCTTTCTTAAAATGATAAATAGTATCATTCTAAAACCAAGGACAATCATTACTTTTAATGGGAATAAACTTGAAGCCTTACCAATAAAATCAGGAGGGAAGCAAGGATGCCCATTATCACCTCTATTATTCAGTATTGTACTAGAAATGCCAGCTTTCTCAATAAATTTTTAAAAAAGAAATTAAAGGAGTAAAAATAGGCAACAAGGGAACAAAATTATAACTCTTTGTAGATAATGTGAAGTTATGCTTACAGAATCCTAGAGAGTTAACTAAAAAAACTAATTGAAACAACTAACAACTTTAGCAAAATTTCAGGATATTCAATAAGCCCATGTCAGTCATTAGTATTTCTATATAATACCAACAAACCCCAGCAGGAAGGGACAGAAAGAAAAATTCCATTTAAAATAACTGTAGATAAGATAAAATATAAGGGAGGCTACTTGCCAAGACAAAACTAGGGATTAATCTGAAGATAATTTAAAAAACACTTTGAACACAAAGACAGATCTAAGCAATTGGAAAAAATATTCATTGCTCATGGGAAGGCTAAGCCAATAAATAAAAATTAGAAATTGACACAAGTTAACTTATTTATTCAGTGCCACATCAAACTACCAACAAATTTATACAACTAGGAAAAAATAGTAACAAAATTATCTAGAAGAATAAAAAATCAAGACTATCAAGGGAAATTAACCAATGGAAGAAAGTACAGACTGAAGGCATTCTGCAGTTGCAGATTTCAAACTATATTACAAAGTCATAATCACCAAAACAATCTGGTACTGGTGAAAAAATAAAGTAGTAGATCAGTGGAATACATTAGATACACAATGAATAGAAAAGTAATTTACTACTTAGTAAATGACCTCATTTTTCAAATATGTAAGGAGCTGAGCCAAATTTATAAAAATAAAAGTTATCCTCCAGTTGATAAATGGCCAAAGGTAAGGAACAGGCACTTTGCAGAAGAAATCAAAGTTATGTGAAAAAATATTCTAAGTCACTACCAATTAGAGAAATATAAATTATAACAATTCTGAAACATTGCTTTATACCTATCACACAGGTTAACATGACTGAAGAAGAAAATTTCAAATCCTGGAGTAGATATGGAAGCATTTGGACACTAAAGCTCTGTTTGCAAATTGTGAACTAGTCTAACCATTCTGCAGAACAAAACAGAACTCTGCCCAAAAGGTTTTAAAATTTTGCATACTCTTTGACCCAGCAATAACACAACTAGTCCTGTATCTCAAAGAGATCAAAAAAGGGGGAGAAGGACCTATTTGTACAAAAATATGTATAGCAGACTTTTTTTGGTGTCAAAGTATTGGAAATTGAGAGGATGCCCATCAATTAGAGGATGGCTGAAGAAATTGTTATATATAATTGTGATGGAATAATATTATACTTTAAGAAATGATAAGAAAGATGGTTTCAGAGAAACTTGGGAAGACTGGTATGGAAAAAGAAGTGAGCAGATTCAGGAAAATATTGTATGTGCACAATAACAGCAATATTATAAGGATGATCAACTGTGAAAGAGTTAATTACTCTGATCAAGAGAATGATGTAAAAAAATTCCAAAGGATTCATGATGAAAAATACTATACAATTCCAGAAGAAAACTCTGAATACAGATTGAATCATCAGTTTTTTTTTGCTTGCTTTATTTTATTATTTTATTGGTTGCATTTTATTTTGCAACATGCTTAATATGGAAATTGTCTGATATGCTCTCACAGTTGTAATATAATCAAAGTGCTTGCCTTTTCAAGAATGGCAGAGAGACAAGAAAGAGGGAAATAATTTAGTTTAAAAATAAAAGTATTACTAAAATATTTTATATATAATTGGCAGATACTTAACAATACAAATAAGAATTAACAAAAAAAAATAAAACTCAAACTCTACTAAGGCAAACTTAGAAGTGACCTGATGAGGAAATTAGCAAGAAAATCAAATGAAGCATGCATCTCTGTGTTTATTAATAGGTATCATTTTAATGACAAGAATTTTCAAGAGAAGTTAAAAAACTAGATTTTCATTCAATATTGTTTTTTTTTTCCTTTGGGGGTTTTAATTATTGAGAAGGGAAAGAGTGGGATCAAGGTCTAGAGATATGTACAGCCTCCAATCAATGAGCTCTGTGAAAACTGTTAATCACTTGCCTGGCAAATTTTGGAGAAGCACTAGAAATTTATTAACACCAATAATCTAAGAATCAGAATCCTGAGCTGATTCCTCAATTACAGCTGCAAAATAGTATCCCTATCAACTCTGAAACTGTCTGTAAAAAAACCACTCATAAAGGACTGGTACCCACTTAGCATAGGTTAAGAAGCCCTTTCTTTCTAAGTAAATATTTCACATTTTTGAGAATGTCAAAGGTTCAAAATCAACTATTAAAATATAAATGATGTCATAGATTTGAGTGTCAGTCAACACCTCTCCAAATACCACTGGAAAGCTCATATGATGACTTTGCCAAAGGAAAGACAGAAAGACAGACAAACAGCTTATTATGAAGACATTATCATGCATATTGTCCATTATGAAGATGAAAATGTACATTACATATTTTTCTATTTTTATTGTATATTACCTCATTCAAAAGCATCTTCACAAAAATTGTAGGATTTTGAATTTAGAACTTCAAGGGACCTGAAAGATCTAGATTCAATTACTATATATTGGCCATTTTACAAAATATGCATCCTTTTACATTACTATAAAGCAACTATCTATAAACTGATTTCTATTTTCCCTTTCATTTCCATTATATAATCAGAGATAAATTCCCAAAGGAAAAGACATCTGATAGGCTTAATTGAAAGTATAATTGGAGAAGGATTTTAAACTAATAGAATAACCAATCTTATGACATTCTAAGCATAAGTATTCAGAATTGAAGGCAATCTTAAAAGTCATTTAGCCCAATCCTTTTACAACACAAAAAATATTATGTAATTTCAACTTAGACCTTCAATAAGGAAGAACTCCAGGTCTCTCAAAGAAGTCCCTTTCAGCTGTTATAATACTAAGTGCTTGACTAACTAAGCCACAACCTTCTTTCCCAATTCTGGACTTTAAGGACTTCATTCAAGATTCAGGATTATCAGATCCCATACTTGCCAGAGAATTTAGTTCTCCTTTTCTTCTCCAGTCAAATTGTTTCTAATGAAGAAAAGTATAATAGAAAGTGTACTGCCTAGAGAGTTTGATAAGCTTGATTCAAATATCACCTCTGATAATTAGTACTATGGAACCTTTGGTGAGTCACAACTTCTGTGGCTTTTGTTTTGTTTTTTTTTTCAACTGTAAATAAACAACTGGACTTATTCACTTCTAAGATTTAGATCTGGACTTTTATTGCAACTTTTAACCTTTAACACTTCATGTTCTCCAATCAGAAAAACTCTTAAAATTTGGAATTCTCACTTATATAGAATAGATTGGTTTCCTACTTGATCCACAATACAAGGTCAAAAGGTAAAAGGAAGTTACAAAAAGCAAGTTTTAATAGGGAGTCATTTGGGAAGGGGTATCCCTAGATAAAAATAGAAAACTTTGAGCTTCTCCATATGAAGTTGCTTTTGAAAAGGATATAACATAAAATCTATATTCTCAGTTCCTTTCTAAGCCATGTGGAATATTACAGGAAGCCCAAAATGCCTTGTTTTCACTTCTAAAGAAAAAAATATAATAATCCTATTGTCAGCAGCCCATTCAATAGACATTTTCTGTCACTGAAGGAGAATACACTTTGGGTTGAGATCCCTAAAAGGTTATTCTAATTCTACAGCATCTGAATGTGAAATTTAAATTATAGTTCCAATTTTCAATCCTGCCAACCTGAGCCTTTGAAAAGCTGAAAAATTTGAAAACAAGTAGAAACAAAATGGTACTACAAATGCTGCCCATTGTGGAAAAGCCAGAGGTAGAAAAAAAAATGTTGCTAGATTGAAACCATTGAGAAAGGATAGGAAAAGGAATTTTTATCTGTTTATTGTGATTAAACAACAAAAAATAGCTTGACAATTTAGAATTATGTGAAAAAATGATTAAAATGTTCGGTTTTTTTTTTGACCTAGAGATTATCCTGCTCAGCAAATACCAGAAGGACAAAAAGAAAGGCCCTTTTATACAGCAAAATATTCATAATAGCACTTTTTGCAGTAGTCAGAAATTGAAAACAAAGTAAATGCCTATTGAATACGGAATAGTTTAACGAGTTGTGGAACAAGAATGTAATGAAATATGACTATGTTCTTAGAAATAATGAGTATAGTTAATACAGAGGAGCATGGGAAGAATTATGTGAACTAATAAAAAGCAAAATGGGCAGAACCAGAGAAACAACATAGACAGTGGAAATAATAACACCAAAACACAAGAAACTAACTAGATATGAAAAATATAATTATCAAAGTGGGCCCCAAAGGAGAGATATGAGAACACACTTCTGCCAGCTTTTTTGAAATAATGGGTACTATAGATCTACAGAACTGCATATAATGTTAAATTTTTTTAATATGTTCGTCAATTTGGGTGGATGTTTTTATTTTTTTACTATATGAGGTCTTTCTTTTTTTTGAAAATTTTATTTAATTAGTTAATTTAGAAAATTTTTCCATAGTTACAAGATTCATGTTCTTTCCCTCCCTTCCCTTCAACTCTCTCCTGTAGCTAACATGCAATTCCATTGGGTTTTACATGTGTCATTGATCAAGACCTATTTCCATATTATTAATATTTACATTAGGGTGTTCATTTAGAGGCTACATCACCAATCATATCCCCATTGACCCAGGTGCTCAAGCAAAATAAATTACTTGAGTTTGCTCTAAAAATGTGCTATTAAATAATTTGTGTTGGTTGAAGAGTTTAGACCATGTGAATGTGAGGATGTACACTTGTCTTCCTTATGAAATTATTAAGCTAGACTCTAGCTCTTGGAATAATACCTAGACTAAAGAACTCTGGCACAATAACTGAATATGGAACAAAGACATTACTTTCTCTTCAAAATTTCTTCCTCAACACAGCAGATTGGCTAACATGACAACAAAGGAAAGTAATGAATGCTGCAGGGGATGTGGCAAAATTGGGGCATTAATGCATTGCTGGTGGAGTTGTGAATTGATCCAACCATTCTGGAGGGCAATTTGGAATTATGCCCGAAGGGCACTAAAAGACTGTCTGCCCTTTGGTCCAGCCATAGCACTGCTGGGTTTATACCCCAAAGAGATAATAAAGAAAAAGACTTGTACAGGAATATTCATAGCTGCACTCTTTGTGGTGGCAAAAAATTGGAAAATGAGGGGATGCCCTTCAATTGGGGAATGGCTGAACAAATTGTGGTATATGTTGGTGGTGGAATACTATTGTGCTCAAAGGAATAAAGAACTGGAGGAATTCCATGTGAACTGGAATGACCTCCAGGAAATAATGCAGAGTGAGAGGAGCAAAACCAGGAGACCATTGTATACAGAGACTGATACACTGTGGTACAATTGAATGTAATGAACTTCTCTACTAGCAGCAATGCAATGATCCAGGATCCAGAAGGACTTATGAGAAAGAACACTATCCACATTTATAGGAAAAAATGTTGGAACAGAAATGCAGAAGAAAAACAACTGCTTGATCACATGAGTTGATAGGGATATGATTGGGGATGTAGGCTCTAAAACATCACCCTAGTGCAAACATAACAATGTGGAAATAAGTTTTCATCAATGACACCTGTAAAACCCAGTGAAATTATTGCACATCGGCTACAGTAGGGGTTAGGTTAGGGGGAGGGAAGGGAAAGAACATGACTTGTAACCAAGGAAAAATATTCTAAATTGACTAAATAAAATAAAAAAAATAATTTAAAAAAATTCTTCCTTAACCTCACTAAAATAGCCTGAGGTTCATGTAAAAGCAATTCTTAAAGGAAAATTATTCTCATCTTCCTTTACCAGAGTAAAGATAGAGGGGGTAGGTAAGTTCCAGACAATTGTTTCTAGAGCTGATTGGTTTAATTAGTTAAAAGAAATTATCAGCAATAAAGCCAAGATCAGAGGTTTATTGTTTTGTTCTCTGTACTGGATGTCCATAGCATCTAGCACAGTGACAAGTACATAATAAGGATTTAATAAACACCTATTACCTACCTTCCTACCTTTTCTCCAATCCGTTTAGCCAGAATCACATTTTTCCAAGGCCATAGATTGTAACCCTAAATCCAAGCAGCAGTCCTGGAAATGTGTATTATTGGTTAGAAGGGGACTGGTTAGTCAATCAATCAACAAGTTTTAAGTACCTATTGTGTTCCATATTGTGAGCACTCAGTACAAAGAATATAACAATACTCCCTCAAGAGAAGCTTATATCTTAACAAGAGCAGCAACAAGATGCCTTAGGGCAAACCCAGCACCACTCCTTAGGGAAAACAGGCCAAAGATATACCCTGCAAATAGGAGGAGAGTAGTGGCATTTTTACTTATGAAGGAAACCAGGCAAATAAATGACCTTTATTTCAGAACTGACTTTTCAATTTAAAAATGTGGAGAATTCAATGTAGTTGTTAAAGTGAAACCAGTCAGATTAAAAATGTAATGCCATTATAAATGCTCTTAAAGAGAAACCAAAGGAGGAAAAGTCTTCTCATGGAGCATGTTCTTTGGGATGCTGGCATTTCTGAATGAAGAGACCTTTCTCCAATCAAATATGGCACCTTTTCACTTCCTGCAGGGCCCAGTGACCACATTAAAGTTGATAATTCCATCCACCTCTCTAGGAATAGTGATTCAGTAAAAAAGAAGAGTAATGCAAAAGCCCACATTTCCATAATGTTTTAGGGTTCACAAACTTAATTTATGCCAACCAATCTTGTCAAGATAGATAATGCACATATTAATGTTCCCATATAGCAAAAATGAGAAAACTGTCACTCAGAGGGATTAAGGATTTCACAGACAATAATAGTTGGAGTCAGTATTTGAACTCAGATAGTCTACTACCAAATCCAAGACTTTGGGTTCAGATTTCCTTAAGTATCTGGTTTACAACTAGAAATTTACCTGGAGACTGTGAATAATCCATCTATCAATCAAATAACAAGAATTTATCAGGTTCCTATTATGCACCAATCATGTTAGGTGTTGAGAATACAAACACAAAAAAAAAAGGGAATAACCCTTATCCTTTAGCAATGGATATTCTATCAAGGGAGAATAGAACCCAACCATTATTTATTTGTGAAACTACTATAAATAATTATTCTAATAAAGATATGATCTTTTGCTTCTGAATTTATATCAAGATAAAATTTTAAATGAATTTAGAAATAAAATGGTAAAGTTAAGCAAAAAACTGTTAACGAAAAGATAACAGTAAAAGAACAAGAAATGGGTACAAGAGCAGAAACTGAGCATCCATCTATACATCTCTGTGAGAATTTTTCTCTGTATTACATTACCACTACTATTATGCATAGTGACTCTACTCAGTTATCTGTGTGTGAGTATAGTCCAAATAGTGTTTTCAATACATCCTCAGCTATTTACATTTCTAATTTATTTTACAAGATCTAAAAATCTTTTAGCTGACAGGAACATTTAGTTTGTTTGCTTGTTTGTTTGTTTTTCCTTTCTATCCTATTTCTTACCATAACAAAGCCAATATTGATAATCTTAGCAGTTCTTTCTAATCTACTCAATCATTGCTATTTCCCTTTCTTCCTCCTTCAATGAGTGGTGCCAGGATTCAGAATTGGAAATACCTAACATCTTAAAGGGAAACCATTGGTAAAATTAACAATACACTGTTGGTATTGTGGTGATTAGATCTGCTTGTTCTTGAGAAAAAAACTTCGAACTGCTAAAAAAGTCACTAGATTATACTAATTAAACCAGCAATGTCACAACTAGACATTTGAGTAGAAATGAAAGACACCAGAAAAGCCTTAAAATGCTTATAGCTATATTTTTATGGTATTGAACTGTAAATAAAACTGGTACCCCTTGATTGAGGAATGGATAAACAAATTGTGGCATATGAAAGGAGAGGAACATAATTGTGCAAATGATGATTGTTCCTGAAGGGTTTGTCCTTGATCCTCTTCTCCCTCCATACTACTTTACATCAGGTCCAATGGATTTGGATATCCTTTACATACAGACAACTCATATCTATTCATCTGGCTTTAATTTTTGCTGACCTCCTCTCATTCACATCACCCATAGCTGATGGATTATCTTGAATTGAAACTCAACATTTCCAAAACAGAATTAACTATCTCTTTCCCCAAATCCTTCCCTCATTCCAATTTCCCTGTTTCTGTCCAGAATACAGTGCAGTCACCCAACAGATAGGAGTGACCAGGATTTCATTGCTAACCTTGGTTCCCCAGTTGCACTAACTCTACCTATCTAATCTGTGGCCAAATCTGTGGCCAAATCTTCTAGTTTCTACATTCACAAGATCTCTTGTGCATATCTCTTTCTCTCCACTCATACAACTGCCATGCTAAAGATCATTTTCACCTCATGCCTGGACTACTGCAATAGTTTTCTTTTTTTTTTTAATTAAATATTTTTTTAATTTTAATAAAAAAAAGAAAGGAATGCCCACCCTAATGTCCCTGATAAGTAGTCAT
Organism: Monodelphis domestica; assembly: GCF_027887165.1. Lineage (NCBI taxonomy): Eukaryota > Metazoa > Chordata > Mammalia > Didelphimorphia > Didelphidae > Monodelphis > Monodelphis domestica. The sequence continues at coordinate 343,811,171 of NC_077227.1, read as the reverse complement.
CCAGTAGATATTTCCTGAAGACCTTCAGTGGAGGTCTTCTGTTCTTTGCATTTAAATAGAATGTCTAAGCTCTCTTTCACACAACAGCCCTTCAAAGGTTTGAAAATAACAATCATGATCTTCCTGAGTCTTCTCTTCTCACTATTAAACACCTCCAAACTCCTTCAGCCCATCCTCAAAGGGCAGCAACTCAAGGTTCCCTATCACAGTCCTCCTAGCAGCTATTTCAAACCATCTTCTTTTTTTTTGTTTGACTTTTTAAACATTATTTTATTTGGTTATTTACAAACATTATTCATTGGAAACAATGATCATTATCTTTTCCTACCCCCACGTCCCTCACACCACTTCTCCCATAGCTGACGCACAATTCCACTGGGTTTCACATGTGTTCTTGGTTCAAACCCATTTCCATGTTGTTGGTATTTGCACTAGAGTGTTCATTTAGAGTCTCTCCTCAGTCATTTCCTCTCAGCCCCTGTAGTCAAGCAGTTGCTTTTCATCAGTGTTTTTACTCCCAGAGTTTATCCTCTGCTTGTGGATAGTGTTTTTTAGATCCCTGAAGATTGTTCAGACACATTGCTTTGTCCCTAGTGGAGGAGTCCATTACCTTCGACTGTACAGTCTCTGTGTACAATGTTTTCCTGGTTCTGCTCCTTTCGCTCTGCATCACTTCCTGGAGGTTGTTCCAGTCTCCTTGGAATTCCTCCACTTTATTATTCCTTTTAGCACAATAGTATTCCATCACCAATATATACCACAATTTGTTCAGCCATTCCCCAATTGAAGGGCATCCCCTCATTTTCCAATTTTTGGCCACCACAAAGAGTGCAGCTATGAATATTCTTGTACAAGTCTTTTTCCTTATTATCTCTTTGGGGTACAAACCCAGCAGTGCTATGGCTGGATCAAAGGGTAGATATTCTTTTGTCGCCCTTTGGGCATAGTTCCAAATTGCCCTCCAGAATGGTTGGATCAGTTCACAACTCCACCAGCAATGAATTGATGTCCCTACTTTGCCACATCCCCTCCAGCATTCATTACTTTCCATAGCTGTCATGTTAGCCAATCTGCTAGGTGTGAGGTGATACCTCAGAGTTGTTTTGATTTGCATCTCTCTGATTATAAGAGATGTAGAGCACTTTTTCATGTGCTTATTAATAATTTTGATTTCTTTGGCTGAGAACTGCCTGTTCATGTCCCTTGCCCTTTATCAATTGGAGAATGGCTTGATTTTTTGTACAATTGATCTAGCTCTTTGTAAATTTGAGTAATTAAAACTTTGTCAGAGGTTTTTATGAAGATTGCTTCCCAATTTGTTGCTTTCCTTCTGATTTTAGTTATATTGGTTTTGTTTGTATAAAAGCTTTTTAATTTGATGTAGTCGAAATTATTTATTTTACATTTTGTGACTCTTTCTATGTCTTGCTTGGTTTTAAAGTCTTTCCCTTCACAAAGGTCTGACATGTATACTATTCTATGTTTACCTAATTTACTTATAGTTTCCTTCTTTATGTTCAAGTCATTCACCCATTTTGAATTTATCTTAGTGTAGGGTGTCAGGTGTTGATCTAAACATAATCTTTCCCACACTGTCCTCCAATTTTCCCAGCAGTTTTTATGAAATAGTGGATTTTTGTCCCAAAAGCTGGGATCTTTGGGTTTGTCATATACTGTCTTGCTGAGGTCACTTGCCCCAAGTCTATTCCACTGATCCTCCTTTCTGTCTCTTAGCCAGTACCTGCAATAGTTTTCTAATTAACCTTGCTACCTCAAGTTTCTCTACTCTCCAAGTGATCTTCCTAAAGCACAGTTCTTACTGCATTACCATCTTTTGAATAAAATATATTGGTTCCGTGTTACCTCTAAAACCAAATATAAAAATACTCTGTTTGGCTTTTAAAAAGAAAACACTCTTCACCATTTGACCCCTTCCTACTTTCCAGTTTTCTTAAAGTTTGTTCCTGTCCACATACTCCATTTTCCAGCCACACTGGCATTCTTGCTGTCCCTCACTGATGATATTCCATTTCTCATCTCCATGTATTTGCAATGGCTGTTCTCCATGCCTAAAGTATTCTCTCTCCTCACATTCACCTTATACAGTCCCTAGCTTCATTCAAAGTGCAGCTCAATTCAGATGCCACTTTCTACAGCAGACTTTTCCTGGTTTATGTGCACCATACCTCATGCCCTTTTGGTAGGGCCTTTTCTCTCAGATTACCTTCCACTTAAGATATATGTGTAGAGAGACAGATAGATACAGATTTATATACACTATTTAATTATCTGTATACTTCCCCCATTAGAGTGTGATCTCCTTGAAGACAGGAACCCTGTTTTTATCTTTCTTAGCATAATGCCAGTACTTAACATCATGCTTAGCATACAATAAATATTTAATAAATGCATGATGATGATGATTAAGAAATTATAAGTAGGGGAATTCAGAGAAAGTTGGGGAAAATAATATAGATTGATGCAGAGAAAAGAAAGTATAACCAACAAAACAAAATCCACAATGACAATGGCAATGCAAAGGAAGAGAGCTCTTTAAGACATGAGAGTTCATAATAATGTAATAACTACTCCCAATTTTTACTCCAGCAGGATGAGGATAAAAAATACTATATTCCTCTTGCTAGAGAAGTGGTTAACTACAGGTGTGGGGTAAGGCATAGACTGCTAGTGTGTATGGTCAATGTGTTCATTAGCTTCTTTATTACATGAGAAGGCTCATGGGAAGGATCAGTTTGGGAATTAAGGACACTCTTTAAAATACCAAAAAATAGTTTTAAAAAAGAAGAAATTAATGACCAAAGTTCAAGAATTTTCATTTTGATATTCATGCAAAATCATTTGATTGACATGAAAGGATAATGTTGGGAAGGAAAAAAGATTCTATGAATGTGATTAAGCCTGAACTCAAACTCACCATCATACTCCCTGACTACTCTCATTGCCATATTCCCACATGCCAGTGTCCATCTCCAACCCAATACTTCAAATTCCTATCCAGCCATTCTGTGTTTCTGTTTGGTGAGCATTTGTCATATGCAGCTTGGTCCCAGATTTATTGTATTTAATTTCATGCCACCAAGAGCATCCCCTTTCCTGACTCTCCCACTTGTTTGCTATAGTTCTGAAAACAGTAACCATGTCAGCATTCTTCCCTGGCCATCACTCCCCTATTAAAACATAAACACCTTACGAACAAGGAAGGTCTCATATTATTATAGTGCTTGTATTTATAGCCCAATGCTCAGTAAAATGTCTAATAGACAGTAAGTACTTAATAAATGTTTTTTTCCAATTGACATTGAATCCAATTCTATGGATAGAATTATTCTACACATATTAAGGGGGAAGTGATGTCCTTGCCACCATGTCCTTATCAAGAGACTACTAGTATAGTGGGGAAATGTTGGACTTTGTCTCAGAGGGTCTGGGTTCAAATTTAGATGATAAGATTTCTCTGTGAGGGTGACTGTGGTCAACTCTTAACTTCCCTGAGCCATATATGGTTCATTAATATCAAGAACATTTGTTAAAGAAACAATAATAATTGTCTTACCTACATTGTTTATTTTATTTTATTTACCTTATTTATGTAGTGCAATGGAGGGAGGAAAACAAAAGTATTGCATAAAAGTGAGCTATTATTTCAAGGAGAATACATTAAGTATCAAATTAAGCATCTTCCTGGGTAGAGGGCAGGATTGACATTACATTCAAGTAGAAATTTCTATAGGATGATTTTGGATGAACAGAAAATACCTTATTGCCCTACAAAGAGACCTCTTCAGAGACAGAGTGAGTAAAAATCCTCACTAGTGAGTGAGGGAACAGGGAGTGAAGGGAATAGGTTGCAAAGAAAAGAAGGAATAGTTTAGTCTAATTATAGGTTTTTAGGAAGTATGATCCTTTGGCGGTAAAAGTTTCATGTCCCAGCAAATATTTACCATTCACTAATCCCTAAACCAACAGGTGACAAACACTAAAATATATTAACAGGGAGGGGAAAAATGCAAAAATGTCCCTGAAATAACTTTTGAAACCTCAGAATCCTCCTTTATGATGAAAAGGAGGGAAGAAAATCTCCCAAGCAGTCATTTATGAAAATGGTGAAGTTAGAAAATGATCTGTACCTATGAGCCAACTAATGAGCAAAGGCAGAATATGTCTTTGGGGGCAAAAGTCCAGCAAATTAATTTTCTGCCAGCAGTCATATCACTATGGACATCTTGAAGGCTGCATCCTTTGAACATTAGCTCTTCCTGACATTCATATGAAGGGCTCAGTGAAGGGCTTAAAGAAATGTGCCTCCTCCCTCTTCACTTTTAGAGTGGCCGTTTTGCTCTCTCAGACTTTGGCAAATGGCTCTAGGAATAAGAGCTCCATTTATTTCTATGCACTTCTGACTTCAGTGCTCAAAAGTGTGCATGCTTATTAACTGTCTCGTTTAAAACCAAGGCTTTTCATTTGGAAACCACTTATTGCCTACTTCATTTAGAGGAAAGATTCAAGAGAGCCCATTGTTCTGTCTTTATGGGAGGTGAAGAAAGGTGAATATATCATATTTTAAATAAAATGGGAAGGAAAGAAAAATATATACTTTAAATTTAAGAAGCATTGGTCATGTACTTTGTTACAAGATTAGTTTAGATGCGTTTTTTTCTCCTCCATTTTTCTGGCATTCATTTGAACTTCCTTTGTTAAGCATAAAGTTGGAAGCTATCCTATTTGTATAATTGATTACTTTCAGGTTGGTACATTATCTTTATCCACTTTCCCATACCTTTTTACCTATCGGACTTTTTGGACTTGGAATCAAATTTTGATAAATAAATATGCATAGAAATAAAACACCATACCAATTTTTTTTTTACTTTACCCACCAGTGATGAATAAAAACACCTACTTTATGCAGAACTTTGAGGTTTGCAATGTTACTTATGATTATCATTTCTTGGGGGCAGCTAGTTGGATCAGTGGATTGAGAGTCAGGCCAAGAGACAGGAGGTCCCAGGTTCAAATCTGGCCTCAGGTACTTCCTAGCTGTGTGACTCTAGGCAAGTCACTTAACCCCCATTGCCTAGCCCTTACTGCTTTTCTGCCTTGGAACCAATACACAGTATTGATTCTAAGATGGAAGGTAAGAGCTTAAAAAAAATCATTTCTTTTTAGCCTCACAAAAGGTAAGATTTTAGTCACACAATAGATATTATTAGTATTCCTGTTTTACAAATAAAGAAGCTGAGATAGAGATTGTGACTTGCCAAAATTCAGGTAGCTTCTAAATGTGTAAGCCAGTATTTGATCTTGACTTCTTGATTCTAAGTCCTATGTTCTAACTATTACACCACTAACCTGCCAAATCATTAGTCATATGAGGAAAGTTTGGGGTTCCAAATGGATTCCTTAATATTCCAGTCCATTATTTGTCTACATAAAACTGTAGGGAGAGCTAAAGACTAGGTAGAGTTCTCTGAACCATTCTTTGGAAGGTTTTGACCTATAAAATTATCCATTGAAACAAATATGAAAAGAAAGTGTTTAGGTATGGGAGAATGGAGGAGGAGCTCCCTATCATGTCCCATAATCATTTGTTTTCCTTGTTATAGAGATTGAACCCAGTTAACTTTCCTTTCTGGTTTTCAGGTGGAAACTTTAGAGTTGATTCCTCATATCTGAAGATGTGATCTCCTTTATTCTTGCAGAATGGGAATCTGAGTCCTCATGCTTGGTGTCTCTTTGCATGACGCTAACTAGTTGCTCTATAGCACCCTGCATGGTTCCAGCCCATTAACCCGGACACAACAGCTTGATGAATTAATGCTTATGTAGGCACAGTTGGCAGCTTCTAATTAAATAATTATGGCTAAGCAGCTGCACAGAAACAGTAATGTACCCTAGAAAGCCAGCTGTCAATTTTATTGGTCCTAAGATGGAGGAAGAGTTAAAATTTAGCTATGAGAATTGGGTATGAAGGAGAAAGATCTCACATGTGAGGTATAAGCTGCACTGTAGAAAGTCCCTCCCTGTTTATGTTAGTCAGCCCATAGAGAAATGGAAAGCAAACAGCTCTTCCACCATCTCCCAGCAACCAGCCAAGAAGGAAGCCATCATATGGCTGTGGGAAATAAGGCTGCTAACCAAAGCAAGCTAAATACTTCATTTTGGAGAGATGAGACTTCTATAAACTCCAAATAGCAATTCACACAGAGGCAAAACTACAACTCCCATTTCTTTCATCTCAACTTTAGTTGAAGGAATAATTTGTTTAAAAACCCTTATGATTTCTTATTATATTTCTTCTGAATGTCTTTATTCAAAGATATTTCTCTCCTAAGTAGGACCAAGAGTATTTTTTCATTCAACTAAATCTTTCTTATTTAAGATGCCTTGATTTAAAATCTTAGAAATTAGAGTGCTCTAAATAGCTTAGCCTTCATTTGACCTGCAACCAAGATCTTTGGTAAGGTTTTCAAAAATGTTTAAGGAATAGGTTTGTTTGGAGAAAATCCAAGTAATGATGCTAAGGGCACTTTTGTTTTTGGAGGAGGGTAGAAAGTGATTTCATCAAAGTAGGGCATTCCTGTGCATAAAGTCCTTCTGTTACAGATTGGCATCTATTGACAAATATTTAGAACTTAATAGTTTAGAAAATTGCCTGGAAAACTGAGAGATTAAATGGTCATTCTGTGGTCTCATTGCTTTTTAAAAAAGACCTTGAACCCAGGCTTTCCTGAGTACAGGGTCAGCTCTCTTTCTATTATGCCATTTTCCCTTCCTAAAGGGACTTTGTGGAGCCATAATCAGACAGGAGCTTAATATGGCCATATTTTCACTATTAGAAGTTTTTCCTGAGGAAAAATAGCAGTGCCAGGTTACTAAGCTCTATCATGTGGAAAGTCATGGGCTCCTGATAGAGGCCCCAAATAGGGTCGTTGGACCACATAATGTTGTTATTACACATCAGTGCACTCTTGCCCTGATACATAATTTCATTCTTCACTACTTGTTGGCATCTCTGTGTCTTCACAGCATTAACTTCAACAAACCATCCACCAGATAACAAGGACGCAAAAGGGAGTGAGGGTTATTATTGTCCTCTTCACCAAGTCTCTAAATGGATAAATGCTGCTATAAAAAGAGATTGGATTCAATAAAGACAGACAAGCCCTCCTTTTTGTTCTTTTAAAGTTGAAAGAAGTAGGAAATTACTTCCTGGATTTTTGAATCACACAAATTACAGATTCATTTTGTAAACAGAAAGGACATTAAAAAAAAAAGACCTGGTCTGGATTGTTAAAAATGAAATATTTATGAAATTGAGTTTGGGCAATTCTTAAGTCAGTTAAAATCAACAGTTAACATTAGCATTGCACTGGGCAGGTCAGTGTATTTTCAGTTACCAATTTAAGTATCTCATCTTAAGAGGCCTGCAGTTTCTAGTTTGTTTGAGATAAATATTTTTTCAACAGAAAAGGTATTCTGACTCAAAGGTCTTGAATTAGCCAAGATGAACTGATTTCCAAGTAGTCTCTCATCAAAACCATTTAATGTGATGGTTTCATTTTGCTTTTTCTTCCTCTGTTTGTACTTGTATTATTAGCTCAGTGGCCTGACAGTGCCTGAATCTGATTGACTGCTCTCAAGGACCTATTACCTTTTGAGAGGAATTCCTGTTGAAGATTGGCAGTAATTAAGTCTGCAGGGCATCTGGTAGTGGTTAGGGTTTGGGTGGGAGGAATCGTGCTGCTATTGCCAAAGCTGCTGTATCTCATATCCACAGACCAAATTCTAAGAGTCAAATGGAGTCAAGGAAAGTAAGAAAGAGTGAGAGAGAGACAGACAGACAGACAGACAGAGACAGGGAGAGGTAGAAAAAGGGAGAGGGGGAGGGAGAAGGAGAAGAAGGAAGGAAGGGAAGGAGGAAGGAAGGAAGGAAAGAAAGAAAGAAAAAACTCCACCATAATTTAATCTTGGTGGGAGATAAGGAGAACTTTTGGCAGTCTATACTGCCACCTAGCCTAAACCACACCATTTAGTTCAGCTCAGTTTATGTTTCTAAACCCCACAATTAAGCAATTCCTCAGTAACCCACTTATTGTTAAACCGGAAGTTCTGGCAACAAGATAAATGGTTAAAGCCTTTTCTACATCATCTCTGAAGTGCTGTTAAGTCAGACTAAGTAAGCTACTTCATGAAAACCTATCACCTTCTATGTGTTGATTTTTGACTATGCAATCAAGAAAATATAAGCAGATGTATTAAAAAAAAACCACACTTGTTTCCCATCATACATATTACCTGTTTCATCATATGATCCTGAGGCTTTAGAGCAAGTCATGATCTTAATGAAAAATGAATAAAAGTTTACCTTTTCAAAGACATGGTGGCAGAAGGTACAACCTCTGACACTCTAGGTAGAATTCATGGTTGACGAATCCTAGGACATTATACTTTGGATGATGAATTGAAAACTCTGATGCTCTCAAACTCCGCAAGACAGAATTGATTTAAATAGCAATAGACAGACCCAAGAAGACTCTGAAAAACCTCATGTACTTACGGTAGAAGACATATTCAGTGTAGCTGGACCAGATCTTGTCATCTGTGTACTGATTGACAAAAGAGGCTGTCACTGAGGAATTACAGGCCACCATGTGGAATCCACACTCCGACAACATATCAAAAGCCCTTTCTAGATGTTTGAATTTCAGATAAAACCTGGAAGTGTATCTCTCTGGAGCACGATCTGGATCTCTGCTCTCATTTAAAGTTTCTCCAAAGACCTCTTTTGCTAGGGAAATTCTTCCACAAACCAAAATCCGTGGAACCCTCCGGAACTTGGCATCTGCTTGACCTTCTCGGCCCATGGTGCATGACCCTCTATACCCCACTGTTATGAAGCCCCACTTACGGTCAGCAGGGAGTAGGGATGAGGGTGGACATATTCTTGTATCACTCCCTTGGGACATATCCTCAAAATCACTATGGCAGTATTCATCTGGGCTTTGCTTGATCTCATCAGGTGTCAAGAGTTTGACCAAATCTGGCAGCTGGAAATACTCAGCTTCCCTTTTCAGTCTACCCCTTTCTGGAAAGTGATCAGGCAGAACCACCTGCCTGTCCCTGAGATAGTCCAGAATGTAGCGAAATAAGAATCCATCTCTGTCAATAAAGAACCTTCCCTTGGAATCCTTGGCTAGGTCATTAGCAGTGTCTCTCTTGGGGGAAAACATTTTCCAAAGAAGAGAGTGAGGGATACTTACTAAGGTGGAATGGCGAGTGAAGTAAACTTGGCCCCCAACATTCAGTTCCACAACCTCTGGGAAGGAATTGGGAACTGTCCCTTGTTCTTTAGAAAGATAGTAACTCCTGCAATTTCCACTCAGAGCCATTGTCTTTTATTTAATTTGAAAAGATGTAATCCAGTGGAATTATAGTCTAATCCTTTGCATCAGTTTAGTAGCAAGTGAGAAGGATTCCACACATTTAAAAGAATCTCCTTTTTTCTCCAATGTATTCTACAAGAAACAAATAAATTTTAAAAAATTAGAATTGCCCACAGGTGAGTATATCACTGATTCAGAAAAAGTAACTGAAACCCTAACTGGCAGTATATAGTTACTTCATGGACTATAATCAACTTATCTACATTATATCTTCCATCAACCTCAGACTGCAAGGTTATCCCAAATCTATAATTATGTGTCTGTCTGGAGGGTAGAAAAGATATAAATTATTTCCTCAAACACCACAAGTCAAAAATCAAAAATAAACGAAAGATAGAATGGCAAAAAGAAAAGGAGGAAGAGGAAGTGTGAAAGAGAGAGAGAAGAAAAGACAAAAGAGGAGAGAAAAGAAGAGAGGAAAGTAAAAGAGGAGAGGAGAGAAGGGAGGAGAGCCACAAAGCACAGGACAGGAGGAGTAAAGGAGGAGAAAGAAGAAGAAGGAGGAGGAAGAAGAAGAGGAAAAGGAAGAAGAAAAAAGAGAAAAAGAGGGGAAGAAGCATCATTTATACAAACCCCCCAAAAATAGATTTCAGCCATACTTCATTTCAAATTGTAACATCTCACATGATATTTGAGTTCTTGCATATCTACCTCCCCCTCTAGCAGTGATTAATGAATACATGCATATTTATAATTCTACAAAAAAAAAAAGAACAGAAATTTTGCAACTTTTAAAAGGTACTGATTTCAAGGTGGGCAAGAGAGGCAACCAGCTTCAAAGCTTACCTTAGTGAGAGTCTGAGACCCAGTTCTTGTGAAGGTATACCCATTTGCAAAGCAATCAGAATATACAGCTACACTGAGTCCAGTTCATATAAAATCCCGATCAGAAAAAGAACAGAGATATCAATTTTTAAAAAAGTGCCAAGAGATATTCTCTTTGCTGAAAAGAAAAATCCACTTCGAATCTCAAGTTAAAACAAGTCACAGAAAGTTGACTGACGGTGGTGGGAAATGGGGAAGGGAAAGAGAGAAAGCAAAACAGTAACAGTTAACCAAAACCTCTCCCTAAAAATAAGAATAATAATCCGTAAAATGGGAGTTGCAGGAGGAATCTTGGCTCACAGAATTTCCAAAAACCCTAGAATCAGAAAGAAAGCCAGCCTTGTTTTGATAAGATCCCAGACAGTCATCCTACCTGCCAGCAAGGGCAAATAGGCTCCCATGTTACCAGCAAGGTTGTGAGAGGGCCAGCCTGCAGCAAGAGAGAAGGCAGGCTGGCTAAGGTGGATGAGTTGTTTGGCTGACTCTCTCCCTCCGCGGCTCTGTCTGCTGAGCTGGGTGGCTCCACAGTTCCCAGTGCAGTTCAGATGCTGTTGTTTCAGCAGTGCAGGCAAGAAACCATCCAGGGAAATGACTATTACATCATCTTAAAGGAATATGGCTTTGAGAAAGCGGAGGGACCTCGGTTTTACATTCTACTTTGTGACAGGTTGTTGGGAATGAAAGGAAGGGCAAATGCTCTCCTTCAGCATTAGACAGCAGCCCCACGGAAACACTTGGAAGCTACAGACAGGGAGGCTATACTCACTTCACTATTAACTTATAGTTAATCCCTGGTAGAGAGAGCTGCATTTACAGTGATTTTCTTTTCTTTTTTGCTCTCTTCCTTCCTTTTTCTTTGTTTCCTTCGTTCCTTCGTTTTTCTTTCTTTTTCTGTCTCTTTGTTTCTCTTTTTCTCCTCCTCCTCCTCCTTCTTCCTCTCTCTCTCTCTCTCTCTCTCTCTCTCTCTCTCTCTCTCTCTCTCTCTCTCTCTCTCTCTCTCTCTCTCTCTCTCTCTCTCTCTCTCTCTCTCTCTCTCTCTCTCTCTCTCTCTCTCTCTCTCTCTCTCTCTCTCTCTCTCTCTCTCTCTCTCCCCTTCCTTCTTTTTTTATTCTTTCCAAAGATTCCCCAGGGATAAGCTAAACACAAATGATTTCTTATTTCAAAACAAGCTTCAGGCAAATCTTTTGGCATGAATTGAATTTCTTCTTGAAGGATAAATATATATTCCTAGCTCTGCTGAGTCCTCTACCTGGCTTTGAGGAAGCACATGCAATAATGAGCCCGAAATGATACAAATATACACAGTTTGTTTGTTGTTTTTTTTATCCAGGGAGGGACTTTTTTAACTCAAAAAGTATTTAAGTAATAGTCACATCTGTTTTCTTTCCCTCTTTTTCTTCCTTGGTATTAAAAACAAAGATGAACTAAAAGGGAGGGGGAAGCATTCTTTGGACTAAATGGTTGAGAGCTAGACAGGAACTCAATGGTTTTTTTTTTTCTATCTGTTAAAAAAAAAATTCCACCTGAACCATTTTCTGGAGTATCCCCCAGAGTTCATGATCACTTTGAATGCCTCACAACTTATTTCAGTATGACTTTGGATGAAGCCTCCACCCCCACCCCAAGATATTACTGTTTCTGTTCCCTTGAGGGTGTTCTTAAGTGCATCATTAGAGTTTTAGGAAATCTCTTCCAGAGCAACATAATACATATAACAAACTGCAGTCAGTTTGGACTGCCAGTCAATAATGGCCCGTCTATAATGCTTACAGTAATTCGTATCCATTTCCCTTTTTAAAAGCTAATGTGTTTTATATTTCATATTGCCAGAAAAGAATACCTTATTTTATATGAATAATAATTGTAGTATTTGGAACATTCATTCAAAATGGCCCCAAAAAGGGAACAAAAAAGAAAATATGCATTAACTAAATTTCATTGGCATTTTGGTTATTCCTTATTCTTTAAACAAACTAATCACTAGATGTTATATTGGGGAAATTAAAAACAAAGACAAAAAAGAAATATCATGAGTCTTAGTTTTACCTTTCCTTCTTATTACTATTGGGATTCATTCATATGGAGTATCAACTAACTCCCCATCACTTGTTTTACTTAATTTCTTTCACTTTAACTTATTTAGGCTTTAAACACGATTTTCCTAACATTACGATGAAGAGAAGTGTGTCTATTTAATACGCTTTTGGCTCCATCTAGTGGCCATATCCTATGAGTGCAAAGCTGTGGCTGCTTCATTTGTATCTTGAGAAAATACAGAATTTCATTTACTCTTTAATCTTGGAAAAAGACTGTATATGCTGCCCCTATTTCAACCCAGGCAACTTAGAAATCACTTCTCATATTCCTTTTCTCTCCTAAACAATTAAGGAGAGATATTGAGTTTACTTCAATGGAAAGAACTTGAACCTTAGTTCTGAATCCCAGCTCTCTCCTATTTTCATATTATGATAATAAGCAACATGTGCCAAACTAGTTGTATCGCCCCTATGTTTAGAGAGATTTGGGGGGGGGATATTTTAGGGCATATAGTATAGTACAGGGGACAGAGTCTGAAATTAGGGACACAAGAAATCCCACCTTTCCCCTTAAGAATCTTTCTGAATTGGGGCAAGTCTCCAGACTTCTTTATCCATCCAGGAGGTTAGACAGGATGAAGTCTAAGGTCCTTACCAACTCTAAATCTATGATCCCACATCTTCTTACCCTTCCTTTCACAAAACGACTTTTCATTATTGTTACAAATAACTAGCTTTGTTTATCTGAGGTTATTTTGTTTGTATTACAGGAAAGGGAACATGAAGGACAAGCTAATTCTCAGAGAACAGGACAATTTAGAGAACTAAACTCTTGCTAGATCTTCAAGGAGGAAGAAGAGAGAGAAGGAAATAAATCTATTATGGGCCAGGCACTTTGATATGTGCTTTAAAAAAATATCATTTGATCCTCACAACAAAGCTAGGAGGTAGGTGCTATTATTGTCTTCATATTAGAATTGGAGAAACTAATGCAGAGATTAAATGAATTGCCTGGGATTATGCAATTAGTAAATTTATGAGACTAGATTTGAACCCAGGTCTTCCTGCACCTGAGCATCTAGGTAACACAGTAGATAGAGTACTGAGCCTGAAGTCAGGAGGATTCTTCTTCCTGAGTTCAGATCTAGCCTCAGAGACTTTCTACCTATATGACCCTGGTCAAGTCACTTAACACTGTTTGCCTCCATTCATCATCTGCAAAATGAATTAGAGAAGGGGATGGCAAGTCACTATAAAATTTTTGCAAAGAAAACCCCAAACAGGGCTAAGAAGAGTCAGAAAGGACTAACATAAATGAACAACAACTTCCTGACACCAGACCCACCACTTTATTTATTGAACTATTTAGCTGAACGGAGATGAATTAAGCAGGATTAGGAAGAAAGAAAAATCACAAAACTGAAGAACTAAAATAACTGGAAGGAAACTTTGAGATCACCTAATCTGATTGTCTTATAATGATGATTCCCTGCCTCCTGTTTCAGTGCTCTTCCCATCTCTGTTCAGAATGCAGGGGAGGCATATGCTATAAGCTATAAGTACAAGTTTAATTTATATACTTTTTAGCTAAAAAAAAAGTGGCTTAGATTTTTTCATTAAATGTTTGATCAAACACTTAATATTGTACAACCAACTAACCTTGCTAAGTAACTATTTACATCTTAATTAATTTCCAACCATAACAAAAAATTACAAATTTTCCGTCAACCCCTACTCATCCTCACTGGATTCTTTGTTAATCCCTTCTTTCTGGTTTGCATTGTTTGTTCCAAAGACAAACTTAGTGTTCCATAAAAGTGTTTCCAGATTTCTTTGTATTGCTTCTAGTGGTCATTCCTAATGAGAAGCAGTGTGGCACAGTATATAGAGTGCTGTAGTTAGAAGGAGGATGATATAAATTTGAATCTCACATCAGAGATTTATTACCTGCATGACTATAGACAAGCCTCTTTCTTCCTCAATTTCTCACCTATAAAACAATGATGAAAAATAGCACTTACTTCACAGGAATGTTGTTAAGATCAAACCAGATAATTTATGTAAAATGTATTCCAAATCTCAAAGCACTACATAAATGTGAGCTACTCTTAATGACACTACAAAGTTCCATCATGATAATACACCATAATTTAACCATTCCGCTGTTTTTAAAATGTAGGTGGTGGTTGTTGTTGTTCAGTTATATAAAATGGTGCTATGAAAAATTTTGAGCAGATAATTTCTTTTGATTTTGTTTTTAATAATATTTGCCAGATATGCTTCCAATAAGGCTATTATTGGGTCCATAGCTGCTCAAATTGAATGGTTTGTCACATGAAATAAAATTGATAGAACATTGTTATTCTTTTACACAGAATGTCCTGAATTTAAGAAAAAATAAATAGTTTCTAAGTTAGTTCCCTTATTTTGTTTGTTTCTTTGTTTTTAAGGAAAACTATGAAACAAAAAGACTAGATGTATCTATTCTATTTGTAATCTCCACTCATTCCACCCCCTTTAGTCTCAGAGATTTGACCACTGAAAAATGAGTTTAGAGAGAGAGTGGATTTAGAGGACACAACAGAAAATCTACCAAAAAGATTAGAATGGTCCAAAGGAGAATGAATGCATGTCAGATAGATTCCTGTGAGCTAGAACACTGATGGCTTAACCTAAGACTTGGATGCAAGACTAGACTGTATTCTTGACTTTTATGACAGCCTCACGTTATCTATATCAAGGCTCCAGAACTCTTATGGACCCTTCCCTTCATCATCAGGCAGGACCAAGGATTTTTCATTCACCTTTTTACTTCATATGCTCTTCTTCCCATGTCTACTCTTGCTTAGGAATTGATAAACAAATCAACATTACTAGAGGGCTACTGTAAAGGGTGTGCCATCCTCCTGCCCTGTGGCTTCATTTAGACTTCTGAGTCAGACATTGCTTAAGCCAGTGTTACCTTCCCTAGCCACCATTCTCAGACTCTAATCCTTTTAAGCTTAATCCCTTCCATATTCCTGTGCCATTCTATCTTACCTTCTGTGGGACCTGATTCTATTTTCAACAAATTATCCTTCATATTAGGCCTCTGGTTTTCATGAACACACATATGTATTCCCATATACTTCCATAAATAAATTCATACACATATCCCAAATACTTTGCATATATGATATAGTTAATTTTCTGTCTACATGTTGTCCCAATATAATGTCCTAATAAAATGTAAGCTCTTTGAGAACAGAAATCATTTCTCAAAAAAAACCTCCCACACCTAGAACAATTCTTGAGATAAAGCAGATGCTTAATTAATAATGTTGTCAACAAATAAATGAATGAATGAGACTACTAGTTTTTCCTCTGACAATTTTATAAAGAGATATGATGAAGGGATATTAGGGGTGTGCTGGCAAATAACAATTGGATCTAGAGAAAAATGTACATATGGTACACTCTTTAAAAAAAACAACTCTTACCTTCCATCTTAGAATCAATACTGTATATTGGTTTCAAGACAGAAGAGTGCTAAGGGCTAGGCAATGGGGTCAAGTGACTCATTTAGGATCACACAGCTATGAAGTATCTGAGGCCAAAATTGAACTCCCATCTCTAGGCATGGCTCTCATTCCACTGAGCCACTTAGTTGCCTCAACATGAAAACACTCTTAAATTTAATCTGTATTGTTAGCATTTTTCCATCAACTTCTTAAGTCAAGAAACAAAAACAAAATAATAAATCAAGTCCTGGTTTGTAATGTTTGCTAATTTCTGAAATTTAAGTGCTCATACTGAAAATTTATCAATCAGCTCCCATAAGCCAGTTTGAGCTAACTCTACCACACTGAATGATGGTATATTCAGTTCAAAGTCCAAGGAACTTTAAAATCTGATTCCAATTAAAGGGACATGTGGTGAAAATCCAATTAATTCAAAAAGATAAGTCTTTTTCTGCCTTGACAAAGTCTAAGTATGTATCTGGACAATGCTCTCAAAATTTTATAGTAGGGTGAAATTATTTTTATTTTCTATTTCTGAAAGGAATCTTCTTTTTATGATCTTTTCACCCAAGTTTCCAAAAATCTAATGGTTGCTGTGGTCATGAATCCTTTACATTTGTCTAGCACTTTTCAGTTTGTAAAGTGCCTTTACATACATTATCTGCCTTGATTCTCACAACAACCTTACAAAGTAGACAAAATAGTCTTCCCTGACTCCCACAATCAGAAATCATATCTTTATCTTCAGATCTCATATTTTTCTTTTTTGTACAGCTCTTACACAAATACCCTATTCTGTTTTGCTTAGTAATTATTGAAGAATTGCTACACTAATTTAACATTTCTATTATATATATCCTCTTCCAAACCCAGCTAGATTGGCCCTATACTATTCCTACTATGAGTGTAGAAATGATGTCTTAAGTGATTTGCATTTTTTGTTTGTTTGTTTGTTTAACCCTTACCTTCCCTCTTGGAGGGAATACTGTGTATTGGCTCCAAGGCAGAAGAGTGGGAAGGGCTAGGCAATGGGGGTTAAGTGACTTGCCCAGGGTCACACAGCTGGGAAGTGTCTGAGGCCAGATTTGAACCTAGGACCTCCCTTCTCTAGGCCTGGCTCTCAATCCACTGAACTACCCAGCTGCCCCCTTTATGTGGTTTTTAAATCTCTTCCTGTACCCCAGAATAGTGTTTTGTACACAAAATAGCTAAATAATCATTTACTGAATGAATTAATGAACAAATGAATGAATAAACATTACAAATGAAGAATACAAAGTCTGACATGATTTTGCTTGAACCCTTGAAACTCTTAATCCTGATAGTCAGGCTTCAGACTTAGATATTCTGATCCCAAATTCAATGCTAAGTCTATTAAAATATGAAATGTCAGATGCTATCCTTCTGCCTAACCATATTACCTTTTTTTACACCTTTCTCCTTGGTCATATTTTGAAATCCACTTTCTTCAAGGAAAAAGGAAAAAGGAAAATATTTTGAATTTGTAATTTTATTATGTATTAGGTAGCTTATTCACTTACAAACCAAGAGCAGATGAAACAAACTAAGATTTTAAAAAATACTTAGTCTGGTCAACTCTGTATACAAGTTAAAATATAACTTTCTCAATTCATTTATCTTGTTTTATAACTAATATAGACATTTGTTTTGTGTGATTTCACATGTATAATTGATATAATATTTCATGCATTCTCACTGAGTGGGGGAAGGGCTGGGAATTAGAGCAAGAATTTGAAACTCAAAATTTATCTAAAATGAATAAATATTTTCTAAAAAGTACTTCTCAAGGATTCCCTTTTCTTGTAATTAAGGGTTTAATTACTATAAAAAAACAATATGTGTAGAAAAGTTTTTGGAAGATGGGCAAAACTCCATTACCCCCTGATATCTAGGTCCAATCCTAAATTAAATGCAAATGGGAATAAAGTAAATCATTTAAGCTAATAGGTACACATTTCCCTATTTATTAGAAGTTGCCCTATACTCCACAGAAAGACTGCACTTGATAGCCAAATAGATCATATACATTTGCCAGTATTAGCTGATCATATAATGCATAGAAGAAAATAAGGTATAAGAAGATAAGAAAAGTAGTGAAGGGGCAGATTATGAAGAGCTTTAAAAGACAGAGGAACACACATCTCATTATAAAACAAAACAAAAACAAAAACAAGGTAACTACTTATATTGTGGAAACATCAACCAGTGGTGAAAGAGAGAAGGAAATAGAAATATTTTGTTAATAATCTGAGATTTTACAAGTGATAATTTGAAATGTATGATTTGTGAGGGATTCCTTTGAATTTTCCTTAGCTCAACCATCATTGACAATATGATAGTCAACAAATGATAGCAAGTTACCTCCTAGCTATTTGGATTGGGGACAAAGGGTATATCCCCTCTCCCTTAGTTCTATGCACTTTCAAGAGCAGTCTTCTGTGGATCACAGTTTAAGAAGACAAAGTTTTGTTCATAAGTGGGGCAGAACTCCCTTAATTAATATTTTTTATCCCCAATGAGTCACAAAAATTAGATTAAGAAGGTAGTTTTCTATTGTAAATACACATCAATCCAAAGAATCATAGGATCAGCTTTAGTATAGGAATAGATCTTGGAAGTCACCAAAATCAACATTATCTCTTTATATAGAGTGGTGTGTAAATTTACCAAAACAAGTAAAACCATTCAATTTATTAATATAAAATAAGTCTTACAAGTTTTCACATCTTTAGAAACTTTTAATGTATATCAACTGCATTAATCAGTGCATGACAATATTTGGCATTAAGTTCACAAAATTTTGACACATTATTTTTAATTAAACAAGAAATATCACTTTTATCACATAGATGTTAAAAGCACCTTTTACAAGTACTTCATTTTTCCAAGTCTAGCCTTTATTATAGACCAGAGGTTTTCAACTGGTTTAAAGTAAGTGAGTTTCCAGGAAATTGAAGTATTTTTCTCCATCTTTTGGATATATTTCTTAACCTTTTTAAATATGTGGCTCAGTTCAAGATTGTATTGCAGCATTCCATCTCCATTTGGGAATTTTATATTATTCTAGACTAGAGAAATTCAGCTAATTAGTATATCAATATATTACTAGATATATTTCTTCAATGGAAAAAAGATTTTCGCTGTACTTAAAAACAAACAAAAAACTGAACTTCCAAGCATTTTCAGTGAATGTTTTACAGTGTGATGAAGAGATACAGATCTTAGAGGTTCACCTAGACTTCTGAAAACATTTTATGTAGCTTTTAATGAAAAAGAGTTTCATTCATTTAACATTCTTTACACTAACATATCATCCTGTCCAAGACAAATACTTACCCCTCCCTTCATTGAAGCCATTAAAAGTTATTTCCCTTGGTATTCTTGTTTTTCTTTTGATTTCAAGAAGTCTGTATTTAGATATAGAACAACCATTCACAACCTTTCAAACTGCAAGGTCCCTCTGAAGTTCTCTGCTTTTTTTGAGAATTAATTAGACTATTTTTAGGGTCATAATTAGACATTTCTTCATGTTTTTGTTTGGTTTTGCCCACTGTACCTTTCACACTGTGACTGATAACTGTGGGCTTATGTAAAATTAAATTTGGCGAGTTATAAAAATAAAATATTTAGATAGAAAAACTGATCCAATATAGGTTCAAAATTTTTTTAAACTGTTTAACTTGCCAATCAGGTTCAAACTGTTTGGATACTTTTGATAGAGGTAATCAAAAGTATCCTCAGTGAGGAAGTGAAGCTCAAATGTGAACTTCCCTTCAGGGCCAGGCACAAGGATGCTAAAGGGAATCTTATTATAAACATAAAATATTTATTGAAATATATAAAGAATAATCTTCCAATTCTAAGGGATTCTAAATCCACCCAAATAAACTCCCAGGTTCCACAAGGAACCACTTCTCCTGTGTTCCACAGGCTACACTAATCCTCCCTGATCTGACTAACCCAAATTTACACTATCTAAATAAAAACTACTGCTAATATCCTTATAAATCTTAGCTTCTCCTTCAAATTATAAAATAGCAAAGGCTAACTGGTTGAGTATCAACAAAAATCAAGTTAGTAGTCTGGGTCTTAACAGACTCCAAACCAAAGACCAGGTTTTTCTTTGGTCTTCTCAAATATAAACCATCTATAAAAACCATAATCGATATTCAATAGTGTTTCCCAAGTTGGGAAAGGAAAACACTGAGCTCCTTCAGATCTTTCCCTCAGACAGAGAGAGAGGCAAAGATGTTACCTCCTCCAGCCCTGAGAGAGAGTCCCTAAGTGTGTGTCTCTGCCAACTGCCAGAGAGAGTAATTGACTCAGAAAAATAGTTATAACTGTCAACAGTTGAAATTAGCATTCTCTCTCAGCTCTGCTTCAAACTCCAATTCTTTTCTCAAGCTAGTCGCTTTACTTCTTATCCCTAAACTAATAAAATAATACTTATTTTCTAATATCATCCTTACACTTGAATGAATTAATGAAATATTTATTAAGTGAAATATTTATTCTAAGTCCTAGAAATGCAAATAGACAAAGATAGTCTCTTCTTTCAGGGAGCTCAATTCTAATGGAAACAACATCTAAGGAAGATTTCAGCTTCAAATCAGACCCCTTGGTCCTTAAGGTACAGCAGCAAAGTGGATGGTAATGTCTTTTATGTAATTTTTATTGATAGAATCATATAATATTTTGATTTGAACAAGTGGACAGTGTCAAAGACATTGATGACAAGAATTTTCTAAGTCTTCAAGAAATGTGCTATTGTATCTAGAAAAGCAGTTCCTAGGTTGCATTTCTATACTGGTTGTTTTTAAGGATGGTGGGTAGAAATACTGAGTTGGAAGCATTGCTATTCCAAAAGTTCTGGGGTTCAAGGACCCTGTGCTGGCCCCATTAGGGTCTGAGGGGAGATAGCGGTCAAGATGTTGGTAACAGTTTGATCTTCCTGGAGCATTCTTCCTCCTCTCTCCTCTTTAAGGTACCTTGTTCCTGGCTTGCCCACCATGTGAATGGCAGTTAGCAGTAATTAGGGATGGGTGGCCTCTTTTGTGAATAAGCTTATGATGCTTATGAGAGTTGGTGGTCCAAGAATACTGACACTCCCAATCCTCTTGTGCCTACTTGCATGTTGACCACAAATGATCAGCAGCTGGTGGTAGTGTTGTTGAGGAAAATGGACCTCTTCTCCACAATGATTTTTGCCCTCAATGGCTGGGAGGCCTGGACTAGAAGCAGGACTAAGGATTTGGAGGGCATATTCCAAGGCTGTTGATTATAAGGTCCAATTCTCCATCAGGGTCTAAGAGGAAATGGTAGTCAAGGTGGGTGTGGTGATGCTAATAGTTCAATTTGTCTAGCACATGTTACCCCCTATTTTTTCCCATGGCATGCCCTGCTAATGATGTTTAAAATCATTGATTTTCCCCACTGATAACTATAATATTACTAATAGTCATTGAAGTGTATTCTTTAAAAGCCATAATTTTTGCATACTTCAAGGAATAATACTCATTCTTTAAAAATCTAACAAAAAAGAGCAATATTACACATGTGTATGGCATAAAATCCATCACTCAACTGACAGAGAACTAATGAAAAGTAGGGAAATCAGCTCAATCCAGTGTCACCTGGTCAAGTTCAAATTTTCTGAATCAGCACAGTGTCAATAGAAATGTACATGCTTGACTACTGCTGTCACCAAATGCAGCTATTTCAAAGTAATTAATCATTTTAATTATTATTAATTAAATTATTAATTAAATATATTGTATATTATATAAATAAATTAAATTGTTAATTAAATTAAATTATAAAAATAAATTAAATAATATTAAATAAATAAATAAATAATTAGTTATTTCATGTATTTTTCACACAATTCTATAAGTGAATTGAAACCCAGAGACTTTACTTGATTTGCCCAAGTTCATAGGAAAATGTATATCAAAACTGCAATTTGAGTTCTTATCTGCCAACTCTAAAGCTAGCAACATATTAACAAATTGACTGCATTCTTGGAAAAAGAACACTACTTCCAATGACTTTAAGAACTGGCAAAGATTACAGTGCAGAAGATAAAATGTGTCCTCACCCTTAGTGGAAGAAATAAGGCATGGTTTTGATTCCTAACTAGCAGAAAAATGGCTAGAAATATGTTGTCTAAAGCTTAATGACTCAGATTTTCTAGTGTCAATCAGTCAACAAAGATTTATTAAGCATTATTATGTACCAGATACTGTAATAATCACTGGAGCTACAAAGACAAAATGTAAGTCCCTTCCAAGGAGGTCACATGATAATGGAGGAGATAACAGGCAAAACAATGTATATACGAGATTTAGACAGAATAAATGAAAAGTAATTTCAGAATGAAGGAACTATCAGAGGAGATTTGATTAAAGTTTCTTGCAGAATGTGAGGATTTAAAGTCTATTTTTAAAGGAAGCCAGGAGGAGAATGTGAGGAGGGAGGTCATTTTCCTGGCATGAGGTCAGCTAATGAAAAGGCATGGAGTTGAGAGATGGAGTGCTCTGTGTAAGGAAGTAAGAAGTCAAGTGATGCTGAATCATTGAGTATGCTAGAGGGGACTAAAGTGTTCAAAGAATGGGAAAGTAAGAAGGGTGAAGGTTGTAAAGAGCTTTATAAGTCAAACAGAGGCTAGTCTCTCCTCTCCTTAATATTTCTCATTCTGTCTGCTAGCCATAAATAGCCTTGGGGCACTGTACTCCCTTTCCCTTTTGATAGGTTGAGAGGAGCAATACTTCTTCTCTGCCCTGCCATTTTTCTTTTCTCCTGAAGGATGGAGCAGTAAGGACCATAGTGACTCCTCAAATTATCTCTATGCAAAAGTGAATAGAACAGAATACTTCTGACACAGAGAAGATCAACCAACTATCTGTACTTTGCCTGTTCTTTTTCACTTCTCTCTTTCTATACTAAAAATTGGAATCATATCCCAAAAGACCCAAATAAGCCTAGAATAGGTATCAATAGTTTGATAACATTGTA
Organism: Monodelphis domestica; assembly: GCF_027887165.1. Lineage (NCBI taxonomy): Eukaryota > Metazoa > Chordata > Mammalia > Didelphimorphia > Didelphidae > Monodelphis > Monodelphis domestica. Next base: position 343,788,311 of record NC_077227.1, on the reverse strand, counting down.
GGATTTTTTCTAGATACAATTGTATTTTTGTCATAGGATTATAACTATTAAGGATCTATTTTAATTATATAGGAATCATTTTAATAGTGTTGTATGCTTAGCTTGAACAAGGAATTTCTCCCAACAGCTCTTATGTCTTCAGAATTCCTATTCTATATCTGTCTCCTATAGGCAAAGTTCTGTATCTAATGTGATTTATCCTCTAGGTGATTATCTCTTGGTCAGTTTCTAAAACAACCTGAAAATACTGACCACCAAAGATGTGAAGTGTTCAAGGAGGCTCAACAACAAGAATTTAAATGCCATTTATCTAGCCTAAACTGTACAAGCAGAATCAGTGGTCTCAGGTTCAGTTAAATATAAAATATCCATTCTAGTCTTTTCTCTTGATTCAACTCTTGTAATATTCTCAAAAACTAAACTTATTCAAAGAAAATTCAGAAACATACACATGCACAGTGGCCATATCTAGTAAAATGTCTCAGGAGTCAGGTTAAACCAAGGTGAAAATAATTGATGGGCCTCAAATCATTCAGTGAGTTGGCAAGGATGGTTACCCAAACTGTGAAGACTTGCCCAGACAGAATGGGCAAATAAAAACAATTAGTTTTCCCTGAACATAAAAGCAGCTAAAGCAGGAGATTTAGAGCACTCATAGCTTGGTCAAACATCGAAGATGCCAAGTTCATCTTGAACCATCACCAGTCATCTTAACTTTTTGTCTTGCCACTGTGTAACATTTAAATTAGTTTCTCTACAAAAAGTATTATATGTTTAGAGGTTTATTATAGATTATTAGAAATCAAGGAAATAAGAAAATGTGAAATAAGAAAAGCACATGTCTAGGAGGACTGAATAGCCCATTCACCGCCACTTACTCTACATCTTGACAGATGCATGTGCTTTTAGAAGCGGAAGCAGAGAACAAGTTAGTGGTACAGTCAGTTTAAATACAAATTTTGTTCTTGGCCCAGGTGGGGATTCTGGTGAGATTATAGGGGATTCTGGGAACTGCCAAGGACTTCTGGGGATTGAAGTCTGGGGTTCAAATCTCCATTTTTACAATTGTAATGACTCTGGAAGAGAAAATGTGGTTGACCACTCTCTTCAGTTTTGCCTCATTTAAATCCAATTCACACACAAATCAAGACATCATCCCATGACGTCATTGGTCCTCTTCAAAAATGAGACATAAATAACAAGGACTTTATAGAAGTGATGTTGAGTTGAGTATTTGAGGAATACAAGATTTTTAAATTTTTGTTTCATTTCTTTTTTAATGCTGATCAACAAATGTACTATTGATTATACATCGAAACTATCCTACTAAGACATATGTTTCCCTCCCCTGAAGTAATGATGAACAGAGAAAACCTATGTGGTCTCTAATAATACTGATCCTATAATTCCAAAAAGAATCACAATTTAATTGACTGAGCTAAATAATGACCAAAAAATTGACAAAATGGATCAATGGTGGAGAGGAAACTACTACTACTACTACTACTACTACTACTACTACTACTACTACTACTACTACTACTACTACTACTACTACTACTACTACTACTACTATATTGACAGTTGGGTGGCACAGTGGAGCATTAGAACTAAATTCATAAAGACCTGAGTTCAAATCTGGTTTTGGACATTTGTAAACTTTGTAACCATGGTCATCTAACATTTGTCTGACTCAGTTTCCTCATTTGTAAAATGTGGCTAATATTAGAGTTTCTGTGAAGATCAAATCAGCTAATATTCATTAAGCACTTAGCACCATGCCTTGCATATAGATACATGCAAATGTTAGATGATTATTATTAGCTAGCATTATATGGAGTTATATATTTTGCAGAGCACTTTACAAATATTATCTTGCTTTATCTTCACTATAACACTAGAAGGCAAGTGCTATTTTTATACTTGTTTTTACAGATAAATAAGAAAAGGCATACTGAAGTTATATGACTTTCACAGTTAGATGTTTGAGACAAGACTTGAACTTGGATCTTCTTGAAGTCTAGCACACCATCCACTGCACCACTGAGCTGCCTTAGCAAGAAAGATTCTACCCAAGATATAACAATCAAGCTTAATGCTATAGATACATTTAATGTGTTTGAAAATAAGAAATGTTTATGTGGTCTAGTAGAAAGATCCTTGGATTTTGAATCGAAAAACTTGGATCTGAATTCTAGCTCTGCTCTCTCTTACATGTTTGACCTTGAGCAAGTCTCTGTGCCTCAGTTACATGAATTGTTTGGACTAGATTGTTTCTAAGACAACTTCCAATGAACCTAGAATTATCTGCTTTTGCCTTTGGAGAGTATTACAAATGTTTCCACACATACATTCCAGAATTGTGGGTGAGAAAATTCTCTTCTTTCCTATCCCTACAATCTCCCAGTATGGCAATCTGCATGACAAATGGCAAGAAATCTTGTTAGCTGGCTTGTATCTTAAACCCTATTTTCTTCTGACACTCTCTCCCAGTGACTCACTGGGTAATAAATAACAACAGCCATTTTGAACTTTAAAGATTACATAGCACTTTTATACACATCAACTCATTTTAGTCTTGCCACAGACTAGTATGGAAAATAAAGCAAGTATTACCATGCATACTTTTTAGATCAGGAAATTGAGGCTCTAACAGCAGAACTGAATTGCCTAAGGTCCCACTAATAGTACATGTCAGAGGCAGAACTGAAACCCAAAGGCCTTACTGACTCCAAGTCTAGCATTCTATTCACTGGGCATTGGTACTTTTCATCAATGGGTGTGGATGGAAGTTGTTCCAATCCCAAATCACTCCATTTGTGAATTACAGCAGTGTTATTTCTCTGTACATTTTGAAAGCCCCTAATAGGAAGGAAGACTGGGGAGAAAGTGGAGGGGAGGGACAGGAAAACTGAACTTTCTAATCATATTTGCCCTTAGAGACTAATAATTAGCTCATTTAGAAACTAATGCACACAAAGACCTCAGAAAGCTTCTGCACCTTTCAAAGGATGATAAATGAAAGAAAGTGAATAAGCAGTTTGGCTCATTCAAAATGTTTCCTTTATTCTACAGTGATTCAGTAAAGTCACTTTGGTTAGACAATTGCTCACAGAAGATATTCTTCACAACTAAGGCCAAATATGTCATCCACAGACCCTGGGACAGATCTTAATACTAGCATCTGCAAGTGAAAGAGAGAACCTGAGAAGCAAAGGATTCAAAGACAAATGTTAGGTAGATGAGTTCAAAGAGAATTGAATAGTTTTATTAAATAAATAGAGTGGGAAGTCAGAGTTAGGGGGACTAGAAGAACTAAGATATTGTCAGGGCATTCAAACCATTTTCCTTTCCTTTTGTAAATTATTTTCATGAAACATTTTTACCCCTGTGCCTTGTGAAAATGTCAGTATTGTTTTCAATGTGGTATGAAAGCAGTACCACTTTATATGAAGTCAACAGCATAATGGCAGAGTCTGCTTGGAACTATAAGGATGTGATAGTTAACTTGCACGTAATCTCTAAAAGACAAGAAACAGGAGCATGACTTCCAGGAGTCTCTGCTTTCATTCAGAAGGATTCCAAAAGAAGCAATTAACTCCCACATTGGCATCTAGAAATCTGTTGATACAAAGCTACTAAAATGATTTAAATAGTGCCAAATCAGGAGAGAGGAATCCTCCACTTGTGGTCACCTCGCTAAGGGGATAGGAAAACTGCAGGAGCCTATGTTCACTATTTATCCTTGAGCTGGCAAATTGTGGGCTCCATCACCTCATCATAAGAGATACCAACCTCTCCTAAAGAGGAGAGATTAATTGATTTTTGCTTGTAGTCACAGAGCTAATAAATTTCATAGATGGGATTCAAAAGTAGGTCTTCCTGACTCTAAGTCTGTTCTATACTATTTTCCTCCAGGAGGGAATAATTTGTCATAAAGCTTAAGAAGGGATCCTGGCATACCTCTGTGGAATAGAGAAAATGAAATCCAAACCCAAATGCACATACCCGCTCACTGGCAGAGCTGTCAAACAATGGAATAGGCTAATCTAGTAGTTATCAAGGTTCCCTTTACTGTGTGGATTTAAGAAAAATCATAGAATTTTAGATTTAGAGTTTAAAGAAGCCTCAAGGCTTAGCTCTTCTCACCATCTAATTTAACAGATGAGGAAACTCATGGAAGGTGAAAGAGAATAGGAGTTTATTAAGCACCTGCTATATACCAGGCCTGGCCTTAAGTACTTTACAAATATTCTCATTTGATGCTCAGAACTATGACAGAGATTGGCACTAGAAAAAAAGTGCCAGGCTGAAGGGTGTGTGGAACTGATCACCTTGATGGGGAAGGGGAGAATCTGGAGGAGGAGAAGATTCTGGCTGGTAGAGCAGTGAGGCTCTCTCAGTCTTGAGAAGCCGAAGAGAGAAGGTGGAAAAAGACTTTCTCCTGGGGGTTACCCACTTTTCCTGCTGGTGATTGGAAATCTTTCCCCTCAACATTTACCAATTGAAAAGACTATTGAAGAGGAAACCCAGGGTGAGTCAACCTGACTTTCTCTCAGGGGGCTCAGGCTACCAAGGTCTGAGTCTCCCCCCTCCCAAAGTCAAGGAGGGAGGGAAAAGGGTTTTAGATAGAGACAGGGGCCCCCTTTTACCACTTTCCTTTCCCATTATTTCCCTGCTAGTTATTCTTTGTTAACCCCTGATTGAGTTGATATTAAAATAGTTATCTGTTCCCCAAGCTGTGAATCAAGTGTGAGTGAATATATCAAGGGGAGACCCTTTGGTCTGGAGTAGTGGAAGGGGGACAAGAGGGACAAGAGCAAATCTGAGAGAGCAGCCTTAGCTAAGGAGGGAAGGCAGAAGGGGGAAAATCTTCAAAACCCCTCTCCTTTCTCTGAGCCAACCTTAAAACATCAACTATCTCCCCTGAACCCCGCTTTGGGAAGGGAAGTTCTCCTCTTCTCCTCTCCCTCTATTCTGAAAGACCTTCTCTTGACTACAGAACCACCATGAGAGGTAGGTACTATTATATTACCTCTGCCTTAAGAGAAGAGGAAATTAAGCCAGGAAATATGTGAATGAGTAAATTGAAGAAAACCTGCAAACAAAGGCAATGGATGGAGGTTTGCAGAGCTGTCAATCAAGGTGCATTCTGGAGAAGAATGTGCCTGGGAGGAGACTGTTAAAAAGAAACACCCAAACTGTTAGAAATCTCTCTTTCTCCTGACACATGAAGGAGGAAGGACTGAGAAGATTCTTTCCTTCTGATTTTCTCTTTATTGTATCAAGAAGTGACACAAAGATCCTCAAACCTGTTAGCCACATCCCTCATTCAAGACTCTATAATATTATTCTCAATTTAGGATTATTTAAGATCAGGGAAACCCTAAACGCTCTCTCTGATCCAATTTCCTTTTCCTTCCCCTTCCTTAAATAAACCCCTTGTTCCAACCATTTAAAGAGTGAGTTATCTATTAGATATATCTGGCAACTTACTCAGAACTGAGTCCCAGTTTGTCACCAACTGAATAGATTAACTGACATGAGAGGGAGAAGGGAGGAGGGAGGCAGATCTGATTCCTCATTTCCATAACCCTTAAAGGAACAATCACTTAATACAAATGATTAAGTGACTTGCCCATAGGCATATCTAAGGAGGTATCCAAGATCAAATTTGAACTCAGATCTCCCTGACTCCAGGACAGTGCTCTATAAGTCAGCTGTATAGAAGGTATCTAAGAACAAAGAGATTAATAAAGCTGGAATTTGAATTCATGTCCTGATGCCAAATCAGCACTCTTTCGATCTCCCCATGTTGCTTCTGAGGCTGGCTATCCTCTTGGAGGGATGCTGTGGAGTTTATTCTTCTTGGGATGAGAAATTAGTATCAGCCAAGACTTCCTAACCTGGTATCCATAGACCTCCTCACATGGATAGATTTCAGAAAGTACATGAACTTGGATGTAAAAAAATTACATCATTATTTCAACATAATTGTGGTCTCCTTTATTTTATGTATTTAAAAGCATTATTCTGAATCGTTATTTGCAGGTCCATAAGCTCCACCAAAAGTGTCTGAAACACACGTGCGCACACACACACACACTGAGATGCTTATACTAGATGATTTCTAAGGTGTCTTTAAATGATTATATTATAGGAGTACATAGATTATGGACTGTGCATGTGGACTACTGACAGATCATTAAGAAAAGCCAAAGAGAGTGCTTCTCCAGTGCTGGCACTTGGCCAGCATCTCAGAACTCCTCTGCCCAAGATTCTGATTTTATGGCTGATAGTATTTAGATTGTCATTAGTGCATCAAAAATATTGAAATACTTAAAGGAAAGGTTATGATGTATTGCCTATATCTACTAGAGTTGATTTATAGGAAGGCACAGATAAGAACATAAAGGTGGAAAAGAATTGAATAGACTGTAATATGCCACATTGGATAGTGTAACTCCTCTTTAGACTGGGAGTACCTTCAGGACAGGAATTGTCTTGCTTTTTGTTATATCCCAGTGTCTAGCGCATTGTCAGTACTTAAATGTTTATTGAATTATTGTAATGGGCATGGGTGGAACTATGTGTTCTTCAAAGCACTGAAACAAGGGAATGTTGACATTATCTCTTTTTTTCTGCCAGATCTAAGTCTCCAATGTGACAGAGGGAAAGGATATATAGGTCCCTGTGGAAGAATGGTAAAAGTTTTATCCTCTGCAAGATCAGCTCATCTCAAAGTCCCTTAAACTACATGCTTACCTGAAATTTGTTGCATTCTGAGGTCGGTTATATAGCCAGTCATGGGACAAATCAAATAATCATAAGTAAATTTTCTTAAATTCTTATCCAGGATTTTCTTCACTGAAACACGTGAAATGCTAGGGACCAGGGACAGAAGGATTGAGGCCTCTGAATTTATCCACTCATTCATTATTTGATCATTTAATCATCATTTATTTTGTGCTATGCAGTGGAGATAGAAAACTAAAAAGAACATTTCCTTTCAAGGAACTGATATTCTTTTGAGGGGAAACATAGGCATGAACATTCAGATAGATAGATTGATTGATAGATAAGATGTGTATAAGTGCTATACAAATATCTGTGTATATATGAAGAAAAGGGAAGGGAAGGGGAGGGGAGTGGAGAGGAGGGGAGGGGAGGGGAGGGCAGGGGAGGGAAGGGAGGGAAGGGAAGGGAAGGGGAGGGAAGGGGAGGGGAGGGGAGGGGAGGGGAGGAGTAGGGGATTGGGGAGAGAAGAAAAGAGGAGAGGAAAAGAGAAGAGATACAAAATAATACTGGGATGAGAACTCTTAATACCTGAGGTTTAGGGAAAGCATTTAGGAAATTACATTCGAGATTTTAGCTGAGCAATAAAAGAAGCTAGGGATTATAAGAGGTGGAAGTAAAGACTTGGGGTATGATCTTTGCTAAGGGAGGGAAAACAGAAGATGGAATATTGCATGCACCAAACAGAAAGGAGGCAGGTTTGTATAAGTCACAGAATGGGTGAAGGGGAAGATTTGTAAGAAACCCAGAAAAATTGAATGGAACAAGACTGTGAAAGATTTTAGATGCCAGACAAAAGGGTTTGTATTTTATGCAAGAGGTAATAAAGAGTTGCTGAAACTTCCTGAGCTAGAGAGTGATGTAATCAGATCCATGCTTTAGGAATATCATTTTTTTTAAACCCATACCTTCCATCTTGGAGTCAATACTGTGTATTGCCTCCAAGGCAGAAGAGTGGTAAGGGCTAGGCAATGGGGGTTAAATGACTTGCCCAGGGTCACACAGCTGGGAAGTGTCTGAGATCTGAACCTCCCATCTCTAGGCCTGGCTCCCAATCCACTGAGAATAAAGTAAATAAAGTGAGGATTGTAGAAGGAAGAGACCTGAGACAGAGAAGAGTCTTATTCTACATGAACCCAGAACCATGGAAAACATTTAGTTTAACTGCACCTGGTCCAGATTGTAACAACTTGAATGAGTGAGGAGGTTCACGTTAATGAAAGAAGAACCACTTAAGTCTAAAACCTTTTTTCCAGAACAAAAAAAACACAGCTAAAAAGCATAGTGCATAGCTATCTAGAATATGTTTCTCTAGCAATATATTCGGAAGGCACTGTGCTATTTACTTCTAGCTATGTGTCACTCCATAGGCTATTCTAAAAAGGAGACATTGACTAACTAGCCCATACAGGTACTGGGATGGTGCAGATGACTGAAGGGGTCAAAACATATAATCGAAATGTATGACAGCCATCTTCTTTTCACTGTGCAATCCATATTTGCATAGCTTCAGTTGCGAAAATTACATGTTACTTCTCTAGACTGTGATCCAAGCAGCAAATATATCACACAATTTCCTCAAGATCTCACAAAATGATAGGCATGAATCTTGTATATATTATGCCAATGGCTGCCAGGGACATCAGGCAAGTCATCTGAAATGGAGCCAGTGCCATCTATCTTCTTAATGATTCTTCTTGCCATTCAGCAGTTTATAGAATGTTCCTAAATAAATGGAGGAAGGAGAAAGAAAGGAGCCAACCTTAAGGGCCTGCTAAGTACTGGGCACTCTGCTAAGCATTTTATAAATACAACCTCATGTGATTCTCATAACAACCTTGGGAGGTAAGTGCTATTATTATACTGATTTTATATGTTAGGAAACTGAGGCACATAGAGCTCTAATGACTGGTTCAAGGTGATATAGTAGGTATCTAAGGCTCTTCCTTATTACAAATGTCATGCTCTGGACACTGCTCTAACTAGCTGCCAGGAATGGGAGGAAGAGGAATCATGAGTATGAGAAACATTGGATGTCAGCCTACTGTGATATTGAAATCACTTTAAAAAGACTGATATATATTAATTTAAGGTCGCCAAGGAATTCACTTATGTAATTCCTAAATGAAACACTCAAGTCAGCTGCCAAATTTTTTTATGGTGTTTTAATTACAAACAGGAGGAAGAAAGTATTAGAGGGAAAGTGGGAGAGAGAGAGAGAGAGAGAGAGAGAGAGAGAGAGAGAGAGAGAGAGAGAGAGAGAGAGAGAGAGAGAGAGAGAGAGAGAGAGAGAGAGAGACAACAAAACCAATGTTTTGCTGGGCGCATTGACAAAAGCCAATTAGGGAGCAGTCCCCTTTGGCAGAAGAGTGTACATTCAAAATAAATTTAATCAACCTTCAGTTCAATCAACCACAGGGCAAGGTTCATTCTTTATTTTGTTGTAATGTGGGTTTTCTGGCATCTTTCTACAACAGTTCATTCTCTGGATTTAGGAGTTAGCAAGCTTCTTCTTTGAAGATCCTTCTCAAACAAAAAAAAAACTTTTCAAAATCTTGGATTTTTATTACTTAAAAATTATTTTCTATTCTTCACTAATATAAGTATAAGAATCATATGGGTTGTTCAAGGGGATTGCATCTCTGGTATGAGAGCTTGCTGAGATTTTTGAAGGACTGCTCATTCACCTTTGATGTATGCCTTTCATCCAACTCTCATCTGTGACTCCAAGAAAACTGTGTAATGCACAATGCACAAATTTCTGGTAAAATTAGTCTCAAACCCATTGGTCAATTAGGGTGATGTCTACCCCAAACATATGAAGACTTCCCCTGGCTTAATGGATAATGGAGAACAATTTGTTCCAACAGCCACAAAAACAACTGAAGCATCTGCTGTGCAGAGCTTAGAACTTGGTCATGTATTGAAAATGCCAAGGTCATCCACTGCTTCCCAGGTCATCACATCATCTTGACTTTTGTCTTGCCATTGTACTTCAATGATTGGAAGACAGAGTGAGGCTGACATCTCTGTGCAACTCTGCCTCACTTAAATCCAATTCAAGAACAAGTCACGATCATCCTGTTATGTCATTGGTTCTCTTTAAAATAAAGGAACAGCAACAATTCAAGTGATGAAACAAGGGGAGCCCTGACAGCTAGAACACTGTACTTGACCCTGAATTGTAGTTTGTGTTGTTTGTTGTTCAGTCACTCAGTCATGTTCACATGACTCCATTGTCCTTTTCCATAGGATTTTCATTGTAAAGATACAGAACTGGTTTGCCATTTCCTTATCCTCTGTGTCCTCATTTTCCAACTGAGGAACTGAAACAAATAAGGAATTAAATGTCTTGTCCAGGATCACACAGCTAGTGAGTATCTCAGGCAAAATTTGAATTCAGATCTCTCAACTTTAGGCCCAGTGACCTATCTCTTTTGCCACACAGATATGAAACTTTAGTTGGAATATTTCAAAAGAATATTTACTTGGACAATAGGAATGTAAATAAATGTGTGATCAGCACACATTTTTTCCTTTTTCCTTGATAGTTTGACTAATATGGGATATACCAGTTCTTTGCCTTTGTACATTCTACCCCTTGTGCCTGAAATGTACTTTCTCTTATCTTTCACCTTATGAGAATACAGAGGCTCACCTCAGGTACAACAACCCAAAGGAATCATTTCCCAAGCCCTCACTCATTAGTGCCCCATTTACTGAAGACATTGCATTTTTTGTTATAGGTCTCAGTAAAATGCAAAACAGCTTGAAAGCAGAGAATACTTTTTTCTTAATCTCCAGACCTTCTATAGGGCTTCGCAAAAAAAAAAAAATATGTGCCTATTTGTTGATTTGTAAAAAATTAAATTGAACTGTCCCAACTCTCACAGATGTGAGGGCATCCATTGAGTACAAATCACTTTCCATATAAAACTTTTCATCCTCAATAATTCAATTCATAGGTTTAGGGACTGGACTTTGAGTTCATTAGCATGGGGAAATCCCAAGAAAAGAAACTCTCTCAACCAATGCATCTTTTCCTGCAGGTCAACCATGAAATAATTTTGATCCCAGTTTGCTAGTCTATATGAGCAGTATTTAATTGCTATTATTGTATTTCACCACTCTGAAGTAAAAATGAGGCCTAAAAAGGTATATGTTATGCCTATGTAAGGAATGTTTTTTTAAATGAGTGCCTCTGATGTTTATTCTTATGAAATAGTTAGGAATTGCCATTTTCTCTGCAGAACTCTAGTGAGCAAGAAATATTTATTTTTATGTTGCTCCCACTTGCTCAAATGTTCACTGAACATATATAAAAAGATGGCTTTATAGATTCCCAATCATGCTTCATAGTGAAATAGAATAATAAACTGTGAGGAAACTACTACTGATTGAAATAGAAGAGGTAAACTGAGGGGAACCTGTTTCTTCATAATGACTGTTGTTTTCTGGCTGGCTATGACTAGAGAGGGCTGCCTATAGGAACCTGAGGCTGCTTATTTGTATTGGAGGTAGAACAGAGAAATGCTGAGGGATTCCATGCACAGAGAAACTGGTACAAAGGGGACTACTTATAAGGGACTGCTCTGGGGTTTACTCTGGGGTTTGCCTATTGATCCCCACTGATTGCTGATGGATCAATCTATTTCCTAACCCCTTCCTCCCTCACTCCCTCCCTTAACCAACCTTTCCCTTTTGCCTCCCTCACCTCCCAAATCTTCTTGAAGCCTTTGCTTCTTCCCTCCCTCCTGAGTGAACTATAAAGATACTCCAGTTGCTTTCTCGGTCAGGGGGTTTATTGGGATAGCAGGATGGGAAACTGAGGTAAGAGGGATGAGGATTCCCCTAGACTATGGGGATAATTTTAGAAAGGTTTGAGGAAGTATTCCAGTCACAAACTGTGACTCTGAGACAGTTAGGGAAATGGAGGACAACAGCAGTTCAAAATCTTCTTTCTTCTTCACCAAGAAAATCTCTTCTTCAGTGTCAATTTCAACTTCTCAGAACCAGAGAAACTCCCCAAAAAAACCAAATCAGCTTCACAAAGATCTTTCACCCAGCCTCAAACTTCCAGAGAGTGAGAGAGTGACCTCCAGTTAGAGACACAGAGACCAAAAGCCCCTGCTTCTCCTCTCAGTGTGGCCAGCAAACCCCCAACTACCCCTCCTAGTAACATTTCATTAGAATTCTGGTTCTTGCATATTGGTCCACAAGTCCTGCAAAACCTCTCTCTCTTCATGTCTCTATCACAATCCCCCCCTTTTATTAGGCATAAAATGCAACTTGCATTTTATTTTTATGATACTTACCTCATCAATAAAAATTCTATTTTAACTCTTTGCTTTATGAAATATACTCTTATACCCCACCACCACCAAATAACAAATCCTAAACTCATCTTAGCTGCTCTATTTATCTAAATACTAAGCTAAGATTGGATCATAGGAAAATGATTTAGGTAGGGGAATTAAATGAACATAGTTTCACATCATAAAACAAGTAACAATTTCCAAATCATTTCAACAATGTCACCAACACATTGAACATGCAAATATTCTAATTCCTAATGTCTATATAGTCACTAAAATTTTTTCCTAACACTAACAAATGTTAAGCTACAATCATAATAAAATCTAACTTCTCTACTATAGAACTTCTGTGTTTCTATTTCCTAAGCCTTAGACCAATTCACTAGGCTATTACTATTGTTAGTAGTTGGACTATTAATGAACTTACTCTAAAAATTAGCTCATTAGTCAATTAGTAATTTAGTACAACTTTACATATGTACATCCTTGCAGATATCTGTGCAAACTCATGCAGAAAAGAAAATCTTTCTGTTTGAATTTCCCACAGAAACTATTGTCAGTGTGTTCATTTGTTGTTATGCATGTTGTATACTTACCCAATCCATGGAATATCTTACTTTGCTATGTTGGATGTGTGTGCAAATGTATATGTGATGTTCACATGTACGACGCTTCCTTACATAACCTTCATGGCCCAAAGTTCCAAATTTCAAAGTTCCAAAGTCCTTCCATGTGCAGTCATGTTGCTTGAAGAAATTCTCTTCCTTTCCACTCTGGTCCTTTGTCTTGTCTGCATGCCATTCACCATTTCCAGACTTTATTGAAGACTTGTGTTCTTCAAATCAGGATCCACTGCAATAATCAGGAACCCAGGAACACACAAACAATGCATGTGTGTGAGATTTATATGTGTGTGTGCAAGTAATAATGAAAGGTTACATTTGCATGGAAGTGAGTTGAAATCTTCATGAGTGCCAGAATGTATCAATTTTTCTTCATGCATGGGGGTAAGCTTTTTGCATTTGTGTCTCTTCATGCTTGCAGGTTAGGTTAACTTGTGTTTTTCTTCTTGCATGGGTATATGTGTTATGCCTAAGAGTATAGTTTTCAATTTTTTTCTTTTTTCTTCATCAGAGGTCTATCATATGATTACTGTATGTAGTTTTTGAATGGTTATTGTATGTATTACTTGGATATAGTTCTTTTTGATTTGTTACTATGTCAGACATATAATTGTGTCTGCTACTCTTTCAAATGCAAGGTTTTCTTTCTTGTATTCTGTGTTAATGGCTGTATATCATCATGGGTGCTACCTTTCATTATTTTAACATATGCAGGGCTCTCTCATTTGAATTCTAGTGGCTGGTATTCTCCAGTGCTTTCCTTTGTTCTCAGTAGGCTTACATTCACCAGGCTTGGTATTGCTTTCTTCTTGGGCTATTCATGTTGTAATTCATGACTAGGACTTTTTTCTCAGATGTCATCAGTATATGTATCGTCACTGATGACATGATCACATTGTTATGTCAAGTGAGATATCTGAAACTATGAAATAATATCTTGCCTCTCTCCCTTCCTACCCCTGGTATAGGCTGTTTAGACTGTTTTAGGATGAAGATTGAGAGATATGGATAACCTTTTTTTTTTTCAGTTCTCAACTATATCTTGCTGTTAAAGCCATGTTATGACAGATTCAACCACTGTGAATCCATGCTTCTCCAGCAGTCTAGATGTTTGTGTCTGTCCTAGTTATGAGTTGGAACTTTACTACAAGTTTAGGGGTGTTTTTGCTGTTAAATTACTGGTTCTTCTCTTGTTGGAATAACTTATTCTTTATGCTATCCCAAGACTAGTCTTCATTCATATAAGGTTCAGTATAGATTGTTACCCTATGGAACTCCAACTAATCTTGGTTTCACTGTTATGGCATGAATGGTACTTGTCCTATGTTTGAAGTTAGAGACTAGAAATGAAATTTTGTATCTATATCTCCTTCTCCAGTTCACAAAATGTTTCTTAATATTCACCTTCCCATTCAGAATCTTCAACTTCTCTATAAAGTCTTCTTCATTATCGACCCCTAAGCTTGCATACATTTTTTCCAATGGTATACAGCTTGTTCTGTGCCCATAGAATAATTCTTCATCCTTGTATTGGTATGAGTTTGTTTGCACTGATTCCAGGTATTCTATCTTTTCACTTGCATCCCATACATCCCCTTCTTCGTCTACCTCTTCATAAAGCTTATAAAACTGATAAGGCATTTGTTCTACATCTTCTTCTTCCATTATAATTACACCTTCTGGTATCCCTTCAGATTCAGTGTCTGACTCAGAGTCACTAGATCCAAACACTTTGTTATTTGAGTCTTGCTCAGTGTCCTGTAAACACTTAGCAGAAATTGATAACTCTAGCTTTGTGTTTTGATCTAAGCCCTTTTCATCAGCTTTGGTGTTACTCAAATCAGTTTCTGGATGTGTCTCACTATTAAGCTTTAGATTTACATTTTGAATTGGTAAACTAGATGGTATGAGGTTATGCAGATCTTTTTCACTGTTGATCATAGATCCTACTCTAACACTAGCCTGGGGTTTATGTTTATCTTCTTTCCCACTTGACTGTGTAGAGATAAGAATCTTTCCCTCTAAAGTATTTTGTTCTGGGAATAAAGATTGTACTTCTGCATTTCCCCCTGCACCATCAGTAATAGGATGTGTGTCTTCATATTGTTCCCCATAACAACATGTATCTGTTTCTGGTTTAGAAACCAAAGTGTTCATAACTACTGACTCATTGTTCATGACCTTGCTACCCTCTTCTATGTGCTTATTTAACCTAATTAATTGTTCTTGATTTAATTCATTCCCAATGAAATCTTCAATGGAACCTGAAACTAAACCATGGCAGTTGCTTTGGCCAGATACCCCTGTGCCCCATAGAACATTGGCACTAACTGAATCCTTGGTTGTTACTAAGTCTGCCATTCCATCCCCAGATTCAAATTTAACTGATATGTCACCTCCACTACTTTGAATATGATAATCTTTGTGTTCAAAAGTAATGTCAGCTTCATTATCAGTTTTTTTCTTATCTATAACACTCACTGATGGATGGAAGGTACTAGCTTCTGGATTCAAACTAGATGCATTTACAAAGGGTACCTCTGCCATAAAGCTATTGACAGAATTAACTGTATTAGGTGGGATTTCTGTGAATGTTTCTAGAGCCTTGTTATCTTTATCAACAGTAACCTTTAGGGAATTGAAATTATGTGTCTCTGCATTAGTCACTAACTTTCTTTTGAGTTCTTGTGACCTATTCTTTCTTTCCCTTTTGCATAATTCAATCCCATTCTCCACTCTACACTGGAAAAAGTTTTCTAGGAATGATTTGATTTCCTTTACAGACATTTCCTTGTGTGGTTACTATATAGGTCTTATCAAAATCTCTCATCTCATTTGCAATTTGAGATATTATTTCATTAATTCTGCCTCATTTTCTGTAATCTGGCTCTGCCTTTCTCTTGCTTTATTGCAATGGCTATCATTCACAGATTCACTTTCTTGCACCAATTTTACACTATTTCCCAACTTTTTACTATTATTTAAATCTGCAGCCTCTTTGTTACTATTTCTTCTATCTCCAAGTGCCTGGCTTCATAATTCCCTTCTAACAATCTCTGAATACTTTGGCTTAGCTCCAGTTTCTATTGCCTTTTGCATTTCCCTCAAATCTGGAGCTTGCTGTGAGGACTTCAACTTGCAGTGTGAGCAGCAAGTGGATAGTTAAGTTTCCTAAGTAATCCACACTTTCCACTACCATTTGAGTCAGTTTACCGTAAAGAATATGGTAAACCCAAAGGCAAGCAATGGCTGCCAAAACCACGGCACCAAAAACTATTTGTTCGAACATATTTACTGTCTTTCCTGTCTGTGGGATTGTTGGGTGTAGTCAGACTACTGGGGTGCCAATTCTGGTTCTTGCATCTTGGTCCACAAGTCCTGCAAAACCTCTCTCTCTTCATGTCTCTATCATAAGAGGAAACCTGGTATCCTGGTTCTTTGCTTCCTATACTGATTGAAAATTCAGAATTCATGTCAGGAATTTGAAGGTGATTTAAATATGATCTGTGAAATAGTCACTGTCCAAATATGTAGTCCTGGAGCTGGTGAAGAAGAATGGAGGGTACCATGGGAGAGTGGTGTTTGCCTGAGTATATGGGCAGTATGGGAGAGATGCACTGGGAAACAAAAAGTCCTATCACTAAAATGTGCATTGTCATAATAGCACATTAAGGAGTAATATGCCTGCACCACAGCTCATGTAATTCCATTTCTATCTATTGTTTTCAATAATGTGGTGGCAGGTTTAAATTTCAGGCAAAATTTCTAGTGGGGCTCACTTTATCCCAATGCCCTCAAATTGAAATACCAGGCACCACAGAAATAATGAGGCATTATTTCATTTGTAGCTCTTTCAATTAAGCTCTTCCAGGAATATTCTATGTTGGGCTTTAGAAATCACTAATATTCACTGCAGAAAAATAATAGTCTTTCACATGTATATTGACATCACTATGCTTGCCTTTTCAATGGGTGGGGGAGGGACTGAAGGGAAATGGAGAATTTGAAACTGTTTTTTAAAAAGAATCTTGTAAATTAAATGAATGAATGAATGAATGAACAAAAAAAGAAAACAAGAATAAATGGACAATGTTCTAAAAAGAATAGTAGTCAAAATTGTCTTCCTTTTTCTTCTGATCAAATCTAAATGTTCTAAAATTAAATGATCTAGAAATGGAAAGTCCCTTTTACCTCATTTCACAGATGAGGAAATGGGTCTAGAGAATTTGAGTGGTTTGTATCACATGGGTAATAAATAGTTAAATTTCTAACTAAAATCTTTTGGATCTAAATTTCATATTTTTCCCCACAAAACTACAATTTTTTCTTTGGAATGGAAGATGACACAAGTTGTAAGCAGCAAAGGAGAACTACACACCTGAGTCCTCCAACTCCAATTCTAGGAATTTTCCCATGCTTTCCCCACCTACCTACACATACATTCACACATGTTTCTCAATAGCTGCTTCTCTTTGAATCAGAACCAAATGGGGAATAATGACTGTGTATGAAGCTATAGTACCTCATTTCCCACTGGCACAGAAGGCAGAGGCAGTAACCAAGCCTAATTCAAACCAATTTAATTCAATGCAACAAATTTTATGAAGCCCCTGCTATGTTCCAAACACTATGAAATAATCTGGAAAAGTTAGAAACTTTTAATATGATATCTTTGCCTTCTTGGAGCTTATAGTTTAATAGAATTAATATGGGAAATATATAAGTAACTAAATCAAAGTGATGGTAATTATATGAGGTAAAGGAAAGTACTATGTGGAATCTGAGGAGGAAAGGGCACCTTAACAACTGAAAGATCAAATAAGACTGGAGAATACATTTGAATATAAAAGAAGAATAAAATAGTTATAGAGAGAAGAGTATTTCTGGCAAAACAGAAAATGTAAGCAAAAGTAAGAAACTAGGAAAGTAATGCAGGGAATGTATATAGAAAATGTTGAGTAATTTAATTTAGTTAAATAAAGAATAGAAAAGGAAAAACTGTGATGGCAGAATGGAAAGCTAGGGGGAAGCCATACTGTGGAAGTACCTAAGTGTCTGACAAAATGAGTTTGACCTTTACTGGGAAAGTACTAAAGAACCATTGAAGGGGGTTGTAAAAAGGGATGGCATGGTCAGATCTGAAAAGGGGGAGGAGATTGAAAGGGAAGAAAGGGAGGGAGAGGGACAGGGATAGGGACATGTGAATAGGTCCACCTGGGATCAGATTTCATCTCTGGTCTACTTGCTGAGTGATTCTGGGTAAATCATCTAATCTCTCAATCCTCTAGCCAACTCTCTAAGACCTTAATTGCAGATAATATACGGATATGTATTCCTAATAGATAAAGGAGATTCCTTTTAGCAACACAGATCCATACCTTCTTTGCAATTAAGGTCTTAGAGGGCAGTGATTTATGTAGAGCCATTTAGATGCATTTTTCCAGATCATATTCAGGCATTCTCTGGTTTATCCTCATCCTGCAGGTTTAGCTTTAATCCAGAAAGTGTAGAAAAATCTAAAAACCTGAAGTTCTGATTTACCTTAACCCTCTTCAGAAATAAGCCAACAGTTCTATATGAACTGAGGAGAAAGGATCATCTCAAGGTAGAATTGGAAGAAGAAGGAAAAAATAAAGAGAACTTAACCAAGGCCTAAGAGGATCAGGTGATGCCTTTGGTGCTGCCCCTAATTTGCTTTCTGACAGATGCCTTTCCTTCCCTAAGCCTGTTTCCTTAATTCTAAAATGAAGATCTTAGAACAAATTATCTCTAGGTCCCCCTATGATCCTAACACTGAAATTCTATTTCTCTAAAGCTACTGCAATTCAATTGAGAAAAATTCATTCCAATTAAAGTACAAAATAAATCAACCTTTTATCTAGCTTTCCTTTGATTCCATTGGAATATACAAGTTAGAACAGGAACAACATTGTAAGAGATGGAGAGAAAGAAGAAAAACTCCTGTTCCAAGAAATAAATAATAGATTGAATCACACTGCTGGCTATTTACTATTATAAAGGAATAGGTTTGGGGGTACCATATAAATAATAGGGAAATATCCCATCCTCAATAAAGAGGATTCTAAATGAATACCCAAACTACATAAAACTGTGCATTATTATTCTTATTAATATTACAACCCCATCAAAAGAGGATGTTTATTTAATCAACCTATACAGAGCTTCAAAACTGATAAGAGCACAGACATGTGTTAAAGGGATTTTCTTAGTCTCTCCCTCTGTCTAATTTAAGAGGGGAGAGAGTAGGGTTTCTAAGTGGATCAGAGAACTGACAAGTTCAGTGAGCAGTGAGCCAGAGCTGAAGATTCCATTACCAAGGAGACCAGGACACTAAGGAGAGGAAGTAGGAATTGCTTTCTGGCAGGAAAGTTGTAAAACAGGAGCTGGTCAGTGAAGAGATAAACGAATAAAAGGGGCTTTTTGGTCTCTAGGATCTCTAGAGAGCAGGAGGTTTGGCTCTCAGGCAAGGGGCTGCTGGTGATGGGAACAGTTGGCTGTCTATTATTTTAGGGAGTTAGTTACTAAGTTAATATTTTACAGAAAGAGTAGAGTTACTTAGCGAATTTTTACAGATAGAGTAGATTAGGTCTGCTGTGCCAGGCAGAAGAACTTGTCCTGAGAAGACAGTTATAGTATTAGGAAATTTTAGGTCGTTATTAGGTATTATTAGTGAGACTTAGTAAAGGTAGATTTATAAGGCATATATATATATATATATATATACATATACATATATATATATATATATTCCTATCTTTCCATCTGTACTTCTTTCTAAATTAAACTGTTAGGGTCCAGTGCGTCGCCCACCACCATGGAAGACCCCCAGACAATGCAATCAAGCAGGAGGGTCCTTTATTCTGGTATACACCAGGGGAAGCTCAGCACAAGAGTTCCGCCTGCAGTTGTGAGTGCAGAGTCTTTTATACCCGAAGCCTGTCAGCATATCACTAACCACCATACGTGGCCCACAAGTTTCTCCTGGACTCTACGTTTTGGGCATCGGCACATTTAGGTTCCCTGACAGGGGTCTGTTGGTCAGATGTCCTATAGTGATATGTGCTGTACTGACCAAGCAGCTCCCTGCTTGGGGCTCCTTCATTCCCAACTTCTTTTTCTCTTAGGGGGCAGAGGGAAGGCCTGTCCACTGAGGCAGCTTGTGGCCCTCAGTCCGGGGCTCGCTAGGGTCGGTACTGTTGTTGGAGGGCCAACACCTGGGTGGCACCCAGCCGGCCTTTCATGAACCGAACAAGGCGGTGAAAAACGCAGGGGCCAAATGTCAAGAGTAGGGTTAAGATTATGAGGGGTCCTATGAGGGACATGACTAGGGAGAAGAATTGAAAAGGTGGGCGTACCAGGGGCCGGCAGTTTCCCTCTCCTTCAGTCAGGGTTTCTAGACCTTCTTGTAGCTTGCTCAGGGAGTCCCTAATAATCCCTGAGTGGTTAACATAGAAGCAGCACTCCTCACCCAAGGCTGCACAGAGGCTCCCTCCTTAGGGAAGAAGAGGTCCTGCTTGGCATAGTAGGTCACTCGGGGTACTATTGTGAGGGGGTGCAGCGGGCAGTGAGGGAGCTAGGGGAGACACAGGGCTGTAGGCCAGAACGGGGGCACAGCCAGTGCGCTCCTGCAGGTGGGATAAGGTATTTCCCAGTTGAGGGATACTCTGTGACAAGGGAGGGGGAAACCAAGAGGCGGGGGGAGAAAGTGAAGTAATGGAAGTGAGTGGGTCATGTATTCCTTTTGCTAGCTGTTTTCCCACTGCTTCTAGTGAGTCGTGCCATCTGGCCAGCCCAGCCATCCATAGGGAAACCACACAGCCTCCTGGAGGGCCAGAATCTCAGGCCCCACCTGGTTCAGTGCCCCCTGCCATCCCATCCCCTCCCCTCTCCAAATGTCTAAGGGAAAAAGGGCGGAGGTTCAGATCTTCTGTAGTTTCTTCAGTGCTGAGCATGGGTGTAGAGCTGTCCCTACCTATGTGTAGGAGAGAAAGGGAGGGGAATAAGAGGGGGAGGGAAGGCTGCAGACAGTGTCTTTAGGGGCGCGTCCTCAGTGGATTCCAGGGTCCCAGGTCGGTGGAGAACTGCCTGGAGATCTGAAGGGTGTCCTGTCACTCCTTCCCTCGATTGGCAGACCGGTCACAAGGGGAAGTCAGCCCCTAAGATAGAAGGGTACTGGGGCAAATAGCAGATAGGAACAGGACATTAATACAATAGCAATGAACATCACACATTTGCATTTGGGTATCAACCAACAGACTTCATCCTCAGAAATCATCTTCTGACAGGAACAGATCCCTTCCTGAGTTGTTTGCAGAGCTGGTATGTGATGTTTCTGTTAAAGTATATCCTATTGTAAAATACACATTAACTATAACATCTATAAACACTGGAGTAACAATATCTTACAGATGTATTTCTTTACCCCAGAGGCTGGGGAAACCAAGAAGGCTGTGAGCTATCTTTCCAAGCTCAAGAACCAAACCTCAACTGTGGTAAATTAAGGCTACAAATACATGCCATCTAGAAATAAAGTCCTCCTATTTCTCAAAGCATGTTCCTAACAATTTGAGAATTCCCAATTATTAGGGTTGTTTGAGGAAATGGAAACTTTAATATCAAAATTTGCATTATGTGCTGATCATGGGAATTGTCTCGAAGGAAGAAGGCCCTGAAAGGGAAATATCTCCAAGTCACAAAAGACACACCTAGCAAGGCTGTCACTTGCCATTGTTGTTCCACTCAAGGATGGTCAGGAAAATTCAGTCCAAAGTGAACCTTGGGCTGCCTTCTCTATAGCCATCCTAGGACTTTTTCTCTCCTTAGGGCACTTGCCACTGGATGCCAGAGGCCTTCTTTTCCTTAAAGGACAAGTCTCACCCATTAACAGCTCAGAGAAATTTGCTTATCAGCAATCCAGAAACAAATCACCACACCCCCAAACAAGCCTTTAATATCCCTACAAGGCTGATCACGCAATTATTTTCATGTATTTACATATCAGGTGTAGTCACATGAGTGCTGAATTAAGTAGTTCCCTATAAACCAGGGCTGTATCATCTCCTGGACGTAGGCCATCTGAAAGACTAAGACAAGGTCATGCAGGAATCACTTCAGGGTAACTGTCCAAAGAATCATGTGTGATCTTCCCACATACATTACTTTATATATTATCCCTAAGTTAAAGAGCCAATTATGAGAGCAGAACATTCATCTGTTCCCTTTCACCTTCTCTCTCCCTTTCTGTTCCTCCAAAACCCTCTGCTTAAAAGCAGAACACACCGTCCATTCTTCCTTTACAAACCCACATACTAAAGCTTTATGGACTTTAAATCAAAGTCCCTTTCTTCCAAATTCAAACCCAACATACCTCCCCACTTTCTCTAACATGCTTTTACTATCATAAGTCAAACAACCAGCCCCCTGGTATCACTTCAACTGCTAATCGGTAACCCCAAAGAATTCTGATTTAAAAAGATTACATCATTGAACAGTCTTTAGACTGAGGTAACAAACTATATGGTTGAGTCAGATTTACAGTGAGGTTTTTTTTTAATATCCAAACAATACTTAAACACATTTTAGCAGCCACTCACATGACAATCATAAATTTCTGAGCAAGCATTTTCACATATATGCCATTTTTAACACCCTACCTCTTCTTTGGCTATTGCTTGTCACATATATCCTTATACAGATCAAAATGTAATCAAAATATCAACCAACAATCCCCAGAACTCGTATGAGGTAACTTCATCAATTACATATCACTCAACTCATTTTATCATTCTGGACCTGGAATGTTTGTAGTGAGATTCCACAGCTGCAAACAAGCCTTTTTTTTTTTTTTTGGTCAGACAGGGCTGGCAATATTTGCTTGCTTGAATACCTTAAAACCTCCGTTTCTACAATTAAGATATACTCATCTTTAAGTTCTATCACACAGCGGTTGTTAACTCTTTGAAGCCCCTATGTCAGTTCATAATATTATAAGCACTTCTTTCTCCTTCCTGGGTTCAAGGAAGGGGTTAATAGCTTCTGAGCAATTTTATCCCAAGGCTGCTGGCCTTGACTTAGATTTTATTACTTAGCAACCTTGGCCCATC
Source organism: Monodelphis domestica (assembly GCF_027887165.1). Taxonomy (NCBI): domain Eukaryota; kingdom Metazoa; phylum Chordata; class Mammalia; order Didelphimorphia; family Didelphidae; genus Monodelphis; species Monodelphis domestica. The sequence continues at coordinate 343,765,454 of NC_077227.1, read as the reverse complement.
CTTCTTTAACCAGTGAGCTCACTATAATGTAAAAGTTTGAATGTATCAAACCCCCTTCATAATAATTTAGTCTCAGTGGATTTCAATTTGAACTCCACACTTCCAAATAACTCTGATTAAGTCCTTTAGCAATGTTTCAGTGTAACCAAACTGAGGTGCAAAGCATTTACCTGTTCTTCTCTCAAACCTGTCTAAAGAAAAATAGAACCTCCAGTTTAGTCTCTTTCTAGCTCAAAACATTGCTACATTCCTAATTTAAGTCCATCAACATTATTCCAATTCATAATTTGTTGTGTCTATTTCACACTAGAATTCATAGTATCAATTAGTATCTCTATTCATTACTCTTATTGAAGTGGAGCACTTCATAAAATGAATCCAGACACCCCACAATTCAATTATTAACTTATCTAGATAGGTTATAAGACATAAAGTTATTTCCCTTCACATGTACTTTTTAATCACTTTTCCCTACTTAGCTTCATGTTACCTGGCATTCCAGCCTGACCTCTTTGATATATCTGAAGCTAGACTGTATTTAATCCTCATGAAAAGCCCTCTCGATTACAGGGCTGGTTGAATTTATCTTGTTAAGGGCACACAGATTGTATGTCATATACCCTTAACCTATTTAGGTGGAAAACTTAATTCTCTTCATAATATAATGCATATATATTTAGCATTCACTAATTTCCAGCATTTGGCATCTAGATTACAAATTCCTTCCTATGCATTTTGCACATTTAAAAACAATTCATATAACCTTGATTAAAAACATTATTTAAAAATTTCCTCTTCTGTAAAACATCAATTCTTAGCATTTATCTCATTAATGCCATGCGCAGATTAACCACTTTCAAAAAGAAAAAAAAAACTTCTTGTGTGTGTAATATAATTTCTTGGTGCTATTTCTGACAGCACATATATTAAAATAAATGTGATTTGAAGGATTCCCAAATTCAAATTCTAGAATAAGTTCTTTTCAACAACACAAGTTTTTCTGAATAACTTTTACATCTATAAAGTAGTCAGTACAATTTTCTATATACAGAATAAACTTTTTTCTGTGCATCAGACTTGCTGTCAATCACATTTACACAATTCTCAAATTCACTGAAATCATTATGCATTGCAAGGTTTAACAAAGCAAACTTCTAATCAGGAGTTTTGTTGTTCAATAAAAATCTGGCAACATTTCACATTTGACAAATGGTAACTACAATACATTACATTTGTACCATATCAAAATCATTAGCAATTCACCCAGTTTGAGAATTAATTTTAAGAGAAAGTTTCTAACTGTGGAGTAAGAATCTCCCTTTTCTGCTCAGAATTTTCTCTCTTCCTCTCCTTTGGGGGCCCACTCAAAGGGAGAAGGAGGGAAAAATCATTGAATGGGTAATTGCACTCTCTCCCGCCCTGAAGCCTGTCACAGTGTTACTTTATCATAGCTTCCCTGGTTGGAACACAGGCAGAGGGAGCAGGGGTGCAAAATCTATTCTCCTTTGTAACCCTGCATCCCAAACTCCCCCCCCTTTTTTTCTTTCCCTTTAATCCAGCCACAACAAAGACTCAAAGAACCCTATAGGACACCCTCTCCCACACATCTACATACCTGCATCCAACTACAGAAAGACACACAAGACAAACAGCAAAAGCCAGAAGACAAATAACAGAGACGTGGACATGTAAACTCCCCAATCCTAGGAGCTTATCTTAAGATCTCATTTCTTGGCATGTACTTGTAAGGACCATAAAACCTTGAGCAAGCTGTTTGACAAACAGGCTGATTTTCTATTATTGAAACCAAGAAGTTGCAAGTAAAGGGTTAACAACTGCCTAAAGCAGCTAGTTTTAATCAGGAAAGAAACCTGATACCCACAATTACTCATCAGTGGCCAGCTCCCTTTGGCTGTTTCCAGCTTCCTTTGGCTGCCTCCGGCTATCTGTCAGGGGCAAGCAGCCAGCGGCTGGCCACCTGATCCCTCTGTGTGGCAAAAAACCTCAGTGTGTCTAAAAATCACCTAGAGATCGTGGGGTGTCCCCCAGGCTCTCCTAGGGGTGCAATATCTTCCCAAAAGGGGACTCGAACCCCTTTCCCTTCAAACCAGTTGAGAGCAGTGTCCACCTGGAGGAGACACGGAGCTCCGCACTCAGGGCTCTCTCAACCTGACGGAGACTTTAACTCCGTATGGCAGAGTCAGACCTCTGTCCTCAGTGGCTTCTAACCACCTGGAAGTTCCGATCTCGGCACCTGCCCTGGACCATATCCTTTCCCCACTGCTGATCACAGACGCTTCCTCAGTTTCCTGACTGGACTTCTCTCGAAGGACATAGAAATGCGGTAATTCCGAGTCCGCACTCAGAAACAGGTGGGAGGGTCGGACTGATGCCGCGAGGCTAAGCCTCTCGCCTTAGAAAAAGGCAGGCCCTGGGGCTTGGCATAGGGGCTCTTGTTTAAACCGCAAGAATGAATGCCCCACTGAGCCTTATGCCCATCAGGGGTCCTCATCTCCCCATACACATTTGGTCACCATTCGCACCCACAGCCACACAACACTCAGCTCACCTGAAGGTCTGGTCCAAGGCAGTGCCTTAGGCCCTCCTGTCCAGGGGGTTCCAAGGTGGAGGGGTACCAGCGAGCCCCCAAATGTTAGGGTCCAGTTTGTCACCCACCACCAAGGAAAAACCCATAGACAATGCAATCAAGCAGGAGGGTCCTTTATTCTGGTATACACCAGGGGAAGCTCAGCACAAGAGTTCCACCTGCAGTTGTGAGTGCAGAGTCTTTTATACCCGAAGCCTGTCAGCATATCACTAACCACCATACGTGGCCCACAAGTTTCTCCTGGAATCTATGTTTTGGGCGTCAGTACAAGTTTCTCCTGGACTCTACGTTTTGGGCGTCGGCACATTTAGGTTCCCTGACAGGGGTCTGTTGGTCAGATGTCCTATAGTGATATGTGCTGTACTGACCAAGCAGCTCCCTGCTTGGGGCTCCTTCAAAACAAAACTTTTTTTTTAAATTAAAATTGCTCTCTTCACTTTGTCAAACTCCTTAATTTAATCCTTATACATGTAATATCTCATCTGGCTCTCACAGCAACCTTATAAATGGAAGAATTGTCTCTATTTAAAGCCAGTTCTTGATGAGGTTAAATGACTTGTCCTAAGTCACTCGGAAAACAGGCAGCAGAGCTGGATGGATATAGAACCCAGGTATCCTGACTCCTAGAAGAAAGCATATTCCACTATTCCACACTACTTCCTCATCATGTCTTATGGAGCACATTCCATTTCCTATACTGACTTACTACACAAAATCACAGGGAGACAAATTGCCTACTTACCCTCATCAGTACCTTCTTTGATTGTATCTGGTGGGGGGAAGGAGGGAGAGGTATGATATTTGGATTAAGAAAGTCAGATAAGGTTCCTTCTCTCTCAGGCCCAGTGCCCTTGATCAAATTTTTACCAAATGCTTCCACCAAATAAATCTACAAATGCCTTTCATTGATTATGAACAGGATGAGCATTTGAATATTTAGGTTATCTGATCATTGTAACAAGTGCCTAATAGGACAGGACATGGTTTATTTTTTACTATAAGACATGAAGTGAAGGAAATTTAGCTAACACAGTTGATGAAATTGAACTTCCTTCTGGACTCTGGATAAGGGAATCATAAAAAAAAAAGAATATTCACTGAGTATGCACAGTGGACAAAATATCCATGCTATTTTGACAAGTATCACAGAGTTTTTACATAGCCACAGCTTACCAAAGCCAAAAGTATATGTGGCCTTTGAAAAATCATTCGAGGTACAAAACCACCTTTACTCTTTACCCTTGTATGTGAGACACTCTCTAAAGGAAGGTTTTTATCTTCTAAGTCAACCATAACTATTTGTTGTGCTTTATTGCAATGATACTATAGGGGCAATTAGGTAAGTCAATGTATAGAAAGCCAGGCCAAGAGATGGGAGGTCCTGGCTTCAAATCTGGTCTCAGACACTTCCTAGCTATGCGACCCTGGGCAAGTCACTTAACCTCCATTGCCTAGTCCTTGCCACTCACTTTCTTCCTTAGAACTGATATACATTAATGATTCTAAAACAGAAGGTAAGTTTAAAAAAAAACATACATGTATTTTGTTTTGTTATCCCATAGAAAGCCATTAGCTCTTTATTACTCTTCTAAAACCATGCTATATGCTTCTATGTTATTCAAAGCTTTATCATCAGGATCATTTCTTTCAGAGGAAAAGTTTGACAAGGGACTTAATTAAAAGCATGGATTTGAGGTCTGTGAAACAATCCAGAGATCAATTGCCAGAGAGCAAATTTAATAAATGAGCAAATAATTAAAACCCCTCCTTCTACTGACTTCAGATCATTATTGATTAAGTGAAACCATCTCGTTTTACTTCATTTATGTCAAACCAATAAGAAAAAAATCTGAACTTGAAAAAATATGGAAAAGCCACATTCAGGTCGTTTGAATCCACATTAAGAGGAAATGTCATCCTTGTGCAGTGTATTTTTTATTGTTATTGTTATTTTATTTTTAAGACCTTGATTTGGAGTTAAAGAAATAGTATGCAATATACTTTTTGAAAGGGTCAATATTTAATAAGTTTTCCAATACTTTGACTTGGTATGTCAAAATAGAATAAGTCTTATACCTAGTTAACCTATTAAGGGTTACAAGACTACAAGCCACAAATGCAATAGAAAATGTGTGTGGCATGACCACTTCACCATCACTGATCAGTCATTGGTTTTATTGACTCCCCTAGATGAAAAAGCTCATGTGATAGCCCAGGAAATCAGTCTTTCCTAAAGTGTTCCTAAATACTTATGTGTCGCCCTGAGAGTATGTGGTCAGTATGGTAAAGTCTATGTAGTTGTTATTGTAGAGTAGTATACTATAACCAGAATGGAATGACTGGGGCTTTGATCCAGATTATAGAATTTAGAGGGTACTTGCTTAGAGTTGACTAGACTACAATTCAATTCCATCCTTCTGATGACCACAGATGAGTTGTGTTCCTTCCCTGAGGAGACTCATAATCTGGGATTCCTTCCTCCACCTGAAAGCTACACACCATGCTCCCCAGGAGTAGTTAGTTAGTCCTTGGATAATGTGGAATTATTTTGGTATTCTCAGACTCATTTCCTTTCCCTGTGATCTCACTCTAGCTAAGATATATACTGCTGTCCAGATGCACCCCTGACACACTAGTTTCATAGCATCCACACCCCATCACACCCCACATGTACTCATAAGCCTAGAAAATATTCAGTTCCCAGACAGGCTTCTGCTTGCAGTGGCTGCATTCCCAGAAAGCCCGTCCACCGTGACTACTACCTTTTGCCACAGGTGGAAAAAGAAAATGTCAGTTATAGCTATGTGAAGTAAACAGAGCTAAAACCTCTTATAAATGTGTCTTTGATAAACAGCTAATATTTATGTCTGAATACATTAATTACAAACAGACCAGATAAGAATAAACATGGGCACTGTACAAGTCCTTTTGTGTCATGGGAAATTATGCATATGGAATCACCAGTCATTCTCAACTACCTAGCACTTTCTCCTCCCCATGAAGAAAGAAACTGAGGCTGACTATACTACAACAGACTTCCTATACTGCTTTTTATACTGCTTTTTATCCCCACCTATGACAGTGAGAAGAATGACATGCAAATAAATATTTCCTAATTTTCTGAATTTATAAAATCTTTTTTATAGTATCAGGATCCTTTCCTTTCCCCTCTCCCTAGGGCTCCCAGTCTTTATTGAGGAAACTGGCTTTAGTTGAAGGGGTTTCTCTTCCAATCTTCATAACAATGGTTTTTTATTCTTCTCTTTCCTTTCCTAACTCTGGACCTTTACCCATTCCTAACCCTGCAGAAGATAACTCAGAATCACTTAAGACTCTCAGATCCATTGTCTCTTTCCCAGCTGTGATGATCTGAGCATCTCCAGGCCTTCATCCTATAGATCAAATATGAATTCTCTCACGACTCAAATTAACTGAGAGTCAACAACAACAATCCTTCTGTAAGATGGAAGAAAATCACATTTTGACATTGTTTTGGAGACCTCAAGTTATGTGACCTGTAAATGGCTATTTGGATCATATGGGGGTAGAAGCATTAAAATCGGAGTCAAATAAAATCTGAGTTGATATTCTGCCTCTGATATTTACTGGCTATTTGTTTCTATATAACTTCAAGTTCTTTATCTATGAAACTGGCATAATAACTTCTAGCTCACAGGGTTGTTATGAAGCTAAAATGAGTTATCTTACGTAAAGTGCACTAAAAATGTTACCTAATACTGATGATGAGTATAAGCAAACATATTTTCATGAAAACAATTGAGGCTTATGTGCCAAATACCATTGGAGAAGATGAAGAAGTAGAAAATGTTATGAGGAATTTGTCAAGATCTGTCAAATAAATACATACATAATTTGATAATCTGATTTCAATGTAAAAGTGGGCATAGAAGAGGGCAATGACAACTATGTCAGAAAATTTGGCTTGAAACCAAGAAAAAAAGAGACCAAATATTGGTAGAATATTCAAAGGCCTTGATTTTTTTCAAGACTCAAAGGAAAAAGAAAAGTCAGAATTAAAATTCATTGTGTGAGACAAAGGCCAATACATAATAAATTTGTACACCAAGATATTCATATTCATAGCATCAGGCTGAAATGAATAACAGAAAACAAAGTAGGTGTCCATCCAATAGGGAACTGGCTAAAAAGCTATGATATATGAATGTGAAAGAAAATATTTCTATTGAACAAAAGGATGAACTAAAGAAATTCAGAGAAATTGGGTAGATTTGTGTGAAGGTACCTTTCTAAGATTTTTAGCAATTGTTGTTCAGACATTTCATTCATATCTGACCCTATTTGGGGTTTTCTTGGAAAAGATTTTGGGTTGGTTTGCCATTTACATTTCCATCTCATCTTGCAGATGAAGAAATAAAGGCAGAGTTAGATGACTTACCCAGGGTTACATAGCTGGTAAGTATCTGAAGCAAGATTTGAACTCAGGAAGATGAGACTTCTTGACTTCAAGTCCAGCATATCCACTGCACCCCCTAAACACCCCGTTTTTACAATTAGTACCAATTAATCTATGGTCAAGTAAAACTAACCTTGGTGTTCTCACACATGACATTGTATTTCCTATTTCATTGGCTTCATTTTCTATTTCTAGTGTAACAAGAAGATGCAATCTTTTTAATTAAAATGTGCATGACTTCAATACATGTATGATAAGGTGTTTTTTTGGTTCCTGTAATGGAAGAGAGCAAGGCTGGCTGTATTGAAGGGAAAATAGCAGGAAAATCAATCCACTTAAAAGGCAGAAATATCTGTTCCCACTCTTCCTCTTTTGAATGTTCTAGGACTCTGAAAGCTATCCTTTAGATTTCTGGTGGTTGGAGTAGAAGGGACCACAGGAAGGACACAGAAGGTTTCCCTTTTTCTTTCTTACTCCCCTCTATAACAACAACTATGATGCTACATGGATATGATAGAGTACCTGAATTCACTGAGATGAGCTTCAGATTGGATCACATGCTCCTAATTGCCCCTTCTGATTTGTGTTTCTTTACCTATGTAAATGTTCCTGAACAGTAACCCTGGGATGGCTATTTCTAACCTTCCTAACTACTGTGTGAGTTTGAGATATCTAGAATCATTGACAAGTACAAGTCTTAATTGTTGAACATTGCTTTCTGCAACTATATCCATCTTACAGGAAAAGATGACTACTACCAAAAGAATAGCCATGGACACTTTACTGATTGCTTCTCAGATAATTCAGATGGATATAAAAGTGAAATCTATTCAATAGTCCCACTAGTCTGCCAGGAGTCTTTACCTCTCTACAGAGTACAATAGAAGATATAGGTGACAAAAGGGCAGAGTTTGGGGGCTCCCATGAGTCTTTTGTTATGGGTTACTGAACCATATTTTAAGTATTTGTTTGTTTTGGTTTGTATTGTATTTAAGTATTTGTCTGTATTTGGTTCCAAGGTAGAAGAGCAGTAAGGGCTAGGCAATGGGGATTAAGTGACTTGCCCAGGGTCACACAGCTAGGAAGTGTCTGAGGCTAGATTTGTACCTAAGACCTCCCATCTCTTGGCCTGACTCTCAATCCACTGAGGCACTCAGCTGCCCCCATATTTTAAATATTTGCCAGTGTCCACTTAAATCTTTTGTGTTCATAGGATGTCTTTTGTGGGAGAGGAAATACAAGCTCTCTCATATCTGATATCTATTTTGTACATTGAGCAACTTTTCCTGAAGAGATCTTGTTAATTTTTTTTTGCTGAAATCCAAAACAAGAGCCAAACTCAAGTTTTGTTTGAGGAAATTTTCATGGAAAAACTACAGGTTGGTGTGCATCATGAGCAAGGGAATGAGAGAAAAGGCAGTTCCCTTCTCTTTGGGGTTGTTTCTCTAGGAATGGACCTAATTCAGAGGAAGAAGTATCTTGTGAGATATCAGTGACCCATAGATGGAAGATCTTATTCCTGTAGAATGTATTCCCTCATTAATTCTGTTTGTTCTTTCTTTATGAATTCAGTTGAATCATCATTTCCTATATAAAGCTTTTCCTGATCCCCCATACTGCAAATGGCTCTCCTCCTAAAATTTGTACTTGCCTTGTATATATTGGGTAGCATGGCCCAGTCAGAGAACAAACCTTCAATCCAACAAGAATTTGGTTCGAGTCTTATCTCAGACATATACTTGCTTTGAGGGTAGCTGCTTAGGGACAGGTAGATGGCACATTGGATAGAATGCTGGGCCTAAGTTCAAGAAGACTCATCTTCCTGAGTTTAAATCTGGCCTCACACACTTACTGACTGCATGACCCTTGGCAAGTAATTTAACCCCATTGCCTCAGTTTCCTCATCTGTAAAATGAACTGGATAAGGAAATGGGAAATCACTCTGAGATCTTTGCCAAGAAAGCCCCAAATGGGGACATAAGAATAAAAATACAATTAAAACCGAACAACAATGGAAAAGTCAGAGAACTGGTCTTGAATGCAAGAAAACTTGGCTCAAGTACTATGACGGACACATACTAGTTTTGTGGGTAAGTCACTTATGCTCTCAATGCTCAGGCAGTTCTCTAAGACTTCTAAGTGCAAAGTGTATATTGATCTGAATTAATTGAGAGAGTTTCCTTAATTGGGGGTTTTCTCTCTGAATGACATAATAAAAACATTCTTCATCCCTATCCCTATATTTTGAAAATACATAAATATGTGAAAATGTTGTCTCTCCCAAGAAAATATAAGTTTCTTGAGATCAGAGACTATTTCATGTTTTTGTGTTTTGTTCTTAATCCTCACTGTTTGGCAGAAGAAATAAATGCCAATTGATTGATTAAACTTAGGCAATGAGCATAAATAAGAAGAAAACAGACTCAACCACAACGAAATAAATTAAAAGATCACCAAAAGGAATTTAAAATAAAATTTTTAAGTCTTAGAGAATAGATATAAACAATACTCTCCACTTCACAGAAGCGAAGCAAAGGACTACTCAGGATAGAATGTTGTTGTTACAGCATCACATATTATTCCTTAATTGCTTTCCTATGTTAATAGGAAAGGCTCTCACTGAGAGGAGAGGAAGTTGATATGTCTATGATATGAATATAAAATGAATCAACAAAATTGTATTTAAAATCAATATGGGAAAAGTTGTGAGAGAACCATCATGGTAATTCTCTGCTGAAACTGATCTGACAATTTGGGAAAAAGCAATATAAAATTATACAATAAAGTGTACAAAAAATTCTTACCACAGATTCATGATAGGAACAAAGGCATCAACTATTCAAAACATTCATAGCATCTATATGTGTAATGGCAAAAAATAGAAATAAACTATGTGCCCCAAATTGATGAATAGGTAAGTAAATTTTGGCACATGAAATATTACTGTGCTGAAAGAAATGATAACTATTAAGAATCCCAGAATGTTCTAGAATCATTTTGAAATCATGAAGTGATGTGAATGAAAAAAAATGCAGACTCTAAAGAACAATATATGCTGATTTAAATTCTATGTGAACATTCTCTGTGTCTCTGACTCTCTGACTCCATCTGTCTCTTTTTCTATATTTCTCTCCCTCCAGATACTTTATTTCCCATTACTACTTCCTCTCCCATATTTGCACAAAGACACATGAAGATCAGAAAAACAATGGCTAATTAATTACTTTTTGATTCAGAGAAACTAGCTTTAAAATAAAAGAGAAACAAAAAATTCTTAAGAAAAACTCTTAAGAAAGAATGAAAAATAGACTATTTCTCAAGAGAGAAAAGGAGTAAAAATGTCTTGCAGTGGAAAAAGAGGTCAAGGACCTTGGTGGGAAAAGAATAGAACTAGGAGTCATCTACATGGAGAGAGTATTTGAAAACATGAGAGCTTATGAAGTTATCAGGTGAAAAGGCATAGAGAGAAAAGAAGATGTCCTAGAACAGAAACTTGAAGTAGTCTCAGAGTTAGTGAGCATGAAAAGATGAATGACTCTGCTTCAGAGGAGTGGTTAAATAGGTAGGAAGGGATCCAACCAAGAGCCATAAAAGAAAACAAACCAACAAACAAATGAACAAAAAAGAAAAGAAAAGAAAAGAAAAGAAAAGAATGTTCAGGACAGTGTAGTCAATAGTCTTAAATGGTAGAGAGTTCTAAAAGTATGAGTTTTGCGAAGGAAATATTTGAATTGGCAATTAAAGGATCAATGGTAACTTGAGAATGAGAGTAAGTGAAATTGAACCACTGCATAAAGATGGATATTTCAAGGAGTTTGTTTGAAGAGATATAAGATGTTAGCTAGTTTGGATAGTGGGGAATTGTGCTTTTTTTTGTTTTTCATTTTTGTTTTTGTTTTTGTTTTTTGTTTTTTTTTTTAAGAAAAGAAGGGACAAGAACATGTTTGTAGGAATCAAGGAAGGAGCCAAGAGAGGTTAAAATTAGAACTAGAGAATCATATTGGGGACAATCTATAAGAAATGATAGGAGATGAGATCAAGAGTTAATATAGAGCATCAGCTAGGTGGCTTAGTGGATAGAGAGAAGGGCCTGAAGACAGGAGGTCCTAGGTTCAAATAGGGCTTCAGACACTTCCTAACTGTGTGATCTTGGGCAAGTCACTTAACCCCAATTCTAATTTCTTACTGTTCTTCAGCCTTAGAACCTATATTTAGTATCAATTCTAAGAGAAAAGGTAAGACTTTAAAAGAAAAATTAACATGCAAAGATTGGTTTTGGCTTGGGGAAGTCCATTTCTTGATTAGAAAAATGGAGTTAAGGAGGGACTATTGCAGTGTGATATTAAGGAACTGTGAGATGAAGAAAGAGCAGGGATTTCTTAATGAATAGTCTATTAATTCAGTAAAACATGAGATAAGGACCTTCATTGAAAGTTTGGGGAAAGTAATATTGAGGAAAGCTCAAGGAGAATAGACAATGTTGTAGTGCATCAAATAGAGAATCAGTTAGGTATGGATAAAAGTATTGCCTCAATATGGTAAGAGCCCCTTTGAGATTAGATATCATAATTTGTAGTGGACTCAATCAGCTGGTCATGGTGACTTCCTCCAGCTCCATTTTCATAGTATATTAGTAAAAATTAATGAAATATAACACAAAAAGTTTTAAAAAATTAAGAAAAGTAAAAAGATGGTGGGTGGAATGCCAAGCCAGCATTAGCAAAAATATATGTGGTGATAAGACAATGTAACAACTCATTTGATAGTAGATGATAGCACAGAGTTTGTATAGCTGAGGTGAAAAAAAGGAATAGATTTAGAAATTTGTAGCTTAAGTTACTTAAATGATCCTCATCATGTATTTTGAAGTTTCCTAGTAAAAGAACAAGGATTGATGAATAGAGAAAGATGATAATCAAGATACTGAACTCATTGAGAAATAAAAATTAATATCCTGGAGTTCTGTAGAAAACAGCTGTTAAGATTTGGACTGGGTGTGTTGTTGTTCAGTTGTTCTTCAGTTATGCCTGTACAACGCTAAAATTATCCTTTACACCTGACTCTTTGTGACCCTACGTGGGGGTTTCTTGGCAAAGATACTGGAATGGTTTGCCATTTCCTTCTCCAGGTCATTTGACAGATGAATAAACTGAGGCAAGTTTCTTTTGTAGTCTGTGATTCAGTATTATAGTGACAAGAAGAATAAGAAGGTATGGTAGTATTCTGACCTTTTGGAATTCAGGAAAAGTATCACCAGATCAGAGGATTTCCCCTAATCAGTATAGGTGATTAGAATGTTCACTATCTTGTTTTACCTAATATCTTCTCTTTAAGGTCTCAACTGAGGTTGTAATTCCTGCTGTGGTGACCTAGTGGTCTGGGACCTAAGAGAGGTACCTGCATTCTTGCAACAGTAGTTAGACAGAGGGCCAAGCAAGGCAGTCATTGTGGTCTAGACCCAAAAAGACAACACTAGTGATACATTAATAAAGTCAATATGCATATTTTTATTTCTTTTATTAGTTTATAAATAATGGAAGGATAGGTTACACATATACTAAATTGCAACTACTTTTATAGTGTTTTGCTTATTTATGGGCTTGGGGTTTTTGTTGTTTGGTCTGTTTTATTTTTTTAGAAAAAACAAGTAAGTACCTGATTTATTATGTGAGGATGTGGAAATGGAATTAGAGATGAAATCAGGAAATGTGTCTAAAATGGACTAAATCTACACAGAACAAATTTATCCATGAGGTAACACACTACTAACAATATTTTAGAGACAAATTTTCAAGATATCTCAGAAAGAGTAAGAATCCAAAATAATAAATAAATGAAAAGATATTTATTAGGTACTTACTTCATATCAAGCACTACACTAAATGCTAATGATCTAAAGAGCAAATGGCATAGCATCTGCTCTTAGGGAGTTGACCCAAGTCTATCAATGCTTATTAAGTGCCAGTGGGCACTTTATTTCCTGATCACTATGCTGAAAGAAAGGCAAAGTTCATCCCTGTTCTCAAAAAATTTACAATTTATAGGGCAGGTGGGTAGTGGATTGAGAGCCAGGCCAAAAGATGGGAGGTCCTAGGTTCAAATGTGACCTCAGACACTTCCCAGTTGTGTGACCCTGGGCAAGTCACTTAACCCCCATTGCCTAGCCTTTACCACTCTTCTGTCTTGGAACCAATACACAGTATTGATTCTAAGGTAGAAGGTAAGGGGTTAAAAAAATTAAAATCTAATATGGGAGATAATATTAGGATTTTCTACCACAAGTTAGATGGAAGGCTCTAGATTCTTTACATCCAGAGAGAGTGAATGGCAAAGCCTAGAAGTCATTAGGATACCACTGCATGGCAGATGACTTTAAAATAGATGTTAGAGTTTGGTGATTCAGAGAATACAGTGTCAGATTCATCTTTTTGCTCACTCAAAGTACACATTGATCAAGACCTATTTGTTGAAGAAAAAGACCAAGTTCTCCTTTGCTTTGGTCTGTCATCTCCTAGCAATTGTGAATGGAAAGGATAACAAATCACTTTTTCCAAAATAAATTAAAAAAAAAAAAGGTAAATGAGAAGACATCCTTAGTTACCAACCTAGGCATTAAATTTCTTTATAAATCAATTGAGTTAAGCCTATGTACTCATCAAGGCTATTTTCAATAAAACATAAGCACCATGCTTCTGCATTTTATTTGCTAGCACAGACTACATCTTTATAGTCACTTTGTTTACAGAAAAGTTAAGGAAATACTGTATTGATTGCTTGTTAATTTAATTCCAAAGAGATTTTATTTACAATTTCATTACAAAGTGTAGAAAGAGTGAAGCAAGAAATCAGAGAGAGGATAAGGTAAAATATCTAGCCTCAACACTAAGTAATTTATCTCCGGCCCCTGGCTCAATCCGGCAGGGGAGTTTAGTCCTCAACCAGATAGGCCTCTGCCCTTGTAGCCCAGGCCATAGGGAAGTCTCTTCAGAAAAAAATCCAGCAGTTAAGAGTCAGCTTTCACTCACCACGTGTCAGTTCAGTCAGCAGATCCTTCTGCCCCTCTTCACCAGCCTCAACTTGAAATCATGAAGAATTTCATTCTCACAAGAAGTAACAGTTCCTTTTAAAGACTTTTTCTCTTGCATCACTTCCTGTGTCTTCTCCTAATTCTATGTCTACCAATCAGAGTTGAAGTCCTGTTCTAGGACTGCTCAGAAGGTCCATACTGATTCATTATCCACTGTTGCACACATGGGTCACAGACCTCCCACTTCATGATTAAATGGGATATTTGCACTTTTGGTGATTAGATCTAAATGGGCAGATTTTCATACTTAACTTTTAAGTACAGTGTTTACACTTATGGGGATTAAATCTAAAAATAGACAAGGGTTACAATTTAATCTTCACAATCAGGGGAGAGTTAAGTATTTTCATTGTTATAATAAGGGGAGAGTTAAATTTAATCTTCACAAGGATAAGAGTATTTGAATAGAGGCTCTGTTCACAAATGACTTTTGAATTATTATATGGATCCCTAGTAGAATGAAGATTTTCTTCAGTGACATACACAGCAGTGTAAAGAAGCTTAAATCTCCTACACCTGTTGTCCAGACTATGGTAAGTAGTTGGACAAGTAGTCCATCAAATTTGATCACACACACATGCACAAGTACATTGACAAAAAGAAAGAGAGGGGAAGAGAGAGAGAGAGAGAGAGAGAGAGAGAGAGAGAGAGAGAGAGAGAGAGAGAGAGAGAGAGAGAGAGAGAGAGAGAGAGAGGTAATGAGAGATTTATATATAGATATGTAGATGTAAATATATTTATAGAAATGAGGCAGCTAAGAGTTGTCTATAAAGCACTGTGCTCAGAGTAAAAAATAATTTATTTCAAATCTGGCTTTGAACACTTAGTAGTTATGTGACTCTAGGAAAGTAATTTAATCCTGTTTGCTTCAGTTTCCTCATCTGCAAAATGAGCTGGAGAAAAAAATGGCAAACCACTTTAGTATCTTTGCCAAAAGAATCTTCAAATTGGGTCAGAGTCAGACATGACTGAAACAGATAAACAACAACAACAACAATAACAACACAGTTTGACTTTAAATAAGCAAGTCTTTAATTTTTCCATTAGAAATTTTCACTGCAACTGTTCATTGTAATGAATTTTTGATCAACACTGAAAACAATTCAATATGAACTTTATATTGTCAGTAGATTAGCATTTCATCTCTCTATAAAATCAGCACCTTTTTTGGTGGGTCCTATTAAATTTTGTAGGCAAATTATAATCCTTTTAGCACTATACATTAAAAAAACACTTTGAATGTTATAGAACATAAATTCCCAGAAAATTCAGTGTTTGTTTTTAATTCAGGTTTTTGTTTTTAAATGTTTGTAAAAACCTGTGAGATAAATTTAACAAATGAATCAGCTAAACTCTACTATCTCAGGTATTTGTGCAAAATAAGAATTATTTTAAAAAATCTATAAAGTTCAAAAGTCACATTGACCAATTTGAAAAATAAATAAAAAGATATTAACATATTCTATCCAGTTATTAAATCATTCATCCAATAAGCATTTTTTTAGTACCCAAGGTATAAAGGACTAAAATGGAAACTCATCAGAAGACTTTTCTGTGGTTCATACAGTAGGACCTGCTTATGGATGAAAGAAATTGAGTCCACTTAGTAAACATAAGATGAAACCAATATATATAAAATTTACATCTGAAGTGAAAAACATTATATCAATATTCCAATTTGGCAAACAAGATGGTACATAAATACATAGAGAGAGAGAGATTGTTCCTTCCTTTAAGAAGTTTATAAGCTATCTGAAATTCTTTTATATATCAAAAAACAACTTAGTAATCTCTAAGGAATTTTAAAGAAACATCAAGTGAACATAAGCAAATATAAGATAAAGAAGTAAGCTATGCACAGTGGTTGGAGAGTATTTCTAAGCAGCATGATATATTAAAGAGTGATGGATTGAAAGTTAGGAAAACTAGATTCAATTAGTGGTTATAATACTAGTTATATTACAATGGACAAGTCATTTAACCTTTTTAACCTTGATTTCCCCATCTGTAAAAGAAAGCTAAGAATAATTGTTGCAGGGGAACAAGAAATTATAATTATTGCAGAAAACGATTTCATAAACTTTTGAATGCTATAAAAGTATGATCTGCGGAAATTGAAGAAAGGTTAATTATGGAAAGAGCATTAGAGTCCCTACTATAGAGAAAAGTAGAAGTAGGTATTAAGAGTTTTGTGAAAGTCATAAAATAATATCGCAATGGGCAATATGGAGAGAAAGCAGGCCTCAGAAATAAGAACACCTGGGTTCAAGTTCCATCTCTGATCCATATCGACTATGAAATACTAGGTATTTTATTTCGATTCCTAGTATCCCTCAGCAACTCTCTAGGGCTTCATATTATAAATACTGATTTGAATAGGAAAAACAGATTCCTGGCCAAGAGTTCTCTATTTCCCTGAAAGAACAAACCTAGGTTAAAAAAAAGTGGGGTTCATAAATATAAACTCTAATCAATACTTCTCTTTTGCTCATTTACCTCACATGGAGGTTCATTTGGTAGCTAAAATGTTAAAATTATAGCTAAGATTTCCACATAATTTTAAAGTTGCCAAAGATACCTTTTGAGAGATATTGTTATCCACTTTATAGGTGAGGAAATTGAGGCTCAGAGTGATTTAGGGCTCGTCTGTGGAGTGGAATTTTTTAGGGACCCAAGAGGATCATCACTCACCAGTTTGGGTTCCTGAGGTTAGGGTTGAATAAAAGCAGTAAGAAATGAATTAAGAATAAAGCAAGTAGTTCTTTATTCTGACCAGTTGGGGAAGCTTGCAAGATGAATGACAATCCACCTCAAGCATGATATGGATTTCCATACATACAGATTTTTTAGGGTAGCACTCATAAGCTAAACATTATTCAAAGTAACATTGAGTGAAGCCAAGGTGGCTTTCTTTTTTGTATTAAAAATTAGAAATTACAAAATGTAAATGGTTCTACAAAAAGAACAGTATGCTTGGAGGAAAAAAAATGTGTTCTTAGCTCTAGGAGCAATATTAAAAAGTTATTTTCTGAGTTTCACTGGTTTCTTTCAAATCAATCTGCCCATTAAACCAAAACATTTCACACACACACACACACACACACACACACACAAAGTCTAGGGTTGATTTTAAAAAGAGGAGTCTTTGTCTACTTCTCCTGCATCTCTTGTCTTACCACTAATAAAGTATCATAGACTGAATTTGAACCCAGATCTTCTTGTCTTCAATCTTCTATCCAACCCTCATTTCTGTATTTCCCAAAAGGAAACCTCTCCTTGTCTCCCATGCAAACCTAACTTCAGGATGAGTTGAATGTCTATATCAGTGGAGATGAAATACTTATACTGGGTTGTGGGGAGAGCATCAGGCTAGCCCATCAGATTTTTTTAAACATTATTTTATTTGATCATTTACAAACATTATTCATTGGAAATAATGATCATTTTCTTTTCCTCCCCCTGCCCCCCTCCCACCACCTCTTCCATAGCCGACACATGATTCCACTGGGTTTCACATGTGTTCTTGGTTCGAACCCATTTCCATGTTGTTGGTATTTGCAGTGTTCATTTAGAGTCTCTCCTCAGTCATATCCCCTCCACCCCTGTAGTCAAACAGTTGCTTTTCATTGGTGTTTTTACTCCCACAGTTTATCCTCTGCTTGTGGACAGTGTTTTTTAGATCCCTGAAAGTTGTTCTGGGACTGCAAGTTGTTCTGTTTTTAGATCCCTGCAAGTTGTTCATTGACCCTAATGGAGAAGTCCATCACCTTTGATTGAACCACAGTGTATCAGTCTCTGTGTACAATGTTCTCCTGGTTCTGCTCCTCTCACTCTGCATCACTTCCTGGAGGTTGTTCCAGTCTCCATGGAACTTCTCCACTTTATTATTCCTTTTAGCACAATAGTATTCCATCACCAATATATACCACAATTTGTTCATAGCCCATCAGATTTATCTAACATCAGACACCAATAATTAATTGGACTTGGGTGAATCACTGAAACTATGTGCTTCTATTTCCTTATCACTAAAATGGTATTAATAATCCTTCTGCTACCAGCCGTACCGGTGAAAGAAGTGGATTGGATCACTCACTTCTAATGATGGTAAGTCATAAACTGATGTCTCTGTCTGTCTCGGGCTGACAGGCCCAAATTGGCAGCTTCAGACCTGGAACTCTGAGTGACGCAATCTGACTGCTATATTTACTTGCCCAGAGGTTTAATATGGAAAATAAGCTGTTGTTTCTTCCTAATAGAAATTGTGCTGACATTAATCAAAGATTTAGGTTGGATTTCATTTGCAGTAAACATAATGAACTATAAATTCTGCTTCTGCCACGAGAGGGCAGAGTGGGTCCATGCATGTTCCATAAAGAACAGCTATTTTCACTGATTTTTGCATAGATACATGTATATATGTCAGAGAAGAATGACTGGACAAATCTGCTGTCTTATTATACAGGTATATATAATGTAACCATCCAAAAGGGGTCTCCTCAATATTGAGTCATTTTGGTTAGAAAGATACAGTATAAAGAGCCAAATATCATACATGGTTCCATGTTAGGTGTTTAATATTGCTCCTGCTTCCATTAACGGAAAGTCAGACTATCAAACAAAAAGTACCATCTAACATGCAGAACTCTGCAATTAGTTATTTGCCAATATATAACAACTGAACAAGAATTCTGAATATATGTTTATATGTATGCATGCATATTTATACATGTATGCAAGTGGCATATATACATATATGGATGCCTTTGGAAGTCTGGTGAAGCCTATGGCTCTCATCTTAGAAAAATGTCTTTAAATGCATAAACTGAAACACAGGGAATTATATTGAAATATGATGTTCAAAATATTATTCTGATCCAAAGTCACAGAAATCTATTCATGGACCACAGAACCTTTTCATAATAACTCCTGAACCTGATGGACAGTGAATTTTCCAACTTAAATTGTGTGTGTGTGTGTGTGCAAGTATGAGAAAGGCAGAGACAAAGGCAGAGTCAGAGAGACAGAGACTGATACCAAGAGAAAGGGAAAGAAAGAGAGAAAGACACACAGAAGATGATAGGAAGACAGCAGAGAGAGGGAGAGACAGAGACACATACACAGAGGGGGAAAGCCAGAGAGAGGGGCGGAAAGACAGAAAGAAGAGAAAGAGACACACAAAGACAGGGAGAGACAGAGAAATGGATATAGATATATGGACATAGAGATACTGATACACACTAACAAATTATATTTCTCATAAGAGAGATCTATTACACTAATTTGCACAACATACCATACAAGTAGTGTATTCAAAATACCATTATAATAACAGTTAAGATTTATAAAGCACTTAGTATGTGCCAGATACTCTGTGCTAAGCAAAGTTAAATTTGAATTCAGTTCTTTCTGATTCTAGGCCCAGAAATCCATCTACTACACCACCTAACTACTCTATATACAAATACGTAAACACACACATACATACACACATACTTTTACGTGTTGTAAATATACCTATATTAATATAACAACCCACCAAAGATCTATGATTTTTTATGGAATAGAAGCTCTTGCCTCCTGAACTCTGTCCATTGAAGCAAATTCCAAACCAATATAACTACAAGTTGGAGTAAGATAGATTCCTGAGGATTTTATTTATTATATACTGTATATAATTATTATGTAGACATAATACTAATGATTGCTAATTATTCTACAGTTTTTTAATGGGTCCAAAGCTTACAACAAATTAAAACCTACTGTGAAGTAGATTTTGCTGGTGTTTTTAGTCCCATTTTATATATGAAAAAACTTGCCTATAAACACATAACTAGTGAATGTCAGAGCTAGGCTTTAAATACAGAATCCTAGCCCTACTTTTAAATGTGTTTCTTGTATATGACAGATTGTTAGGTTTTCTTGTCCATCCCCTTGATCTCTTTCATTTTATCTTATTGTTTAATATGGTCACCTTTAAATTTATAATTATTGAGCTTATATTTTCCTCCATTGTTTCTTTGGGATTTTTTTAATGCATTTTCCTTTTTTAAATCAGTATTTCATCCTCTTGAATGATTTTGTTTAAAATTCTTTGCTGCTAATCTACTTCCAAAGGCTCTATTCACCTCCACTGCTCCCATTTAACTTAAGTAGTAAATCTTCAATGATATTATTGAACATCAAAATTTAACATATCAATTCCTTCATTTCATGTTAATATTCAGTGGATATGTATACAGAATTTGTGTATATGTGTGCACATGCACATCTGGGTAATTCATATATTTAGGTATAAATTCATTAATTTCATCCTTTAACTCACATCTATTTTTCTAATCTAGATCTTAGCTCAGCCAGAGCAAGATTTGGAATCATTTTTTTTTCTTTTGTTGATGTTAATTTACTGAGACTTTGTGAATTTTCATATAAATTTATATTAACTTTGGTTAAACTTTCTGTTTCATTCATTCATTCTGGCATTCATTCAAGCATAAAGTTAGGGTCTATTTCATTTACATTATGTTAATTACTATGGAGGAATATAAAAAACTTTTAAGAAAAATTCTCTTTCTTTAATAACTAAATCCACATTTGGTCTGAGTTCAGTCATGCTATTGTGACTAATTTGCTAGGTAACATGGACAAATCATTTTCACTCTCTGGGCCTTAGTTTACACATATATAAATAACATCAAGGATATGGAAAAACTCATCTCAAATATCTCTTCTGCCTCTAAAGTCCTATCACTTAAAAATTAATATTTTAAAGGATTATTATTTCTATCTTGTTAGATCTTGTTGATGTGAAAAGGGAGGAAATAAAAAGGTAGAGAAAAAATTCACAACTACAGGAAATTACCTCAATGAAGACCAGCTCAATGGAAGCCCAGGTGTGATCACCAGTAGGTTAATTTCTGAGTCAATGGGCGCTAGGAAGCCTGTGCCTGATATTAAATCATGGGTCAATTGGGAGGTGTTCAAACAGGCAGATGTGTCAATTGGGGAGAAGGAGATACTAAAATCTAAATTAATTTGCATTTTACAGAGGGTAAAAGTAGAACCTGGGAAGGCTTTACTTATTCAAGATCATAGTTCCTTGACAAGTTCCTTGACAAGGAAAAACTCATATTTGACCCAAATGGTTCTGTGATCTCAGTATGATATACTAGAAAGATCAATGATTTCCAAGTCACAGGACCTGGTTCACATACTGTTTCAGATGCTTATTACCTATGTGATCTGAGATAAGTTATTTTATCTTCCTAAGTCTTAATTTTCTCATCTATAAAATTAAGGGGTTAAACTAAACAGCTTCTGAAGTCATGCTTACATCTGTAGATGTAAGATCTTATGATCCCACTGATTTGGAAGCTCCTCCTAGTGATACAAATCATAACCACTTTATACCAGTTGATCCTATTTGGTCTGCCCACAAATATACCACAAGTTATTCAGCCAGTATCCTGGAATTTTTCCTTTCTTTTTGCAGACATTGAGAGGGTATCAATGGAGAACATCTGTATTATCCATTAGACTGTGTGGATGGGAAAGTTGGGACCAAGATGAATAGGAGGAAGAACTCATGGCCTTTAGCACCTCCTCATAGAATACTCAGTGTAAGAGAGAATAAGTAGGGAAATAATTAGTTTCTTGTGCTTAGGGATATACATTCCACAAAACAGAGGGAAGAATCGTACACAGCAGCAGCAATAGTAGCAGTATTAGTGACAGTAGTAGTAGTAGTGGTGGTGGTGGTGGTGGTAGTAGTAGTGGTGATACATTGCATGCCAGCAATGAGTACGAGCCCTCCCACATATGTTGAGTCTATTTCATGCCCAGTGAATTATATCACAACTTAACTAAAAACAGTTTATAAAACAAGAGAATGGATGGAAAAATTTGTTGGGCTTAAGGCACGTTGAGCAGCAGTATTCAGCTCTTGCAGTATTATAACATAGTAAGCTATAGAATGATTTAATATGCTTTAAAATACTAAATCATTAAACTAATAATGATGATAAATGTGAATTTGTCATATTTGTGAGACCAGGTAATGAATTTTAAGAGACAACTTTACTGCATACTCAGTTTTTCCAGTATTGAGTATAATAATTTTAATGATGTCCAATCATTGACTATAATCATATAATAACCTTATGTCTCCTCTAGAAAGTTAAATAACATTACATTTTTAAACTTGTCTAGATGGCTACAGTTTCCACTAGACTATGCAGCTTTTTCTTTCATAAAATCACAGGATGTTGGGAAAAACTTTAAGAGGCAATCTACCTCATTTAGTAAAAGAGGAAACTAAGGCATAGAGAAAAGTGACTGATGAATGGGTAAATTTACTATCCTTTTGGACAAGAAGAATGTAAAAATATGATATTCACCCATTAGATCTTCTTTAATTTGTCTATCTCTCAGTTATCAGTTAGATCCTAGATCTCTATAATTAATTTTGTTTTGTTTTTTATTAAAACCCTTATCTTGGAATCAATACTGTGTATTGGTTCCAAAGCAGAAGAGTAGTAAGGGTTAGGCAATGGGGGTTAAGTGACTTGCCCAGGGTCAGACAGCTGGGAAGTATCTGAGGCCAGATTTGAACCCAGGACCTCCTGTTTCTAGGCCTGGCTCTCAATCCACTGAGCTACCCAGCTGCCTCCTCTATAACTAGTTTTAATCTCTCTTAAGCTTAAAACACATCATCAAGTCTTCATTGGGCATCTCCAACTGGTTATGCAAAAGGAACCTGAAATTCAACATTTGAAGCCAAACTCATCTTCCCCACTAATCCTGACTTTTCCCTTAGATTCCCTATTTCTGTTGTGGATAACACCATTCTTCCAGTGATTCAGGTTCTCATTCAGAATTATCTTTAACTTATCTTTCTTTTTTAACCTCAATATCCATTCAATTATCAAGAATCATAGATTTAGAGCTGGAAGAGATCTTTGAGCCCATTAGTCAGCAAACCCAACACTCTCACCTTACAGATGAAAAAACTGAGGCACAGAGTGGCTAAGTGATTTGTCTGTGGTCATAGAGTTGGCATATGAGATAGTATCTGAACCCAGGTCTTCCTGACTCCACATTCAGTAGTTTATCCAGTCTCTCATACTGTCTAAGCAGTGCGATAAAATGGAAAGAAAATTGCATTTGGAATAAGAGAACATGTGTTCAAGTCTAAAATTTTCTATTTACTAAGGCAGAGCCATGAACTCCTAATCTTCATTTAAGGAACTTAGAATAGCTCCTTATTTTTTACCTGCCTGCACTATTCTCAGATAACTCCCTCCAAGTTGAGCATCTTTCTCTTTCCCCTTATTTTTCAGCTTCTTTCTGCGTATTGTCTTCTCCATTAGACTATAAGCTCCTTGAGAGCAGGGATAACTTTTCTTTGTTTATATTGGTATCTGCACAGTACTGGGCACATACTAAGTGCTTAATAAATGTTTATGGATTATTTGCATGATTCTAGGCAAGTAATTTCATCTCTCTAGGCCTCAATTTCTCCATAAAAAAATTGTGGTTAGAATAAGAAGCCTCTAAAGCACCATCTGACTTTAAATATATTATCCTGTGGTCAGCTCTAGTCCCTTCTTTCCATTCACATGGTCACCAGGCTAGTTTAAGTCTTCATCACTTCTCACCTAAATTATTCCAATAGCCTTCTAATTGGCCTTTTTCTTTTCTACTTTTACTCCTATAATCAGCTATCAAAATTATCTTCCTAAAGTACACATCTGGCCACATTATCCCCTCGATCAAAAATATTCCATTGCTCCTTATTGATTTTAGTATCTAATACTTTAGTAAAATTATTTAGTATTTTTGTAAAATATGAACTTTTAAATTTTATATTAAAGCTCTTTTACAATTGGCCTCCAACTATCTTTTTAATGCGTATTTAGCTTATTCTCCATTTCACATTGTATTCCAGCCAAAGTGGCCTCCTTGCTATTTCCTGTACTCCATATGTGATCTCCCATATCCATACTTTTACACAGGCTGTCTTCCATAGTTGAATGCAATCCCTCCTCACTTTGCTTCCCCCTTAAGGCTCAGCTCAGATTTTACCTACTACATAAAAATTCCATTAATTCCTCAACTGTTAGAATATTTGCCTTCCCTAAAAATGTTTCCTGTTTTTAATTATATGTTTATTTGTGTATCCCCTTGGTACAAATTAATAAATATTTTCAGAACATGAATTATTTTCATTGTTGACATTGTAATTCATCACTTAGTACATAGTGAATGCCTTGCATATAGCAGTTACTTATAGAATGTGACTTGAATTAAATTAAATTTATTTGAATTGAATTGAATTGAATCCCTGTGAAAGGGATATTTTTCTCCTCAAATTTTCCCCAAAGCACTATTTTATCTATATCTCTCTTGTGGTTCTTTAATTTTTCAACTGGACCTCCTATCATGCTCATTTGTGTATGAATGGGAAATCATGTGTGTGTGTATATGTGTGTGTGTTTGTGTGTATGGTGGAGGGGGGAGTCCTGTCCTATTACACAGTGGCCAAAATAGTCACTTAAGTCTTCCATTTTATTTTGAGAAATATAATTTTCAGGATCAAGGAGGTGATAGTCATCTTCTGTTATACTCTAGTCAGATCACATCAAGAGTATTCTGTTCAACGCTTGATGTCCCTTTTTTAGGACATCAATAGATTGTGAATTATCTAAAGGACAGTAAGGAGAATGGTGAAGGACTTTGAGTTCATTCCATGTGAGTATAGATTGAAGGAAATAAAAAACCTAGAAAAGAGACAATGGCAGGGGTGAGGGAGAGAATTATCAGTCTTCAAGAATTTAAATGGTTATCATGTGGAAGTGATTAGATTTGTATGTAGGATCATAGTTTCAGAGTCATAAGGAAACTTAGAGAGTGTTTAATACAACTCAATCATTTCATAGCTATGAAAAGTGTTACCTAAGGTGATTAATTTTCTCTAAGTCACACACATTCACAAGTCAGAATTCGAATCCCAGTTCTGGTTCTAGAATCAATTTTTCTATTGTAGCAAGCTGTCTAGATAACTCTAGAGGTCAGTACTAGTAGCAATGAGTAGAAACTGTAGAGATAAATTTTGGCTTGATATAAGGAAATATATCTGAACAATTTATGCAGAAAGAAGTACAGTCAATGTCTCTCCAATAAGCCTTTGATACTAATCAAAGTAACTACCTGGGAAATCCAAGAAAAATTCAGAGAGTTGGTTTGTTTTCCCAGTCCATGTCAACCCTGAGTGGGGATGGGTCTAATCAGGAATATATGCATGGAGTATTCCAGTGCAGAGATAGAGAGAGGGCTCCAGCTATGTGCCTGGACAAGATGTGGTCCCAGAACCTCACTAAGGGTCCTTATAAATTTGTGCAAAGCACAGGAACAGATGCCAACTGACTTCTTTTTCTCCCTTCCTGGTTCTAACACATATTTAGAATAGATTTGGCTGGGGTGGGTAGAGAACTTCATCCTAGAAATGTGATCCAAAGGGAGGTGAAACAGTCACTGGTCCTAAAGGACACATCAAAAGAGGGGCAAATTCATAAGGAAGCAAAAGTAATGTGGCTCCACCCCCAGGAATGAAGAAGAAAAATAGCTTCAGTTCCACAACTAAAGGCTTCCAGTCTGAAGTCTTCAGCAGAATAACTAGAACAAGAAATCCTGACCAAAAGCAAATCTAATGTTGTCATGCTGAACCAGCAGTTTTCCAGATGGCTCATAGTAACTGACTCCAGCAATAATCTACTGGAATATCAAACAATGGCATGTAGTCAAATGTAAACCCAGAGCAGGAATTAGCTAGACTCAGGCCAGAAGGGCAGTGATCAAACTGCTCTGGATTAGGTCATTAATCCATTGTTCTAGGAGCACAAGACATGTATCCAGTATGAACTCTCCTGGGGATCCTAGAGTAACACAACACTCAGTACTCCAAGAAAACAACAGCAGGCTCTATGAGGACACAAGTTCAGCCCTAACATTCCCTGCAAAAATGTGGAAAGGCCAGACCTAAGGTAGTCTAAAGAGAGGGAGTAGGAAAACTTAAGACATAAACCCAGAAAATATTAATTCCAAAACATCTACAAACAAAACCTCAAAGAAAAACACAAGATAAAAATGTTTTTATAAATGAAATAAGACTTCTAGAGTGAAAAAATGGAAAAGAAATAGAAGTTATGGAAGAAATAATTGGAAATTGAATACATAGGTTGGCACAAATAGTTCAAAACCTTACCCAAGCAATAAACTCTTTCAATATTTCAATGAGTCTAATAGACATTAAGGTCCTCATGAGATTATAAAAAATATTAAATCAGAGTCAAAAGACTGAATGTCCTCTCTCTTTTCTGTTGTCTACTCTCCTCCAAATCTGAGTTTGAATTCCAAGTTTTTCAAATCTCCTTTCCCTGTCTCCCCCCTGCCCCCACTCTCCCTCTATTATCTTTTCTCTGTGAGTACTTTATATTTACACTGTATAAATTATATTTAAAAATAGCTGACCTGGAAAACAAGTTGAGCAGGGAAAGTCTAAGAATCATTTGACTTCCATTAAACCATTTCTGGATTTACAAAAATATTCCTGTCCTAAATAAATGAATAAGTAGATAAAATTTTAGAATCTTAGACACTATATTTCAAGAAATCATAGATAGAAAAAAAATAAAATGATCATCTCCTGAAAACACAAAATGCCTTGGATCATTATGGTCAAATTCCCAAATTCCCTCCTAAAAAAGAAAAAATATTATATATATATATATATATATATATATATATATATATATATATATATATCTGGCATCCAGAAAGAGGTAACAAGTAAATACAATCAGGATCATATAAAATCTGCCAACTTCATTGTAAAAGGAAAGGAAATCTTCAACCAAAAATTTAAAGGAAAATGCATTTTACAAAAAAATGCATTTTACAAAAGGACATAAATTCTTAGAAGAAGAAATGAAGCAAGAGAAATAGATATAATGAAATAAATGCTTAAAAGGAAAAATTGGGGAGAATAAATTGCTTAGAAGAATAGTAAATATTATACAAATATTGTAATCACTAAAAACTCTCATAAACTGAACAGAAATATTTTATTCATGAAGCAGTTAGAAAGGGGGAAAGGGAATAAGCATTCATTAAGCACCTACTGTGTGACAAACACTGTACTAAGTGCTTAAAAATATTATCTCATTTGATCCTCACAAAACTTGTCACATCCAACTGTTTGTGACTCTATTTGGGGTTTTCTTGGCAGAGATAGTACAGTGCTTTGCCATTTCCTTCTACACCTCATTTTATAAATGAGGAAATTGAGCAAACAGGGTTAAGTTACTTGCCTAGGGTCACACAGCCAGTAATTCTTTGAGGCACCATTTGAACTCAGGTCTTACTGATGCTAAGACCAGTGCTCTATCCTCTGCCCATCTAGCTGCCTGACAACTCTGAGAGATAAGTACTGTTATCCTCATTTTACAGTTGAGAAAACTGAAGCTGACAGAGATTAAGTAACTTTCCCAGGGTCATAAAGTAAGTAGGAGTTTGGGTCCAGATCTGAATTCAGGGTTTTTTCAACTTCAGACCCATTACTCTATCCACTGTGCTACCTAGCTGCTTCTTTACTTCAAAAAATTATAAATATGAACTTCCAGATCTATTCAAAACAGAGGCAGTGTGAAGATAGAAATAAATAACCAATCACTGCCACAAAGATACCTGGACAAATGAAAAATTACAAGAATATCAAAGCCCAAATCCAGAGATCCCATATCAAAGAAAAAAGTACTGCAAATATCCCAAAAGAAGTAGTAAGATTACTTTTGTTTGATGACATTTATGTATGACAAGTTCCCCCCTCCCCCTGGGAACGGGGGTTGGAAGAACAGGGTAAGGTAAGTGATACTGCTGCACCCAGATAGAGCCACTGGAACATTTTTTTAAACCCTGACCTTCTATCTTGGAGTCAATATTGTGTATTGGCTCCAAGGCAGAAGAGTGGTAAGGGCTAGGCAATGGGGGTCAAATGACTTGCCCAGGGTCACACAGCTGAGAAGTATCTGAGGTCAGATTTGAACCTAGGACCTCCTGTTTCTAGGCCTGGCTCTCAATCCACTGAGCCACCCAGCTGCCCCCTGGAACATTTTTAAATGCCTAGAAGTTTAGAAAAAGTTCAGAAAAAAAAGCACAGATAAGTAGGGAAGTTATAAAAGTAACATGTGGAATTTATTGTATACTTAAAAAAATAGAATGAAATGGAGACTCACATGTTCATATATGACGATCCTCTTTCTGTGGTTTTCTTTTTGGAATTTGAGTTCAAAAAATTTTTTAAAGTAAAAAACCCCAGCAGTTTTAAAGCCAGGATTCAGTAATAGTTAGGATGTGGAAGAATTGTGCTACCTATAGAACATACATTCTGCAGAGTATGGTACAAGGTTGGAGTGATTTGAGGTTAAAAATTTGGAGCAGTTCCCAATAAAATCAGGAGTTAAAATAAGGATGCCCATTATCACCACCAGTATTCAATATTGTACTAGAAAGGAAAGCTTTGGCAATAAGAAAAAAAAAGAACTAGAAGGAATTAAAGTAGTCAATTAGGAAACAAAACACTCTTCAAAGATGATATGGTATACTAAGTGAATCATGGAGAATCAATTAAAATTTTATTGATATGATTAACAACATTAGCAAAGTTACATTAGATAAAAGAAATTCACACAAAGCAGCAGCATTTCTACATCTGACCAACAAATTCCAGCAGTAAGAGATAGAAAAAGAAATTCTATTTACTTTAGCAGTAGATAATATAAAATACTTGGGAATCTACCTGCCAAGACAAAACTAAAAACTATATGAATTCATTTAGAAAACACTTTTCACATAAAGAAACTGAGAATTAAACAATTAGAAAAATATTCATTGTTCATGTGTAGGCTATGTAAATATAATAAAATAACAGTTTTAGCTAAATTAATCTATTGATTCAGCACCATATCAAATTGCCCCCAAATTATTTTATAGTTAGAAAAAAATATTAATAAAACTCATCTGAAACAATAAAAAAGTCAAGAATATCAAGGGAATCAATTAAAAAGTGAAGGAAGGCAGCCTAGCAGTACCTGGTCTCCAAATGTATTACAAAGCAGTAATCACTGGCAATGGCTAAGAAATGGAGTGGTGGATCAGTGGAATAGATTAAGTATACAATAACTAGGAATAAATGACCATAACTAGGAATAAATAACCACAATAATTTAGTATTTGTTAGCCCAAAGACTCAAGCTTCTGGGACAAGAAATCACTATTTAGCAGGGTGCACATTGCACCTAGCAGGAAATGGAAGGAACGCAGAAATCTCACCAGCACAGAAAAGTTTGTCTACTTTTCTTAGCTTTTTTTCTTTTAAAAAAACTTCCCTCAATTGCATGTAAAAATCAAATTTAATTTAATATGCTTTTAAATTAAAACCCCTTCCAGGTGCAAGGGGACTCAATATCTGCTTCACTTGTATGGGTGTGGGTATAGCCAAGGAGCTCATCAATGGCAAGAAAGTAAAGGTCATCAAGCTCTTTATCCATGCAGTGCCTGAGAACCAGGAGGACACTACTGTGCTGCCTACTACAAGTCCCTGGAGCTACCCAAGGAGAGAGTCCCACAGGCCTCATTGGCAATGAGAATGGGAAAAGTAGCCATTGATAAAGGAATGGAAGTGAACATCACATCCATTAAGGCCATTGAAGAAATGTATTATACCCCAAACATCCTGTAGTACCTGGATTTTTTTTTAACCAATAAATGATATGAGGGCACTTACCTAAGAATAACATTATTTACTAATAGGGGTATGTGTTCTATTAATAAAATATGGGCATTCCAAGTCTGTCTCTTAAATGGAAAAGACACCCTGTAAACCCTGATCCTCTCTTTTATAGGGACCTCTTTCTGATTGGTCTGATATTTGTCCTTTGGATTACCCCTAGCAATCTCAATAAATGATTTCACATAGACATATTACTAACAAATATTTGAAATATATTAAATATAATCTATTTCAACATTAATTTATCTTATCACACCCTGGGACAGACTGAAAGGCATGGTGACTTTCTGAGAGAAGTGGCCACTCTGCTTTGCTGGCCAATAACTCTGCCAGTGTGTTCAAAAGATGTCCACCACCCTGATGCTTTAGTCCCTGAAGGCAGGGGCAGTTAGAAAAATTGACACTTAGAAGCGAGTCCTTAGTTCTTCCATAATATCTGTCCCATGGTAAAAAAATAATGAACTGATTTTTATATTATTATTTTTTTTAATTTTGAACCAAATTCTCTTAACTTCCCTTCCCTCCTTACTCCTTTGAAATAGCAAGCAATCTAATTATAAGTTTTACATGTGCAATAATGTAAAGCTTTTTTTCATATTAGTCCTTTTGTGGAAGAGATCATGAAAAATGAATGAAGTGAAATATAGTTATATTTAAGTCTGTATTTGTACTCCATCAGTTCTTTCTCTGGAGGCAAACATCATTTTTTACCATTAATCCTTGGGGAATGTCTTGGAACACTGTATTGCTAAGAAGCTAAGTCATTCACAATTACTCCTCATAAAATACTGCTATTCCTATGTACAATGTTTTCCTGGTACTTCTCACTTCACTTTTCATTAGTTCATATATGTCTTTCAAGGTCTTTCTGAAATCATCCTGCTCATTTTTTCTTATAGAACAATAGTAATCCATTATAATCATATACCTCAATTTGTTCAGCTATCCCCAAGTTGATGGATATCTCCTTAATTTCTGATTTTTTGCTACCATAAAAAGAGCTATGATAAATGTTTTTGAACAATTAGGTCCTTTTCCCCTTTTGGGGCAGAAATCCACTATATGGAGAAAATTGGAAAACAGTATGGGAGAGATTAGGTTTAGATCAACATCTCACACCCTGGGTGAATGACCTGAATATAAAGAAGGAAAATGCAAGTAAATTAGGTGAACATAGAATAGTTTATCTATCAGATCTATGGAAAAGAGAAGATTTTAGGACCAAGCAAGAGTTAGAAAATATTATAAAATCTAAAATAAATAATTTTGATTACATTAAATTAAAAAGGTTTTCTATAAACAAAACCAATGCAATCAAAATTAGACGGGAAGTAACAAATTGGGGAAAAAAATCTTTATAACAAAATCCTTTGCCAAAGGAATACTTATTCAAATTTAAAAGGAGCTAAATCAATTGTACAAAAAAGCAAGCCATTCCCCAATTGATAAATGGGCAAGGGACATGAATAGGCAATTTTCAGATAAGGAAATCAAAATTATCAATAAGCACATGAAAAAGTGTACTAAATCTCTTATAATTAGAGAAATGTAAATCAAAACAACTCTGAGGTACCAACTCACACCTAACAGATTGGTTAAAATGACAGCAAAGGAAAGTAATAAATTTTGGAGGGGGTGTGGCAAAACTGGGACATTAATTCAGTGTTGGTGGGGTTGTGAATTGATCCAACCATTCTGGAGGGCAATTTGGAACTATGCCCAAAGGGCACTAAAAGACTGTCTGCCCTTTGATCCAGCCATAGCACTGCTGAGTTTGTACGCCAGAGATAATAAGGAAAAAATACTTGTACAAAAATATTTATAGCCTTGCTTTTGTGGTGGCAAAAAAATGGAAAATGAGGGGATGCCCTTCAATTGTGGAATGGCTGAACAAATTGTGGTATATGTTGGTGATGGAATACTATTGTGCTCAAGGAATAATGAACTGGGGGAATTCCATGTGAACTGGAACAACCTCCAGGAATTGATGCAAAGTGAAAAGAGCAGAACCAGGAGAACATTATACACAGAGATTAATACATTGTGATACAATTGAATGTAATAGACTTCTCTACTATTGGCAATCCAGGACAATTCTGAGGGACTTATGAGAAAGAACAATATTCACATCCAGAGAAAGAACTGTGGGAGTAGAAACACAGAAGAAAAATAACTGCTTGATCACATGGGTCAATGGGGATATGATTGGGGATGTAGATTCTCTGTAGATTCTAAATGATCACCCTGGTGTAATTATTAATAATAGGGAAATAGGTCTTGATCAATGATACATGTAAAATGTAAAACCCAGTGGAATTGTGCATCAGCTAAATGGGTGGGGGAGGGGAGGGAAAGAACATGAATCATGTAACTATGGAAAAATATTCTAAATTAATTAATTAAATGAAAAATTTAAAATAAAATTTTTAAATATAAAAATAAATAAACCCTTACCTTCTGTTTTAAAATTGATATTAAGTATCAATTCTAAGGAAAAGTGTTGTCAGAGCCAGGCAATTGGCACTGTTAGTTTCCCAGGGTCACACAGCTAGAAAATATCTAAGGCCAGATTTGGTCACAGGTTCTCCTATCTCCAGGTCTAAACCTCTATCCACTGAGCCACCTAGTTGTTGGCTGCACTTCATCTTCCTTCCTTCCTTCTTTCCTTCCTTCCTTCCTTCCTTCCTTCCTTCCTTCCTTCCTTCCTTCCTTCCTTCCTTCCTTCCTTCCTTCCTTCCTTCCTTCCTTCCTTCTTTTCTTTTCTTTCTCTTCTTTCTTTCTTTCTTTCTTTCTTTCTTTCTTTCTTTCTTTCTTTCTTTCTTTCTTTCTTTCTTTCTTTCTTTCTTTCTTTCTTTCTTTCTTTCTTTCTTTCTTTCTTTCTTTCTTTCTTTCTTTCTTTCTTTCTTTCTTTCTTTCTTTCTTTCTTTCTTTCTCTTTCTTTCTTTCTCTTTCTTTCTTTCTTTCTTTCTTTCTTTCTTTCTTTCTTTCTTTCTTTCTTTCTTTCTTTCTTTCTTCTCTCTCTCTCTCTCTCTCTCTCTCTCTCTCTCTCTCTCTCTCTCTCTCTCTCTCTCTTTCTTTCTTTCACCTTCCTGCCTTCTTCCTGCCTTCCTGCCTTCCTTCCTTTCATTTTTTTAAAGAAGAGTCTGCACAAAGTTTATGATGAGACAGAACCTTATGCCTGGTTTATTGCAATAGGCTACTGGTAGGTCTTCCTACGTCCATACACTACTCTAATCCATCCTCAATTCAGTCACTAAAGTGATTTTTCCTAATGTGCAGATCTAACCATCTCACCCTATTACTCAATAAACTCCAGTAGCTCCCTTTCACTTCCAGGATCAAACACAAAATGTTCTGTTTGTCTTTCCAAGCCCTTTATAACCTAGCCCCCTCTTATCTTTCCAGGTTTCTGACATCTTACTCCCTGAAACATACTCTTTGAACAAATATCACTGGTCTCCTTGTGGTTGCTCAAAGAAGACACTCCATTTCTTGGTTCTGGGCATTTCTTTAGCTGCCCTCCTCTGGAATGTTTTTCCTTCTCATTTCTGCCTATTGCTTACCCTGGCTTCCTTAAAATTACAGCTAAAATCCCATTAAAAAAAAGAAAGCCTCTCCTAACTTCTAAATCCTAGTAACTGCCTGCTGTTAATTATTTCTTATTTGTCTTGTGAATAGCTTGTTTTCATATAATTATTTGCATATTGTCTTCTCCATTTGCTTGTGAGCTCTTTCCTTGAAAACTGGCAATTTATTTTGAACCCTTTTCTATCCTAAAAGAATCAGAGTGGGGAATTGTGTGAAGTAAATTATTTAAGGGACTTTGATCCTGAGTACAGAGTCTAGTCCTGGTGTCCCTTAGGGTCAGCCTCAGCAACCACATACAATGTCACCATGGAGGGAGGAGCTAGTGGGGTTTAAAATTGGAGCTCCCAAAAAAGGGACATCTTTTTACTCCCACACGTGAATAGACTGACTACCTGGGCTAGAACCTGGCAAGCTAAGCTGAAATGCAACATGGAGAGGTCAGCACTACACTGAAATCTGGGACCTGATCTTACCTTAAATTAGAAAGGATAAGATCTATTTCTACCTCTATAAACCTCTCTCTTTTTATTAATAAATGTTTATAAATCTGGTGCTCAGCCTCCAGCCACCTTTTATTTGTTACAAGTAGTAGAGCAGAAAAGTACACACAGTCAGAGGGCATGGAAGTAAACTGATTAGGATGATATATGATATGATATGTAAAAAAAAAAAAAAACAAAAAACAAAAAAACAAATCAAGGAGTGAAAAAAAAGGAATGCATTAAGAGAAAAGGGAAGGAAGAGGTAGAATGAGGTAAATTGTCTAACCAAAAAAAGACTTGAAAAAATATTATAGTGGAGGGTGTATTATTATTCTAAAATGCAAAGTTCAAATTCTTTTTGAGAATAATTTCAGGATAAGAAACTTGCTACCTCTCCAAATACAGAAAGTGAACTGTTTGGAGAAGACACCATGAAGATGCCTCCACAGACCACACACTGTACCAGGAGATCCAGAGTGTACTTTGAGATGTGGCAATTTAAACTGTGTGATGTTGAATACATTTGTTTTGTATGTATACTCTTATGTTGAAGGGGACTGCCCCCTAGCTGGCTTTCTGTCAATGCACCTAGCAACCACTGGCTTTCTTCTCTTTTCCTTTTATCCCCAAATTATTGTAATTTAAAAGTTGGTTATGTTTACAAGATCCATTGGAGAGATCAGTCTTCCAAGGAATGGGGGAGGTGGAGGGAGAGGGGAGATGGTAGTTGGAAATCTTGTGCCTTTGAACTACATTTCCCAGGACCCCACTGACTTCTGGTTGTGGCATGCTGATGTAGAAAGTGGGATATATGGGTTGGGGTTCCTGGTCTTGCTCTCCTGGTTTCCTGTTGGTGACTGTGTTAGAGCAAGAGGGGTTTTTTGAACAGGAAGATTAGCCATGGCCATGTGCATTTTTAATTTTGTTACCTTTTTATTTTGATACTTCTAATGATCATTAATAAATCTCATAAAATATACTATTTAAATTATTGTAAATTAATTTTAATTTTTACAATGATAACTAATTTTAATTTTTACAAAGGGGAGGTTGAGAGGGGTAACTGGTAATGCTTAAACTTACTCTCATCATAATTGGCTCAGAAAGGGAATAACAGTGATACTCATTCAGGTATAGAATTTTATCTTACCCTATAGAGAAGTAGGAGGGGAATAAGACAAAGTGGGAAGGTGGGTAATAGAAGGGGGAAGTACAGGGTGGTAATTAAAGCAAAACACTTGTGGGGAGGGACAGAGAGAAAGGAGAAAGAGCAGGATCAAAAGAGGAAAATAAAATGGAGAAGATAGAGTTGGTAATCAAAACTGAATGTGAATGGAATAGACTCAAATAAAAGAGAAGGAATCGTGCTATAGGTTGCTTATAAGAAACATGTATGAGGCAGGGAGACACACTCAGAGTAAAGGTAAGGAGCTGGAATAGAATTTATCATGCATCATTTGAAATAATAAAAGCAGGAGTAGCAATCATGACCTCAGACAAAGCTAAAAATATAGATCTGATCAAAAGAGAGAAGGAAGGAAATTACATCTTGTTAAAAGTTATAATAGATAATGAAGAACAAATTAAAAATTCCCAGTAAAGAATAAATTGAAAATCCTAAAAATTAAGGAGAAATTAATAAAATATAAAGTAAAAGAACAATTGAATTAATAAATAAGATTAATAGTTGGTTTTATAAAAAATAATAAGAGCATTGGTTAACTAGATTAAAAAAGGAAAGAAAATCAAATAATCAGTATCAAAAATAAAAAGGGTGAATATACCACCAAATGAAGAGGAAATTAAAGCAAACATTAGAAATTATTTTGCCCAATTATATGACAATAAATCTAACAATGTAGGTGAAATTTATAAATATTAACAAAAACATAAATTGTCAAGACTAACAGAAGAGGAAATAGAATATCTAAATAATCCCATCTCAAAAAAAGAAACTGAACCAATCAACAATGAACTCCAGAAGGTAAAATCACCAGGGCCAGATAGATTTATTAGTGAATTCTATCAAACATTTAAAGAATAATTTATCCCAATACTACATAAACTATTTGGGAAAATAGGCAGAGAAGGAATCTTACCAAATTCTTTTTATGACACAAATAAGGTACTTTTACCTAAGCCAGGAAGAGCAAAAACAGAAAGAAAATTATAAGCCTATTTCATTAATGGATATAGATGCAAAAATTTTTAAATAAAATACTAGCAAGGAGATTACAGTAATATATCACAAGGGTCATTCACTATGTCTAGGTGGGATTTATACCAGGAATGCTGGGCTGGTTTAATATTGGGAAAACTATCAGCATAACTGGCCATATCAATAACCACATTAACAACAATTACATGATTATCTCAATAAGTGCAGAAAAAGACTTCACCAAAACACAATACCCATTCCTATTAAAGACACTAGAAAGTATAGGAAATAATGCTTGATTCCTTAAAATTTTAAGTAGTATCTACCTAAAACCATCAGTAAGTAACATCTGCAATGGGGATATTAGAACCTTCCCAATAAGATCAGTAATGAAGCAAGGGTGCCCATTATCACCGTTATTCTTTAATATTATATTTAAAGTGCTAGCTTTAGCAATAAGAAAAAAGAAATTAAAGGAATTAAAGTATTCAGTGAGGAAACTAAACTATCATTCTTTGCAAATGATACTATGGTATATTTAGAGAATCCTAGACAATAAGCTAAAAAACTAGTTGAAATAATTAATAGCTTTAATAAAGTTGCAGGATACAAAATAAATCCCCATAAATCATCAGCATTTCTACATATTACAAAGTTCAGCAGCAAGAGATGGAAAGAGAAATTCCATTTAGAAAAAAACTATGGACAATATAAAATACCTGGGAATCTACTTGCCAAGGCAAAACCAGGAATTATATGAACACAATTACAAAACACTTTTCGCACAAATAAAGTCAGATAGAAATCATTGGAAAAATATTAATTGGTCATGGGTAGGCCCAGCTAATATAATAAAAATAACAATTCTACCTAAGTTAATTTACTTATTCAGTGGCATACCAATCAAATTACCAAA
This sequence comes from Monodelphis domestica, assembly GCF_027887165.1. Taxonomy (NCBI): domain Eukaryota; kingdom Metazoa; phylum Chordata; class Mammalia; order Didelphimorphia; family Didelphidae; genus Monodelphis; species Monodelphis domestica. The sequence continues at coordinate 343,728,333 of NC_077227.1, read as the reverse complement.
TAATTTAGAACTAGAAAGAATAATAACAAAATTCATCTGGAAGAAAAAAAAGTCAAGAATATCAAGGGAATTATTATTTTTTTTTAATGTAAAGGGAGATGGCCTAGCAGTACCAGATTTCAAACTGTACTACAAAGCAGTAATCATCAAAATGGTCTGGCACTGGTTAAGAAATAGAATGGAAGAAAGATCAATAGAATGTATTAGATACACGCTATAAAGAGGTAAATTACATTAGCAACCTAGTGTTTGATAAACCCAAAGACTCCAGCCTTTGGAATAAGAATTCATTGTTTAAATAAAAATTGCTGGGAAAATTGGAAAATAATATGATAGAAACTAGGTATAGACCAATATCTCACTATACCAGGATAAGGTCAAAATACCTATATGATTTATACATAAAAAGTGATACTATAATTTAGTTTAATTAAGGGAATACAGAATAGTTTAGTTGTCAGATCTTTAGAAAAGGGAACAATTTATGACTAAAGAAGAGATAGAGAGCATTATAAGATTTTAAATGAATAGTTTTGATTATATTAAATTAAAAAGCTGTTGTACAAATAAAATTAATGTAACTGAAATTAGAAGGTAAACAAGAAATGGGGGAAATTTTTATGACAAATTTCTCTGCTAAAAGTCTAATTTTTCAAATCTATAAAGAATTAAGTCAAATTTGTAAAAATATAAGCCATTCCCCAACTGATAAATGATCAAAAGATTTATAACCAAGTAATTTTCAGATGAAAAAAATCAAAACTATCAATAATCATATAAAAATGTTCTAAATTACTCTTGATTAGAGAAATGTATATTAAAGCAACACTGAGTTACCACTTCACACCTCAGATTGGTGTGAGCCAATATCATCCTGATCAATATGACAGTAAAGGAAATGGATAAAAATGTTTGAGGGGATGTGGCAAAATTAGGACACTAATATATTGTTGGTGGAGTTGTGAACTGATCAGAGCATTCTGGAGGTCAGTTTGGAACTATGCCCAAAGGGTTACAAAATTATGTATACCGTTTGATAGTGTAATATTACTACTGGCTTTATATTCCAAAGATATCATAAAAAAGGGAAAAGGACTTACTCATACAAAAATATCTGTAGCAGCTCTTTATTTGGTGGCAAAGAATTGGAAATTGAAGGGATGTCCACCAATTGAGGAATGGCTGAACAAGTTTTGGTGTATGTTGGTAATCGAATACTATTGTGCTATATAAGAAATGATAAGATGATTTTAGAAAAAGATGGAAAGATCTGCATGAACTGATACAGAGTGAAATAAGCAGAACTCAGAGAATATTTTACATAGTAACAGCAATAGAGTACAATGATCAATTGTGAAAACAGCTACTTTCAGCAATGCAATGGTCTGGGACAAATGTAACAACTTATAATGGGGAATGCTATCAACCAACAGAGAAAGAACTGTTGAATCAAATGGACGTATGCAGATCAAAGCATACTATCTTTCAAATCAGTGAATTTATGGGTTTATTTTGTGGTTTTGGTTTTGTATGAGTGTGATCTTACTAATATGGAAGATTGTTTTGCATGGGAATAAATAACAAATTCCATTGACAAATTCTATTGATTTGCTTTGACAAATATGGAGAATGGAAAGACAGCAGAGTACTCAGAACCAGAAAAATAATAAATACAATAACTGGAATATTAACAAAAATAAAATTAAAGTGGATGCTATGGAAGTAAAATGACTACTGGTTGAGAATCTAAGCTAATTTGAACAGACCATGACATAGGCTCCAGTTAGCTATCTAACTTTCTTAGTAGGTGTGTCAGGTCTGGAAATCAAATAGTAAAGGGCTGATGAAAAGGATTTAATTTTTATGACACATGGTCACAGTGAAAAGTTGAGAAAATTCAGATCCCTTTCTTTATTGCACAGGTTCAAATGAAAGATAACATTCTATGTTAGACATATTCAATGTGTCTGGCAACAGGTGTGCTAAACTTTTTAAAATTATTCTTTCTTAGTCTTGATAGAAAAAAAATATGTTTAGAAGTGAATGTATAAAAGCAAAAGACTCTAAAATTTTTGTAATGATGTAAGTTCTCATGAATTATGGTCTCCATCCACTTAGTTTTGAGCTTAAAAGGCTTCAGATTTCTAAAAAAATGTGTGATGGTGTCAGAATAATGTATAAAGTTGATTGAAAAGTAGTGGTTTCATTTAAGATTTCCTTTCCTTTCAAGTTTCTGTTTGGGGGACAAGCATATTTGATTTGCAAACTACAAGATCTTTCAACTATAAGATCTTCAAATGTTGGGTCAACTAAGGATTTTTGATGACTAGATATTGATTCCTAAACATGGGGCCAAAGGAATAGTAGTTAAGAAGATTTATGGAAAACTAGTTGGTGGGTATAATAAACATTTATATAGCACTTTGAGGTTTGCAAAGTACTTCATGTTATCTCATTTGAACCTTCCAACAACCCTTTGAATTTGGTGCTATTCCTGTTCTCATATTATAGATTATAAAATGTAGCTTAGTCAGTATTAGAAGTAGAATTTGAACTCAGCTCTTTCTGAGTACAAGTTTACAATTTAAAAGGTACACACCCCAAAAGCTGGAATTCGAGAACAATTGGGCTTAAGGGGAAGGGAGAAGGAAGGTCCCAGGACACCTCCTCCACCTAGAGCTCTAAGCCTCCAAAGGCAGCTGGACCCTCTGGAAGGGCAAAGATGTTGATCTGGAGGGAGTATCTTGCTGGCAAAGCTGTGCCAGGCTCAGAGCGTCGAACAAAAGTGGTGGGGAAGTAGTTAGAGAAGAGCACAGAAGGGGCAGCCTAGTTACAGTAGGGGAGACCTTCCATATTGCTCCAGCCTTCCAGTAGGTTTTGGCATCAGGTCACATCCAGCCCAACCCAGCTGAACTTAATCCCATCAAAAGACTTCAGAGGACAGGGAAGCTCAAGCTCTAATACCCCTGATCCACAGACTACACTGATAGATTTGCTGACAAAACTGCAAGAGGGAAGAATGACAGAAAAGCCCAAAACAAAAAAAAAATGAGAGGAGCAAGAGCACAGGCAACTGCAGGGAGAAAGAAGGGGTAAATATGAGCAAACAACAGAAAAAGAAAAAAGAAATTACAATTGACAGCTTCTATATAGACAATGAAGAAAGCAAACAGAACAGAGAAAAAGGAGGGAACACCAAGCAATAAAACAGAAAACCCAGCGAATTGAATACAGGCTTTGGAAGAACTCAAGAAACAATTCAAAACAGAATTAAGAGAGGCTGAAGACAATTGGGGAAATATCTTAAAAACTAAGATAAGTCATCTGGAAACAGAGGCACTTGAACTAAAACAAGAAAATACTGTCTTTGAAAGTCAAAATCAACCAGCTTGAAAATGAGGCAAAGCAGATGAAAGATGACCTCCAAAGAAAATCAGACCAAAAGGAGAAGGATGACCAAAAAGCTAGGGATGAAATCCAGTCTTTAAGAACCAGAATACAACAACTAGAATCAAGTGACTTCACAAGGCAGAAGGACACTATAAAACAAAATCAAAAGAATGAAAACATTGAGGAAAATATGAAGCATATCATTCACAAAACAGAAGATTTAGAAAATCATTCCAGGAGAGAAAAATTAAGAATCATTGGTCTACCAGAAGACCATGACAAAAGAAAAAGGCTGGACATCATACTACAGGAAATTATACCAGAAAACTGCCCAAATATTCTAGAACAAGAGGGAATAGTGGAGATTGATAGAATCCACAGATCACCTCTATACTTAATCCCCAAATGACAATACCCAGGAATATTATAGCCAAATTCAAGAACTATCAGACCAAGGAAAAAATATTACAAGCTGCTAAGAAGAAGTCATTCAGATACTATGGAACCATAGTAAGGATAACATAGGATCTGGCTGCATCTATACTGAAGGACCGAAAGGCATGGAATATGATATTCCGGAAAGCAAGGGAACTAGGTCTACAACCAAGAATCAACTACCCAGCAAAACTGATTATATTCTTATGGTGAAAAGCATGGTCATTTAACAAAATAGAAGAATTCCAAGCATTTGTAAAGAAAAGACCAGACCTGAAGAGAAAATTTGATGCCCAAGCACAGAACACAAGAGAATCATCAAAAGGTAATTTAAAAAGAGGGAAAAAAGAAAAACAAACCAAAAAAAAAACCCACCTTTTTTAAAAAATAGACTCAATAAGTTAAAATGATATATATCCCTATAAGAAATGATGTTTTTGGTAACTCTTAAAAATTGTTATTATCACCCAGGCAGCTAGAAAAATTATACTTAGAGAGAACAATGACAAACTGTATAGGATGAAATGCCAGGACATAAATATGTATATAGATATATGTATCTATAAATACATATATATATATATATATATATATATATATAAAACCATCAGCAAATATCATCTGCAATGGGAATAAACTAGATCCATTCCCAATAAGATCAGTTGTGAAACAAGGATGCCCATTATCACCTCTATTATTTAACATTGTTCTAGAAACACTAGCTATAGTGATTAGAGAAGAAAAACAAATTGAATGTATTAAAATAGGCAATGAGGAGACCAAGCTATCACTCTTTGCAGATGATATGATGGCGGACTGAAAGAACCCCAGAGAATCAACCAAAAAGCTATTCAAAATAATCAACAACGTTAGCAAAGTTGTCCAATACAAAATAAACCCACATAAGTCAACAGCATTTCTATATATCTCCAACACATTTCAGCAGCAAGAATTAGAAAGAGAAATTACATTTAAAATCACCCTAGATCATATAAGATACTTAGGAATCTATCTGCTAAGACAAACATAGGAACTATATGGACACAACTACAAAACACTCTCCACACAATTAAAACTAAATCTAAACAATTGGAAAAACACTGATTGCTCATTGGTAGGATGAGCTAACATAATAAAAATGACAATCCTATCCAAACTTATTTACTTATTTAGTGCCATACCCATTGAACTACCAAAATTTTTTACTGAATTAGAAAATAAAAACATAACAAAAGATCAAGGATATCCAGGGAAATCATGAAAAAAAAAGTGAAGGAAGGAGGACTTGCAGTCCCAGATCTCAAACTATACTATAAATCAGTGGTCATCAAAACAATTTGGTACTAGCTAAGGGACTGAAAGGAGGATCAATGGAATAGACTTGGGGTAAGTGACCTCAGCAAAACAGTCTATGATAAGCCCAAAGATCCCAGCTTTTGGGACCAAAACCCACTTTCGATAAAAACTGCTGGGAAAATTGGAAGACAGTGTGGAAGAGATTAGGTTTGGATCAACATCTCACACCCTACACCAAGATAAATTCAGAATGGGCGAATGACTTGAATATAAGGAAGGAAACTATAAGCAAATTAGGTGAACACAGAATAGTAGACTTGTCAGATCTTTGGGAAAAGAAAGACTTAAAAGCCAAGCAAGTGCTAGAAAAAAAAATCACAAAATGTAAAATTAGTAATTTTGATTACATCAAATTAAAAAGTTTGTTTTTTACAAACAAAACCAATGCAACCAAAGTAGAGGGGAAGCAACAAGTTGGGAAACAATCTTCATAACAAAAACCTCTGACAAAGGTCTAATTACTCAAAATTATAATGAGCTAAACACATTATACAAAAAATCAAGCCATTCTCTAATTGATAATTTGACAAGGGATATGAATCGGCAATTTTCAGTTAAAGAAATCAAAACTATTAATAAGCACATGAAGAAGTGCTCCACATCTCTTATAATCAGAGAGATGCAAATCAAAACAACTCTGAGGTATCACCTCACACCTAGCAGATTGGCTAACATGACAGCAAAGGAAAGTAATGAATGTTGGAGGGGATGTGGCAAAGTAGGGACATTAATTCATTGCTGGTGGAGTTGTGAATTGATCCAACCATTCTGGAGAGCAATTTGGAACTTGCTCAAAGGGCACTAAAAGACTGTCTGCCCTTTGATCCAGCCATAGCACTGTTGGGTTTGTACCCCAAAGAGATAATAAGGAAAAAGATTTGTACAAGAATATTCATAGCTATGCTCTTTGTGGTGGAAAAAAATTGGAAAATAAGGGGATGCCTGAATTTGGGAATGGCTGAACAAATTGTGGTATATTTTGGTGATGGAATACTATTGTGCTCAAAGGAATAATAAACTGGAGGAATTCCATGGGAACTGGAATGACCTCCAGGAATTGATGCAGACTGAAAGAAGCAGAACCAGGAGAACATTGTACACAGAGACTGATACACTGTGGTACAATCGAATGTAATGGATTTCTCCATTAGTGGCAATGTAGTGATTCAAACAACTTGGAGTGATGTATGAGAAAAAACACTATCCACATTCAAAGGAAAAACTGTGGGAGTAGAAACACAGAAGAAAAAACAACTGTTTCAATACATAGGTGGAGGGGATATGGTTGGGGATGTAGCTTCTAAATGAACATCCTAATACAAACAGCAACAAAATGGAAATAGGTTTTGATCAAGGACACATGTAATACCCAATGAAATTATTGTGTGTGGGCTGCAGGAAGGTGGGGGTAGGGGAGGAAGGGAAATAATATAATTCTTGTAATCAAGGAATAATGTTCTAAATTGAGTAAATAAATTAATTTAAATTAAAAAAAACTTTTTGGATGAACTTTAGATTTTGATTATAAAGTGATTATGATACTTCAAGATTTTCAATTATTATAGAAGAGAATTAATATTGATATTGAGAAGTCAGATGTACACTTCATGGAAATAAATGGTCATTTAAAAGTCTATAATTTCCTAAATTAAAGCTTTTTCTCTCTTTTCCTACCACTGAATTCCTTCTCCTAAATTCTGGGCTCAGTTCATTATCTATCTGCTGTGTCTAAGATAAAGATATATTTGCCAACTATATGGCTTATTTAATTGACTGTCATACTAAGCAGTCAGCTGGTATTCTACATCCACTTGATTTTTCTCATATTGATATTTCTCATATTGAAATTTTTTTAAATGCTTTTAAAAATAGTACATGGAATTTCATTTAATTGGTAACTCTTTCATAAGGGAGCTCAACTTATTAATTCTTCCAGCTAACCATATTTTTGACTGGTTAGTCAGTTCAATCTGTCAAAAAGCATTTATTGAGCATTCTGTGCAAGACATTATGGTCACTTATGGAACAATCTATAATTATTAATAAACTGCTTGGTTCAATGGAAAGCACAGTAGAAATGGAAATCAGGAAATGCAGTTTGGAGTCCTAGACTGTGTTCAGAGTAACCTTCAATGAATTGCTTCCCCTCTCTGGGCCTTAACTTCCTACCCTTAAGATAAAGTGGAATAAAACAATAATTCTCATTAATCTGTGTAATAGGGACTAACTAATGAGAGCTGAGAACTGTGGCAAATGTGCAATCCATTACATCTATTGTAGATTTTCAAAGTGCTGTAACATACAATGTCTCATTTGATCTGATCATCCGATCATCCAAAGTTCTTGTGAGATAAGGTCTAGAAGAGAGGAGTAGAATCATAAAATGTTGGCTTTATGAATAGGCACATATTCCTATCTCCTCATTTTACTGAGACACCAAGAATTTAAGCAACTTGCTCAAGGTTACTTGACTAATTAGTGACAGTAGGAATACTGCAGCCCCAGGTCTCTTGACTTTTAGTTCAGCCCTCTTTACATTATACTGAAATAAATACATTGAGAGATGTAGCACAGTTCTCTGTGTTAGTGGGTCATAAAGATCTGTTTTCAAATCTTGGTTCTGACACTTAGCTGTGCAGTGCCTCAACTTCTTTAACGGCAGAGTGAAAGAGAAGGTTTTGATGGCCTGTTTTGTTCCTTCACCCTTAAATTTATGTTTCTATGACCAGGGTTTGAGCTTCTGATCTGCTCTGAGTCCCTGGACAAATAATTTTCTTTCCCTAAGCTTTAGTTTCTTCATCTCTAAAAGATGGAGATGGACTAGACCTCTGTGATCTAAAATGCCATTTCAAGCTTCAAAAAAACCAATCACGATACCATCTATTAACCTCATTGCCCCTTCCATCTTTCATCTCCCACAGATAAAAGACTTAGGACTTCTGTGCCTTCGCTCTTTTCCTCTTTTCTTTTTCCAACTTAAGAGTCTGGAAAGGAGAGGCAGTCCCTCCCATCTCTTTGGCTTCAAGTACAGGAACTGCGCATGCTTATGAGGACCGCCCTCCTCTTCCCTTGATTTCCGTTCTCTTTTCAAGCCTATTCCTAGAGCAGGGAGGGCCTGCGCCAGCGTCTGTGGGAGTGCCCCGGAAGCAGTTTTTTGGCCTTCTGACACGTAGCAACAGTACCGCTTTGGGTATATGCTGCAGAGCCTGGGAAGATTTTAAGGCCGCTGGAACTGGTGCTGTTCGGGGTAAGTATCCACGGGCCTGGTGAAGAAGCTAGGCATGCCCGTCTCGGCCACCTTGATAGCCGCTGTTGCCTTGCCCAGTACTCCTTTTGCCCTCTTAGGTGAACCTGCTCCTAGAGCCCCGGCCCCTGCTTGCTTGGGTTGCGCCCCTCCCCGACTCGGGCGGGCCCCCGGTTCGTGCTTCTCCGGCATCCGGCTGAACTTTTCTCCTATTTCTCCGTTTCCCTCCGTGTCTGTGACGTGCCAGGGGAGCAGAGTAGGGTCCCTGAGGAGTCACAGCCGCGCCCATCCCTTGTCCCCTAGATTTCCCCGCGCTCCTCCTCTCAGGCCACCCAAATTCTCCATCTCTAATACTCTGTCCCTCAGATATCCTGGTTCTTTTTCCAAAGGCATTAAAGCACAATGATAACTTATTTACTTCTACCATGCCGCGAAGCAGGTTTTTTAGCAGAGCCAGAGTTCATGTAATCCACACCAGGGTTTTTCTTCTTCTTTTGCAGATTATCCGCAATGTCAGAGTTTGACAACTTTAACCCGGAATTCTACCAGACCACTTACAGCATTGATGACCAAGCACAACAGTCTTATGATTATGCTGGAGGGGGCCCATATAGCAAGTAACTTTATGACTTTTGTATTTTCTTTGTTCTTGTTTTTCATGCTTTTGGCATATCTAGTAGAAAGCATACTGGGGTTTGAGTCTGAAATCCTGGAGACCTAGATTTATATCCTATCTCAGAGAGCCTATTTAGTAAGTTGACCTTTGGTCAAGTAAGTGTAAATCACTTAAACCATGGAATATTCAGATGCATCATCTATCGGATCAAAATAGTAATACTTGCATTATTCTATCTGACAGGTTGTTAGGTAGAAAGCATTTTGCAAACTTTAAAGGGCTAGATACGTGTGAACTCTTTACTATTACTAGGCATATACTTTATGGTTTTATCCCATTAAAGGGTGCACAGTCTTGGAACAATGACCAATATGGAAGTGTGTTTTGTGCGATAATACATGTATGGCCCAGATCAAATTGCTTACCATTTCTGAGGAGGGGGTGGGGGAGGGAAGGAGATGGTTTTTGGATCTTATAGTTTTGGAAAACGCATGTTGAAAATTATGATTTTATGTAATTGGGAAAATAAAATATGTCTTTGATTTTTAAAAAAGAGTGTACAGTACATATCCCTGCTTATTCAGAAACTTGGAAGTTTTAAATCTCTTTATTGGAAAAATACTAGAAAGGATATTTTCACAACACTTAGGAAGTCATAGAAAGAAAGATAAATTAATCTCCTTGAGGTCTTTGCTGCTGTCTTATCATCCTATTAATAATTTCTTATTTTTTGGAAAAGCATCAAGACAACAAACTTTCAGATTTTCAAACAAATCAAAAAATGATAGTGGTAAAAACTCCTTGTACTTAGAAAATGGAATAGTACTAACCAGTCATGTCTTGTGAAATGTTTTTGAAAAGATCTACTTAGATTTTATTTATAAATCAATTCATTTTGAGACTTTTATTCAGATTATGAAAGGAATCAGAAGAGGTAAAAGGAAGCACTGTTTAATGGAATGTGATTATCTTGTTATTGCAATACTTTGACAGTATTTGGTACTCCTTTTTTTGTTGTTCATCTCCCTGCTTCCTCCCAAAAAATCTGTGAGGTAAAAATGTCCATTTTAAGAAGTTCGCTTGTTGTCTGAATACCTTTGGCAGAACTAAGATAAACTAAAGCTAACTAAAATTACTAATGTACTATTTGGTACATTTGGTAGTAACAAATTTGGTAGTAAAAAGTGTAGATGATGTCCTCTTGCCAAATTCTTTTTTTTTTCTGTAGTTAATTCTAATTGAGCTACCTTATTGTAAATTATTTACAGGTGTATTTCCCTGACACTATTTCCCTGTCTACAATCCTTTTTTATGCTGCTTTAATATTATCTTTAAAATAACTTTCCTATCTATCCTATTTGTGCTGAGCATCATTTCAGTTCATAATAGTGCAATTGCTTGGACATCCTATTGTGATCCATTTTTACTCAGTTCCAATCCAGTAGATATCATAATAAAATGTATTGTAAAATATTTTCTAATTGATAAAATGCTTTCCTTAATAAACCTAATAATATATGTTAATAAATATATAAATAATATAAAATATATAAATAAATAATAAAATGTTACGCTCTTAATGGCCTTCTAGATTATGACTTTCTGGCTTTTGATCATGGTTTGAGATAATGCTGATAAAATTTAAGAAATTATTCTTTTTAATTTTGATAGCTTCAGGTTTTTAAATAGTTACAAAATTGGATTTTGCCACTGCTGCATACATCTTAATTAGGTCTGTAACCTAATAACATTTTAACATCCTGCTCTGTCATCTCAGAGAACATACTTCTTGATATAGTTTGCTGATTATAGCAAAATTTAGTAGTAAGTTTTCTCTGTATTGCCATTGAAAATCTTTAGTACTGACTTTTGCTGGTGCAAGTGACATATTTATTTGGACACCTTTTATACTTTGCATCAGTAAAGTGTACACTACTTTTATACTCCAAGGTAGTGTTAAAATTTTGCAGAAGTTCTTCTTGTATATATTTCCAAAGTGTAGTACCCAGCAATTAGGTGAAAGAGGAATATAAATTCAAACCTTTTTAATGAAAGTTAAATGTGTCACACTGAACCAAGTCCCTCATTAAGTCCTTAAAATAGATGTGTAAAATATAGAAGTAAAGAGAACCTAAGTCCTGCTGTGTAACACTGATCAAACTACTTTCCCATTCTGGGCCAAAGTTTCTTCCTCTATGTACTGAATGGGTTGGATTCAATGTTTTCTAGACGATCTTCCAGATCACTGCATTTTGAGATATCTTGAAGATTACATTTTGTTCAAGACTCCTTATTTAAAGTCTAGGTCAGTGTCATGTACATTAAGAAAATGTAGGATTTACTGGCATGAATTCTCAGATGAGATTTGTGTATGAAAGTGCTTTCAGAAGACTAAAAGAACTACTCAAATTATTTAAAGTATTGTATATATATACAGAGACCTTGGTAAAAAGAATAATTTAATATGTTTCATTTGAAATTAATGCAATTTTTTAAAGAGGTTTGGACATTTGAAAGGCAACAGAATGAAATAAAATGAGAATAGACTTCATAGATTTTAAGTAGTAATAGAAATATATGTGATACACACACACATATATATATATAATAAAAGGGACATTATCTTTTTTGTTTTTTTACAGCTTAGCTTCAGTTTTATAAGCATCACTAAAAATAACAACAGCAGGTTATTCACAAGTTTGCATTTAATTGTCTTTGCTTCTATATTATGGTTTTGTGAGGACTTCTTCATGGTAATACAGCACTTAATTACAAATAGAAATACCTTTTTATTTCATATGATCAATTCCCAGAATGTCTCTAATTTGAAAGTTTTCCTCATATACCCTCTCCAAACACCCCCTTTCTCTCTCTTTCTCTCTCCCTTCCCCTCCTCTCCTCTCCCCCCTCCATCTTCCTCTCTGCCTCGATTTCTTTCTTCCTCTCCTTTCTTCTACTCTTTTTGTCTCTGCCCCCTCCCTATATTTCTCCCTTCTTTCTCTTCTTCCCTCCCCTTTCATCTTTCCCTTTTCAGATTCCCTTTTTTAAACACAATGGGGATATTTTAAACCACACACAATTCTTAAATCTATATCTTTATAAACAGTAATATGAATAAAATTAAACTTTACCTATGTTTTAAAGAAAAATACTTAAAAGTTCTATTGGACACTCCATCACAACCCCCAATAATCATTGGATGGGGTCTCCAGTAAAGTATAAAAAGATTATACAGGGATTAGAACAGTAGTTTTGGGATAGAGAAACTGGTAGGTGCATGTTGGGGTTTTTTCCTCTTGTAGCTGGGTGGTTCAATGGATTGAGAGCCAGTCTTAGAGGTGGGAAGTCCTAGGTTCAAATCTGATCTCAGACACTTCCTAGCTGTGTGACCCTGGGCCTTTAACCCCCTTGCCTAGCCTTTACCATTTTTCTGCCTTAGAACTAATACACAGTATTGATTCTAAGATGGAAGGTAAGGGTTTAAAAAAAATTAAAAATAACCAATTGTTTCATTAAGATGTCAGAACTCATAGGTCTAAAAATGGGTTGAGAACTACCAGTAGTTGATTGAGTAGCTATACTGGAAATAATATAATTAAACTAAGACTTTTCAACAGTTGGAATAGAAGTTTAAGAATTTAAGCTTCATTTATTGATTAACATTAGGGAAGAAAGAAAACATTTTTGAATAATATAATTTCATTTACAGACAGTATGGTGGCTATGACTACTCTCAACAAGGCAGATTTGTCCCTCCAAATATGATGCAACCACAGCAGCCTTATACTGGACAAATTCTCCAGCCAGCACAGGCATACACTCCATCTACACCACAGTCATATTATGGAAACAACTTTGAGGATGAACCACCCTTATTAGAAGGTACAAGAGTATTTCCAGACAAGATAAAATGTTATAATTCAGTAAATCTGGTAAAATAAAGTTTTCAGGTAATTTGAAACCCAGTCAAACTTAGACAAGTGTTCTCAATCATTTCCTTTTTAAAAGAAGTACTGTGTTTTGGTAACCTATTTTTAACAGACTGCATTGAGATTTAAAAAGACCTACTTTAAATAGGCCATCTAATCCCACATGTTAAAGATATACTTGAAAGCATGAGAGGTTTTTATATAGTCATTTTGTTTTACAGATGACAATGCTATACTAAATATAATGGATGAAATTCTAGCTATGGAAGAAGTAAAAAAGGGAAAATGTATACTTGTTTTTGATGATTCATTCTACCTGAAAACACTGTGGCACATACTATTGGTGGTACAAACTACATTCCAAAGTGGTGGTTTTTGAAAACCTTAACACACAATTCCAGAACTCTAAATTCTTTCTAGATATTTCATAAAATATGGTCATGGCAAGCACATTGAATCTGTATTTACTCCATCACATAGACTCCCTGCCCTAGCATCACACTAGAAGAGTTCTGACCGATAAACAGAATAATCTACAAAATATAATAAATATTTAAAGTTTAAGAGAATTGCCACTATTAAATAGCATACTTATGAGTTCAATGATCTATTACCAAGGCAGTTTTATTAGTCTGGAAAAATTTTATGCAATTTTGATTAACTGTAGTTTTTCTCCTAACTTAAAATTATGGTGAAGTATAATTACCTTTAATATTTTTTTTACATATGTTCCTTTCATTAGAACTAGGAATCAATTTTGATCACATCTGGCAGAAAACACTTACAGTGTTGCACCCATTAAAAATAGCAGATGGTAGCATCATGAATGAAACTGATTTGGCAGGACCGATGGTTTTCTGTCTAGCTTTTGGAGCCACATTATTACTGGTAAGTCTTTAGGTTTAAAATTTCCTTCAAAGTATATGGATCACTTCACATATTATAATGAGCAAAACAAGCAAGCAAAAAATCCCTGTGAAGTCTTCACTAAAACCTGTTTTCATGCTTTTTAGTATTTCCCAAGTTCTGTACTATGCCTTGAATAGTGCTGAAGTGTTTGGATATCCAGTTATACCAATTCATCCTTACTGAGGACAAATGTTTGCCACATTCCTAATGTATTCTTACTGACCAGATGATTTTGAAATCTGTTACATTTCTTCTTCAAAATTAAAAAGTTATTAGGAAAAAAGTTAAAAATAAAATATTGGAGAATTTTTGCAGTTCCTATTCCCTTCTCCCAAAACAACACATAGTTGAACATAGTTGATTTATTGTTTTATATTTTCTTTGACAAGAATTAGAGTAGTTATCCTTAATTATCAGTTGTGCTTTTGTTTCTCAAGTTTTTGTTTTATTTTAAATTGTTTTCTCTTTATTTTATCATGAAGTTAAAACTTTTTAAAATAAAACTTAGACTTTTAAAAGTTTTGTAGTTTATCTTCAGGTTTTTGAAGGACTAACAAGCTTTCTTGGGGAGTTATTGATTGCAAAATATTTATAAATTGATTCAGTAAGACCATTGAAAATATTATATAGATTTTTTCAAAGTACTACCTTTAGGGAAGGTATTTTTAACTTTGTACTTTGGAAATGCTCCTCATAATACGTACATAGAAAGAGAATCAGAGTTAGGTGGTATGACAGGAGCACTAGATTTAGTGTCAAAAAACCTAGGTTCAAATCTATATTTATGGCTACTTACGCATATTAACTTAAACAGGTTATGTAATGTCTCTCAGCTTGTTTCCTCACTGTGAGGTGGAAGTGATGACATATCTATCTCAGGCTTGATTTTAGGATAAAATGAAAATAATTTTATAGAGACTTAGGAAAACGAAAGCTCTATATAAAATGTCTTTTTGTTGTTTTTTGATCTGGACTTTCCATTAAGGATGCTATTGCCAATTCACATTTGCAACTGTTCTACAACTTAATGGTCTCGATGTCACTTGGGCCACATGTCAAAAGCAAGGCTTGAACACAAGTCTTTCAGACTTGGAGGCTGCATATTATGATTAAAATTATTATTATTTAAATTTAATGGGGATGCATTCTTAATTAACAGTTCATATTTTTCAGAGCATATGCTATATGAATAATTTTTAAAATAAACACTATTATTTTTTTTAATACTTAACTTTGAATCCACCAAGAAATTCCAATGTAGAAAACTTTTGGAAGGCTGATCATTTTGTAGATTAGTTTAGAAAGCTAATGCCTAATAAAAATATTTTGGTTCACCCAAAAATAAGCTGGTTTTGAGATGACTGAATACTGTTATCACAGATGGCTTCATTGCTTTCTGAATTTCATATCTTTTTAAAATTTGCAACAAATTTTATTATGGAAAGAGTCAACTTGTGAAAATATTGTATTGGAACAAGCAATCTGGGGATAATTTCTTCTAGGAAGTATGGTTTTTATATGTTTTTTTTTTAGTATACCTTTCCCCTATAATTTACTTTGTAGTATTATAATAATTTTGTAGCTACATTTCCAAGTGGAAATAAACTTAATTTTTTTAATTTTAAAATATTTTTCCATGTTTACATGATTCCATTTTCTTTCCCCTCCCCTCTTGCCTCCCATCTCCCAGAACTGACAATCATTTCTACTGGGTTGTACAAATGTTATCACTTGATACTATTTCCATATTATTCATTTTTGCTATAGAGTGATTTTTTAAAGCCTAAACCCCAAATCACAGTACCCATATGTACATTTGGTAATGGATGTCATATGTTTTGCTTTTGCATTTCTATTCCCATAGTTCTTTCTCTCGATATGGATAGCATTCTTTTCCATAAGTCCTTCAGGAGTGTCCTGGCTTGTTGAATTGCTACTAGTAGCAAAGTCCATTACATTGGATTGTTCCACAATGTTTTACTTTATGTGTACAATGTTCTCCTGGATCTGCTCATTTCCTTCTGCATCAGTTCATTGAGGTTCACCCAGTTCATATAGAAATCCACCAGATCATTAGTCCTTATAGCACAATAGTATTCCGTCATTATTATATACCACAATTTGTTTAGCCATTCCTCAGTTGAGAGACATCCCCTCATTTTCCAGTTTTTTGCCAAAACAGAGTATGGCTATGAATATTTTTGTACAAGTATTTTTCCTTATTATCTCTTTGGGGTACAAACCTAGTAGTGGTATTGCTGGATCAAAGGGTGTGCATTCTTTTAAAGCTTTTTGCACATAGTTCCAAATTATGTTCCAGAGTGGCAGGATTAATTCACAACTCCACCAGCAATGCATTAGTGTCCCAATTTTGCCACAAGCACTCCAAAATTTATTCTTTTCCTTTATTGTCATATTGGCCAGTCTGCTAGATTCGAGGTGATACTTCAGTGTTGTTTTCTTTTGCATTTCTCTAATTATGAGAGATTTAGAATACTTTTTCATGTGCTTAATGGTAGTTCTGTTTTCTTTATCTGAAAACTTCCTATTCACTGCCCCATGACCATTTATTTGTCAATTGGGGAATGGCTTGATTTTTTTTTTTTGTACAATTGACTTAACTCCTTATAAATTTGAGAGATTTAACTTTTGTCAGAGGTCTTTGTTATAATTTTTCCCCAATTTGTTGCTTCCCTTCTAATTTTGGTTACATTGGTTTTGCTTGTACAGAAACTTTTAAAATTTATCATAATCATAATTATTCATTTTATATTTTGAAGTGTTCTCGTGAAAGGGAATTCTTTATTCTCTTTGTCTATTTTGAGTTAACACTTAACACTTTGTTAGCCATCAAGTAAGAGAATTCTCTGAGTGACTGTCTTGAAGAAATAAGAGAATTCACAAGTCACTTACTTGAAGAGCTCCATCCTTTTAACCCAGTCAATCAGAAACTTGTGAATCCTTTGATAAGAGTTGACATTTTCAGAGGGTGAGAAATGGATCCTAAAGACACTGCCACCCTGAGCACTACTAGGCAAGTTAAATTCTTTCCTTGCCCATAGATCTGAGGTTCTATGTTCACCTAATTTGTTTATGATTTCTCCCTATATATTTAAGTCATTTAAAAATAAATTGTTTTTAATTCTAGGTATTTGAGTACTTTAAAAATGTAGTAAGAAAGCATTTATACAGATAATCTGAATGATTTCCTTTCTGTTTCTGTGGAATGGTTTATGTCCAGAAGTTATAGTGTTCATATCAGAAAGTCAACATGATACTTCAATAATCATTGCCATTTTATTTTATTTGTTTAATCCTAAAGTTGTCTTTAAATGCATAATCTCCAAAACTGAAATAAGATTGTCCCTTATACTACTCAGCCTTTATTGTTTAGTGTTTTTCATTTTTAATAAATGATCCTCTGTTCTAGTGAGATACTTTAACATTTAGGATAGGGTAGTAGCAGGTATTCACTTTCTTATTTCTCATTTGCTTCCCCACCATCAATCTAGAAAAAGAACAAAGTATCTATGAATATTTATTTATAAAGTATTGTTTAATGAATAAGACTGCCCACAACTCTCTGATTCTCATTTTAAACATGATTTTTTTTTTCTTAATCACAGGCTGGTAAAATTCAGTTTGGATATGTATATGGGATCAGTGCCATTGGATGTCTAGGAATGTTTTGTCTTTTAAACTTAATGAGTATGACAGGTGTCTCATTTGGTTGTGTCGCTAGTGTCCTTGGATATTGCCTTCTTCCAATGATCCTACTTTCCAGCTTTGCAGTTATATTCTCTTTACAGTAAGTAGCTAATATTTAAGTCTTTTTGTTCCACATAGTAATAGTAATGCCTATTCTTATCTCTTTTTGGGTTATAAATCATTTAAACTAATATGTAGTTAACACTGAAAATTGACTTTAAAAATATTTAACATTATTTTCACTTGTACCTATAAAACAAGATATCAGAATTATTCACACTTATAGTTGTGATTAATATGTCATTTTATTATCATAAGCATAAAGAAATATTTTTGTGTTGTCAGTTTTATTTAATGAACATGTTAAAATTATAATAATTTTTAATAGAGTCTAATTACTTTGATTCCTGGGGACTATGTTAACTTGCATGGACATAGTAAAGTACACGTTTTAAAAATTGGAAAAATACATTATGCTAATTTTTTCATCTAGGGGTTTGCAGGATTTCACACTGCCAATAATATCTCATGACCTTAGATTTCTTCATAAAAAGAATTCAAGTGCCTCGTAGTAGCAGATAGATCTATTGACTATTTTTATTGTAATTCATGATCTTAACTGCTATCTGTGAAGTATATAATCTGTAATACTTCATTTTGATCCCAAATAAAACCTTTTGTTGCTCCATGTTAAACTAGAGGGATTGGAAACTAAATAATTTCTCCACTTCTGAGTTTTTTTTTGATTTTACTATAATACTCAAGGAACTTATAGAGAAAGGAAAAATTACCCCTTTCCTATGTGAAGGGTTCAATTCAGTAATTTTTGGTGTCTCTTCTAGCTCTGAGTAATATAAAGCCTCATATATACAGAAAATGACATACAATGGCTTATACTTTGTGTATCAAATCAAAGATCCATAAGGGATCTTGACAGATAATAATCAGAAAGTATTTAATAATCTTTGATTGATACTGCTATGTGCTCAGTATTCAAGTACACAAGAGAAATAGTGTTTCATCCAAAGCAAACTCATTCATGAATAAGTAAATGTAAGATATCTTTTAAAATACATGTTCATGGGTGAAGGAGTATAGTAATAACCAAGGGAATTGGAAAAGGCTTCTTAAAGGAAAAAACCCAGAACCAAGGCTTAAATAAGTGAGACAGAGTTTCATGAGGGTAGAAGTAAGGATAGCATTCCAGTCATGGACACAAGAGATACATGTGACACATCCAGGGAACAGCTTGTAGACAATTTGAAGAATCAGACAAGAGCAGAGTAGGGGGTAATATGTAATTAGCCTGGAAAACTAAGCTGGAATGAGATTGTAAAAGACTTGAAATTATATTTATCCTAAAGATAACAGGTAGCCACAATCATAGGGGATTAATATCAGCCTTTAACATCAATATCAGTTTGACAGCTGTGTAAAAGATGTATTGGAGTGAGGAAGACCATAGCGAGACATCCTAGGCAAGAACAGAAAAAGACCTGGACTGGGTTAGTTTGAGTATAAATAGAAAGGGAGAGATGATAGAATTGACAACTGATCGCATAAGGGAAAAGGGAGTAAAAATTGGGGATAAATGAAGAATCTTAGATTGTTAACCAAGTGCCTGGAAGAATAGTGGCACCCTTTCTAGAGGTCGAGAAGTTAGGAGGAACAGGGCATTTAGGAGAAAGAGTTCAGTTTTGTACATGTTGGAGTTTAATAGATTGAGTTTTAAGATGCCTTTGGGACATCTAAGTAGAAATGTCTGGTACTCACTTGGACATGTAGAATTGATGATGCTCAGGAGATAGATCAAGTTACTATCTATCTGTATGGAAATATACTTGAACTTCTGGGAGCTAAAAGAAAAAATATAGAGATAAAATTGAGGAAAGCAAGGACAAAACCCTGTGTTATACCCATGTGTCGTGTGTAGGGATTGGATATTGAAACTGCAGCTAAGGAGGATTCCTCTGAGAGGAAGACCCAAGAATGATAAGCTGAATTTCATAAGACCTAATTTATTAGGGATAAATGTGAAGCCCTTTTGAAGGTGTTATAACTGAAGCTTCACAACTTTGATGTCTAAGCATTAATACTTCAAATGTTATTTTTTAAAGTAGTTAACATTTTTACATTTATTTTTAGAACTCTTAAAAATAATCTTACCTGCATCTTTTTACATTTTTGTTTGTTTTTTGTTAACAGAGGAATGGTGGGAGTTATTCTTACTGCTGGGATTATTGGATGGTGCAGTTTCTCTGCTTCTAAAATTTTTATTTCTGCCTTAGCCATGGAAGGACAGCAACTTCTAGTAGCATATCCTTGTGCTTTGTTATATGGAGTGTTTGCCCTTATTTCCATTTTTTGAACTGAATATCTTGGATATTGGACATCAGTGGGCCAAATACTAAAAATATAAAGGACATTGAACTCTTAAATCGGACCAGCAGACCACGCTACACCATCACTATCATGCAGATTTAACTCTTGACCTTTGGGACAATGGGAATAAACATGTATCTCTTGTTCATTTTTATAGAAGTTTTGAATACTCGGATTTACCTGCAGTGTGTCTAGCTTAAAGTGTTCATGCTTATACAAATAAGATGTAATGTTTCGTTCCTGTTCTACAGCTTTTAGAAAAACAACTTTGTTTCTTGCAAATTATTATGATGTTTTTGATAGATTTTTATCAGAAAAAGGTAAAAGAAATGACACTTGGGGTCTTTCTAAAAATCATATCAATGTACATGTTAGCAAAGATATTCCCAGTGCTAGATCTGTTGCAAGAATTGTTTCCCAAAGTATAGAAGAAAATTTTAGTACATTTAAACCCAACTGCACTTGAAGTAAACATATGATTCCTGATGTAGTATGTTGTGAGTTTGCATTTCAAAAGTTATTCCTTTAAATTATCTTATGTAAAAGAACTATCTAAAATGCAAAGGGGTACAAATGACTCAGTCTACTTCTGATAGACTTGAAATGTGAATAAATGTTTAGATATTAGCATTAGCAGAAATAAAGTGACTAGGACTGTCTAGTCAAAACTAATGCTTGTATTAACAGATTGATACTAGGTTCACAGTACTTCCCAGAAAAAAAAATCACTAACCTTTTTGAGGATACTTAAAATATAGCAGTTGTCAGTATTGCAATGTTATCAATGTAAAGTACATTTGATGCTTATTGATTAAATTTTCCTGAAGTAATTTTACTTGTTGTTGAGTTGGCTTTTTCCAAATCATTTTATGTCTCTCACTGTCTATGTCCATGGCTACTTTTGAAGTCTGTTTCCTGGTCATGCTAAACTTTAAATATAAGTCTAATTGATACAAATTCAAAAGGAAAAGACTAAATGTAAAGTTATTTAATATAGCTGTTATTGTATTCCTTTCTCTTGCTTTCATCAAAACTACATGTGTCTTATACTAAGGAATGTTTTGTTGTAATTTACCAATCTTCCACATGGAAAAAGACCTTTATATGTTAAGCCATTACCCATTCATGGTGAAATTATCACTGGTTCCAGACAAAGCATAATCATAGGAAAATGCAGAATTGAGAGGGAGAGAGAGAACACTTTAATAAGCACATTAAATGAAAAGACTATGTTGTACTAGTTCCTTAAAAATGCTTAGTTATTTATATAATGCTGCATTTTTTACCATATTTTTCAAGTCCAAAAGATGACAAACAAATTCAACATGTATTTTAAGAGGCACTTTTAATTTATTTAAATCATTAGTCTTTTTTATTCTTCATAAAATTGACAGCTTTTGGTGGAAAAAAATCAGCATTTGGACATGTTTTAAAAAGAGCTTTGTCAACTTTGTTGTATTGTTGCATGCAGAGTCAGTATAATCTTTATTATCTTTTCATAATAAAATCTTTACATTTTTCTTTAGTAATTTTTAAAAAGTTTCTTTAATAGAAAACTAATGGACTCCTGTTAATGATATTAAACTTTCCCAGAGAACAGGGTGAAAAGCTAAATGCTCATTGAGAATTCTATTCTCCCACTACTCTCTTTAAGACTTGAAACAATTGATCTTTCATCTATATTCCCCATGTGTTCAATTGTGGTGGTGAGTGGGTAGTTCAAATTTTTTTCTTAAATTATAAGTCATGAAATCATAGGCAAATAAAAAGAATTAAATGCTTATATAGAACATTTAACATATAACAAAGTAAAAACAAAATTTATTTTCATACTAAAACTGAAGTTCTACCTTTGGTTTTGTTATGTTTGTACATGTGCATCTGCATATATGTATACATGTTCCTATACACATACTTATGGTTATATTCATCATCAGTTTTATTGATCTTAACCATCATCACTTCATACAGGTTTTTACCATATTTCCTTATATACTTTTTTTTGTCCTTTTAAGTGAACTTCTTGACTCAAACCTTTACTTTTTTCTAATTTTTGGAGGTGGATAGTGTGAGTGGAAGGTCAGGTTTAGCACCTGTGATTTCATTGGTATAAAGATTTCAAACTTCTCTCACTTTTGAAGATCTATAACTTAAATGTAACACAGCTCTAGAGAATGTTTCCTGGGGAACTGAAATGTTAAATAACTTGCACATGATTATACAACTAACAAGTAAGTATCAGAGGTAGGACTTGAATCCAAGTCTTCCAGACTCTCAAGGCTACCACTAACTGCCTATAATTTCTTGGTGATAATTTTTTCTTTTTGTAAACTCTTATCTTCTGTCTTAGTATCAAGTCTGAGAAGAGTGAGACAAGGGCAAGGCAATCAGGGTTAAATGACTTGTCCAAGGTCACACAGCTAGGATGTGTTTGAGACCAGTACTCTTGAATCCAGGGCTGGTGCTCTAGCCAACGTACTATCTAGCTGTCCCTAGTGATAATTGTTTTTGAAAAACAAATAAAGCTATAGCTATTCTGTGTTTAACCCATCTCATAGGTTGGTTATTCCTTGTGCCACCTCACTAAAGATGTAATAGTTGCCCTCTTTCAAACTTAAGTTACTCAGGTGTGTGAAGTTATGTTGACTCAGTATGTATGCAGTGTGTGTGTGCGCGTGTGTGTGTTTTCTTAATAGAATTTATTTACAGGTGTCTAAACTTGTCCCTCCCCTCCCCATCTTATAGAAGGCACCATCTGGAAGACATATATGTTTTTTTGATTCCATTTTTCAGTTCATTCTCTGGAGATAACATTTACAAGTTATTCTTCAAGCATTGAATCTCTAGCAGTTTACAATGTTCTCTTGGTTCTATTTATTTCACTGTTCATTATCCTATGTAGTTATACCCAAGTTTTTAGCCATTTCCTAATTGATGGGCACTCCTTAAATTTCCAGTTCTTTGCCACTACAATGAGAGCTCTTATAAATATTTTAGAACATATAGATTATTTTCCCTTTCCCCTAATTTCCTTGGGAAATAGGATATACACTGATCCCTTACCTATTGCAGGAATTACATTCCAGAGACCCCACAATAAGTAAAAATCTGTGAAGTAGCAGTGTTATCTTTATTTTTATTATTTATATATTTTAAGGCTTTATAAACGGCACTCTCCTATAAACCTTTTCCATACTCTTATTAAACTTTCACACACTTTTAAACACTTCATATGCTCTCAAATACTTTCTACACTCTTAAACCTAAGCAATTTTAACAAAATTCTGTGATATAGCGAAAACTTTGTGATACAGAATTAGACAAACAGACCTCAATGGACCCCTGCTGTTTCCTCTCAGCAGGGGGCATCTTCCTCCCTTGCATCACCAAGCAATATACCCTCTCTCCTTAACTCCTCCATACCCCAATCAAACCTCCCATTATCTCCCATTTTTCCAATCTTCCTATTTCCTTTCCCAATAAATATGACACCTCCCTAATTTGTTAATATATGAACTCAAGGATATAAATTTTCCCCTGAGTACTGTTTTGGCTGTATCCCATAGAATTTGAAAGGATGTCTCATCATTGTCATTTTTTTTCCAATAAAATTATTAACTGTTTCTATGATTTGTTCTCTAACTGTTGTTTGTTTTTTTTAGTTTCCAATTAATTTTTTATTTGGCTCTCCATGTATACTTACTGATGATTATTTTTATTGCATTATGATCTGAAAAGGTTTCATTTATTATTTCTGCTTTTCTGCATTTGTTTGCCATGTTTTTATGACCTAGTACATGGTCAATCTTTGTGAATGTACCATGTGCTGCTGAAGAGAAGGTGTATTCCTTTTTGTCCCTATTTATTTTTCTCCATATGTCTCTTAACTCTAATTTTTCTAAGATTTCATTCATATCTCTTACCTCTTTCTTATTTATTTTTTGATTTGATTTATCTAAATTTGATAGTGGTAGGTTCAGGTCTCCCAATAGTATAGATTTACTAAATATTTCCTCCTTCAATTCCACTAGTTTAATTTGGATGCTATACCATTTGGTGTGTTTTTGGTGCGTACATGCTAATTACTGATATTTCCTCATTGTCTATACTGCCTTTTATCAGAATGTATTTACCTTCCCTATCCCTTTTAATCAGTCTTTTGCTTTGTTAGATATCATGATTGGAATTCCTGCCTTCTTTCTATCAGTTGAGGCCCAATAGGTTTTGCTCTAGCCTTTAATTCTAACCTTGTGAGTATCTACCTGCCTCAGGTGTATTTTTTGTAGACAACATATGGTAGGATTTTTGATTCTAATCCACTCTCCTATTTGTTTTCATTTTATATGTGAGTTCATCCCATTCACGTTCATAGTTATGATTGTTACTTGTGTATTCCCCAGCATTTTGATATCCTTTCCTAGTTCTGTCCTTTCTTCTTTTTCTATATCCGTTTACACCAGTGGTTTACTTTTAATCAGTCCCCCTGATCCCCTCCCTTAATATGCTTCCCTTTCTGGCCCCTCCCTTTTTGTTCCCTTCTTGTTTTTTTTTTTTAGGGTCTGTTAAGTTCCCTCCCCCCTCTCTATCCCTCTGTTTTTCTACTCCCTTCGCACTATCACCCTTAGTTTTCCCTACTCACTTACCCTGTAGGATAAGATAGAATTCAAGATCCCAACTGATCTAGATGCTCTTCCCTCTCAGAATTTATTTCACTGAGAGTAAAGTTTAAGTATTAACTATTAGCACTCTCTTCTTCCCCTTCTTATAGGAGTATTCTTCCCCTCTCCTTCCCATGTGTATGTTTGTGTGATAAAGATTATCCTATTTATTTTCTTTCTTCCAGTATCTTTTGGTGCCATCTTCAATCCCCCCTCCCTTTTAATTTTTTTGCATATCATCTTATAGCCCTTATTGCCCCAATCTCTTCTAATTCTTCTAATTACTATAATAATGAATTTAATTTTTGAGCATGACAAATAACATTTTTCCCATATAGTAATATAAATAATTTGATCTTATTTAAGCCCTTAAAGAAGAAAGTTTGAATAAAAAACATTTTTTCCCTTTTCCATCTCTTTATTATTTATCTTTTCATGTTTTTCTTTATCTTTTTGTTTGGATATCAAACTTTCCAATTAGTCCTGGTCTTTTCTTTACATATACTTGGAAATCTTCTATTTTGTTGAATGCCCATACTTTCTCCTGGAAGTATATAGTCAGTTTTGATGGATAGGTGATCCTTGGTTGAAGACCCAATTCTCTTGCCATTCTGAATATCATATTCCAAGCCTTATGGTCCTTTAGGGTGGAAGCGGACAGATCTTGTGTAATCCTGATTGGTGCTCCTTGATATCTGAATTGTCTGTTTTTGGCTTCTTGTAAAAATTTCTCCTTAGCTTAGAAGCTCTTGAATTTGGCAATTACATTCCTGGAAGTTGTCTTTTGAGGATTTAGTGTAGGGGATGTTCTATGAACTCTTTCAATGTCTATTTTGCCGCCTTGTTCAAGAATATTAGGGAGGTTTTCTTGGATAATTTCTTGTAGTATGATGCCAAGGTTTCTGTTTATTTATGGGTTTTCAGGTAGACCAATGATTCTCAAATTGTCTCTTTGTGTTCTGTTTTCCTGATCTGTCATCTTCTCAGTGAGACATTGTATGTTTTCTTCTATTCTGTCAGTCTTTTGACTTTGCTTTATTAATTCTTGCTGTTTTGCAAGGTTATTGGCTTCCAATTGCCTAATTATGGTCTTTAAGGACTGGTTTTCCTTTTCTGTTTGGTCTATCCTGCTTTTTGTGGCTTCCAGCTGTTTCTCCAATTGGGAGTTCCTGTCCTTTAAACTGTTATTTTCTTTTTGAACTATTTCCCACTTTTCTTGCCAGAAGGCTGCCATCTTTTGGATAAGCTCCAATTTAAATTCTTCAAGAGCTTGTGGACAATTTCCATTTTAGGGGCTAGGTTTTGGTGCATTTATTTGTATTTCCTCTGTAGCCTGGGTTTTTCCTCAGTAAAAATTATCCTGGGTCAACTCCTTCTGTTTTACTTGGTGTTGGGAAGTTATTGTTCCTGGACACTGTTTGCCATTACTGTGGTGGTTTTTCCTTCCCTTTCAAGTTAGAAATCTGAGTGAGATGGGCAGGCTCTCTGTGTATGGCGCTAAGGAGAAAGCATTTTGCCTGAGGCCAGCTCTCAAGCATCTGCTGCTTCTGCTATTTGCTGCCCCTCTCTGTGCTATCTCCCTGCCGGTGCCCACAGGCTGTGTTCCTCAGACTGCTGGGGCCTCAGGCCTAGCTTCTCTCAGGATCAGGTCCTCGGTGGTCTCAGTCAGCTGCCAAGGACCCAGAGCTGCCCCTCACTCACTCCAGAGGTGCCTCTCGCTCACTCACTGATTCTAGTGCCCGCTGGCTCTGATTCTGTCTCTGTAAGTGGGGTGGGGGAGGGTAGATCAGTATGCATTTTGGTGGGAGCTTTTTCACCCCCTTATAGTGTGGAAATGCCCAAATCCCACATACCTTCAATGTTGCGCCCTAATGTAGAGTCCCTTTGTTCATATGAATTTGGGGTTTTTTGGTCTTTTGAGGTAGTCTATATCGGTAGGTGGTAAGGAGAGTAAGAGTCCTCCTGCTTCTAGACTGTCGCCGTGTTTACCTGGAAATCCTCCACTATAGTTTCTTGATAGATTTCTTGATCACTATTTGGTCTAATATGATTTGTTGCATTTTTTATGAAGTATAAAGGAGGTAAATTACTGCCTTTTTTTTAAAAGTAAACCCCTATAGCCAGAATCCTAAAATTTTGAGTTTCTAAGCATTCTGTTTGTATCAATTAATCTGCTTACAAATCATTTTAAACTAATAAATTTAAAACATCTAGTTTTAAAGTCATTTAGTATTGTGTAAGTATATATATACACATACTTGTAGATAGTAAGTCAAACTAATATTTTCTTTTTAATGAAATATTGAAGTTTTTAGAAACATTGAGAGCTGCAATATATTCGTTACCTGTGACATAGGCAAGAACTTGTCATAACAATAATAATAATATAAGCTAGCATTTATATATAGTACTTTAGGCTTTGCAAAACACTTTACATGTGTTATCTCTTTTGATTCTAACAACACTGTAAAATAGGTGCTGTTTTTAATACCCATTTTGCAGGGTAGGAAACTGTCAGAGAGGTTACATAGCTTGCAGATAGCTATGAATATCTGAGGTGAGATTTGAATTTAAATGAACCTCACTCTTAAATCCAGAGATCTTAACCACTGCAACTGTCTTTTACTTTAGTGAACAGGTAAAATTGATCCATTGATTTTTGCTTCTAAAATACAAGAGGGTACTTGGAAAATTGTCTGTTCTCAAGTATTTTCAACTGTCCATTTCTTAATCCTATTTTTTATTCATGTTGTTTTATTCTCTATAAACAAAGTATGGGGTCTGTGTGAATTAATGAAGTTTGATCATTGCTTTGTTTGGGGTTAGTATTACAGCAGTTTCTTCCCTATATTTGTAGAGCAGTAATTTATTCATTTAGGATACTGATCCATTCTAGTTTCCAGAGATGGTCAGATTTCTTTTCCTCAAAGGTTTTTTCAGTTATTCTAGTTAAAGAAAATGTCAGAAATAATGTTTATGGTCATTGTTTCTTTAAGACACTGAAAATGAAACCTTTTGATAGTTCTGACTGTGACAACAGATGGCAATATTGCATCTGCTAGTGCACCAAGTTCCTGCTCATTTTAATGAAGCAAATTATCTGCTGATAGAGCACAATGTCCCATGTTTGTACAAGTAAATTAAATGATTACCTCCTCAAATGAGGATTAATTAACTGCTGAACTGTTCTCCTAATTTAAAGCTTCAAACACTTTCTTGAGCACATTAGGTTCTAAAAATTAGATATTACATTTTTGTGAGTTTAACCAATTAAGTTTACCTTGCATATATAAATAATTTCTGAAGCTAGCACTAAATCTTCAGAGAATTTGTAGAGTAATTAATTATGCATTAAACTATTTTAAATAGCCTTTCTTACACTTGTAGCACAATAAAGAAAAATGAAGTGCTCAAGAAAATAATTTAAGATGTCATGAATTGATGCTTTGGTTTTGTTTGGTTTATACTCCCTAATTTATTAATCCTTTTTTTTGAATGGTTAGGGATGAAAGAACTGGTCAAGCAAAAAGTATAAAATGTTTTTAAATATTTAATTGTTTAGAAAATGTTTGTAACCAACTTAAAAACTTATCTGCATATATATCTTAAAGCAGTTCTAGACCAAAATAATTAAATTATCTTTGACTTTATCGAAGTATACTTTTCCCCTACTCATGTGGAACACAGCCTCTATATTTTTCTGAATAACCTTCATGTATTCGTGTGGCTGAAAAAGCAAAACACCTTAACTAATGGATAGTCTATAGTGATAAACTTTATCAGCTTTAATTAGGCTATTTTACAGATAGCAAATGTTCTTTATATTGTTTTCACAAGACCTGCATGTTAAGCTTTCACATTGCTTGCCAAAATGCCAGAGTTTATCCTCTGCTGTCTTTAGCAATACAGAATGCCCTCTACACCACAATAAGGAATTAAATGTTAACAAAGTGGACAAAGTATATCCAAACCCTAATATAAAATAGTATTGTGTTTTTAGTATGATTTATTTTGTCCTAGTCTTTAATAATTCTTAGAGAATCAGAAATGCGTTTCTTATCTGGGAACTAACACAGTTTTCTCTTTTAGAATGCTTATTTTTTCTTATCCAGAGCTTTAAATATTTTGAAATTGTAAGTGATTTCATCTTTCTGATACTTCTTATAGTGTTAACTTCTTATGGCTATACTATGGTTTTCAAAGTTTTTTTTTTCAAATTTTAATTATTTCATTAAATATTTTCCAATTATGTATAAACATTTTAAAAATAATTATTAAAAAAGTTTAAAGTTCCAAATTCTCTCAATATCTGCTGCCTCCCCTCTCCTTGAGACAGCAAGCAAGTTAATTGGATTATAAACATGAGGTCGTGTGAAACATTTCCCAATTATCTATATGATAAAAGAAAACACAAATAAAACAATAAAGTTAACAAAGTATGTTTCATTCTTCATTTAGAGTTTATTAACTTTCTCTCTGATTATAAATATAATTTTTTATTTAGTCCTTTGGAATTGCCTTGAATCATTGCCTTGATTAGAAGCTATCTTTCACTATGGATGATCATTACAATATTGGTGTTACTGTGTACAATATTTTTCTGGTTCTGCTCAAATCACTTTGCATTAGTTCATATAAATCTTTCCAAGTTTTTCTGAAACTATCCGGTTTATCATTTCTTAATAGCACAATAGTATTCCATCACAGTCATATACTACAACTTATTCAGGCATTTCTCAATTGATGGGCATCCCCTCAATTTCAAATTCTTTGTTACCACAAAAAGAGTTGGTATAAATATTTTTGTACAAATAAGTCCTTTTTTCCTTTTCTTTGATCTCTTTGGGATGCAAAACTAGTAGTGTTATTCCTGGGTCAAAAAAAGTATGCTTTCAATTTTTGATAGTGGTAATTTAGTTTTCTTTTTTATCAAATTAACCAATTGTTTATGTTTTTTCCTCATAAAATCAGCCCCTTGTCTTATTCAATGATTTTCTTAGCTCAAAGTTGATATTAATCTTTCTTTTGATTTTCAGGATTTCCTTTTTTGGCATTTAATTGATTATTTTTAATTTGTTATTTTTCAAGATTTTTTAGTTGCATGCCCAATTCATTGCTCTGTTTTTTCTTTATTTTATTGATGTAAACATTTAAAGTTATACATTTTCCCCTAAGAACTGCTTTGACCAGAAATTTTGGCGTATTGACTCCTTGTTTCTTTTCTCTTTAATACAATTATTGATTTTTTCAATAATTTGTTTTTTGATCCATTGTTTCCAATTCTTCATTTTTCTTCAACTCTTTGTTGAGTATAACTTTTATAGATTATAATTTGAAAATGATGGATTTGACATTTCTGCTTCTGTGCATTTGGTTGTGAGGCTTTTATAACCTATTATATGATCAGCTTTTGTGAAGGTGCCATGTACTACTGAGAAAAAGGTATATATTCCATTCTATTCCCATTCAGTTCTATCAAATCTAAATTTTCTACAATTCCATTCACCTCCACAATGTCTTTTTTA
This sequence comes from Monodelphis domestica, assembly GCF_027887165.1. NCBI lineage: Eukaryota > Metazoa > Chordata > Mammalia > Didelphimorphia > Didelphidae > Monodelphis > Monodelphis domestica. Next base: position 343,698,181 of record NC_077227.1, on the reverse strand, counting down.
TTTGTTTTTTGTTTTGATCTTTTTAATTCTGAAAGTCGAAGGTTAATGGCTCCTGCTAATATAGTTTTTTTGCTTATTTCTCTTGTAACTCATGTAACTTCTCCTTTAAAAATTTGGATGCTATGCCATTTGATGCATATATGTTTAATACTAATAGTATTTCATTTTTCAATGACACCTTTTATCAAGATATTATTTCCTTACTCATCACTTTTAGTTAGGTATATTTCCAATTTTGCTTTTTCTGAGGTCATAATTGATACCCCTGCTTTTTTAACCTTAGCTGAAGCATAACAGATTCTGCTCAGGCCTTTTTACTTTACTCTGTATTTCTTGCTTTCAATGTGTTTCTTGTAGACAGCATATTGTGGGATTCTAATTTTTAATTTACCCTGCTATCCTCTTCTGTTGTATGAGTGAATTCATCCCTTTCGCCTTGAGAGTAATGATAACTAACTGTGTTTCCCTTCAGCATATTTTCCCCCATTTTATACTTTTCTTCCTCTCTTTTCCTGTTCAATTATATGCATGTATGTATGTGTATATATATATATATATATGTATATATATATATATACATATACATATACATGGTTCTGATTGCTGCCCTCCCAACTTCACCATCCCATTTATTCCTTCCCTCCCCTATATTGTTACTCCTCCTCCTCCTCTTCTTTTTTCCCTATAGGGTACGGTAGTTTTCTATAGCTGAATGTGTATGTTATTTCCACTTTACACCAATTCTGATGATTCTAAAATTCAACTATCATCTGTCCTCCTGTCTTTCCCTCTACTGTATTGATTCTTACATGCTTCCTTTTGTGAGATAATGCACCACCAACTTTCTCTCCTTTTCTTTTTTCTTTTTTTAAGTTTATTTAATTAATTAATTTAGAATATTTTCCCATAGTTTCATGAATCATGTTCTTTCCCTCCCCTCCTTCAACTTCCCCCCTCCTGTAGCCAACAAACAATTCCACTGGGTTTTACATGTGTCATTGATCAAGACCTATTTCCATATTATTAGTATTTGTACTAGGGTTATCATTTATAGCAATGATGGCGAACCTTTTCAAGACCAAGTGGCCAAACTGCAATCCTCATGTCACATATAAGACCCCTGACTTACTCCAGACAGGGGAGGGAGGAAGCACTCCCACTGGATTGCCAGGCAGAGTGGCAGGTGATGTGAGAAATATCCTCAGGTGCAAGTGGAGAGGGGGAAGGGAGTAGCCCACTCTGGTACACATGCCATAGGTTTGCCAACATGGGTTTAGAGTCTACATCCCCAATCATATCCCCACAGAACTATGTATTCTGTATTTCTACTCCCATTGTTCTTTCTCTGAATGTGGTTAGGGTTCTTTCACATAAGTCCCTCAGTATTGTCCTGGATCATTGCATTGCTACAGTAGAGAATTCTGTTATATTAGATTGTGCCACAGTTTATTGGTCTCTGTGTATAATGTTTTCTTGGTTCTGCTTCTTTCACTCTACATCAGTTACTGGAGGTCGTTCCAGATCACACAGAATTCCTCCAGTTCATTATCCATTTCAGTACAATAGTATTCCATCACCAACAGATACCATAATTTGTTCAGCCAATCCCCAATTGAAGGGCATCCCCTCCTTTTCCAATTTTTGCCAACACAAAGAGCATGGCTATAAATATTTTTGTACATGTCTTTTTCCTTATTATCTCATTGGGGTATGACTGAAGTGGTATGGCTGGGTCAAAGGGCAGACAATCTTTTAGTGCCCTATGGGCATAGTTCCAAATTGCCTTCCAGAATTGTTGGATCTATTCAAAACTCCACCAGCAGTGCATTAATGTCCCAATTTTGCCATATTCCCTCCAATATTTATTACTTTCCTTTGCTGTCATATTAGTCCATCTGCTAGGTATGAATGAGGTGGTATCTCAGAAATGTTTTGATATGCATTTCTCTGATTTTAAGGGATTTAGAGAATTTATCCATGTGTTTATTGATAGTTTTGATTTCTTTATCTGAAAATTGCCTATTCATGTCCATTGCCCATTTATCAATTGGGCATTGGCTTGATTTTTTGTACAATTCATTTAGCTCCTTATAAATTTGAATAATTAGACCTCTGTCAGAGGATTTTGTTTTTTTTCTTTTTCACAATTTGTTGCTTCCCTTCTAATTTTGGTTATATTGCTTTTTTGTTTTTTTTTTTGTATAACACCTTTTTATTTTAATGTAATCAATATTTATTTTTCTCTTTTAATAGTCTATTCCTCTTTCTTATCTCTTGACTTTTTTATATCTTCCCATCATAGTCAACTTACTCCTCTCTCTCAATAGGCTTGTATTTATTTCCCTTATCCTAATAAAGTTCTTAAATATTTTAAGTTCTTAAGTACTTAAGCACTTTAGGTAACTTAGTTAATTCAAGCATCAGAGATATCTTAAGAATCCTCAGTTTATCTTCTTGATTTCTCTTGATTACTTTAAATATCTTAAGTAACTCTTATACCATAAATATCTTGATTCTCCTAGTTATCACTTTTCCATGAAAGGATGTAATTCATTTAGTAACATGGATTCCCTTAAGTTTTTTTTCTTTACTGTTTATCTCTTTATGCTTCTCTTTAGAGTCAAATTTGAGAACTGAATTTTTTTTTCATCTCTCGTCCTTTTTTTCAGAAATAACTGGAAGTCCTCTATTTCATTAAACATGCATTTCTTTCCCTGAAAGATTATGTTCATTTTTGCTGGATAGGTGATTCTTTATCTTAATTTTTTAATATTTTATTTTCCCAATTACATATAACAATTTTCAATATACATTTTTCAGTATTGTAAAATCCATATTGTCTCCCTTCCACCCCCCCCCCCGAGAGTTGGCATGCAATTTGATTTGGATCATATATATGTATTACCATGCAAAACTTATTTCCGTATTGGTTATTGTAGTAGAGAAATACTCATATAAAACCAAATCTCCAAATAAAAACATGTAATAAAGAGAAAAATCATATGCTTTGATCTGCAGTCTGTTAAGGTAGGATTTTGGGTAAGGGAAGCACAAGAGGAAAAAACATATAAAAATCTGCTTTATTTTTTAGGAAGGGAAAGGAATAAGGGCTTAGGGATTTACTTATGCTTATTCTTATTTAAAACTAACTAAACTATACTAACTAAAGTAAAAATTTAATCAAATACCCAAATATCACAGAAGGAGTCCAAAAACAGTTAGAGCCAGGATCTGTTGTTAGATTTCCAAGCAAGTCCTGATGTCCAAGTAAGACTGATGCTGCCAGCAGCCAGATACAGGATCTCAGTTTGAACACAGTGAAATCCTCTTCATGCCTTCCTATCAACTTCCTCAGGAAACCAGAAGAAAAGTCAGTTGGGCCAAATGGAATCTTCCCAGATCCTGAAGCTTAGACTCCCATGTGACCTTTGGTCACATTCCACTGTCAATCATACCTAGGTTTTCATTTTTCATTTTTTGCACAGTTTTACAAATTGCAAACCTTTTCATCCTTTATCACATTCCCCCCTATTGCGCGAATCCAAAAATCATGTTGGAAACATGATTTTTGAATTTGCGCACAATCTAAAATGCTTACCAGTTACCTAAACTAAGAAATTCACTCAAAATAATAAACAACCTACAGTCAGTTATCTTATTCTAACTTACACTAACCTATTCTAAGGAATTATAACAAGGAAAAGGAAAACAAAGGAAATAATGAACAAGTTCAAAAGTCAAGCAGAAGCAAAATCAAAATAGCAAATAACATCAAACAAAAGATGATCATAACTTCCATGCAAATATCAAACTTAAAATACTCTTATCACCTAACAGAACATTGTACTACTATTGTAGTACATTAACATTTAACTTAGAGAAAAAATTTTGAAAATCACAATAAACACAACATTGCATAAGTTTTACAATGAAAATCAAACCAAACATCAAACCACTTATGCAAATACATGTAACAAAAGATATTAATGAGATATGTACATAATCTACATATATATGCATATAGTACATACATACACAACATACATGTATGCTATACACATGCACATATACACACTTATGTACAATTCATATTGACACATAGTTTACATATCTATACACTATAATACAATTAATTTACAATCATTATAACACCCCATTTACACATATTTATATATTTATTTGGAATTTTGTTTGATATGTCATGTCATATGTTGTTTGTGTTGTGTAATGTATGATGCAGTGCAAGTCAGTATCTAATTTTCTTATCTTACCTTACTTAATTTTACCTTACTTCAAAATACTTCTCCTAACTAAATTCCTATACCTAAACTAAATCTATGTAACTACATTTTGTTAGTAAATAACATATCTATAGCTAATCATAACAGTGTTAGTACCCTAACTATACATTGTTTCACTCACTTAAGTAGTGACTCAATGTACCCTAACCATGTTTATGTTTTGTGTTTATGTGTTAGTATGTTGTTACTTTTGTTATGTCATGTTGTTTTGCTATTTAAATGTCAGTATTACTGTTATATAAGAGTTGTGTTACTGTTCTATGCAACATACTTACCCCTACTTCCTCTTGAATATCCTTCTGTATATCTGAATATCCACAGTAGTAAATATATGTGTTTGTATGTGAATAAATGCTATGTTATTATTTACTGTAATACATTACCCAAAGTATAAATTCATTAGTCCATTTGTCCTGTAATCCTCTTCATTGCAAATTTCTCAAAGTCTTTTAAATTTACAAATTCTCAGTCTTTTATCAATGTCCTTTAATTCCTGAATTTTCCTCTTCATTGGCATTGTCCTCTTCTAATCTCTTCCATAGGAATGGTCCTCTCCTTACTGATCTTTCTGACTGCAGACTCAATTTGACTGATCTTTCAGCAATCTCTTCATTTACTTCTTCAGTGATTTGTATATTTTCATTATTTATACCATGTGCTAATTTTGCATGTGAACAATGATACCAAGAATCTCTACCCAAAATTTTTACTGAAGATGGAAAAACCAACATGTAACATTCCAGACATATAAGCATCTGAGAAGTATGATTGATGTATTGATATTGTATTACCAGACACATGGTCAGACCTCTTGATGGGCAGTGTATGATTCATGGGCTGTGTTGACTTGGCCACGCCCCCTCTGTTCCAGTAAGCGCATTAACATAGCATGTGTATTTGTGCCTGGAGCAAACTCATTTGCAAAGCACCGGTTAGATTTACCCCCACCTCTTTGTTGTCATCATTACCAATTCAACCAATGTTAAACACCTATGCTATGCTACCTATTCACTGAACACCTCTAATCCACAGGTGAATAAAGGTGTAGGAGCAGGCGCTATTCCTCCTCTTGATTCTCTCTTGATCCTCTTGACCTCTCCTCATCCCTATCTAGGAATTCTTACTTCCACATGTTCTCTTGTTTCTCATATTTTCTTTTAATTAATTTTCTAGGGAGAATATTATCAGGAGCAAGCATCGCTCCCTATATCAATTAACTTGTCTGTGAGTCTTCATTTATCACCCATTCTCCTCTGACTCCTTTCTCCTTCTCAAGTTATAACCCACAAAGGAAAATCTTTATATAGCAACCACTGGATGGATTGTTATACAACACAATAGTGTAAGGACCTAATCAACTTTCCTGTGTTGCTGATGTTTTAGCAAAATTCTTTACATATACCATATCTCCTGGTTCATAATTATGAAGAGAATAATCCAAAGGACCAGTCTGAATTAATACTCGCATATCATGTAATTCTTTTAGTCTTTGTTGTAAAGCACTTAAGTAAGAAGCAAGTTGACAATCTCATCCTAAGGGATATATAGACTGTCTTACAAGTTTTTGCTTGTAGTGGAACATGTCCAGCAAGCATTTCATAGGATGATACCTGTAAATCTGCTCTTGGCTTCATACGTAAGTAAAACAAAGCTATGAGAGGAATCTCTGGCCATTAGAGATGAGTTTCAGCACAGAGCTCCCCAATCATAGTCTCTATTTCCTTATTCCCAGGCTTAACTTGCCCAGAACTTTGGGGATGATATGGAACATGATATTTTGGTGTTATTCCTAGATTTTCATAGACTCTTTTCAAGATGTGTTGGGTGAAATTGGATCCTTTATCGGAGTCTATTGTTAATGGTACTCCAAACCTAGGTATAATTTACTTAATCAACACTTTCACCACAAAGTTAGCCATATTTGTATTTGATGGAAAAGCTTCAGGCCCTTTGGTCCATCTATCAATAATTATCAAGCAAAACTTGTATCTTCCAGCTTTTGGCATGCTGATGTAATCAATCTGCAGACTCTCAAATGGACAGTATGCTAAAAGTCTACCACCTAAACCTTTCTATCTGAATTTTCCTTGATTGAATTTTTGGCAAACAGAATAGCTCTAGCAGATCTTATTTGCTACTGTACTTATTCCAGGAGCAACCCATTATCTCTTTATGGTATCAGTTACATCTTGAGCACCAAAATGACCTTTTGTGTATAGGGCTTGACACAAATAGGTATACAGGTCTTTTGGTAACAGCAGCTTTCCAGTATCTGTTAACCATATACCATGTTCTTTTCTTGCTCCATACTTCTCTTTCCATTTTTGTATTTCTAAGTCTGCATAAGCTTTTTCTAGATCATCAGATTCTATAGTTGATAAGTTCATAATATACACTGGAGCATTTCTGACCGCAAATTTTGCCATTATATCAGCTCTATGATTTCTTTTAGAAATGGAATCTCTTCTATTAGTATGACTTCTACAATGGATTACCACTAGCTGTTTAGGCTTCTGGATAGCATCTAACAACTCAGTTATTATTTCTGCATGAGCAATTGGTTTTCCTGATGCAGTAATAAAATCTCATTGTTTCTAGATCTTTCCTGTAGCATGACAAACATAAAAAGCATAATGAGAGTCTGTGTAAATGTTTGCACTTTTACCAGCTGCCAGAAGAAATGCTTGCTATAAAGCAATCAACTCTGCAGTTTGAGCACTAAAGTTACTAGGTAATGATCAATACCACAGCATCTCAAATTCTGTGACAACTGCAGCACCTGTACATCTAATTCCATTACGCAAATATGAAGATCCATCTGTAAATAAAATCAAATCTGGATTTTCAACCAGAGTATCTTTTAAATCCATCCTTGGCATATGCACTAGATCTACTACCTAAACATTCATGTAATGGTTCACTGTTCTTTGGCAAATCAGGAAGAAGTGTAGCTGGGTTTAATACACTACACCATTTCAACATGATATTTTCACTACCTAGAAGTATAATTTCATACTTAGATATTCATTGGTCTGAATATAGTTGAGTACAAATCTTTCTCATTAGTGCTTCTATTTGATGTGAACAAAATACGTCAATGGACATCCCAAAACTAAGTCAGATGACTTTTGAATTAACACATCTGCAGCAGCTTCACCCCTTAAACAAGGAACTCTACTTGCAGCAATTTGGATCTAGCTGACAACTATAGTATCCAATTGGCTGATAACTTTGTTCTAAAGTCTGTGTCAGAACACCAGATGCAATATCTTTGGTCTCATGCACAAATAATTGAAAAGTATAGTCTGGGATTCCAAGAGATGGTGCAGATAAAATAGCTTCCTTAAGCTTACTTAAGGCTTGCAGACCTTCAGGTTTGAGTTTCAGAAGTTCTGGTTCTGTATTCCTGGTTAGATCTGTTAAACATTTAATAATTTTACTATATGCAGGTATCCATTTTCTACAAAAACCAGTTGTCCCAAGAACAGCTCTGAGTTGCTTCTTGGTCTTAGGTGCACTCAGTTTCTGGATATCAGCTATTCTTTTCTTAGTGATACTTCTGGAACCTTCTGACAACACAAAACCAAGATATTCAATGCAAGACAATGCCCACTATAGTTCTGCCTTAGATTTTATGTCCACATTTAAATAATTCAATAAAAAGAATCTTGCTATCTCTCAAACACACTTTAGCAGATGGAGATGCTAGGAGGATGTCATCTACAGCATACACTATTTTACTTTCCTTGAATGATATTGTTTTAAGGTCTCTGTTCAAAATTTGAGAGAATTGGCTCAGGCTGTCACAGAATCCCTGTGAAAGATGAGTGAACATCCACTGGGCACTGTCCCACATGAAAGCAAAGATCTTTTGAGAATCCTTGTGAATTGGTATCAAGAAAAACGCTGAACATAAATCAGTGAAATATCTTGTTTGACTTGGAATGGATGATATTATAGTTTCTGGACTTGGTACTACAGGATGAGTCTTTATTACATGATCATTTAGTGCTCAAATCCAGTATAAATCTATAAACAACTTTGCCATCTTGATCAAGCTTTTGTTTCTTTATTGGCAATATGGGAGTATTGTGATTTGAAAAACACAGTATTATGATCCCTTGTTGAATTAGTGACTCAATAATCGGTCTTATTCCATCTATAGCTTCTTTACTCAAAGGATATTGAGGAACACAAGGAACTGATCCTTCTTTGGTTCTCACTATCACTGGATCAGCTGATTTCAATAGGCCAACATCTGTGGAAGACTTTGCCATAAATCTTCTGGAATATCCTCAGGAATAGGATAGATGCTATTCAACTCATTCTCTGCACTGACTGAATCTAAGAACAGCAATGGAAAAGCTTTCAGAGATTTTTCTGGGAGTTGTAATGATATATCCCCAGTGTCAGTACATTGAATTGTTGCTCATAATTTACAAAGCAAGTCCCTCCCAAGAAGGTTCATTGGACATCCTGGCATACATAGAAATGTGTGCTCCACGCTTAATGGACCAAGGGTAATCATTTTAGGTTGTGATTTTGTTATTCTCTCTGGTTTTCCAGTAACTCCAATCACTTCCAGAGTACCAACTGCTCTACAATCTTTAGGAAGGCTTTGAAAAACTGATTTACCGGCTCCAGTATCCTCTAAAAGATCATATATCTGATCCCCTATAGTTACCGAAACATAGGCGCCAGGACTATTTGGGGTTTGGAAGGTTTCAAGAATTGGTGCAAGTACAGTAACATCAGTAAAAAGCTCAGTCATTTCCTGTCCATCCATGTCTACATCTGCATGAGTTACATGACTTTCCCAGGATCTTGTATCATCAGCTTTTATATTACTCTCATTGGTCCTTACATTCTCCATCTTAGTATCATTGTTCCCATTTATAATTTCATGATTATTATTTAGTTTATATTCTTCATTAATTTCTCTTATTATACATTCATTAGTATTTTATATTAAATTTATATTATAATCTTCTTTCTCTGTACAATTATTTACACCAACTATATCTTCCTTTGATTCAATTAATTCATTTATAGGTGGTAATTTTCATTATTTATTTTCATTACTCCCATTTTCATTTATCCTCAACTCATTTCCAATTATATCACACTCATTACTTGATTCATTGTCATGTGTTCTAATGGGAAACCTTCATAAGGCCCTATTCTTACTCTGGTCGCCCTTCACAACCTGGCTATATTTAGTTCTTGCTCCAGCATTTACTCAAGACTGCATAGTATTTAAATCAGGTGCTTGTTGTCCCTGGCAACAGGCATTTTGACATTGATTGGTATACCTAGCTTGATTATTGTTATTATTTGGATTCCATCTATTATTATTATAATTATTACTATTCCAGTTATTGATTCTATTATACCCATTACTTAATTGTCTTCTAACCTGATTCCTAAATCAACAGTCTCTGTACAGGTGTCTAAGGCAATCACACAGGAAACACTGTCTAGGTCCTGATCTCCTTTCATTTGGTTTATAAGTATTATTAGTATACCTTGGCTATACAGATCTTAATGCTGCCACAACTTTTATTTCTTTGATTTCACTGTCTCTGGCCTTTGATTCAGTTTCCTTCAATTTCCGTTTTAAGTCCTCAACAACAGTATCCCTTTCATCATTCTTATCCTCCCAATCACTAATCAAATATGTGGCCTTCTCCATAGATCTTTGAGGTCTAATTATTCCCAGTCAGGGTAATTTGTTTAAAAAAATGCCTGATCTTTGGGACAGCATTTTAACAAAGACCCTCTTAATATGTGCAATTGAGTTTTCTTCCAGTAGATCCATCCCCAATAAAGTTTCAGCTGCCTCGATTATCCTTTCCAGAAAAACCACAGGCGCTTCAAAGACCGTCTGTTTGATTACCTCAAATTTTGACCATGAATTGGGCCTTTTGGTATACCTTCCCATTACCCCCAGAATTGCAGCTCTTACCTCTACTAATGTTTCATAGACCCCCTCATCAGATGTATCTAACTTCAAATCCTTTGGCCAAGATTCCATTAAAGGATCTGTTCTAGTCTCCTGTATAAGTTTGGTTCTTTCTCTCTATGTCAAAACTTCCTTCATCAGTAGGGCAAAATCATTAAAGTTAGGATCGTAAAAATCAATTGCCCTATGCATCTCTTTGATTACTTTATTAGGTTCATCATTAAAAATAGGTATTCTCTTCTTGATGTTTTCAAGGCCTTCTGGGGAAAATCTCTTATGCATTTTCACTTTATGGACTTCATTTTGTTTTACCACTGGCATATCTCTAAGTGGACACAAAGAAATTATCCCTGCTGCTTCCTCTTTTTTCTAGTCTATCTAAGCTTTTCCCATTAGTTTTTACTCTGTTGTTATCTTTTGCAAAGCCTTGAGTCATATTTAGGTTAATTAAGTCCTCAAGGGTATATAGTTGAATTTTCATTTGTATAACCATCATCTTCATGTCATCCCTTCTGAACCAGGTCACCAGATATTTCAGATGCTTAACACAGAGGCACACAGAGGCATTAGACTTAGAGATAACACAGGCACAGATTACAGCCAGGGGTACATATGCCATAATGTCACATAGCTTAACATCCATTAATGGTTTCAGACAGTCCATAGCAAACACATAATGACTAAGTAGGGAACATAACAAAAATAAAATATGGAATATACATTAAATAATTAAAAATATGAAAATATTGCTAAACATGTCTACTGACATGCTAGCTTCCATTGTAAGATTATTGCTACAATGTAATTTGTATATATATTTCAAACAGCAAAATTAAATTCTAAACAATAAAAACAGTTTTTTTTGAGAGGCAGAGTCAAGATGGCGGCATAGAGGCAGCCAAAGTTCAGACCTCTGAAAACCCTTCATTACCAATTATAAACTAAATGCTCCCAGGGGACTGGAAATCAAACCTAACAACAAGACAGAGCCAAGGAACCCTCCTGTTGGACTCAATTTAAAAGGTATACCCCCCAAAAGCCAGAATTTGAGAAGACTCAGGTTTAAGGGGAAGGAAGAAGGAAGGTCCCAGGACACCTCCTCCACCTAGAATGCTAAGCCTCCAGAAGCAACAGGAACCTCTGGGTGGGCAAGGGCACTGGTCTGGAGGGAGTACCTTGTCAGCAGGGCTGTGCCAGGCTCAGAGCATTGAACACAGGTGGTGGGAAAGCAGCTGGAGAGGGAGCGCAGAGCAGACAGCCTGGTCACAGCAGCAGAGACCCTCCATATTGCTCTAGCCTTACAGGAGGTTTTGGCCTCAGGGCATATCCAGCCCAACCCAACTGTACTTAATCCCATCAAAAGTCTTCAGAGGACAGGAAAGTTCAAGTTCCAACACCCCTCCCCCACAGACTACACTGAGAGATCTCCTGACAAAGCTCCAAGAGGGGAGACTGAAAGAAAACCCCCAAACAAAAAAAAAATGAGAGGAGCAAGAGCACAGACAACTGCAGGGAGAAAGAAGGGGTAAATATGAGCAAACAACAGAAAAAGAAAAAAGAAATTACAATTGACAATTCTAAATAGGCAATGAAAAAAGGGCAAATGGAACAGAGAAAAAGGAGTGAACACCAAGCAATAAAACAGAAAACCCAGCAAAATGGATACAAGATTTGGAAGAACTTAAGATACAATTCAAAACAGAATTAAGAGAGGCTGAAGACAAATGGGAAAAGAACTTAAAAACTAAGGTAAGTCATCTGGAAACAGAGGCACTTGAACTAAAAAAGAAAATACTGTCTTGAACCAAAATGAACCAGCTTGAAAATGAGGCAGAGGAGATGAAAGATGAGGCAAAGCAGATGAAAGATGACCTCCAAAGAAAATCAGACCAGAAGGAGAAGGATGACCAAAAAGCTAGGGATGAAATCCAGTCTTTAAGAACTAGCATACAACTAGAATCAAGTGACTTCACAAGGCAGAAGGACGCTATAAAACAAAGTCAAAAGAATGAAAACATTGAGGAAAATATGAAGCATCTCATTCATAAAACTGAAGATTTAGAAAATCATTCCAGGAGAGAAAACTTAAGAATCATTGGTCTACCAGAAGACTGTGACAAAAGAAAATGCCTGGACATCATCCTACAGGAAATTATCCAAAAAAACTACCCTAATATTCTAGAACAAGAGGGAATAGTGGAGATTGAAAGAATACACAGATCACCTCCTGTACTTAATCCCCAACTGACAACACCCAGGAATGTTATAGCCAAATTCAAGAACTATCAGACCAAGGAAAAAATATTACAAGCTGCTAAGAAGAAGTCATTCAGATACCATGAAAACACAATGAGGATAACACAGGATCTGACTGCATCTACACTGAAGGACCGAAAGTCATGGAATATGATATTCCGGAAAGCAAGGGAATCAGGACTACAACCCAGAATCAACTACCCAGCAAAACTGACTGTATTCTTATAAAGGAAAGTATGGTCATGCAACAAAATAAAATAATTCCAAACATTTGTAAAGAAAAGACCAGAACTGAGGAGAAAATTTGATGCCAAAGCACAGAACTCAAGAGAATCATCAAAAGGTAACTAAAAAAGAGGGGAAAAAGAAAAACAAACAAAAAAAAATTTAATAGACCCAATAAGTTAAAATGATATATATCCCTATAAGAAAATAGGTCATTGGTAACTCTTAAAAATTGTTATTATCACCTGGGCAGCTAGAATAATTACACTTAGAAGGAACAGTGACAACCTGTATAGGATGAAATGACAAGACATAAATCTGTATATAGATATCTCTGTGCATAAATACATATACATGTGTATATATTTTTACACACACACACACACATATATATACAACTAGAGCTTAAAAAAGAGGTTAATACTAAAAGAACTGGGAACAAAACAAATGGGGGTTAATTTACATATCACAAATAAGCTCATGGTGGGAGGGGAGAAAACATCAATACACTGGAAGGATATAGAGGTTGGAGACAGGAAATACTCAACTATTATGTGCATTGAAATTGACCCAAAGAGGTAATAACAATCAAGTCCATTGGGGCAGAGAATAGATTTGCGCCCTATAGGGAAGTAGAAGGGTAACAAATGGACTGGTATGGAGGGAAGCAGTAGAAGGGAGGGGGTGGGGGTGTAGTTTAAAAAGACTGCAAAGAAAATAAGGGAGGGAATAAGAAGGTAAGGGGGTAGAAAGGGAAGTAAAATAAGGGTGGGAACTAGGGGGACTAATTAAAAACAAACATTAGTGTAGTAGAAAATAGTGAAAGAAGAAAAGGCAGGACTAGGAGTAGAAATCAAAATGCTGTGAAATACACAGATGGTAATCATAATTCTGAATGTGAATGGAATGAACTCACCCACAAAATGCAAGCGAATAGAAAAATGGGTTATAAACTAAAACCCTACCATATGCTTTCTACAAGAAACACACACGAGGAAGGTATATATGCATAGGGTGATAGTAAGAGGATAGAGTCAAATATTTTGGGCATCAACTGATAAAAAGAAGGCAGGAGTCACAATCATGATATCTGACAATGCCAAAGTAAAAATAAATCTAGTTAAAAGAGATAGGGAAGGTAATTACATCCTGATAAAAGGCAATATGGAGAATGAGGAAATATCAGTACTAAATATGTATGCACGAAATGACATAGCATCCAAATTTCTAAAGGAGAAACTACTGGAGCTCAAGGATGAAATAGATAGAAAAACTATACTAGTGGGAGACCTGAACCTTCCTCTATCAGAACTAGTTAAATCAAACCAAAAAAATAAATAATAGAGAGGTGAGAGAAGTGAATGAAATCTTAGAAAAATTAGAGTTAGTAGATATCTGGAGAGAAATAAATAAGGACAAAAAGGAATATACCTCCTTTTCAGAAGTACATGGTACATTCACAAAAACTGACCATGTATTAGGGCATAAAACTATTACAAACGAGCAGAAATAATAAATGCAACCTTCTCAGATCACAATGCAAAGAAAATAATAATTAGTAAGGGTACATGGAGAGGCAAATTAAAAATTAATTGGAAATTAAACAATACAATTCTCCAAAACTGCTTAGTTAAAGAACAAATCATAAAAACAATAATTTCATTGAAGAAAATGACAATGATGAAACAACTTTCAAAATCTATGGGATGCATCCAGAGCAGTACTCAGGGGGAAATTTATATTCTTGAGTTCATATATTAACAAACTAGAAGGGGCAGAGGTCAATGAATTGGGCATGCAAATTAAAAAACTAGAAAGTGAACAAATTAAAAATCCTCAGATGAAGACTAAATTAGAGATCCTAAAAATCAAAGGAGAAATTAATAAAATTGAAAATCAAAGAACTATTGATTTAATAAATAAGACTAAAAGCTGGTACTTTGAAAAAACAAATAAAATAGACAAAGTACTGGTCAATCTAATTAAAAAAAAGGAAAGAAGAAAACCAAATTAACATCACAGATGAAATGGGAGACCTCACCTCCAATGAAGAGGAAATTAAGGCAATCATTACAAACTATTTTGCCTAATTATATGGCAACAAATATGCCAATCAAGGTGATATGAATGAATATTTACAAAAATATAAATTGTCTAGACTAACAGAGGAAGAAATAGATTACCTAAACATCCCCATATCAGAAAAAACATTGAACAAGCCATCAAAGAACCCCATAAGAAAAAATTCCCAGGTCCAGATGGACTCAGCAATGAATTCTATCAAGCATTCAAAGAACAACTAATCCCAATATCATACAAACTATTTGACAGAATAAGCAAAGAAGGAGTTCTACCAAATTCATTTTACGACGCAAATATGGTACTGAATCCAAAACCAGGCAGGTCAAAAACAGAGAAAGAAATCTATTGATCAATCTCTATAATGAATATAGATGCAAAATCTTGAATAGAATACTAGCAAAAAGACTGCAGCAAGTAATCAGGAGGGTTATTCACTATACCCAGGTAGGATTCATGCCAGGAATGCAAGGATGGTTCAATATTAGGAAAACTATTCACATAATTGACCATATTAACAAGCAAACCCACAAAAATCACATGATTATCTCAATAGATGCAGAAAAAGCCTTTGACAAAATACAACATCTATTTCTATTGAAAACACTAGAAAGTATAGGAATAGAAGGGCCTTTCCTAAAAATAATAAACAGTATATATCTAAAAACATCAGTAAACATCATCTGCAATAGGGATAAAATAGAAGCCTTCCCAATAAGACCAGCAGTGAAACAGGAATGCCCATTATAACCTCTATTATTTAACATTGTACTAGGAACACTAGCTGTAGTGATTAGAGAAGAAAAAGAAATTGAAGATATTAAAATAGACAACGAGGAGACCATTTGCTGTTTATTTCTGGCTTTTCTGGAAGTCCAATTATTCTTAAATTATCTCTTCTCCCTCTATTTTCCAAATCTGTCACTTTGTCAGTGAGATCATTTATGTTCTCTTCTAATTTCTTGGTCTTTTGGCTTTGCTTTATTAGTTCTTGCTTTAAAGCCTGGTTTTCTTTTTCAGTTTGGTCAAACTGGTTTTGTAGATGCGTGAATTTCTTTTGCATTATTTCCCACTTTTCCTCCCAGAAGGCTTCCATCTTTTTGATCATTTCAGATTCAAATTCTTCATGGGTTTGTGGAGAGTTTCAGAGCATTTGCTTGTGTTTCCTCTTCTATCTCCTCTGTGTTTTGTATTTTTACTCCATAAAATGTGTCCGAAGTCGCCCCCTTCTTCTTCTTTTTTTTTTTTGAATTTTGGGGCTTTTGTGCTTCTGTGGAGTTGGCCATCTCTGTCTGAGTGGGGAGGACTAGCTTTTCTTATCTCTGTCTCGTGTTCAGAGGTTTTAGCCCTAGGCAGATTGTCCTTTCTATGCAATTGTTGTTCTGTCTTCCCGGGGAAGCCAGGATTGCTGGTGTGTCCCTGTTACTGTGCTCCTCTCCTCAGCACCCTCCCGATGCTTCTCCATTGCCTTACTTCCATGCTCTAAGCCTGGCTTGGCCTTTATTTCTGTGCCTTAGCCGGCCAGCGCCAGCACTCTGCGGGGGGAGGGGCCGTGGTTTCCCGGATCTCCGAGGGCTCCTCCCAGGGGGTTATAAGCTCCCCCGTCTCTCTCTGTTTCCCTGCTGCCTGGGTGCCCCCTCGACTGGGTCAGGTTATTTTTAGGATGTGGCCTTCAGAATAGCCGGCTCCCAAGGCCCTTTTGCTAGCCCTGAGGTTTGCTGTTGTTCCAGATGACCCTGCTCCTTGAGGTGGAGGGGCCGCTGCTTCCCGGATCTCTGAGGGCTCCTCTCAGGGGTTTACAATCTCCCCTGTCTCTCTCTGTTTCCCTGCTGTCTGGGTGTCCCTTCGACTGGGTCAGATTGTTTTCAGGAAGCGGCCTTCACAATAGCTGGCCATGGGGCTCTGCTGCCTCGAACTCGGCTCTCTGGGTTGGGAGGGATGGGTACTAGGACCTTCTTTCTGCCTACCCCTTAAGTCCAAGTGGTCTCGGGTTCTGGCTTTTGGTGGGTGGGCATACCTTTTGATCCAGGTCCAGGTCCAGGAGGAGGATTCCCGGGGTCTATGCTGTTGATCGTTTTGAATTTTGGTGCCCTAGGAGCATATAGTTTGAGTTCGGTAGGGAAGGGTTTCAGAAGATCTGAACTTTAGCTTTCTCTAAGCCGCCATCTTGACCGGAAGTCTGTTATCACTCTTTGAAGATGATATGATGATCTACTTAAAGAGTCCTAGAGAATCAACCAAAAAGCTAGTTGAAATAATCAACAACTTTAGCAAAGTTGCAGATTACAAAATAAACCCACATGAGTCATCAGCATTTCTATGTATCTCCAACACATCTCAGCAGCAAGAATTAGAAAGAGAAATTCCATTTGAAATCACCCTAGACATTATAAAAATATTTAGAAATCTATCTGCCAAGACAAAAACAGGAACTATATGAACACAACTACAAAGCACTCTCCACACAATTAAAACTAGATCTAAACAATTGGAAAAACATTGATTGCTCATGGTTAGGATGAGCTAACATAATAAAAATGACAATCCCACCCAAATTATTTCACTTATTTAGTGCCGTACCCATTGAACTACGAAAAAACTTTTTTTTTTTTACTGAATTAGAAAAAAACATAAAGAAGTTCACTTGGTAGAACAAAAGATCAAGGATACCTAGTGAAATCATGAAAAAAAATGTGAAGGAAGGAGGACTTGCTGTCCCAGATCTCAAACTACAATATAAAGCAATGGTCATTAAAACAATTTGGTACTGGCTAAGAGACAGAAAGGAGGATCAGTGGAATAGACTTGGGGTAAATGACCTCAGCAAGACAATGATAAGCCCACAGATTCCAGCTTTGGGGACCAAAATTCACTATTTGATAAAAACTGCTGGGAAAATTGGAAGACAGTATGGGAGAGATTAGGTTTGGATGAATATCTCACACACTACTCCAAGATTAACTCAGAATGGGTGAATGACCTGAATATAAAGAAGGAAACTATAAGCAAATTAGGTGAACACAGAATAGTATACATATCACATCTTTGGGAAAGTAAAGTCTTTAAAACCAAGCAAGAGCTAGAAAAAAATCACAAAATGTAAAATCAATAGTTTTGATTACATCAAATTAAAAAGTTTTTGTACAAACAGAACTAATGCACCCAAAATTAGAAGGGAAGCAACAAATTGGGAAACAATCTTCATAACAAAAACCTCTGACAAAGTCCTAATTACTCAAATTTATAAAGAACTGAACTAATTGTACAAAAAATCAAACAATTATCCAATTGATAAATGGGCAAGGGGCATGAATAGGCAATTTTCAGTTAAAGAAATCAAAACCATTAATAAGCACTATAATAAAAAAGTGACTGATGGGGAAACATTTACTTGTTGAACTAGAGAGGATAAACTGAAGGGAACCTGTTTCTCTTGCAATAACTGTTGTTCTCTGGCTTTGACTAGAGAGAACTGCTGAGGGAACCTGAACCTGCTTATATGTAGTGGAGGTAGAAATGAGAAATGCTGAGGGATGCCACCATACAGGGATGCTGGGACACAGGGGAACTACTTATAAAGGAATGTCCTGGTGTTTTTTTCTGGGGTTCTGCTTATTGATCCCTACTGATGACTGATGGATCAATCTATTTCCTAACGTCCTTCCTCCCTCATTCCCTCCCTTAACCAACCCTCTCCTCCCAGTTCTTCTTGAAGCTTTTAGCTCCTTCCCTCTCCAAAATAACAAATCCTTAACTATAAAGATATTCTATTCCTTTCCTTCTTCAAGTAAAGGGGTTTATTGGGATAACAGGATGGGAAACTGAGGTAAGAGGGATGAGGATTTCCCTAAACTACGGGTATAATTTTAGGAAGGTTTGAGGAGTATTCCAGTCACAAACAGTGACTCTGAGACAGTTAGGGCGATGGAGGACAACAGCAGTTCAAAATCTTCTTTATTCTTCACAAATCACCCAAGTCTCTCAGCTTAACCCCAGAAAGAAACAAAATTCAAAATCTCCCCTTTTCTCCTGGCCAGCTCAACTCTATTTATAGACCACCAACTCAAAAGCTTCTCCCCTGGTCAGCTTCCACTGCTCAGAGCCAGAGAGAAAGAGAACAAGTCCCAAAAGCCAAGTTTCTCTTCTCAGTGTCAACTTCAACTGCTCAGAGCCAGAGAAACCCCCAAAACCAAGTCAGCCTCACAAAGATCTTTCAGTTAGCTTCAAACCTCCAGGGAGAGAGAGTGACTTCTAGTCAGAGACAAAGTCCAAAAGCCAAGTCAGCCCCCTTCCCTCACCCTCCCCTCCAGGGTCCTTTCAGCCAGCTTCAAACCTCCAGGGAAAAAGAGTGACTTCCAGTCAAAGACAGAATCCCCTCCCCCCTCTGTCAGCTCAAACTGCCAATAACTGAGAACATTCTGTTGGAACCCTAGTTCTTGCATATTGATCCACAAATCCTGCAAAACCTCTCTCTCTTCATGTCTCTATCACAGCACATGAAAAAGTGTTCTAAATCTCTTATAATCAGAGAAATGCAAATCAAAACAACTCTGAGGTACCACCTTGCACCTAGCAGATTGGCTACCATGACATCAAAGGGAAATAATGAATGCTGGAGGGGATGTGGCAGTCGGAACATTAATTCATTGCTGGTAGAGTTGTGAATTGATACAACCATTCTGGTTGACAATTTGGAACTATGCCTAAAGAGTGCTAAAAGAGTGTCTGCCCTTTGATCCAGACTTAGCACTGCTGGGTTTGTACCCCAAAGAGATAATAAGGAAAAAGACATGTACCAAAATATTCATACCTGCGCTCTTTGTGGTGGCAAAAAAATGGGAAAATGAGGGGATGCCCTTCAATTAGGAAATGGCTGAACAAATTTTGGTATATGTTGGTGATGTAATACTATTGTGCTCAAAGGAATAATAAAGTGGAGGAATTCCATGTGAACTGGAACAACCTCCAGGAAGTGATACAGAGTGAGAGGAGCAGAACCAGGAGAACATTGTAGACAGAGACTTATACACTGTGGTACAATCGAATGTAATGGACTTCTCCATTAGTGGCAATGCAGCAACCCTCAACAACTTGGAGGAATCTATGAGAAAAACCACTATACACATTCAGAGGAAAAACTGCAGGGGTAGAAACAGAAGAAAAACAACTGCTTGATTACATGGGTCAAGGGGGATATGGTTGAGGATGTAGACCCTAACTGAACATCCTAATGCAAACACCAACAACATAGAAATAGGTTCTGATCAAGGACACAAGTAATACCCAATTAAATTGTGCATTAGCTGCTGAAGAGTGGGTGGAGGGGAGGGAGGGAAATAATGTGATTATTGTAACCAAGGAATAATGTTCTAAATTGACTAAATAAATTTATTAAAATAAATTAAACAGGCTTTTTTCCCCTTAAGATGACTGCCCCGAAGATGGTGGCTTAGAAGCAGCAAAAGTTCAGACCTTTGAAAGCCCTTCCTAAATGATCACAAACTGAATGCTCCTGGGAGATTGAAATTCAAACTTAACAACAGGACAGAGGTGGAGAACCCTCCTTCAGGACTCAAATCAAAAGGTACGTCCCCCAAAAGCTGGAATCTAAGAACACTCGGGTCCAAGGGGAAAGCAGAAGGAAGATCCCAGGACCCATTCTCCCCAACCCAGAGCGCTGAGTCCCCAGCATCACCGTGAACATCTGGGCCAGCAAAGGTGCTGTTCTGAAGGGTGCACCTTGAAAGCAACCTGGGCAAGGATCAGGGCTTCCAACACAGATGGCAGGGGAGCAGTCAGAGAGAGATGGGGGGAGCCTGTAGGCCCATGGCTGGGTCCTTCCATTAGAGTCTTATTGGAGGTTTTTGCTTTGGGGCACATCCAGACAAACCCAGCTGAATCTAATCCCATTAGGAGCCCTCAGAGCTCAAGGAGGCCAGGACCCCTCCCCCACTAGAGTGCAGGGCCTCCCAAAAGGACAGGAACCTCGGGGCAGGCAAAGGCACTGGGGTGCTTTGTGGATAGTGCTCTGCCAGGCTCAGAGCATGGAAGTAAGGCAGTGGAGAATCAGCTGGAGAGAACTGAGAGCAGTAACATTAGAAACCCTGGCAGGCAGGGGAGGGCAGACCCTGGGCTTACCCGGGAAGATAGTGCAGCTACGGAGAATGATCAATTTGCCTTGTGCTAAAGCTTCAATCACTAGACTCACACACTGAGAGCAAGACCTCCTCACTCATATTTCTGATTGGAAAGGGGAGGAAAAACCATAGAGATGGCAAACAGGGCACAGGAAAAACAGCCTCCAAACACCATGAAAAGCAAGAAGAAGGGGGTGATTTTGGAAACATTTTATTGAGCAAAAATACAAAATACAGAGGAAATTGAAGAGGAAACACAAACAAATGCTCCAAAATCTTCCAAAAGAAATGAAAATTTTTCCACAAGCTCTTGAAGAATTTAAAATGGAAATTATCAAAAAGATGGAAGCCTTCTGGCAGGAAAAATGGGAAATTCCTTCTGGCAAGAAAAATGGGAAATAATGCAAAAGGAACTCAGCAATCTGAGGGACCATAATATGCAAATGCAGAAACAGCTTGAAGCCTCAAAAAACAGGTCAGACCAAACTGAAAAGGAAAACCAGTTAGTAAAGGTCAGAATCAGGCAACTGGAAGACAATGATGTTGCAAAAGAGTAAGGATTAATAAAGCAAAGTCAAAATAGTAAAGAATTAGAAGATAACATAAAATGTATCACTGACAAGGTGACAGACCTGGACAACTGAGGAAGGAGAGACAATCTGAGAATCATTGGCCTACCAGAAAAGCCAGAAATAAACAATAATCTCAACATCATAATACAAGATATCATCAAAAAAAATAAAGAAAAAAAAGAAACTGCCCAGAGATTCTAGAACAAGGGGACAAAATATGCATTAAAAGAATTCACAGAACACCCTCTACAGTAAATCCCCAAAAGACAATTCCCAGGAATGTAATTGCCAAATGCCAACGCTTCCAAGGAAAATAAAAAATCTTACAAGAAGCTAGAAAAAGACAATTTAGATATAAAGGAACACCAATCAGGGTTACATAGGACCTAGCAATTTCCACTCTGAACGACCGTAAGGCATGGAACATGATATTCAGAAAAGCAAGAGAGCTGAGTCTTCAACCAAGAATCAGCTATCCATCAAAACTGACTATATACTTCCAGGTGAAAGTATGGGTGTTCAACAAAATAGAAGATTTCCAAGTATTTGTAAAGAAATGACCAGAGCTCTGTGGAAAGTTTGACATCCAAACACAAAGAGCAAGAGAAACTTGAAAAGGTAAATATCAAGGAAAGGGAAAAGGAGAAAAATGTTATCTTTTTCTTTTATTTAAACTCTTCTATAAGGACTACATTTATATCAAATTATATATATTAATATGTGGGGAAAATATAATGTGTAACTCTCAAAAATTGTATGCATCATTAGAGTAGTAAGAAGAATCATGCATAGGGAAAGTTTGAGGCATCAAGATGATATGGAGAAAGGGGGGCTAGAAAGAAAAAGGGAGGGGGGAATCGTTGATGGTACTAAGATATACTCCAAGAAATAGGGAAAAAACAAATAGAATAATCTTTCTCACACAAAGATACACATGGGAAGGGGAGGGGAAGAATTCTTCTGTAAGATGGAGAGGAAGAGAGTTTTTACTTAAACCTTACTCTCAGTGAAATCAACTCTGAGAGGGAAGAGCATCTAGATGCATTGGGATCTTGAATTCTATCTTATCCAACAGGGTAAGGGAGAAGGGAAAACCAAAGGGGGTGGGGGGGAGGTAAAACAAAAAGGGAGGAAAGGTGAGGTGGGGAGGGAAAGGAAACAAAAAGGGAGGAGTTAGAAAGGGAAACATATCAAGGGAGGGGACTAGGGGGGCTGATTTAAAGTAAATCACTGGCTTAAAAGGTTATAGCTAAAGAAGAAAGGTTAGAATTAGGGGAGGATATGAAAATGCCAGGGAATCTACAAGTGACAATCATAACTTTGAACATGAATGGGATGAACTCACCCATAAAACATAGAAGAATAGCAGAATGGATTAGAATCCAAAACCCTACCATATGTTGTCTTCAAGAAACACACATGAGGTGGGTAGATACTCACAAGGTCAGAATTAAAGGATGGAGTAAGACCTTCTGGGCCTCAACTGATAGAAAGAAGGCAGGAGTGGTAATCATGATATCTGATAAAGCCAATGCAAAAATAGACCTGATCAAAAGGGACAGGGAAGGTAATTATATTTTGTTAAAAGGGACTCTAGACAATGAGGAAATATCACTAATCAACATGTATGCACCAAATGGTATAGCACCCAAATTTCTAATGGAGAAACTAGGAGAATTGAAGGAGGAAATAGACAGTAACACCATATTAGTGGGAGACTTGAACCAACCACTATCAAATTTAGATAAATCAAATAAAAAAATAAACAAGAAAGAGGTAAAAGATGTGAATGAAATATTAGAAAAATTAGAGTTAATAGTCATATGGAGAAAATTAAATAGGGACAAAAAGGAATACACCTTCTTCTCAGCACCACATGGCACATTCACAAAGATATGTCATACACTATGCCACAAAAACATGGCATACAAATGCAGAAAAGCAGAAATAATAAATGCAACCTTTTCAGATCATAAGGCAATAAAAATAATGATCAGTAAGGGTACAGGGAGAGCCAAATCAAAAATTAATTGCAAATTAAATAATATGAAACTCCAAAATTGGTTAGAGAACAAATCATAGAAACAATTAATAATTTCAGCAAGGATAATGACAATGGTGAGACATCCTTTCAAACCCTATGTGACACAGCCAAAGCAGGACTCAGAGGAAAATTCATATTCCCGAGTGTATATATTAACAAATTAGGGAGGTCAGAGATCAATGAATTGGAAATGCAAATAAAAAATCTTGAAAGCGAACAAATTAAACCCCCAGAAGAAAAACAAACTAAAAATCCTAAAAACTAAGGGGGAAATTAATCAAATTGAAAGTGATAGAACTATTGAACTAATAAATAAGACTAGAAGCTGATACTTTGGGAAAACAAAGAAAATAGACAAAGTACTGGTCAATCTAATTTTAAAAAAAAGAAGAAAAGCAAATTAACAGTATCAAAGATGAAAAGGGGGACAGCACCTCCAACGAAGATGAAATTAAGGCAATCATTAGAAATTACTTTGCCCAATTATATGGCAATAAATATACCAATTTAGGAGAAATGGATGAATATATACAAAAATACAAACTGCCTAGACTAACAGAAGAGGAAATAGAATTCTTAAATAATCCCATATCAGAAAAAGACATCCAACAGGCCATCAAAGAACTCCCTAAGAAAAAAATCCCCAGGGCCTGATGGATTCCCAAGTGAATTCTATCAAATATTCAAAGAACAGCTAATCCCAATACTATACAAACTATTCGACATAATAAGTAAAGAGGGAGTTCTACCAAATTACTTTTATGACACAAAACCTATAGACCAATCTCCTTAATGAATATAGATGCAAAAATCCTAAATAGGATACTAGCAAAAAGACTCCAGCAAGTGATCAGGAGGGTCATTCACCATGATCAAGTATGATTCATACCAGGAATGCTGGGCTGGTTCAATATTAGGAAAACCATCCACATAATTGACCATATCAACATTCAAACCAACAAAAATCCCATGATTATCTCAATAGACGCAGAAAAAGCCTTTGATAAAATACAACACCCATTCCTATTAAAAACACTAGAAAGTATAGGAAAAGAAGGGTCTTTCTTAAAAATAATGAACAGTATATATCTAAAATCATCAGCAAACATAATCTGCAATGGAGATAAATTAGATGCATTCCCTATAAGATCAGGAGCGAATCAAGGATGCCCATTATCACCTCTATTATTTAACATTGTACTAGAAACACTAGCAGTAGCAATTAGAGAAGAAAAAGAAATTGAAGGCATTAAAATAGGCAAGGAGGAGACCAAGTTATTACTCTTTGTGGATGATATGATGGTCTACTTAAAGAATCCCAGAGAATCAACAAAAAAGTTAATCGAAATAATCAACAACTTTAGCAAAGTTACAGGATACAAAATAAACCCACATAAGACATCAGCATTCCTCTACATTTCCAATACATCTCAGCAGCAAGAATTAAAAAGAGAAATCCCATTCAAAATCACCTTAGACAAAATAAAATACTTAGGAATCTATCTCCTGAGACAAACACAGGAACTATATGAACACACCTACAAAATACTCTCCACACAACTAAAACCAGACTTGAGCAATTGGAAAAACATTAACTGCTCATGGGTAGGATGAGCCAATATAATAAAATTGACCATCCTACCCAAACTGATCTATCATTTTATTGCCATACACATTGAACTTCCAAATTTTTTTTTTTACTGAATTAGAAAAAAACATAACAACGTTCATTTGCAAGGACAAAGGATCAAGGATATCTAGGGAAATAATGAAAAAAAAAACAATACAAAGGAAGGGGGCCTTGCAGTCCCAGATTTCAAACTATACTATAAAGCAGTGGTCATCAAAACAATTTGGTACTGACTAAGAGACAGAAAGGAGGATCAGTGGAGTAGACTTGGAATAAATGACCTCAAGACATTCTATGACAAACCCAAAGACCCCAGCTTTTGGGACAAAAATACACTATTTGACAAAAACTACTGGGAAATTTGTAAGACAGTGTGGGAGAGACTAGGTCTGGATCAACATCTCACACCCTACACCAAGATAAACTCAGAATGGGTGAATGACCTGAATATAAAGAAGGAAACTATAAGTAAATTAGGTGAACATAGAATAGTATACCTGTCAGACCTTTGGGAAAGGAAAGACTTTAAAACCAAGCAAGACTTAGAAAGAGTCACAAAATGTAAAATCAATAATTTTGATTACATAAAATTAAAAAGATTTTGTACAAACAAAACCAATGTAACTAAAATCAGAAGGGAAGTAACAAATTGGGAAACAATCTTCATAACAAAGACCTCTGACAAAGGTTTAATTACTCAAATTTATAAAGAGCTAAATCAATTGTACAATAAAATCAAGCCATTCTCCAATTGATAAATGGGCAAGGGACACGAACAGGCAGTTTTCAGCCAATGAAATCAATACTATTAATAAGCACATGAAAAAGTGTTCTAAATCTCTTATAATCAGACAGATGCAAACACCTAGCAGATTGGCTAACATGACAGCAAAGGAAAGTAATGAATGGTGGAGCGGATGTGGCAGTCGGAACATTAATTCATTGCTGGTGGAGTTGTGAATTGATCCAGCCATTCTGGAGGGCAATTTGGAACTATGCCCAAAGGGTAATAAAGGACTATCTGCCCTTTGATACAGCCATAGCACTGTTGGGTTTGTACCCCAAAGAGATAATAAGGAAAAAGACTTGTACAAGAATATTCTTAGCTGCACTCTTTGTGGTGGCCAAAAATTGGAAAATGAGGGGATGCCCTTCAATTGGGGAATGACTGAACAAATTGTGGTATATGTTGGTGATGGAATACTTTGTGATAAAAGGAATAATAAAGTGGAGGAATTCCATGGAGACTGGAACAATCTCTAGGAAGTGATGCAGAGCGAAAGGAGCAGAACCAGGAAAACATTGTACACAGAGACTGATACACCATGGTAAAATCGAACTTAATGGACTTCTCCATTAGTGTCAATGCAATGTCCCTGAACAATCTGCAGGGATCTAGAAGAAAAAACACTATCCACAAGTAGAGGACAAACTGTGGGAGTAAAAACACTGAGAAAAAGGCAACTGCTTGACTACAGGTGTTGAAGGGACATAATTGAGGAGAGACTCTAAATGAACACCGTAATGCAAATACCAGCAACATGGAAATGGGTTCAGATCAAGGACACACGTGATACCCAGTGAATCGCACATCGGCTATGGGAGGGATGGCGGGGGGAGGGGGGAGGAAAGAAAATGATTTTTGTTTCCAATGAATAATATTTGAAAATGACCAAATAAAATAATGTTTAAATGTTAAAAAAAAAAGATGACTGCCCCAAGATGGCTGCTGGGGTCTGTAATGCAGCTTCAGTAACCCCTTCAGGAAGCCAACCCTCAG
Source organism: Monodelphis domestica (assembly GCF_027887165.1). Classification (NCBI taxonomy): domain Eukaryota; kingdom Metazoa; phylum Chordata; class Mammalia; order Didelphimorphia; family Didelphidae; genus Monodelphis; species Monodelphis domestica. The sequence goes on along the minus strand of NC_077227.1, from coordinate 343,671,195 downwards.
AATTCTATGTAACCCCATAACCTCCTAGCTAGAGGAAAAATATACAATCATACAATAAAGAAATACAATAAACAAGAATTCATTGCAAGAATTAAATTTAGAAACCATGGAGAGATACATTCAACAAGGACCGAAACTAAGTTAATTCATAAGTAGTCTCAGGTGCTGCTAAACAAAGTCAGCTATGAAGCCAGGTGCATTTATTTATCACAATTCCAACTCCAACAGTTCTTTCTCTAGAGGTGGATAGAATTCTTTTTTTCATAAGAGCTTCAGAATTGTTCTGGATCATTTTAGTGCTAAGCATAACTACATCTTTAACAGTTAATTATTGCACAATATTGCTGTTACTGTGTACAAAAATCTACTGATTCTGCTTATTTTTAACACATCAATTCAGGTAGGTCTTTACAACTTTTTCTGAAATCATTCTGATTATCATTTCTCATAGCACAATGGTATTCCATCATCATATTGTGCCACAATTTTTCAGCCATTCTTCAATTGATGGGCATCCCCTTGATTTCCAGTTTTCTGCACCACAAAAAGAACTTTTATAAATATTATTTTACAAGAAGATCCTTTCCCTTCTCCCTTTTTAAAAATCTCTTTGGGATAAAGATCTGGCAGTGGTATTACAGGATCAAGGAATATTCACAGTTTTATAGGCCTTTGGGCATAATTCCAAATTGCCCTTTAGAATCATTGAATCAGTTCACAACAACATAAACAATGTAATAATGTCAGAATTTTGCCACATCTCCAACATTTATCATTTTTATTTACTGTCATATTGACTAATCTGATAGGTATCTCAGAATTGTTTTGATTTTCATATCTCTAATGAAGTGTGATTTAGAACATTTTTGCATATGATTATTGAGAGATTTGATTTCTTTCTCTGTAAACTGTTCATATCCTTTGACCATTTTAAATTTAAATGGGCAATGACTTGAATTCTGATAAATTTGACTTGATTCTCTATATATTTGAGAAATGGGACCTTTATCAGAGAAATTTGGTGTAAAATTATTTTTAAGTTTATCTTTTCCCTTTGAATCTTTGGTTTTGTTTGTACAAAACTCTTAAAATTTAATATAACCAAAATCATTCATTTTAAATCCAGTAATGTTCTCTGAATCTTGTTTGATAATAAAGTCTTCCCCTTCTCCAGAAATCATACAGATAAACTATTCTGTTTTTCCTTTATTTACTTATGTTATTATCCTTTATTTCTAAATCATATACCCATTTTTACTTCATCTGATTAAAAGGTTTTGGCTTATACCTAGTTTCTGCCATGCTTTTTTCCAAAATTTCCAAGTTTTTTATTAAATAGTGAGTTCTTATTGAGTTTTTCAAACATTAGGTTGCTATGGTCATTTATCCCTATATGTTGTATATCTAATTTGCTCTGTTGATCTACCATTCTATTAGTCAGTACCAGATTGTTTTGATGATTACTGATTTGTAATATAATTTGAGATCTGGTACTTCTAGGCCACCTTTCTTCACATTTTTTTTCATTAATTCCCTTGATATTCATATGGAACTGAATAAATAAATTAATTTATATAGAATTGTCATTTTTATTACATTAGTTTGGTTTACCCTTGACCAATTAACATTTTTCTAATGGTTTAGATCTGACCAGATCTGACTTTACTTGTATGAAAAGTATTTTGTAATTGTGTTAATATAATTCCTGTGTTTGTTTTGGTAAGTAGATTCCCAGGTAATTTATATTTTCTACAGTTATTTTAAATGGAATTTCTTTTATTATCTCTCACAGCTGGCCTTTGTTTTTAATATATGGAAATGCTGATGATTTATATGATTTTATTAATTATTTGAACTAATTTTTCAGTTGATTCTCTAGGATTATCTAAATATACCATCATAGCATCTGCAAAGCTTTAATTTCCTCATTATCTATTATAATTCCATTTATTTCTTTTTCTTTTTTTTAAACCCTTACCTTCCAATTGGTTCCAAGGTGGAAGAGTGGTAAGGGCCAGGCAATGGGGGTTAAGTGACTTGCCCAGGGTCACATATCTGGGAAGTGTCTGAGGCTGGATTTGAACCTAGAATCTCCCATATCTAGGCCTGGCTCTCAATCTATTGAGCATTTCTAGTATAATATTAAACAATAGTGGTGATATTGGATATCCATGCTTCACCCCTGATCTTATGGGAAAGGCTTCTAGCTTATCTCCTTTGCGGATACTTGCTGATGTTTTTAGTTAGATATTACTTATCATTATAAAGAAAAGTGCATTTATTCCTATGTTTTCTAGTATTTTTAATAGGAAAGAGTGTTGTATTTTGACAAAAGCTTTTTCTTTATCTATTGAGATAATCATGTGATTTCTGTCATTGTAACTGATATGGTCAGTTATGCTGATAGTTTTTCTAATATTAAATCAGTCCCACATTCCTGATATAAATCCAACCTCATCATAGTGAATGATCCTTGTGATATTTTACTCTAATATCCTTTTTAGTATTTTATGTAAATTTTTTGAATCTTTGTTCATTAAGGAAATTGGCCTGTAATTCTCTTTCTTTCTTTTTGCTCTACCTGGTTTAGGTATTAGCACTATCTTTGTATCATCAGAGGAATTTGGAAGTACTCCTCTCTTTATTTTCCCAGATAGTTTATATAATATTGGCATTAATTTTTCTTTATATATATATGATAGAATTCACTTGTGAATCCCATTGACCTTGGGTATTTTTCTTTGGAAATTTACAGATGGCTTATTCAATTTCTTTTTCTGAGATGGGATTATTTAATTATTCTGTTTCCTATCTGTAAATATCCATTTCACAAAGGTTGTTAGATTTATTGGAAAATAAAAATTGGACAAAATTGCTCCTTATGATTGCTTTAATTTCTTCTTTATTGGTGGTGAATACACCCTTTTCATTTTTGATACTAGTAATTTGATTTTCTTCTTTCCTTTTATTAATCAAATTAATCAATACCCTATCTATTTTGTTTGGTTTCCACTCATCCTTCTGGGGCTGGTCTGAGCCCACTATTCTCTTTCCCTTGCCTGAGCAAGTTTCAATGAGATTTATTCAACGCTTTTTCTTCATACCTCAGTGAGATGAATCCTCCTTGCTGTTTGTACTTTGTTCTGTTATGAAGCACTGCTGTACTCCTTCTTCTGTTCATTCTGCTGCTCCAGTATTTGTTTTGAGGTGTTTTTGTTTTCATGTGATCATTTGAAGAGTGATTGGTGGGCCTTGAGTATTTCTTACTTTGCTACTGCTGGGACAGTTGGTGCCATTCTTGGCATTCTTTTATTTTTTATCTTCTGACTTAAAGATATCTGGGCCCTTTTCCTGGACAACTCTGAAAATATGATATATAGGCTTATTTTTTATTATTGGCTTTCAGTCAATCCAACAATTCCTAGATTATCTCTCCCTGATCTATTTTTTTCTATGAGATATTTCACATTTTCCATTTTTCATTGTTTTGAGTGTTATTGTTTATTGATGTCACATAGAGTCATTAGTTATCAATTGCAAAATTCTAATTTTTAAATATTATTGTCTTCAGTGAACTTTTATTCCTATTTTCCCCATTTGGTCAATTCTGCTTTGTAAGAAGTTATTTTCATCAGTGAATTTTTGTGCCTCTTTCTATTTGTCCAGTTTTGTTTTTTAAGGTGTTATTTTTCTTCTGTATTTTTAATGTTGCTTTTACTCAATTAATTGTCTTTTCACAATTTTCTTACTTTACATTCATTTTTTTGCCTTCTTTTTCCTCTACCATTCTTGTTTTTGAAAATAATTTTTTGGCTCTCCTAGCAATTTTTTTTAGGCTTTTGCACAATTCAAATGTTTTTCTTTCAGGCTTTGCTTGTACTTATTTTAATTTCATCATCTTCTTCTGAATTTGTGTCTTGATATTCCTGTTATCATTTTTAAGAGTAGCATCATTTTTTTGTGTTTTGTTTTTTCTCACTTTTCCACCCTATTTCTTGATTTGGAACATTATGTTAATGTTTGGTTTAATGCCTAGAGTGGGGCTCTGTCTTAAGTTTCCTTTTTTCACACTGCCATTTTCAGAGTTAATTCTGAAAGTTTGGATGTTTTTGGTGTTTCTAAGGTGATGGGATCTGTGGAGAGGTAAGATCACTGTGCTCCAGGTCTATACTCTCATCCTTACCCAAGAAGAAGGACCTCTGATCCCTTGGAATTGCAGTTAGTACTGCTCATCAGGATTCCTTTTGTAACTAAAAGTGATACTGAGTCCTCAGGGCTTCTTCTATACCCTCTTGACCTCAAGTGCTCCTCCATATCCTTGAACTGTGACTCAGAAGTTGTTATAGACAATGAAGTTAACAAACAATTGCCTCTGAGGCCTTCTACCCCTTCTTGCCTGCAAGTACCCCTCCCTGCCCTTGAACTCTGACACAGAAATGGATATAGATAATGTTATCAGTGCTAGGTCATGGGGTCCCTGTCGTCTATTTCTGTACAGTTGCCAGATCCCCCTTCCTGTCTTTGACTTGTGAGTTCCCAAAACTGTTACTGCTCCCATCGTTACCACCAAATCCCACAATTTGTTTTTTCATTCATGTAGGCTTTAGGACAGCCTCTATGTCTCAGATCTCTCTTTCTGAACTCCTTTAAGCTGTCTTGTCTCACTCTGACTTTTTGTTGGCTCTACCACTTCAGAATTCAATCTGAGGCAGTATTTTAAAGTTCTTTGAAGGGAATGGGTGTTTTAGCTGAGTACTTTCTCGTTTCCACTACCTCAACTCTGTTTAATGCATACAGTTTAATGAGGCATTACCAGTTTTCTTTTTCTTTTTCTTCCAGTTATTTTATTCTAATCTAAATTCTATTCTATTCTATTCCCCATTCTTCAGATTATTCTTCCTACTACATTATAAAAAGTCTGTTCAAATTCAACTGCCTTTTCTCCATCATGCCTATTAAGACTCATTTTGACAGTTTTGTCACTTTTTAGGTCATAGATTTTATTTAAATATAACCTTCTTGCAGATACAGCTTATACATATGCACACAAACACACACACACACATATATATATAATCTTCTTGATATATGTATACATATTGTATATACACACATATGTCTTTTCTTTGATATATATACATGTACAAATGTTTCTAGATACATATCTATTTTGATATCTATATTTGTATCTATCTATTTATTCTCTCTCCTTGAGTTTGGTAATTTCAGATTATCCCTGATATATACTTTTAATTGTATCTAAATATTTGATGCTTATTGTTTGAAATAAGATAACATGATATGAATGTTTGCTACAGAATTAGATCAATATTTTAAGTAAAAAAAATCAACTTCTCTAGTTTTGACTTTTAAAAGTAAGCTTTTAGAATCAAATCTCAAATAAAATAAAAACGATGATTCAAAGGTTTTAAGTTCTGCTATTTTAATTTATTCTTATTTATTGAATACTTTGGCACTATAAAAAAGATTCCACTTCAATTTAAAAAACAATATAAGCTTCTATATAATTTAGATATGGTGCTGTTTAATTATGCAAAAAAATTAGAGTGCACTCATTAAATAGAATTCTCTAGGGAGTTGTGTACTTTGTAATTTGATTTAAAAGTACATCAAAATTTTACTACAGTACTAAAAAATAAAACACATCAAAATGGAGATTTTTGCATGGTACACTTTTAATAGATTACTAAAAGTAAATTAAAATAGCAAACATAAACGTCTTCTTTATGTTTAGACATTCATTTCTTAAAGCACAATAGGAGCACAACAGAATCTGATTCTTGCTGATATTAAAATGATTTCACAACTTCCCTCCTAAACTCATTCTGTTATATAACTTGACTGTTGAAATACTTCCTTATGGCTTAGCAAATCTCTAATGATATATTTTGAGACCATTTCTTGTTTTGTCCTTAGAGGAGACAGCAGTAGATCAATATCCTATAAGAACAAAGGTGAGATTTTACCCCCCAAGGGACAAATCTTGACTTAATTTCACTTGGTTTTATAGGATTCATTATCCATCAACAGAATAGGTGTTCTTAAGAATTGTCTTAAGACCCAAAGCCAGATGAGTCACCACATTCTGTCTTCTTGTTATCTTTTGTTCTTAAAGAAGACCAAAATGATATCATGATAATCGTGGCATTTGTGCAGTATGGCTGAGTATGACTGATCATATTAATATGAGGTTGGAAGACTCTACCAAAGGTCAGCAACAAAAAGTCTGTATGAACATTCAGGATGGAGATACCTCTAAATTTGTGCATCTCACATTTCTTTTGAGCTACTGCATTGCTAATAGAGCACAATACCCTCTTTGATGCAGGTGCACCATGCTTCACAGTCCTGTGCCAATGCTTCTCATGTCTCACAATTGATATCATAGTTGTTGAGAGAGATCTTGAGAGTGTCCTCTTATCTCTTCTTCTGACTTCCATCTGAATGCTTGCTTCCTGTGAGTTCTCCATAAAATAGTCTTTTAGGTAAATGTGTCTGGCATTCAAACAAGATGACCAACCCATCAGAATTTCCCCCACTACAGTAGAGTTTGAATTCTTGGCAATTCAGCTCAAGAAAGGACCTCTGTTTCTTGTACCTTATCTTGCTAGATGATCTTCAGAATCTTTCTACAATAATTTAAATGGAAGTGATTCAGTTTCCTGTATGGCACTGGCATATACTCTCCAGGTTTCACATATATACAACCATGAGGTCAGTATGAAAGCTCAATAGAACCTAGTTTAATAGTCTTAATACCTCTTCTATCCCACACTTTCCTTTGCAGTCTCTCAAACACTGAGCTAGCTCTGGCAATATGTGTATCAACTTCATCAGATGTGTGTTCATCCCTGGACTGTATCCTGCCAAGGGGACACTTGAAAGTCACCATTAAATTTCCTATTATCTTTCTTCATTCACAGTAACTAATATAGTTTAGGTTTGTTTTGACTTCCAATTTACCAACTCTAATTGTTTTTGTGTTTCTTTAACAATCCTTTTTCCAAATTCTTTATATGCTTTAATTAATGCTACTTATATAGCTGCCCAGTGCCTGCTACAGTAACAGAAAGTAAATCCCACAGTTTTTTCAGTTTACATGGTAATGATTAGTGCATTTCTGGGAGGAGATAATACATTTAATTTAATTTGAATTTGAATTATATTGACACTTTAGAAGCACGGCTGATTTTTACCTAGGTGACTTTTACTCTGATGCATGTTTTAAAATAATCTTGTTAATCTACCTATATTAGTTAATGTCTTCATATGCAGCCATTTTATTAAATGAACTAACCACTTTCCCTTTAAAGACAAAATAAGGCCTGGATAAATTAATATTACTTTAGGAAATTTAATTGTGTTCATTTCAGAATTTCTGGATATAACAGGAAAAGGATATCACATGTAAAAGAAAAATATTTTCCAAAAGAGTTTTAAAAATCATACACTTTGTGGGGAAAGGGTCTTATTTTATATTTATTTAGCCTATCACTCCCCCTTACAGCCTCAAATCATACTTTCATTTACAATGAAGGCACTCTGATGGGAAAAAAGGAATGAATAATGCATGGTACTTGCATAGTGGGGAAAATAAAAGTAATAAAATCTAGTATAAACTAGTTAAGACAAGCAAGTACCTTAAAAGTTTCTAGTTTAATTCTCTAACCTTCACATCTATTAAGAAAGATTAATTTCAAAATGATCAAATGATGAAGATGAGATTAAAATATTTAAAACAATTTTAAAATTAAAATTAATTTTTCCCAATTACATTTAAAAACAATTGTCAGCATTTTAAAAAGAATTTTGAGGTTAAAATTCTCTTCCTCCCTTGTCCCCCTGCTAAGATAGTAAACAATTATGTATTTTTTCATTTGAACTCATCTATCAATTTTTTTTCATAGTAATCCTTTTGGGGAAAAAAACTTGAACCAAAAAAAACAAAATTAAGAAAGAAAGTAAAAAAAAGGTTGTTTTGGTCTGAATTCAGATCCCATCATCAATCCAGGACTGTAACCTGGATCTGTGTATAGACAATGTGACTAGAGCCTTGCACTGAGAGGCAGGAAAGAGACTCCTGTAATCTCCTCCTGATGAGTTGTCCAACTTCCTCTTACTATCTGTGGCTAAGAGCTCCAGAATTCCTTGTTGCTTATTCCACCACCTCCTAAACCTGTTGCCAAGGTAGATGGGTCCTGCCTTGATGCTCCACTTCCACCCTGGTGCAATAGATTTCATCCCAGCCTTCTAAATTGTTTTGGACTAAAAAGATTATTTCACCCTGTCTTTTGTATGTTATGTTCAAGAATTTGTTTTGAGACATTGTATCATAATTTTTTGATGATAATTTGGTACAGATTAGTTGTTTGTGTACTTTCTCTGCCATCCTGGCTCTGCCCCACCCCCACCCCCCCACCACCACCCTGCCCGACAACTCCTTTTTCAAGAATTAGCAACCTAACCTAACAAAAGGTCAAATATTGATTTTAAAAAATTGTAACAGAATTATAATATTTAGAGATCAATATTTTTAAAGCATTGTTTCATCTAATAGTTTAAAGTCCTTAATAAACAAGGTACATTAAGATAGCAATAATATTGCCAACTGTGAGGAAATAGTATTACCTAGCTCCCTCCTAAACCTCCATGATGATCTAGAAAATGCATCAGACTGAGTCCTGATTGAGAAGGCCAAGAAAAAGTTGAAGTGAGCTATTTTTCAATACAAGGAGACTTACGAAGACAGAAGAAATTTTGTAGATAATTGGGAATTGGTCTTTCAATGTGGAGCTCCCAGGGACTGAAAGAGGACTGAGATAGGGCACCAAGTCAGGAAGCATTGAGCAAAATAAGATCCCTGAGGATTCTGCAGATTAATTCTGTATTCATGAACAGATGCCATCAGGCAGTTCTACCATCTACTATCCAGTTAAAGGTTTCATCCAGGTGGAGTAGAGCAGTGATAAATACTGGCTGTATATTGAGTAAGGAGCAAAATCTGGAAACATAGGTGCATGGCTCTGATCCCAAGAACAAAGCGATGACTCAATCATGTGCAGAATGTAAGCAGTCAGAGGAATGACTAGAAGGAGTCCCAGATCAAAGGAGATCTGGCTGTTCAGTCACTGTAAACTTTCAGAACCTCTCAGTGGTCTAACAGTGATTGAGTCCAGCAGCACTCTATTGAAACTCCTAACCAAGAATAAGGTGATAGACCTAATCCTGAGTTATGGGTGTCAGTACTTTGGGAGTACTGAAAACTTGCAGGCCCCTAGCCTAAGCTGTGAAAGCAACTGAAAAATGTAAGGGGATAGAAACTCAGGCCAGAAGTGAGCATAGCTCAGCACTGAAGAAAAAAAAATATTGTCAAGAAATAGGTTGGAAGAATGAGCAAACATCAAAATAATCCCACCATAAAGAGCTGTTATGGTGACAGGGAAGCTCAAGACACAAAGAAGAGAATGAATTAAAATATTTACAAGCAAAACCTCAAAGAAAAAAACACAACTTAGACACAAGTCTAACAAAAATTAATAGGAAACTTAAAGCATTAAAAAAGAGATAAAAATATATTTAAGAACCCACCAGGACCTGTATATGAATAAAAGAAGTGAGAACTAGGGAAGAAAGACATGAAAAGAGAAGTAACTACTTGGGGAAATGGTGCAACTTTGTCAAAGAAAAGAAGTTCTTGAAAGTTAGAATTAGCTAAACAAAAACTAATGAAACCATGAAACATCAAGAAACAATGAAATAACATTTAAATGTGAAAAAAATATAAGAAAGCATGAAGTATCTAATAGGAAAAACAATGAATCTGTATTACAAATTGGGGAGAAATAATTTAAGAATTATTGGTTTGCTTGAAAGCTGTGAACAAAAGGGAAGATACTTAATGTATTTAAAGTATCATAAAAGGAAATTGCCCAGATATATATAATAATCAGAGAGAAAAGTAGAAATTGAAAAAAAATTTCCATTCACCTCTATAATCTCAAAATGAAAACTCTCAGAAATATTATAGTCAAAATATTAAGCTAATTAAGAAAATACTGAAAGCACCCAGAATAAAATCCTTCAAATACTACAAACCACAGTCAGGATCACATAAGATTTAACAGCTTCTATGATAAAGTAGCAGAGAACTTGGAATATGATCTTCTAGACAGCCAAAGATCCAAGCTTACCACCAAGAATAGCCTATCTGTCAAGGAAGTGAGCATGTATTGCTAAAAAGGGGGTAAAACTGATTTTAATGAAATGAAGAATTTCTTAGTGTCCCCAATGAAAAGACTAAAGGTGAATAGAAATGTGGCATTTAAACACAGAAGTAAGAGGAGACAAAGGTAAGCATGATTGCTTAATTAATAGAGACTAAATAAGGTTATGATGTTTTTATTATTGTACAGGGAAAACACAAATAGTTCCTTAGAATTCTATCAACAAGTGTTATAGAGGACATCTCAATAGGCAAAAGACCTGGGAATTATTGTTTTATGCTTGATGATATCAAATGAAAACTAACAAACTGATGTTTAAAAATGTGAAAAGGACATGAAGTGTCAGTTATTAAATTCACTACACTTTTATATGTCTCACTGTCAGATTTAGAAGTTCTCCTTAAAACAATAATAGTAGAGTTATCTACTATTCATTTTCCACTCACTTTTCCATTGCTAATCTAAAAGCAGCTATAGTTTGGCAATGACTTTTGTAAGAGTTAAAATTGCTTTTGGTCAAATTAAGAGTTATAAACAATTGTGGTCACCATTTATAAAAATTAACTCTTAAGTCACAAGGCTATTAGTAGCTTTTATAGCTTTATTACAGCAAGGTAGAAATAATAAAGGGGGGAATATAGGAAGGAGGTAGAAAAAATATTGCCTAGCTAAATTCCCTAAGTATGGATCTGAGTGCCTCACCAAAGAGAGCATCCCACTGAAGATAGAAGAGCCAAAAGGCCAGTGTCTCTAGTCAGGGTCTCCGCAACCCAAGAGAATCACCAAAGCCAAACTCCTCGATCCCTCTAACTCAGAAGAGAAAGGTTTTGAAGGACAAGATAAGATGCAAGAGACTAAGCTGGGGATATGTCCCCAGCTTAGTCTCTTGCATCTTATCTTTCTCTCTTCATGCCTCTTCCACAAAGGGTAGACAATGTTCCTATAAGTAATCTGACTGCTTGGTGCCTAGCCTGCATGTATCTTCTCTCCTCCCCTCTCACCTTCCTTACCTGTCTCTTCTCCTCGTGGTTCCTCAGATTCTTCCCCAAACCTTAACTTTTATTGACATACAGAATGTACACTGATGCAACCCTGGTGCAACTGTGGTATGTCAGGAATGTAGGTAAAGTTACTCAGGAGGGGGAAGATGAGCTTCCTTGACATAGGAGGGAGGTCTGATTCCAAAAGTTGATTTCTGATATTAGTCTCTGCCTTCAATTGAACTGATGAGAAAATTGATTAGATTACTTCATCTTAAAGAAAAATTTATTTTTTAAAAGATCAACAACTTAACTTTTATGCTTCCAATATTTAAATATTATTTTTACTGCATATTATTTAATTAAATCTACTATTTTAATGTTATTTATGTCATATCCATGATTATTGTCTTGAAATTTATTTTTTTCAATACATTGAAAACATAAATTAGCCACACAATTTCCTGGTAATATTAGTTTCAAATCTTTAGCTGTCTTTTAGGGGCATAACTAAACAAATACTCAAGAACACAAGTGTGTCTTTGTATGTTTAGATGAGTAATTCCTATTTTGATTCTATAATCAGAAGGATCTTTCTAATACTTAAAGTAAGATTTTTTTGCCTCTAAAGCCAAAATAACATCAAAATATGAAAACATTTATTTAATAAGAAAAAACAATCTTCCTTAAAGGACTCTGGCTGAACTCCTTTGGTTCTGTAGAAGCTTTATTTTTATACATTTGCATAATTTGCATAAAGATTAAGCTCATGTCATGGAAAGGGCACTGAAACAAGCTTATGTTCTTTCCCTAGCTAGCCATGTGATTATTGAAAAGGCACAAAGGACTAAATAATAGCCATCCAACCTAATATATGGAGTTATTATGAAGATAAATTGAAATTGCTCCAAAAATGTAAAATGCCATGCAAATTCAAGAAATATTTTGTAATGAATAAAAATAAGGTAATAAATTCATAAGATGTCCATAACTACTGATAATATTAAGTAGAGTTACAATATAGGCCCAACAAACTAAAGCTAGCATCTTTTTTTTTTGGCCATCCAAGGACAAGATTAGTGTTTTCTACCTTATTAAAAATAAGTGGTAATATAGTCAATGTGAACTAATTTCCTGAAGATGGCTACTCAGACTCTTCACATTAATATCCATAGTGAGGATAGTGTCAAGATGGCAGAGTAAAGGGAGCATTATAGCTGAACTCCACAAATATTCCTCTCTAACCAACCTTAAAATAATGCATCAAACTGAATTATAAATTTCCATAACCAACAGAAGGTCTGAGTGAGACATTTTTCCATCTCAGTAATTAACCTGCTCAGAGAAACACATAGGCTAAAAGTGAGGGACTGCAGCTGAATCTATTCTGCTTCAGTTAAAGTACAAAAAAAGGGAGGAAGCAATTGTAATCTCAGACAAAATAAAAGTAAGATTTGATTTCTTCAAAAGAGGTAAAGGAAGTAAATTATATTTTAATAAAAGGCACCATAGACAAGGAAGTAATCAATATCAGTACTTAATTTATATGCACCAAATAGCATCTAAAATCCTAAAGGAGAAATTATATGATTTAAAGAAGGAAATATGCAGTAAAACTTTACTAGTGAGAGACTTCATCCATCACTTGTCAGAAACAGATAAATGAAAAGAAAAAGGAAAGTTAAGGAAATAAGTAGGAATTTAGAAATGTCTGTTATGATAGACGCCTAGAGAAAATTGAATGGGATTAGAAAAAAAAATACCTTTTTCTTAGCAGTACATGACACTCTCACAAAAATTGACCATATAGTAGAGCATGAAAACCTCACAACCAAATGCAGAAAAGAAGAAATATTAGCTGCATCTTTTTAGATGATAATATAATTACAATTACAAACAATAAAGGGTAGCAGAAAGAATAAAAATTAACTGGAAACGAAACAATTTTGTCCTAAAGAATGAGTGGACTAAAGAAGAAATTACAGAATATATCAACAATTTAATTAAAAATAATGACAATAAGGAGACAACATACCAAAATACCTGGGATACCACAAATTAAAAAGAGTTGTTTATTTTGTGTCTATTATTTTCCACTGATGTAGTTTTCTTTTTCTTAGCCAGTACAAGATAGTTTGATAATCATTGCTTTATAATACAACTTAAAATCTGGTACTTCTAGATATCCTTTACTTACATTTTTTTCATTAATTCCTTTTATATTCTTGACCATTTGTCCTTCCAAATGAATTTTATTATTTTTTCTTGAACAGTAAAATAAGTTTTTGGTATTTTAATTATGATTGCTTGAATAAGTAGACTATTTTAGGTAGGATTGTCATTTTAACTATATTGCCTCTGCCCATACTTGAATAATAAATTTATATTTTTCCAATTATTTAAATCTGACTTTATTTGTATTAGAAGAGTTTTATAATTATGTTCATGTAGTCCTTGAATTTGTTTTTGTGGGTATACTCTCAGATATTTTATTCTGCCTATGGTTATCTTAAATGGACTATTTCTTATAGACACAAGTTATAGCAATATATATGTTGGACCTGTGGATAAAAGGTTTGGAAAATCTTTCAGATCCATTATTTTCCCCAGAGGTCTCACATAACATGACCCTAGAGAGTGCTAATTTGTGTATCTTCCACTATTAAGGAGATGAAATTTCTTAGTACTCCAACCTCACAATCTATAGAAAAAAGGAAAGAAACCTCAAGGGACAGAATGGAAATATTTGATTTCATTTTACTGGCATTTATTCCCTATTCCACAGAAGTTATAGTTTGGAAGAGGGATATATGTGTGTGTGTGTGTGTGTGTGTTCATATATATATTTATAGGGTATATGGGGTGCTCAGGGAGGGGTAGTATCTCTGGTATGGAGGGCTTGTCGTGCCCTCCTAGGGCAGCTCTCCAGCCTCTGACCCTCACCTGACACCCAGCTCTCACTTGTGACTCCCAGTAGCTGCTAGAATGCAGCAGCAGCCACACCCTGGGCAATGGCTTCGATAGGCCGGCTAAACCTTGTGAGGGTAGCCATCGGGTCATCAACCCCTGGTGAACCAGGGCTTTGCTCACCCAGCATGTGAAGACTGCTTCAGTGGAACAGGCAGAAGAAACCAATAAGAAGGTTCAACGACTGAGATGGTGATGCAGCAAAGCACTGTGGAGTGCTTAGGGCATGTTGGAGCACAAAAGACAACATGGCCATCCAATGCAGCTGAAGAAGTCTCCAGATGTAACAATTTTTCGTGCCAATAGACCCAGGCTTCCAACACCGAGAGAGTGGTACTGTCTCTGTGCATCGACTTTTCCACTTAAATCTCTTTCACGCACAAGTATCTTTGTGCACACTCATCTATCCTAACCCCGCCCACCCTCTTCAAGACCTGCGGTGATGGGGGAGTGGCGATGCAACAGGTGGAGGTGACCACTGGCAGTTGTAGTCATGATCCTGCATGTAGGCGGCCCATGGACCAGTGGTCGCTTGGCCCTGTAGGGCAGCAGGGACGTTCGGCAGCATCTTGGGCAACTGAGCAGCCCTCTCTAGGACAGCACTGCTCACCCTAATCAAGAGAGGGGACTAGAAAAGGTGTCCCAAACATTGCCTGCCCTACCAACACCCGGTCAGCACACCGCGGCTGGTGGGTCATCACTTTAAGCGGTCGAAATCAAAAGAAACAAAATACAAAGAAACTCCTACTAGGAGCATGGAACATCAGAACATTACTTGACAGAGAGAATACCCTAAGACCTGAGAGAAGAATAGCTCTAATCGGTAAAGAACTGGCATGATATAACATCGACCCACCACTTGATACACCTTCTTCTGGAAAGGTAGAGCCTCAAATGAAGACAGAATCCACAGTGTTGGCCTGGCTATCAAGACCAGTTTGCTCAAACAGCTACCAAACTTGCCTGTGGGCATCAGCAAGAGGCTCATGAAGATCCGTTTACCTCTCAGCAAAGACTAGTATGCCACAATCATCAGCGCATATGCCCCAACACTGACCAGCACAGAGGAGACCATCAAGCAGTTCTACTCTGACCTGAGTGCCGTCCTGCACTCAGTGCCCACAAATGACAAGCTGATACTACTGGGAGACTTCAATGCCCGCGTTGGCCAGGACCATGAAAGATGGAAAGGAGTGCTCGGCAAACACGGCGTGGGCAAAATGAACAACAACGGCCTACTAATACTCAGCAAATGCTCAGAGTTCAAACTCACCATCATGAACACTGTGTTCAGAATGGCAAACAAATATAAAACAACGTGGATGCACCCAAGATCAAAACAGTGGCATCTCATTGACTACATCATTGTACGCCAGCGAGACATCCAGGATGTAAAGATCACCAGAGCCATGAGAGGAGCTGAATGCTGGATAGACCACCAATTGGTTAGAGTGACTCTTCAAATGCGCATTGCGCCTCGCCATCCAAAATGTGCCCAGTTTGCGCATTTTACAATGTGAGTCGTCTTAGAGATCCATCTTATTTGCAAACATTCCAGTCCTGCCTGGACGACAAGCTGTCTGCCAAGGGACCACTCACTGGAAGCTCAACTGAGAAATGGAACCAGTTCAGAGAAGCAGTGAAGGAAACATCAAAGGCAGTCCTAGGCCCCAAACAACGCAACCACCAGGACTGGTTTGACGAGAACAACACTGCTATTGAAGACCTATTGAGCAAAAAGAACAAAGCCTTTATGGAGTGGCAAAATAACCCAATCTCTGCTCCTAAAAAGGACAGATTCAAGTCTTTCCAAACCATGGCGCAGTGTGATATCAGGAAGATGCAAGATGGATGGTGGGAAAAAAAGGCAGAAGAAATTCAGCGTTTTGCTGATACGAAAAACTACAAACAATTTTTCAGTGCCCTCAAGACTATCTATGGGTCATTAAAACCCACCACCACTCCCTTGCTATCCTCTGATGGTGACAGTCTCATAAAAGATAAAAAAGGCATCAGCAACAGGTGGAAAGAACACTTCAGTCAGCTTCTCAACCGACCCTCTTCAGTCAACCAAAGCGCCCTTGACCAGATCCCCCAAAACCTCACCATTGAACAACTTGATGTCCCTCCTTCAATAGAGGAAGTCCAAAAAACCATTAAACAAATGAGTGCAGGCAACGCACCCAGTAAAGACAGGATCCCAACCGAGGCGTACAAGGCCTTAAATGGAAAGGCCCTCCAGGCGTTCCACATAGTGCTGTGTAACAGTTAAAATTTAGGGGAGACTGAGGCAGGTGAGGCAGGTAGAAATTAGTTTCTCTCTGCAAGGAGTATTATATTTTTTAGAGGTTTATTAAGGATTAAAGAAAATACAGGATAAGGAAAATGTGCCTAGGCCAGAGGCCTTGACAAGACCTCACCTACATTATGGAAAGAGCCACGTCTCCAAAACGGAAGTCCAAAAAGAGACCCAAAAACCTTTGCCACCAACTTAAATCCTTCCTCAATCTTGGCCCACCTCAGAATTCCCGTGAGATTACAAAGCATTTGGGGAAGTGGAGCAAGGGCTTGTGGGGATTGAAGTCCAGAGTTCAAATCTCAATTTTACATTTCCCCCTTTTGATCCTCTGGGAAGAAGTCCTTCCCCAAAGGATCATAAAAACATAATCAATTTAAATATTTCAATAATTTGAGGATAAGAGAAAAAAAAGAACAAAACCAATAATTACTGGACATATTGACAGAAAGCCAGTTAGGGGGGCAGTCCCCTTTGGCATGAAAGTATACATACAAATAAATGTTCAATCAACTACACCCAAAGTTTATTTTTGTGCAGCTTGTGGTCTGGCGGCTTCTTCATGGTGGCTTCTCCAACAGTTCAGTTTCTGGATTCAGAGAGGTAGCATCTTCTTTACCTAAAATTCTTCTCAAAAGGAATTTAAACTTTGAAATTTAAAATAATATTTTTTACATTCCCCCTGTTAAGAGGGTGATTAAAAAACAGGATCACTTAGGGATGCATGGCTGAGGTATGAGGTATATGAATCAATTGGCAAGAGATATTAAAAAAAGATATCAGAAAAATCAAAAAGAAAAGAAAAATTTCTGGATGAAAATATAGACTATCAAAGTCTTATGTGTAAAATTCCAAGTAAAAGAAAAATGAATCTATAGTAGGTCCTTGAATCAAGGCCCAATTAATTACAATAACAAACACACTTTCACATTTCACATAAGTTGTATGACATTTAAAAACCTATGAATTGATGGATATTCGTCACAATTTTTACAAACGTAGCAAATCTTTCAACCTTGGTAATAAATATATATATATATATATATTTTTTTTTTTTAAACAAGGTAAAACTCATCTTGAGTTAAGAACATAATCAAGAAATCTATATATCATTCTGGTGCAAGTAAAATAGTGAGCTGAAAAGCATAAATAAAGGGAGGCTCCTTTTTTTGGAGGCTTTTAGGGGTACAAATGCCCTGAGATTAACTGCCCAACTTCCATTCACATGTGGGAAGGTTGGGGTTTATAAAATATATTTCACTTCAGCTACTAGAATGGGCCTTACCTCACGGTAGGGGCAGGCAAAAATAACCAGAGATTGTTAAAAAAAAATTCCAAAAATTATATTTAAAAAACCCTTAAAATCATTTGAGATATTTAGCACATTAATTTTTCCAAAGGTTTTATACAATTGTAACCAGTTCTGAAGTCCATCTATCCTCTATGTGAATTTCACAAAGGCAAAATAGAAAAACTGTTTTTTCATATATGGGCTTATTCAATAATATTTGTTCAATAGTTATAGGGGAAAAACAGAATTTAACAGTAGTCAAAACTCAGTATATTCAAAATAAATTCAATCAACCTTCAGTATAAGAGAATAATATTGAATCCAGTAATATATGAATTTAAAATCACAAAGTTATACAGAGATTTTTTTTATAAACCATTGGAGTCTGAAATGCCTTAGAATATAGCCTTTAGGCTCTTCAAAGTTCCTTGGGTTTTTATCCATTTAAATGCCTATTGTCCGAAGGCAGAGTGGTAAGGGCTAGGCAATTTTCTATTTCCTCTCTCACTATTCTAATTTCTCTTAGAAAATTGAATACTGTGTATATCTATAGTTAGAAGTGCATTTAGGATTACAAATTGATTATGTTAAATGATCAATGGGGAGACTAGTATCCCAATGATCATCAGGGGGGATTGTAAACCTTAAAATTTCACAGACTTAGGAATGTTAAAAATTTTACTCCACATTGAGGAATCCTCCAATTCCCTACTTGAAACAATTCCCTACCAGATAGTGAGAATTCTACTTAAATGGGAAAACTCCTTGCTATGGGAAGATTTCTACTTAAGACTGCTTTAGGGGGAAAAACTCCTTGCTATGGGAGGATCTCTATTCCATCCCTACTTAAGACTGCTTTAGGGGAGAAAACTCCTTGCTAAACAATGAAGCTACTTACATGGAACTATTCCCCATTTTAAACAGTAAACTTACTTAAGACCTAAAAGGTGAAATCTTATTCAGAGGTTTTCTCTTAATGAAATTAGTTGACACAGCAGCATTTTTCTCTTTGTTCAAACTTACTAAAGAGATTAATCTATTCAACTGTGAATTCAAAATGGGCTGTCTTTTGGAAAACATCTACAGTGATTGGTAGATGGAAGAACTTAGGGGAGGTAACATAGGAGATTTTGCCCTTAAAATTAAGAGCTCAGAGAAGAGCTGGAGGTCATTCTGAGAGATCTCATTCTGAGGAGACTCATTCTGAAACATTCAGATTGAGAAAAACTCGTTCTGGGCAGACTCATTCTGAGGAGATTGATTCTGAAACATTCAGATGGAGGAGGGAGCTGGTGAAAGCAGCTGAGATGATGCTGGCCTGGTGTCACTAGAATCCTTGCTTAGACAGATTTTGTGGTAAGTGGTTATAAAAAAACTGACTGATTTCTCTCTTAAGACTCAGGTCTAGGCTATATTGGCTTGAGGCCCTTCATACTTATTCCTTTCTTACTCTCTCTCTCTTTCTTTGATTATTCATTGTATTATTAATTAAATTCTCTATAAAACCCAGTTGATTTGGGTATATTCATAATTGGGAATATATTCCCTGGCGACCACCTTATATTTGATTTAAAACAAGACACTGTAGAAAAACATATTTTCAGTGGTCATAATGATTTTCCTTGTCTCTTCACACTTTTAAATACCACAGTTTAAGGCCTTCAACTTAATTTAAATCTTACAGCTGACCAGTATATGGGAAGAGGAAGACATGTCCCCAGAACTCAGAGATGCCTCCATCGTAGTCCTATACAAGAACAAAGGCTCACAAGCAGCCTGTGACAACTACAGAGGCATCTCACTGCTCTCCACTGCTGGAAAGATCCTCACCCGTGTTATACTCAACAGACTCCTGTCATCTGTTTCAGAGCAGAACCTGCCTGAATTACAATGTGGCTTCCGACCAGATCGCAGCACCATCGACATGGTCTTCACGGTGAAGCAAATGCAGGAAAAATGCCTTGAGCACAACCTGAGTCTCTACATTGTCTTCATAGACCTGACGAAGGCATTCAACACAGTGAACAGGGACGCATTGTGGGTGATCCTCAGCAAGCTCGGTTGCCCAGCAAAATTCGTCAAACTGATCTAGCTCTTTCATGTCGACATGACAGGGGAAGTCCTATCTGGTGGAGAGACTTCCAATTGCTTCAACATCTCCAATGGAGTGAAACAAGGCTGTGTCCTCGCTCCAGTACTATTTAACCTATTTTTCACCCAAGTATTATGACATGCTGTGATGGATCTAGACCTGGGCGTCTACATCAAATACCGACTGGATGGCTCACTATTCGACCTTCGCCGCCTGACTGCAAAAACAAAGACAACAGAGAGACTCATCCTGGAAGCTCTCTTTGTAGATGACTGTGCTCTCATGGCCCACCAAGAAAATCATCTTCAAACCATTGTGGACAGGTTCTCCACCGCAACAAAACTGTTTGGCCTGACTATCAGCCTCAGCAAAACAGAGGTGCTGTTCCAACCTGCACCAGCGAGGCCAATGAACCAGCCATGCATTACAATCCATGGCACACAGCTTTCTAATGTCAACACTTTCAAGTACCTGGGCAGCACCATCGCCAACGATGGGTCCCTAGACCACGAGATCAATGCCAGGATCCAAAAGGCCAGCCAGGCACTCGGGCGGCTGTGCTGCAAAGTCCTCCAGCACAGCGGTGTAAGCACTGCGACGAAGCTCAAAGTGTATAATGCAGTGGTCCTCAGTTCGCTCCTGTACGGTTGTGAGACATGGACACTGTACCGGAAGCACATGAAACAGCTGGAGCAATTCCACCAACGCTCCCTCCGGTCAATCATGAGGATCTGATGGCAGGACCGAATCACCAATCAGGAAGTCCTTGACAGAGCCAACTCCACCAGCATCGAAGTCCTGGTCCTCAAAACCCAGCTACGATGGTCTGGACACGTCATCCGCATGGACCCACAGCGAATACCAAGACAGGTATTCTATGGTGAACTGTCAGCTGGACTCAGGAAACAAGGCCGACCAAAGAAAAGATTCAAGGATCAGCTAAAGTCCAACTTGAAGTGGGCTGGCATTGCACCAAAGCAACTAGAACTCGCTGCCTCTGACAGAAGCAGCTGGTGAACCCACATTAACCATGCTGCCACCACCTTTGAAGATGAGTGATGTTGACGTCTTGCCGCTGAGCGTGAAAGCTGACACTAGGCCATTACCGCACCTCCCGTAACAATGGGCGTCCCATGCCCCATGTGCCACAAACTCTGCGCCTCAGCCTTTGGACTTCAAAGCCACATGAGGGTATATCAATTGATGATAATGCACAAAGACAACCACCATATATATTTATGTTAAATTAATAGATGCTAAGTACATTAGGAAAGTATAAATTAAACTGCTAAATAAATCATGAAATGACTAATCACAACTCAAATTCTGAAGAAAACATCTGGATACACATACACACAGACACAAATGCTACAAATAGAAAAGGGATGCATGCATATCTTTCTACATGTAGAGAGAGATTTTATATATATATATATTTATATGTATGACAAAAGGATTATTTATTTAATAATTCTAATAAAATTATATCAAATAACCCATTTTTCATAAAGATATCTACAATGTCATCTGGGAATGAAATAAATTAACCACTCAGTGGGAAGACAAAAGAGGAACAAATAAAATTGGAAAGATGTGTTGTGAATTCCTCCCCTCCAAAAAATCCATACATATATTTTCTATATGTGTGTGTATGTATATTGAAATAAAAGAGGTAAGCTGATTGAAACTGCTTCTTATTGAAATAGAGAAATAAACTGAGTAAACTGCTTCTTGTTGAAATGGAGAAGGTAAACTGAGGGGAATTGTTTCTTCTTACAATGACTGCTATTCTCTGGCTGGCTGTGACTAGAGAGAGCTGCTACAGGAACCTAAACCTGCTTATTTGTAATGGAGGTAGGAATGAGAAATGCAGAGGGATGCTACCACAACTGTCACCCAGGGATGCTGGTACACAGAGGACTGCTCTGGCATTTGCTCTGGGGTTCTGCCTATTGATCCCTACTGATGGCTGATGGATAAATCTATTTCCTAACCTCCTTCCTCCCTCACCCTCTCCCTTAACCCTCTGGAAGCCTTTAACTTCCTCTCCCCCCATTCCCCTTTTGAGTGGACTATAAAATACTGTTGTTTTCTTTCTCTGGTAAGAGGTTTATTTTGATAACAGGATGGGAAACTGAGGTAAGAGGGATGAGGATTTCCCTAATCTAAATGAGGTAAAATTGAGGGTTTGGGAAGTCACAAGTGTGACTCATACAGTTAGGGAGATGGAGGACAACAGCAGTTCAAAAATCTTTCTTCTTCACAAAATCAGTCTGGTTTGTCTCCTTTCTCAGCTTCTACCCCATAGAGAAACAAAGTTCAAAGTCTCTCAGTTTCTCCTGGCCAGCTCAACTCTCATATAGACCACCAACTCAAAAGCCAAGGTTTTCCTTCTTGTCAACTTCAACTGTCCAAAGCCAGAGGACTCCCCCCCCCAAAAAAAAGTAAGCCCCACCAGGGTCTTTCAGTCAGGTTTCTCAACCTCCAGGTAGAGAGAGTGACTCCAAGTCCCCTCCCCCTGTTAGCTCAAACTGCCAACCCCTGGGAACATTCCATTTGGAACCCTGGTTCTTGCATCTTGGTTTACAATTTCTCTCAGTTTCTCTCCATGTGTGTGAAGCTTCCAAAACCTTATTCCTGGACACATACTCACACACACACACACACACACACACACACACACACCCCATCACTACCATCAATACACGGAATCAACCTTGTAACTAGATGTATCTCAAAGAATTTATCTCCTCCTGAAAGTTCCTTCTTCTACTTGTTCTCAGTCAGTAATAATTGTTTGCTTTGGGGTCTCATTTTTCTGTTTCATGGACAATTTGAACCCAGACTCTTGAGTGCTACTATTACCTATCCTGTCCAGTTTTCTGTGTTTAGCAAGTTTGATGAACATACATACTATCCTTTATCCAAGACACTGGTATATTTATTAACCAACAGGGTGCTAACCGCAAATCTCCACTGGAGGCCGCTTGTTAAGTTGATACTGAGCTATCCTTGGCTAATCTTTGAATTCAAACAAGTTCTAAATGATAAACATATACAACATTCTTGTGCTTATTATAATTTTACCTAGGCACTTTTCTCCTTTCAGTTCAATATTAGATATAAATAGTAATTATTTTGTCCATTCTTGATTAGTTAATTACAGTAGTATACTCCCAATAATATTACAGTAGTTGGGATAGTTAAAGTGATTGCTTCTTTAATTCCTCCATTTTTAGTATTTTAATGAGCTGAATTTTCTGTATTGTGAGGCTCCAAGAATTTGATTTGAAAATCATTGTCTTTTTTTTGATTTTGGTTCTAATTATCAAATGTGCAAATTTCTGTAATGTTACAAAGAAGATTTCTAGGAAACATCTGTGTCTCTGCTTCAACAGATGTTACAAATAACATGTGTTTTGTTTTGAATCTTAGTTTACAAGTAATGTTTCAGGTGTTTCTATTTGCCCATCAAAGCTAATTCTCAGACATTTTAGACTTTTTTTCTGCTACACACAATATTTGTTAAATCATAATTTTCCTTCATTTTTGTTTTGTTTTGTTTTTTATTGAAAAATTTTTATTTTTTATTAAGTATTTTTCCATGGTTACACAATTCATGTTTTTTCCTTCCCTTTTTCCCTCCCATCTCCCAGAGCTGACAAGCAATTTCACTGGGTTATACATATATTATCACTCAATACATATTTCATTATTCATTTTTGTAAAAAATCATTTAAATCCACATCCAATATCTATGTAATATCTATCTATTGAAAAATCAACTCTCGCATTGCTACTGTCACTGTTTTTCTCTCAGTGTGGATAGCATTCCTTCTCATAAGTCCCTTAGGATTGTCCTGGATTATTGCATTGCTATCATTAGCAAAGTTGATGACATATGATTGTCCCACTATGTTTCAGTCTCTGTATACAATGTTCTCCTGGTTCTGCCCATTTCATTCCTTATCAGTTCATGGAGTTCTCTGCAGCTTGTATGGAAATCAAGCAGTTTATCGTGCCTTATTGCACCATAGTATTCCATCACCATCAGATACCACAATTTGTTCAGCCATCCCCCAAACAAGGGACACCCCCTCATTTTCCAATTTTTTGCCACCAGAAAAAAGCATGGTTATGAATATTTTTGTACAAACATTTTTCATTATCTCTTTGGGGTACAAACCTAGTAGTGGTATTGCTGGATCAAAGGATATACATTCTTTTAAAACTCTTTGGGCATAGTTTCAAATTGCCTTCCAGAATGGCTGAATCAATTCACAACTCTACCAGCAGTGTATTAGTGTCCCAATTTTGCTTCATTTCCTCCAACATTAATTATTTTCCTTTATTTTCATATAGGGCCAATCTGCTAGGTGTGAGGTGGTACCTCAGAGTTGTTTTTATTTGAATTTTTCTAATCAGGAGGGATTTAGAACACTTATTCATATGATTATTTATTGCTTTGATTTCTTCATCTGAAAACTGTCTATTCATTTCCCTTGACCATTTGTCAATTGGGGACTGGCTGTCCCCAATTCTTGTACATTTGATTTGGTTCCTTATACACTTTATCATTTTTTATAGCAAAGCACATTTTGAACATGTAATGGTGAATCCTATTTATTATTCATTTTGTTTTCCTTAGAATTATTCCAGTGGGGGGCAGCTGGGTAGCTCAGTGGATTGAGAGCCAGGTCCAGACAGGAGGTCCTAGGTTCAAATCTGGCCTCAGCCACTTCCCAGCTGTGTGACCCTGGGCAAGTCACTTGACCCCCATTGCCTAGCCCTTACCACTCTTCTGCCTTGGAGCCAATACACAGTATTGACTCCAAGATGGAAGGTAAGGGTTAACCAAAAAAAAAAAAAAAGAATTATTCCAGTGTTTCTTGATGTTGAAAGAAGCCATTGTGCTAGAATATACCCTCTGCATTTTCTATTATTAATATTTTTGGGTGTATGACTAACATGAGTATTCTTTGCTGTGCAGCATTTATTAAGCATCTACCATGTGATAAATATTGCTAATCCCTCAGGAAACAAAGACAAAGGAGCAACAATTCAAGGTATCCTGAGGAAATTTTAGATAGAACCAGCCAGGAGATGGTTCCATTAATTTTCCATCTTTGATGATTGATCTGCAGATCAGAGCCACTACTATCCCTGTTCACAAGTTTACAGTCTAGTTAGGAAAAATAATATGTACACAAGTGTAATGAAAATAGCAGCTTTGGGGGAATGACAACAACTGGGAAGATTAGGAAAGACTTTGTAGTAGATGTAAATTGAGATGAGTCTTTAAAGGAGGTAGGGATACTAAGAGTTTGAAATGAGAAGGTAGTATATCCCAAAATGGGAGATAGCTAGTGAAAAAGTATGGGAATAAGAGATGGTGTCATTTCTGGGGAGCAATAAAAAGACCAATTTGGCTGAATTGTATTGTATGTGGAGGGAAGAAACGTGTAATAATACTGGGAGGGAAAGGTTAAATTCCATATGTGGAACTTACTGAGTGAATGAGTAAAATGGTTAGACCTGTACTTTAGGAAAATTAACCTGGCAGCTATGTGGAGAGTGGATTGTAGTGGGAAAAGACTCGAGGAAGGATGATAATTTCAGAGGCTGTCGTCATAGTCTAGGCAAGTGATGATGAGAACCTAAATTTGGATTTTGGCCATAAGTGTAGGGATTGGAAAAAAAAAGTGAGAGATTATGTAAATCAAAGAGATGAAAAAATTGATAGTTATTCAAATACATGGAATAAAGAGTGTTAAGAGTTCAAGATGAATATGACTGCAAACTTAGGTAATTAGAAGATCCCAGTTGCTGAATTAGGAAATAGAAAAGGAGTCCTATTTTAGCTAGTCCCTTAATATTTTTGTTATTTCTTTCCAGGTAGCAAGATTTGAAGAATATCTACTATTCACAATATTTACAAGTACAAAAACTTAGATAAGCTTTTGTTTAGGGGGGCACTGTAAGCATAAAATAGTTTACTATAAAAAGACAAGGAAAGGTAATATATGGAAAATTCTTTGAATCACTAAAAATGGATAGACTTTATAACAAACTTTGGAAGTATTTCTTTTTTCAACTTCAGATTCTAAAGAATTTCCTTGTTTTAATTTTTAATCAAAGGTTTGTTGGTGCCTCTTGTTCTTATATCATAATAACTTTTGTATATTCATCCCACAGCATATCTATCCCACCCAGTTCCATGATGTTGTCTTATAATAGAAAAAAAAATACACGCAGTGACCATGTTTGGAAGCATATGCAATATTCTGTACCCATCCCTACCATCTTTCCTAGCAATGCAGGAACCTACAGTTACTTTTCTCTTCTTGGGATCAAGATTATCATTATAATTATATAATGTCTGACTTTATATAAATATTATTTTCATTTACATGATTTTAGTCATGGGTATTTTTCCTGTTTGTTTAATTTACATAGGGTTTTTCATATTTCTGTGAATTGCTTGTTTGTCATTTTTACAACACAATAATATCTAGATATATTCACACACCACAATTTGTTTAATCATTCCTAATTGAACAGCACCCACTTTAGTTCATTTTTCAGGGAGTGGAGTTAGAACTGTCCCTTCATTCTTACGAAGGCCAGCTAAAATAAATTTAGTTTTTGCTTTCCTCTCTCTTCAAAGGTTTCTATTTAGCTCTCCCTAATCCTCCCAAGGTCACTGACAACCACTTTGTTTGTTCTTCTCCTATTCTATTTGATTCCTAGTCAGACTGTTATAAAGGTACCACATTTCTTTCTTTTCCTTACTTTTTTCACAGCAACTTAAAAAAAAAACTTATTTGATGCAGTTTCAAACAGCATTTAATAAACAGAAATGAAAGCAAAATGGGGGAAATGATTTTCAAACTAGAAGACAAACATTTCAAACTTTTTGTTGAAATTTCCGTGACTTTTCAGAATGTTAGAGCAGAGCACAGTTGGAACATAGTAATTGTTCATCCCTAAGTATCTCCAAAGAATTTTCTGTGTTATAATTTTCTTATGGTTATCTAAGTTAAAATGTCAGCAGGATTACCCTAATACATGCAAAAAAAGTTTAAATAATGACTAAATCTTTTTAATATTTTAATTTATTTTTAACATTTTTAAACCCTTACCTTCCATCTTAGAATCAATACTATGTATTGGTTCCAAGGCAGAAGAGTGGTAAAGGGTGGGCAATGGGGGTTAAGTGAGTTGCCCAGAGTCATGTAGCTAGGAAGTGTCTGGGGCCAGATGTGAGGCCAAGTCCTCCCCTCTCTAGGCCTGGCTCTCATCCACTGAGCTACCCAGCTGCCCTCCAATTTTTAACATTCTTGTTAGAGAATTTTGAGCTCAAAATTCTCTCCTTCCCTCAACTCATTGAGAAGGCAAGCAATATATCAATAATACTTGTGAAATCATGTAAAATATATTTCTCTATTAGCCATGTTGACAAAAAAGCAAGATCTATAAAGTTAGAAAATTATACTTTAATTCATACTCAGAGTTCATTAGTTCTTTCTGGAGGTGGATAACATTTTTCATCAGGAGTTCTTTGTCATTGCCTTGGGCCATTAGTCTTTCACAGTTGATCATTATTATAGTATTGTTACTATATATATATATATAAGCTACTGTTGTCTACTAGTTCTGCTCACTTCACTTTATAAAAGTTTATCTAGATTTTCTCATGTTTTCCTGAAACTATCTTGCTCTCTTCTCTTTTTATACTGCAATAGTATTCTATCATAGTCATATGCCACAACTTGTTTAACCATTTCCTAATTGATGAGCATCCCCTCAGTTTCAAATTTGTTACCACCACAAAAAGAAATCCAAAAATATTTTTGTATATATAGGCTCTTTTCCTTTTCCTTTGATCTCTTTGGGGTATAGACCTAGTGGTGGTGGTATTCTGGGTCACAGGTTTCATGTTGTTGTTGCTGTGTCTGCTTCCTCCAAAGGCCCACAGCTGGAATTACAACTGCATTCCTGACCAGTCTTCACTCCAGTGCTGCAAACTGACCTCCTATGTTGTCCTGGAAGGGGTGGTGATGGAAAAATGTCTTTCTTTGCTTATGCCTCTTTAGAATTCAATCTTACACATCATTTTAAAGTTTATTTAGAGGGAATAAATTTTTAATTGAGAGAGTTTGGCTGGTATGCTACCTTTTCTCTCTCGATTCAAAAAACCTCCCAATTTTCCTGCTTTTCCGCGCTTTTGTCTGACCTTCTTTTCATTTTTTCTATGTCCTTTTTAAAACATCTTAATGCCTTTTTTAACAATCATTTTTGCTAAGCCGTCATATCAACTCACTCCCAAATTTAAAATGAAGTAAAAAAAAACACCCTTTAACAAAGAAACATAGTACAAAAATAAAATGTCCAAACAATGACTATGATAAAAAACAAAACAAAACTGAGTCTTTCTGAACTTTGAATTCAGCTCTTTTTCTCAGAAGGTTAGTTTCTTGCTTTATCATATGTCTGCTGATCTCAAGATCAGTTGCTGCTTTTATAGGTTATTTTTTAATCAGTTTTTAAATGTTATTTTTTGGCAATGTTATTAGTTCATATAAATTAAACCCTTGGTTCTCCTAACTTTATTCCTCATTAGTTCATACTTCTTATAATTCTTTAAAAGTTCTCAAGTCATTTCTTATGTCATAATAATATGTTATTATATTTACATGCAATTTTAAAAAGCCTTTTCCCAATCACTGTGCATCCCCTTAAATGTTTTTTTCTTTTCTTTTTTTTTAAATTTCTCCTTCAGTATCAAGAAGTTTATTGTCTTTGAATCCATTTTCTCTCCAAGATCATTTTCCCATTTCATGCACTCTCTACCATCCCTATATGTATGCCTTGTTGAGTTATATATTTTACTCCAAATTCTGAATGTGCATATGTCTGTTCAACTCTACTTTGTATTGTTCAAATAAGAGCAAGGTTCATCTGATACTTGTTTTCTCTACCTATTCCTGCATGTTTGTATAGTCTTCTCATGTACCACAATTATGAAAAATAGTTAAATACTATTCCCTTCTTGCCACTTCCCATACCAGTCTCTTTGTCTCTCTTTGTCTGTCTGCCTTTCTCTCTTTATATATAATAGTAGTTGTCTCTCGGTAACCGAGGATGACGATTGTCTTTGTGCGTTTTTGTGCACAAAGACACTTGTGCATGAAGATTTAAGTGGAAAAGTCAATGCACAGAGATAGTCCCACTCTCTCAGCTTTGGAAGCCTTACACATAGTAGAGATGAAGGACTGTCATTTGCCTTTCTTTGTATTCCTAATAATTTGCATAATGCCCAACATGTTAGGTTTTAATAAATGTTTGCTGATCAATTTTCCATTTTAACTTTTATTTCATATAGGTCTGGAAATTTTTATTTTTATGATTCCTTGAAATATGATGCCTAAACTTTTTTTAAAAAATACTTTTAAAAGAATACAATATTTTATGTAGAATTTTATTTTTAATCCCTCATTTTTTACCAGATCCTTGTAAAAATTTTAAAGTTCATTTAAAAATGTTTTCTGAGTTCCAAATTATCTCCCTCCTTTCCTATGATATCAGGAAATTTAATATGGATTATTCCTTTAAAAGCATGCTAAACAGGAAACGAGATAAAAAATAATTAAGAAAGTAAAAAAATATGAGGTGGAGTCAAGATGGTGGAGAAGAAATAGGGTTCCTCTGGATCTTTCCTAAATTACCCTCCAAACAATTTTGATACAATGACTCAAAATGAATTCAGGAGTGGCAATGCCCACTCCCCCAAACAAAGTAAAACAAACTTTTAAACCAAAACAACTTAGAAGGTCAGCATGAAACCCTAAGATATCTTTTACTCTGGGATAGGAGTGGGGCACAGACCAGTGTACCAAAAGAGGCCACACCTTCCTAAGGCAACAGTGGCCTTGGAAGCACCTGGATCAGCAACAACTGCTTTTGGGCCCCAGAGGGCATGGGGATAGGACAACTGGTGAGAAAGAGATTACAGGACTCCCTTTGCTAGCTCTGGGTACAGGACTTTCTTATATAGCTTGTGCATACCAGGAGTGTACTAGACATGCCTCTTCTTAGATCACACCACCTTTGAAGAACTGAAAACTTATGGACTCCCAGAGCTAACTCTGAAAGCAGCTTCACAGAGAACCTGTAGGTTAGGACTATCCTCCTTTCACCATATGATCACATTCCATCTTTAACAGTTTTTCTGTAAGTCAGTAAAAAGACTGGAAAAATGAGCAAACAAACAAAAAAGGAAAGTCAACACAGAAAGTTATTTCAGTAACAGGGAAGACCAAAGACAGCAAAGTTAATACTGCTATATCAAAAGGCTCAAAGAAAAATGTGAATTGGTCTCAAGCCAAAAATTGGGAAAAGAAAGGAGTGTGATATATGAAAATCAGAGGGGGGAGGGGGGAGAAAGTTGAGAGCTTAGTAAAGGAGGCACCAAAAAAATGCTAAAGGAAATAATATCTTAAAAATCAGAATAGATAAATTGGTAAAAGAGGCCTAAAAATCCACTGAAAAGAACTTCTTAAAAAGAATTTGCCAAATGGAAAATAATATACAAAAATTCACTGAATAAAAGATATTCATAAAAAAAGAAGAATTAGCTAAATAGGAAAGGAGCTACATCAAGAAAATCATGCCTTAAAAATCAGAATTAGATAAATAGAAGTTAAATACTCCATGAGAAATCAAGAAACAATAAAAGTAAAAAGAATGAAAAAATTGAAGAAAATGTGAGACATCTGACTTGGAAAATAGACACAGGAGAAATAACTTGAGAATTATTAGAGTAGGTGGCTCAGTGGATTGAGAGTCAGGTCCAGAGACGGGAGGTCCTGGGTTAAAATCTGGCATCAGATACCTCCTAGCTGTGTGACCCTGGGCAAGTCACTTAACCCCCATTGCCTAGCCCTTACTACTCTTCTGCCTTAGAACCAAAATACAGTATTGATTCTAAGATGGAAGGTAATTTTTTTTTTGAGGAATTATTCGACTACCTAAAGGCACAATCCAAAAATCTTTAGTTTTCCTTTCAAGAAATTGTCAAGGAAAATTGTCCTGATATTTTAGAACCATATGGAAAAATAGAAATTGGAAAAATCCACTGTTCACCTTCTGAAAGAGAGCACCAGAAGAAAAATCTCATGAATATTATTGCCAAATTCCAGAATTCCCAGGTCAAGAAGAAAATATTGTGATTATCTGAAAAGTAATTTAAATATCATGGAGTCACAGATAGGATAACACTGGACTTAACAGCCTCTACATTAAAAGATCAGACAACCTAGAATATGGTATTCCAAAGAGCAAAGGAACTAGGTATACAATCCTGAATCACCTGCTCAGAAAAATTGAGTATAATATTTTAGGGAGGCAAGTAGATATTCAATAAAATAAAAGACTTTCAAATATTCCTCAAGACCAGAACAGACCAAGAAAAGACTGATTAAAAAAATCTGACTTTAAAACACAAGATTCCTAAAAAGGTAAACAGGACATAAAAACCATAAAAGATTCAAAAGATTAAACTTTTTACGTTCTTACATGGGAAGATGGTACTTGTAATCCTTAAGAATTTTATCGTTATTAGTCCAGTTAGAAAGAGTATACTTAGAAGGGAAGGATGTGAATTGAATATGATGAGATGATATCTTAAAAAATAAAACCAAGGGATGAGAAAGAGGAAAGCAATGGAATAAGGGCTAAGGGAGAGGTAGAATGAGATAAACAATCTCAAAAATGG
The DNA here is from genome assembly GCF_027887165.1 of Monodelphis domestica. Lineage (NCBI taxonomy): Eukaryota > Metazoa > Chordata > Mammalia > Didelphimorphia > Didelphidae > Monodelphis > Monodelphis domestica. The sequence goes on along the minus strand of NC_077227.1, from coordinate 343,639,549 downwards.
AGATGTGGAAACTTATAGCGGAAGAGGAGCTGGGGGAAATAGGAAGAGGAGTGTTTAAACCTTAATTCTTAATGGAATTGGCTGAAAGAGAAAAGAACATACATAGTTAAGGATAGAAATCTATCTTACCCTATAGGAAAGTTGTAGAGGAAAGGAATAATAGAAGGGGATAGTAATAGAAAGGAGGGCAAATTGAGGGATACACTTGTCAGAAGCAAAATACTTGTGAGAATGGACAAAGCAAAAGGAGGGATAGTTTGATAAAGAAGGAAAAAATTGGATGTATAAAGATAAAAAATTACTGGTTTCTTTAAGAAAGGTTTCATTTCTCAAATACATAGAGAACTGAATCAAATGTATAAGAATAGAATAGAAAAGGAGTTTGGTAGAACTCCCTCTTTGCTTATTATGTCAAATAGTTTGTATAGTATTGGGATTAACTGTTCTCTGAATGTTTGATAGAATTCACTGGTGAATCCATCAGGCCCTGGGGATTTTTTCTTAGGAAGTTCTTTGATGGCTTGTTGGATTTCAATTTCTGATATGGGATTATTTAAGAATTCTATTTCCTCTTCTGTTAGTCTAGGCAGTTTGTATTTTTGTATATATTCATCCATTTCTCCTAAATTGGTGTATTTATTGCCATATAATTGGGCAAAGTAATTTCTAATGATTGCCTTAATTTCATCTTCATCGGAGGTGCTGTCCCCCTTTTCATCTTTAATGCTGTGAATTTGCTTTTCTTCCTTCCTTTTTTTAATTAGATTGACCAGTACTTTGTCTATTTTGTTTGTTTTTTCAAAGTACCAGCTTCTTGTCTTATTTATTAAATCAATAGTTCTATCACTTTCGATTTTATTAATTTCTCCCTTAATTTTTAGGATTTCTAATTTGGGTTTCTGCTGGGGGTTTTTAATTTGATCGCTTTCGAGTTTTTTCATTTGCATTTCCAATTGATTGATCTCTGCTCTCCCTTGTTTGTTAATATAAGCATTCAGGGATATGAATTTACCTCTGATTACTGCTTTGGCTGCATCCCAAAAGGTTTGAAAGGATGTTTCGCCATTGTCATTTTCCTCGATGAAATTATTAATTGTTTCTATGATTTCTTCTTTAACTAAACGGTTTTGGAGTATCATATTGTTTAATTTCCAATTGGTTTTAGATTTGGTTTTCCATGTACCATTACTAATCATTATTTTTATTTCCTTGTGATCTGAGAAGGCTGCATTCATTATTTCTGCTTTTCTGCATTTGTGTGCTATGTTTCTGTGACCTAATGTATGGTCAATTTTTGTGAATGTGCCATGTGGTGCTGAGAAGAAGGTGTATTCCTTTTTATCCCTATTTATTTTTCTCCATATGTCTATTAATTCTAATTTTTCTAAGATTTCATTCACTTCTTTTACCTCTTTCTTATTTATTTTTTGATTTGATTTATCTAAATTTGATAATGGTTGGTTTAAGTCTCCCACTAGTATGGTTTTATTGTCTATTTCTTCCTTCAATTCTCCTAGTTTCTCCATTAGAAATTTGGGTGCTATATTATTTGGTGCATACATGTTGATTAATGATATTTCCTCGTTGTCTAGAGTCCCTTTTAACAAAATATAATTACCTTCCCTATCCCTTTTGATCAGGTCTATTTTTGCATTGGCTTTATCAGATATCATGATTACCACTCCTGCCTTCTTTCTATCAGTTGAGGCCCAGAAGGTCTTACTCCATCCTTTAATTCTGACCTTGTGGGTGTCAACCCGCCTCATGTGTGTTTCTTGAAGACAACATATGGTAGTGTTTTGGATTCTAATCCATTCTGCTATTCCTCTACGTTTTATGGGTGAGTTCATCCCATTCACGTTCAAAGTTATGATTGTCATTTGTGGACTCCCTGGCATTTTGATAGCCTTCCCTAATTCTAACCTTTTCTTCTTCGGCTCTACCTTTTAGTCCAGTGATTTACTTTGAATCAGTCCCCCTTGTCCCCTCCCTTGATGTTTCCCTTTTTAGTCCCTCCCTTTTTGTTCCCTCCCCCTCCCCCCTCTCTTTCCCTCCCTTTTTGTTCTCCCTCTCCCCCTACCCCCCCTTGGTTTTCCCTTCTCCTTACCCTTGTTGGGTAAGATAGAATTCAAGATCCCAATGGATCTGGATGTTTTTCCCTCTCAGAGTTGATTTCCCTGAGATTGAGGTTTAAGTACCCCCCCCCCTCTTCCTCTCCTTCTTATAGGAGTTTTCTTCCCCTCCCCTTCCCATGTGAATCTTTGTGTGAGAACGATTATTCTATTTGGTCTTTCTTTACCCCCTATTTATACATTAAATTTTCCCCACATATTAGTATACATGGATTGATATAAATGTAGTACTTATAGAAGAGAGTTTGAGTAAAAGAAGAAGATAACATTTTCCCCTTTCCTTAATATTTACCTTTTCAGGTATTCCTTGCTCTTTGATTTTCGGTATCAAACTTTCCACAGAGCTCTGGTCTTTTCTTTGCAAAAAGTTGGAAGTCTTCTATTTTGTTGAATGCCCATACTTTCCCTTGGAAGTATATAGTCAGTTTTGCTGGGTAGCTGATTCTTGGTTGGAGACCCAGCTCTCTTGCCTTTCTGAAGATCATGTTCCATGCCTTACGATCATTCAGAGTAGAACTTGCAAGGTCTTGTGTGACCCTGATTGGCATTCCTTTATATCTAAATTGTCTTTTTCTGGCTTCCTGTAGGATTTTTTCTTTTGTTTGATAGCTTTGGAATTTGGCAATTACATTCCTGGGAGTTGTCTTTTGGGGGTTTAGTGTAGAAGGTGTTCTGTGAGCTCTGTCAGTGGCTGTATTGCCCCCTTGTTCTAGAATCTCTGGGCAATTTTCTTTGATTATATCTTGTATCACCATGTCCAGTTTGGTGTTTATTTCTGGCTTTTCTGGGAGTCCAATTATTCTTAAATTATCTCTTCTCCCTCTATTTTCTAGATCTATCACCTTGTTGGTGAGATATTTTATGTTCTCTTCTAATTTCTTGGTGTTTTGGCTTTGCTTTATTAGTTCTTGCTTTAAAGCCTGGTTTTCTTTTACAGTTTGGTCAAACTGGTTTTGTAGATGCGTGAATTTCTTTTGCATTATTTCCCACTTTTCCTCCCAGAAGGCTTCCATCTTTTTGGTCATTTCTGATTCAAATTCTTCATGGGTTTGTGGAGAGTTTCCATTTCCTTTGGAAGATTTTGGAGCATTTTCTTGTATATCTTCTTCTATCTCCTCTGTATTTTGTATTTTGGCTCCATAGAATGTGTCCAAAGTAGCCCCTTTCTTCTTATTTTTCTTGGTATTTTGGGGCTTCTGTGCTTCTGTGGAGTTTGCCATCTCTGAATGTGGATGATTAGCTTTTCTTATCTCTGTCTGGTGTTCAGAGGCTTTAGTCCTGGGCAGATTGTCGGTTCTATGAGCTTCCCCTGGATTAAACTGAATATGCCTCACTGGAACTGGAATGGAAGGGTTGGACCACGAGGCCACACTCTCCCCCCGGCTCTCTGGGTCGGTTGCTTTCCGGGAATTGCCTTCAGAATCGCTGGCCGTGAGGCTTTTTCGTCGGCCTGCGGGGGGGATGGGCTGCAGCTTCCCCAAGCTCCGAGGGCAGGGACTTTCACTGAGACTTGGATAGCAGGATCCAGCCCGTGAGGCTGTCTTGCCGGCCTTGAGGGTTGCTGTTGTTTCGACCCTGCTCTCTGCCGGGGGAGCTCCGAGGGCTGTGACTTTCACTGGGACTTGGATAGAAGGCCCTGACGGTTGCTGTTGTTTCAACCCTGCTCTCTGCAGCTGGAGCTCCAGGCAGTTACTTTCACTGGGGCTCAGATAGAAGGCCCTGAGGGTTGTTATTGTTTCAGACTACCCTGCTCTCTGGGCTGGGCCAGGCTGCAGCTTCCCGGAGCCTTGGACTCTGTGCTCCTACCCCTTAGGTCCGAGTGATCTCGGGTTCTGGCTTTTGAGGGGGGCCGTACCTTTTGATCCAGGTCCAGGTCCAGGAGGAGGGTTCCCGAGGTCTGTGCTGTTGATCGTTTTGAATTTCGGCGCCTTAGAAGCTTATAGTTTGAGATCGGTCGGGAAGGGTTTTCCGGAGATGTGAACTTTAGCTTTCTCTAAGCCGCCATCTTAACCGGAAGTCCTAGAGCAATTATTTTTGTGGTGGCAAGAAATTGGAAGGTGAGGATGCCCATCAATTGGGGAATGGCTGAACAAGTTGTGGTATGTGATTTTCTTGGAATAATATTTTACTATAAGAAATGATGTTAAGAAATTGACCAAATTCAGAAAAACCTGGAAAGACATGAACTGATGTAGAGTGAAGTAAGCAGAATTAAGAGAACATTGTACAAAGTAACAGCAATACCATAATGATGAATGACTATGGATGACTTAGGTATTCTTTTTTTTTAAATAATATTTTATTTGATCATTTCCAAGCATTATTCATTAAAGACAAAGATCATTTTCTTTTCCTCCCCCCCCCCACCTTATAGCCGACACGTGATTCCACTGGGTGTCACATGTGTTCTTGATTTGAACCCATTGCCATGTTGTTAATATTTGCATTAGAGTTTAGTTTAGAGTCTCTCTTCTGTCATGTCCCCTCAACCGCTGTGACTTAGGTATTCTTAACACTACATTGATCCAAAACAATCTCAAAAGCCTCATGATAAGAAATGTCATCTGCCTTCAAAGTAAGAATCTAGACTAAAGCATATTATATTTCACTTTCTTCTTTTTTGCTCAAATTTTCATTTTATATGATTGAACATGTAAAATTATACCAGATTGCTTACCCTAGTGAAAGAGGAGGAGAAAATTGGGGTCTTAAAAATCATTAAAATTGTTTTTACATGTAATTTGGGGGAAATAAAATTTGAAGCCATAAAAGAAAATAAAAACATATTATATTTCAATCTGCATTCAGATTCCATCTCTTCTTTCTCTGGAGGTTGATGGCATTTTCCATTAAGTCCTTCAGAATTATCTTAGATTCCAATATTCTCACTTGATATCTCTTTGACTCATTTACCAGATCAGTTGTTTTGGAGACCAGATAGGCTATATTTTCTTTATTTTTTAAACATTCATATTTTGTTCTAATTCTTCTTGCTATCTCATGGAGTCATTGATTTATATTTAATCTAATTTTCAAAAAGCCCTTTATTTGAGTCAGGTTTAACATTCTTTTCTTTAAGATATTTATTCTTGTTCCAAATATTTCCTTATTATTTTATTCATTCTAGACATTCCTTTTAAGCCCTTGTGGAAAACACTGTTTTTTCCCCCCTTTAAGCATCTGCAGTTATTATGGGGTCTCTCTTTGCAGGTTGGATTTCTGTGATTATAGTGCCATCTCACTTTTGTGTTTACTGATCTTTCCAGGTTTATTTCTTGAATTGGGACTTCCTATAATGGGAGACTTTACCTCTTGACATGCTTTTGCATAGAGTGATCCCCCCTGTGGTTTGGACTTAGTTCACCTAGGTTCCTTTGCTGACACCTACCTCCCAAGGGTTTCCCCCATGATATTTGGGACTTACATCATTAGATATTAAGATATTAAGATCTCAGGACATAGTATTAGAAACCTTTGAGTTGTTGGCCCTAGCTATCCCTGTCTAAGGTTTCCCCTTTTTTATTTCTGAACACCCTGTGAATTTCTCTAGGGAGTCCTCTACTCTCATGAATCGTGGGGACTAAGACTTGCAGACCTCTAATTGGTCTCTAGTCATCCTCAGAGTTGTTACTCTTTTCTCTTGTACTGGTAATGACTTTTTCTGATAAACCCTTCCTTACTGCCCATGGGATTATTTGGCTGACTTTTATGCAATTCTGGGCTAGGAAAAAATCACTTGTCATTGATTTTTAAGTTTCTTGATCATTATTCTTTCTAGTGTCATTTTTAGGATTTTGATAGAATATGGATACTTAACTAGCTGCCTCTTTTCAAGTAACCATCTTGGCAAGATTTTTTGGAAAGATTCCAAAGGATGTAATGAAAAGCAGAGAATGTCTCAGATTAGAATTCTAAAGACATTAACTTTCAAATGAAGGATTTCCAAATATGGAGAAATTGGGGCATATTTATACATGACAGGAAGGAGTCAGTGAATAAGAGATTGATAATTAGTTAGCAAAGTCTTCAGGAATGGGACCAAGCATACAAGTTAAAGTGTTACCCTTTGACCAGAATGGAAACAACTTCATTGAAGACCACACCAAAGCAGGAAAGATTAGAGGATGATACTCCCAAAACATCATACTGAACCACATCTCTTTTAGTAATGCAGCTGATAATTTTTTTAAACCCTCACATTCTGTCTGAATATAAAATCTAAGACAGAAGAGTAAGACAAGGGTTGGTAATTGTGGCTAAGTGACTTGCCTAGAAACCCACAGCTAGGTTGTGTCTGAGATCAGATTTGAACCCAGTTCCTTCCAACTCCAAGTCTGGCACTCTTTCCACTATACAACCTACATGTCTCAAGTAATAATTTTTCGATTGCAATTCAAGACAATCTTTGTGACTCCCAGAAATTTAACTCCCAATATATATTTACCTTTGTTTCAGAGACACTTGTTACATTTGTATTTAGTTCATGTCTAGGGTTCCTCCAGCAAAGAGGTGAGAAAGGTAATATACTATGTAGATTAGGCAGAGGAGAGCAATTTATTTCTTTTATACAAAAGAGATGGATAATGCATGAATGGCATATTAAAATGGTCTTCATGAACACATGTTAATAAAGATTTAAACATGAGTCAAAAGCTTGTGACTTCTGTTATACTCTTCTGGAATGTTTTTAGCTAACACAAATATTTAACAAGCCTGCTCAGTAAGCATTTTTGCCTTCTTTTTGATTCTTTGGCATCTGAATAGATTCCTCATGAAAGATGTCTTCTGTTCAGATGGGTTAGGAATTGGGTTGTTTCTTCTATTTTGTTGTTATTACTGGTCTTCTCCACTAAATGTTACAGCAGCTGCCTAAATATCCTCCTAAAGTGCAATAGGCATCAACTGAAGAACTCAGAAATTTCAAGCTCCCAAAAGTAGACATTTCTGAAAAGTCCATCTCTTAGAATCACTGCTTAGACAAGAAACACAAGGCAGAAAAGGTAAACAGAGGCTTGAGAACCTAACTTGCTCAGGATCTTTTGGGCAGCACCTATATTTGAAGTCTCCATTACTGCTGGAAGAATATGCCATTTCTTATGGGAAGTCCTAGAAAATCAGAGACAGAGACTGATAGAGACAGAAACTGAGATACAAAGAGAAAGAGACAGAGACAAAGAGAGGCACAATAGACAGACAGAGACAGAGAGATGAGAAAAAAATAAAGAAAAAAAACATAGAAATAAAGAAAAAAGAAAGTTAAATACCATATGCGTGTAAGGATAAATAAGGGATAGAGAAAAAAATGCATGGATTGTCTTTAAGAGGAAAGGAGGAGAATTTAGACACAAACCCTGGGAGAAGATTCTGGAAAGAGATAAGTATCTTGGGAGTTTTACTGGGTTTAACAGGCTCTCCTGGTCTCACTTTCCTCTGAGCTGGTAGGGAGGATCTTTGCTCTGACATCCCCTGGGAAAATACTAATCTTGTAGAAATATTAGGACATTCCTGGGTTGGAGAACTGCCTTGGAAGAAAACTGCCTTTCCCTAAAGTACAGAGATTAACCTGTCTGAGATCAATCAGTCAGAGATCAACTTGGACTTTGGGTTTACCTAAGAGCTCAGTCCATCTGTGAGTCCTGTATCCTCAGTCTTTTAAAGGCAATCTGTAGCATATAGGTAGTCAGACAAGGTTTGGGTCTTTAGATAAGATCAAGGAGCTAATAGGCAAAGCCTACAGAACAAAGGCAGAACAGGCTCTCTGGAGGTTCTTAGAAGTTGGGTGGAGTTCAGATCTTGTTGTGTTAGGATCTTATCTACCATTTCCCTAAATTCAATAAACTTGTTTTTCCTATAATTGCAAGGGTTGTGCTTCATTGGCCCAGTGAGGCTCCTAGTTGGGTTTTTTTCTTTTCCAATCCATCAAGGTCCTTCCCATTAAACCACCTCCTTTTGGAGGTAGTTTTCTCTTTTATGCTCTGGAAGGAGGAGAGGAGAACTAAAAAAAGCAGAGTTGTTCCTTTTAAGTCTACTGAATGTAGGCTCTTCCCTGGACCAATGACCAGTTTTTCTATATATAGGCTTGAGGTAAAAATCAAATACTCTATCAGTGATGACCAACCTTTAGAGACCGAGTGTTCAAACTGCACCCTCATGCTGCATGTGAAGTCCCAACCTTACCCCAGACAGGGGAAGGAGGAAGTGCTCCCATTTGGCTGCTGGGCAGAGGAGCAGGTGAAGTGAAAAATGTCCTCAGGTGCAGTGGAGAGGGGGAGCAGAGCAGCCTCCTCCAACACCTTCCTATAGATTTTCCAACAGGGCCCTACCTCATGGAGGAGATACGACAATGTACCACCCAGCTTTTTCTGCATCATCTCAAAGTTCAAAAATCTTCAGAACTGAGCCATAATTCATTTTGCCCACTAGAAATGACCAAGGGTCTAGGGGATCATGGAAACTCTCCTTTTTAAGAAATATTATAATCCCCAGTTATATATTTGCTATCCTAAACATATCTGCTGTGATATATTTGGTAGATTCACTCATGTTTCAAAAAGTTCTCAGGAGAATCACAGAATGCTCAAGAATTATCCTCTACCTTCCTCCAAGTGGAAGGTGAGATCCTCTGATATGTAGTAGGCAAAGGAAGAAGTGTTGGAATATAAAAAGTGTCATGATACAAACAGGAATAGATACTGAAGTTTGGCAAAGTTGTCATTTACCAAGACCAAGGTCTTTTGATTCAAAATCTAGTTCATTTCTGACAGGTTTTGAAAAGTGCTTGGATCTCTGTAGTCAAGAAAAGAACTCTGGGAAAAGAACCTTGAAAACACTCAAGAAATCTGGATTAAAGTCTCTTGGGGTGGCAAGAGATGCTAGGAAGGAGGCATGCAGTCATCTGTAGGCCTGAGTCATCATCATTACTAGAGGACAATATGGTGCCTTCAGAATTATCATTTTCTGAAGACATAGATAATAACACTGTAGAAATCGACATGGGGATTGGATGTTCCGGACTATCACTTTTATGAGGACAGAAGCATGGGTAGAGGGCTTTCCCCTTAAAATCACAATTAGTGAATGTGTAAATGTGTGATCTATCATTCACATTGAAGAAAGAGATTTCTTTGGCTTCATAGTTTATGAAAACTCCTACTCTATGGGGCTCTACTGAGAAACGGAGGGCTTTTCTATAGGGGGTGTACGTAAAATACTCAGATTTATTCCATAGACCCAAAATCCAGTAGCCTTTGTCAGGGGAGAACATGACTTTCTCTTTCTCCCTGGTCACATCATTCCAACATACCCCCAGGTACCACTTCTTCATCTTCCCAACCTCCACCTCCCAGTAATGTTTCCCAGAGGAGAAACTCTGTGAGGCCATTACACATGGAAACTGAAATCTTATATTATTTTCAAGTCCGTTGTCTTCATATATCACCCCGTCTTCATGTGTCACTGATTTCTGATCTTCAGATACATGGAGTTTGTGATGAGCAGTATCTGGATCCAGAGTAACTTCCACTGGGGGAGATAGAAAATAGGGAGGGAAGATATGAGGGTAAAAGACAAGGGAGAAGAAGGGGAAGAGGAGAAATGAGAGACATATAGAGATGGAGTCAGAGAGATTTGGAGACAGAAAGACAGAGAGGAGGTGATAAGAAGAGGAAAAGAGAAAGGAAGAGAAGCAAAGAATAGAAAACACAAGGGGACGAGAAGCCAGGAGACAAGGAAGTAAGAGAGATAAGAAGGGGAGAGATTTTCTCAATGAGACCAAGTAATGTTGGTGCCAAAGGGTTTCAGAGGACGATTTCTTCCCACCAGCTTTTTCTCTTACTGTATCCCTTGTCATTATTGCATATTTGAAAACTTATACCCAAATTTTCCCCATAGTTATTACTAGCTGCTTTTCCCTTCTCTAAAATTATGTCTTAGAAAAGCAATATAGGACAATAAAAATTTGAGGACTCATCTATAAGTTATTTCTCCATGAAGAAAAATGTGGAAAGTAAGCAAGAAAGAAGAGAGAGAAAAAAGTAAACTTCATGAGGGAAGAAAGATCTTAGCTTTGGTAGTCTGGTGAAACCTGTCGATCTTTATCAGAATAATGTGTTTAAATGCATAAAGTAAAATGCACAGTATTAAAATGGAAGTTAATTTATATTGCGATAGTTATAAATACATTTACAAATATAATTTCAGAGGAACTAGGTTAAAACCTTTATTTCCAAAACATTTGTTTCAAAAGCCTGTCTGAAAAAGGTATAGAAACTTAGCATAGAAGCAATAAGTTACAGTTGTAATTCTCTTTCTATGAGATGCTTTTCTATGGAATCTGAGTGTTTTTATTTTTAATCTGTGAGGATCTATGAAGATCAGTTATGGGAGAAATAAAAAAAAAAGATGGAGACTGTCTTTGTTGTTGGAATCATAAACTTTTGAGGAAACATTTTCAAGAGAATTCTTTAAGGTCTGAGTCTGGAGAGATTGTTGAGAGTGATGACTTGAGCAGAGCTGAAGAGATTATATTTCTAGCTTGACCAGAGAAAATTGGATAGGAAAGAGAGAAAGAAGAAAGAGAGGATTTCTTTCTTTTTCTTTTTTAAATACTTACCTTTCATCTTAGAATCAATACTGTGTATTGGTTCTAAAGCAGAAGGGCAGAAAGGGAAAGGGAATGAGGGTCACATAGCTAGGAAGTATCTGAACCCAGGATTTTCCATCTTTAGGCATGACTTTCAATTACTGAGCCACTTAGATGCCTCCAAGACCTTCTTTCTTAATGGAAACTTTTTAATCTTTATCTTAGGAAGAAGATGAAGAAAATTCATGAGAAGAATTTAATGTGTCCTCATGTGTCATTTTACTTGGTATCTTGAATAAATTAGGCTGGACTATATTCTTACAAATGAAGAGAAGTCATTTACCACTAGAGTGAAGGCATACAATGAATACAACTATGATCTTTATCACAACTAATATATCACAAATAATTTTCTATCTGTGTATTTTGTTATTGATTCTATTATTAACAGATTGTATATTCATTAACTATAATATGAATTTAATCTTCTATATGAAGAGATGAAGAGTTGCTTATAGAGAAATATATTTCTCCATTTTATTAAATAATTTTAATAATAGGTGAAGAAGTAGAGATTGATAAGAAAGAGGATTCAGGGTTATTAATTAATTAGAAAATATACAAATATGCTCCTGGATTACTCTATAATCCCAGATAATCATGACACTAATAAAGAATTCTAACTTTCAGTACAGCTCAACTTTCCTCCATTGTACTCTTCCAAAGAAAATAAAGTCTTTGATTTGACCTAGAAACTGACCCTACACCATATTTTCTCTATTGACTCTTCCCCAACAATGAAGTCTCAGATAGCCAATACCAGCTCTCCTCCCCAAACTGTTTCTTCAAAGACATGGATAAAGGCAGAGGTAACAGAAGATGTGTTTGGGGAGGCAGGAGAAAAGAACCAAGACAATGAAAAAAACTCAGTTTCAGTTACCTGCGTGTTCAGTGGCTGTGATCCATTCTGAAAATAGAGAGTTAAATGTTATTTCTGGGATTATGGGCAAGGAGGAGGCAAGTAAGGAAAGTCAAATAGAAAACTAAAGGGGAGATAAAAATATATGATACATGAATGGAGGAGGAGGATTTGAAATGAGAGAAAAGTTGTTCTCTTACCTGCCTCTTTCAGTTTTTCCATCAGTTCTAAAAATAACAAAGCAGAAATGAGATGACACTGAGAAATAAAATCTCCCAGAAAAAGAAATGGTCTGGTACAAAATAATAAAAATAAAACTTACCTAATTTTTTCTTAATTTTCCCTAAAAATGGAGAGGAACATGAAATTATATGTGAAACATAACTTGAGTAAATCAATATTTTAAAAAAGGGAAACATTTTAAGGAAACCAAATCCAGGGGCAAAAGGTAAAACTTTTTCTGAAAATGGGTCTGTCTCACAAGCCATTTCCTCAGAGTGGTTAAGACCAAAAGGGAAAACTAAATGAAAAGAAGTAAATGCAGGGGTGAAATGCCATCAAGAGTTTTGCAACACCCTCCCCTCTTTATTCCCATTACCTTGTTTTTTGTTGGTACAAAAGAGAAAAATAAGGGCAGCCAAGAATGGAAGCATCATTATAATGAAAGCGTTTCTCCAAAAGGTGATCTGGTAAAAGTGATCTGTAATAGGACCACAAAGAATACAAAAAAAAAAAAAACAATCAGTGCCAATATAAGTGTTTTGTCCTGAGAAAATTATTGATAATGATGATAACAAAAAAAATTCCAAAGTACATAATTATTACAAGTAATGGATATAGAAATAGTGTGATATAGTGGAAAGAGCCATAGAGTTGGAGTCAGAGGATCATAAATTTATAGTTGGAATCCTAGAGGCTATCAGGACTGACTCCTTCAAAGGATATAAATGGGCAGTTTTCAGAAGAAAAAATTGAAATGAAAAGTACTTTAAATCATTAAAAATTAGAAAATATATAAGTTAAAACAATTTTGAGTTGCCAAGTCATTCCTATCAGATTGGTTAAAATTTTAGAAAAGGAAAAGAGGTATAAAATTATACTTATCCTTTGAGGCAGCATTATCATTATTAAAAGACTGAATCCCAAAGAGGACAAAGACAAAAAGGTTATAAATATGTACAAAAATATTATGTCAACTCTTTTTGTGTCGACAAAGAATTGGAAATTGAGATGACCTTCATTTGAGGATTGACTGAACAAATTTTGGTATGATGGTGATGAAATACTATTGTGCTATAAAAAGTAATGAGGAGCTGGTTTCAAAAACACCTGAGAATACTTATATGAACTGGTCTTACAAAGTGAACAAAACCAGGAGAACATTGTACATAGAAATAGCAGTTATAAAAATGATTAAATGAAAGATTTAGTTACTCTGATTAATACGATGATCCACAATAATTCCAAGAGACTCATGATGGAAAATACAATCTATCTCCAGAGATAGAGCTAATTGATGAATTCTGAATGCAGTCTAAAGCATATTTTCTTCACCTATTTCTCATGCTTTTCATTTTTATAATATGGCAAATATCAAAATATGTTTTGCATGACTTCATTTGTGTAATGGGGATCATACTGCTTCTCTTCCTACTGGATAGGTGAAGGTCTGGAGGTTGTGTAATTTGAATGTTACCCTATGTGAACCTTAAAAATTCTCAGACCCTACTTCATAAGGTTAGGTTAAGACCATTCCCCACTTTAAACAATGAAGGAACTTAGATCAGGAATGTGAGACTTCTACTTAGATCAGGAATGTGAGACCTCTCCTCCACCCCTACTTAAGCCTGCTTTAGGGGAAGAAACTCCTTGCTGAACAATGAAAGATACTTAAACCCATACTTATAGTAAGACAAAAAGTTCTTAAGCTGTGCCTATTTGTAGATATAATACAAAAGGGTGCTAAGTACCTATAAAGGTCAAGCAACTTGTGAATTTACAAGGAGCAAAGAGGTGAGAAACTTACTCAGAAGTTTTCTGGTGTGAACTTCATCAAAAAGTTTAAGTCTTCTTAGGTGTGAACTAAGAATGGTCTGTCCTTTGAAAAACATCTACTGTGATTGGCAGATGTAAGAATTTAGGGGAGGTGACATAGGAGAAAATTCCCTTTAAATAGGAGCTCAGATAGAGCTGAAGGGACATTCAGATTTCATTCAGATTCAGGATTGAGCTGGTGGAGTCAGCTGAGATGAAGCTGGCCTGGTGTCACTAGAATCCTTGCTTGAACAGATCTTGTGGTGAGTGATTAAGGACTGACTGATCTTTCTCTAAGGGCTTAGGCCTGGGTTGGCTAGGGTTGCCCTGGGCTGGCCTATCCTTTTCTCATTATTTCCTTTTTCTCTCTTTCTCTCTTTCTTTAATTCCTCATTTGTATGAATTTAAATCTCTATAAAACCCAGTTGACTTGGGTATATTTCATAATTGGGAATATTTCCCTGGCAACCACCTTATATTTGATTTAAAACAAGATACTGTCTTGAAACCATCTTTTCTGTGGTCACAATTTACGCATCCACTCTTATATCTACTACAATTTATATCTTCCACTATTTTAATCACTACAGTTTATGACAACCAACTATTTTAATTATTACACCTAAAAACTCCAATCCCCAGCAAAACTCCAATCCCCACATCTACTCACTTCCTGTTGGTACATGCTGACATAGACAGGATATAAATTGGGTGGAGTTCCATGTCGAGTGTTTTTTTCCTTCCTGTGGTGGCATTGGTGGAGCGAGTCCTTTTGAGCAGGTAGACTAGCTTGGGCACATGGTTTTATTTTGTTAGATAATTACCTTTTTGTTCCTTTATTTCTAGTGATTATTAATAAATCTTATAAAATATAATATTTAGAGTTATTGAATAGTAATTTTAATTTTAAAAGGTAGAGAATTTGGGACTCAAATAGTTATTTTTTTAAATAAATTCTGTATAAATGAAAAAATGAAAAAGGACCAACTCCATTTTTTTCTATCAATCAGAGACCTGAAGCCCTGAAAAGGTAGAGGCCTTTCTCAGTGTCTGTGGCAGGGTTTGAACCTAAGTTTTCTTGACACCAAGACCAAAATTCTTCCTATTTCACTTATGGAATGCCATTTCTGTTGCTTACTGGCTATTACTTGGGGATTAGTTTTCTTGTTAATAAATTTAAGGGTTGAACTAGATGTTTATAAGATTACAAATCTAAAACTGGAAAGGAAATTATTGTTCCCCTGATCAAATCCCTTCATTTTATAGTTAAAAAAAAAATAGAAGCCCACAAAGGTTTTACTCAGAGATAAGTGTGAGTGTCAATATTTTAAGTCAAGTCATGTGACATCAGGTTCAGTACTCTTTCTTCTGATATATAACCCTGTGAAATAGATAATATTGTTATATTCTTGTATAGGAGAAAACTGGCAAAGAATACTTCACTATTTTCTCTGCTTGGTAACTAGGTGATGAGCCTGGTTGTTTCTAAGGTACATACGTATGTTTGTGTTATATAATGCCATGGAACCCTGGAAAGAAGTTTGGAATCAACCGAATATCCTAAGAAATGCCTTTTCCTCCTATGCTCTTCCATTCATTATTATGAACTTTCCCTTTTTTTCCCCATCAATACCTGAAAATCCTTACAGGGAATTCCTTTTGCTATTACCTGTGTGTGTGTGTGTGTGTGTGTGTGTGTGTGTAAACACATCCGCATCTGAATATACATATGTGTACATATGTAATATCAAAAGGTAATATTAAGCTCTTCCGGTCAAGATGGCGGCTTAGAGAAAGCTAAATTTCAGATCTCCGGAAAACCCTTCCCGACCGATCTCAAACTATAAGCTCCTAAGGAGCCAAAATTCAAGACGATCAACAGCATAGACCCTGGGAATCCTCCTCCTGGACCTGGACCTGGATCAGAAGGTACGGCCCCCCTCAAAAGCCAGAACCCGAGATCACTCGGACCTAAGGGGTAGGAGCTCAGAGTCCAAGGCTCCGGGAAGCCACAGCCCCGCCCCGCTCAGAGAGCAGGGTCGTTTGAAACAACAACAAACCGCAGGGCCTTCTATCGGAGTCCCAGTGAAAGTCACTGCGCTCGGAGCTCCCCCCGAAGAGAGCAGGCTTGTCTGAAACAACAACAACCCTCAGGGCGGGCAAGACAGCCTCACGGGCTGGATCCTGCTATCCAAGTCTCAGTGAAAGTCACTGCCCTCGGAGCTCGGGAAGCCACAGCCCATCCCCCCGCAGGCCGACGAAACAGCCTCACGGCCAGCTATTCTGAAGGCAACTTCCGGAAAGCAACCCGACCCAGAGAGCCGGGGGAGAGTGTGGCCTCCTGGTCCGACCCTTCCACTCCAGTTCCAGTCAGGCATACTCAATTTAACCCAGGGAAACCTCATAGAACCAACAATCTGCCCAGGACTAAAGCCTCTGAACACCAGACAGAGATAAGAAAAGCTAATCATCCACATTCAGAGATGGCAAACTCCACAGAAGCACAGAAGCCCCAAAATACCAAGAAAAATAAGAAGAAAGGGGCGACTTTGGACACATTCTATGGAGCCAAAATACAAAATACAGAGGAGATAGAAGAAGATATACAAGAAAATGCTCCAAAATCTTCCAAAGGAAATGGAAACTCTCCACAAACCCATGAAGAATTTGAATCAGAAATGACCAAAAAGATGGAAGCGTTCTGGGAGGAAAAGTTGGAAATAATGCAAAAGAAATTCACACATCTACAAAACCAGTGTGATGAAACTGAAAAGGAAAACCAGGCTTTAAAGGCCATAATCAGGCAGCTGGAAGACAAAGATCGTGTAAAAGAGCAAGAATTAATAAAGCAAAGCCAAAATACCAAGAAATTAGAAGAGAACATAAAATATCTCACCAACAAGGTGACAGATCTGGAAAACAGAGGGAGAAGAGATAATTTAAGAATAATTGGACTCCCAGAAAAGCCAGAAATAAACACCAAACTGGACATGGTGATACAAGATATAATCAAAGAAAATTGCCCAGAGATTCTAGAACAAGGGGGCAATACAGCCACTGACAGAGCTCACAGAACACCTTCTACACTAAACCCCCAAAAGACAACTCCCAGGAATGTAATTGCCAAATTCCAAAGCTATCAAACAAAAGAAAAAATCCTACAGGAAGCCAGAAAAAAGACAATTTAGATATAAAGGAATGCCAATCAGGGTCACACAAGACCTTGCAAGTTCTACTCTGAATGATCGTAAGGCATGGAACATGATCTTCAGAAAGGCAATGGAACTGGGTCTCCAACCAAGAATCAGCTACCCAGCAAAACTGACTATATACTTCCAAGGGAAAGTATGGGCATTCAACAAAATAGAAGATTTCCAACTTTTTGCAAAGAAAAGACCAGATCTCTGTGGAAAGTTTGATACCAAAAATCAAAGAGCAAGGAATACCTGAAAAGGTAAATATCAAGGAAAGGGGAAAAATGTTATCTTCTTCTTTTACTCAAACTCTCTTCTATAAGTACTACATTTATATCAATCCATGTATACTAATATGTGAGGAAAATGTAATGTATAAATAGGGGGTAAAGAAAGACCAAATAGAATAATCTTTCTCACACAAAGATTCATATGGGAAGGGGAGGGGAAGAAAACTCCTATAAGAAGGAGAGGAAGAGAGGATTTCTTTTTAACTTAAACCTTAATCTCAGGGAAATCAACTCTGAGAGGGAAAAACATCCAGATCCATTGGGATCTTGAATTCTATCTTACCCAACAAGGGTAGGGAGAAGGGAAAACCAAGGAGGGGAGGGGGAGAGGGAGAACAAAAAAGGGAGGGAAAGAGAGGGGGGAGGGGGAGGGAACAAAAAGGGAGGGACTAAAAAGGGAAACATCAAGGGAGGGGACAAGGGGGACTGATTCAAAGTAAATCACTGGACTAAAAGGTAGAGCCGAAGAAGAAAAGGTTAGAATTAGGGAAGGCTATCAAAATGCCAGGGAGTCCACAAATGACAATCTTAACTTTGAACGTGAATGGGATGAACTCACCCATAAAACGTAGAGGAATAGCAGAATGGATTAGAATCCAAAACACTACCATATGTTGTCTTCAAGAAACACACATGAGGCGGGTTGACACCCACAAGGTCAGAATTAAAGGATGGAGTAAGACCTTCTGGGCCTCAACTGACAGAAAGAAGGCAGGAGTGGTAATCATGATATCTGATAAAGCCAATGCAAAAATAGACCTGATCAAAAGGGATAGGGAAGGTAATTATATTTTGTTAAAAGGGACTCTAGACAATGAGGAAATATCATTAATCAACATGTATGCACCAAATAATATAGCACCCAAATTTCTAATGGAGAAACTAGGAGAATTGAAGGAAAATATAGACAATAAAACCATACTAGTGGGAGACTTAAACCAACCATTATCAAATTTAGATAAATCAAATCAAAAAATAAATAAGAAAGAGGTAAAAGAAGTGAAAGAAATCGTAGAAAAATTAGAATTAGTAGACATATGGAGAAAAATAAATAGGGATAGAAAGGAATACACCTTCTTCTCAGCACCACATGGCACATTCACAAAAATTGACCATACATTAGGTCACAGAAACATAGCACACAAATGCAGAAAAGCAGAAATAATGAATGCAGCCTTCTCAGATCACAAGGAAATAAAAATAATGATTAGTAATGGTACATGGAAAACCAAATCTAAAACCAATTGGAAATTAAACAATATGATACTCCAAAACCGTTTAGTTAAAGAAGAAATCATAGAAACAATTAATAATTTCATCGAGGAAAATGACAATGGCGAAACATCCTTTCAAACCTTTTGGGATGCAGCCAAAGCAGTAATCAGAGGTAAATTCATATCCCTGAATGCTTATATTAACAAACAAGGGAGAGCAGAGATCAATCAATTGGAAATGCAAATGAAAAAACTCGAAAGCGATCAAATTAAAACCCCGCAGCAGAAAACCAAACTAGAAATCCTAAAAATTAAGGGAGAAATTAATAAAATCGAAAGTGATAGAACTATTGATTTAATAAATAAGACAAGAAGCTGGTACTTTGAAAAAACAAACAAAATAGACAAAGTACTGGTCAATCTAATTAAAAAAACGAAGGAAGAAAAGCAAATTCACAGCATTAAAGATGAAAAGGGGGACAGCACCTCCGATGAAGATGAAATTAAGGCAATCATTAGAAATTACTCTGCCCAATTATATGGCAATAAATACACCAATTTAGGAGAAATGGATGAATATATACAAAAATACAAACTGCCCAGACTAACAGAAGAGGAAATAGAATTCTTAAATAATCCCATATCAGAAATTGAAATCCAACAAGCCATCAAAGAACTTCCTAAGAAAAAATCCCCAGGGCCTGATGGATTCACCAGTGAATTCTATCAAACATTCAGAGAACAGTTAATCCCAATACTATACAAACTATTTGACATAATAAGCAAAGAGGGAGTTCTACCAATCTCCTTTTACGACACAAATATGGTACTGATTCCAAAACCAGGCAGGTCAAAAACAGAGAAAGAAAACTATAGGCCAATCTCCCTAATGAATATAGATGCAAAAATCTTAAATAGGATACTAGCAAAAAGACTCCAGCAAGTGATCAGAAGGATCATTCACCATGATCAAGTAGGATTCATACCAGGGATGCAGAGCTGGTTCAACATTAGGAAAACCATCCACATAATTGACCACATCAACAAGCAAACTAGCAAGAACCACATGATTATCTCAATAGATGCAGAAAAAGCATTTGATAAAATACAACACCCATTCCTTATAAAAACACTAGAAAGCATAGGAATAGAGGGGTCATTCCTAAAAATAATAAACAGTATATATCTAAAACCATCAGCTAATATCATCTGCAATGGGGATAAACTAGATGCATTCCCAATAAGATCAGGAGTGAAACAAGGATGCCCATTATCACCTCTACTATTTGACATTGTACTAGCAACACTAGCAGTAGCAATTAGAGAAGATAAAGGAATTGAAGGCATCAAAATAGGCAAGGAGGAGACCAAGTTATCACTCTTTGTGGATAACATGATGGTCTACTTAAAGAATCCTAGAGATTCAACCAAAAAGCTAATTGAAATAATCAACAACTTTAGCAAAGTTGCAGGATACAAAATAAACCCACATAAATCATCAGCTTTTCTATATATCTCCAACACAGCTCAGCAGCAAGAACTAGAAAGAGAAATCCCATTCAAAATCACCTTAGACAAAATAAAATACCTAGGAATCTACCTCCTAAGACAAACACAGAAACTATAGGAACACAACTACAAAACACTCGCCACACAACTAAAACTAGACTTGAGCAAATGGAAAAACATTAACTGCTCATGGATAGGACGAGCCAATATAATAAAAATGACCATCCTACCCAAACTTATTTATCTATTTAGTGCAATACCCATTGAACTACCAAAATACTTCTTCACTGATTTAGAAAGAACCATAACAAAGTTCATTTGGAAGAACAAAAGATCAAGGATATCCAGGGAAATCATGAAAAAAAACACATATGATGGGGGCCTTGCAGTCCCTGACCTTAAACTATATTACAAAGCAGCAGTCATCAAAACAATTTGGTACTGGCTAATAAACAGAAAGGAAAATCAGTGGAATAGACTGGGGGAAAGCGACCTCAGCAAGACAGTATACGATAAACCCAAAGATCCCAGCTTTTGGGACAAAAATCCACTATTCGACAAAAACTGCTAGGAAAATTGGAAGACAGTGTGGGAGAGACTAGGAATAGATCAACACCTCACACCCTACACCAAGATAAATTCAAAATGGGTGAGTGACTTAAACATAAAGAAGGAAACCATAAGTAAATTGGGTAAACACAGAATAGTATACATGTCAGACCTTTGGGAGGGGAAAGGCTTTAAAACCAAGCAAGACATAGAAAGAATCACAAAATGTAAAATAAATAATTTTGACTACATCAAACTAAAAAGCTTTTGTACAAACAAAACCAATGTAACTAAAATCAGAAGGGAAACAACAAATTGGGAAAAAATCTTCATAGAAACCTCTGACAAAGGTTTAATTACTCATATTTATAAAGAGCTAAATCAATTGTACAAAAAATCAAGCCATTCTCCAATTGATAAATGGGCAAGGGACATGGATAGGCAGTTCTCCGATAAAGAAATCAAAACTATTAACAAGCACATGAAGAAGTGTTCTAAATCTCTTATAAGCAGAGAGATGCAAATCAAAACAACTCTGAGGTATCACCTCACACCTAGCAGATTGGCTAACATAACGGCAAAGGAAAGTAATGAATGCTGGAGGGGATGTGGCAAAGTAAGGACATTAATTCATTGCTGGTGGAGTTGTGAACTGATCCAACCATTCTGGAGGGCAATTTGGAACTATGCCCAAAGGGCGACAAAAGAATATCTACCCTTTGATCCAGCCATAGCACTGCTGGGTCTGTACCCCAAAGAGATAATGGACACAAAGACTTGTACAAAAATATTCATAGCTGCGCTCTTTGTGGTGGCCAAAAACTGGAAAACAAGGGGATGCCCATCAATTGGGGAATGGCTGAACAAATTGTGGTATATGTTGGTGATGGAATACTGTTGTGCTAAAAGGAATAATAAAGTGGAGGAGTTCCATGGAGACTGGAACAACCTCCAGGAAGTGATGCAGAGCGAGAGGAGCAGAAGCAGGAGAACATTGTACACAGAGACTAACACACTGTGGTATAATCGAACGTAATGGACTTCTCCATTAATGGCGGTTTAATGTCCCTGAACAATTTGCAGGGATCCAGGAGAAAAAAACACTATTCATAAGCAAAGGATAAACTATGGGAGTGGAAACACCAAGGAAAAGCAACTGCTTGAATACAGCGGTTGAGGGGACATGACAGAGGAGAGACTCTAAATGAACACTCTAATGCAAATATTATCAACAAAGCAATGGGTTCAAATCAAGAAAACATCTAGTGCCCAGTGGATTTACGCGTCGGCTATGGGGGGTGGGGGGGAGGAAAAGAAAATGATCTATGTCTTTAATGAATAATGCTTGGAAATGATCAAATAAAATATATATTTTTTAAAAAAAGGTAATATTAAATATATATATATATATATATACATACATGTATGGAGTTTGTGTATCCGTGTGTATATGAGCTAGGAGGCACAATGAATAGAGTGCCAGGCTTAGTGGAAGGAGGACCCAAGTTCAGAAACTTACTAGTGATGGACCCTGTGCAAGTCATTTTACCCTATTTGCCTCAGTTTCCTCATCTGTAAAATGAACTGGAGAAGGAAACCTCAAACTGCTCTAGTGTCTTTTTCAAGAAAACCCCTAAAAGGGGTGTGGAGCCAATATGGCAGAGAAAATACAAGGACCCATCTAATTCTTACAAAATTACCCTCCACAAAGCAATGATATAATACCTCAAAGTGAATTCTTGAGCAGCTTAACCCACAAAAAAGACAAGGTGAAATAATTTCAGCCCCCAAAAATTCAAAAGCCTGCAGGAAGGATCTAATGCCCCAGGGTGGAGGTAGAGCTTAGTGCCAAGGACAGACACCAATGAGGCCAAAGCCTCAATTAATTTGCCAAATTTAATTTTGGCAAGGTTTGGTGCTAATAAACACTTCTTAGGGCCTTATGATTAGGATTGATTTTAAGTGAAAAATCTAGAAATATAGGAAATGTCATAAAACTGTTTATAATTTCCTCCAATGATATGAGGATAACATACATCCTGAAAGGGGGAAAATGATAAAGATATAAATAGCTCTAGTTCTTAATTGAATCGTAAACCTTACTTTGTGAAAGGCAAAGCAATCAGTCCATTTCCCTTTGAGGACTAGAATGAGGGTGATTGGTTTCCAAAAGTTTTCCTGTTAAAGTGCTGCTAGGTGGCATAATGGACACACTGCTTTGCCTGGAGTGAAATCCAACCCCAGACACTTAGTAGCTGTGTGACCCAGTGCAAATCACTTAGCCATATTTGCCTCAGTTTCTTCATCTGTAAAAGTGATATGAAGAAGAAAATGGCAAACTTCTCTTTACCATTGCCAAGAAAACCGTAAGTGGGGTCATGAAGAGTTGGGCGTGACTGTAAATGACTGAGCAACAAGAGAAAAAAAATACGTAAAAGATTCTTGAAAACTGAATTTGTATCAATGGCCTTAGAAAGTATGTAGTTGCACCAATAAGAACAGTAACAAATGATCAGGTAGAGATAATAGTACTAAATGCTATAATTTTAATTTGCTCCTTGACATAACTGGTAACAAAACTGAAAAAAGTAGAGCAAGATACTAAACCTCCTCTAAAAGTTCCATTTGAATATCCATAAATGAATTCATACAAATGCCCCAAAACATGAGCTTTGAGTATATTTTAGTAACTATCTATAAATTTGCATGTTAGATTGAAGTTTTTACCCTTAAAATTGCTTTATTATTTGAGTTGAGTCTTTGAGATCACAGTTTATTACTTTGCTTATTTTTGTTTGATTGGTTTTTTGGTATCTCCAAAAACATTAAGTGACTTAAGGACCCATCTTATATATTATCTTTGTTTTTAATTGTTGTTTGTTTTGTTTGTTTTTTAAAGATTTTCTCACCCATAAACTACACTGGCCTGTCCTTAAGAGGGCTCAGGCAAAGTAGAAAGAATAAATGATCTGGAAGAATTCAAACTCTCAAAACTTTCAGATTAGTTCCAAGTGGCCTGGGCTGATATTTTTCTAGCTTTGCTGTATATAAGGTTAGCATGGAACTTTCACCTCACAAAATGATTACTAAAAGGCCAATATTATTAGGTTTTGTCAGGCCTTACTAAATTAAACTCAGTTTTCTCAAAATAAATTTTGAGTAATGCTACCTAGGGAACTACTGCTGGGGTAGTGTATGACTTGGAGCCTAGCAAGTAAATCTTGGAAAAATATACATCTATAAATCTCTTCTAGAAATAAGGTGGGAAGCCATATCCCAAGGTAAACAAAGCATACCAGGCTGACAACTTGTTCATGGTGTAGAAGGAGTGCCCTTGATTTAGATTTGCAATGAAATAAATTTCCCAGAATTTAACTGATTCACAAGGTAGGCAGTTAAGCCCAAGACAATGGAACAAAAAACTTCTCCCTAAATGTATATTAATATGCCTGATGATTCAATTATGTCTATTGTCTCCTGTCTCTTACAATGTTGTGAACCCTTTCAGAAAAGGCCCTAGGGCCCAAATTTAAGAGCATACTGTAACCATAAATCCGGGTCCTCCTTCTAAAATTATTGAGATTAATGTCCCACAGAAAAATTCTACCATTGAGATATAGGAGCCCATGTCTAAATATGGATATTTTCCCCCAGACATTTATTACTGATTCAAAAAATGGCTCCAAAAGTTTCAAATGAATAAAGATTTTTTTATTATGATCTTGCATTCTTGCTAAGAGGTTTAAACTTGGCTTTTTAGTTCTCCCTTTAATTTGTTTAAGTATGATTAATTTATGTCTCCACTTTGTCTTTAAGAGAATGATTTTTATTTTGTATGACTTATTACATATGTATTTTTGTTTCAGCACTTTCATAAGGTTCTTTGCACTAAGTTCCTTTTTCATGGTGCAATTAACTGCCTCAGCTATAATATTAATAAGATGTAATATAATATAATATGAAGCAATGCAAAGTAATAATGTAGTAATAATGTAATCTATTAGTGTAACAACTATCACTGACTCTTAAATACTAATTGTTAAGGAAACTGCCAAAAGACAAGAGGAAGCAAAGGAACTTAAAAACTTCAGGAATATAGACATTTAACAGTTCAGATTTAATAACATTTCTGAAAATGTATCAAAGAGGAGAATTATGGGGAAGAAATAGAAACTACAATTATTTTGTGACATCTTAATAAACTAATCTTCTGACTACTTGGTGAACTTATAATAGAAAGTTCTCAACCCTTAATGAAGGAGAAATAACATAACAAACTATGCAAGGACACAGTAAAGACTTGATATTTTCTGGTTAAAAAATCCTTCAGTTTGTTTAAAATGGTTTATTTCGTGATCATAAATGCATTTGGTTACTATCCCTTTCATCCAGCCTTTAGGGGATATTTTCTTACAAAGAATAATGCAATAATTCATTCCAAAAACTTTCATTTTCTTTTTGAATAAACTTTTCTACCTTTTCTCCTGTGAAATGCTTTACTTTTTATAGCCTGAATTGTCTAATGATGCTGCCAACTGAATGTGTATTTTACAAGGAGTAAGAAAGCTTCTAAAAAACAAATCTATATTCTACAAAACTGAAGCCACTATCAGCAAAAGCAGTATTCATTACAGTGATAAATAAATAAATAGTGATAGGTATATTTTTTATCAAGAGGTCCCATTTCTCTTTTTGAGATAATTAATTGGGAAAGCAATTTGTAATCATGCTTAATAAAATGAGTAAATTGTTTATATTACTTGATCCAGAGATTCTACTATTAGGTATATAGCCCAAAAGCAAAAGTAAGAAGTATAAATATCCTATAAGTACCAAAATATTGAGTTATTGTTGTCACCTTTTTGTGACAATAAACAACTGAGAAAAATATAGGTGTCCCACATCACAACTATCCCCATGATGTTCTTGATATATTGCAAATTGGCATAAGAAAATTAAATGGAAATTTAGGAGAATTTTTGTGGAAGATACAGACAACATGCAAAAGCCAGCAGATGACACAAAAAAGTTTAGAAATTCAGAAATGAATAAAATATGTGTATGCTATTATACAATCTCAACATACTTTATCTTTGGATACCTTAAAATACACAATTTTCTTTATTGAAAAAATCTCTTAAGAGAAAAGGGAAAAAAATTAACTTCTCTAGTATGAAGGGAGAACCAGAAAAAATTTTACATAGATTTTCCAGATCATAAGGGTGCTATTCCCTTAACCCTGTTGATGTGGAAGGGCTACCTCTGCATAGTTATGAGTTTCTCATTTCTTTTGCGTTAACTTCCACTGAAGAACTTTAATCTATGGTACCCTATCTTTATTTCTTTTAAATCCTTTGAAAACTTTATAAATTAATGAATAAAATTAATGTTTGATAGATCTTTAGCTAATCATTACCCCACCTTACTTAAAGCAAATTATCAGAATTTCCATAAGTTAATCAAGTTTAGGTTTTAGACAAAACATGAAATGGTTTTGAAAGCCATTTGACAAGTGAAATGAAGTGATTCTGGAAGTCTGTCTTAATTGCTGAGGGATTTGATCATTCTTTTGGGCCCTGTATAAAAGTATTCAGTGAGGTATAATTAATGAATTCCAGAAATAGAACTATTGTGGCTTTCCAGCAATGTCTCTCAATAGAAATCTCCTGGAGTAGACAAGGCTCTGCCATACCTTCAGCTTTGGCCAGGTTTTTCCCCTCCCTACTTTGGGTAGAATAGGACCATGGGAGGTTTGAAGGGTCTAGAAGATTCATCATCATCCTGCCATCACTTTTCTGGGATAACATCATGTGGTGACAGAGTCACAGACTTTTTGGAAGGATGTTTTATACTGCTTGTCCTTGTTGTAACACTAGTAAATGACTCTTTCTAAAAGCTTTTTAGACAGGAACAGCTGAGTTGCTCAGTGGATTGAGAGCCAGGCCTAGAGATGGGAGGTCCTGGATTCAAATCTGTCCTCAGACATTTCCTAGCTGTGTGAGCCTGGGCAAGTCATTTAATTCCCATTGCCTAGCCTCTACCACTCTTCTGCCTTGGAGCCAATACACTGTAAGATGGAAGGTAAGGATTTAAAAAAAAAAAACTTCTTTAGAAAAGTTGACTAAAATGATATTCAACTGATAATCTTGGAGGAAAGCACATTTGCAGACTCTCTAATGACAGTATAGACCCATGGTGGTAAACCTGTGAAACAAGTGCCATTGTACATGTGGGCACATGTGCCATTGTCTCACACAGAATTTGCCAGAATTTGTTACTAGAAAGCCAGGGGTGGAGGGTGCTCCCCCTTCCCCTCTGCACAGGTGCCTGAGGGCATTTCACACATCACCTGCCCCTCTAAAGGGATCTCCATCACTGGTATATAATATAACCTCCTGAGCTTAGAACTTTGAGGCGGAAGTAAAGCCTCAGCCTAAGACAACATTCATCTGAAAGAGTGAGAATTGGGACAAGGATCCTCAGTTTCTTTGGGCTACATTGAAAATACAAGTGAAATTAAATTAAATTCCTCTCTCCTTTATCACAAATCTTGGGATGTAGTGGTCCTTTCCTCCTATTGTTCCTCCCTTCTCTGTTTCAGAAACTAACTCTATTCTAATTAAAGTATTGATTTCTTCCATTGATCATAAAATAAATTGCTTCAGGTTTCAAAGGGGACCCTGCCTAAGTAAAGCAATATTTTTGACAAATAAAAATGCCTTTACTTACCTTCTGCAAACCATTTGTGATTGTATACATTTTGAACATATTCCTCCTTAGCCTTTATTTTTTCAAAGGGGACACAAATCCATAAATCTAAGAGTAAATTAAATATTTTACAAAGTCATTCAAGCATATATCCCTTCTATTTGCTTCCTCTCTCCTCTACTCACCTGCTATCTGTAGTCTGGATTCCTTCATTTGTCCAAGGGCAAGGTTCAGTACTAAACATGAAATATTCTTATTGGAATGTTCTTTTATAGTAAGTGTGGTTTTTATGGAAAAGAGGCCATGATCATCTTGGTTCACTGTGTAGTTTAGTAATAAATATTGATCTGGATCATATCTCCATTGTATTTTGGGCTGAGGCAACCATCCAGATGATTGACAAACCAGCAATATCCCTCCATCTCTGTTTCCCTCAAGGGAGATAAGAGGGGTTGACCCAAGAGCTGCAGAGAATAGTAAATGAAGTTGTCACAAAGCATATTTCAACAATATTTGGAAACAGCTCATGTAGCCATGAAGTATTTTATAGAATTTGTTTCTGTCTCTCTTTATTAAAAAGTATGATAATATGGCAGTATGAATTCTTTAGCAAAACAGTTTAAATTGGCTTAGCTATAGGTGGTGAGGATATCAAATGATTAGAAATAATAACTGACCTACTACCTGTAGCTCCCAAGTATACTCCTCGTAGAAAGTTTTGGAACTGAACCAACATCCATATTTTGCCATGTCTGAAGAGACTATATTCTTCAGTTTTAAAGAGACTGTCCCTTCAGTGATGGCATCTTGCATAAACTGGGTTCTTCCTTGATATTCTTGCATTTGCCTCTCATCTATTTCTTTTCCATCCTTGTATAGAAGTAGCACAGAAGAGAATTGGTTTCTGAAGAACCTCACTTCCATGTTCTTCACATTCATCTTGGGAGAGATATGGCAGGAGAAGAGAACATCTTCTCCTATCAAAGCCTGAATAGGGTTGTTTGGGCCAATCACCTGAAACTGACCTGTAGGAATAACCAGAAAAGTTTTATTAATTAAGAACATTTGGCAATGTAATGAACATGGCTTGCATTGGATACAGAATGAAGGTTTTATATTGCTCCTTCTTGATCTTCAGTTACTTCATCCAGGAGAGAATATTTTCCTTTTTCCATTGACACCAGACAAGGGTTCTGAGGTTACAATTGTATGCTTCTATTATAAAATAGCAAAATATGAGTGCTAGAAGAGGCTTCAGGCATCATTTAGTACAGTCTTCTATAAAATAACAAAATTCTCTGTGCAGTATCCCTTAGATGTTATTATTCAGATCTTGTTTATTGATTACCAGTGATCCAGAACCTTACTACATGAAAATCAATTTATTCCATTCTAGAATAGATCTAATCAAAGGTAATCATTATATTGAATTAAAATCACATTCCTTGTAACTTGTGCCATTAGTTTTATTTTTTCTCTTTATACTTTTTCAGATTAATTCTAATTAAAATATGTTGATGAGAAATCACAAAAAAAAATGTTGTTATCCAGAGCCATGGAGAGAGTGTCCACATTAATTCAAGAGGTCCACCAAAGAAGAGAAATATTTTGTTCCCTGAGGGTTTCTGTTCATCATATTGATCTTTCTTCCACACTTCGTTATAAAGGATGGATTGCTGCTCAGAAAAATTGTGATGAGGTAAAGAAGACAAAATTACTCATATCATTTTTCTTGTTCTCCCTGATCTTTGGACCAGGAAGGATAAAATACAATAACAATAGGGATGCAGAAATAAGATGAGTAGGAAGTTGAACTTAAGTTGCCTAAGTTAAATGTTCTTACTTCATTTAGGTTCAAAAGTTCACCTATTCGCAATGAGGTTAAAGTCATCAGATCCATATTAATTATCTCCCAGAATTTTGAAAGAATTGAATAATATGTGATTGTGAAAACATGGTTGGTGAAATCTGAAACAACACAGAGAATCGCAAATAGGTAAATATTGTCCAGATTTCACAAAAAGAAAAAGAGGAGTTTACAAAGTATGACTTGTGAGCTGTCCAAGATTCAGTTGAAGTAAGTTTGAATGTGTTCATCATTAGTTTGTCCTAAGTGTCTCAGGTCCCAAAGGAGTTTTAACCCAAAGGAGTTTATACCTCACACTCAAGAAGTAAACCGGGGTATGCAGTAAATGGTCCTTTTAAAGACAAAGAAGGTGAAACCATTTTGTCCCTATTTATTTTTCTCCACATATCTACTAACTATTTTTTCTAAGATTTCATTCACTTCTCTTACCTCTTTCTTATTTATTTTTTGGTTCGATTTATCTAGTTTTGATAGAGGAAGGTTCAGGTCTCCCACTAGTATGGTTTTTCCATCTATTGTATCCTTGAGCTCCACTAGTTTCTCCTTTAGAAATCTGGATGTATGCCATTTGGTGCATACATGTTGAGTACTGATATTTCCTCATTGTCTATACTGCCTTTTATCAGAATGTAATTATCTTCCCTGTCTCTTTTGACTAGATCTATTTTTACTTTGGCTTTGTCAGATATCATGATTGTGACTCCTGCCTTCTTTTTCTCAGTTGATGCCCAATAGATTTGGCTCTATCTGCTTACTTTTACTCTATGTGTGTCTACCGTTCTCATGTGTATTGCTTGTAGACAGCATATGGTAGAATTTTGGTTTCTAATTCACTCTGCTATTCAATTGCATTTTATGGATGAGTTCATTCCATTGACATTCAGAGTTATGATTACCAGCTGTGTATTTCCCAGCATTTTGATTTCCACTCCTAGTCCTGCCCTTTCTTCTTTCACTATTTCCTAAAGAAGGTGAATCCAAAACAATTAAATCAAAGTTCCTTGCAGTATGTGCATGTCCTAATTTGTCTTACATTCATTAGTCATGATAAGGAACAGGATCTAAATTGTTGCTGTTCTTGTCTTTCTCCTGTGCTGATCATAATTTATTGTACAGGCAAATGGAATCTTTCACTGAATTCAGCAAGTGACCAAAATGGAAGGAATTTCAAACACTATGTCAGACTTGAGAGACATACTTAGTGAGAAAGATACACTAAGTTCCTCTCAAATAATACAAGAATAGTGATACTTTGACTTATTTCTCCAAGAGTAAAGAATAATTGGTCATATGATAATAGCAGCAACTTGAATTTAGTTGGGATAACATCTATAAACAAGAATCCGATTGAATTATCTTTTCGGGGACTTCAGTGATCATCTAACCAGCTGAACCATTTTCTTTCACATAGTTGCCCAATATTGCCCAGTTGAAATGAGTAGAATAGATATGGAAGTAAAAAGAAGGATGAGGATGATACAAATAGTCAGGGAGGATTACCTGATGCCAGTTCTATGAGGCTAAGAATAGAGATGAGGAGGAAGTGGTGCTCAAAGTTATGGAAGACTTGAATGGGGCACAGGAGAGCTAGGACATTCAACATATTTGTGGATCTGTTTCTCAGAGCCTGTAACAAAGGAAAAATAGATAGTGAAAAACCCCTGAGGCAAGTCAGATGTATGAGCCTAATTACCTGATTTCATGTTACAATCACTAGAGTGTCATAACTGCAAGAGATATGGTGCCCTTGGGAATTTACATGAGAAAAAAAAAACATATTTCCTGATCTTCCAAAAACCACCTCAAATCCCTATTAACAAATGAAGGAGAGTTTTCTGTTACAAAACTGAATAGAGTAATTTTTTGTGCCTAATATAAAAGGAAGGGCAGAACAGAAATGGATGATTCTTGAAGTCATGACAGAGTGAAAAGGAAAGAGCAGAAGTCAAAGACCAGTGATTACTCTGGATATTCTTCCTGATTTTCTTGAGTTCCATGACCTGATCTCTCAGTTGCATGCTTCTCTGTTAGATTTGTCCTATGAGTGTAATGTAAAACTGCTCAGTTTGGATGCATTCAAAGACAGCTAAATTACAAGTTAGGTGACTTGTACATCCTTAGACAAGTCACTTCAACTCTCTAAACTTTAATTTTTACATCTTTCACATGTGGGCTAAATGACTGATAAGATCCTTTCCAGATCAATTATTATAAAATTCTGAAGTTAAGAAACAAGCGGCATTTAACAATTCACGGACTATTAAAATTTATTAGAATTGTAGGAATGTAGAGGAGTCGATTCTGTTTACAGAGATAGTACCTGTTTTATATATCAGGAGTTAATAATCTAGACCCTCAAATTATTTTACTCCTACCCCCATCCTTTTTGCCACAATATACTTAATCAGTGAACTTATCTTAGGAGTGGATGGACAAGAATAGGGTAGGAAGGGAAAATTTCAATATATTTCCCTTCTTGAAAAACAAAAACAAAAACAAAAACCTCTGCATTAAGTTCTATGGCTGTGATGGGTAAAGCAGAAGTAGTACAGAAAGGACCACTTGATGGTATTGGTAGGATTTGGGGCGATCTGTGGCTTTTGGGCTCTGGGGGTATGCTGCAGCCAGTTCTGATCTATTTAGTAAAGCATTTCAAGCTTAGTAGAGTGTTAGGTACATAGTAGGTGCTAAGTAAATGTTTGATGATTGATTTATTAATTGATTAACTGGCCTTTAGAGCTGATTGTTAAATTTTCAATGTGAACATTTATATCTTAGAAATAAACAAATATTACAAATCATGGTTTGTTGTATTGATTTGGTGATTAACTAGACTTGAGAAAATGATGGAGAAAATGGTCCACATACCTTTCACCTATACTGCTGTTCTTACTCAGTAGCAAGCATCATTAAAAACTAAAACAATAAATGAGGATAAGTGAGTTGCCACTTCCCCTGGGAAGGAAAAGAGTGAGACAGAACATAGTAGGTAATGGGCATAAAATAACAAAATCTCTTGTATCTCTACTGTATGTCCCTCTGAATTGACTTTTGATTCATAAATTAGAGAAGGAAATAGCTGAAATCCATAGTAGAGTCCCTAAGAGAGGACATACACATGGGACTGATATTTGTCATTGAGTGACAAATGTAGATGTTTAAAGTAGGATTTAGATGAGAATGTAGAGTGAAATAATGACACTTGTATTAAGAACTGGCACACATATTTTGCAGTCTGAATGCAAAAACTGAGGCTCAACAACTTAGGGAAATAAACAACCCAATAGAAGAAGGAAAGGAGAAATACTTCTAGTACTACTATCTGATTTCTATAATATTTATTATAAAAAGATCTATCTAGCATGCAAATGGAAAATGTTTTTTTCTGTTAAAATGAATTTAATTAATTAATTAAAAGTGTAAGGGTTTTGAAAAGCGAAAGCAAAACCAAGCCTCAAGTATGTAATAAGGTAAGATAATCTATGTCTATTTAAATAGTTCCCAACCTTTCAATATGACAGAAAACTATATTCTACTTTCTGTTTTTATAAGGAGGTTATATAAACTTTGCATACTATCAGCATTGGGACCTAGAGCCTTTCACATATCATTTTGTCCTCCCCACCCCCATCTCCAAGAAGGTTGCTCTCCCTTCCACCTCGAAGGTATGTATGTGTGGCAAGAAGGCTGTTCTCTCCTCTCCTTACACTGTCTGTGCTCAAGTGCTCAAATATTGACTCTCTGCCTCTACAGGTATCTCTTTGTCTCACTGTGTGTAGGAATAGAAACTAATGCCAATCCACTTTAGCATTTGTTTCTAATATTTTTATAAAGTTGTCACCAAAATTTTACCCTGGGGTTAATAACTTGACCATGATCACATAGGTAATTTATGTCCATTTTTTTCCAGAGTTTACCTAGTCAATTTATTCCACTGATAAGCTTCACACAAACACATAAACACACATATACATGTGGGTGGCAGGGGTATATACACATTGCGATGTATGTGTATGTGTATATACATGTGTGTATATATGAGTGGTCACAGCCTCAGGGCAAAATTTTCATGACAACTCTACAAAAATATTAGAGATGTCAAAATGGATTAGCCAGAAGTTTCCCCCTGCCAAAGACATACATGCTTCCTCCAGGATATTTAATTTTATCCTATAAATTTGTTCATATTTCCCAATATTCACTTACCAGAGATAAGTAGAAAGGGCAAAGAAGAAGGCTAAGACTAGAGGAGCTTCAGTCATTTCTGAGGAGAAGACAAGGTGGGCTTCCCTGAATTGAGCAGGGGTTGATCTCTTTCATGATCATTCTATAGAAAGCTGCTTCTCCTGTGGGAAGTAAAATGTTATGTTCTCTTAAGTGTAGCTCTGTGTGTGCTTAGAGGTGAGGACATGAACTTTGGACTATTATGGCTATAAATACTTTTGTACATGTCTTTTTCCTTATTAACTCCTTGGGGTATAAATCCAGCAGTGCTATGGCTGGATCAAAGGGCAAGCAGTCTTTCAGTGCCCTTTGGGCAGAGTTCCAAATTGCTTTCCAAAATGGTTGGATCACTTCACAACTCCACCAGCAATGCATTAATGTCCCTATCTTGCCACATCCTTGGTTGGATATTCTTAAGTGAATGGATTCTAATAAGAGACTGATAGGGAAGATATAACAGAAAAAAAAACTCAAGAAAAGTTGGTAAGTTGTTTTTGTTGTTCAATCATATCTGATTCTTTTAGATCCCATTTGGAGTTTTCTTGGAAGAGATTCAAGGGTGATTTTCATTATTCTTCTCCAGCTCATTTTACAGATGAGGAACTGGGGCAAACAGGTTGTAAGGCTTAATTTTAGGTATTATACTATATAAGAGAGTTATAAAATAATATCATGGTTGCCAATTTTAAAATATTATAGCTTAAGTCAAAATGACTTTTAGCAGCTTTTATTTACAAAGAGGTAGAAAGAGTGAAAATGAAAATGTAGAAAAAAGACAGAGCCTTAACAAGCCTACCAGCCCTTCTCCAGGTGAGGTCTGGCTCAGCCCTTAACAGGGCTTCCCCAAGTCTCATCTCCATGTGAAGCCTTCAGCCAGATGCAGGATCCAGGGGAAAAAAAGTCTCCAAATGCCAGGAAAGGAATCTCAGTCATTCACTCCAAACATCAGGAAAGAAATGGTCTTCCAGAACATGTTGGTCTTTTTTTTATGTCCCTTTCTCCATGTCACTTCCTGCCTCTCCTCCTCTTCACAGAAACCAATTGCAGCCTTTCAATTTGCCTAGCTCTGCTCAAGGAGGGGTAATGGGCTTGGGAGGGACAAGGTGGCCTTTGGAGGTGTGTGCTTACCCTATTAAGTGACTTGTGAACTCTCATACTTAATGGCAGGTAGGCGTACATTCAGTTCTTGATTTGATTAGCTAAAAATAGACAAAGGGAAAGTTAATCCTATCTTCACAAGGTTAAGTGCCATGCCTAGGGTCACACTGTTTGTATGTCTATGTATGTGAATTTTAATCATATGACAGAAAAGGAAACCCATTTCAAACAGAAAAGGCAGAGCTAGCCAGTTCTTGTGTGTGTGTGTATGTGTATGTGTGTGTGTGTGTGTATATATATATGTGTGTGTGTGTGTGTGTGTGTGTGTGTGTGTGTGTGTGTGTGTGTGTGTTTTCCCTACACAGGATGATGACCTTTTAGCTAGAAAATACCGAATAAAATGGCTGGTAGAGAATAGCTAAGTAAGATACTTAAAAAGAAAATAACAAAGCATTTAGCTCTCCTTAATGAATTCAAGCCACCTTGCCCAGATGACACACATCTTAGTTATTGAAAGATCCCCAAAAGACATGATTATTGAACCACTGTCACTACTATTTGAAAGATTATAGCAAAACAGAAGTACTATAGGATCAGAGAAGTGCAAATATCTATGCCCCAAAGGATTTAAAATAATGCATGCCCTTTGATCCAGCAATATCACTACTAGGTTTGTACCCTAAAGAGATAATAATTCAAAATGTTTGTACAAAAATATTCATAGCCACACTCTTTGTGGTGGCAAAAAATTGGAAAATGAAGGGATGACCATCAAATGGGGAATGGCTAAACAAAATGTGGTATCTGATGGTGATGGAATACTATTGTGCTGTAAGGAATGATAAATTGGAATATTTCTATGTGAACTGGAAGAACCTCCAGGAACTGATGCAGAGTGAAACGAGCAGAACCAAGAGAACATTGAACACAGAGAAAGAAAAATTATGGAATAATCCAAGGTAATGAACTTTGCTAATACAAGACAATCCCAAGGGACTTATGAGAAGGAATACTATCCATATTGAGATAAGGAACTGTAGGAGTAGAAACACAGAGGAAAATCTCATGACTTAACATTTGTTTATTTGGCTATATGATTTGGGGTTTTGGTTTTAAGATTGCTTTATTGCAAAAATGAATAATATGGAAATGGATATAGGTGTTAACATTCATATAACCCAGTGGAAGCGATTTTGATTCTGGGAGGAGAGAGGGAAAAGGGAAGGGAAAGAAAATGAATCATGTAAACATGGGAAAATATTTTAAAAATAAAAGTTAAAAAATACATGCCTTAATTTAAAAATATTACTAAAAATAAAAAAAATAAAAACATTTCCTAGAGAGAATAAATGAAAAGTATTCATTAAAAGAAAGAAGGGCTAATATCAATACTTTCACACAAAAAGAAGTAAATGTACCATAGAAACTATAATACAGTGAGTATGATGTCTAATCTTGGTGGAATTCAGGAACTCATTTAAAAAAATGTTCTATGAACTTCTTGAAAAGTGAATAGTGACAATTTTACCATGACTTCACAAAATAGAAGTCATGACATATTGTTCTTTTTATTTTTTCCTTTCCTTGATATATCATTAACTGATAGATTAGGGGATTACTATAGATCTACTTCAATAAATCAAATATTTTGTTACAAAGATTCATGGCCAGTCCATAAACAAAAGTTTGACCTTTGTAAAGGCCTTGGATTTCATAGCCTAGAGTACTTGGGTGTAAACAAGATTTCTTAATTTTCTACCCAGATATATATTTTATAAAGTTTATTAGAAAGGGTAGACAATTATTACTCTAAGTAATGTGACAACGTGGTCCTTAGCCTGCAAGTCTCTTCCTCCTTCCCTTCACCTGCCTGCTCTGTTCCTGATTTCCTCTTTCTTCCTTCTCTTCATGGTTCTCCCTCCTCACAAGCCCCAAACCTTGATTTTTATTGATATGCAGCACATAGAGGGACGCAAACCTGGTGCAACTGTGTTGTGTCAGTAATGTTTGATGGACAGGTCAAGCTATTCAGGAGGAGGAGGGGAATGAACTTTCTTGACACAATTCTCCCTGTCATCCTTTGGGAGACCCATGTCCCCAATGAATCATTTAAATGTAACTATTTTATAATTCTAAATACCTCCTAGCAAAAAGAACATACAACATTGCATTTTTCTAAGAGGAATTTACAATTGTTAGGGATGAGATTAAAATACAAAAACTGATTGATAGACACATTGACAAAATGCCAATTAGGGGGCAGTCCCCTTTGGCAGAAGAGTTTACATTTAGAATAAGAATGTTCAACACCCTTCAGTTCAGTTCATTATACCTCAAAGTTCATTCTGGATCTTTTGATGTGGTGTGTGGCTTCTTCAGGCATCTTTTCAGCACCTTCTCCAAAAGGATCTGCTTTCTTGATTTGGGGTATTGGCAAGTTCCTTTTTCTGAAATTTCTCCAAAAAAATGTAAACCTTGGATTTTTAGGATAATTACACAATACCCCCTGAGGAGGGTGTTGACAAACACCAGAATCACACTGGGATACATGACTGAGTTATGAGGTATATGAAACAATTGTCAAAACAAAAACAAAAATAAACCACCCCCCAAAAAATCCCAAAATAAAAAAACAAGAATTAAATTCTGTATAAAAATAATAAGAAGTACAGAAATGATGAAAAATAAAATAAAATATGTTATGTGTATAAAATTCTGAGTAAAAACTAAACCTGTAACAGGTTCTCAAGCATCCCTCTTTTGGGGTTGTGAGACCCACCTTGCTTATATTTTCTATCTAATAACTTCTTTGAGTGAAGTCCTCGGAAATTTTGTGTTGTTTGAAATCTGAGCTCTGGATCTCACAGTACAGGCATAGCCTTGCAAAGATCTATGCTTGGGCTATATCACAAAATTTAGTGACTCATCAGTTATTAAAGAAATATCTTGGAGTATTTAGGAGTTGAAATGACCCTAGGGAATTTCTTAGCATGATTCAGGTGTTTAAATATGAGGATGAATATGTTTAAGAGTTAGATACTCTTTTTATCACCCTAGATAAATTATTTATTCTGAATTTAACAAACACCAATAAAATGAACATATGTGTATATATACATATATATATATATATACATATATATATGTATGTATTTGTATTGTTGTGGTGAAAATTTTCACCTTTTAAGATTATTATAATATTGAACAATGGCCACCAAGGAATTTACTTATGAAATTCCTAAAATGAAACACTCAAGTCAGAATGGAATTTATGGAGGTTTAATCACAATGGGAGTAGGGAAACGGAGAGGGAGAGAAGGAGAGAGGAGAAAAGGGAAAGGGGGTTACTCAACCTCTGACCAAGGCAGAGGGAGTTTAGGCCCAAAGGGCCAAGGTATAAGGAATCAGTCCTTGACTCACGTGACTGATCTGAAGGGAAGCTGTCTGCGGGCCTCCTCTCTGTTCAAGCTTCTAACACGAACTGGTCTCGCCCTCTCTACAGGAAGTCAGCGAATTCCAGAGGCTGTTCCCTACCTCACTTCCTGTGCCTCACAAGTGCCAATGGTGGCTCTAGCTTGGCTTAGGACAGCCCAGGTGGGCAGTTAGTTATTTCTGATTTGTCATTGACTAGCACATGCCCGTGTAGTGTGGGTGTGCACAATTTTTTGGTGCTAGACCAAGATGGAGATTTTAAAATTCACAATCCCCCCTGATGATGATTGGGGGACTAGTCTCCCCAATTGATCACTAAACATAAGCATACTGCACCCCAAAAAATTCTAACTGTAAGTGTATACAAAAAATTTACCCACTAAGAGGAAAACTATAATAGTTGTAGATATGGGGAAATAGAGGAGAGAGAAAGACAGCAAACCAATGTTTTGCTGGGCGCATTGACAAACACACAAAAGAGCCATTGCACAGAGTCAAAGAAAAGCCAATCCAGGATGGATTGATGCACTTCTAGGCCAATACAAAGGTCTTGAACCTAGTGTGAAGACTCAAGGTTACTATGTTTATCATTGCTAGACATAGGCTTTCCTTGTGTCCACACTCACTCTGAAGATACTCACAGATGAGTATCCCCGAAAACTTGGCTCCTATAATCTGATCCCTTTCTTTTCTGCCTCTCATAGTGTGACAACTTTCTGTAGTCCTGGCTACTGACTGGGTAAATGTATCATTGCTTAGATCATTTTGATTGGGCCCTGATAGAAGGACCTGTTATAGATTTATTTTTCTTTTTACTTGGAATTTTTACTCATAAGACTTTGATAGTCTATATTTTCATCCAGAAATTTTTTCTTTTCTTTTGGATTTTTCTGATATCTTTTTAATATCTCTTGCCAATTGATTCATATACCTCAGCCATGCATCCCTAAGTGATCCCGGTTTTTTAATCACTCTCTTAACGGGGGGAATGTAAAAAAATATTATTATTTAAATTGCAAAGTTTAAATTCCTTTTAAGAAGAATTTTAGGTAAAGAAGATGCTACCTCTCTGAATCCAGAACTGAACTGTTGGAAAAGCCACCATGAAGAAGTCTCCAGACCACAAGTTGCACAAAATTGAACTTTGGGTGTGGTTAATGAACATTTATTTGCATGTATACTTTCATGCCAAAGGGGACTGCCCCCTAACTGGCTTTCTGTCAATTCATCCAGTAATTATTGATTTTGTTTTGTTTTTTCTCTTATCCTTGTAATCTTTAAATCGATTATATTTTCACGATCCTTTGGAAAAATATTAATTTTTTTGCAAACGATCAAACGAGGGAATGTAAAAAATAGACTTGAATACAGGACTACAATCCCCACAAGCCTTTGCTCCACTTCCCCAAAATGCTTTGTGATCTCACGGGAATTCTGAAGTGGGCCGAGATGGAGGAAGAATTTAAGCTGGTGGCAAAGGTTTTTGTCTCTCTTTTGGACTTCCATTTT
Organism: Monodelphis domestica; assembly: GCF_027887165.1. Lineage (NCBI taxonomy): Eukaryota > Metazoa > Chordata > Mammalia > Didelphimorphia > Didelphidae > Monodelphis > Monodelphis domestica. Next base: position 343,600,289 of record NC_077227.1, on the reverse strand, counting down.
GGAGCAGATGCATCTCTTCTGTGATGTGAGGTTATCTGGCCTAGGCCTCTGGCCTAGGCACATGTTTTTTCTTATTCCGTATTTTCTTTAATCTTTAACCTTTAATAAACCTCTTAAAAAAATAATATTCCTTGCAGAGAGAAACTAATTTCTACTTGCCTCAGTCTCCCCATATTCCTAAATTTTAATCTTCACAGTATATGCATATTTATGTGTATAAATGTATTTGTAGGTGTATATTTGTTTATATGTGTTTTATTATTTATAATTAATTAGCCACAAAGACTAATATGAACACTTTGATAGTAATGAACAATTGATAATAATCACTTATCATTAGGATAGAGTCAACAGAGCAACAAGTACTCAAAACAAAGCAAATTTTACTATTTGTCCAGGAAATATCTTCAATATCAGAACAAACTGTATCAGTGAACAACAAAACCTCAGAGAAATATTATCATATATATATCATCCAAATATACTCCCTTGTCCCTTTCCAATAGCACCTAATGGTTCCTAGAATCACAGGATTAAATATGGAAATCATATTAGAGTTAATTTAATTCAGTATTTTCCAGATGCAATGACATGAATTCAAAAAGTATTTATTAACTTCATACTGCATATGAGGTGTCATTCTTGATGCTCAGGATACAAAGACCAAAAAAAAAAAACCCATGAAACAATCTCTGCTCTTAAGGAAAGGAGAATCATATCATATGCACAAAGATATTAAATACAAAGTAGGCATCAGAGGGGGAGAGAGAGTAACTGAAGAAATCAGGTAATGCGCAGGAGATGGCAACTGAGTTCTGCTTTGAAGGAAGTTAGGGATTCTGTAAGGTTAAGGTATGGAAGGAACAGATTTCAGACTACATTAGAACTAATTCCTTTGTTTGAACATCAAAAGTTTCTATATCGTTTTGGTGTTTTCATCAGAAATTCTTGGAAGTTCTCTTCATTAAAGATCTATTTTCCCCAGGTAGGATATGTTGTTGTCCTATGTAATTTATTGGCCATAAGCCTATGTTCTTTGCCCTCTGGAATATGGCACTACAAACTTTCCACTCCTTTATAATGTTAGGTACTAAATTAGTGTGTAATCTTGACTCCTTGATATTTGAATTCTTTTTTACTGTTCACAGCATATTTTCTTTGACTTGGAAGCCCTGTGTTTTAGATTTAATATTCCCATGGCATTTTCATTTTTTCAGGAAGAGATCAGTGGATTTTATTTCTACTCTTCTCTCTATATCTAAAGGATTTGTGCAGTTTTTAAGATTTCTTGAAATATGATATCAATTTTGTTATCCATGTCAGTTACTTCTGTTAGGAATTATCTTACATTTTCTTCTATTTTTTTCAGCCTTTTGACTTTGTTTTTGATATTTATTATTGTCTTATGGAGTTACTGGCTTCTATTTGGTTATTCTAATTTTCTGGGTGTTTGATGCTTGGGCAAAATTTTGTAACTCTTACACCAAGCTATTAATTTCCCTTTCCAAATCTTTCTTTCATAGTTCTTATTTCTTTTATATTTTTCTTACCTCTAGTGCATATTTTTGTAAACTATGGTCCTTGAGCCAAATCCATCTCATTGACTGCATTTCTAAGACTTATGGGCTAAGAATGATTTTTTACATTATATATAATATATATATATATAAACATACACATGTATATGTGTTTTATATATGTATGTTTTATCAAAGCCACATGAAGTTATACACATACATATATGTCATATATTTTAAAATGTATAAATAATTCTTAGCTCATAGGCAAACAGGTTGCAGGTATTTAACCCTCAGATCATAGTTTGCTGATCTCTGTTCTTTAGTAAAAACATTTTACAACTTTCTATTTTGAACTCTTGCTTCAGCTCCTCTAGGAACTTTAATTAGATTTGTAGTCAAACTATGTTTTTTTCTATGGTTTTCCTTATCGATGTTTTGGAATCATTCTCTTCTAGGTTGGTGTCTTAAACATCCCTATCATCACATTTGGCTTTGAAGGTGATATTGCTTTTTGTTTGCTATACATTATTTTGTCCCATTTCCTAACTTTTGACTTGATATCAGGGTTGGGCTCTTTTCTGGAGGGAAGATTTGATTTGGCCTTTTGCTACTTTCTTTGGGCATTTAGATTTATATTGTTCCAGGATTTCAGGTGCAGCTCAGGCTGAGGACTTTCAAGTTTTCAGTTCTTGCAAAGTGATCTGACCTGGGTCGAAGTCTGATTGCTGTTCACTTTGTCTGAGTTCTTCAAGTTTCTGACCTGAATTTGGGCCTGAGCAATGGTAGATTATTTCTGGCCTCAGTTAGCTGGGAATCTTTATTGGTTTAGAGTGGAAACTCTAAGTTTTCCTTTGGTCAAAATTCTTCACCTGATTATCCTCTGCAGGCTTCAGTCTAGATTAGATAATGGAACTACTCCTAAAATATTGATGCTGCTTGCTTCTGAACCTGCTCCTCTTTTGGTATACCACCTAAGACCTACCTCTGCTCCTTATCTAGGAAGACCTGCACCCTACAGCTCCCTCTCTTAGCCTACCCTGGATTTATGATCTAGACATGAGTAGTGGATAATAAAGTTTCCAATCACTACCTCCACCTCTTCTCATTGCAATGTCCCAGTATGGGACCTCCTCTTACCACACTGCATAGCCTCTTCCTATGTGCTAGAGTCAGCCCATGGACTGCTAAACTCTGTCCCCAGAAGGCCTCTCTCTCTGTCTCCCTATGGTGACCTGGGCTGAGAAAATGATTCACTGGGACTATTGCTGCATTTTCTTTAAGAATTCAGACTGGTGTATTTTCTAGATATATTAAGATAAGTTTGTGATTTGTTTTGGGGGGGGGATGGAAGTGGTGGAGTTTACTGTAACTTCTTCCTAATATATTGCTATTATGGCTAACCTTCATTGTTAGAGGGAGATGTATCATTTCCTGCAGTCCCAGGAAACTTGGTACAGATAGTCAAGGGGTATGAAGGTTCTTGAATGTCATTGGAACGAGGCCTGAAGTATGGGTGGAGGATTTTCCCATTGAAATTACAACCAGTGAATGTGTAGATGTGGGACTTGTTAGTCACATTGAAGAAGGAGATTTGCCCATACTTATAGTTCAAGAAAATCCCTATCTTCATTGGATGCACCTGCAAAGTTAAAATCTGTCTATTAGGGGAGAAAACAAAATGCTCATATTGGTTCCATCGCCCCAACACCCAATAACCATTAGCAGGGTTGAGTTTGGGCAGTTTTTCCTTCCTATTCACACTATCCAAACATACCCCAAGATACCATCGATTTTTCTTCCCAACCTCCACTTCCCAGTAACATTCTCCCATGTAGAAACCTTGTGAAGCCACTACACATGGAGAATGAAATATCTTCTCATTTTCAGGCATACTAACAACCATGGAGGTGTCATTATAAGACACTGTTTTACAATCTTCAGATATTTGGAGCAAAGGGTTCGCGGTTTCTTGATCCAGAGTCACCTCCACTGGGAAGAAAAAAAAAATGATTGGGGGTGGGGGGGTTAAGGGAGAGGGAATTGAGAGAGAAACATAAATAAAAGAAGAGAGACAATGGAAGAGGGATAGATTGAAGAAGGGAGAAAAGGAAAGGAAGAGAGAAAAGGAGATAAAGAGGAATATGAGGAAGAAGAGGAAAGAGGAAAGGGAGAAAGAGAGGAGGAGGAGGAAGAGAGGGAGAGACATAGATAGGAAGACAGAGATAAACAGAGACAGATGTAGAAAGAAAGAGAGAATAAGAGAGGATGGGGGGAAGAAGGAGGAAAAAGGAAAGGAAGAGGGAGGAGAGAGACGGAGACAGAGACATAGAGAGAGAGTTGAAGGGAAGAGGAAAATAGTTCTAAATGATCAAACAAGTTATTTTGGTTGAATGATGATAAACATTCTTTCTTATGCTTTGTTTTTCCTACTTAAAAAGAATCGTAGAAAAATCTAATCCCTCATTGTTCTCCATGAACATTATTGAACCATTTTAACTTCACTAAAAGTGCACCTTGGAAATAGAGGCACAAGACAAAATACCTGAGAAAATATCTGTGAGTTACTTCCACTGGAGGAAGTGAGGGAAAAGAGAAACCCAGAACAAGGTATGAGATGGGACCTGACTTAGCAAGAAACCATGTCGACCAAGCTAATCCCAATACCAATTCCTCCCATCTACATAGCCCAATTTTCCTCTCTTGTCACCTCTAAAGCCACCATGAAACCAACAAAGTGACCCCAGTATATATATTGTTAGAAACCACACCCTTCCACAAAATTTGTGTCCAAAATGGATGAATCTGGTCAAGATCCATGAAGTCAGTGGCTTACTTCCTGACTGCCAACTCAATCAGTTTGCTCTGAACAATGAATTAGGAGGAAAGAAGGAGCAGAGGGAGTGAGGAAACTCGGCCATGGAAGAAATCTGCAGTTATAATTACCTGCATGTTTAGTAGCATATCTCCATCCTGAAAAGATACAGACAGGTCTAAGTTATTGCTAGGGTTGAGAGCAAGGCAAATACAAGACTGAAACAGAAAGAGAAGGATGAATATAAGATAAATGAGTCATGTGATGACTGGTTGGAGAAGTGAGTAGAGAATTTGACATAAGAAGAAACTTCTCTTACCTTTTTCTCCCATTTTTCTCCTCCATTCTAAAATCAATAAATAAGAGATGTGATAACAATGAGAAAAAGAGTATCCATAAAAGTGAACTTGGTTCAAAGTAACCAGAAAAAAAGAAAAAAAACTTACCCAGGTTTTTCTCAAGTTTCACTAAAAGTAAAAAGACACAGAAATATGTCAGAAAGCTATCCAGAATGGATAAAGATTTAAAGCAAACAGGATGGTTTTAAGGAAATCAAATTGACAAGATGTAAATTCAAACAATTTTGGAGCCAATGCATTTCAGAAGCTGTTCTCTCTATATAATCAGGTGCCACAAGAAAGAATATATTTAAGTGACTGTGACAAAGCTGTTGAGGTCTCTTTAGGAGGGGGGAAAATCAGAAGTAAGTAAAAGGTTCTTCATCATTCTCTAAATATGGAAGATATTTGCTAAATGTTAATGAATAAGATTTTATGAAACAATTGATAGGTGTGATTGAGAAAAAGAGAGGTTTAGAGGAGATGACAGAAGAAAAGGGCAGTAGTGAAGAGTCGTGTTGCACGCTCCCCTCTCCATTCCCATTACCTTTACGAATGTGGAGAAAAACACCGTAAACAGCAACAATTAAAACGATAGCCAACATTATGCTAAAACCATAGATCCAAGGGGAAGGCTGGAGAAATGGATCTGTAAGACATCCCCATAGAAACACAGGATAACTTAGAACCAACTTAGATCACTTCAATAATTCATTCGAAAAATGAATGACAATGATTTTATAGTAATAACAAAAGTCCTAATATGAATATGAGTTATTATTAAAACATTGATAGTCAGAAGAGTGTTGTGAAAATAGTCCTGGCTAGAGAGTCAGAAATCCAAAACTCAGCCCTGCTTAAGATTGTCTTATTGTTTCTTGAGTCTCAGTTACCTAGGTCTGTAAACTAAGATGACTGAATTTCTAAAGAATCTCTGAAGATTTACAAAGCACTTTTCTCGCTACCACCCTATAAACTATATTTTATGAGCATGCATATCCTTTTTTTACAGGGTAGGAAATGGAGGAAAATGCTTCAAATTCCAAGATTTTCAAATTTTATTGTGAACACTTGTTTCTCCATTTTAAAATAATAAAGTGTGTAAAACTAAATGGTTTCTGCATGATTAAAATTTAGGTAAACTATATCAACACCAGAGTCCTTAATTTTTTTTCTTTATCATAGAAATTTTTGGTAGACTAGTATCTATTGGTGTCTGGATTCCAGATGAAGGACCCTTGAAATAGGATTCTTTGGATTTACTTTTATTGTTGTTATTCACTTGTTTCAGTTGTGCCTGCCTTTTCATGGCCTCATTTTGAGTTTTCTTGGCAAAGATCTTGGATACTTTATATGAGGAAACTAAGGAAAATAGGGTTTAGTGATTTACCTAAGTCACACAGCTACCATCTTAGTTCAGATTTGAACTCAGGTTTTCCTGACCAGACTCAGTTCTCTATCCATTACCCAGCAATCTACTAACCCCACAAAATTATAGGTAGTCCGGCTTGATATATTTTCTGATGAAGCCAGATCTTTGTAAACTCAAATTACTAGCTATTTCTTTAAAATATATCATAATTTTTAACTAGAATTTGTCACTCAAGTTTATTGACCTATAGATTTCATACTACATTTTTTCCCTTTTTTTGTACAAAATTTGCCCTTCTCTAGTCTTGCAGTAATCTCTCAGTGCTCTCTGCCAATGCATCAGCAATCAAATTTTCCAACCCTAGGATAGAGTTATTCTAGGACAAGTACAGTGAACACATCAAAAGCAGGGAGATAAAAAACTATACTTTCTTTATTATAAATTAAAAGGTAGAAAAGCCACTTCTTTCTAAAATCCTCTTCATTTCTACGAACACAAACATTTCTGTATTTATTTACTACTTTCAATTAATAATGTTCCATTAGTCATAAAGTGAAATGATTCAAATTTAAAAAATGAAACTTCCTGGTGTAAGGACTCTTGTATTCGTCATACAAGTAAGCCTCACCCTATCCAAATTATTTGTGAATGTATAAAGTTTGAACATATTTCCCCTTGTCCAATATCATTCCAAAGTGAAGCACTAAACGTAGGCCCAAAATTCATAAATCTAAGAGTAACAAGTTCTGCCAAGTGAGCAGGCAAAGAGGCTGCCCCTCCAGTTCCTCCCCCTCCACCACCTACCAGCTATCCTTACTCTGGACTCCTTTCTGAGTTCCCAGGTGTGGATAGAACATGAGATATCCCCAATGGATGATTCTTGTATGGTAAGAGAGGTTTCTATGTCAAATAGGCCATCATCCCTTGTGTTTGCCTTGAAGTCTGAAGACAAATGCTTTCCTTGGTGGTTTTTCCACTGTACCGTAGGCTTGGGGAACCAACCAGTTGATTGACATTTCAGCAAGATGCCACTAGTTATGTATTTCTCAAGAGAGATGAGAGGGGTTGAGCCAAGAGCTGTAGAAAATGGAGATGAGATTAAACCAAAGATCATATTTCAAGAACTTTTTTTAGAAACATAGCTTACCCTGTTCTTAGTTCTTATTTTGTTTTTCTTTTTTCTTTCTTTTTTGTTTTTGTTGTTGTTGTTTATAAGGGGATGGGGGAAGCTTGCTTATTTGATTACTTCTTTTTTTGTTTATTGATCAAAGAAAAATATCAATCTGACAACCACACTCATTCAGTAGAAAGTTCTAGCTAACTGAACTTAAGTGGTATAATTGGAAATACACTGACCTGCTACCTGTAGTTCCCAAGTATACTCCTGGTAGAAAGTTTGGGAGCTGAACCGGCATCCATATATCCCTGCATCTGAAAGAATTATATTCTTCAGTTTTAAGGAGACTCTTCCTTCAGGGATGGCATCTTGCACAAATTGGGTTCTCCCTTGATACTCTTGCATTTGCCTCTCTTTTGTTTCTTTCCCATCCTTGTAAAGAACCAGTAAAGAAGAGAATTGGTTTCTGAAGAACCTCACTTCCATATTCTCCAAATTCAACATGGGTGAGACATGACAGGAGAAAAGGATATCTTCTCCCACCAAAGTCTGAATAGGCTTGTCTGGGCCAATCACCTGAAAATGACCTGTAGGGATAACCAGAAAAATTCTATTAACCCTGGACATATGTCAGTATAATGCACCAGGACTGAATTAGGTACAGAAATCAAGTTTCCATATTACTTTTCTCAATCTTCAGCTATTTCTCCCAGGACATAAATGTCCCCTTTTTATATCAACATAAGGCAAGGGTTATCATAATGTCAGAATTGATGCATATATCATAAAATGACAAAATATGAATATCAAAAGGGTCACTTAAAGGTCATTTAGTACAACCTTTCATTCAATGCCAAAATTCCCTATGCTACGTTCTTTGGAGGTAATCATTCAGATCCTGTTCACTCATTCCCAGTGATTGAGGACCTCACAACCTAATAAGATAGTCTATTTCAGCTATAATTTGAAACTTATTCTTTATACTGAACTAAAATCAAACTTTCTACAATTTCCATTTATTGTTTTAGTTTGCTCTCTAGCACTATTCAAATTAAGTCTCATTCTTCTTTCACATCTCATTACTTCTAATATTTGAAAACATATAACAGGATAAGAAGTTTTAAATGAGTACCTAGACGAATGGAAAAGGAACATAACCTTTTTGGTGACAACACAGATCTACGAATTCCAACAAAATATGGAAAAGAGGAAACTCAGAAAATGTTTTGCAACAAATTTCTCTTATATGCTTCTCATTTCTCTTCATTCAAACATATAGTAAAATAAATCAACATTATAAAACTAGTAGCAATTCTCCAAATGCTAAATAGTCAAATGATATAAACAAAAAATTTTCAGAGGAAGAAATCAAAGCTACCAATAGGCATATGAAAAAATGCTCTGGAGAATTAATAGAGAAATGTAAATTAAAACAACTCTGAGGTAACACCTCATAGTTATCAAACTGGTTAACAAGACAGCAAAGGTAAATGACAAATGTTGAAGGGAATGTAGGAAAATAGATACACTGATGCATTATTATTTTCTGAAATAGTCAAACCACTATACAGAACAATTTTGAATTGAAGAGCTATAATAGTATGCATAATCTTTGATACAGCAATACCAATTCCAGGTCTATACATTAGGAAGATCAAAGAAAAGGAAAAAAAGGACTCCTATGTACAAAAACATTTATAGCAGATCTTTTGTGGTGGCAAAGAATTTAGGACTGAAGGGATACCCATCAATTAGGGAAAAGCTGAACCATTTATGGTATATGAATGAGAAGGAAAATTTGTGTTAAGAAATGATGTAAAGGTTGGTTTCAGAAAAACCTAGGAAAACTTATACATATTGACATAAAGTGAACTAGGCAGAACCTGAAGAACAGTGCATACAGAAATACTATAAAGATAAATAACTGTGAAAGACTTAAGAATGGATCAATACAATGATCTACCAAAACCTCAAGGACCTCTTGATGAAAAATACTATCCACCTCCATAGAGGTAACAGATGCATTCAGAATTCATATAGAAGCACATTTTACTCTTTTTGTTTTGCTTTCATCTTTTTTTCAGAATGTGTCTAAGGCAGAAAATTGTTTTGTATGACTTTGTATCTACAATGACCACCTTATTTCTTACCACCTCAGTTGGTGATAAAGAGGGTGAAGGGAGGAAGAGAATTTATGACAAAAAATTAAATTAAAAAAGCAACTTCATGGTACTTCACAGATCTGTAATTTTATTCATGTTCTCACTTCCTTCATGGATATAGATCTCAGTCTTTCTGTGCCTTATAAAATGGTTTTTATAAACTGTAATGGTAAAAAGAAATTGTGAATGAATACACTTCCAATGATGAGCTTTTAAAAAATAAAGCCTTCAATGAACACACTTCTGGTGATGAGTCCTATCCAAACATAATTTTGCCAAATTCAAAGTAATGTTTAGCATTGGCTTTTTTGCAGACTTGATCAGAGAATGCACTTTAATAGATGGAGGGAGTAGATGATGAGTTTGGGAGATAGTTGATGAACCTTAAACAGTTGGTAGCATAACCCTATAAAATAGTATCAGTAGAATGTATGACACTTATCCTGAATGCTGACAGAAATTGAACTTTCTAGTATTTATATATAATACAAAGAAAGGGTGAAAGAATGAATGGAAAGGAGAAAGAGAAGGAAGGAATAGAGAGAATAGAGGAAAGGAGAGATGAGGAAGGGAAGAAAGGTAGGAAGAAAAGTGAAGGAAGAAAGGAGGAAGGAAGAAAGAAAGGGAGGGAAGGAGAGTGGATAATTTTATGGAGCTTTCACTGCCTTTAGTCAAACAAGTGAGGAAAATGATGGAAGTTTTCATCACCATGCAAAACTGGTATTAGAAATATATTTGGTAAGGAAGTTGGTAACTTTATCAGTGTCTCTCAAATAATTGTAATAGGTAGTACTGTTTAATTTTCCTTGTTTCTCCAGGAGTGATAATGGAAACTATTAGACTATACAATAAATGTATACTTACAGGTGATTTTTCAGTATTTAGAGGAGACAACTAAAGATCTGCTTATTTTGCACTGCATTAGTTTCTGTTGATCTTTCCAGCTTTTTCTGAAATCATACTACTTTTCATTTTGTATAGCATAGTAGTATCCATCACCAGCATATCCCATAATTTGTTCAGCCATTCCCCAATTGATAGGCATCCAACAAGGATGACTTCTAGTGAGTTGAGATATTATGCATTTAACTTAAAGACTCAATGTTTGCTGAGTGGAATTGAGTAGAATAGTCATGGAGGTAAAAAAGAAGACTGAGGGTGACACAAACAAGGGAAGCCTTACCTGATCCCAGATCTATGAGACTGACAACAAACATAAGGAGAAGATGGTGCTTAAATGTTTTGGAGACTTGAAAGAAGGAGAGAGTTGAGATATTAAACATATCTTTGAATCTGTTCATGAAAACCTGTAAAGAAAGGGCAATGAGATTATCTTAGAGTAGGTAGTAAGAAGCCCTGGGGTGAAGTTGGCAATATGAGCCTAACTCTGATTCTTACATAGGTCTCAGGAATGGAGTGCCATAAATGAAGAGAGGTAGTGATCCTGGCTGACAGTGGGCAGTAATAGGAATGGCACCCTCATACTCTGAAATCTTGCATTTCTCACTAGTAAGCACTAGTTAAACATCAACTGCAAAATCTGTAGTTTCAGCATTAGGCAAGCATGAATTGTAGATTGTTCATTTATCCACTCTGGGTACTGAATCTGTAACATTCTACACTAGGTATCAGTTTTGTGTTATTGGAAATAATTAATTACCTATAATGGTCCTCCAATGCACTGAACCCTCCCCCCCAGTTCTCATTCCAGAAGGGCAGCAAGACCTCTCTTGTATTGACAAATGATGACAAGTGGAAGATGGAAGAACATAGAACCTGTGCATGCTCCTTATTCCCTATGACACAAGCCCCAAAACAAATCTCCCCCTGAGTTTGGAAAGGGAGATGCTAAGCTTTCATACTCCAATAAATATGCCAACACTGATCCATAGGGTAAGAAAGCTGCCACTCCTCAGTAGAACCTGCCACTCCTCAGTAGAGCTGTTACTCCATACTATCAACTCCAAAGAGACTATTCTACTAACCTGTAGGCTTATCCATCAGCCCTAAGGCTACTTGATAATACCCACCCCCACCCCAGACTATTCCATCACCTATTAGGTTATTATGCCACCAAAAAGCACTTCTACTTCAAATAAAATTCTTACTTCTGGATTGAATGGAGTTTGAGTTTTCCATTCTTGGGGTGAGACCCTGCTACAAACTTGGGTGTGTTTCATGCACATCAATGGTCCTCTTGGGAATTTACATGAAGAAAAAACTAATTATTTTACTTACAACTTAGCTAAAATGATCAACAGGAGCAATTGAAGGAGTGTTCTCTTCTTTTCAGCATTGAATAAAGCAAAAATGTAATACCCAGTGGGACAGGAAGGGAAAAATGGAGATAAATTATTTCTGGAACCATGATAAAAACAAGTCTAATATTAAAAAAACAAAAATTAAAGGTCAAAGACAAGGAGCAACTCTAGAACTTCTGCCCAATCTGCTTTACCAACTGATCTCTCAACCCACCTTTTTCTGGTCTATAATGGATCCTCTGACACAGAGCCTCAGACAAGTAGAAAGAGAATGAATTTCTTTGTGGTAGCAAATAACTGGAAATTGAGGGAATGCCCCTCAATTGGGAACTGGCTAAACAAATTCTGGCATCTGATTGTAATGGAATACCACTGAACAGTAAAAATGATCATCAGGTTAATTAAAAAAAACATAAAAAACTAAATGAAATTATAAGTGAAATGAGCAGAACCAAGAGAACATTATATACAGCAACAGAAATATTGTTTAAAGAATAACTTGTATAAGTTCACTTCAAGAGAAAGAACAGATGAATAGAAATAATCAAGGCATAATACTATATTTCTGTCAAATGATACCTTCCCTAATGAAAGGAGGTGAAAGAGGGAAAGAGATGTCTGTGAATTTTAGTGTAACAAACAAATTGATTTAAAATATTTTTAAAGAAATTTCTGAGCTGTACAATCTCAGACAGGTCACTTCATTTCTCTGTTGAAGATTTTTTTTTTGTCATTCAAAAAAGTTAGACTAGGTGATCCAAATGTTTCTTTCCAACCCAAGTGTTATAAAGTTTTGAAGTTGATAAAGGACAAAGTAGCACATTCCCCATAAACTGTCCGTGGAGTATTAATTATGTATCAGGTGTGGGAAATGGGAGGGAAGAGGGGATAGCTCAGATTATATAGACAGTGTCTTGTTTTTCACATCAGATGGTAACAATTCATATCCCAGACCTATTTTTCTTCTCCTTCCCACCACTTTCTGTGTCCTTAACTATTAATTGATCCGCTCTTGGGACCAAGTGGAAAGGAGAGCAGAAGTGGGGGAATGTCAGGGCATTTCTCTTCCTGCATAAAGCTCTATATAAAGGGTTTGTGGCAAAGCAGGGCAAAGGAAGCATAAAGAATTGACTGATGGTGATTTTAAGAATGGGTTTCAGACCCAGGGGTCTGCTGGAGCCAGTTCCTACTGGCTTTTCAGAGCTGATGTGGAAATATCAGTTTAAGCATTTATACCTTTGAAATTGGCAAATAATAGAATTCAGGGCTTGGTTTATTGTTTTGTTAGTGGCCTAGACAGCAGATTATACTTAAAAGATTGCCATGGGCCAGTTGTTAAACATTTAATAGAATATCTTATATCTATATATTTACTAGAATTTTTACTAGAATATCTTTTGCCCTTATTGACTACTCATTTTCAAAAGTCATCATAATTCAGATGATTATAGAGATATAAGCAAGTGACCACTTTCTCAGAGAAAGAAAAATGTGGAGTAGGTATAGTGAGCAATGATCTAAAATTTATGAAATCTCTCCTTTTTTATGTTACTCTGAATTTGGGTTCTTTGGGAGTATCTGATGCTAATGGAGAGCACCTGAGACATACACATGAAAATCTGATTATATTTTCTATAGGGAGATAAATTTATCTAATTCAAGTAGAATTTAAATAGTTGGGAGTGCAGTGACACCAGTGTGTGGGTATACTACACACATTTTGCAAGATGAATGCAATAATTGTGGCTCAGTGACTTGTGAAAACATAGCAACCCCAAAAGGAGAATGTCAACGAGAAGAGAAATATAACTTTTACTCCTACTCCTTGATTTCTTTGAGACTTACTTAACCAAGTAAATTCTTACTAAATAATTTCTATTGTGTATGCACACAGAAAATTTCTTTTCTTTTGAAATGAAATCCCTTGATCCTGATGCAGGAATTCTGAAAAGTGAAAGTAAATTAGCTGTAGCAAGATAATAATCCATATCCCATGATGTAATTCTAAATCTTTAAGTAGAGCCAAGAATCTTATTAATCTTTTTTGAAGGAAATTATTGAAATTTGGGGGTCCTAGAGCCCTTCAGACATCAACTCTATAAAAATGCCACAAACAAGTCCCAGAACTGCATTAATAGGAATAGTTTCCATGCCAGGAGTTCCCTAAGACATTGAAATGATAGGTCTTATCCCCACACCCCACCAATACAGTTAAATTCTACCCTATTAGTCTTTTTTGTGTTCCCTAATATTCACTTACCAGAAGTAAGTTCATGGGGCCGGTAGACAAAAAATCGAAGGAGCAGAAAGGATTGTACAGAAGAGGTCTTTGGTTAGAGGAACTTCAACCTTTGCTGAAAGGAGACAATGTGGGTCACTGCATGGACTCACAGATGGAGCTCAGCGTGGAAGCTCTGGTTCATACTGTCAAAGGCTGAATCTTCCTGAAGGAAGTAAACCTTTCTCTTCTCTCAGGTGTGGCTGTCTGTGTGTGTGCACACTTGCCTGTTTATTGAGAGTGTAAGAGAGTGGGAACTTTGGACTCATCACATAAATTTACAATGCCATCTGAATGCTCCACCAGAATAATAATCTGCAGCTATAAATGTCTCTGCAGAGGAATACAAGGGATCAGGAACCCTTTCTTAATAAGGATCAAAGTACAGATCAGAAATCAGGGACATGACCTCTCCCCAGATCACATGACTTTGAAAAACCTCAAACTTCTACACACCTAGAACTAGTTCTGAATATATATATAGCAATGTAAAAATGCTTAAAGATTGGGACAGTGCCTTCACTCCCACTCTTCACCACTCTCCAACCATGTCAGGACCAGTAGTTAACTATAATATAAATTCAAATATATAGTCTGGAAAAATGATCAAAAACAAAGACAATAATGTCAAAAGAGCTAAAAGCAAAGCCTCAGAGGAAAATGAGATTGAACACAAGCTCATCTAAAATTTATGGAAAAACTAGAATATATTTTCAAAATCAAATTAATGGTAAAGGAGAAAACTGAGAAAAGAAATGAAAGAAAAGTAAGAATATTATGAAAAGACAATTAATATGTTGGTAAAAAGAGGCACAAAGTAATAAGAAAATAAAACTTTTAAATTCAGAATTGGGAATTCAGAACATGGGAAAAGAGGCAAAAGACATCACTAATGGAAATAATATTTTATAAAGCAGAATTGGCCAAATTGTAAAAGGGGTAAAAAAACAAGCCAACTGAAGAAAACTATTCTCTTAAAATTAGAGTTGGCCAGGTAGAAGCTAATGACATTAAAAAGAACCCAATAGAATAAAAAGTGAAAAATTGGAAAAATTCACCTAAAAACACAAACTACTTGGGAAAAAAGACTGATGAAAGATAATTTAAAAATTATTCGTCTATCTGAAAACCATGTTCAAAGAAAGAAGTTAGAAATCATATTTTAAGAAATCATAAATGAAAACTAGCCTCTGTTTAAATTCCTATATGAGAAGATGACATATCTAATTCCTAAGAGCCCTATCATTATTAGGGAAATTGGAAGAAATTTAAATAGAGGGCATGGGAATGAATGTTAATGCGTTTTAATTTTACTGAAAATATTTATATTTTTTCAAACTTCATACAAAAACACATTTTAATTTTTTAAAAAAAATTTGAGTTTCAAATTTTTTCACTCACTCCATTCCCTTTCATTTCCTTGAGAAGGCAAGCAATTTAATGGAGATTAAACATATGAAGTCATACAAAACATATATATATATATGTTAGCCATATTGTAAAATAATAAACAGAAAACAAAACAATAAAATGACAAAAAAGTATGTTTTGTTCTAAACTATGATTCCATCATTTCTTTCTGTGGATGTGAGCACTATTATATTGGATCATTCTATTGCTAAGAACGGCTAAGTCCTTCACAGTTGATCTTCATACAAAATTACTGCTATTGTGTACAATGTTCTTTTGCTTCTGCTTATTTCACACTGCATCATTTCATGTAAGTCTTCCCAGATTTAAAAGCATAATGCTCCTCATTTCTGGTAGAAGAATAGTTTTCCTTCACATTCATACAGAATTTTTTCAGCTATTCTTAAATTGATGGATATCTCCTTTATTTCTATTTTTTGCCACAATAAAAAGACCTGCTATGAATATTTTTATATAAGTAACTTCTTTTTCTTTATTTCTTTTGGGTACAAACCTACTTGTGGCATTACTGGGTCAAAGAGTATGCATATTTTTAAAGCCCTGTGGCCATAGTTCCAAATTGCTTCAAAGAAAGGTTAGATCAGTTTATAATTCCACCAGTAATGCATTAGTGTGCCAATTTTCCCACATTCCCTCTAATATTGGTAATTTTCTTCCATCTCATGAATGAGAAATGGTTGCTCAGAGTTGTTTTAATTTGCATCTCTCTAGTCAATAGTTGCTATGACTTAGATCATTTTTTCATATGATTTATTAAAAAGGGGATTGACCCTTATTGACTATTGTTATAGGTAATACCAATATTTTTTACTTGTATAGGCAGGATCTGCTCAAGCAGTGAAGGAAAACTTCTGCTTAGACAAGTTATATAAAAACTATTTATTATAATTATTAAATTGTATAAAAGAGAAAGTAAAAGGAAATAAGTATTGATAAGAAATTTCCTATTAACTAATAATTCTACATAAATTCCCACAACCCAATTTTCCCTCATGGGAGGCCTTCTTGATCAGTATTAGTGATCCTGCTTACTCTACACTAATCTATCTAAATTATGAATTCTAACTCACTAAACTTATTTCCAAAAATTATGAACAACGTTATAGAGATTTGCCAAACTTCCTTTTCCTTCTGCCAAAGATCAAACACTGCCAGGCTGAGTCACAAGCTGTTTCTCCCAGCAGCTGCCCTCTAGCGGCCCCCAGAGGAATCCCGAAGAGCTGCTTGATCAAAACACCCTTTTTACTCCTGATTAAAGATGTTGCAAATCTTCCACAACTTCTCCAAAGCTGATCAGAGAGAAAGCAACAACCAACCTCCAAGTCTCTGTCCCAGAAGTTGTTTATGGTTTCTTAAGATACACTGCAAAATTCTCTTCCTCTGACCTCTTCAAGGTTCCATGACAAAATTTAAAGCAGCCTAGTAATTCTCAAATCACTTTTATAAACCTTACATCTGACTACACTACATTCTTAACTAAGCTAATGACACCTACATTATAATTATCATTACAAACTATAGGTAGTTTTGATTTCTTCTTCTGAAAACTGTCACATCAAACCTTCAACCACTTCTCACTTGGGGAATGACTTGTATTCTCACAAATTTGACTTACTTCAAAATAGACTTGAAAAATGAGGCCGCTGTCAGAAAAAAAAAAACCCCAAAAACTCGTCATAAAAATTTCCGTTTTCTGATTTCTTTCTTATTAAAACTTGTTTTAATTTTTTCATTTGCATATAGAAACAACTTTTGACCACTGTTTTCTGATATTTTAGGATTCACACTTTTTCCCGCATTCCCTTTTCCCCTCCTCTCTGAGATGGTAAGGAATTTGAAATAGGTTATACCAGTGTGTTTATGCAAAACATATTTCCAAATTCGTCCTGTTGTGATAGAAGACATATATTACACATACAACAAAATCCTCACGAAGGAAATAAAGTGAAAGATGCCTTCTTTGATTCACACTCAGACTTCAACAGTTCCTTCTTTGGCTGTGGGTAGCATTTTCATCAGATAGGTAAATTTTTCCATACTTCCCTAATTTGTTTATGATGTGGCCCTTTATTTCTAGATCAAATATCCATTTTGACTTTATCCTGGTATATGGTGCTAGATGTTGGTCTATGCCTAGTTTCTGTCATACTGTTTCCAGTTTTCCCAGCAGTTTTGTTTGTTTGTTTGTTTTTGTGAAACAGATATTTCTTTTCCCAAAAGTTTGTATCTTTGGGCTTATTGAACACTATGATGCTGAACATTTGCTATTATGTATTGATTACCTAATATACTCCATCAATCTACTAATCCATTTCTTAGCCAGCAGTGTATTGTTTTGATCATTACTATTTTATAGTATAGCTTGAGTTCTAGTATAGTTATGCCTCTTTCCTTCACTTCTTTTTACATTAATTCCCTTGGAATTCTTCACCTTTTGTTCTATCAAATGAATGTGGTTATTATTTTTTATAGTTCTTGGAAATAGTGTTAGAATATTATTAGATAGTTATGATACTATGTAGGTAAATTAAGTTAGGTAGGATTATCATTTTACTATATTGGCTTGGCCTATCCATGAGCAATTAATGTTTTTCCAATTGTATATATCTGACTATGTCAATAGTGTTTTGTAATTGTGTTCATATTGTTGCTGGGTTTGATTTGGTAGGTATAATCCCCCAGGTATTTTTATAATATTGAGAATTATTTTGAATGGAATTAATTTTCTATCTCTTGCTATTGGAATTTGTTAAGGGTAAAGAGAAATGCTAATGATTTATAGGGGTTTATTTTGTATCCTACAACTTTGCTAAAATTCTTAATTATTTATATCAGTTTTTTGTTCTATTCTGTAGTATTTTTTAGGTATACCATCATATCACCTGCAAGGAGTGATAATTTTGTTTCTTCGTTGCATATTATAATTCCGTCAATTTATTTTTCTAACCTCAATGCTATAGCTAACATTTCTAGTACAGTATTAAATAATAATGGTGATAATGGGCAGCCTATCTTTACCTCTGATCTTACTGGAAAGTGTTTTAGTTTATTACCATTACAGATAATGTTAGTTGATGGTTTTAGATAGATGTCATTTATCACTTTAATGAAGGTTCCATTTATTCCAATATTTTTATAAAGAACAAGTGTTGTATTTTGTTGAATGCTTTTTCTGCACCTATTGAAATAACCATATTGTTTCTGTTGGCTTTATTTTTTTTATATGATTAATTATGTTGATGGTTTTCCTAACATTGAACCATTTCTATATTACTAGTATAAAATTTACCTGATTGTGATGAATGATTTTTGTGATATAAAGCTGTAATCTCCTTGCTAATATTTTATTTATTTTGCATCAATACTCATTCAGAAGATTGTTCTAAAGTTTTATTTCCCTGTTTTATCATTTCCTGGTTTAGGTATGAGTACCATATTTGCATCATAAAAAGAGTTTGGAAGGATTCCCCTTTCCTTATTTTCCCAAATAGTTTATATAGTATTATATTTAGTTATTCTTTGAATGTTTGGTAGAGCTCATTTGTGAATCCATCTGACCCTGATTCCTTTTTCTTAGGAAATTTTTTGAAAGTTTGTTCAATTTCTTTTTCTGTTATAGGGTTGTGTAAGTATTATTTTCCTCTTTTGTTAATCTGGGTAGTTTATATTTTGTAAGTATTTCTATATTGCCTTAGATTGTCAGATTCATTGGCATCTATTTGGGCAAAATAACTTCTAGTAATTGCTTAATTTCTTTTTCATTGGTTGAGATTTTCCATTTTTCATTTTTGACATATAATTTAGTTTTCTTCTTTTTTAATCAAGTTAACTAATGATTTAGCTAAGTTTGCTTTATTAAGACCAACTTATTTATTATTTCAAAGTTTTTCTTACTTTAAAGTTTATTAATCTCTCCCTTGATTTTCAGGATTGCCTATCTGGTGTTTCATTTGAGATTTTAATTTGTTTTTTTTTTCTAGTTTTTATTAAAGTTCCTTGCCCAATACATTGATTTGTTCTTTCTTTATTTTATTGATGTAAGAATTTAGAGATATCACTTTCCCCCTAAGTACTGCTTTGACTCCATCCCACAATATGTGATTATCTCCCAATTGTCCTTTTCTTTAATGAAATTATTGTTTCTATGATTTTTTCTTTAGAATAAGATGATTTTATTTCCAATTATTTTTTTGTTTTTCTTCCATCCTTTGTTGAATGTAATTTTTTATTTAATTACTGTCTGAAAAGTATGTATTTACTATTTCTGATTTTTTACATATGATTTTTATGCCCTATCATATGGTCAGATTTTGTGAAGGAGCCATGTATGGCTAAGAAAGGGTATATTCCTTTCTATTCTCAATTGGTTTTCTCCAGAGGTCTTTAATATCAAAAAGACAGGTATGAATCTATTCAATTTAATATTATTAAAACTTTTAAGTTTTCCATTTTACCATTTTATGCTTCTCTTGAGTATTGAATTTGTTCATCTAATTTTCTTTTAGTTCTGTTTCTTTGTTCAAGAAAGTCTGGAATTCTTCTATTTCATTAAGTGTAAATTCCCCCTCCCCCTGAGGATTTTCAGTTTTGCTGGGTATTGTGGATGAGAGAGAGATACAATATATTGCAAAGACTGGATTTTACAATGAAATCTCATGCAAGAAGGAAACAGAACTTTGGCTGCCAATGGGAGATGGGACTGGAATCTCCAGCTAAAATAAGCAGGAGGACAGTTGGAAAAAAATATTCTTTTTGTCCTTCTGAACTGAGAAGGAAAGGAGCAATCTCACTGATCTTATCCAGCTACAATCCCTCTTTGATCTGAAGAGACCGAGATTAACCATCTTTCCTTATAAGTGGTGGATAGAGACTTTTTCCCTTTGGGGAAGACAAGAGACTATACACCCCAAAGACTTTCCTTCAAAGCTGTATCTATACCTAAAGAAACTACACCAACCTGATTCCGCAAAGATTCTAAGGTCTTCTGGGACTTAAGTCCCTAGACCTGAGCCTCAACCCTTGAAGAAACTTTAGGTGGATAAAAATAGGGACTTTCCTCTTCCCTAACCTAACATTCCAGACTTATAAACTAATAAATAGACCTTAAAACCTTATTTTTTTATATTTTATAAGGTTAATTATTCTCTTTTCTCATGTACTAAGGAGATCACAGATAACAATTATCAAAGAAGAGAACAGAAACCAGAGATTGAAGAGGATTTCCTCTTACCCTTTCAGCTCTGTACAGAGATCCAAATTAATTTTCTCTTAGACAGCTCTGTCTGGGAGAGGAAGTAATGTTTCTCCTTAACTGTTCTCTCCCTCTCAGAAACCTGTCAAGCTTTGGTTCCTGATCCCCCACTAGTACAGTATATAATTCTTGGTTATATCCTAAATCCTTTGCCTTTTGGAATGTCATATTCCATACCTTCATGTCCTTTAATATAGATGTTGCTAAATTGTGTGTAATCTTGACAGGGCTCCACAATATTTGAATTGTTTCCTTCTTGATACATGTAGTTATTTTTCCTTGGTCTGGGAGATCTGGAATTTGGCTATAATAGTCCTGGAGTATTTTATTTTGGGGATCTCTTTCAGGAGATGATAAGTGGATTCTCTCAATGTCTATTTTTTCCTCTTGTTTGAGGATCTCAGTATCAGCTATTCTGATAATTCTGAGATTATCTATCTTGGATCAGTCTATTTTCTAAGTCAGTCATTTTTCCATTGAGATGTTTTAGCTTTTCTTCTGGGTTTTTTTTTTCACTTAAATTTTT
The DNA here is from genome assembly GCF_027887165.1 of Monodelphis domestica. NCBI lineage: Eukaryota > Metazoa > Chordata > Mammalia > Didelphimorphia > Didelphidae > Monodelphis > Monodelphis domestica. The sequence goes on along the minus strand of NC_077227.1, from coordinate 343,579,221 downwards.
TTTGCCTTAACTTTTCCTAATATCTTATGGATTCACTAGTTTCTATTTATCCAACTCTAATTTTTAGGTTTTTTTTCCTTCCATAAGCTTTTGTTTTCTTTGCCATTTGACCTAGTGTTCTATACTTTAAATAATTGCTTTCTTTAGTGGTTTTTTTTTTGCTTCCATTTCCAATTGATCCATTCTTTTCCTTAGAAATTTGTTTTCTTCATTGTATTTTTGTGGCTCCAATTGCTTTTATCTTTTTCTAATTTTTAGGGAGTTGATTTCTTCAGTGAATTTTCTGTAGCTTTTGAGTTTTTGTTTTGTTTTTTGGTAAATGCTCATGTTCTTTCAGGGTTCTTTTGCAGTCTGATATCTTTTCACACTTTCCTTGAGACTTCACATGTTTCCCTTTTTGGCATTGTTGTCCTCTTCTTAGTTTGTATTTTGGTATTTACTATTACTAACCCAGTTTTCTAAGGTCAGGGTTTCTATTTGTCTGTTGCTCATTTTTCTAGTTATTTTTTTCTTGTTAACATACCTATCTATTAATATTCTCCTCTGTTCCTGAGGTAGAAGGAGTATTGGCCGAGCTTGCAGTGAACTCTTCTCTGATATTTTGGGTAGGCCAGACTGACTTTGGTGTGTCTGGTGAGAAGGTGGCCCTATTGGCTTGTTCTGAGGTGATTTGCATTTATTTTGTCCAGCTAGATTCAAAACCTTGTGTTACTAGTTCCCCTCTTGTTTATGGACTGAGCTTGTCCCCACTCGGCTGGTTCCCTACTTCTGCCAAGTGGCTTGGACTGGGCAAGTCATATGCTCTAGACTCTGTTGCCTCAGGAACTCAGCTGCTATGTGGGAATTATTAGGTTTCTATAATTTACCATTCCCCAACTCTGCTCCCTTGTAGCCTCACAGCTCTGTTACTGTGGGAGTCAGTAGGTTTCTGTAGTTTGCTGAACCTCCATTTTGATTCCTTGCTACCTCAGACACTTTGCTGCCAGATGAGAGTTCACGGGTTTCCTGCCCTTTCTGACTCTGTTGTCTTTGTTGAGTTGCTCAGCCTATGCTTATTCCCACTCTATACCTTTGTTGCCTCTGGCAGAGTTGTGGTGTGTTGAATTAGTCCAACAGGTGCTGTGCTCACTGGGATACTCTCTTCTTACCTCTCAGAGATATGTTTCTCCTGCTTTCTTTTGGTTTGAAGTGATTTATTTTCTTTTTATTTTATGTGTGGAAAAATTGGGAGATTAGAGCATCCTTTAGTCCACCATCTTAGCTCCCAAACTGAAACTCTCTCTGCTTTCCTTATAATCCTGGCTGCATTGATTTTGCTTGTGCAAACATTTTTTTTCATTTCATGTAATCAAAACTATCTATTTTATATCCTGTAATGTTATCTAGCTCTTGTTTAGTCATAATTTTTTCCCTTATCCATAGATCTGACAGGTAAACTGTTTCACAATTCCTAATTTGCTTCTAAATCATGTACTCATTTTAACCTTGTCCTGGGATATATTGTGAGATGTTGGTCTATATCTAGTTTCTGCCAAACTGCTTTTCAGTTTTTCCAGAAATCTTGAGCTCTAGTGCCTTTAAGAACACAGTATTCCATTCCCTCATTTTTTTTTTGTAATTCATACAGCATTTTTTGAATGTAGCATTTCTTTCAGTGATTGACAGAACTTGAACTTTCCAATTAGGCAACTAGTAAGTTTGAAGTGGTACCTCAGAGGAAATGAAATTCTAATAGAAAATATTCACTGATCAATTCCAGAAGGAAAAAAAAATCAAGACTGAAAACTCAAAGACACATAATAGTTATATTTAACAATGTTTTAATGTGGGCCTGTGTCAAGTCCTTAGGTCTCTGAGTACAGGCTCACTGGTCTAGGTGTTGGAGGAGGGTTGCTGAGTGAGCTCAGGGTCAGGGTTAACCAATTCCTGTTTTTTTGTTTGTTTGTTTTGCAGAAGTTTGAGAGATTGAGGAGATCAGAAAAAAATTTGAGTCTTCTATCTTAGCTCATATGATCCCCAAAGCATTGTTATTCTCCTTTGAATACAACAAAAACCAATAAAAAAGTCTTAGATCCAAAATTGAGTACAAAGGCATAAAGGGAAAAAGCAAGGGCCATTTATATAACAAAGAACAAGAATTCCTGTTAAGAAATGTGAAGTGTAGCATGGTCATAAGAACTTGTAAAACTTGATATTGAAAGTGGTCAGGAGGGGGCAGCTCAGTAGCTCTGTAGCTCAGTAGCTCAGTGAATTGAGAGCCAGGCCTAGAGATGCGAGGTCCTAGGTTCAAATATGGCCTCAGACACTTGACCCCCATTGCCTAGCCCTTACCACTCCTCTGCCTTGGAGCCAATATAACACTCCAAGACGGAAGGTGTAAAATTGAGATTTGAACTCTGGACTCCATTCCCCAGGAGTCCTTGCTAGCTCCCAGAATGCCCTCTAAACTCACTGAATTCTCAAATGGGCCAAGAGCATAATGGTTATTTAGAATGTTTCCACCCACGGTGGGGCCTCTTTACTTCCTGTCTCTGCTGGCAAACACACGTGTCTCATGATGTGAGTGAGAGTTGGGTAGGCCTCATGGCCCACCTAGCATGTCCTTTTCTTACTTGTATATTCTTAAATTCTCAACCTTTAAAAAACCTCTAAAATATGATACTCCTTGCAGAGAGAAACTAATTTCTACCTGCCTCAGTCTCCCCCTAATTTTTAATTGTTACAAAGGTAAGGGTTTAAAAAAAGAAAGGAAAAAAAAAGGAAAGTGGTCAGGGCAGATGGATCATGAGTTTGGGCATACTGAGCTGTTGTGAGGCTAAAACCTATTGGATATGCCCTAACTCCAATAAAGTGAGATTCCAGGAGCAGGATGCCTAAAAAGATACAAATCAACCCAAATTAGAAAAATGGAGGAGGTTATAGCTTCCTTGAAAACAATGTTGAATTTGGACTATGAATGGTTAATGTACTTCCAGCTTGGGCAAGACAGGACGACTGGAATGAAGGGATATAAACTGGGTGAGAGAAGGGAGGAGAAAGAAAAAGGGAGCGGAAAGGAAGGGGAAAAGAAAGAGAAAAAAAAGAAAAGAGAAAAAGGAGGAGAAGGAAAAAGAAATGTAGGGAAGGGAAGAGTAGAATTTCTACTGGGTAGAATTCCAGAAGAAAACCTAGCAAGGTAACTATGTTTGAGGAATTAGAAGGTATAGATCATTATTTAGTGCTTATAACCTAATGGGGGAAAATAGACAATTTTCTCCTAAAAACTGCCAGGCTATACCAATCTAAGTGAAGACATGAATTGGCCATAGTTAGATCTTGACAAAATAATTTTTAAAAGAAAATACTTCTTAAATTTATTTACTTATCCAGTGTTGTATCAATTAAACTATCAGAGTATCATTTTGTAGAGCTAAAAAAATGATGGTAATTCATCTGAAGAAAAAAAAAGTTAAGATTTTCAAGGGAAATTATGACAAAAGTGAGAAATAAGAACCAAGCAATATTAGACCTCAGCCATACATCCAAGAAATAGTCATTAAAATTTCCGTTTCTGATAACAAAATAGAACAGTTGGTCATTGGAGCAGATCTGGCATTCAATGGCAACAGTGTTAGAGAAACCTGGCGTCAATAAAAATTTCAAGGACAATTAGAACTCAGTTTGACATAACTTAAGTATAATTTAACATCTCACACTAAATAGCACAGTAAGTTCCAAATGGATACATGACAGGGGCTTAAAAGGTTATTTCATAAATAATTAGAGAAAGCAAATAAAAGATTAACCTTTAGATCTTTGAATAGATAAAAAATTATTATTAATCAAAGGATAGAAAGTAATGCAAGATAAAATGGATAATTTTTATCATATAAAACAATTTGACTATAACAGCATTTTAAATTCATTTTTAAAATTTCTAGTTTTGTATTATCTCCTTTCTAACTGCTCCACTCCCATTGAGAAAGCAAAAAAAAAAAATTAAATTAAAAATGTGTGTGTGTGTGTGTGTGTGTGTGTGTGTGTGTGTGTGTACACACACTTCAATTTGTATTCTGATTGCACATCACCTCTTTATCTGGAGGTGGCAGCATATTTCTCTATGAGTCATCTAGAATTGTTATTGGTCACTGTTTTGATCAGATTTCCTAAGTTTTTCAAAGTTGTTTATCTATACAGTATTACTGTTATTGTATAAATTGTTTTCCTCATTTTGTTCATTTCACTTTGTATTAATTGAATAGATTTTCACAGGTTAATCTGAATCTATCCCTCTTCATAATTTCTTACAGCACAATATTATTCCATCACATTCGCATACAATATTTGCAATAGACTTTGTGAGAGACAGTGTGATATGCAGCAGAAAAATTACTTTTTAAGTCAGAGAGGTTTGAAGCTCTCTAAATCCTAGCTTTGGTATTTATTACCTGTGTGATTCCCAATTTCCTCATCACTACAATGAGGAGTTGGAAAGTGGAAGTTAGAGGAGTGTTATTGGCCACGACTGCTAAGGTCCCTGCAAATTCTGTAACCTTATAAGCCATAATATGTTTGTTTTTGAAGTCTTTCAACTTGGTCAGTTTTTCAGCATCTCAGAACATTGTTTCCAATGTTGGAGAGATTCTTAAAAGTTGGTTAGTTATCCCAGTGGATAGAGTGTTGAGTCTAGAGTTAGGAAGACTTATCTTCCCGAGTTCAAATCTGGCTTCAGACACTTATCATGTATGTGACCCTGGACAAGTCACTTAACCCTGTTAGCATCAGTTTTTTCATCTATAAAATGAGCTGGAGAAGAAAATGGCAAAGCACTCCAGTATCTTTGCCAAGAAAATCCCAAATGGGGTCACAAAGAGTCAAACATAAATAAAATGACTGAACAACAACAATAAATGTCACTAAAACATACACAGAATCCTAAACTATTTTTCATCAATAGCATCAGCTTCCTGGCTCCATTCACTTGACCCTTCAAGCCATGTTAAGAAGCACAGGTCAAATGCCATCTATTAGCCAGGCCCCATGCTAAGCAGTGAGAATACAAAGAAAGACAAAAATAATCTCTGCCCTCAAGGACCTCACAATCTAGCTGGGGAGACATCATGCAAATTATTATGCATGAACAAGATATACAGAGGATAAATTGGAGGTAAACTTAGCAAACACAAAAACTCAATTAAGTGGCATTTCATCCAGTTCCTCACAATTCCTTGCTTGGACTAACTAAGAAAAGGATTAATTTAAATGTCGCTAAATAGGAAAAGGATTAAAAGGACCAAAACAGAGGAGCAGAAGGGGAAGAATTGAGAAAGGGGGCTTAGGAGAAGCTCCAGACTACAGATGCCACTCCAAAATAAAATGCTTATTTTCTCTTTGGGGAAAGAGTTCCAGAAAGCTATTGCCTGCTATGTCGTTTCTCACCACAGGGTGGTCCTACAACATATCTGATGTGAATCTCGCCTGCAAATTAGCAATTAAAGAGCTCTAAATTTGAGAGAGGTGCATTTTTTTTGACTGGTTTTTCTTTATAAATCAATTTCACCTACTTCTACCAATGGTTCACTCAAAAATCTTAGCGGTCTTCTTTGTTATTTACTATTAGGGAAAAATACCAAATAAATAATATGCTGGATACGAATCCTGAATAATACTGAATCTTAATAGTAATAAACAACTGATAAATAAATACATGACATTATGTATCATATAAAATAGTGATATATGATATGATATGGTATTTTACATGATACATACTATTAAGATTCAGTATTATTCAGCATTATCTGCCTACTATGTGTCAGATGCTTTACAAATAATTTCATTTTGATCCTCACAACAACCTCAGGAAATAGGTATTATTATTATTATCCCCATTTTGTAGTTGAGAAAATTAAGGCAGAAAGATGTTAACTGACTTTTTCATGGACTTATAGTAAATACTTGAGCCTTATTTGAACTGAGTTTTATTTATCAACTACAGATTCAGCACTGTTCTATCAATTGCACCACCTGGGTGCTTCATTTTTAATAGATGATGTAAAGGAGATGATGCATGCATGTTCTGTAATCCCAGTGCTGATAGAGGAAATATAATTACTTCATATGGTGTACCTAGAGCTTGAAGGTTCTTGTATGTACTGAACTGATTTCCTCCCCTTTTATCAGACAGCCCTAATTAGCCTTAAAAGATAATTTGCCCATTCATCCATTAGAATGTAGTCTCCTTAAGGGTATAGACTTTAAAAAATGGTTTTATTTGTTGGTTTTCTTGATTATAGCTCTTAGCACAATGCCTAGCACAGAGTAGGTGCTTAATAAATATTTATTGAATGAATAGAATACTTTTTATTTTATCATCAGCCTTAGCACTGTGACTGATACAAAATCAATACTTGATAAATGGTTGTCAATAAATGAAACAATAAATTAAAGTGCGTGAGGTATTAGTACAAATAACTTTAGCATCAGTCAATAAATGAGAAGATAATTAAAGCTAGTGGTAGGAAGTAATCTCCCCTAATGTGATGCCTTATAATACCCTAGATATAACCCTGATTACCTATGATTGAGTCTATAGCAATATAAGCTCTGGCAAGTCTAACTAAGATGAAAAGAACTTAAAGACCCCAAAAAGTCACAGAATTAGATTTATAAAAGAGCATAAATGACATCAGTTTCAACTTTCTTATTTTAAAGATGAGGAAACTAAGGCCCCCCAAAGTTAGGTGATTTGGCCAGGGCCACATAGTAATTAAATATCCAAGGTAGAATTAAAACAACCCAGCAGCAGACTGTGTGTCTGTCATTTTAAAATTAGAAGAACTAATTTCAGAGAGGCTCATCATCAGAGGGTTAATGGGCTACCTCTTGATGATATTTTTGTCATCAATCTCAGCAAATCCCAAAGGAGAAACTGCTAAGATGTGGTGGCATATTTTGATCTGCAACACCAGACAGGCATCTTTTGAAATATTGAAGTAAAGAATAGAATAAGGTAATGTAAGTAAGATAAATAATATACTGTAAACTCAGAAGACGGATAAAATCAAGTTTGAATCAATTTCTTGGTGAAGGAGATCAGCTAAAACTCCTCAGAGGAAATGGTATTTAAGAAGAGATTAAGGAATGGACAAAACTTTGATAGGTGGATATAAAGCAGATATACATAGGGTCTTGGATAGAATCATATTTTTCTATAGTTTCTTTATGTGGGATGAATAATTAGTTACTCTGAAATCTGGCTTTTCCTACACAAATCTGTCAAATCATTTCAAGAGCTTCAGTTAAATTCTTTTAATTAAACAACCAAAAGAAATCACATGGTTATTTTTTTACTTTTTCACAGTTTTACTTTAACTTGGCTCTATTTTAATTTCAAATAGCTGTAGCCAAACACATTTTCTTCTGCTCCTTGTGACAATGGCCTCCTAAGATGATCTTGCAGGAAAAAAATGTTTCATTAAATTTAGGATTTGGAACCTTAAAATTTCCTCACAGAGATTCTTTTATATTTGAACAATGGGTCTAACTCCCCAGCATTCACTTATGTTTCTTTTCCTTATCAATTAATGTTTAATACTAAAACTTGAGCATTTGACCCGCTCAAACCCAGCTGCTTGCTAATAATGTGTCTTCTGTTTCTTTGAAAAATGGAAATTAGCATTTTATGCAAAGACTTTGGAAATATCTCAAAAATTGGGAGTTTTTAAAAAATCCTTTGACTTAAAGTAGTGAAAATATTAGGATTGTTTGTAAAGACTGTATGCTAGTGAGTTATATATATATATATATATATGTGTGTGTGTGTATATATATATATATATATATATATATATATATATATTTATCAACCATTTCCTTTAGTGGAATTCTTGGCCTTCACTCTTAAGAACTCACATTAGAAATTAGCATTACTATTATAGTTTACAAAGCACTTTCTTCATTATTACATTTTATTCTCACAACAACCCTAGAAGATAGGTATTATTATCCCTATTTTACAGATAAGGAAACTGGCAGACAAAGGCTAAATTACTTACCCAGGGTTACATAGTTATAAGTGTATAGTGTCATATTTGAACTCAATTCTTCTTACTCCGGGTGCCATAGTCTTATACATTTTGCCACCTAGCTGGTTGTTTTTCTCTACTGAAGTCCTACTTCAGTGCTTCATGGTGCAATTGGAAGTGATTGAGTATTCTGAAAACCCTATGCTAGTGAGAAGAAAGCTGAAACAAGTACTACCAAGCTGGAGGAAAGATTACTGTCCCCTGAGGACCCACTCAGAAGAGCATCTCACTATTAGAAGGCTGGATAAGGATCAATTAACTTTTTTTCAGGCACAGAGAATCATGGAGGACCAACTATGAAGGCATGGAAAAACGGCAATTAGTACATAAAAAGAATATACCCAACAATTAAATTGTAGATTTCTTGATGTTCTAAATGTTTATCCCCTTCACAGAATTTAAGAAATAACGTACTCTTTCGTTATCCATTGTATTATCTAGGATGGTCAGTACATCAGAACTCCGAATTCTAAATGTGGTGTGTTGTTGGGGAAAACTGTTGGGTTAGAGTAGGTGGCTTACAATAAAGAATGTGGAGAATCAGTGAGCAGCCCCATTTTAGGTTGGGAATAAAAGTTGGAGGTGAATAAAAAATATTTTCATGCAATCCTGTAGTTGTTTATAGGATTGTTGGTATTAGAACTGGGAAGGGGGGGCAATCTCACTGTTTCCCTCTCTTCTAAATTGAGTGCTTTCCTCTCCTAGGTTAAAATAAAAACTCATTAGCCTGGCACATTTTAGTCTTTCACAATCTGAGTCATTGTTTCAGATTTATTTTATGCTATACCCTTCATGAAGCTCAAGATTCTATCACTCTCTACCCTCTATTCCTACAAATCATTCTTCATCAATCCTTCTCATCTCCAACATCAAGAAAACTTTTTCAAAACTCATCTCTGTTTGAATCAGACTTTCCTTAATCCTTTCAGGTTCTAGAGTTCTTTTTCTTCCCAATTTACTTTGTATTTCATTTAGCTGAGTAAATCCATGCAATTTCTCTTCCCAGGAAAATATTAACACTTCATGGCATGGACTATTTGGCTTTTATCTTTATTTCCTTAATGTCTGTCACAAAATACCATGTACATAGTAGGAACATAATAAATACTTGTTCAATTGAAAACTCTTCTAGAATAGTTCCGTCATTCCACAGATATGAAAACTGGGGCCTAGGAATTTAAGTGACTTACTCATGGGCCACATAAAATGTGAGTAGAACCAGGTTGAAAATGAAGCTGTTTGGTATCTCCCCCCACCATCATTTTTAATCCTGAGCTCAACAGTTAGCATCAACCAAAATGAACACTTGAATAAACATGGTAGGATAGAAAGAGTTATATGTGAAACAGTGAATCTCTACTGTGTAAAGTTTGCTTTTGTTTGAAAAGATATAAAAATTAAAACATGTCACTTTGCTTATGATTCCTTCTGACTTTCCATGTTCTCTTTTTTATACTGCCTTTTTGTTTTGTTTTGTTTTTTTTCTCATGAGGTCTTATGCCTGGAATGTCTATTCCTATCTCACTTTTGTTGCTTGTAGAAATCCTCCAAATTTTTTGATTCCCAATTTAAATGTCACTTCTTTCATGAAATTATCCTTTAACTATTGATTAGTTAAAGCATCTGTAAAAGTCAAACTAGGATAAAGATGAGAAAGGTAGGATCCATTCAAAGATTCCACTGACATTAAAAAATGAGAAACAAATAAAGGAAAGATTATTGACATGGACTCCTGCCATTTCCTATAAAAGTTTTATTAATATAAAAGTAGTTGCTTTATTGAGGAGATCAGGAAAGTCCAGAAGATTGTTTAGTTACCACATAAATGAACATCTTGTCAAGTGCGGATGTGGCATCTGTGAATTTCAAAACTACTCCACCCTATTCAGACTATTCTTTAGAAGATCTGATTTAGCTATTTCCTGATCAATAACAAAAGAGATACTTGGAATAAAAGAATCAGGTCTTGGAAACTACATTCTCCACCCTACTCAGTGTAACAAGATTAGGAAGGGCTGCAGCAAACTCAAGATTTAATTATTTGAGAATATGGCCTTCAACAGACATGTGCTAAAAAAGGACAGACCTCTGGGTTGTCCTAGGTCAAGCTAGAGCCACCATTGGCACATGTGAGACTCAGGAAGTGAAGTAGAGAACAGCCTTGGGAGTTCTTGGGACTTCCTGTGAGGAAGGCTAGAGTTCAGTTAGAGGCTGGTGCTTGGAGTTGGAGGAGCCCTGTAGACTGCTTTCCTTCAGATTGGTCACGTGAGTGATAAGGACCGATCCCTTTCCCTGCCTTGGCTATCCAAGGTCTTAACGCCCACTTTGGCTCAGCCTGAGCCAGAGTGGTTCTGAATTAAACTTCTTTCCTTCTCTCCCTTTTTCCTTCTCTCTCTCTCTCTCTCTCTCTCTCTCTCTCTCTCTCTCTCTCTCTCTCTCTCTCTCTCTCTCTCTCTCTCTCTTCTCTCCCTCTAATACTTTCTTCCTCCTGTTGTAATTAAAACACCATAAAATTTGGCAGCTGACTTGAGTGTTTCATTTACGAATTATATAGGTGAATTCCTTGGCGACCTTAAATTAATATATATCAATCTTTTAAAGCAATTTCAATATCACACAGCCAAGGATAATAACCTTTTTGAGTATAATCTTATTTGATGAGTGGTTCCCCCCTCCCACTTTTTGTCATGTAAAATACACTTCCATATTGGTATAAAAAGGGCAATTTGGAACTCTACCCAAAGGGCTATACATTGGTGTAAAAGTTAAAATCTCAATAATAAAAAATATTAGGAAGAAAAAATATTAGGAATATTAGGAAGAAAAATTTTAGGAAGTTTATTAATGATCATTAGAAATCAAGGAATAAAGAAGATATAAAATAAAGCCCATGTGCCCATGGTTGATTAGTCCATTTAAAATCCCCAAGCTTAGCTTACCACCACCACCATTCTGACTACAAGCCAAAGAAAGAGACCCAAGAGGACTGCCCACTCACTAATATCCTGTCTACAGGAAGTATGTAAATACAGGAAGTCAGTGGGCTCCCAGGAAATGTAGTTCTTTTTACAGGGTAATAGATTTTCAATTATACTTTAGTCATTGTTATAAGAGCAAAGTCATACAGAATGAAAGCCCCAAAATAAACGAAAAATACTCTTATATGAAAATGACTCCAATAGTTCTTTCTCTTTAGGTGTATGGCATTCCCTTTCATGTCTTTCAGGATTGTCCCAGATCATTACATTGATGAGACTATCCAAATTTTCAGAGATAATCATCATCCAGTATTTCTGTTATCCTTCTTCCAGTTCTGCTTATTTCACTCTGTATCAGTTCCTGAAGATCTTTTCAGCTTTTTCTGAATCATCTTGCTTATCATTTCCTATAGCATAATAGTATTCCATTACCAACAGGAACCAAAATTTGTTCAGCCATTCCCCAATTAATGGACATCCCTTCAACTTCTAATTTTTTGACACCACAAAAAGAGCAGCTATAAATATTTTGGAAAAAGTGGGCTCTTTCACCTTTTTTTATTATCTCTTTGGAATACAGACCCAGTAGTGGCATTACTGGATCAAAGGATATGCACAATTTTATAGCCCTTTGGGTAGAGTTCCAAATTGCCCTCCATAATGATTGGATCAATTCACAACTCCACCAACAATGCATTAGTATCCCAATTTTGCCATATCCCCTCCAACATTTGACACTTTTCATAACCTTTACTGCCATATTGGCCAATCTGACAGGTATGAGGTAGTACCTCAGCATTGTTTTTATTTGAATTTCTCTAATCAAGAATGATTTAGAACATTAGAATATGATTATTGATGGCTTTCATTTCTTCATCTGAAAATTGCTTGTTCATATCCTTTGACCATTTGTCAGTTGAAGAATGGCTTGTATTCTTATAAATTTGACTTAGTTCTTTATAAATTTGAGAAATTAGACCTTTATCAGGGATATTTGTTATACATTTTTTTTACCAGTTTGTTGTTTCCCTTTTAATCTTGGTAGATTTGTTTTGTTTGTACAATATTTTTTTTAAATTTAATAGTCTTCATTTTATATCTTGTGATACATTCTGACTCTTATATGGGCATAAATTCTTACCTTTTCCAAAAATCTACCAAGTAAACTATTCTGTGTTCCCCTAATTTAATTATTGTATCACTATCTCAAAATCATATATCCATTTTGACCTTATCTTGGCATAAAGTATGAGATATTAGTCTATATCTAGCTTCTGCCACACTGTTTTCTAGGTCTTCTGGAAGTTTTTGTTAAAGAGTAAGTTCTTATTCCAAAATCTGAGGTCTTTGGGTTTATCAAAAGCTATTTTGCTAAGGTCATTTACCTCTGTATATTGTTTATCTAATCTACTCCATTGATCTATCATTCTATACCTTAGCCAGTACCAGATTGTTTTGAAGACTGCTGCTTTAGAGTACAGTTTAAAATCTGGTACTGCTAAGCTTCCTTCCTTCAATTTTTTTCATTAGTTCCCTCAATATTCTTTATCTTTTGTTCTTTATTTGGTAGTTTGATTGACATGGTTGTGAATAAATAAATTAATTTAGATAGAATTATCATTTTTATTATATTGACTGTAAGGATAATTTTAGGGTTGTGACCTAATCTAAATTAACTTTGGTCACCAGGGAATATACCATATAAAATACCCAAGTCATCTTGGAAATTTATGGTGGTTTAATTAATATAGAGGGAAAGAATTAAAAAGAAGAGAGAGGGAAAGGTATAGGATTTCTCCCACCTGCCCTGTGCCAGGGGGAGATCAAAGTCCTCCACCACAAGGTCTTTGAAGATTAGAGGCTTGTTCTAAGAGGATGGTGTTTGGAAGGTAAAGGAGGAAAGAATCAGCCTTAACTCTGAGAAATCTCAGAGAAAACACCTAGGTTACTAGGCTTCCTCCAGTATGGTATCAAGGTAAACTCACCGCTAAACCTGACAATAGCTGCCTCCAGATGCCAAGACTCTCAGCAAGCTACAGCCAACTAACATCTCCACTGCCAAAGAGGCTGAAGAGAGGAAGTGATGCGAAATATATAGACAGTTTTACATCACTTTCCTGCATCTCACCTGTACTAATGGTAGTTTTTAGCTTGACTTAGGACAGCCCAGGGGTCTGCCAGCTGTTTCTGATTTGAAATTTGCTAGCACATGTCTATCATATACCATCCTCCTAGATACTTAATCCTTAAGTATGGGTGTAGGCATTCCTGATTTTGTTAAACTAAGTAGGGTGGAGTAATCTAAAGTTCACATAGCTCAGCCTACCCATGAGTAATTAAATACTTTTCCAGTTCTTTAGATCTGACTTTATTTGTGTGAAAAGTGTTTAGTAATTATGTTCATATAATTCCTGTGTTTGCCTCAACAAGTAGATTCACAGGTATTTTATATTGTTTAGAGTAATTTTAAATAGAACTTCTCTTTCTAACTCTTGCTGCTGGACTCTGTTGATAATATACAGAAATGCTAATGATTATGTGGATTTATTTTGTATCCTGCAACTTTAGCAAAGTTTTAATTATTTCAACTAGGTTTTTAGTTGATTTTCTAGGATTCTCTAAGTCTACCATATCTTCAATTTCTTTTTCTTTTCTTATCACTAAAGATAGAATTTCTAAAACAAGATTAAATAATAATGATGATAATGGGCATTCTTGATTCATCCCTGATATTATTGGAAAGGTTTCTACCTTATCACCATTGCAGATGATACTTAGAGAAGGTTTTAGTTACATACTACTTATCATTTTAACAAATGACCCATTATTCTTATTCTTTCTAGTCTTTTAATAGGAATGGTTATTATATTTTGGAGAAGGCTTTTTCTGTATCTATTGACATAATCATGTGATTTCTGTTAGTTTGGTTATTGATATGGACAATTATGTTGATAGCTTTTCTAATATTAAACCAGCCCTGAAACCCTTGTATAAATTCCACCTCATCATAGTGAATAATCCTTGTGAAATATTGCTGTATTCTCCTTGCTAGTATCTTAAAATTTTTGCAGCTATATTCATCAATGAAATTGACCTATACTTTTCTTCCTCTGTTTTTGTTCTTCCTTTTTTGAATAGCAGTACCTTGATTAGTGTTTCTGAAGAATATGGTGGAAGTCTGCAAGTGGTTCTCTATGAAAAATACAGGAAATGGAGGATTGTGATAGAGGTTTCAAACCCAGAAAACTGGAGTTACAGTCTGGGAAATTGATGGAGTCTCAGCCACAGTGGGGGAGGGGTCCTAGGGGATGTTCTGGAATCTTGGGAGAACAAGAGACTCTGTCAGAGAGAGGCAGTGAGCTCTCTCAAATCTGAGACAGCCTAAGGAAAGGTCTGGTCAAGACTTTGCTCCTGAGGAAAGCCTTACATTTTTCTCCTGGTGATTGGACATCCTTCCCCCCACCCATTCCCAACTGAAGTGGCCAATGTGAGAAGACATGAAGCAGCTGACAAGATCACCTGACAGCTCCTGGTGCCCTAGGTCTGGATGGTGCCCATGGGGGAGGGGGGAACAAGATCAGGGCCATCTAAGCCTGAATCTCTCAGGGCCCAAAGCTGCCAAGAACTGGGTTCCACAACTTGAGGAGGGAGGTAAGGGTAGCTAGAATAAGGACATCTTTCTCTCTTTCCTCTCAAAAACCCTTCCCTCAGCCATTTCCCTGTGCTATTCCCAAATTGACCAGTTAGAATAAAGATTATAGTCTTTCCTTAAGTGACTAGTGTTAGTGGAAACCAGTTCCAGCTTTAAGGGGGAGGGTAACTCTTTCTCTCTCTGAGGAAAGACTTTAGTAGTAGAGGGAAGTCAAGAGGCAGATTGGGGTTGAGCAACCATAGCTGAGGGGAGGCTGAAGGGGGGAACTACTCACTCCCCATCTCCTCTCCCTTGGCCAAGTTAAAGAGCAGCTGTCTCCCCTGAACCCTGCTTTGAGAGGGGAGGTCTCTACTCTTTCTCTCTCTCTCTCTCTCTCTTTACCACCAGACTAACCCTCCATTACAAAGGACAGGTAGGTGGCTCAGTATATAGAGAGCCAGGTCTGAAGGCAGGAGGACCTGGGTTCAAATGTGACCTCATATACTTCTGCTGTGTGACCCTGGGCAAGTCACTTATCCCCAAATTGCCTTGTCCTTCTTTCTCTTCTACTTTGGAATAAATACCTAGTATTGATTCCAAGAGAAAAAGGTTAGTGTTATCAAAATAAAAAGAGAGAAAAATACTTGAAAAGTAGAAGAGAGGACAAGTCTATGCATAACTTTATGTAACAACAACAACAACAAGAAAGTCTCAGATATACTATAAACAGTTATCAATACTTGTGAAAGAACAATAAGTGGATAAAATATTAGTAAATATTTCATCATCATTGAGAGTGGAACCACCACATTCAGACTTAACTCATTCTCTAATGTGCTATATCAATAAGTAAAAATGGCACCAAAGAGGTTCAAGAAAGAAAGAACAGCCACATCAAACCAGTAATTACACAGAAGAAATCCATGAAGGAATATTCATCTAATAAATTAGCAAGAAAACAATTTTCAATATACCAAAAAAAAAAGCAGATTACAATAATCAAGGGGGGAAAGCACAAGTAGTTTTAAGATATTAATGTTGTTCCATATGCCTATATTAACATAGATAAAATATTTGTGTAATTAATTTTGGAGGATTTTTGATTATAGTACGTGAAGGAAATGTATGAGTGTTCACAAAAGCTTATATAAATATTAAACCATGTCTTCAAAAACAGATTTGGAAAATACAAGATCCTACTAGAAGGAGCAGGTAGGTGGCTCAGTGGATAGAGAGCCAGGCCAGGAGACCAGCAGTTCTGGGTTCAAATATGGATTCAAACACTTCCTAGCTGTGTGACCTTGGGCAAGTCACTTAACTCCAATTGCCTACCCCTTGCTGCTCTATTACCTTGGAACCAATAGATCCCAGTGGGTGTCTTATTTATCAAATATGGAGAAGTATTTAACTTGAAGTGTTCAGCCTTGATGACTCTTTTTAAAGGCTTTCTCTCAGAATAATGTAATATTATGTAAGAATACTCAAGGAACATCACCAAAAAGATAATTTTTTTTATTTGTGAAAATTTGTAGAGAAATGTAGATTCCTTGAAATCAAGAACTGTTTTATTTTTGTCTTTTAAATACTAAGTGCTAAATTTGGTTCCAGGCACATACTGAGTATTTTATTTATGCTTGTGGAAAGAATGAAAGAAAGAATAAAAGCAGAGAATAGCAGTTGGAGAAAGTATCTCCAATATTAGTCTTGGGTATTATTTACTGATATTTTAAAATAGTTTTAAAAATATTTAAGTGCCGGAGGTGGAGTCAAGATGGCAGCATAGTGTAACAGTTAAAATTTAGGAATATGGGGAGACTGAGGCAGGTAGAAATTAGTTTCTCTCTGCAAGGAGTATTATATTTTTTAGAGGTTTATTAAGGATTAAGGATTAAAGAATATACAAGTAAGAAACATGTGCCTAGGCCAGAGGCCTAGACAAAATAACCTCACATCATGCAAGAGACGCCTCTGCTCCAAAACGGAAGTCCAAAAAAGGGAAAAGACACCCAAAAACCTTTGCCACCAGCTTAAATCCTTCCTCGATCTCGGCCCACCTCAGAATTCCTGTGAGATTACAAAGCATCTTGGGGGAGTGGAGCAAAGGCTTGTGGGGATTGTAGTCCTGTATTCGAGTCTATTTGTTACATTCCTCCGTTTGATCATTTGCAAAAAAATTAATTTTTTCCAAAGGATCATGAAAACATAATCAATTTAAAGATTACAATAATTTGATGATAAGAGAGAGAAGAAAAAAAACAAACCCAATGATTGCTGAACGCATTGACAAAAAGCCAGTTAGGGGGCAGTCCCCTTTGGCATGAAAGTACAGATACAAATAAATGTTCAATCAACCACACCCAAAGTTCAATTTTGTGCAACTTGTGGTCTGGAGGCGTCTTCATCTTCTCCAACAGTTCAGTTCTGGATTCAGAGAGGTAACATCTTCTTTACCTAAAATTCTTCTCAAAAGGAATTTAAACTTTGTAATTTAAATGATATTTTTTACATTCCCCCATTAAGAGGGTGAATGACAAATACAGGATCACTTAGGGATGCATGGCTGAGGTATGAGGTATATGAATCAATTGGCAAGGGATATTAAAAGGACATCAGAAAAATCAAAAAGAAAAGAAAAATTTCTGGATGAAAATATAGACTATCAAAGTCTTAGGTGTAAAAATTCCAAGTAAAAGAAAAATAAATCTATAACAGGTCCTTCTATCAGGGCCCAATTAAAATGATCTAAGCAATGATGCATTTACTCAGTCAGTAGCCAGGACTACAGAAAGGTACCACATTATGAGAGGCAGAAAAGGGGACCAGAGTATATGAGCCAAGTTTCAGGGACCCAAGTTTGAGGTACTTGGTAGAATGTGGAACAAGGAAGACCTGCTTTTAACACATGTTAAACAACCGCAACCTCGAACCCCAAACACATTCAAGTCCTCTTTGTCTAGGCTCAAAGTGACATCAATTTCACCAGGATTGGTTGGTCTCTTTGACCTTATGCTCTATTGGCACTATGCAGTGGCTCTTTTGTGTATATCTTGTTCTGGAATCAGACAGAATCATTAAGCAAAGTCCCATAATTTTTTAAAATAATTAGTGGCATTGGTTTTTATAGTCACAAGATTTTTAGGCATGCTCTGAAAAATGTATTTCAAACTTGTAGTACTGAAAAATCAAAACCTTAATGCTGGTGACATGTGCTTTAAATATAAAAAGGAGAGAAAAATTAAAAAAAAAACACTGAAATAGTACATTGCACATGCAAGAAAATATAATAATAAAATAGTTTTAAAATTCAAAAATATAGCTTATAATCATTGAAACTCTGTGTCAGTAAAGAAAATATAAAATGCAAGGCTTTCTCACAAAAAATGAGATCCATTTCCTCTTAATATTTGGCCATGCTCCACTGTGAGTAGAAGGCAAATGAATTGAACAAAGTTAACAATTTTTTCATTTTTAAAAATACAGTAGTACAAATATGTAGTTATCAAAATCCCCAAAATTCTCAATAGCCCAATTAATTACAATAGCAAACAAACACACTTTCATATTTCACATAAGTTGCTGTATGAAATTTTTAAAACCTATGAATTGATGGACATTTGTCACAATTTTTACAAACATAGCAATCTTTCAACCTTGGTATTTAAACATATTTTTAAAACAAAGTAAAACTCATCTTGGGTTAAGAACATAATCAAGAAATCTATATATCATTCCGGTACAAATAAAATAGGGAGCTGAAGAGTATATATAAAAGATGCTCCTTTTTTTGGAGGCTTATAGGGATACCAATGCCCTGAGAATAACTGCCCAACTTCCATTCACATATTTAGAATTGCAGGAAGGTTGGGGGTTATAAATAAAATGTATTTCACTTCAGCTAGAATTGGCCTTACCTTCTGGTAGGGGCAGGCAAAATAACCAGATTGTTAAAAAAAAATTCCAAAAATCATATTTAAAAAACCCTTAAAATCATTTGAGATATTTAGCACATTAAATTTTCCAAAGATTGTTATACAATTATAACCAGTTCTGATGAAGTCCATCTATCTCTATGACAATTTTACAAAGGCAGAAATAGAAAGGCTGTTTTTTTTATATGGGCTTAATTACAATAATATTTGTTCAGCACAGTTATAGGGGAAAAACAACAGAATTTCAAAACTCAGTACATTCAAAATAAATTCAATCAACCTTCAGTTCAAGCAGAATAATATTGAATCCAGTAATATGTGAACTTAAAATCACAAAGTTAAACCATAACAAAAAATGCAATAGAATACAGAGATTTTTATAAACCATTGGAGTCTGAAATGCCTTAGAATATAGCCTTTAGTCTCTTCAAAGTTCCTTGGGTTCAAATCCATTTAAATGTCTATTGTCTGAAGGCAGAGTGGTAAGGACTAGGCAATGGGGGTTAAGGGACCCATCCAGGGCCCCACACCTGGGGAGTATCTGAGGCCAGATTTTAACTAGAGATTTCCCATCTCTGGGCCTGGCTCCCAGTTCACTGGGCCACCCATTTTCCCCTTCAAAGTTAGCTGAATCTTCTCCCTGACACGCAGGTGAAGTCAATGCTATTACCAGAGCAGTCAAAAGGTATCCTTTTAAACAGCCCATTGCTTTTTAGGTTTCTGTTTGAAAAGTCTGTTTCTTCTCCTCTCCCTTTTTCTCTCTTTCCTGCTCTGATACCTCCTCCTGCCCCAGTCCACGTGGAGCCCAGGCCGCCCACATGGTCAATACCCCCGTTCGCTCGGAGGCTTAGCCCAAAGGGAAAATTACCCATTCTCCTTTCCCTCTTGTCTCTCCCCTCCACCCACATGGCCAATACTGTTACCAGCTGGTCGAAATGAGTCCTGAGCAGTCTGCTCCAAGGATCTGGGTGATGAGCTGTCTCGGTTGGATGCCAGATGGGTGAGAGACAGACCGCCGGGGTGGGTAGGGCCGGGAGCCAGAGTGCAGACAAACAGGCCGGGAGCTCAGGCACCAGGTGAGAGGACAGGAGCAGAAGCAGGAGCTGGAGAGGGCTGCAGGCAGGAGCTGATCAAGATGGTTTTCTAAAAGGCATCTTGGAGATACGTGGCTTAAAAAAAATTCTCTAGGCTAAAACATTTGAGAAGTTCTCATCCAATCTAGTGGTCGCCATCTGTAACAGTTAAAATTTAGGAATATGGGGAGACTGAGGCAGGTAGAAATTAGTTTCTCTCTGCAAGGAGTATTATATTTTTTAGAGGTTTATTAAGGATTAAGGATTAAAGAATATACAAGTAAGAAACATGTGCCTAGGCCAGAGGCCTAGACAAAATAACCTCACATCATGCAAGAGACGCCTCTGCTCCAAAACGGAAGTCCAAAAAAGGGAAAAGACACCCAAAAACCTTTGCCACCAGCTTAAATCCTTCCTCGATCTCGGCCCACCTCAGAATTCCTGTAAGATTACAAAGCATCTTGGGGGAGTGGAGCAAAGGCTTGTGGGGATTGTAGTCCTGTATTCAAGTCTATTTTTTACAATAGAGGCAGCAAAATTCAGACCTCTGAAAACCCTTCCTTACCAATTACAAAGCAAACTTAACAACAAGACAGAGTCAAGGAACCCTCCTGCTGGACTCAACTTAAAAGGTACACCCCCAAAAGCTGGAATTTGAGAACACTCCAGTTTAAGGGAAAGGAAGAAGGAAGGTCTCAGGACCCCTCCCCCACCTAGATCAATAAGACTCCAGCAGAAGCTGGAACCTCTGGGCAGGCAAAGGTGTTGGTCTGGAGGGAGTACCTTGCAGGCAAAGCTATGTGAGGCTCAGAGCGGCCAACACAGGCAGTGGGGAAGCAGTTAGAGAAGAAGCTCAAAGCACAGAGAAGGCAGCCTAGTTGCAGCAGTGGAGACACTCAATATTGCCTCCCCACACCTTACCCGAGGTTTTGGCCTCAGGGCACATCCAGCAACCCATCTGGACTTAATGGCATCAAAGACTTCAGAGGGCAGGGAATCTCAAACTCCAACATCCCCTCTGAGCTGAGAGATTTGCTGACAAAGCTCCAAGGGTGAAGGTGGAAAGAAAAACCCAAAACCACAAAAAAAAATGAAAGGAGCAAGAGCTCAGGCAACTGAAGTGAGTAAAGAAGTGGTAAATATGAGCAAACAACAGAAAAAAAAAGAAATTACAATCAACAGCTTCTATATAGGGAATGAACAAAGAGCAAACAGAACAAAGAAGGATGAGGGAACACCAAGCAAAAAAAAAAAAACAGAAAACCCAGCAAATTAGATACAGGCTCTGGAAGAAATCAAAATACAATTCAAAACATAATTAAAGAGGCTGAAGACAACTGGGAAAAGAACATAAAAACTAAGATAAGTCATCTGGAAACAGAGGCACTTGAACTAAAACAAGAAAATAGTGTCTTGAAAACCAAAATCAACCAGCTTGAAAATGAAGCAAAGGAGATGAAAAATGAGGCAAAGAAGATGAAAAATGAGGCAAAGGAAATGAAAGATGACCTCAAAAAAAATCAGACCAGAAGGAAAAGGATAACCAAAAAGCCAGGGATTAAAGACATCTTTAAGAACCAGAATATAACAACTAGAAACAAACAACTTCACAAGGCAGCAAGACACTATAAAACAAAATTAAAAGAATGAAAAAATTGAGGAAAATATGAAGCATCTCATTCAAAAAACAGAGGAATTATAAAATCATTTGAGTAGAGACAATTTAAGAATCATTGGTCTACTGGAAGACCATTACAAAAGAAAAAGCCTGGACGTCATACTACAGGAAATTATCCAAGGAAACTGCCCTGATACTCTATAACAAGAGGGAAAAGTGGATATTGAAAGAATCTGCAGATAACCACCTGTATTCAATCCCCAACTGACAACACCCAGGAATGTTATAGCCAAATTCAAGAACTATTGACAAAGGAAAAAAAAATATTACAAGTTGCTAAGAAGAAGTCATTCAGATACCATGGAATCACAGTGAGGATAACACAGGATCTGGCTGCATCTACATGGAAGGACCAAAAGGCATACAATATGATATTCTGGAAAGCAAGGGAACTAGGTCTACAACCAAGAATCAACTACCAAGCAAAACTGACTATATTCTTTCAGGGGAAAGTATGGTCATTTAAGAAATAGAAAAATTCCAAGTATTTGTAAAGAAAAGAATATACCTGAAGAGAAAAGTTGATGCACAAGCACAGAACTCAAGAGAATCATCAAAAGGTAATTAAGAAAGAGGGAAAAAAGAACAAAAAACTTTTTTGTTAAGACACCCAATAAGTTAAAATGATATGTATCCCAATAAGAAAAGAGGATATTGGTAACTCTTAAAAAATTGTTATTATGACCTGGGCAGCTAGAAGAATTACACTTAGAGGGAACAGTGACAAACTATATAGGATGAAATGTCAGTACATAAATACATATATAGATATATATGTACACAAATACAAATATATGTGTATGTATACATATATATACAAATAGAGCTAAAAAAGAGGTTAAATACTAAAATGAACGGGAAAAGAAACAAATGGGGATGAATTATATGTCACAAAGAGGCTTATGGCAGGAGGGGGAAGAACATCAATACACTGAAAGGGTAAAGAGGTTGGAGATAGGAAATACTCAATGCTTAGATGCATTGAAATTGACTCAAAGAGGGAAGAACAATCTAATCCACTGAAGCAGAGAATTGATTTGTGCCCTATAGGGAAGTAGAAGGGTAAGAAACAGACTAGTGGGGAGGGAAGTAGTAGAAGGGAGAGAAAATGTGAGGGGTAGTATAAAAATACTGTAAAGAAAATAAGAGGGCATTAAGAAGGGAAGGGGGAAGAAAGAGAAGTAAAATAAGGGTGGCAATTAGGGGGACTGATTAAAAACAAAACATTGGTGTAGAAGGAAATAGTGAAAAAAGAAAAGGAAGGACTAGGAGTAGAAATCAAAATGCTGGGAAATACACAGCTGGTAATCATAACTCTGAATGTGAATAAAATAAATTCACCCATAAAATGCTAGTGAATAGCAGAGTGGATTAGAAACCAAAACCCTACCATATGCTGTCTACAAGAAACACACATGAGGAAGGTAGACACACATAGGGCAAAAGTAAGAGGATGGAGCCACATCTATTGGGCATCAACTGAGGAAAAAGAAGGCAGGATTTGCAATCATGATATCTGACAAAGCCAAAGTAAAAATAGATCTAGTTAAAAGTGATATGGAAGGTAATTACATTCTGATAAAAGGCAGTATAGACAATGAGGAAATATCAGTAATCAACATATATGCATCAAATGGCATAGCATCCAAACTTCTAAAGTAGAAACTAGTGGAGCTCAAGGATGAAATAGGTAGAAAACATATACTAGTGGGAGACCTGAACCTTCTTCTGTCAGAACTAGATAAATCAAACCAAAAAATAAATAAGAAAGAGGTACGAGAAGTGAATGAAATCTTAAAAAAAATTAGAGTTAGTTGATATATGGAGAAAAATAAATGAGGACAAAATGGAATACACTTTCTTTTCAGCAGCACATGGTACATTCACAAAGACTGACCATGTACTAGGGCATAAAAACATTGTAAATAAGTGCAAAAGAGCAGAAATAATAAATGCAACCTTCTCAGATCACAATGGAATTAAAATAATAATTAGTAAGGGTACATGGAGAGGCAGTAAAAAATTAATTGGAAATTAAACAATATGATTCTCCAAAACCAGCTAGTTAAAGAGCAAATCATAGAAACATAATTTCATTGAAGAAAATAACAATGATGAGACATCCTTTCAAAATCTATGGGATGCAGCCAAAGTAGTACTCAGTAGGAAATTTATATCCTTGAGTTAATATATTAACAAATTAAGAAGGGCAGAGATCAATGAATTGGGCATGCAAATTAAGAAATTAGAAAGTGAACAAATTAAAAATCCTCAGATGAGGACTAAATTAAAGATCCTAAAAATCAAAGGAGAAATTAATAAAATTGAAAGTTAAAGAACTATTGAATTAATAAATAAGACTAGAAGCTGGTACTTTGAAAAAACAAATAAAATAGACAAAGTACTGGTGAATCTAATTAAAAAAAGAAAAGAAGAAAACCAAATTGACAATATCCAAGATGAAAAGGGAGACCTCACCTCTAATAAAGAGGAAATTAAGTCAATCATTAAAAATTATTATGCCCAATTGCATGGCAATAAATATGACAATCTAGCTGATCTGAATGAATATTTACAAAAATATAAAATATCTAGTCTAACAGAGGAAGAAATAGACTACCTAAACAAACCCATATCTGAAAAAGAAATTGAACAAGTAATCAAAAACTCCCTAAGAAAAAATCCCCAGGTCCAGATGGATTCACAAGTGAATTCTATCAAACATTCAAAGAAAAACTAATCCCAATATTATACAAACTATTTGACAGAATAAGCCAAGAAAGAGTTCTACTAAATTCCTTTTATGACAGTAATATGGTACTGATTCCAAAGCTAGTCAGGTTGAAACAGAAAGAAAACTATAGACCAATCTCCTTAATGAATATAGATGCAAAAAAATTAAATACAATACTAGCAAAGAGACTCCAGAAAGTGATCACAAGGGTTATTCACTATTATCAGGTGGGATTTATACCAGGAATGCAAGGATGGTTCAATATTAGAAAAACCATCCACATAATTGACCATATCAACAAGCAAGCTGACAAAAATCACATGATTATCTCAATAGATGCAGAAAAAGCCTTTAATAATGTACAACACTCATTCCTATTGAAAACAGAAGAAAGTATAGGAATAGAAGGGCCTTTCCTAAAAATAATAAACAGTATACATCTAAAACCATCAGCAAACATCATCTGCAATGGGGATAAACTAGACGCATTCCCAATAATATCAGGAGTGAAACAAGGATGCCCATTATCACCTCTATTATTTAACATTGTACTAGAAACACTAGCAGTAGCATTTAGAGAAGAAAAAGAAATTGAAGGTATTAAAATTGGCAGTGAGGAGACCAAGCTATTACTCTTTGCAGATGATATGATGGTCAACTTAAAGAATCTTAGAGAATCAATCAAAAGCTAGTCAAAATAATCAACAACTTTAGCAAACTTAAAGGATACAAAATAAACCCACAGAAGTTATTAGTATTTCTATATATCTCCAACACATCTTAGAAGCAAGAATTAGAAAGAGAAATTCCATTTAAAATTACCATTGACAATACAAAATGCTTAGGAATCTGTCGAGAGAAACACCGGAACTACATGAACACAACTACAAAACACTCTCCACACATTTAAAACTGGATCTAAACAATGGGAAAAACATTGATTGCTCATGGGTAGAATGAGTTAACATAATAAAAATGACTATCTTATCCGAACATATTTACTTATTTAGTGCCACACTCATCGAACTACCAAAAAACTTTTTTTACTGAATTAGAAAAAAACATAACAAAATTCATTTGGAAGAACGAAAGATCAAGGATATCCAGGGAAATCATGGGAAAAAAATGCGAAGGAAGGAGGACTTGCAGTACTAGATCTCAAACTATACTATACCATGGTCATCAAAACCATATAGTACTGGCTAAGAGACAGAAAGGAGGATCAATGGAATAGACTTGGGGTAAGGGACCTCATCAAGACAGTCTATGATAAGCCCAAAGATCCTAACTTTTGGGACCAAAACCCACTATTTGATAAAAACTACTGAGGAAATTGGAAGACAGTGTGGAAGAGATTAGGTTTAGATCAACCTCTCACACCCTACACCAACTTAAACTCAGAATGGGTGAATGACTTGAATATAAAGCAGGAAATTATAAGTAAATTGGGTGAACACAGAATAATATACATGTCAGATCTTTGGGAAAGGAAAGACTTAAAAACCAAGAAGAGCTAGAAAAAATTACAAAATGTAAAATCAATAATTTTGATTACATTAAATTAAAAAGTTTGTGTATAAACAAAACCAGTGCAACCAAAATTAGAAGGGAAGAAACAAAATGGAACACAATCTTCATAACAAAAACCTCTGACAGAGGTCTAATTACTCAAATTTATAAAGAGCTAAATCAATTGTACAAAAAAACAAACCATTCTCCAATTGATAAATGTGAAGAGGGAATTTTCAGTGAAAGAAATCAAAACTATTAATAATAATAATATTAATAAAATATTAATAATAAAAAGTGTTCTAAATCCCTTATAATCAGAGATATGCAAATCAAAACTCTGAGGTATCACCTCACATCTAGCAAATTGGCTAACATGACAGCAATGGAAAGTGATGGATGCTGGAGGGGATGTGGCAGAGTCCGGACATTAATTCATTGCTGTTGGAGGTATGAATTAATCCAACCATTCTGGAGGGCAATTTGGAACTATGCCAAAAAGGCAATAAAAGACTGTCTGCCCTTTGATACAGCTATAGCACTGCTGGGTTTGTACCCCAAAGAGATAATAAGGAAAAAGGCATGTACAAGAATATTCATAGCTGCACTCTTTGTGGTGGCAAAAAATTGGAAAAAGAGGGGATGCCCTTCAATTGGGTAATGGATGAACAAATTGTGGTATCTGTTGATGATGGAATACTATTGTACTCAAAGGAATAATAAAGTGGAGGAATTCCATGGGAACTGGAACAACCTTCAGGAATTGATGTAGAGCTAAAGAGCAGAACCAGGAGAACATTATATACAGAGCCTGATACACTATGGTACAATCGAATGTAATGGACTTCTCCATTAGTGGCAATGCAGTGATTCTGAACAACTTGGAGGGGTCTATGAGAAAAAAATACTGTCCACATTCAGATGAAAAACTGTGGGGGTAGAAATTGTGAATTTTAGATTTACTCCACCCTGCTTAGTCTAGCAATCAGGAATGTATAAACTTAAGCTACCATTGGTACATATGAGACACATTAAGTGATGTAAAAAAAGTCTAAATACTGTAGGCAGTCTCTTTTTGGTGGTGGAGGCATGGAGCTCGGCCTCTCTCTCTCTCTCTCTCTCTCTCTCTCTCTCTCTCTCTCTCTCTCTCTCTCTCTCTCTCTCTCAATAAATTTATGGAGACAGGAGGACTTAGCCATAGAAACTTCCTAGTTGTGTGACCCTGGGCAAGTCATTTAACCCCAGTTGCCTAGCCCAGTGATGGGCAACCTTTTGAACTTTGTGTGTCAAAATTCCCCCAAAATCTGAACATAATTTAGAGGTGTGTCACTTTGAGAAACAAACCATAATTTTGTGATGTTTATAGTTTAAATATCAAATATGTTTAGTTGTAATATATAGCTATATTTAATAAACCAAAAACTAATTATTTAACTTAAAAATATTTAAGTGCCTACCATATAATTTAAACAGAGGATATATTTATGCACTGAATATGTATGCCATGAATCCTTTCATGGTTATTTCTTGTATAGGACACTAAAAAAACACAAAAGCAATATAGTACTGACCCTCTATGTACTGATATTAGAACATATTATTTGGTAATAACCTTGGACCAAAGAAAATCAATCAAGATATGGCAGTAAGTCTACTGGATTTGGAAGGACAATTTGGGGATCAAATCCGGTTTTTATCCCTTCTTGATTTTCATGACTTTGGACAAGTCATTTTACTTTTCTAGGATAAAGTTTTCTCAACTCTAAAATGAAGGGACTGAAGTAGACAACCTTAGAGATCCATGGCCCTCCCAAAAAGATCAGCTATATAATTCACATAGAAAAAAAAACAAATGGGAGAATATTGCTAATTATTCAAAATATGACATGTTATGACACGTAGATGAATCATCTATTCATTTAGTTAGTTCATAAATTTACCTGTATGCTTTGGAGACACAAGCAGATGAATAATAAACTGGATCAAGAATTAAATGAAAATCAGAAAATGCACTCGATTGCACTTGGAAAATTGACAACACATTTACAATCCTAATCTGTTCCTTCACACAAATACACACACAAAAACCCATTATGAATATTTTCCCAGTGATGCAGCTTGATACAACAGTCTCTGAAGAATCAACATTTCAAGTTGAAAAATATTGGGAAAGAAGAGAGAATCATGATGGGTTTGTCATGCTTAGTTTAATTTAGCTTCAATATCACTAAGAATATCTCATACACAAATAGTTGTATAGATAATATCATAAAGAAGATGTATGATTAAAAAGTATGTGGCTCAGTCTATAGTGAAAGTCTGGACAAGGTAGACAGCCCTAGTGTTACCTAATGTTACATATCAGACTATGCTTGGCTTTCTTCTTCTCTACTTAGTGACCTATGCTAGACTGTTTAAGTTTGCAAGAGATCTGTGATTAAAAATAATAGCAAAAACAATACTTTCCCCGACCTTTCCTTTAGAATTCAGTGAACACTTTAAGAGTTGTTTAATCATTGTCAGATAGATGGCTAGATATATCAATACTTTATAGAACAATTGGAGAATGAATTATTCTGCAAGAGCATGTTTTCCAAAAAATGATTATGGAATTTAATTATAGAAACTTTAAACTCTTATGTTCATTTGCTTCTTTATTTTTTATCTATCTATCTATCTATCTATCTATCTATCTATCTATCTATCTATCTATTTTTCTTTCTATCTATCCATCCCTTCAAAAATTGTTTTAGCATAGATGTATTTAGACAAGAATTTTATAGTGTGTCAAGATGAACTTGATCTTTACCAATGGGAGAAGTGCTCTCAATGATGATATCATGTATTTTTATTTTAATCTTTCTAGATCTATTACACAGGGGGCAGCTGGGTAGCTCAGTGGATGGAGAGCCAGGTCTAGAGACAGGAGGAACTAGGTTCAAATCTGGCCTCAGACATTTCCCAGCTGTGTGACCCTGGGCAAGTCACTTAATCCCCATTGCCTAGCCCTTACTGCTCTTCTGCCTTGGAACCAATACACAGTGTTGATTCCAAGACAAAAGGTAAGGACTTTAAAAAAATAAATAATTCAATAAAATAAAAAAATAATAAATCTATTGCACAGTTCTTTGCCTTTATAAAGACAAAGAATATACTAAAATATACTTAAAGATTACTAAATACTAAAATATTCTAAAATACTTAAAATATATTAAGCATAACCTTCTTTGGCTGACTTAAGGTTATTTTAAATATCAACTATTGTACTTTGCCTTTGAAGGATATTGTTATGTGTAAGACTAGCTCCATATGTTAAATGGCTCCACACTGCCTTAAAGTAGGCATTAGGTGATGACATTGCTACATGTATCTATTCTAGCTATACTAGTAGCTGTCATATCTATCTCCAGCAGCTTCTGGAAGCAACATTCATTTTCTTCTTACTTAAGAAACCTACTGTCTACTATCAAAAATGATAATGGATTTACTAAATAATTCAACTATGATACATGATTCTAAGTCAGCAGCAAATTGAAATACGAAGGCATCTTCATTTACCTTCTAAGAATTAAAGGGCTTATTCTTTGATAGAAAGACAAAATGAATAGTCCCTGCCACCAAGGAACTTACATTCTATAGAGCAAAGGAGCACATACACATACAAGGATATAAAATTAATACAAAATATATACAGTAGTGGGAGGGGAGCAAAGAGTATTAATAGATGATGGGGATCAAGAAAAATCTCATGTAGAAGGTGGTATTTGAGTTGACTTTTGAAGAATGCCAGTGATACTAAGAAAGAGGGAGATTGAGAGAGACTAAGGGAAGTAGGGAGATAGAGAAGGAGCAAAGTAAGCCAGTTATCTGGACCATAGAGTATGTCATATACACTAAGTCATCAAAAGCAGAGTTGGAGACAGATTGTGACAGTCTTTAAATGCCAAATATGAGTTTATATTCTGTCTTTGAGTTGTAGAGTCAATATAACTTCTTGAGAATGGCAGAGAAATGATGAAACCTGTGTTTTAAAAAACAGATCTTTGTTAGCTCTGTAGAATACAGAAATATGCACCAATCCTAGACCATATACTAGATTGAAAGAACTACCAGTTTTCATCTTTGCCTATCTATGAGCATAGCTCAGTGCCTTTCAAATTGTAGACATTTTAGTTACAAGGTCAGGAAGTATTAATTAAGCCAAGCAGTTTCACAATAGTAGGCTTGGGAAGACACCTTACAGTGGCTATAGTCTAATCTTTTCTATTTAAAGTGAGGAAGTTAAGACACATAAATTTGAGCTACTTAAAGTCAACCAGGAAGTTAATGGCATAACCAAGACTAGAACTCAAGTTTCCTGATTCCTAGTCTAGTATATAGTATATACCTATAGTATAGCTAGTGTTCATTCACCAATATCATATTGTTATGTCCTGCTAGCAAGTTTCTACTGTCACACTAAGGAGACAAGGGATTTCTGGCAAGCTGTTAAAGACCTTAGTGAACTTGCTGTCTTTTGCTTTATTTAGTTTTCATTTTGTTAAAATGAGTCAGTCATTTATTTTATATTTTTCAGGAGGTAGTTCAAATGTTAATTGTCAACATGAAGAAATAAATGCATAAATTTGGCAAGGCTCTGGTAATCTGGTGGCTTTTGAAACAGAATCACAGATGGGAGCATTTAGATTCAGTGTGATTTCCTTGTTCTCTGGATTTTGTCCCAATTAAAAGTTATCAGTTCAAATCAGGTTACCATTTCTGAGAGGCAACTGTCACACTATAAAATGCACAGTAGATGACACTGACTTACTGGCATATCTTATTAGTGAGAGATAATGAAGAGCCATTTATTGGTTTAGAACTTTGCCTTGTTTATAGTAAATTTTGTGATTTTTTTTTAAATTTCAGAATGAACCAACTTTCTTAAAAATTATCTGTTTATGGACTTCCGGTCAAGATGGCGGCTTAGAGAAAGCTAAAGTTCAGATCTCCTGAAACCCTTACCTACCAAACTCAAATGATATGCTCCGAGAACACCGAAATTCAAAACGATCAACAGCATAGACCCCGGGAGTCCTCCTCCTGGACCTGGACCTGGATCAAAAGGTACGGTCCCCCCCAAAAGTCAGAACCCATGATCACTTGGACCTAAGGGGTAGGCAGAAGGAAGGTCCCACGACCCATCCCCCCCAACCCAGAGCACTGAATCTGAGGCAGCAGCAGGAACCTCAGGGCAGGCAAAAGGGCCTCGGGAGCCGGCTATTCTGAAAGCCTCTTCCTGAAAACAACCTGACCCAGGCGAGGGGGCACCCAGACAGCAGGGAAACAGAGAGAGACGGGGGAGCTTGTAACCCCCTGACTGGATCCTTCCATCTGAGTCTCACGAAAAAAGTCCCTGCCTCAAGGCATACTCAGTTCAACCCAGGGAAAGCTAATCTCATTGGGAGCCCTCCGAGCTCCAGGAAGCCGCGGCCCCTCCCCCCGCAGAGTGTTGTCCCTGGCCGGCTAAGGCACAGAAACAAACACCCTGCGAAAAGGGCGTGGAAAAAGGCAATGGAGAAGCATTGGGAGGGGACAGCAGTAACAGGGAAACACCAGCAATTCCTGGCTTCCCCAGGAAGAAAGAACAACAACTGCATAGAACGAACAATCTGCCTAGGGATAAAACCTCTGAACTCCAGACAGAGATAAGAAAAGCTAGTCCTCTCCACTCAGATAGAGATGGCAAACTCTACAGAAGCACAAAGGCCCCAAAATGCCAAAAAAAAAAAACAAGAAGAAGGGGGCAACTTTGGACACATTTTATGGAGCAAAAATACAAAATACAGAGGAGATAGAAGAGGAAACACAAGCAAATGCTCTGAAACCTTCCAAAGGAAATGGAAACTCTCCACAAACCCATGAAGAAATTGAATCAGAAATGATCAAAAAGATGGAAGCCTTCTGGGAGGAAAAGTGGGAAATAATGCAAAAGAAATTCAGGCATCTACAAAACCAGTTTGACCAAACTGAAAAGGAAAACCAAGCTTTGAAGCAAGAACTAATAAAGCAAAGCCAAAAGACCAAGAAATTAGAAGAGAACATAAAATATCTCACTGACGAAGTGACAGATTTGTAAAATAGAGGGAGAAGAGATAATTTAAGAATAATTGGACTTCCAGAAAAGCCAGAAATAAACAGCAAACTCGACATTGTAATACAAGATATAATCAAAGAAAATTGCCCAGAGATTCTAGAACAAGGGGGCAATACAGCCACTGACAGAGCTCACAGAACACCTTCTACACTAAACCCCCAAAAGACAACTCCCAGGAATGTAATTGCCAAATTCCAAAGCTCTCAAACAAAAGAAAAAATCCTACAAGAAGCCAGAAAAATACAATTTAGATACAAAGGAATGCCAATCAGGGTCACACAAGACCTTGCAAGTTCTACTCTAAATGATCGTAAGGCAAGGAACATGATCTTCAGAAAGGCAAGAGAGCTGGGTCTTCAACCAAGAATCAGCTACCCAGCAAAATTGACTATATACTTGCAAGGGAAAGTATGGGCATTCAACAAAATAGAAGATTTCCAAGTTTTTGCAAAGAAAAGACCAGAGCTCTGTGGAAAGTTCGATATCGAAAATCAAAGAGCATGGAATACCTGAAAAGGTAAATATGAAGGAAAGGGAAAAGGAGAAAAATGTTATCTTCTTCTTTTACTCAAACTCTCTTCTATAAGGACTACATTTATATCAATCTATGTATACTAACATGTGGGGAAAATGTAATGTGTAAACAGGGGGAAAAGAAAGACCAAATAGAATAATCTTTCTCACACAAAGATTCACATGGAAAGGGGAGGGGAAGAAAATTCCTATAAGAAGGAGAGGAAGAGAGTTTTCACTTAAACCTTACTCTCAGGGAAATCAACTCTGAGAGGGAAAAAACATCCAGATCCAATGGGATCTTGAATTCTATCTTACCCAACAAGGGTAGGGAGAAGGGAAAACCAAGGGGGGGAGGGGGAGGGGGAAAACAAAAGGGGAGGGAAAGAGAGGGGAGAGGGGGAGGGAAGAAAAAGGGAGGGACTAAAAAGGGAAACATATCAAGGGAGGGGACAAGGGGGACTGATTTAAATTAAATCACTGGACTAAAAGGTAGAGCCGAAGAAGAAAAGGTTAGAACCAGGGAAGAATATCAAAATGCCACGGAGTCCACAAATGACAGTCATAACTTTGAACGTGAATGGGATGAACTCACCCATAAAACGTAGATGAATAGCAGAATGGATTAGAATCCAAAACCCTACCATATGTTGTCTTCAAGAAACACACATGAGGCGGGTTGACACCCAGAAGGTCAAATTAAAGGAAGGAGTAAGACCTTCTGGGCCTCAACTGACAGAAAGAAGGCAGGAGTGGTAATCATGATATCTGATAAAGCCAAAGCAAAAATAGACCTGATCAAAAGGGATAGGGAAGGTAATTATATTTTGTTAAAAGGGACTTTAGATAATGAGGAAATATCACTAATCAACATGTATGCACCAAATAATATAGCACCCAAATTTCTAATGGAGAAACTAGGAGAATTGAAGGAAGAATTAGACATTAAAACCATATTCGTGGGAGACTTAAACCAACCATTATCAAATTTAGATAAATCAAATCAAAAAATAAATAAGAAAGAGGTAAAAGAAGTGAATGAAATCTTAGAAAAATTAGAATTAATAGACATATGGAGAAAAATAAATAGGGATGAAAAGGAATACACCTTCTTCTCAGCACCACATTGCACATTCACAAAAATTGACCATACATTAGGCCACAGAAACAGCACACAAATGCAGAAAAGCAGAAATAATAAATGCAGCCTTCTCAGATCACAAGGCAATAAAAATAATGATCAGTAAAGGTACATGGAAAACCAAATCAATAACTAATTGGAAATTAAACAATATGATACTCCAAAATCATTTAGTTAGAGAAGAAATCATAGAAAGAATTAATAATTTTATTGAGGAAAATGACAATGGTGAGACATCCTTTCAAACCTTTTGGGATTCAGCCAAAGCGGTAATCAGAGGTAAATTCATATCCCTGAGTGCATATATCAACAAACTAGGGAGAGCAGAGATCAATCAATTGGAAAAGCAAATAAAAAACTCAAAAGCTATCAAATTAAAAATCCCCAGCAGAAAACCAACTAGAAATCCTAAAAATTAAGGGAGAAATTAATAAAATCAAAAGTGATAGAACTATTGATTTAATAAATAAGACAAGAAGCTGGTACTTTTATTTTTTTTTTTTTTTAAATATATTTTATTTGGTCATTTCCAAGCATTATTCGTTAAAGACATAGATCATTTTCTTTTCCTCCCCCCCCATCCCCCCATAGCCGACGCGTAAGTCCACTGGGCATTAGATGTTTTCTTGATTTGAACCCATTGCTTTGTTGATAGTATTTGCATTAGAGTGTTCATTTAGAGTCTATCCTCTGTCATGTCCCCTCAATCTTTGTATTCAGGCAGTTGCTTTTTCTTGGTGTTTCCACTCCCATAGTTTATCCTTTGCTTATGAATGGTGTTTTTTTCTCCTGGGTCCCTGCAAGTTGTTCAGGGACATTACACCACCACTAATGGAGAAGTCCATTACGTTCGATGATACCACAGTGTGTTTGTCTCTGTGTACAATGTTCTCCTGGTTCTGCTCCTCTCGCTCTGCATCACTTCCTGGAGGTTGTTCCAGTCTCCATGGAACTTCTCCACTTTATTATTCCTTTTAGCGCAATAGTACTCCATCACCAACATATACCACAGTTTGTTCAGCCATTCCCCAATTGATGGGCATCCCCTCATTTTCCAGTTTTGGGCCACCACAAAGAGCGCAGCTATGAATATTTTTGTACAAGTCTTTGTGTCCATTATCTCTTTGGGGTACAGACCCAGCAGTGCTATGGCTGGGTCAAAGGGTAGATATTCTTTTGTCGCCCTTTGGGCATAGTTCCAAATTGCCCTCCAGAATGGTTGGATCAGTTCACAGCTCCACCAGCAATGAATTAATGTCCCTACTTTGCCACATCCCCTCCAGCATTCATTACTTTCCTTTGCTGTTATGTTAGCCAATCTGCTAGGTGTGAGGTGATACCTCAGAGTTGTTTTGATTTGCATCTCTCTGATTATAAGAGATGTAGAACACTTCTTCATGTGCTTGTTAATAGTTTTGATTTCTTTATCTGAGAACTGCCTATCCATTTCCCTTGCCCATTTATCAATTGGAGAATGGCTTGATTTTGTGTACAATTGATTTAGCTCTTTATAAATATGAGTAATTAAACCTTTGTCAGAGGTTTCTATGAAGATTTTTTCCCAATTTGTTGTTTCCCTTCTGATTTTAGTTATATTGGTTTTGTTTGTACAAAAGCTTTTTAGTTTGATGTAGTCAAAATTATTTATTTTACATTTTGTGATTCTTTCTATATCTTGCTTGGTTTTAAAGCCTTTCCCCTCCCAAAGGTCTGACATGTATACTATTCTGTGTTTACCCAATTTACTTATGGTTTCCTTCTTTATGTTTAAGTCACTCACCCATTTTGAATTTATCTTGGTGTAGGGTGTGAGGTGTTGATCTATTCCTAGTCTCTCCCACACTGTCTTCCAATTTTCCCAGCAGTTTTTATGAAATAGTGGATTTTTGTCCCAAAAGCTGGGATCTTTGGGTTTATCGTATACTGTCTTGCTGAGGTCGCTTTCCCCCAGTCTATTCCACTGATCTTCCTTTCTATTTCTTAGCCAGTACCAAATTGTTTTGATGACTGCTGCTTTGTAATATAGTTTTAGGTCAGGGACTGCAAGGCCCCCATCGTATGTGTTTTTTTTCATTATTTCCCTGGATATCCTTGATCTTTTGTTCTTCCAAATGAACTTTGTTATGTTTTTTTCTAAATCAGTGAAGAAGTATTTTGGTAGTTCAATGGGTATGGCACTAAATAGATAAATAAGTTTGGGTAGGATGGTCATTTTTATTATATTGGCTCGTCCTATCCATGAGCAGTTAATGTTTTTCCATTTGTTCAAGTCTAGTTTTAGTTGTGTGGCGAGTGTTTTGTAGTTGTGTTCATATAGTTCCTGTGTTTGTCTTGGGAGGTAGATTCCTAGGTATTTTATTTTGTCTAAGGTGATTTTGAATGGGATTTCTCTTTCTAGTTCTTGCTGCTGAGCTGTGTTGGAGATATATAGAAAAGCTGATGATTTATGTGGGTTTATTTTGTATCCTGCAACTTTGCTAAAGTTGTTGATTATTTCAATTAGCTTTTTGGTTGAATCTCTAGGATTCTTTAAGTAGACCATCATGTCATCCGCAAAGAGTGATAACTTGGTCTCCTCCTTGCCTATTTTGATGCCTTCAATTCCTTTATCTTCTCTAATTGCTACTGCTAGTGTTTCTAGTACAATGTCAAATAGTAGAGGTGATAATGGGCATCCTTGTTTCACTCCTGATCTTATTGGGAATGCATCTAGTTTATCCCCATTGCAGATGATATTAGCTGTTGGTTTTAGATATATACTGTTTATTATTTTTAGGAATGACCCTTCTATTCCTATGCTTTCTAGTGTTTTTAATAGGAATGGGTGTTGTATTTTATCAAAGGCTTTTTCTGCATCTATTGAAATAATCATGTGATTCTTGCTAGTTTGCTTGTTGATGTGGTCAATTATGTGGATGGTTTTCCTAATGTTGAACCAGCCCTGCATCCCTGGTATGAATCCTACTTGATCATGGTGAATGATCCTTCTGATCACTTGCTGGAGTCTTTTTGCTAGTATCCTATTTAAGATTTTTGCATCTATATTCATTAGGGAGATTGGCCTATAGTTTTCTTTCTCTGTTTTTGACCTGCCTGGTTTTGGAATCAGTACCATGTTTGTGTCGTAAAAGGAGTTTGGTAGAACTCCCTCTTTGCTTATTATGTCAAATAGTTTGTATAGTATTGGGATTAACTGTTCTCTGAATGTTTGATAGAATTCACAGGTGAATCCATCAGGCCCTGGGGACTTTTTCTTAGGAAGTTCTTTGATGGCTTGTTGGATTTCAATTTCTGATATGGGATTATTTAGGAATTCTATTTCCTCTTCTGTTAGTCT
The DNA here is from genome assembly GCF_027887165.1 of Monodelphis domestica. NCBI lineage: Eukaryota > Metazoa > Chordata > Mammalia > Didelphimorphia > Didelphidae > Monodelphis > Monodelphis domestica. The sequence continues at coordinate 343,542,496 of NC_077227.1, read as the reverse complement.
AGGCAGTTTGTATTTTTGTATATATTCATCCATTTCTCCTAAATTGGTGTATTTATTGCCATATAATTGGGCAAAGTAATTTCTAATGATTGCCTTAATTTCCTCCTCATTGGAGGTGCTGTCCCCCTTTTCATCTTTAATGCTGTGAATTTGCTTTTCTTCCTTCCTTTTTTTAACTAGATTGACCAGTACCTTGTCTATTTTGTTTGTTTTTTCAAAGTACCAGCTTCTTGTCTCATTTATTAAATCAATAGTTCTATCACTTTCGATTTTATTAATTTCTCCCTTAATTTTTAGGATTTCTAATTTGGTTTTCTGCTGGGGGTTTTTAATTTGATCGCTTTCCAGTTTTTTCATTTGCATTTCCAATTGATTGATCTCTGCTCTCCCTTGTTTGTTAATATAAGCATTCAGGGATATGAATTTACCTCTGATTACCGCTTTGGCTGCATCCCAAAAGGTTTGGAAGGATGTTTCGCCATTGTCATTTTCCTCGATGAAATTATTAATTGTTTCTATGATTTCTTCTTTAACTAAACGGTTTTGGAGTATCATATTGTTTAATTTCCAATTGGTTTTAGATTTGGTTTTCCATGTACCATTACTAATCATTATTTTTATTGCCTTGTGATCTGAGAAGGCTGCATTCATTATTTCTGCTTTTCTGCATTTGTGTGCTATGTTTCTGTGACCTAATGTATGGTCAATTTTTGTGAATGTGCCATGTGGCGCTGAGAAGAAGGTGTATTCCTTTTTATCCCTATTTATTTTTCTCCATATGTCTATTAATTCTAATTTTTCTAAGATTTCATTCACTTCTTTTACCTCTTTCTTATTTATTTTTTGATTTGATTTATCTAAATTTGATAATGGTTGGTTTAAGTCTCCCACTAGTATGGTTTTATTGTCTATTTCTTCCTTCAATTCTCCTAGTTTCTCCATTAGAAATTTGGGTGCTATATTATTTGGTGCATACATATTGATTAATGATATTTCCTCATTGTCTATAGTCCCTTTTAACAAAATATAATTACCTTCCCTATCCCTTTTGATCAGGTCTATTTTTGCATTGGCTTTATCAGATATCATGATTACCACTCCTGCCTTCTTTCTATCAGTTGAAGCCCAGAAGGTCTTACTCCATCCTTTAATTCTGACCTTGTGGGTGTCAACCCGCCTCATGTGTGTTTCTTGAAGACAACATATGGTAGGGTTTTGGATTCTAATCCATTCTGCTATTCGTCTACGTTTTATGGGTGAGTTCATCCCATTCACGTTCAAAGTTATGATTGTCATTTGTGGACTCCCTGGCATTTTGATTGCCTTCCCTAATTCTAACCTTTTCTTCTTCGGCTCTACCTTTTAGTCCAGTGATTTACTTTGAAACAGTCCCCCTTGTCCCCTCCCTTGATGTTTCCCTTTTTAGTCCCTCCCTTTTTGTTCCCTCCCCCTCCCCCCTCTCTTACCCTCCCTTTTTGTTCTCCCTCTCCCCCTCCCCCCCTTGGTTTTCCCTTCTCCTTACCCTTGTTGGGTAAGATAGAATTCAAGATCCCAATGGATCTGGAGGTTTTTCCCTCTCAGAGCTGCTTTCCCTGAGATTGAGGTTTAAGTAACCCCCCCCCCCCTCTCTTCCTCTCCTTCTTATAGGAGTTTTCTTCCCCTCCCCTTCCCATGTGAATCTTTGTGTGAGAATGATTATTCTATTTGGTCTTTCTTTACCCCCTATTTATACATTACATTTTCCCCACATGTTAGTATACATAGGTTGATATAAATGTAGTCCTTATAGAAGAGAGTTTGAGTAAAAGAAGAAGATAACATTTTCCCCTTTCCTTAATATTTACCTTTTCAGGTATTCCTTGCTCTTTGATTTTCAGTATCAAACTTTCCACAGAGCTCTGGTCTTTTCTTTGCAAAAAGTTGGAAGTCTTCTATTTTGTTGAATGCCCATACTTTCCCTTGGAAGTATATAGTCAGTTTTGCTGGGTAGCTGATTCTTGGTTGGAGACCCAGCTCTCTTGCCTTTCTGAAGATCATGTTCCATGCCTTACGATCATTCAGAGTAGAACTTGCAAGGTCTTGGGTGACCCTGATTGGCATTCCTTTATATCTAAATTGTCTTTTTCTGGCTTCCTGTAGGATTTTTTCTTTTGTTTGATAGCTTTGGAATTTGGCAATTACATTCCTGGGAGTTGTCTTTTGGGGGTTTAGTGTAGAAGGTGTTCTGTGAGCTCTGTCAGTGGCTGTATTGCCCCCTTGTTCTAGAATCTCTGGGCAATTTTCTTTGATTATATCTTGTATCACCATGTCCAGTTTGGTGTTTATTTCTGGCTTATCTGGGAGTCCAATTATTCTTAAATTATCCCTTCTCCCCCTATTTTCCAGATCTATCACCTTGTCGGTGAGATATTTTATGTTCTCTTCTAATTTCTTGGTATTTTGGCTTTGCTTTATTGATTCTTGCTCTTTTACACGATCGTTGTCTTCCAGCTGCCTGATTCTGGCCTTTAAAGCCTGGTTTTCTTTTACAGTTTGGTCAAACTGGTTTTGTAGATGCGTGAATTTCTTTTGCATTATTTCCAACTTTTCCTCCCAGAAGGCTTCCATCTTTTTGGTCATTTCTGATTCAAATTCTTCATAGGTTTGTGGAGAGTTTCCATTTCCTTTGGAAGGTTTTGGAGCATTTTCTTTTATATTATCTTCTGTCTGTTCTGTATTTTGTATTTTGGCTCCATAGAATGTGTCCAAAGTCGCCCCTTTCTTCTTATTTTTCTTGGTATTTTGGGGCTTCTGTGGTTCTGTGGAGTTTGTCATCTCTGAGTGTGGAGGATTAGTTTTTCTTGTCTCTTTCTGGTGTTCAGAGGCAGTCCTGGGCAGATAGTTCTATGGGCTTTCCCTGGGTTAAACTGAATATGCCTCACTGGAACTGGAATGGAAGGGTCGGACCACAAGGCCACACTCTCCCCCCGGCTCGCTTTCCGGAAGTTGCCTTCAGAATCGCTGGCCGTGAGGCTGTTTCGTCGGCCTGCGGGGGGATGGGCTGCCGCTTCCCCAAGCTCCGAGAGCACAGACTTTCACTGAGACTTGGATAGCAGGATCCAGCCCGTGAGGCTGTCTTGCCCGCCCTGAGGGTTGCTGTTGTTTTGACCAGCTCTCTGCAGCGGAAGCCCCAGGCAGTAACTTTCACCGGGACTGTAGAAGGCCCTGAGGGTTGTTGTTTCCGAGGACCCTGCTCTCTGAGCCGGCCGGGCTGCGGCTTCCGGGAGCCTTGGACTCTGCGCTCCTACCCCTGAGGTCCGAGGGATCTCGGGTTCTGGCTTTTAAGGGGAGCCGTACCTTTTGAACCGGGTCCAGGTCCAGGAGGAGGGTTCCCAGGGTCTGTGCTGTTGATCGTTTTGAATTTCGGCGCCTTAGGAGCTTATCGTTTGAGATTGGTCGGGAAGGGTTTTCCGGAGATCTGAGCTTTAGCTTTCTCTAAGCCGCCATCTTAACCGGAAGTCTCTGAGAAGCTGGTACTTTTAAAAAACAAACAAAATAGACAAAGTACTGGTCAATCTAATTAAAAAAAGGAAGAAATAAAAGCAAATTAATAGCATCAAAGATGAAAAGGGGGACATCACCTCCGATGAAGAGGAAATTAAGGCAATCATTAAAAATTACTTTGCCCAATTATAAGGCAATAAATACACCAATTTAGGTGATATGGATGAATATATACAAAAATACAAACTGCCTAGACTAACAGAAGAGGAAATAGAATTCTTAAATAATCCCATATCAGAAAATGAAATCCAACAAGCCATCAAAGAACTTCCTAAGAAAAAATCCCCAGGGCCTGATGGATTCACAAGTGAATTCTATCAAACATTCAAAGAACAGTTAATCCCAGTACTATACAAACTATTTGACATAATAAGCAAAGAGGGAGTTCTACCAAACTCTTTTTATGACACAAACAGGTACTGATTCCACAACCAGGCAGGTCAAAAACAGAGAAAGAAAACTATAGACCAATCTCCCTAATGAATATAGATGCAAAAATCTTAAATAGGATACTAGCAAAAAGACTCCAGCACTTCATCACAAGGGTCATCCACCATGATCAAGTAGGATTTATACCAGGGATGCAGGGTTGGTTCAATATTAGGAAAACCATCCACATAATTGACCACATCAACAAGCAAACCAATAAGAACCACATGATTATCTCAATAGACGCAGAAAAAGCCTTTGATAAAATACAACACCCATTCGTATTAAAAACACTAGAAAGCATAGGAATAGAAGGGTCATTCCTAAAAATAATAAACAGCATATATCAAAAACCATCAGCAAACATCATCTGCAATGGGGATAAACTAGATGCATTCCCAATAAGATCAGGAGTGAAACAAGGATGCCCATTATCACCTCTACTATTTGACGTTGTACTAGAAACACTAGCAGTAGCAATTAGAGAAGAAAAAGAAATTGAAGGCATCAAAACAGGCAAGGAGACCAAGTTATCACTCTTTGCAGATGACATGATGGTCTACTTACAGAATCCTAGAGATTCAACCAAAAAGCTAATTGAAATAATCAACAACTTTAGCAAAATTGCAGGATACAAAATAAACCCACATAAGTCATCAGCTTTTCTATATATCTCCAACACAACTCAGCAGCAAATCTAGAAAGAGAAATCCCATTCAAAATCACCTTAGACAAAATAAAATACCTAGGAATCTACCTCCCGAGAGAAACACAGGAACTATATGAACACAACTATAAAACACTCTCCACACAACTAAAACTAGACTTGAACAATTGGAAAAACATTAACTGCTCATGGATAGGATGAGCCAATATAATAAAAATGACCATCCTACCCAAACTTATTCATCTATTTAGTGCCATACCCATTGAACTCCCAAAATATTTCTTTACTGATTTAGAAAAAACCATAACAAAATTCATTTGGAATAACAAAAGATCAAGGATATCCAGGGAAATAATGAAAAAAAAAAAAACCCACGTATCATGGGGGCCTTGCAGTCCCAGACCTTAAACTATATTACAAATCAGCGGTCATCAAAACAATTTGGTACTGGCTAAGAGACAGAAAAGAAGATGAGTGGAATAGACTGGGGGAAAGCAATTGATTTAGTTCAGCAAGACAGTATACGATAAACCCAAATATCCCAGCTTTTGGGACAAAAATTCGCTATTCAATAAAAACTGTTGGGAAAATTGGAAGACAGTGTGGGAGAGATTAGGAAAAGATCAACACCTCACACCCTACACCAAGATAAATTCAAAAATTGGTGAATGACTGAAACATAAAAAAGAATGACTTAAACATAAAGAAAGAACAAATTGGGTAAACACAGAATAGTATACATGTCAGACCTTTGGGAGGGGAAAGACTTTAAAACCAAGCAAGAATCACAAAATGTAAAATAAATAATTTTGACTACATCAAATTAAAAAGCTTTTATACAAACAAAACCAATGTAACTACAATCAGAAGGGAAACAACAAATTGGGAAAAAATCTTCATAGAAACCTCTGACAAATGTTTAATTACTCAAATTTATAAAGAGCTAAATCAATTGTACAAAAAATCAAGCCATTCTCCAATTGACAAATGGGCAAGGGACATGGATAGGCAGTTCTCAGATAAAGAAATCAAAACTATTAATAAGCACATGAAGAAGTGTTCCAAATCTCTTATAATCAGAGAGATGCAAATCAAAACAACTCTGAGATATCATGTCACACCAAACAGATTGGCTAACATGATAGCAAAGGAAAGTAATGAATGCTGGAGGGGATGTGGCAAAGTAGGGACATTAATTCATTGCTGGTGGAGTTGTGAACTGATCCAACCATTCTGGAGGGCAATTTGGAACTATGCCCAAAGGACGATAAAAGAATGTCTACCCTTTGATCCAGCCATAGCACTGCTGGGTCTGTACCCCAAAGAGATAATGGTCTAAAAGCCTTGTACAGAAATATTCATCGTTGCGCTCTTTGTGGTGGCCCAAAACTGGAAAACGAGGGGATGCCCATTAATTGGGGAATGGCTGAGCAAATTGTGGTATATGTTGGTGATGGAATACTATTGTGCTAAAAGGAATAATAAAGTGGAGGAGTTCCATGGAGACTGGAACAACCTCCAGGAAGTGATGCAGAGCAAGAGGAGCAGAACCAGGAGAACATTATACACAGAGACTAATACACTGTGGTATAATCGAACGTAATGGACTTCTCCATTAGTGGCGGTGTAATGTCCCGGAACAATCTGCAGGGATCTAGGAGAAAAAACACTATTCATAAGCAGAGGATAAACTGTGGGAGTAGAAACACCGAGGAAAAGCAACTGCCTGACTACAGTGTTTGAGGGGACATGACAGAGGAGAGACTCTAAACGAAACTCTAATGCAAATATTATCAATATGGCAATGGGTTCGAATCAAGAACACATGTGATACCCAGTGGAATCACGCGTCGGCTATGTGGGGTGGGGGGGAGGAAAAGAAAATGATCTTTGTCTTTAATGAATAATGCTTGGAAATGATCAAATAAAATAGTATTTAAAAATTATCTGTTTATCTGTTGTAGACCCACAATAAACCAAGATGCTTGGAGAGATACATGCTCATCAACTAACCAGTTGATATTGGTATATAGATATAGATATAGATATTGATATATACATATATATGTATATACCACTTATTGAATATAGAACTTTATTCATTACATTTTTGAGACCTATATCAAAGATACAAATATTATAGGACTCTAAAATTAGAGCAGGAATTTCAGAGGCTATATAGCCCTTCCTTTTATTTTACAAATGAGAAAATTGAGATCTAAAGTGGTGAAATGACTTTCCAAAGGTCACATGGGTAGAAAGCCTCTAAGAAAGGATTTGAACTCTCATTTCATGATTCCAAAGCCATTGTTCTTTCTAAGATCTTTTCTAATGTCTTTAATCTGTAGGGATTAAAAGTAAGATAAAATATAATCCTTGCCCCTGTAGGAGTTTATATTAATAAAAAACTGGCTATTCTTTCTATTCACAGGTGTAGGTCTCTCAAATTACAGAAAAGGAAACATGATTCTTGTGTCATTTTTTCCTCTGATGTCAGGTTTTTTTTGGGTACAAATTGGAAGAAATCTCAGAGATCCTATAGTATTAGTGGAAAGAACATTTAACTGGGAGTGCAGGAGACCTAGGTTCTAATGCTACTTCTTTCAGAAATTTTACCTCTAGATTTCTTCACTTCAGAGCTTAATTACTTCATTTGTAAAATGATGATATTTCAAAGAGACTGAAAAAAAGAAGAAAAGGACCCATATGTACAAAAAGATTAAATCAGTTCTTTTTGTTATAGCAAAAATTGGAAAGTAAAGGTATTTCTCTTAAATGGGAAACAGATAAATAAATTTTGTTATGTGAATGTAACAAATATTTTTGCATCATAAGGATTTTTTAAGAATTATTTCAGAGAAACCAAAGAAGATTTGTATTACCTGAAGAAGAGTGAGTTGAGCAGAAGAATTGGAACAATTTTTGTAAGAACAACTGTAGAGGGGGAAAAATTAGGAAGACTTAAGAACTCTAATTGAATAATCAACCATGGTTCCTACATAAGCATGTTATCTATCCACCATGATAGAGTTAAAGGATTCAAGGTAGAGAATGAAGGATTTCTCAGCCAGTACTGGAACTTGTTTTGCTTGGTTCTGAATATTTGTTATAAGGACATACAATTTCCTTTTTAAAAGTTAAATCTTTTCTCCATTCCTCCCACTAAGAAACAAAGAAAAACCCTGTTGCAAAAGGTAAATAAATACAAATATGAATTTATCTATGCCTATATAGACGACTGATTCCAAGCTTATATATATGTATATTTATATACATATGTATACATATTGATATTCATGCTCTATTATGAGGTATGTAATATGTTTCTCATGATCTTTAAGATCAGTTTTTGTCACTTTATTCAATATTCTTCTGGTTCTGATTATTTCATTCTATATCAGTTCGTAAAAGTCTTCCTACTCTTCTTTAAAATTGTCACCCCTAATAATTTCTAATAACACAATAATATTTATTATATTCATGTACTAGAACTTGCTCAGTCATTCCAAAATTGATAGACACTTCCTCGGTTTTCAATTATTCACCATAACATTTGTTTGGTCAAATCCCTATTATAACTGAGATGTACCAGGATTACATGCAGAGAAAACAAATCATGGGGAAGGGAACCGATGAGGAGACTGGGGACATGACGTGACAGACTAATAAGGATGATGTAATGATGTAGTTACTAATAATACTGGGACACCATTAGGTGCAGTAGGGGGAAATGACCTTGCCAATAACATGCAGGCACCAATTAATGCATCTACTAACAATCTTTCAAATACATCAAAGTCTCAAAAGATTATGCCTTTGCATGATATAGCTAAGGTCACTGATAACTCTGGCATCTTACATGCAAAAGTTCATAAGTCATTCACCACCCATGACTTAGAGTCTTTATGTAAACCTATGCCTAAATTTTTATTAGATCCTCATCTTGCAATTAAAGAACTAAAGAGAGCATTTCGCCTCTATGAACCAGATTTTGAGGATGTAAAAATTCTTTTATCTGAACTTTTTATACCCCAGGATCATAAAAATTTTATTGATCAAACTAGAAAAGATTCTTCACTCACGAGCTGACCAGAAGTTTTTGAGTATCTGGATTTTTCTAATCCAATATCAATGGCTTATCTAAGGAAATGTCATTAGTATCTATTGCAGGAAATGAAGCAATTGTCAGAAAGACCCAATGCATGAGAAAAATTTGACAGATTATCCCCCCAAAAAATGAACACCCAAACACATTGATTGATCAAAAAAACTGAGGGACTGTTAGGTTTTAAACCTAATTCAAAAGAATCAGAAGCACATGTGAGGAGATAATTTCTCAAGGGCATGATAAGCACTTGAGGGATTTCTTCAGGAATTATTACCCTAAGTTTGACACCATCTCACTTAATGAACTTAGAGATATTGCCATCTATCTTCATGATAACCAAGTAGATCAAGAAAAAGAAAATTATGATCTAAAGAAAAAGCTCCAAGAGACCTCTGAAATATTAAGACAGAAAGAATTAGAGGAGGTTAAGAACCTGGCTACAATTAAGTAATTTAACAGATAAACCACATAGACAGACACCCCAAAGTCAACAGAGGGTGAAAAGAGATACCAGGACTTGCTGTTTGTGTTCTTGTCAAGGATACATAGTTCGAAACTGCCCAATGAAACATTGCTATGAACAGGGCCAAAATAAGAGAGATGGGAAAGGTTGTATTATCAGGGAAAAGTATATAATAACAAAAATTATGGGAGATAGGACTCTAATAGCCAGTAGTGTTGTTCTCACTGCAGACTTAGAAAACAGGAGCCCCCAGATCTGAAATCTATGGAAGCAGCAATAGCTTCTAGAGCAAACCCCCGTTATTCTGAAGTTGTAGCGAGAAATAATCATTACACTGCATGATGCCAGGCTCTGGCATTATCTAGTAAAAAAAAAGATGTATTTGGAGGGGTCACCAGGGAGGAAACATGAGGGCATAAGCATAAAGAGGAAAAAGGGAGATGGTTGAAAGGAAAATGTAAACTTTAAAATTTTAGTGGTGGAGAAACAGATAGTTAGGCAAGATGCCAAGGGAAGCAACTTAAGTACAAAACAGAAATCTATAATTGAGGTGGAAAATGAAATTGCACAGATAATAGCAGACATGAAACATGATGGTTCATAATACACGGGTACACAAAAGTTCATGGAGAAAAGCAAGGAACAGATTAAATTCTTTTTGGAAAAAATTTTTAGCTTGCAAAATGGATCTAGACAGTGGAAAATCAAACGGGGCTAGCAAATATTTCATGCAGCAACTTAAGTATCCAGACCATTCTGACCAGATAGCCAAATGAGACATTATTACAAGAGACTTTGGAGTTGATGCATTTATACATCTAAGAGGGGAAAGAAAGGAAAATGAGGGGAGAACTAACTGAAATCCAAAAGTCAAAGACTTTGACCCACGAAATCTTATAACACTCAAAGATACTAGTCCTGGGGATGGGTTTAGTACAGATAAAAAGCAAACTGCCAATGACCATTTATTCCTTGAACCAGAGACTGCAAAACAATCTAAGGGGGTGGGAACCGGAGAGTCTTTCATAGTTAAACCTCACCCAAGCAGTTCTCAAACTGAAATTAACACAAACACAAACCTTTCCTCTGAGAAAGCTGTTAGCTCACAGTCAGCAGTGGTCCAAAGTGATACAGAGCTAATTAATAATGTTGGGTTGAATGGGGGGTGGAATCACTGAAGATGGGATGGTAGATTGCACCATAACATCTACAAAACCTGAAATATCTACTTGCTATACAAGTGCATTACAAACCCTGGGGCAAGAAAGTAAAGAGGATAATAGGAAATCTGTGTATGTAAATACAATAATAGCTAATTTACAAGAAACCCCAGAACCATATCTTGGGACAGAAGTGGGAGAACAAAAGTACAAACCTCTCAGTGATAAAGGGCAAGGTGGATCTGTATTGAAGTCATTCCCAAAAGATAACACCATACAGGGAATGGTCTCTATGTCAACAGATACACAAGAGGGAGTAGATAAACAAGAACCTGATCCAAAAGATATGGTAAAACCTGTGCACTCCAGTAACATTATAGCAGATCTGCAGGAAGCAGGAAGCTCACAAGAATCAAATTTGTCATCACTTAACACAGAATTAGAGCATATTACCTGTCAACAGCTAGAAAAAGAATTGGGAAATATAGAAATCACTGAAATAGGGTCAGACCAAGACACAAAACCTGATTTAATAACATCTAACACTGAATTACAACAGGTCACTGAACAAAAGCTAATGAAAGACCTAGAGAGTACAGAAATCAGTGACCAGGAGTCAGACTCAGACCCAGATGATACAGTACCAAATGGTACAATAATAGTTGACCAAAACAGTGATGAAGAACAGGAACCCTATGAGTACATCAAACTCTATAATAAAGTTCACAAAAATTTAGATGAGCAGGACACAAATTGACATAGTGAACACCTGAATTCAGAGCAACAATTTATTCTGATTCTGATTCTGATGAAGCAATTGAAAAGATAGGAAACTCTTTACCAGTAGAAGAAATACTGTATATTGCAGGAGTCAATAGTTATGAAGAATTTTGTAAGAAATATGTATAGGGTACAGTGGCATTGAATTGGAAGTAATATGATAGAGAACTTGATACCAGGACTGGTTTGAGTTCTATAGGGTAGGAAACAACGCAAAACCTTATAAGAAACCAGACTTTTACTAGGCATAAGATCTGGCACATGATCAACGAAGAAACTTTAATCAAATCAGGAAATCCCTTAAGCCCATAGTGACAATCCCAGGCCGAAAAAAAAAAAAAAACTAAGACAAGTCCATGAACCCCAGTAAATGTAGATGAATAATATTCAAGATGGTATTGGAGCATCTTACCCAAACAAAAATTATTACATAAAACTGAAATGGAATAACGCCCAAGACAGATAGTACAAATTTGGGTTAGTTATATCAGGGGGGATTAGTGTAGCCTGTGAAACACAGGAGAAGCAGTTCCTTGCAGAACCTGGGAGTTTATTTGGGTGGATTTAGAATCCCTTAAAATTATTAAACCTATATACAAATTTCAATCTCAAGCCTAGACTAAAATATCATTAACCTCTACAATCAAGCACATAGGATTAGAATAATCACCTTACAATCACACATTAAGAAAGATACCTATGTTCATTACAAAAAAAAAAAATCTCACTTGCACACATGAGGATGGTGCAAACATCCTGTATAAAGTTTCACTCACATGCATTCACATATTCACTCTTACATGCATGCACACATTAATCTTACACACACACATGATCCTGTAGTTCTGGATACCTGAGATTGTCTTTCAGGGTGAGACAACAGGCAGGTATGTATCCTGTAAAGGAGAAGGCACCCCGGACCTGTGACAAACTTCAAGCAATGCCAAAGGATGGAAGATACACGGACAAATGGAAAGAACTTTGTTTCAAAGACATTATGGGGAATGAACTTCAGGAAAATGGGTCATGTAAGATTAATTGCTGATCACATTAACTTCACATATAAGGAAGTACATTCACATGCACATTGGAATAAATATGCATCCACCATGACATATCTAGAACATGAACAAATTTTACACTGACATTAGGGACTGTTCCGTAAATATGTACAATCCATAAATTGTATATCTGTAAATAAATCTCTACTACCAGAGGATATATATGTATATATGTGTTGAAATAACATGTGACATATATAAATGTGTACAAATAGCAGACATGTATATATATGTATATATATATATAGCATAATAATGATCTAATCCAGTAATATAGATAAAAAGAAGAGTTAAAATACTAATAATTAATGCACAGGGACAGAGTAATTTAGAGTGGTAAAGGGAATATTGTAATTAGAGAAGTAACATAGGGACAGAATAAATCAGAATTCATTTAAAAACAAGTTAATACACACACACACACCTATAAATGTTATGAATTGTTACACTGGAATTAGTATTGCATGATGTATAGGACAGTTCAATTTTACTTAAGTTAAATTTTATATTGATTGCAATAGGAATGACTTTTGTATTAAGAAATTATTATATTGTAAAAATTTTGTTGGCACAGAATCCTAACCCTCTTCCCACAACCCATTCTTAGCATAAGATAGGAACTTAGATTAGCAAATAGACAGATAAGGATAAGATTTATTATTTTGGGAGGGGGGAGGTTAGAAGGGAACAATAAGTAGCATAGATAGATTAGTATAGGCATAGAAGGTAAGTAACGGGCTTGGGTCAGGGTGGCACGACGCAAACAATAGGAAAAGGAGGATTTGTGACAGGGACTGGCGCTAGAGAAAAGTGCAAGTATGTGAAATTGATCACCTTGATGGAGGAGGGGCCCCAGGAGTGGAATCCTGAGGAGTAGACTCTGGCTTGGAGAACAGTGAGGGTCTCTCAGTCTTGAGAAGCCTAAGACAGAAGGTGGGGAAAAAGACTTTCTCCTGAGGGTTGCACATTTTTCCTATTGGTGACTGGAAATTTTCCCCCCCAACACTTCCCAATTGAAAGGACTTCCATAAGAGAAACCTGAGCAGACTTTACCTCAGCTCCTGTTGCCCAGGGTGAGTCAACCTGACTTTCTCTCAGGAGGCTCAGGCTGCCAAGGCCTGAGTTTCCCCCAAACTCAAGGAGGGAGGGGAAAGGATTTAGATAGAGATAGGGACCCCCTTTCCCCACTTTCCTTTGTCCCTTCTGCTTCCCTCCTTCTTTTATCTTTTTTTAATACAAAAGGCAACAATTATTGAGAGGGTAACAAGCTATTTGTACATGAAAATATTCATGGAAGCTTTGTTTGTAATGACAAAATAACTGCAAATAACACAAGGGCAATGATTGGGAGAAATGGCTCAATAGACTGTCATATTTGAATATAATAGATTATATTACATTGTTAGAAATGGCAAATATTGGAAATATAAAGAAAATAAGAGCAGAGTAGGGAGCAGGAAGTAAAAAAAGGGGAGGGAAAGAGAAGGGGGAGGGAAGTTAATAGACGCTTAAAAAATAATAATAAGGGAATAAAAAGGGAGGGGCCAGAAAGGGAAGCATATTATGGATGGGATTTAGGGGGACTGGTTGAAAGCAAACCAATGGTATAAAGGGATATAGAAAAAGAAGAAAGGACAGAAATAGGAGAGGATATCTAAATGCTGGGGAATAAACAAGTGGCAATCATAACTTTGAAAGTGAATGGGATGAACTCACCTGTAAAACAAAAACAAATAGCAGTGTGGATTAAAAATCAAAATCCTACCATATGTTCTCTACAAGAAACACACATGAGACAGGTAGACATTGACAAGGTTAGAATTAAAGGTTGGAGTAAAATCTATTGGTCCTCAACTGATAGAAAGAAGGCAGGATTGCAATCATGATATCTGACAAAGTTAATGTAAAAATAGATCTGATTAAAAGGGATAGAGAAGGTAACTACATCCTGATAAAAGGAAGTATAAACAATGAGGGAATATCACTAATGTATGTACCAAATGGGATAGCATCCAAATGTCTAAAGTAGAAACTAGTGGAGTTGAAGGAGGAAATAGATAGTAAAACTATACTAATGTGAGACCTGAACCTACCCCTATCAAATCTAGATAAATCAAATGAAAAAAATAAATAAGAAAGAGGTAAGAGATGTGAATGAAATCTTAACAAAATTAGAGTTGATATATATATGGAGAAAAATAAATAGGGACAAAAAGGAATACACCTTCTTCTTAGCAGCACATGGTACATTTACAAAGATTGACCATGTACTGGGACATAAAAACATGGCAAATAAATGCAGAAAAGCAGAAATAATAAATTCATTCTTTTAAGATCATAAGGAAATAATAATAATAATAATGAGTAAGGGTACATGGAGAGCCAATTCAAAAATTAATTTGAAATTAAATAATGTGATTCTACAAAATCAATTAAAGATCAAATCATAGAAACTATTAATAATTTCATTGAAGAAAATGACAATGATGAGATATCCTTTCAAAATCTATGGGATTGAGTCAAAGCAGTACCAGGGGTGGGATTTATATCCTTGAGTTCATATATTAACAAATTAGGGAGGGAAGAGGTCAATGAAATGGATATGCAAGTCAAAAAACTTGAAAGTGAACAAATTAAAACCCCCTAGATCAAAACTAAATTAGAGATCCTAAAAATTAAGTGAGAAATTAACAAAATCAAAAGTAAAAGAACTATTGAATTAATAAATAAGACTAGAAGCTGTTTTTTTGAAAAAAAATAAACAAAATAGATAAAGTACTGGTCAATCTAATAAAAAGGAAAGAAGAAAACAAAATTAACAGTATCATAGATGAAAAGGGAAACCTCACCTCTAATGAAGAGAAAATTAAAACAATCATTAAAAATTATTATGCCCAATTATATGGCAATAAATATGACAATCTAGATGATATGGACGGATATTTACAAAAATATAAATTGCCTGTATTCACAGAAGAAGAAATAGAATTCTTAAATAATCCCATATCAGAAAAAGAAATTGAACAAGCCATCAAAGAACTCACTAAGAAAAAATCCCCAGGGCCTGATGTATTCACAAGTGAATTCTATCAAACATTCAAAGAAAAACTAATCCCAATATTATACAAACTATTTTACATAATAAGCAAAGAGGTAGTTCTACCAAATTCCTTTTATGACACAAATATGGTACTGTTTCCAAAGCTAGTCATGTTGAAACAGAGAAAGAAAACTATAGACCAATCTCCTTAATGAACATAGATGCAAAAATCTTAAATAGAATACTAGCAAAAAGATTCAAGCAAGTCATCACAAGGGTTATTCACTATGATCAGATGGGATTTATACCAGGAATGCAAGGATGGTTCAATATTAGGAAAACCATCTACATAATTGACCATATTAGCAAGCAAACTGACAATAATCACATGATTATCTCAATAGATGCAGAAAAAGCCTTTAATAAAATACAACATTCATTCCTACTGAAAACACTAGAAAGTATAGGAATAGAAGGGTCTTTCCTAAAATTTATAAACAGTATACATCTAAAACCATCAGCAAATATCATCTGCAATGAGGATAAACAAGATGCTTTCCCAATAAGATCAGGAGAGAAACAAGGATGTCCATTATCACCTCTATTATTTAACATTGTACTAGAAACACTAGCTGTAACAAATAGAGAAGAAAAAGAGTAGACTTGGGGTAAGTGACCTCAGCAAAATAGTCTATGATAAACCCAAAGATCCTAGCTTTGGGGACAAAAATCCACTATTTGATATTAAAAAAAAAAAACTACTGGGAAAATTGGATGGCACTTTGGGAGAGATTGGGGTTGGATCAACATCTCACACCCTACACCAAGATAAACTAAGAATGGGTGAATGACCTGAATATAAAGCAAGAAATTATAAGTAAATTAGGTGAACCCAGAATAGTATAAATGTCAGATCTTTGTGAAAGGAAAGATTTTAAGACCAAGCAATAGTTAGAAAAAAATCACAAAATGTAAAATAAATAATTTTATTATATTAAATTAAATAGTTTTGTACATAGAAAGCCAATGCAACCAAAATTAGAAGGGAAGCAACAAATTGGGAAACAATCTTCATAACAAAAACCTCTTTCAAAGGTCTATTTACTCAAATTTACAAAGAGCTAATTCAATTGTACAAAAAATCAAGCCATTCTCCAATTAATAAATGGGCAAGGGACATAAATAGGCAATTTTCAGTTAAAGACATCAAAACTATTAATAAGCACATGAAAAATTGTTCTCATAATCAGAGAGATGCAAAGCAAATCAACTCTGAGGTATCACCTCACACCTAGCAGATTGGCCAACATGACAGAAAAGGAAAGTAATGAATGCTGGAGGGGATGTGACAAAGTTGGGACATTAATGCATTGCTGGTGAAGTTGTGAATTGATCCAACCATTCTGGATGACAATTTGGAACTATGCCCAAAGGGCGATAAAAGACTATTGGCCTTTTATTCCAGCCATAGTACTGCTGGGTTTGTACATCAAAGAGATAATAAGGAAAAAGACTTATACAAGAATATTCATAGCTTTGCTCTTTGTGGTGGCAAAAAAAATGGAAAATGAGGGGATGCCCTTTGATTGGGGAATGGCTGAACAAATTGTGGTATATGTTGGTGATGGAATACTATTGTGCTCAAAGGAATAATAAAGTGGAGGAATTCAATGGGAACTGGAACAACCTTCAGGAATTGATGCAGAGTGAAAGGAGCAGAACCAGGAGAACATAATACACAGAGACTGATACACTGTGGTACAATCGAATATAATGGACTTCTACATTAGTGGCAGTGCAGTGATCCTGAACAACTCTGAGATTTATGAGAAAGAACACTATCTACATTCAGAGGAAAAACTGGGAGTAGAAACACCAAAGAAAAACAACTGCTCCATTACATGGGTAGAAGGGGATATGAATGGGGATATAGACTCTAAATGATTACCCTAGGGCAAATATAAATAATATGGAAATGAATTCTGATCAAGGACACTTGTAATACTCAGTGGAATTGTGTGTTGGCTATGGGAAGGGCGGGTGGAGGGGAGGGAGGGAAAGAATATGATTCTTGTAACCAAAGAATAATATTCCAAATTGACAAAACAAAATGAAAATAAAAAAAGATAAAAAATGTATCAAAGTAAAACAAATACAAAGGGAACTCAAAAGCAGAGGACACATATATTTTTCATATAACAAATTGTAAACAATGTTGAGTTTATGGTTTAGTATATAATTTTTATGCATTTGTTGATTTAAATATTTTATTAGTGTTTTGATTATTTAGCATACAATTTTTAAAAATGTAAAAGGATTATTAAAAGGATCATCATCCCACCAAAAAGGGGTGGAGGTACAGGAGGTGGGAGAAAGAAAACTAACAATAAGTTACCCATTTCTTCCTTAGAAAAGCAAAGAGGATCATTGAAACATTTTTAAAATGTGTAGAAGAGAATGAGAAAATCAGAAGGAAACCAGAAAGGGAAAAAAAGGAGGACAACTTTGAAAGTTACATGTTGAATTTGTTACAAAAATAAAAGTAAATGTAAGCTGACTCTTCCCATTAAATGACAATTAAACAATTAACAATGGCAAATAAACTAATTTATCTGAACAGAAGGCAAACATAAATCAGAGAAAAAAATTCACATTAAAATAGAGAGCAGACAATACAGAGTGAATGAGCTCTCTTAGTGGGAGAGAGAGAATTTTGTTCAAATTACAAAGTCTCGGATTTTACCCAAAGGGAAATTTCCTACAGTTTCTAGTGTATTAAGCTGGGAATAAGGGCATGACAGAAATGCTGGCCTCTCTACATGTTGGCTCCTTTCCACACAGTCTTTCTCCCTTCAGGGATCTGAAGAAAGTCTGGAATGACATGATTCTTTCTTAAAGATGGAAGCCAGAACAACAGGTTGTCTTTTCTCCCAAGCTCTCATCAAATCTACCTGTCAACCAAGTATGGAGCATTGAACAATCATTCTCTACCAATGAGAAGAGTCTTATATAGATGGCCTTCTGAGTCAAACTTTACATATGTCAATACTTAATAACATATTTGGTATTTATTAAGTTAAGAATTTAAAACAATTAAAAATAAAAATAACATGAGGAGTTGGACCAGTTCAACTCTAAGGACCTTCCATCTCTAACACATTATCATCCATATCTACTAATTTGAATTATTTATCATTTATATGTCACAGTAATACTTCAGTTGGTTCACTCTGGATACAGATTGATGCTAAAAGAAGAAAAGTATGCTAAATTGTAGGTGTAAAAAAACCCTTCATTCACAACTTTGTTGTTGCTATATAAAGCACAAAATGGATAATCTTCATACTGATAGAATAGTATAATTTTAGAACTGGACATATTATTACAGATCATCTAATCTATCCTGCTACCCATGCTTTATTGACAAGGAAACTGAGTCTCAGAATGGGAAAATAACTTGAGGTCACACATAGTATAACTCAAAGGGAAAGAAGTTAGTAATACTAGAGAGGCTTGAGTTTGCCAATAAATCTTGAAATTTTTACCTGGATATCCTTGGCTTTTCTCAGTTTTTTTGGCCCCTTTGGGATAGAGCAAATGTTAAATGGATATCAAAAAAACAAACTAACTTTACGCTATAAAATTCAAGTTTCAGGAGTTTTTTTGTTACTTTTGGCAACTCTGACTCTGCTTAGATTTTTCACATTAGCTAAATTCACTAAAGGCACAGAGGAGCTATGAGTGATGAAACAAAGAGGTTACAGGAAGAGAGAATGAGGATTGAGGGGGGAGGAAAATGCAGGGAGGATGAGACAAGGCACCACAGGATATGAAAGAAAATCCCTGTTGGAATCTTTTGGAATGTTCTCTATTTGGCAGCCAGAACCAGAAAATGACTTCATAAGGTTTTGACAGAAGAGTCGTATTGATGCCTCTAGAGGGAAGAGGGGTGGCAGAGGAAGGAAGCCTGTTAGCAAGTGCTGAGAATGCCCTGAGATGATTTTCAACAATTAAAAAAAAAATTCAACACAAAAGCCAGTCTCATATGGGCGATTGAGGCTTTAGCTCATAAGCCATTTTGTCCTAGTAATTCCTGAATAATAAGAGTTATTAGAATAATTTTCCACTTATCAACAATAACATATGAATGGGATCCTATACTCTTCAAACTCAACTGTTAAAAATAGTCTTATTTTCTTGCTGTTAAAAAAAACATATTGCACATCATGGCAAGTGTTTAGAACTCTGAAAATTGACCAATTCAGTAGCACTTAAAATTGTGCCAACCTGTAGTAATGCCTCTTAGGAAACAAGTCTCAGCAAACTATATAAATAGACATTCTTTAAGGGAGAGGCCAAAACATCTCTGTTTTCTCTTCTCCTCTAGTTGCTTGTATTCTCTCAAACCTAATTAAAAAAAAAACTAAACTAAACTAAAGAAACACTCATTTGACAAAATAGCTAATGAGACTTATGAGTTTAGGTTTCAAATTAAAGCTTTTTCAAGACTTTTGGGGTTAAAAGTAATAAATAAGTAACACCCCCCCACACACACACACACATGCACACATATACTACAGTGACACATCTGGGAGACAGTCCTGAAGCCTTCTGGTTATGATTAGAAAGTTGGCAAGCAGCTCATATGCTCAGTTTCCTTAATACAACTGTGTTAACATTAAGTAATTAGCCTGCCCCATAAAATCTCTTCTTTTTCGTTCACATCATCATTGTAGGTTTGATGGGAACATTTTCCATGGAAACCTCCACTGTTATCCTGCCAGAAGCTTCAGGCCTTTGGAAGAAACAGGTCCTTTATTTGAATCCCACCCAAGTGGATTATATACATTAAGCTGCTTTGGAAAGACTATTTTTGACTCTTGTAAACCAATAGGAGAGTTGGAGTAGATTTACTCCATAATAATAAGCCTTTATATAATGCTGACTATGTGCCAGTTACTGTTCAAAGTATTATACAAATAGGATCTTTTGTGATTCTCACCAGAACCTCAGGAGGTAGGTGATGTCCTCCTTTTCTA